>NC_140411.1:262370790-263620790 GCF_965140295.1 Lepidochelys olivacea | reverse complement strand
TGTTGTACTAAATGTTAGAGACACGGTCAGTCCATTTAGGGCAGGTAAATCTCATTGCATCAAACTTATTTTAAACTGCATTACAAATAGATGTGTTACCATTACGTTAGATATCAAAGATGAAGCGTCTTCTTTAACTTTAACTCTTCTCCTGCAATGCTGGAAATGCTGGGCTAGAACTTGCCAGCCAGAAAGTGAGACTAACTAGGAAGAAATGTGAGACAGTGATAGATAGCTGGGCCTGAGCAAAAGGAACAAATGGGCAGGGGACATGTCTGACTGAAGCATGTGGTGTAGGTATGGCACTTGTATCAGACAAGACTTGTTTTTTGTGAGCTGCACTTGGTTATTCTAGGACAGGGGCGGGCAAACTTTTTGGCCTGAGGGCCGCATTGGGTTTTGGAAATTGTATGGAGGGCTGGTTAGGGGAGGGGGTCGTGGCCCGGCCCCCACCTCCTATCCGCCCCCCCCCCTCCCAGGACTCCTGCCCCATCCAACCCCCCCCACCCCGTTCCCTGACAGCCCCCCTGGGACACCTGCCCTATCCGCACCACTCCGCTCCCTGTCCCCTGACTGCCCCAACTGCCCTCCACCACACCATTCAACCCCTCCTCTCATTCCTGACTGCCCCCCCAGGACCCCTGTCCCATCCAACCACCCCTTCTCCCTGACCGTCCCCGGACCCCTTGCCCCTAACTGGCCCCCCCACCCCATTCAACCCCCCCTCCATCCTGACTGCCCCCCCCGCGACTCCTGCCCCATCCAACCACCCCTTCTCACTGTCCCCTGACTGTCCCCAGAACCCCTGCCCCTGACTGCCCCCTGCTGCCCCATCCAACCCCCCCTCCTTTCTCACTGCCCTCCCCCGGGACCCCTGCCCCCACTCAACCCCCTGTTTCCACCCCGACCCCTATCCACACCCCCGCCCTCTGACCACCACCCCAAACTCCCCTGCCCTCTATCCAACCCCCGCTCCCTGCCCCCTTACCGCGCTGCCTGGAGCACCGGTGGCTGGCAGCGCTACAGCCGGGCCATGCTGCCGCCGCCACCATGCAGCACAGAGCACCGGGTCAGGCTGGGCTCCGTAGCTGCGCTGCCCAGGAGCTCCCAGCACAGCCGCCCCGAGCGTTGCACCAGTGGCGGAGCCAGGTGAGGCTGTGGGGGAGGGGGAACAGCAGGGGAGGGGCCGGGGGACAGCCTCCAGGGGCAGGAGCTCAGGGGCCGGGCAGGAGGGTCCTGCGGGCCAGATGTGGCCCGCAGGCTGTAATTTGCCCACCTCTGTTATAGGACTTGGCAGCTGCAGCTGCCATTTTGAGAGCCTTGTATGGAAGTGTTCTTTCTGATAGAGACTTGACTTCACTCTGCTTTGCATTGCGCAATCCCCCCTAGCAGAGATGTGCTGTAAAAAGTGACTTACCCCAGTATAGATTACCCTGGTGGCAGTACCTGTAGCTACATCTGTGAAGCGACCACATTGCCAAACACATTTGTGTAGCCAAGTCCTGAGCATGGTGTTACTCCTTGGGGAATTCTGCACCAAAAAATTTAAAATTCTGCACACATTATTTGAAAATTCTGCAAAATTCTGTATATTTTATTTGTCACAATAACACATGCCAGTTTCAATTATTTTGGTAATTTATTTCAAAATATCTGTCAGCAAGTATGTCTGTAACAATACAGAGAAAAAAAAAAGATTCTGGTAATTTTTTTTGGCAAATAGCTTCCTTACTAGGCATGTTAATGCAGAACTTTGAGTAATTCGTTTAAATTAAAATACAGAACTGTATTTCCTGCACCTGTCAGAGGCAGTGCAAAGGCTTGGGGGAGTCAGGGGTAATGGAGGCGCTGAAGGAGAGGAAAGGAGCCTAGGAGTGAATCTGGAGGGTGTTCGGTGGGAGAAGGTTTTTTGAGGGGGAGAGGGGATTGTTAGGAAGTTGGGAAGCCTCCCCCAAGCAGACCCTGGCTGACCCCAAGCTTCTCTCATTCAACCAGGCACGTCTGCCCCTGTCCCCACACTCCGCATCCCCATCTGTGATGAACTTCTACTCCCCATCCCCAGGGGTCTCTGCAGCCCCCCTCTGCCATCCCCAGGGTCAGCGCTGTCATCCCACTAGCTCCTGAGCCCATGCCCCAGTCTGTCCCCCCATTAGCTGTTCTGAACCCCAGTCTGTGACCTCCCAGCAGCTCTGTGTGCCCCACTCTGTCCAACCCTGGCTCCATAAGCAGGGTGCTGTGATGAACTTCTACTCCTGGGGGAATGCTGCCGCACTGGGCACAGAATTCCCCCCCGCCGCAGACAATACATTCTCCCCCCAGAAGTGCTGCAGTTCCTCCTTTCTCCCACCAGAGACCGCTGCGGCACCAGAAACAGCCAGCTGCATTCATGCGTCCTGCTGTTCTGGTGCCGTAGCGGCCTCTGGTGGGAAAAAGGTGGAACTGCAGCACTTCGTGGGCAAAATGTATTTTAGGCGGGAAAATACAAAATTATTCGGGACAGAAGAATTCTGCGCGTCCGCTGATGCGCAGAATTCCCCCAGGAGTAATGGTGTGCTTGGGACGTGCCCCTACTTCTACACCCTTTCAGGGGCTGCAGCAAACCCAGCTTGCATGGCCAGAGGGTGTAGAGGAGGGAATGGGGCCATGACACTGCTTCAGCCCTTCTTTCTGTGCATCCCTGAGGAATCTGGAGGGAACGCTCCCTCATTTGCAGGGACTACAGTTGTGCCAGACCCTTAAATAGGCTCCTTATGACCCCCTCACCCACACTTCCCACACACACACTCACGTAAGGGCCAGAAGCAATCTGACCCTAATGCATTTTAAAACTAGCCATGATGGTGGGGGAAGAGGAGATCATAAGAGCAAAGAGCGAAAGTAATGGGTGGAGATGAAATAAGGGGCTAGGCTCCTTGAGCCCCCTGTTCTTTTCTTGTCTGTCCTTTCTTCCTGCCCTTCTCCTGTACTTGCTTTCATGCTCAGTTTGGAGATGTCAGTCTGTTTCTCACATTCCTTCCTCAGGTCAGAGACGCTGAAATACAAATGTGGCTTCTGGTGAAGCAAATATTGAGCAAGCACTAAAATAAGCAGCTAAAGAAGCAGTGGTGGGACTATTTAGGACAGGGCAAAGCAGTGATGAGCTGCCAAAATCTTAACAACCGGTTCCCTATAAAAAGTTCTGATTTAAGGGATGTACCCCAGTACGTATTTTTTGTACCAACAGGGTTATCATATGTCCTGGACGGCGATTTAAGAACCAAAAAGCCTGACCTGTCCGGGAAAATATTGATATATGTTAACCCTGCTTAAAGTTCTTTTTTTAAAAGATGGGCCTGAACTAGAAATGAGCTCCGTTTCACATGTATGCTAGGGTGGTGTGCTAGGGTGACCAGGTGTCCCGATTTTATAGGGACAGTCCTGATTTTGGGGTCTTTTTCTTATATAGGCTCCTATTACCCCCCACCCCCTGTCCTGATTTTTCACACTTGCTGTCTGGTCACCCTAGGGTGTGCACATGTGTGGGTCCCAGCTGCTCCCTGCCCCCCTCATTGAAGCAGGTGTGCAGGGTTACTGCCCTGGGAACTGCAGGACACCAGTGGATGTGGGGCCAGCTGCAGACAGGGGCATGGGGCAGGGCTAGCTGGAGGCAGGGGGTGCAGGGCTGGCTGTGGGCAGGGCAGGGGGTGTGGAGCTGGCTGGAGACAGGAGGGTGCAGGGTTGGCTGGAGGCAAGGGGGTGTGGGGCTGGCTGGAAACAGGGCAGGGGCTGACTGGAGGTAGGGGCTGGCTGCGGGCAGGACAGGGGGTGCGGCAGGGGCTGGAGGCAGGGTAGGGGGTGGCTGGAGACGGGGGCTGGCTGCAGGCAGGAGGTGTGGCAGGGGCTGGCTGGTGGCAGGGCAGGAGGTGCAGGGGTGGCTGGAGGCAGGGGCTGGCTGAGGGCAGGGCAGGGGGTGCGGGGGTGGCTGGAGACGGGGGCTGGCTGCGGGCAGGGGGTGCAGCAGGGGCTGGCTGCGGGCAGCGTGGTGGGTACTCATGGGGAGAGCAGCAGGAGGCAGCCCAGGCCCAGCAGAGCAGCCGGGGACCCACCAGGCAGCAGCGGGAGCCCCAGGGCCAGGGGAGCAGCAGCAGCAACAGGACCCGTGTTCAAGGCCAGGCGGCAGCCCACGTGCCTCCCACAGCGCAGCACCCCCGGCGGCCGGAGGAGGAATTACATCACTTCCCAGCCAGAGCCCATCAAAGCCTCAGTACCCCCTGCAGGGAAGCAGGTTAACAACCGGTTCTAAAACTGCTTCAAAATTTAACAATCGGTTTGCGTGAACCGGTGCGAACCGGCTCCAGTTCACCACTGGGGTGAAGTATTCAAAACTCTTCATGCACCTAACATGGCTGGTTCAGGGGTATTAAACCCAAGCCTGCTACAGTGTGAGGTGAGGGACAAAGGACCAGATTTTTAAAGGTGCTTAAAGATCCAGAGCGGCACCTAGGCCAGATCCTCACAGATATTTAGGCGCTGAACCTACATTGCTTTCAATTGGCGTTAGGCACCTAAATGCCTTGAGGATCTAGGCCATAGTGGGATTTCCAAAAGCACCTCCAAGGTGCCCTCTAAGCACCTATCTCCATCTTTAGGCGCCTTAATACCTTTAAATGTTTGGCCCTAAATGACTTACTAGACTTGTCTCTCATCCAGCTGATTCACTGCCAAAAGTTTCTAGAGAAAAAGAGCTTACTTTTCCCCCCATCTTCTCCACATCTTGCAGGAAATCTTGGCTCCAGCTGTCCAGCTTATCAAGAACTGATTTTGCCATCTCTATCTCATTGACTTTTATTGCTCTCCTGAGCACAGGAAACAGGGAAGAAATAATGTTCTGGGTAGTTATTGCATGCTATACCGGGGGCGGGTGGGAGGAGGGTTGAGCTCCCAGCAGCAGCATTAGAAGTCGGCTCCTTGTGTAAGCAATACTCACGGTTCAGGATGTAGAACAATCATCTCCAGGAAGGACAAAGAGTTCCTCTCACTGCATCATGATACTGCATGGTGATACTCATTATGATGTTTTTTTAAAATACCTTGACTTTTTAAATACCACATGGAAAGATCCATATAAAATACAACTCACGTACAAAAGAAGAAGAGACGAAACAGTTCAACTGCACATACAGGCAACAATGTAGCTACAACTCTCCTATCCCAACAGTACCAACTTTCTGAATAAAAACACATATATGTTTATTGCAGTTTCTGTATAGCTCAGAAGCTTGTCTCTTTCACCAACAAACGTTGGTCCAATAAAAGATATTTCCTCATCCACCTTGTCTCTCATATATGTTTATGAAATATGCTTCATTTATATGTGTCTGTCTGTCCTCCCAGAGTGTGGCAGCACTGTCTTCTACTGGCTAGAATCCCAGACGTGCTCAGATGGGTTTGAGCCTTTTCCCTAACATAGCTAAAAGTTACACTAACTACAGCGGTGACTTGTCCATAGTGTATTATCATGTTGCCCTCTAGTGATTGCAGCTAGAATTGCAGATAGGCTATAAACCCCATGTTGGATTAATAATATTTGAAATTATTAATATGGGAAACCACCAAAGACTATTTTAAACACAAATTCCTTTATAAAATCCAAAGACCACATGGTACTTACACAATTGCTCTAGACATGCCTAAAAAGCCTAGCTAATAAGCAATTTACTACAGTCAAACAGTAACAAAACATTTATAAGCACTTTTTCAAGATGGTTACAAATGGCCTAAGCCAAGGGGTGCTCAGACAGCGTCAATGTGGTCAGGCAGGGATTCACAATGAACCCTTTAAGACTTTACTTTTTATACCCTTTAACAAGCAAGTGATGGCATTTTCAATTATTGACTTCATCTAAAAACCAATTTGAGACAGCTCACCCTTATTTCCAGTTTTAATGCAACTAAAAACTACCACCTGCTGTCTTCCCCAGGCCTTTCCTCCCCTCCTTCTTATGTCCCTACAGTTTTCCCATTGCACCTGGGCTCACATAGGCTTTAACATAGGAAAGGTTGTGTTGCCTCATTTTAAGACTGATTCTTTTTGTTTTATTTAAAACCATGTGCACTCATCCCTACTGGTCAGAGACCTTCTTTTTAGAAACTTCCTCTTATCTCATCTGTTATTCTTTCAACCAGACAGCTGCCCTACTTCATTCCTTCTGGCCTTATCACTTATTATTTTCAAGGCTTTACTTCTACTTGGTAGTCAGAGCCATTTTTTACAAAACATATATATACTTAACCAAACTCTAATTCTTTAATTTCATATTTATCCTACCATGCTATTACTTATACCATTGTGATTATCTACTTTGACCACCTGGATATCACAGATCATAGGACTTCCCTGAATTAATTCTTGTTTGAACTAGAGCATATCTTTTAGAAAACATCCAATCTTGATTTAAAAATTTCCAGTGATCAGGGATGCTGGGACAATTTGTATAGTGGGGGGTGCTGAGAGTCATTGAACTAAACTGTAAACCCTGTGTATGATGAAAACCACTTCAACCCAGAGGTGCGGCAGCACCCCTTCCACCCCAAGTTCCAGTAGTTATGCCAGTGATGAAGAATTCGCCATGACCTTTGGTAAGTTGTTCCAATGGTTAATTATCCTCACTGTTAAATATTTGCCCTTCATTTCTAGTCTGAATGTATCTAGCTTCAACTTCATAGAATCATAGAATATCAGGGTTGGAAGGGACCTCAGGAGGTCATCTAGTCCAACCCCCTGCTCAAAGCAGGACCAATCCCCAACTAAATCATCCCAGCCAGGGCTTTGTCAAGCCTGACCTTAAAAACTTCTAAGGAAGGAGATTCCACCACCTCTCTAGGTAACACATTCCAGTGTTTCACCACCCTCCTAGTGAAAAAGTTTTTCCTAATATCCAACCTAAACCTCCCCCACTGCAACTTGAGACCATTACTCCTTGTTCTGTCATCAGCTACCACTGAGAACAGTCTAGATCCATCCTCTTGGGAACCCCCTTTTCAGGTAGTTGAAAGCAGCTATCAAATCCCCCCTTATTCTTCTCTTCCGCAGACTAAACAATCCCAGTTCCCTCAGCCTCTCCTCATAACTCATGTGTTCCAGTCTCCTAATCATTTTTGTTTCTCTCCGCTGGATTCTTTCCAATTTTTCCACATCCTTCTTGTAGTGTGGGGCCCAAAACTGGACACAGTACTCCAGATGAGGCCTCACCAATGTCGAATAGAGGGGAACGATCACGTCCCTCGATCTGCTGGCAATGCCCCTACTTATACATCCCAAAATGCCATTGGCCTTCTTGGCAACAAGGGCACACTGTTGACTCATATCCAGCTTCTCGTCCACTGTCACCCCTAGGTCCTTTTCTGGAGAACTGCTGCCGAGCCATTCAGTCCCTAGTCTGTAGCGGTGCATGGGATTCTTCCGTCCTAAGTGCAGGGCTCTGCACTTGTCCTTGTTGAACCTCATCAGCTTTCTTTTGGCCCAATCCTCTAATTTGTCTAGGGCCCTCTGTATCCTATCTCTACCCTCCAGCGTATCTACCTCTCCTCCCAGTTTAGTGTCATCTGCAAACTTGCTGAGGGTGCAATCCACACCATCCTCCAGATCATTTATGAAGATATTAAACAAAACCGGCCCCAGGACCGACCCTTGGGGCACTCCACTTGATACCGGCTGCCAACTAGACATGGAGCCATTGATCACTACCCGTTGAGCCCGATGATCTAGCCAACTTTCTATCCACCTTATAGTCCATTTATCCAGCCCATACTTCTTTAACTTGCTGGCAAGAATACTGTGGGAGACCGTGTCAAAAGCTTTGCTAAAGTCAAGGAACAACACGTCCACCGCTTTCCCCTCATCCACAGAGCCAGTTATCTCGTCATAGAAGGCAATTAGATTAGTCAGGCATGACTTGCCCTTGGTGAATCCATGCTGACTGTTCCTGATCACTTTCCTCTCCTCTAAGTGCTTCAGAATTGATTCCTTGAGGACTTGCTCCATGATTTTTCCAGGGACTGAGGTGAGGCTGACTGGCCTGTAGTTCGCAGGATCCTCCTTCTTCCCTTTTTTGAAGATGGGCACTACATTAGCCTTTTTCCAGACGTCCAGGACTTCCCCCGATCGCCATGAGTTTTCAAAGATAATGGCCAATGGCTCTGCAATCACATCTGCCAACTCCTTTAGCACCCTTTGATGCATCGCATCCGGCCCCATGGACTTGTGCACGTCCAGCTTTTCTAAATAGTCCCAAACCACTTCTTTCTCCACAGAGGGCTGGTCACCTCCTCCCCATGCTGTGTTGCCCAGTGCAGTAGTCTGGGAGCTGACCTTGTTCGTGAAGACAGAGGCAAAAAAAAGCATTGAGTACATTAGCTTTTTCCACATTCTTTGTCACTTTTTCCACATTCTCTGTCCCTCATTCAGTAAGGGGCCCACACTTTTCTTGACTTTCTCCTTGTTGCTAACATACCTGAAGAAACCCTTCTTGTTACTCTTAACAGCTCTTGCTAGCTGCAACTCCAAGTGTGATTTGGCCTTCCTGATTTCACTCCTGCATGCCCGAGCAATATTTTTATACTCTTCCCTGGTCATTTGTCCAATCTTCCACTTCTTGTAAGCTTCTTTTTTGTGTTTAAGATCAGCAAGGATTTCACTGTTAAGCCAAGCTGGTCACCTGCCATATTTACTATTCTTTCTACACATCGGGATGGTTTGTCCCTGTAACCTCAATAAGGATTCTTTAAAATACAGCCAGCTCTCCTGGAGTCCTTTCCCCCTCATGTTATTCTCCCAGGGGATCCTGCCCATCAGTTCCCAGAGGGAGTCAAAGTCTGCTTTTCTGAAGTCCAGGGTCCGTATTCTGCTGCTCTCCTTTCTTCCCTGTATCAGGATCCTGAACTCGACCATCTCATGGTCACTGCCTCCCAGGTTCCCATCCACTTTAGCTTCCCCTACTAATTCTTCCCAGTTTGTGAGCAGCAGGTCAAGAAGAGCTCTGCCCCTAGTTGGTTCCTCCAGCACTTGCACCAGGAAACTTCCAGCCATTGGATCTTGTTACATGTTTGTCAGCCAGGCTGAAGAGCCCATTATCACATTTCTGTTCCTCATGGTCTGTGATCAAGTCAGCTCTTAACCTTCTCTTTGATAAATAAATTGATTGAGCTCCTCAAATCTTTTTCATATTTTCCAATCCTCTCATCATTCTCGTGGCTCTTCTCTGAACCTGCTTCAATTTTGCAACATTCTTCTTGAATTGTGGGCACCTAAACTTGACCCACTATTCCAGTAGTGGTTGCACCAGTATCAAATACAGAAGTAGAATAACCTCTGCACTACTCCAGATTCCCCTGTTTATACGTCCAAGGATTGCCTTAGCCTTTTTGGCCACAGTGTTGCACTGGGAGTTTATGTTCAGCTGATTATCCAACACAATCCCCAAGTCTTTTTCAGAATAGACTGAATAGACTGTTTTCCAGAATAGAGTTTCCCATCCCTTAAGTATGGCCTGTATTCTTTGTTCCTGGCTGCATGCCTTTACATTTGGCCTTATTGAAATACCTATTGTTTGCTTGCACCCAGTTTACTAAGGGCAGGTCCACACTAGAAACTTTCCACACCAATGCAGCTGTGCTACTGTAGCATTTCTGGTAAAGATGCTCTAAGCCAGTGGTCTCCAACCTTTTTATGCCCAAGATTACTTTTTGAATTTAAGGGCAACCCAGGATCTACCCCACCCCTTCCCCGAAGCCCTGTCCTGCTCACTCCCCACCCCCCCACTGTCGCTTGCTCTCCCCACCCTCACTCACTTTCATGGGGTTGGGGCAGGAGGTTGGAGTTCAGGAGGGGGTGTGGGCTCTGGGCTGGGGCCGGGGGGGGGCGGGGATTGTAGTGTCTGGGGCAGGAGTTTGGGGTGCAGGAGGGGGTGAGGGGTGTGGGCTCTGGGAGGGAGTTTGGGTGCAAGAGGGGGCTCTGGGCTAGGGCAGAGTGTTGAGGTGCAGGAGGAGGTATGCGGTGTGGGCTCTGGGAGGGAGCTCAGGGCTCGGGATTGGGGTGCTGCGGACTCCCACCAGGTGGCACTTACCTCGGGTGGTGGCGCAGTGGGGATAAGGCAGGCTCCCTGCCTGCCCCAGCCCGACACCACTCTTGGAAGGGGTCAGCACACCCCTGCGGTCTCTGGTGGGGGCACGTGGCCGCGCACTCTCCCTCTCTGCAGGCACCACCTCTGCAGCTCCCATTGGCCACAGTTACGCATTCCTGGCCAATGGGAACTGCAGAGGCAGTGCTTGCAGGCAGGAGCAGTGCGCAGAGACCCCTGCTCCCCCTCCCCCGGGCCCGTGGGGGCATGCTGGCCACTTCTGGGAGTGGCGTGGGCCCAGGGCAGGCAGGGACCCTGCCTTAGAGGCAGCAGGCACCCCACTACACCATCAGAGATCACGATCAACTGGGAGAGTCTCCAGGATTGACCAGTCAAACACGATCGACCGGTTGGTGACCACTGCTCTAAGCGGATGGGACAAAGTTTTCCCATTGGCTTAATAACTCCACCTCTCTGAGAGGTGGTAGCCATGTTGGCAGGAGAAGCTCTCCCCCCGACATAGCACTGTCTGCACAGGGGGTTAAGGTTGGTATAACTACGTGACTCAGGGGTGTGGACTTTTCAACCCCTGAGCAATGTAGTTATACTGAAGTAAGCATGTAGTGTAGACCTGACCTAAGTGAGCCAGATTATTCTGCATTTAATGATCTGTCCTCTTCATTATTTACCACTCCTTCAATCTTTGTGTCATCTGCAAACTTTATGAGTAATGATTTTATGTTTTCTTCCAGTCATTAATAAAAATGTCAAATAACATAGGACCAAGAACCAATCCATGCAACACCCCACTAGAAACATATCCATCTGATGATGATTCTCCCTTTACAATTACATTTTAAGACTCATCAGTCAGCTAGTATTTAATCCATTTAATATGTACCATGTTGATTTTGTTTGTCTAGTTTTGTAATCAAAATGTCAAGCAGTACCAAGTCAAATGCATTACAGAAGTCTAATTATATTACAGCAACACTATTACCTTTATCAGCCAAACGTGTGGTCTTATCATAAAAAGATATTAAGTTAGTTTGACAAGATCTAGTTTTCAGAGACCCATACTGCTTGGCATTAATTATATTAACCTCTTTTAGTTCTTTATGAAGTCCTGTATCAGCCATTCCACTATTTTCTCCAGGAGTGATGTCAGATTGACAGCCTATAATTATCTGAATCATCCCATTTACCTTCTTAAAATATTGGCACAACATTAGCTTTCTTACTGTCTTTTGGAGCTTCACCATTGTGCCAAGACTTACTGAAAATCAACATTAATGGTCCAGAGATCTCATTGGCCAATACTTTTAAAATTCTTGGATGCAAATTATCTGGACTGACTGATTTAAAAATATCTACCTTTAGTTGATGCTGTTTAATA
Source organism: Lepidochelys olivacea (assembly GCF_965140295.1). Classification (NCBI taxonomy): domain Eukaryota; kingdom Metazoa; phylum Chordata; order Testudines; family Cheloniidae; genus Lepidochelys; species Lepidochelys olivacea. The sequence continues at coordinate 263,609,297 of NC_140411.1, read as the reverse complement.
TCCTCTTGAGCTACTGTTGGAATGAAAAGTATTTCTGCACCATATAGGAATAATATAATTATTTATTACTTGTATTACCATAGCACCTAACAGAGACCGACCAGGACCCCATGTGCGAGGTGCTACACAAACACAGAACAAAAAGACGGTCCCTGCCCCCAAAGAGTCTATAAGTTAAGTAATACATCAGCTGGCTTCTTCCCAAACACAGAACAAAAATACGTATTGAACATTTTTGCCTTTTATACATTATTGTTGGCAATTCTATCATTTCCAGCTAGTAACTGACCAATACTATTGTTAGGATTATTTTGTTCCTAATATACTAAAAATCTTCTTATTGTCTCCATGTGTCCTTTTGTTTCCATTACCAATTTTCTACAATTCCTAGCTTTTAAATTACATTAATAGCTATCAGAATCCCTCTACGTATTTATTTATTTATTTGAATAGCTGCTTTCACTTCCCGCTAAGGCAGGTTGGCTTTTTAACCAGTGTATTCTTCTTTCTTTATTGTGGGAGTGTGGGTTGGCTCTGCATATTTAAAGGACCAGCCTCAGAAAGGCACGATGGGAAGAAAAATGTTCCTGTAAGAGAGTGACTCTGCTCTGGAAAGAGTTAGCAGAAAGCAGAAAGTCACCAAGGAAGATGTTCTAAGGAAGAGGCGCCTTTGGTGCTGTGCCTGTCATCACTCTCTCCCATGGAGCATAGGGGGATGAAACTTCAGAAATGAGAGGAGTTGTGGAGGGGACATCTCCTACATGATTTCTGAGGACTGTGGGACTGATCCCACTGAAATGTAACAAAGCAGGGTAAACACCCAGAGCAGAAGCTGACCCGGGGGCTTTAGAGACCCCTGCAGCTTCTAATAAACACTGGGGAAGGAAACCTCAGCAAGGTCAGGCTCATAATTCTCCTGTAAGGGCTTGCTGACCAGGCTCCAGCAGAGCCCACTGGTGAAGCACACAGCCATCTCCGCACAGCTCACCTCATCAGCCCCTGAATCTGCAAATTCTAAGAGAACAGCTGGACACAAGTTTTTCTAAGACTCTTAGGAGTGAAAGATCATGTGTCATTGGAAATGCAATGTCTCCTAGACTTACCATAAAAGCTTGCAGAGTTTGGATTTACATTTATGCTTTGCACAGTTATCTCCTTTTTTGTCTGATTGTGAGTGGTTCCTCTCCCCCACAACTTCCCCAAAAATATTTAAAAGTTTATATTGCATCCATTAATGTTTTGCAGTATCTTTCTAGCTGCTGTAACTTATTGTAGCCTGGCTTGCCTAGACACATTGTACAACCAAAAAATCCACACAGCATAGGTGCTGGAACTAAGGGTGCTGGGGGTGCTGCCACCCCCCCAGCTAGATGTGGTTTCCATTATATAGAGGGTTTACAGTTTGGTTCAATAGCTATCAGCCACCCCCCCCACACACACACACACTGTACAAATTGTTCCAGCACCTGTGCCCCACATAACTTATTTTTTCTCTCTCTTTCTTCCTTTCTGGGGGAGCCCTGAGTTTGTACCAATAGGGTCTGTAGGTTATTGATGTATAGACTGAAAATGCTAGGGCTGAATTTAGTATTTTGTTGGCATGTTGTTTATTGTATTTGACAGACTGGGACGTAGATTTCATTATATTAGGTTTCCCACTAATACCTCTTGGTTTGAAGTTCAGTCCGTGGAGAAGGCAAATGGAACTGAAACACTTTTAACTGGCAGGCAAAGATCTTCTCCTGCTTTGCTCATTGATCTGTTTCAGGAGACTCGCACAACACTGGCGTTCATATATAAAACGGGACAGGTCTGTTCATGTATTTTTTTCTTTTTTGTGCTGCAAAATTTTGCCAGCGCAGCCCCGGCGGGGGTCCGTGCCCGGATACGAGGGAGCCGAGATAACGAGTTCGCTTCGTTGGCCCCCTAGCCGGACCGGAGAACGAAACAGCTTTATGCAGCGCCGTGCCCAACCCTGCGCTCCGTCGCCGCCGCACTGAACCACGAGCGCTCCCTGCAGCGAGCAGCTTGGGCAGGCCGGACGCGCAGCTATTTTATCTTTGCCACATCAGTAGGGGGGTGAGATCGGGCAGATCACGGCACCCGGGCATCTCGCTAAGTAGGCGAGTCACCCTGGGGACGACCTGTGCCCGCGCAAAAATTCTTCTCACATTAGCAGTGAGGACCCGGGCGTCACCCCGGATCGTTATTTTCCTTACTCATAAGTTTAAGGCATACCGAAAAAGCGGCGCGGCCGGACGGGGGAGCCGAGAGGGAAGCTATAACAGTCAGGGTGAGCAAGGTGGCAGTTCCACCCCGGATCCAGGTCAAGCCAGGCCGCGGTCGTAGACCCTCCTGAGGCTTCCACTCGTGTCTCTTTTTAGCGGGAGCGTTGTTTTCCGGGTATAAATCCGCCATGGTAACCGGCCCCTTGTATGCAAATGACGAGGCTTCGGCCGCACAGGATCGTGGGAACCGCGGGCCTTTCCTTCTCTCCCTTTTTTGCGGCGCGCGCGCCCGGGAGGGGTCGCGCGACGCACCGCCGTGGCCGCGCGGAGCTGGGAGGGGAAGCGGAAGCAGTTTAGTCTCATGTCCGGGCCTCGCTCGCTGCGTCTGGTCTCTGGGCCCCGCGACAAGATGGCGGACCTGTCCCTGGACGAGCTCATCCGGAAGCGCGGCGTGACTGTGAAGGGGAGGTGAGCGCGGCCGGGGGCCCGGGCCGCAGCGCGCCGGGGCGGGGAGTCACCGGCGGGACCCCGAGCCCCACTATCGCCCCGGCCCCGGCCTGTTCCCTCAGCACCCGCCTCCTCCGACTTCTCATTGGCTGAGTCGCTCTCCCCTGGGACTCCTATCTTGATGCTCATTAGCTGGCCTTGCTGTCAGTCAGGGCCGGATGGGGGGGATGGAGAATCGGGGCGGAGGCAGCCTGGGGCCGTGCTGCGGGGGGGGAGGGCGGCAGCTTCTTCGCCGGCACCCCGGGGTACAGCACCCCCACCCCCCCGCGCGCGGAGCCGGCCTCTCCCGTCTGGGGCCGGCAGCCTGGCTGTGGCTGTGCCGTGGGGGCCACTGAGCCCCTGGCGCGGGGGGCTGCGCCCTCGGGCGAGAGGCGGAGGCTGCCACGGGGTGCTTTGGGGTGCCCTGCCCTCTCCCAGTGCCCACCTAGGCTCTCCTCCAGCTTCCTGCCTCCGCCTGGGCAAGCCCCCTCCCCACCAGGGCAAAGGGCTTTGCTTGGGGCTTTTATCCCCCTGCTGACACTGCTGATCCGATGCTTTCCTCGTCTCTCAGCCTCCGCTACTTCGGCTTTGTCTACACCGGAGAACTGAACCAGGCTAAGCATAAAGGGTTCAGCAAGTCCACACTAGCTTTGCCTTGCAGCCACACCTGCATACACTGCTTTACGTGTAGGACTTGACATGTACAGTGTTCTTGGGTACCCTGCCTGTCGTTCCCAGCACAGCTCCCAGAAGCAGTGTGACAGTAATGGAAGGACTAGTTTAACCATTTGGGCTAGTCTGCACCCACACTGGCAGGAGTTCAGGCTGAAATGATTCAGACTAAACTGATATTTAGATCTGAAAAATCATAGTCTCCTTCGTATATTTGGTAGCACATATGCAAAACTATTCAGAGTACTTGTGGATGTGAAGTGTGTTATAAGGTAGTTAAGAGGTGAGAATGATTCTTAGCATAGAAAGTTTCAGAGTAGCAGCCGTGTTAATCTGTATCCACAAAAAGAAAAGGAGGACTTGTGGCACCTTAGAGACTAACAAATTTATTTGCTCAAATAAATTTGTTAGTCTCTAAGGTGCCACAAGTCCTCCTTTTCTTTTAGCATAGCAAGTATATCTAGTATAGACAAGACCTATGTGCCCTCTCGATTCTCCTGCCCTGTGTGCCCTCTCGATTCTCCTGCCCAGCTACCTTCTTCTCTGGCAGCTTTTGACCTTCCTCTTTGCCTCAGACACTTGATGCCCCTCAAGACCCTGTCCATGACTCTCTTCTGTCTCTCTGTGCTCTTCCTAGGCAATCCAATCTACTTCCATGGTTTTAGTTTGGGGAGAGGTTAGATTTGAACATGTGCTAAGGTGGATGAGTTAAAGTCTACTTTGTCTTGTCTAGCATCATCTTCTAAAACAGGTTAGCTTACACACATTGACTAGTGCAGAGTTTCTCAACCCGTGGGTTGGGTTGCAAGAAATTGGGCTCTCCTCCCTGCTCCAGGCACTACAACCTCTGGAGTCACAATGCCACTCAGGTTTGGTCCAGATGTCATGATGACGAGAGCCTCAATAGGCCAAATTTGAGTGAGTCGCACTGTAAACCCATGAGCCAGGTCAGAATTCTACTCACAAATTTGGTTCAGTCAGGGGAGTGGGAGCAAACCTGAGCAGCGCTGCAACCCCAGAGGTAGCAATGCCTGGGGCGGAGAGCCAAGCCCAGCCAGCCCAACAGCACAGGAGCTGCCACTGTGCTGTGAGTACTGGGCAGGACCCGACACCCCCGCTTCCCCCCCGCGCAGTCAGGATCTGACTGAAACCACCCCAGGACCTCAACGTCCAGAATATTTACTGGGGTGCGACAGGTCATAAACATTTACAGTTGGATCCTGAGCCCCAAAAGATTGAGAACTACTGGGATAGTATATTTTAACACACTTTTAAATCCTAATCTAGCTAAAGCCTTGGCTTTGTCCCTTCATTAATGCTTTCCTGCATGCTCGGAACAGTCTTATGCTGTTTATTACACCAAGCACTTCCTCTCTCTTTCAAAACCCTTCTTAACAGGAATCCTTACAACCTTCATTTGCTCAGCAGTAATCTGTCAACAGCATCCCTTACTTGAACATTTGTGCCTTATCTATTTCTTGTTCATGGTGTCTGACGTAGATGGTAAACTCTCTGATCCAGCTAATATGCCTTACTTGGTATTTGGCAAGCAGAAGAAATTTGTATTACTATATAATGCTGTTCAATAATACAGCCTTGCAAGATTGTCATGAAAATTAAAAAATCTAGGCATAAAATCTGCTTGCCCACTCAAACATTATGAAAGCGATAACTCTTATTTTATTTGTCACAATCAAGCTGTTAAGTAGAAGTTGTAATAACAGGAACAGAGTTATATGGAGTGATGTGGTTACTGGTTTCTCCTGTATTAGGGCATCATTCAATGACTACAGGAGTGATTCTCTACAGAAAAGTGACAGTCATTATACCACCTCCTTTTTTTTTTAATCATTGCTCTCTTGAAAACACTGATTTAACTTAATCCTCAGTACAGAGAATCCTGACTGATTTCAACAGCGTTAAGTAGATAGCAGTCTGTATAATTCTGCTCAGATGCTAACACTGGAATTGGGTGAATTGAAGTGAGAATGGCATAAGCCACTCACACATCCTAACATCTGAGGGTCATGCACTTCAAGAAAACGTAACTTGTGTCTGTCTGACAGGAATTCTTGAAAAGATGTCAATACAGGTTAATCTTGTTTTCTTCCTACCAGGGCATATTGTGTTACAAAGAACATATTGAAGAACAAGCTGAATCCAAAAGCATGGAAAGCTGTTTCTGTCCTTTTGGTCCTTGCATGGTTCCCCCAAAATAAACAACCCTTGAAGTCATAAGGGCTTCGATGGGAGCTGCTGTATGCTCAGCATTTATAGCTGCCTAAGTATGGACTTAGGAACCCGTTTTAAAAAATCTTGTCGTTTTGCCTTTTGCATTTCATATATATATTTATATATATAGTTTATAAATCATCTTATAAAACACCTAGGATCTTTAGATTAAATAGATTATTGGAATATCACTCTGCTGCTGTTCTGTATATGCACGTGCATATGCAAGGTTCTGTTTGGGAATACAGAGCTTTGTTTGCACCCACAGAAATGCTTCCATTAATGTTATAACCCACTTTATCAGTCCGAAATTTCTTTTTCCAGACTGAACACCAGGCCAGTATTTGGAGGCATTCGATCTCGAATTGGGATCCAGCAAACTCTTCTAAGTAGACCAACGCCAACCATCAGCTTCCAACGGACATTTGATGCCCGGCAAAAGATTGGCCTCACTGATGCCCGACACAAACTGGGAGTTAAAGATGCTCGGGAGAAACTGCTTCAGAAAGATGCTCGGTTCAAAATCAAAGGGAAAGTGCAGGATGCCCGGGAAATGCTGAATTCCCGCAAGCAGCAGAGCATGCCTGCTGAGAAGGTGACCAAAGTGATAGATGCCAGAGAGAAGATCAGCTTGAAAAGGAGTGCTCCTAGTGCTGCAATTGTAAGTCCAGCTGTGGGGACAGTGACCCCGGCCATGAAGATCACCAAAACAATTCAGGTAGGTAGTTACTGCTATCCTATCACTTGATCCCCACCATCTGTGCTATGACAGGCCAGTTACAATGATAACGGTTGGATAGATGAATCCAAATGATTAGAGAGGAGGAGTGTGGGAACCATAGTGATGAATTTTAACCCAGACACTGAAATAGGCATGCCTGGTTTTATGATGTCTGTGGATTTTTGGGATTCAGAGTGTTTTCTGCAAAATATGAGCTTTCATGTAAGCAAAAGTGATTCTAGTCCTTCTAGTTGCTAACAAAACCTTCTACATGTGACTAAGGCTGTGTTCTGAGTCTTCAGACAGACTGAAGTAGTAACACTGAGAGGTATGAAGCATCCCCATCTTGCCCAGAAAAAGTCTGAGGAAAATATAAGCATCGTCATTAACGTCTACACTGCTGATCATCATAGCAAAACACCCATCTGGACAGCGTGCTTGGATGTTCTGTTAATTGGATAGGACTGTCCGCAAGAATAAGATTACAAGTTAGAATATGCAGTTATTTGCATTTATAGCAGATATCTACATTTTTGGTCTTCATTTCCCCCATCTACTCTTCTATTCTAGCCCTTTTCCAGCACAAGCTGATGGTGACCTGTTTTAGCAGGAAAGTTCTCGTTTTCAGGAAGTGGCCTAGTTACTTGACAAATGATGAAACTACGGTTTTGTCCCAGTTTCAATATAACCAACTGATTGGCTTGCCATCTTTCCTCTGCACACTGAACTCTGACTTTACCCCCTTGCCATGGGAACAACCTTTCCCATCCACCCTCAGGCAGAGATGGATTAAGATTTATTGGGGCCCTGGGCACAAAGAACATTTGGGCCCCCCATGCTGCTCCCTGCTAAGGGGCTCTGCCTCATGGTCCTCCCTTTCCCCCCAAGGCCCTGTAGCCTGGCTGGAAGCCAGGCTGCTGTGGGGAGTCCTGGCCCCCCTGCCCAGGGTAAGTGAAGAGTCCAGGACACCCCACAGCTGCCCAGGCTCCCTGGGTGGCTCTTCGTACAGCCTAGGGTGATCATACATCCCATTTTGGCTGGGGCAGTCCCATTTTTAAGACCTGCCCTGGATGTCCTGAGGTGTGGTGGTGTTGTTGTTGTTGTTTGTTTTTTTTTTTTGTTTTTTTGTGTTTTTTTTTTTTTGGCAAAACTGGGCATTTGTCCCATTTTTTCTTGCCAACTGATGATCAGTTGGCAAGAGTAAATGGGATAAATGGCCAGTTTTGACAAAAAGGGACGGAGTGGTGGAGTGGCAGTATTTGGGGGTGAGCAGCAGGGCCCGGGCCAGCCTCGCCCAGAGAGGCAGTGGGGAATTTGCTCATTGGGCTTTGGCTGCCAGCCTGGCCAGCTGGCGGGGCCTTGGGAAAGAGGAGGAGCAGGGTGGCAGGACCCTGGAGGGAGAGGAGAAGCAGGGGGCAGGGCCAGAGTTCCGGTGCTCCTCCGGAGGCCCCCAAATTGGCCGGGGCTTCTGGGCACAGGCCCTCTGGGCCTGTGTGGTAATTGACCACTGCCCTAAGGTAACTTGAATCTCAGCTAACTCTGCTGGACCCCAGTGCCACCTGTCACCTACCAGGCTCCCCAGTGAACTACATGTGTACTGAGTGCAGTGAGTAGACCCAGATGTCACTGTAAAGGAAGTGAGGATGTTGGACAGCTAAAAGGAAAGGAGCTGGAGGAGAGCAGCAAACCACCCCACATGTACATAATAACTGGCACTTACAACCTGATCCTGACCCCTTCTGTCTGCTAAACTGTCATCCTCCCTAGGATGAGCACCACAGCTACCAAAACCTTTTGCTGAATCTCTTACCTGACCACTCTTCTCAACTGCTTCCCATGACTGCTAGGAAAAGCCATTTTCCCCTTGAATTTGGAGGACTGAATAGGACTTTTTTTGGAGCCCATTGATCTGGCTCTTTTCTCAGCTACAGGTTTTGCTTCAGAGCATCCTAACATGCTGCTTCCTTAGAAAGACCAGCGAAATTGCATATTACCTCTGCAGAGTTCCTAGTCCTTGCCAGCCTGGGGAGTGAGAGACTGGACCAAAGAATAGAAGCTGGCTCTCTCACATGATAGTGTGATGCATTAATTACAGTACAGTAAAACTTCCCATAGTCTTTGATTATTCAGATAGTTGACACTTACAGCAATCCTTAACAGTTAAGGTAAAGGAATGTGTACAGAGCTCTCAGCTGTGAGGCATTAGACTCTTGCAGCTGTAAGATTTAAGTGGCTTCTGAAAACTTGGTCTACTTTAATGACTTTACTGATATTTTTGACTGACTCCTCTTGCCCTACAGAGCTATCTGGTATTCAGACTAAGTAGTAGTGCAGCGGTTCTCAAACTTCATTGCACTGTGATCCCCTTATGACAACAAAATTACTACATGACCTCGGGGGTGGGAGGGGTGGAGCCTGAGCCCTGCTGCCCCGTGTGTGTGTGGGGGGAGAGCGGGGGGGAGGAGCTTAGACTTCAGCTTCAGCCCTAGGTCCCAGCAAGTCTAATGTTGGCCCTGGTGACCCCATTAAAATGGGGTTGCAACCCACTTTGGGGTCCCGACCCACAATTTGAGAACCACTGGAATTTTGCATAGTAGAGTTAAAAACTGAACATAAAATCATCATAACTAAAACCACAGAGGAAATCCTACATGTGGTCTAAGATTCTTCACAGGTTTTGCCAAAATTCCCGGCTGTTTGCAAACGCCCCTGCTCACAACCACAAACTAAACTGTCCTGTTCCCATCAGACAGACAGCCATGTTGCCTTGGGATGCAGTCTTGTCAGATCTCCGAAATGAATGGAAGATTGATCATTACCTGAATGAGAGGCCTCCAAGGAAACCTCAAGGTGCTGCAGGAAGTGGTGGTGGTGGTTTAGTAGGAAAGACATTCTCTCCGAATCTGAATCAGTGGTAGAGTATGGAGCTAGAGGGAGCTGTGCTGTTGGAGATGCTCCCTTCTAGAAATGCAAAACTGAGGCTCTGACTGGTTGTGATTATTAAAAGTTCCCATGCTAATTTTGCAAGAGGAGTATTAGCCGCACTGTCCTGGACAAGTTACATACTGCTCTCAAGATGGCTGCTAAACTGTTAAGAGACCCAGTATTCCGGAAAAGGAACCTTCAGTTGTTATAGCAATAAAATAAAAAACAGTAGGATCTTATTAGAGGGGAAAAGGCAAAATGCCACATTTATTGTGAATACAGAAAGAATCATAGTAAGCAGTTAGTTATAGCTATAACATTCCATTCAATTTCATATTTATTCACACATTCATTCATATTTACACACACACACACACAGGTTCTGCAAGGTTATTATCATAGTTACCAGCCTTAGAGTTGCTAGTGCCAAGCCACTGGCCAGGTGGCCTGGACATGAGGCGGGAGCAGGGCCTTGTCAGATGCTCATCTGTTGCTCCTGGAAGTTGGTTTGCAGAATCAGACCCCAAAGTTCTCACTTTCTAGAGTCCATTTTTATAGGAATTGATTCCTGTGCCAGTCTATGGGAATTGCTTCATCATGCTGCTGCTGAATCAATCAGCAGATGTCACATTCCTGACTGCTCCGTGCTGCCAGATGTTATCTTGTTCTTCAGTTCTCCCATCCTTGAGGCTGTTGGGTGGATTCCAGTCTGCCCTCTGGGGGTCCTCTGGTTGTTTCCACTTGACGCCTTCTTCCGCAGATCGACACTGGATTCTTAGGCTGGCACCTCCCTGATCATTCAGTTATTATCCGCACCAAGCATCCATCCACATACATCCTCTATCTCTATTTTAATCACAATTGTTAACAAAGAGAGATAAATACAACAAAAGGGCGGGGAGTCTCTGTGTGCTGTTTCTGTTGTTACAAAGTATTGCTTTGAGAACAGACACTATCTTAGGATGTACTAACACAATTAGCAGCCAAAAACCAAGAGACCTTCCTCTCAATTAGTAATACCCTGGAATTTAAACTATGGGGAATCAAACTCATTTGTGATTTTATTTCAGAACTTCTTTAATATGATCCAACACAGTTATGGAATGGTGAAGTTGTAGACCCTGGGTTTATTCCAGTCTCACAGCACCAAGAAGGGCAGTCAGCAGATCCTGTCACTTAACTGTGTTTAATATTTATATATGCACAAGTCTGATCTTAGCCCTGCAGGTTTTAAATTAATCTCCCACTAATCTTGAGCCAAAGCACACATAATTGGAAGTTATAAATCCTCTACCTAGGCCTCAGCTCTTAATTCCTTTGTTGTTTTGGCTTGGTATGTCATGCTGAACACCTACTGCAGAAAAAAAAAATTGATTCTGCATTATTCTGTTTCTTCCATGCTTCTAACTGAGGCTTTGTCTCTATGTCCTACCATGTCATGCCATGGTGTATATGAGAGCAGGGGTGTGAGTCTTCTTTAAGTATTCTTGGAATGAACGAATGGCTGCCCTGTTTTGAGACTGGGAATGGCAGATTCTGGTGTTAATACTTTGGTTTCAGAGTAACAGCCGTGTTAGTCTGTATTTGCAAAAAGAAAAGGAGTACTTGTGGCACCTTAGAGACTAACCAATTTATTTGAGCGTAAGCTTTCATGAACTACAACTCACTTCATCGGATGCATACTTTGAACTGTTTCTTTCCTCTGATACCACAGCAGAAGGCTGCAGCCCCAGGACACTCTCATTCTGCAGGAATGAGGATCAATGTAGTGAACAACCACACACAGAGACAGGTGAGTTCCATTCACTGGCAGTACTGGTACTATCCACTTGTTGTTGTGTGTTTTCCCCAAGGATTAGTAAATGTGACGGGGGCACCTTTCATTTTCCTCTGGGTTCCAGTATCTTGGAAAGAGAGGAATTTGAAAGTTGTTTCACAGCTTGACTCTTGTGTGTGTTCTTGTGAGAAAGGTAGAAGGAGGAGAGGCCTAATAGAGGGGGCCTTTTATATTTTAGCTATCTTACATGACAGTTCTGAGAACACAGTGTGGTATTTCCAACCTTTGCCTTTCTGAGTTTTAAAGTTTCTTTGCAGAATCCTCTCCTGTGTTCCTTCCCTCCAGACTCTTGTCATAAAATCATTGGTAATATTGCACCAGATCATGCAGTCCATTTGTCCAACATCCAGCCTGCTAGGCTGAATCTGATTGTGATCTGTTTATAAGTGACCAGGTGCGTTATGTGGGGGGTTCACCTGTCTCAGAAGTTCTGAATACTGGTTCCTGATGAGGCAGGATGCTGGATTAGGTTGACCAGAGTTGTGATTTAGCCGGGTAGTTCCTGTGTTCATTAACTGAGCACACCTCCTCTGGAGGTCTGAGGGAGACATCTGACACTCTGCGCTGTCCCTTTCTTTACCATATTTGCATTTGAAAGCTTTAGCGCCAGCCAGCCTTGTAACTCTTTCTTCTTCTGTACCCAGGCTCTTGTTTCTTTTGGGGTTTTCCTCTACAATAGCTCTCAAATCTGTTTTTTCCTCTTCATAGCTATGGTAAAACCTTTTCCATGTCTTGGTCATCTCTTGCCTTGATTAGTGTAATTACCTTCTCTCTGGCCTCCTTTGGTCTTACCTCTTAATTTACTCCCCAGACTCATCTGCCCAGAATGCCATTGCTTAGAACATTTCTTTCTTCCTTTCTTCTGGCAATGTTGCTGCACTCCATGAATCCCTTCACCAGCTTTCTCTTTCCATCCATGTCAGATACAAGCCCCTTGTCCTCATCCTCAGTGTTCCTCACAACTCCATCCCTACCAACACTTCTGCTCTCATTTCATCCAACCATCCCTCTTTTTACATTGCTGCTGCATCTCTTGCCTTCATGTTTTCTTCATTACTGCATCTTATGCTTGGAACAGCCTCCCATTTCCTGTGTCCCAACCAGAACCCGGGTCCTCTTTAAATCCCTTCTTTTGCAGATCCTTTCTTCACTGATCTCCACACTTTGTGAACTGTTTCCCTGAGTATAGAATCATAGAACTGCAAGGGACCTCAAGAGGTTATCTAGTCCAGTCCCCTGCACTCGTGGCAGGATGAGGTATTATCTAGAACATTTCTGACAGGTGTTTGTCTAACCTGCTCTTAAAAATCTCCAATGATGGAGATTCCAAAACCTCCCTAGGCAATTTATTCCAGTGCTTAACCACCCTGACAGGATGTTTTTCCTAATGTCCAACCTAAACCTCCCTTGCTGCAATTTAAGCCCATTGCTGCTTCTCCTATCCTCAGAGGTTAAGAAGAACAATTTTTCTTCCTCTTCCTTGTAACAACCTTTTACGTACTTGAAAACTGTTATCATGTCTCCTCTCAGTCTTCTCTTTTCCAGACTAAACAAACCCAGTTTTTTCAATCTTCCCTCATAGGTCATGTTTTCTAGACCTTTAATCATTTTTGTCACTCTTTGGAGTCTCTCCAATTTGTCCACATCCTTCCTAAAATGTAGCGCCCAGAACTGGACGCAATACTCCAGTTGAGGCCTAATCAGCACGGAGTAGAGTAGAAGAATTACTTCTCGTGTCTTGCTTACAACACTCCTGCTAATACATCCAAGAATGATGTTTGCTTTTTTTTTGCAACAGTGTTACACTGTTGACTCATAATTAGCTTGTGATCCACTGTGACCCCCAGATCCCTTTCCACAGTACTCCTTCCTAGGCAGTCATTTCCCATTTTGTATGTGTGCAACTTACTGTTCCTTTCTAAATGGAGTACTTTGCATTTGTCCTTATTGAATTTCATCCTATGTACTTCAGACCATTTCTCCAGTTTGTCCATATCATTTTGAATTTTAACCCTATCCTCCAAAGCACTTGCAACCCCTCCCAGCTTGGTATCGTCTGCAAACTTTATAAGTGTACTCTGTATGTCATTATCTAAAACCTTGAAGAAGATATTGAACAGAACCGGACCCAGAACTGATCCCTGTGGGACCCTACTTGTTATGCCCTTCCAGCATGACTGTGAACCACTGATAACTACTCTCTGGGAATGGTTTTCCAACCAGTTTTGCACGAACCTTATAATAGCTCCATCTAGGTTGCATTTTCCTAGTTGGTTTATGAGAAGGTCATGCGAGACAGTATCAAAAGCTTTACTAAAGTCAAGATATACACCTCTACCCCGATATAACACGATCCTCAGGAGCCAAAAAATCTTACCGTCTTATAGATGAGACTGAATTAAACCGGGGTAAGTAGAGGAACCTCTCCCCACCCCAGCTCATCTCCGCTCCGCCTCCTCCCCTGAACGCGCCACCGCCGCTCCGCTTCTCCCCCCCTTCCTCCCTTCCAGGCTTGCCACGCCAATCAGCTGTGGGTGGGGGTGGCGGCACAGAAGAACCGCTTGCAGTAACACAAATTCGGATATAACGAGGTAAAGCAGCACCACTCCCCGGAGTACTACTGTACCGCGTTCTATCCGAATTCGCATTCTGTTGGACCACATTATATCGGGGTAGAGGTGTACCATATAGCTAACATATATCTTTGTGTTTGAGTTGAATTATAGGCTCTTTAGGCAGGTATCTTGGCTTTGTGTTTTGGAAACAGCCATATGCATTTATGCTTCCCCTTAAAAACAATATTGGCTACAATGAAATGCAAGTATTTGTTTTGGAGTTCTCCGCAGTGTTGAGGGTAGGGATTCAAAGCATCTAATAAATCTTGGAAATTAATTGATCATTCAGCAACAAAGTATGTCCACCTCCTCAGCACAGTGTTTTCTGGGAGCGGACAGGCATCTAGTGTGTTGAAGAACACAGTTTATTCAAAAGGAATTTTGGACTCTCATGCATTTGTCAGCCATCTGCTTACCAAAAAGTCATGTACATATGCTTTAGGCTGATAGCTGGCAGGATGCTAAGGAACAGCAGGCACTAAATTTTCACTCTGTTAATGTTGTCCATGAGTCCACATAACGTCTAGAGATTCAGAAATACGTATGTAGCTGCAGTATTTCTGGAGAACTCTCTGTGCCGTGGCATCCCTGAGAAAAAGGTCACAGCGTGAGGGCGTTCTTGTGTACACTTGCTTTTTTAATCAGATTTGTCCAACCTCAGCTCTTTGTCACTGAGTTGTGAGGGCAGGAGCAAGGCACAGAGAGGGGCTGTTGCTACCATCCCTCTGACAGTGAGCAGGTCTGTTCCTGAGGAGGCTGGAGTTGGGGAGAGGAAGGTGACGGGACTGGTGTCATCTAAAGTAAAACCACGCCATTGTGAGACTTCTCTTTGCTTGCTGTTTGTCTTTAGGGCCTGTATGATATGGAAGATGATGATGAAAGCGTATCTCCCCTTCCTAGCAAACAGATGAAAATCACGACCACAAACAGCTTCCTACACAACGCGGTAAGGGAGTGCCTCAACAGTCCCCAGCACACCATGCTCACCTTGGGTGGACACGCAGGCTGCAGCTTTACAGGGTTTATGTTCTTTTGAAGTATGTAAAAGATCCCCTTGGAAAGTGTTTGCCCTCAGCCCCTCCCCTCCCGTCATGCCTGTGCTTGCAGCTTTATCTTGCAGGTCAAAGGAATCCCCTTTGGGCTCCATACAGTTTTACAAGCCTTTTGCAGCCAGAATGACTGCTTACCGTCACTGGCAGGAGATTCCTGCATGTTGGCTTTTGGCTGTCTTCCCCTTGTGGGGAATAGTTCCTTGAACCTGGCTCATCATTGCCTGAGCATGCGAGTAGTGGAAACTTGCTGGTCCCACTGATCCAAGACTGGACAACTAGAGAAAGAGATCCTCTTGCATTGCAAAATAGCAGATTGCTGCCTATCAGCAGGCACCAACCATCTGGGGGAGGGTGGAAAAGAAGGCAAATAGATGTGGCTGTTCTGGCGAGCACAACCTGGTTTGGTCCATCTAAGTCAGTGCTGAATCAATGCCACTGAACTCCTGGAGTTGCCAGCATCTGACTAAGATTTAAAACTGAGCTCCTGACCACTTGTGGTCATTAAAAATTCCTGGATTTTTTTTTTGCAAGAGTAGAGATGTTAGTTCCAATACACTGATCACATTCCAACCATGATCATTATATTCTGCTGACCTAAAACTCCCCAAGCAGCCCCCAAATGGAGATGTTATTCTTCACATCTCTTCCTGTGATACTAGGTTAGTGTTTCTGAAGAAGATTGGCCACTGCATTCTATCCCATAGATAGTTAAATCTTAATGGATGAGTGATCTCTGCAGGCAGTTTGCAAAGTGCTTTGGGATCTTCAGGATGGATAATGGAAAATGAAAATCCTTCTTAACCGAGCTTTACTACTGCAATGTGCAAACAAGTACCTTTTAACAATGCTTGTCTGCAAGGAGAGATGACGACTGTCTTTAGGGCTAAATGCATCCCTGAGTGCTTTAGCTGATTTCCCCAGCCAGGGGTGGAGCTGCTGAGAGCCTCCAATAGCTCATAAAGTCATCAGACTGGGAGGGTGTGACAGCACCTCAGTGTGTGTTGGTAACTCTCCTTGGCCATTGCAGCTTGAAAAGGGGTTTCTGCTTGAAAAGGTTACATCTTTCAAGTATGCTGTTATTCACCCTTTGTTTAGGCTGGGCTGAGTGGCAATAAGTTCTCTCTTTCCAAGACCGTCCCCCTCACCAAAGTGGTCCAGAATGACTCCTATACAGCCCCCCCAGCACCTCTCTCTCCCATTCGGACAAAGGCCCTGACAAACATGTCCCGGACCTTGGTGACCAAGGAGGAACCACCAAAAGAACCAGCACCTGTTGAGGTGAGTACAAGAAAAGGGGTCTGCCTTCTAGTGGAGACCTTCCAAACCTCTAAAATCTGTCTAGATGAACTGGATGGAGAGTTTGCCTCCACATATCCCTCCCACACCCTCAACGTGGGATTTGTTACTTAGAGGGTCAAGCCAATCTGGAATCTAGAACCCACTTCCAGGCATTTTAAAGCTGAATCTGTCTATGAATCCTCATTTACTGCTAAACAGTAAGAAGAGGGAACGTGTGGGCTTCCCATCTCGATGCTTTTGT
The DNA here is from genome assembly GCF_965140295.1 of Lepidochelys olivacea. NCBI lineage: Eukaryota > Metazoa > Chordata > Testudines > Cheloniidae > Lepidochelys > Lepidochelys olivacea. The sequence goes on along the minus strand of NC_140411.1, from coordinate 263,592,989 downwards.
TGAATTTTCTGTCCCCCAAAAGTCCTAGCAGAATCCTTGTTACTAGGATAAAAGTTAAGAAATGGGTGGTTACTTGGACACCAATGATGACTTGAGAGACCAGTGGGATTTAAGGTTTAACTGACTGATTGTTTACATGTGCAGGGCTAAACTAATTGTCACACTTTGGGTTGGGATGGAAAAATTACTTCAGAGACCTATCAGCAGGAAAGATGGGCTTTATCTGTAAAGATCAGTTGGGCTGAGTTTGAGGGAGCTTAGTACCCTCTTAGCTTCTCAGCATTGTTTTCCCTCTCCCTTCTCCCATTTGCCTTCCCTAGGGCCCTATTTGCTTCAGTTTATTCATGCTTTCTCTGCCATGATGTCTTCTCTGATAGGTTTTGCTCTGTCCTTCTGCATATGATATACTCTTCTTTGTGTTGGCAGCCGGTGTTCAGCCCTTTGGAAGGTACAAAGATGACTGTGAACAATCTGCACCCCCGAGTCACAGAGGAAGACATTGTTGTGAGTGCCATTTATTGCTGGGCTCTGTGTGGCTAGAATTTCCCCCATGCCCCTCTCCATAGGTTTGATTGCACTAGCCACATTTTGTGTTGGGGTAGGGGTTGGCATTTGTTTTTTTGGAAGAGTTCTGAGGGTTCCCTACCTTCCACTTCTTAACCTTTATGCTGAAGAAAAATCCCTTTTAGGGTGCATTGAGACCATCTCTGATTGGCTAGAGAAGTTGATATCAAGGGATACATGGCATTGTTCTTACCCTTCTACTGCCTACCCTCCACACCCAAAACCTCCACAGCATTTGTACATAGTAAGTCTCCCTTGTGCTCCCAGCCCCTGAGCACTAAACATAGGCCCCCCCCTGGCACCCCAGCTGGTTAGAATTTTAATTCATGTTCTTTTCAGAAAAGGAAAATAAGGAAATCCATTTAATCCCACTTTGGAAAAACCTTCCTCTCTCCTTCAGTTAGACAGAGAGGGGTTACCGGGTTTAACTCCAGGTATTTCCTGTGCTATTAATTCTTGTGCTATGACTGAAGTAGCCTTGAACTCTTCATCCTTCAGTAGTGTTATTACAGGTTGCAAAATAGGTTGATTACTATCAGACACCAAGTACTTATACCAGTGGTGAGCAACCTGCAGCCCATCAGGATAATCTGATTATGGGCCGTGAGACATTTTGCTGATATTGACCGTCCGCAGGCATGGCCCCCAGTGGCCGGGTTTCCCGTTCCCGAACAATGGGAGCTGCGGGAAGCAATGGCCAGCATGTTCCGGTGGCCCCCGCGCCGCTTCCTGCAGCTCCCATTGGCTAGGAACGGTGAACTTGCGGAGGGCCATGCCTGTGGACAGTCAACATCAGCAAAATGTCTCGCTGCCCGCAATCAGATTACCCTGATAGGCTGCAGGTTGCCCACTACTGACTTATACCAGGTAGGTACCTCTAGACTGCTAGCTATTTCACTCCCAGAATCTTGAACTACTTAACTGTGGATGTGGGGGCCCTCTTTCCGAGTTTAGCCCACCCATGATAAGACTGTCAGATCAAAGCAGTAATTCTAATGTGTCACTGACAGCAACCATAGCCATGACTTGCTGTCTGTCCTCAGGAGCTGTTCTGTGTGTGTGGCGCTCTAAAGCGAGCCCGTCTTGTGCACCCTGGAGTGGCTGAGGTGGTCTTTGTGAAGAAGGAAGATGCCATCACAGCATATAAGAAATACAACAACAGATGCTTAGATGGTAAGTTTGAGGCTGGAGTTCAAGGTGGGGTGCATGAATCAATCAAAGGCTTTCCAGCTCAGTGCAGATTTCAGAAGGTAATTCAGAGTCGTCTTGTGCTGCTCAAGGAGAGTGTGTGTCAGGGAATGCTACTGATAGCTGGACAAAGGGGATTGGGGTTCAGTGCTATAGGTTTTATGTAGGTAGTTGAGTATCTCCACTGTCCATCAGTGTTGTTTTCAAAATCGATTTCTCTAGGGGAGAGGTCTAGCTCAAAGGTAGTACAAGGAAGGGACCGAGAGACTTTTTTTTTCTTTTGGACCATATGAACTGGAACCATAAACTCACTGAACCTTAAATCTCACCAAATGAGGGTCAATCCATCCTCAGCATCATATCCACTCGTTATACTCCACACCTGAACGTAGCCATTGTATGAAGAACATACCCTCATATCTCAGTGTCTGTACTTTGACCCATTAATCTTTTGCCTCCAATCAGGGATATTGCAGATTATGTATTCCTTACCCCATCCTATCTTAAACCGAACTTCACACCCCTTGATAATCCCCCTTGATAATCTGTACGTAATTCCCTGATAACCAGAAACTTCTACGCTTAAACTCTGTACCATTCACCTTTTTTTTTAAAACATCTTAATAAAAGTTTTAAATCTGGCGTCCACTGAAGTTAAGAACACAAAATTATCCCCACCAGATAAAACTACTGGTGCATCTAAGCCAGTATGCTGTCTCCAACCCCAGCCAATGCTGGACACTTCACAGGAAGGCATGGTGTCCCTACTTGTGCAGTATAACTAACCTGTTTTTTGCAAAGGCCTCAAGGCACATCAAAGCATTTCTGAAATCAGGGATTTGCAAAAATGAATATCAGTCTCTGTATGGATTTTGAATAGTATAGTGATTCAGCTAATACAATTTACCTATATATAATTGTAGATGGAAATTTGTTGCTGACTCTAGATGGCTTTTAACTTGCTCTTTGCCCTTGAGCTTGAGGATTGATGGCTCTTGTAACTTTATCCTAGCGAGCAAAGTCATGTAAGATGCAAGCAGCTCAGAACCAGAGATTCTCCTGCATCTTTGCTAAACCATTGCAGCCTACTCTGCAACTACTCTGTAATTGCTCAGCCAGCTGTTATCTTGGTGCTAAAGTGTTGTAATTGCATTAACCTCTTATGGTAGCTCTGCTGCTGCTTGCAAGTGCTCTGACTTTGCCATGACTCGAGTGAAGCGACGGTCTCTAATGGTTCCCCACAATTCCCCAATGTGTGGGGCTGCGTCTGCTCACCTCTGTCTGCACGCTAGTCTAATGCTTCTGGGGTCTATGGGGATATGAAATTTGGCTTTGGATTTTTTTTAGGGCAGCCAATGAAGTGCAACCTTCACATGAATGGGAATGTCATCACATCAGATCAGCCAATCTTGCTGTAAGTGCTCAGGGTGGAAGAGCCAAAAGAATTTGCAGGTTCTGTTTTGGGGAGGACTTTTGAGGTGAGGTGCAGAAGAAAAATTTTTCCATGGTAAATTTTTCTCACAAGAAAATCCTCTGTATCCCTCTCTCACCTACACCCCTTCAGCTGCATCTAGCCCTGGGTTGCAGATGCTACCTTTCCACTCAAGGAAAACAAGATGAGACTCCTTCCAGAGCCCATCAGTGCTAGCCTGACTGACTGCAGGATTGCTCCTGAGCAATGCAGTGCGTTTCCTTCGCATGCACCTGAGTTGAGTGTGCTGTAGTCTGTTTCCATAGGATCCCTAGCTCCTGCTGGGACAAGGAATCCCTGCATGGCCAAAAGCATATCTTAAGCCACGTACCCAATGTCATGGAGGGGGAACTGTAGCCTCTGAGCCTGCCCTAGACTTATGGTGTGATGTTAACTGTTGTGTCTGTTTTTCATCATGCAGTCGATTAAGCGACACCCCCTCTGTGAAAAAGGAAGTAGAACCACGGCGGTCGAGTGCAGGTGCCTCCTCAAATCCGCCAGCTGAGGTGGACCCTGACACCATTTTGAAGGCGCTCTTCAAATCCTCGGCGGCCTCTGTCTCTGTGCAGCCCACAGAATTCAAAATCAAACTCTGAGAAGAGTGGAGGCGAGCAGTGGACTGGAAAACTTGCTGAAGGCGTGAAATGGGGAGAATCGCGTGGGAGCGCAGGTGTTACTGTGGTTGCCCACCTTGTGCTTTTTTGTTTTCTATGATTGCTGCCTTCCTGTACAGTAGTGTTCCCTCTCATGTGTGTATTTTCTGTTTTCATAGTTGGAGTTTTCTTCCACATTTTTCCAAGAAAATAACCTCCCCCTTCTGCCAGTGAGATATATTACCAAGCATAGACCCATGTAACTCCCTCGTTTGCTCCACGCCCCCTTGTGGCCAGCTATTAAAAGTGCAACCAGAGATTTTGAGGGAAGGGGAATGATAAACAGCACCTCTTGTCCTCAAGCTAACAACCTCTGACTGAACGGTGAAGTCCCTCTGTTATTGTCCCTTGATACCAGATTTAATTTTTAAAGCTGCTGCATTTGGGGTGGAGCCAGGTGTGATGCTCGGAAGCAAGTGGCGTTTTGACAGTTTTATATCATGTGCACCTGGTAGGATACAACTTCTGCCTGGCTGTTAGATGCTTTGCTGATCAGCAGCTGTGACACTTGGAAGCACTGAGAAGAATCTGGCTCCCCTGCTTATCAGCCGATGGAAGAGTTTTGGCTGGGGGGAGGATATATGCACAGGTGCAGACATACAGCATCTTATCTGCTGTCACAGATAAGCCTCTGCTATTATCCTGGTGAAGTTCAGTTTTCAGTAACGCACAGAGGGGGAGAAAATAGCTCAGGCTTCTGTGTAATGTGAATATATCAGCTCCTTAGGGTACCCCAAGGTGATCTGCCCTTTCTTCCCTCTTTCTGGACTGACTTCATATGAGAGCAGGGACTTTGACCAGAAATACAAGAAATCGAGTGTTTCCCTTCCCCTTAGGTTGAATCATATCATGTTCTCCCAACCCCTGCTGTCAATATAGGGACATGAGTTTTTTATTGCGTGAGGTGGGGACTGGGAAGTTCCTCTATCATCCCCATTCCAATTTTATGGAGAGGAGTGGGCTGGGGAGTAAGTTATGTACTAATATGTAGGAAGTAATCCTCTTGTCCACCTGCTCTCAAGGAGTATCAATTGTAAAAGGGCTCCATGTGAGCTATGCTTGGCTGCTTTGCAGAACAGCTGCTCATGTACATGGGCTGGAAGGATGGTGGAGGCACTTCATGGCCTCAGAGGGATGGCTGTTGGGAAACCAGTGTAAGGGATACAGCAGAGAGGGGAGCATGGAAACCAAGCAAGCCCCAGGTCGAGCCACAAGAATGTACCTTCCAAGCAGGGACTGTTTGTCTGTGATGAGCCATTGGCCACTAGGTGGCACTTGCTGTGTTCCCTTTGTTAGCATAGCATTAACCCAGTGAAAACTGGGAAGTCCAGGTAGCTCTAATTGTATTAGTTTCAATTGTATTATGAGAAAAGAGGGAAGTGAAAACCACCCCAAAATCTGGCTGAAGTTTGAACTTAATCCTTCCAGCTATGAAACTAACCAATTCTGTTCAGCCCTGCCGACATTCCTTAGTGAACTCTGTCCAGTACCATTGTAGATTGAGACTCCATTTCTTGGTGGACCCTGTGTTTCTTTTGCACTCTTGTTTTGTGCAAACTTTGTTCTGTCTGGCGGGTACAAACCATTCCTCTCTCATTTTATATTGCTCGTAGCCATGGAAAGAACTGAGGACTCACAGAACTTGCTTTTCTGTAGCAATTGTATCTGAAGAATAACTGCAGTTATCGGGGATTCTTCTTGTGAACTGCAGGTGTGTGGGGGAAGGGTTTAAGACTGCAATTGTTCCTCTTTTAGATCACCCATCAGACATCTGTGTTTTAATAAAAGGGGGTGGGAAAAGGGAGTGTTAGGGATTGGAGAAGACTATGTATTATCTGTTTCAGAATAAATGTTTGTTATACAGAGATTGGATTCTAAACTTCTTAAGACACTGGGAAGTTGACAGAGACCAGGTCAGTTGAACTTTGAATCAAGCCTGCTGCTTCAGTGGTAGAAAGAACTTGGGAAGTCTCAAATTAGTAGTGTTGGTTCAGTGATGAATGCCATACATAGTTAAGCACAAGGTGGGGCTCAGCTGAGGCAATTGGTACTAATATGACAAAGCCTTACAGCTTTGGTGCTGAAGTTCAGCCCAGCTCACTATGTCATCAACATTATTACCAGCTGATAGCTGGCTGCTGTCCTATGATGTGAAATGAGATCGGTAGTCTTGGTGTAGTTTTTAGTAGATAGGTATCACACTACCAAAATGACAGGTTTCAGAGTAGCAGCCGTGTTAGTCTGTATCCGTAAAAAGAAAAGGAGTACTTGTGGCATGTTAGAGACTAACAAATTTATTAGAGCATAAGCTTTTGTGAGCTACAGCTCACTTCATTGGATGCATACAGTGGAAAATATAGTGGGGAGATTTTATATACACAGAGAACATGAAACAATGGGTGTTACCATACAGACTGGAACAAGAGTGATCAAGAAAGGTGAGCTATTACCAGCGGAGGGGGCAATGGGCTTTGTTGCAAGGATAGGTGTAGTAGGTAACTTCTGGGTACTCTTCTGGGTCTGTCAGTCTGTTTCTTCACTTCAGCAGGTGGGTATTGTAGTTGTAAGAAAGCTTGATAGAGAACTTGTAGGTGTTTGTCTCCGTCTGAGGGGTTGGAGCTTTCATCCAGACCACACCACACGATCCATTGTCTACAGCCAAGCTCTGCGATACAACCGCATTTGCTCCAACCCCTCAGACAAACAACTACACGATCTCTATCAAGCATTCTTACAACTACAGTACCCACCTGCTGAAATGAAGAAACAGATTGACAGAGCCAGAAGAGTACCCAGAAGTCACCTACTACAGGACAGGCCCAACAAAGAAAATAACAGAATGCCACTAGCCGTCACCTTCAGCCCTGAACTAAAACCTCTCCAACATATCATCAAGGACCTACAACCTATCCTGAAGGATGACCCATCACTCTCACAGATCTTGGGAGACAGGCCAGTCCTTGCTTACAGACAACCCCCCAACCTGAAGCAAATACTCACCAGCAACCACACACCACACAACAGAACCACTAACCCAGGAACCTATCCTTGCAACAAAGCCCGTTGCTAACTGTGTCCACATATCTATTCAGGGGACACCATCATAGGGCCTAATCACATCAGCCACACTATCAGAGGCTCGTTCACCTGCGCATCTACCAATGTGATATATGCCATCATGTGCCAGCAATGCCCCTCTGCCATGTACATTGGCCAAACTGGACAGTCTCTACGTAAAAGAATAAATGGACACAAATCAGAGGTCAAGAATTATAACATTCAAAAACTAGCTGGAGAACACTTCTATCTCTTTGGTCACTCACTTACAGACCTAAAAGTGGCAATTCTTCAACAAAAAACTTCAAAAACAGACTCCAAGGAGAGACTGCTGAATTGGAATTAATTTGCAAACTGGATACAATTAACTTAGGCTTGAATAAAGACTGGGAGTGGATGTGTCATTACACAAAGTAAAACTATTTCCCCTTGTTTATTTCCCCACCTACTGTTCTTGTAAAGTGCTGGAAATGGCCCACCTTGATTATCACTACAAAAGGTTCTGTCTCTTCTCTTTTCCTCCTCCTCTTCCCCCCTCCCTCCCCGCTGGTAATAGCTCACCTTTCTTGATCACTCTTGTTCCAGTCTGTATGGTAACACCCATTGTTTCATGTTCTCTGTGTATATAAAATCTCCCCACTATATTTTCCACTGTATGCATCCAATGAAGTGAGCTGTAGCTCACGAAAGCTTATGCTCTAATAAATTTGTTAGTCTCTAAGGTGCCATAAGTACTCCTTTTCTTACTACCAAAATGGACACGGTCAGTCCACATTATTGGCAGCTTAGAGGCAAATGAATGAATGGAGCTTTGAGACTGAACAACCCCCAGGGTTGAAATATACTAGTGAGACGATGTGGAGAAGCTTGTGTTGCTGCTGTCTCCTCCGTACCTGTTGTGAGAGAGGCCTTCAGTTTACAGGTCTTTTAGGCATCTCTCAAGAGCTCTAAGCTCACAACAAACATTTAATTAAAAGAGTAGATCCTAACTATGCACTGTCAGGCCGTTTTGGCAATTCTCACTTCATGAAGGTCTACAACAGTTGTAACAGTGGAGGGGAAAATATGTTCCAGTGTTCATTTACACGGTAATCTTTTTGGAGCAGGGTCAGCACGGAGCCCAATGGGCGCAGAACCTGAGTAAGGTCTTTCAGTGCTACTGCAATATAAATAAGGCTACAAGAGTTTTTGGGAACCTTAAACAGTAGCACAACTCTCCTGCCTGGCTCGGTAAACTTTTGTCTGTCCTTTTCCCCCAATAATAATCATTTTTTTTCAGGACAGATGAAATGTCTGTAAGGCCACTGATCTTCCAAGTGGTGGAGTGTGTGTGTTTGATGATAACCACAAGAATTCCTGTGCTGCATCCTTACTTTTAAACATCCATATGCTCTGTGGTGGTATATTTACCCAGCCCATCATGGCCTCTTTAGGACAGGAGACTTCAGTTGTCTGCATTGCCACTGCATTGCAAAGCCTCTTTACGTGGATGCTTACCTTCCTTTTCCCATTTGACAAGAAACATTGTGGTCTTTAGCCTGGCTAAGGCTATCAGGACTGTGTGGAGCAACAAGCCCTAGAACTGTCACTGACCACTTCACAAGCATGTAAACAGAACCTACATGGTGACAGGCTTTAAAGGTCTATCTTCCTGATAAAAATGCAGCCTCATGGCTCCAAAAGGGTTTGTCATGACCGTGAGTACTGCTTCATGGACACAAACCTGCAGTAACACTAATCCTTTTAGAGGACTGTTGCCCTGTTGATCTAGTTAGTTCCAAAGGCAGCAAGGCATGGTATGTTCTGGTCTGTCTCTGTCTAAAAATGTTCCCCATAGTGAATTATTATGCAGTTAACCAGGAGCTTTCTGGTTTTATACACTAAGCCTCAGCCATAGCTAGAGAAAGGTTACAGGACTAGGTGGATCACTAATCTCCATATTTTTGGCATAGGAAGTTCCTTTACTGTTATGCTGTGAATGTAGACACATGCTTTACTAGTACTTGTTGAAGGAAGAGGTTTATATTAAGAATGGTCACATTATTGACATTGTGATCATAGGTCAAACCTGGATAATTTAACTGACATGGAAATTTATTTAGAAGGCCCTGGCACACTTCTATTTCCCTACAGCCCAGGAGCTCAAGGCTGACCATTCAGAATGTTCGGGTTATACATATACTGTAATGGAAAGCCTGGGTCAAAGGTGAGTTCTGCTAACAGACCTTATTTGTAGAACTCTAATATAATTAGAAAGTTACCAAAAAATAAAAAGCATTTATCATGTGTTACCTGTAAAGGCATAGCAGTGGGGGATCTTGACCTTGGTCATTTCTCAGACTATACTCTAAGTCTAATGAAGGTCACCTTTCCCATGATGTCTACAAGGTGTTCAATCATTTATCCGTATCCAATTTTTATTCATAATTTAAATAAACCACATCTTGCCATCCTTACTGGATCAGCCTGTTCTGTTCATCTTGGTGATTTAGAGAATCTACCCAACTGCTTTAGGCTTCCTATCACAGCTCATCCCTACCTCTCTAAATGGCTCTCATATCTGTGGCAAACAGAAGTTAAAATGGCTGAGAGAGCGCTTTGACTCGGTCAGTTGAAAAAAATCTCTCTTTTTAAAGATAACAATTTGTCCCATGGGAGCTGGGATTCTCGTGTTAAAGAGAGTGAGGGAATGGGGCAGAGCCTTAGATTCAGCTGCTCATTTCATAGGATTCCATCTTTTTTATTGATTGTCTTTAAGCATTCTGCCACCTCAGTGATTTAGTATCTTCCAATGACAGGTTAGATTGGGTTGTTAGAGACTTTTAAAGCAATGGTTTGTGTGAAATGAGGTGGTGGTTCAAGTCCAGTTTCCAGTGGCCCAAATCTTCACATCACAACTGTCTGCAAAGATAGGTAACAGAAAATTCCTCTCATCCCTAGGGTTGCACTCCACTGGGAATTGAGATGTGGACAATAGTGGGGAAGACAGAGGAAGAGTGATTTGGAAAGAAGTTGTGTTCCCTGGGGCTGTGCTGCACCTCTTAGGGGGACAGAGAGGTGCTTTTAGACTCCAGGGCTTTACATTTACCTTCTTTCACCAATCAGAATTTTTTTTTTAAGTAAAATTAACATGTTGGAAACAGAAGGGAGGGAGCATGCTGTGCTGCCTACACCTAGAGCTCTAGTGTCTTCCAAATTGTCACAGCTTTTCTGTGCAACTTTGGCCACAGTACTTAATCTTCTGCCTTAATTTCCCCATCTGTAAAGCAGTGATCATACTTGGCTACGGCAGGATTGTTGTGGGGCTCAGCGGAGTCCTCTGAAGCAGCAAAATCCCCTGATGAAATTGCCCTAGCATGGAAATTGCTGTAATTATGGAAAGGGCCATGCCAATGCATTCGCTGAACAGGGTGGATGAGGCCTTGTGGGGCAGGAGCCGGTCTGCAGCTGTGTTCCTTCTTTCGCACCTCGGGGCGCAGTCAGAAGCGCTGTAGCCAGGCCTTTAGGAAGTGTGGGGGGGTGAGGGCCCTGTATTTACCCGACCCCCCCGTGCACGCTCTGACTGCACCCAGCCCCGCGCTGGCAGAAGCCATCACGGCGAGAGGGCCGCGCCTGCCTTAGCAGCACCCTGGCCGCGCGCGCTCCCGCGCACACACCCTCGCGCCCAGGCGGGGGAGCGCACGGACCGGCTCGCTGCGCTCCGAACGGCGCCGTTCTTCTGAAGCCCCGCCCCCTACCCAATCACTGTTTGTCGCCGGCTCCCCCCCTCCCCGCCCAGCGCGAGGGGGATGACGCAAACGCTGGCCCGCGAAGGGACTACAGCTCCCGGCGGCCCCTGCGCGCCCCGGTGTCCTGCCCGCTGAGCTGACGTCACCAACCGGGAGAATAAGATGGCGGCCGGCAAGGGGAAGCCTGTGACTGCCGCAGCGGCCGGGGCCCCGGCAGGCTACACGGGTAACGGGCTGGGGCTGTCTGTGGGAGGGGTGTAAAGGGGGGAACGTCTAGCCCGAAACCCCGGGGTCCCCCCGCCCCAGCGTAGCCACAGGGGCTGGTCAGGCCCAGCTTTCCCCTCACGCGCCGCCGGACGCGCAGGAGCCCGCTGGGCCCCGCTTCTTACACCCTCCGGCCCGCGCCGCCGCCGCCGCCGCCTGGCTTGGGCGCGGGTTGCTCCGCACGCTGCCGTCCCCGCGCCTGCCTGCCCCGCAGGGCACCGGTCCCGTGGCCCCCTCCCTGGCCTGGTGCCACAGCACAGCCAGACGCCCCAATGTCATGAGCAGGGATCCCTGTTTTCTGTGATCCCCCCCGGTCCCACGCCACAAAAAAATTCTTGGATTAAAAAACCATAAGTCTGTGCCCCCCCCCCCCGCCATGATTAAAATGAAACGCTGAGCTTAAGTTTCCCTAGCCACGTTATGTACAGGTATCAACTGAACACAATGTTTTACTGATTTATTTACAATTTTTAAACAAGCTGCCGTCAGTTATTACAATAAAATTAACAGACTTGCTCTCTGGCCGCCCAGCTCTGAAGGCAATACCATACCAAACCAACTTTATTTCTGTGCTGCTGGCGGCCATGCTGCCTTCAGAGCGGGGTGCCAGGCCAGCAGCTGCTGCTCTCCGCTCTGCCTTCGGAGCTGGGTGGCTGGAGGGTGGCGGTGGCTGGAGGGTGGCAGCTGCTGGCCAAGCACCCAGCTCTGAAGGTGGCACTGCTGCCAGCAGCTTTTCATGCTCTCCTCCCCTCCAGAATACATTCCAGGCACCCCACACACACACACCCCCACCACCCTGCAGTTTGAGAACCTATGGAATATGTGATACTGGTACTTCCAGTAAAATGTAGTTAATATATGTTTTTTTATTTTTTCACAAAATGTAAAATTTAAAGAGTCTGTAAAAATGCAAATTCTGTGTTTTTTCCATGGCAAATGGATTTCTAGGATCGCTGGTTATGAGTAAAGCACTTTGCACCTTGACACACTTTCCTGACTGGTCAGGACTGGTGGGTGTTGAGGGAGATCCAAAGATTTATTTGTGGGAGCCAGGTAGAACCTAGTTAGGCAATGAAGTCAGCAACTGATGGTGTTGCTTCCTAAAATGCTTTCTGGAACTTGATGCTCTGCTGAAGTCAGTTGCTGTAAATTGCTACATCTCTTTAAAATTGTCCCTTTTAGCCGTTCCAGTTAAGCTTTCTGAGAAGCAACAGTCACCTCACTACCTGTATGTGAAGGAGCACAAAGTCAGAGAAGGCACCGATAATACCTACCCTCCACACCGTACTCTCTTTGTCCTAAATATCCCCCCGTATTGCACAAAGGTAAGTTGTTGGTAGGGTTGCCAACTTTGGTTGGACAAATTCCTGGAGATTTCATCACATGATATAATCTTTAATTCCTGGAGACTCCAGGACAATCCTGGAAGACAATCCTAGTTGTTGGGCTGGAAGAGTTATGAAAGGAATATGTGAATGTGGTCTTTTTACTGGGGGCTGAAGCATAACCAGAAGAGCAGAGAGGGATGCTGTAACAAGTACCCGAACTCCTCACTTAATGTCATCCTGGTTAAGGTTGTTTTGTTGCTGATCAATTAGAGAACATGCTCATTTAAAGTTGCGCAATGCTCCCTTAGAACGTTTAGCAGCTGTCTGCTTTGTCCACTGCTTGCAGAAAGAGTAGCCCATTGCAGCTAGCTGGTGGGGGCTTGGAACCAGGGTGGACTGGCAGCCCCCCTATCAGCACCCCACTCCCCTAAATGCCCCGTGCGGCAGCTGCCCAGCAGGCTATTAATTGCCAGGCAGTTCAGCTGTCCCTCCCCCCTACTGCCATGTGCTGCTTCTGCCTTGGAGCTTCTCCTGGGAGCCTCCTGCTTGCTTGCAAGAGGGGAGGGGAGGGGAAGAGCGGTGCTAATGCCAGGGTGTCCCCCTCCCTCCACTCCTTTATCCCGTCCCCACAGAGCACGGGGACACACGATAGGGCTCAAGATGGAGGGAACTTGCTGATCTACTTAAAAAGGCAGTGTACTCAGAGTGGGGTCAGCATATTTAAAGGGGCAATGCGTCTCTCACACACGTGCATGCACACACACGGTGTGTCTCTCTGTCTCTCTCACACACGTGCACGCACACCATAGCACTTTGGAAAGTGGAGGGAGTGGTGCACTCCAGTGGTATAGTGTGGGTTCGTTAGCATGGGTTCAGTTTCCGCAGGGAATGTTTGCAGCCACTGCCATGCATCTATTGTGTTTCCTCCCTCCGTTTGTGCTGCCTTGTAGAGTGTGAGGCTACATTAACAGCAATGTGTTAACCCTTGAGGGCTCAGCCACGTGCTAGTTCATCATTTAGCAGTAAGGCATTCCCTGGGCAATATCCCACCCTCTGACTCCACTACCTCAACCAAGCTTCACAATAATCATTGCTATGTACAGTATTAAATTGTTTGTTTAAAACTTATACTGTGTGTGTGTGTGTATATATTTATTTATTTCTCTGGAACCTAACCCCTCCCCCCCCTTTACATTAATTCTTATGGGGAAATTAGATTCACTTAACATTGTTTCACTTAAAGTACCATTTTTCAGGAACATAACTACAACATGAAGTGAGGAGTTACTGTATGTTAGTACTTGTATGGGAGAGCTGCACGGTCCAAACGGTGGTGCAGGGAGAGGGTGACGATGACATAGTAAAGGTCGTGCTTCCCTCTGAGGCTTTGTCTAGAATAAGGAAAAATGTGTTTTGTTTGTTAGCTATAACCCCATTTGAAATGCCACTTGGGATCTAGTATAGATGCAGTTTAATACCTTTTAAACCCAGGTTAGCTAGTCAAAGACAACGATAGTGTGGAGCCAAAAGTTCACCTTGACTAGCTAACGAGTTTTTGTAAAATCACCCTTTGTCCTCGTTACTAGTTACAGGGGGATCACTGAAGCCCATGTCTGTCTTTCTTGCCTGTAAGAAAGATAAATTTGCCTGGTGCTCCTCCCATTTTGTGACAAATCCAGTAACCATGGGAAGTTGCCACAGATTTGCCCATGCAACCATCTCAAGGGAGCTGCAGTGCTTCTGGAGCTTATTGATTCTACTAGGGACTCTGTTACACCAGTTCCACAAGGAAACTGGTGTAAGCTTGTTCAATCAGCACAGAGGTGTAGGATATCATTGCATTTAAAGGTCCAACTGATAGGCCATCTCACTGACCAAAGGATTAGCGGGGCTTCACAGGAGCTGGGTTTGATCTTCATTCCAATCTCACTCCTAAAATGTGTCTGTGCTTCAAAAGTTTGTGCATGTTTTTTGGCCACGATGCAGCTACACAGAAGGATAAGCTGATACAGACACAGCTCAGGAGTTCTTGGCACTGTGTTCTGAAAATCTGCTGTGAGCAAATCTTTTCTAACAGTGATGAAAACATGTGAGTCCTGTGCTCACTATAATTTATCCCAGAGCAGTTGTATCACTATTTGAAAACAGGTACAAAACATGAGTGTGTGCACTCCCTTGTGGGCTGGGGGTGCTGCAGAGGCTAGGTCTGGCTCCTTAGTGGTAGGTGCGCTACCAGATGGGAGACCCAGGCGAGGGGGGCTTGCTCCTTGATCCACCAGTTGCAGGAAACATTGTGAGGCATCAAACTCTGCCTGTGAGGGGAATATCAGAGGGCTTCCTTGTCACTCAGCATTGACAGCTGCAGATGAGTACAGGGAGAGAGTTATAAACCATCCTCAGCTGGGAGGATGGTGATGGCTGCAGTGTGGAATCTTTGCAAGTAGGAGGGAAATGGGTACAGTGGAGTGGGTAGCCTCCATCTCCCCACAGGAGGGCACACAGGTGAGCCCTGGTCACTTTTCTCTCTCTCCCTTGTATTAAGGCATGTCTGTCCAGGCTGTTTTCTTGCTGCTCATCTGTCCAATCTGTGAACGTGTGTGAGAAACCGGGGCCACGAGAGAAACCAGAGGCGTCCAAGACCAAATTCTTCAATCTCAAGACAGTTCCGGTAAAGCTCAAGGGAGACTCTGAGAGGAGCAGAGGGAAAGGGGGCATGCTGTAGGAGCTAGGATGGGAAGAAACCTGAGGTGGTGGTGGTGAAAGAGGCCTCCTGAGGGATTCTTCAATTTTTTTTAACTATCTCCTGGCAACCCCAGTGCTGGCTGGAGCCTTATTTCTCTAATAAAGCTGCTCGTTCTGTGGAACTGCTCGCTCTGAGGGTGCTGATTGTCACTGACTGTACCAATGTGCTGCCTTTTCCCTAGGGATTCCGAGTGGCTTACGTGGTGTTTAAGAATCCAGCTGGGATACAGGCAGCCAAGTCCCTATCACTGCAGGGCCCTCTGATGATATCTTCAGAGAGTCACCCTGTGAAAACCGGTATCTGCAGTAAGTCATCTGGTGCTCTCCAGACTTGTCGGGGGGAGGGTATATTGGAGGGGTGTCTCATCTTGGCTATACCCCGTGCCATAAAAGTGCCATCCAGGTTGTGTGTCAATCACCCCTCAACAGTGATTCTCACGTGCCGCAGGTTGAGCTGGGAGTTGTCTAGCATTTCCCATCCCTTCTCCTTTTGTTCTGCATTCCCTGTATTCCTCACTCATCCCACATGGAGCGTCTCATGCTAGTGGGAGGACTTAGTTCCTGATCACAGGCTCCATAACCAGCTACTCTGGAAGGGGTGGGGAGGTCTACAAGGGAGTTGCAGTTGTCACCCTTGTATGGTGCCTTGGTCACTCAAATGGTTGTGCGGCCCTTATCCATAGTCTTTCAGTATCTTCTCTGGTTTGGGGGAGTTGGCCTTGACTTGCTTACAACTGAGAATGAGACTAGTCCCCATTCCTATGGCACCATGCATTGAAAGATCCCAGTGTGCTTTACTGACATGAATGAACTATCCAGCTGGGAGCACAGTCTATGGCAGAGCCAGGATTTCCTGTGCTTTGGTGGCTCCTCTTGCTGATGCTGACATCCTCACTTTATTTAGAATGATGTGATGCACTGTAAGGAGATGTTAGGTCCTCACAGCAGAGGATGTTAAATTTGACCTTTGAATGTTTAGGGCCCTGGCTGGCTTGTGTAGTGGGGCATGAAGCCACTCTGCTCTGACATGGGATTCGCCCTGGCCCTAGATGTGAATGGCTCTCCGCTATTCTCCTTTCATGCAGGCCAACAAACAGCTGTGAGAAGAGCTGGCAGGCATCAGCCCAGATCACGGTGAGAAAGGTGCCTAGGTCCCACAAACCACTGTGGCCATGTTTGTCACTCATTGGCTCCCTTGCTGGCTATCTCAGCAGGCAGGCCCTGGAGTAATGACGTGGAGACTGACCCCCTCTCTGGTCCCTAGAGTTGTTCTGTCCAGGGCTGCATTGAGGTATCTTGTTGGGGGTAGGCTCACTGCAGAGGCAGCCGCTGACCTCTTCCCTCCTTGTCTCAGAGTGGATCGCCAGTTATGCAGCTGGAGTGGTGGATCCGGCGGAGCTGAAGGCTGAAGTGGACACCTTCATGCAAGCCTATGATCAGAAAATAGCAGAGGTAGGAAGGGCTGATGAGATAAACCAGGCATGTGCTTTCTTAAAGG
Organism: Lepidochelys olivacea; assembly: GCF_965140295.1. Classification (NCBI taxonomy): domain Eukaryota; kingdom Metazoa; phylum Chordata; order Testudines; family Cheloniidae; genus Lepidochelys; species Lepidochelys olivacea. The sequence goes on along the minus strand of NC_140411.1, from coordinate 263,576,496 downwards.
ATTCTCTGTGCCTTGCAACTCCTTGGGGATTGTCATTGCTGACTGGCCTGTTCCTGTTCGACAAAGCAGCTCTTTGTGCAGCAGCAGGAATGCCTCAGTCTTCCAGTATGTCACATGCTGTCGTAGAATCAAAGAATATCAGGGCTGGAGGGGATCTCAGGAGGTCATCTAGTCAAACTCCCTGCTCAAAGCAGGGCCAATCCCCAATTTTTGCCCCAGATCCCTAAATGGCCCCCTCAAGGATTGAACTCACAACCCTGTGTTTAGCAGGCCAATGCTCAAACCACTGAGCTATCCCTCCCGTCAGTTTGTCCGTGCTCTTTATTGGGGTAGCTGGCTGGGCAAGGCCTCCTGTTCGGGCCCAGGGTTGCTGTCTCCCAGTTGCTGGCAGGCAGCGCCCAGGCACTAGGTCTGACCAGGTTCCATTACCCTCCCCACAAGCTGTGGTATAGTTACCACAAACAGACCAGCTCTTGGATGACCCACTGGCTGGGATTGTAGTGCTCACATCCTCAGCCACTTTGCATCACAATTCTATAGCTCCCCAGAACACCACCCTGGGCCTTCTTGCATGGCAGAGCAGCAGGTGCTGGGATTCTCCACGCCCTTGGGGTGTGAGGGAGGTGTTTGCTGGGTGACAGCCTCAGGAAGCTGTTGTGGAATGGGACCAGTTGGCTCATGACAGGTTTGGACTAAGCTGCATTTTCTCCCTCATTCTCCTCACGTAGGAAGAAGCCAAAGCAGAGAAGGAGGAGGGTGTTCCAGATGAGGAGGGTTGGGTGAAGGTGACACGGAAAGGCCGAAGGCCTGGACTCCCCCGGACAGAGGCTGCCAGCTTGAGGGTGCTGGAGAGGGAGAAGCGAAAAAGAGCGCGCAAGGAGCTACTCAACTTCTATGCCTGGCAGCATCGTGAGACCAAGAGAGAAAGTGAGTTGTGTAGGCAGGGGGTGACTATCTCCTTGTTCCCAAGCGTCACAGTCTGAACACCCTCCAGTCTGGGTTGTTTTGTCACCAACACTGTGATGGGTGAGAGTGGCCACCACTGCTCTCCCGAATTCCAGGCACAGCTGCAGGACAGCCAGCAGCACCACTTCAGGCTGCGATCCTGTCAGATCTTGGAAGCTAAACGGGGTTGGTTCTCTGGTCAGTATTTGGATGGGAGACCTATGAGGAAAACCCAGAGAAGTGGTGTTGATTCAGATGGTCACATTTTCCCCTTCCTAGTTAGTGCAGAAGTAATACCAAGCAGAGTGTTGTGGGGTGCTTAGGTTGCTGTCTGAATGGGACATGATCATGAGATCCTTGCTGTCTTGTTCTTCTTGATTTGATTCCATGCTAGTCTTTGTAAGAACATGTTTGCTATAGCCTCTGTCTCCTTTCCAAATTCCTGTTTAGGTGGCTGTGTTCTCAGTTCCCCCTTGAATTGCCAATGAATATAATTTTCACTGGCTGCGTACAGGCAACTGTATAAAAGTAAACAGTGTCATGGTCCACCCCAGATGGAACTGCAGCGCAGCGGTAGACAAGTGAGTCCCTGTATATGCAGCACCAAATTCAGCACTGATGCAACGGGAATTGCATCCACTTAACTTGAGTGGCTGAGCCTGCTTGTGCTGGGACTAAACTTGCTTCCCAGTCAGTAAAGAGCTTTTGAGAGCTGCCAGGGTACAAAGCTCTTGAGAAAGGTAAATTTGTTGCTCTTGGTAATGTGGTCATACCCAACCCCCCTCTTCATCCTTTCAGACATAGCCCAGCTGAGGAAGAAGTTTGAGGAGGACAAGCAGAGGATTGCACTGATGCGGGCCCAGCGCAAGTTCCGGCCATACTGAGCCACTCTGGGCGCTGCCACGTCCTTGGATGTTTCCGCGGAAGGGTGCGTTGAGAAGTTTACAGACGGAGCACGTTGAGGGGCCTCTAGGAAGTGCAGTGACACCGATTTGTTCCCTCTGCTGTAACCTGGGCCCTAAATGGGAAATCCCTGGTGGTTACAAGTGGTGGGTCGGGTGGAGGTCTTCATCTGCTGAACATGCCTCTAGTGGCAGCAAGCCCAGCACAGAGACTCCAATTAGCATGACTCATGTGCAGTTCACAGGCTGCCGCCCCTCCTGTAACCAGCCTTCATGTTTTCTCTTAGTGCACTGTCTCCTCTGGACACCCGTTATACCAGATCCCCCAGTAAGGGACGAGACCCACCCCCACTCCTGGATGACTGCAGGGGGACTGCTGCTGAATCAAAGGCAGCAGAAGTCCACTGTACATGAATTGTAAATAAACTGCCCTTTTCCTATGTGCCGCCCTATTGCCTTTGTCAACCCTCAGCTCGCAGCTCTCCACATGCCTGCTTGAGTGGATGACAGGGCGGGAGGCCAAGCTAGTGTATTGCCTGCCATGGTGAGGCTCCTCCCCCTCTCTCACTGAGATGGGCACTTGTGACTCAGGGTTTGGGCAGAGTTGCTCTTTCACAGAAACTGCTCTTGTTTGGAAAGTCGGGGGAGGGGACGTGAGGGCTGGTGGTTGCAGGGGGAAATGCTCCTGTCCCCCTTAGGCCTTGCCCTGTGGCAGTTTTTCAGAAACAGCTGGGTGTGAGCACTGTGCTGGTGCTTACAGGCTCACAGGGCAGGTGCTCCTGCTTCCCTCCCTGCTGTCAGGGATGTGGAGCACTAGAGTCCCCCATGGGCCTCCTGCTTGTTGCCTTTAGGGTACTGAGCTACTCTGGCTTTTCCTCTGTTTCAGTAAATTCACAAGAAAACAGTGTCAAAGCATCTCGTGTTTCTGACCAAAGGGCTGGTGCTTGAGGAGGCCTCGCTGTAGAGCTTTGTCTGGGGGAGGGAACCCCTGCAGGCCCATGATTCTCCCCCTACAAGCCCCTCATACCCTTTCTTTCAAATAAGAGTGAATCTGTTTTAACAGTCCAGGTCTCTTTTGGAGAAGTGGCCCCCTTTATTACAATTAGGCTATTGCTTGGTTAGTGCATGGGAAGAGTGTGACCTCTTTTGATCACCTCTGGGGTCATTTACAAGCTAATGGATAGCTCAGCTTTGAGTAGATGCTAGAAAATGCATCACAATGGCTGCTGCTCATAGCTTAACTCTGTGTATTCCTACAGGGTTGTCTGTCTCCCTCAAACAATGCCACCCTTTACTCCCATCGTAATACCAGATCGTGGCTTTTTGCTCAAATGCTGTACTCTCCTCAGATGCCCCTGACACCTGCCTTCTGGGAAAGGGCAAGCTGCAGCAGCCTTTCCCAGTGCAAGAAGTGCTCTGGTGTCTTGGCTCTGCATGAACATTGATTCATGGAACTCAATTAGTCTTGGTATTCTTTCCTCCAACCCCCCCGTATCTCTTGTAACTTGCTAAGGAGCAGAACCTGCATTGTGCACCCAGCAGCTGAGACTGCAGCTGGTGCCAGAATAAATTCATGTCAGTCCTGGCTAAAATGCTCAATGAAATAAGAGCGATGCAGAATTGTTGTAGGAGGCAGTTACAGGGTGAAGAGAGGTGGAATGTCATACAATATCAAAGAACTCACTTGTGTATAGATATAGTGTTTATGTATATCATAAGCTGTCAGTAGTGGTGCCTGAAGTGCCTGGTTTACCCCTCCCAGTCCTTTCCAAGGCAGCACATCATCAGAACAAAGCAAGGGGGTTTGCTTCCTGCTGATCAGACTGCACCAGGTTTAACAGGAAAGCGGACCTTAAATCCAGAAGCTGCTGCTGTAACCTGTGAAGTGGAGGCATGAGGAGGAACTCCTCCCCATCTCCTTTTGAACACAAAACAATTTGCGCCACTCTTCTTTGAGAAGAGTCCTCAGCGCCTGTTTGCTTAGACAGGTTCTTTTGCCATTCCAAGCCACTGGGCTCAAAAGGATGAAAACCATATAATGAGGAAAGCTTTAGGGTCCAGCCAGGTAACGGTGTGGTGTTGTCTCATCTTGCATGCAAGACTATTAAGCTCCTTGTCCTCTTGTCACTGCTGCTGTCTGCCCTAGGAAGCTGGGAGCCAAGCCCTGATGCAGGAATCCAGGCTACAGCCTGGCTTTGGAGTTCTGTTCCCTCTTTAGGAAGATGTTGATGAGCCCAGCCACTACTTCAGGGTCATTCAGGTGGACAAAATGATTACCAGTCACCTTGGCTAACTGAAAGTGCTAGAGAGAGGCAGAGAGAGAACACGGAGACGTGAACTGGAGGAAATACTTTTCCTGTTGCAGTGAGTTCTACAGACTGCGTGGAGATCATCAAGCTAAATGCTGAGGCTAAATGCTTTTCTTGAAGAAAGGGATAACTTCATTAGCAGATGCTGTGGACATGCAAATTAAAATAAGCATAATCATCTCATTCTGCAAGGTTGTCAAATGATCAACTGAGTTGGACAGGGAGATGGCTTCTGCAATGAGCGGTACTAAACATGGGGACAGAGGCTGCAGTAGGGGCAGGCAACTGAGGCAGCTGCTTAGGGCAGCAGATTCACCGCATGCTGGGGTGTAATCTGCCCCACACTAACTGCTGCGGTGTGGGCTGTCTGTGGATCCTGCATCCATTACTGGTTCCTTAAAGCACTTTGATCTTGTCTGGTTTCAAAGCAAAGATCAAAGCACATTAACAAACTGTTAATGCATGTCAGCAGCACCCTGGGCACATTAGCACATGAGCCACGGACCATGTAGCTGGAGGGCTCATCTTAGCCCCTGGTGGCCTGTCCCTGGATGAGCCAAAGAATGAGGGGGCCCCCAGTGACAGGTATGTGGCACCCCCTGCCTGCCCCTCCTGTCCTAGTATCCTGTTCCTCTCTATCCTTGGTGTCTACTCCAACCCCAGATACCCCTGCCCGCCTGGGATCCTGCCCCCATTTTCCCATATCCTAACCCCCCCACCATCCTAGCCTTCCTGTCCCTGATCTCCGTCCTATGTAGCTAGCCCATCTTCCACCTGGCATTCTGCCCCCTATCTATCCCAGCTCATCTGCCCCCATAAGCACTGGAGACAGAGGCCAAAGAGCTTGCCCTGAGGCACTTTTAAAACCTGGCTGGGCTGGAGCAAGCTGCAGCCTGGCCTGGCTGACCTCTGGGTCCCACTCTGCTTCATGCCAGCAGCTGAACTCTCACCTGCTGGCTGCTGAAAGGGCACGGTGGCTCATCTGGGAAGCAGGTTGGATCCATCACTCAAGGGCCTCAGGATTGCCAGCTGGGAGGGTGAAGTAGGGGCTTCAGACTGGGGGGCTCCCTCAAAGGGTCCAGGATGGTCAGGGCTTCGCTCCCCGAACTTCCTTCCAATTTCCAAGCCCTTGATCCCCTGGGGTCTGTCCCTTTCCCCAGTCCTCCTTACCTGCTGAGGTTTGCCCCACCTCACCATGTCCTCCTACTCTCCCCACCTGCCCCAGGAGCTGCTCCCTGACCCTGTTTTCCTACCCCACCCTCCATACCCCATTTGTCTCCTCTCTATCCTGGTCTTCATAGAATCATAGAAGGTTAGGGTTGGAAGGGACATCAGGAGGTCATCTAGTCCAACCCCCTGCTCAAAGCAGGACCAATCCCCAATTTTTGGCCCAGATCCCTAAATGGCCCCCGCAAGGATTGAACTCACAACCCTGGGAATCTGGGAACCCTGGGAATCTGTCTTCACAGATGCCCAGGTCCTGGCCTCCCAGTCCCACTCATCCAGACTCCAGTCTCCCTTTATTATCCCCCACCATTGTTTGGTCTATGCAGCTCTCCCATACAAATACTAACCTACAGTAACTTCTCACTTAACGTTATAGTTATGTTCCTGAAAAATGCTACTTTAAGCGAAATGATAAGTGAATCCAATTTCCCCATAAGAATTAATGTAAGGGGGGGGGGCTAGGTTCCAGGGAAATATATATATCTATACACACACAGTATAAGTTTTAAACAAACAATACAGTACACAGCAATGATACATTGTTCCACCCATGTACTGCATACTCCCATGCCCCGTGCCTTCATGTTGGGAGTCCCCACTGGCCTGGTGCAACTCCCCCTGAAACGTAGGGTTCCCTTTGGATTGACACCCAGAAGGGTTTGCTTGGGGGAGGGCGGATGGATGGACCCCTATGCCACGAGTCCCAGCACACGGTGCTCTCAGCTAGATCCCTAACGCAGGGCTGCTGGTTCCTCAGGATGGGAGAATCCCAGTGCTGGATCCTTCCAGGGCAGCCTATTTATGGAGGAGCACACTGCTTTACGTGTTGCACCGTGGCCCTGAAAGGGGGGGGGGGGGTCAGTCAGGAAGTTGCAGGGAGTCACTCCTGTCTCTGCATGGGGTGTCCCCTTTGAAATGTGGGTGCTGTTCCAAAAGAGTCCTTTAGGTCCTACACATCTTTATATCAGACCCTGGGCTGGGGTCACTTACTCATCCACCCACCCAGGCCAGGGCTATAGCCAGGCTTAGCCCCAGAGGTTGATCCAATGCATGTAGACGAGACTTTACCTTGTGCCCTTATTTTCAATTTTTGTGCCTAAATGGGGGCTTCCCCCTTGCCCCCCTCACAAGTTCCCTGCTGTGGGCTTAGCCTCATCAAAAATGGTACAAACCTGGCTCTGCCTATGTTAAGGAACTGTAACCATGGGGTAGGTGGAGCACTGATGTAGTGCCTAGGGTGGCAGATTGTCCGACGCACCCTCTGAGGGGGCAGGGGATCTCCTTCATTTGAGGCATCAGGCTGCTGGTGAGGGTGGGAATAACTGGAAGTGGAGAAGGACTTGGCCTCGCAGTTGCTAAGTGGGGCAGCCTAATGCTTCAAATAAAGGAGACAACCAGAACGATGAAGGGTGTGAGCTTAAGGCACTAAAGCTAGTCCAGTAGAACTCCCAAGGTGGATGCTTATTTTGGAATAAGAGTGTCCGACTCCAGAATGCTATTTCCCTGTGTGCACAAACCCACAGTGACTGGGCATGTCTGGCTGGTGCTTGCTCTCACCTTCAGGTTTGACTGGAATGCTTCCTGCAGGGGCTTCACAAAGTACCGGCTCATGTTTTCAGCTTCAGGATTAAATATTCCATCCTGTGCTCTAGAAAACAATCACAAAGTTCCATGTAACACACAGTGTGTCTTGGGCCACATCTCCACAGATCTTAGCTGCTCTCCTTCCCTGAGATGCGAATCACAGAGACCAGACACAGTCAGAGAAACTGAACCAGCTCATCTTGCTTTCCAGAGTCACATATGTGTAGGCTGGGACTGGACTATATGACTGTGTTGTGGACACCAAGGGTTAGACTCACTTAGTTGAGTGAGAAGAGGAAGGACCAAACTCAGGGGTCCATTATCTATCAAAGCCCCTGCTGAAAGAGTGGATTGATCATGGTGCATAAGCTCAGGAAATTACCCTTCCCAGGGCTCAGTTATGTGAAGGTCAAGTTCTTAGGAGAGCCAAGGCCAGGACAGCTTTGCTTAGGGTCTGAAACCCAGCTTAATTGGTGCTTTCACCCAAGCAGCCCTTCCATCTCTCCCTGGTGGCTTCCCCTCCTCCCCCTTTGTGCATGTGCATGTTTGGTTTTATCCATTAAACAATCCCCGGCATTAGCCTCCTCTGGCCAGTAGGGCACAAGGGGCTACAAGAGCAGCCAGTCAGGAAATGCAAACACAGACAAATTAGAGAGAACAAAACAAACCCCACAAACAAGTCCAGTTTTTCACAGTTTCCCAGTTTTAACGATTATGGGAGGCTGTAACACTGCATTTCTTCCACAAGGTGGTGCAATGTGAGATTACAAGTCCTCTCCCGCCCCACATTTTCAAGATGTCTCCAGAATGTTCTTGGTTTCTACTGGATCCAGAAGAAACAGCTAGACACTTAAGAACATGTTCTCCTGAGGTAAAAGTGCCCAGGGTTCTATTTCTGTAACAGAAGGAGGCTAAGCCAGCTCTGCAGTTAGTTTCTCCTCCTCCATTTCCCCCCTCAACTTCTAGTGGGGTTTTATTTTATATTTTATAGAGGTGCTCTGAGGTCCCAATCGGATGAGAGACAGGTTAAGTGGACATGACATCAGCCCTGCAGATCTTGTCCTTTAAGAAGAGGAGCAACATACAGAAGTGAGCAGGGGAATATAATGTTTATAATTTACTTGTTTTGCCTTGTTTAAATTATCATCAGTTTATGCCCAGCTGCCTCTTCTTAGAGGAGCTGTGATAAAAGCGGGCAATTGAGAGCTTTGAGGGAGGCAGTGGTAATAGTTTTAGATTAGTTTTGGGGATGGGTTTTCCAACCCTGGGAGGAGTGGAGATACGGGTAAGCCAGGCTAGCCTCACTGGTGGAGAGAGAATTAGGCAATGAGAAGTAGTTAAAGGCAGAGTTTTAAAGACCTTCTCAGGTTTCTTGATATTATGATATTAAGTTCCTTTGTAAAGCATTTAAGATCTACTGATGATGAGTGCTTTATAAAAGAGGTAGGTATTATTATAAGGAGATCCACTTCCGAGCTAACTCCTTAGTGTCTCCTTCTTGGGTTGCCTCATCCTCCCTCACTATTAGTTGGTACAGTATAATCTATATACTTAGGGCCCAGTTGGGCTCCCAGTGACATGAATATCTCTGTCATACACTTCAAGGGGAGCAGTGCTAGGTCTTCAGTGTGCTGTCTGCCACCTGTTCTGAGTTTAACACCAGCTCCTCTCCGAAAGCTTCCCTTGTGAGACATTGCCATTGATCACAGCAATAAGCCATCACGGGGGGCACCCTAGCAGGTTATTGCACCAGCCTCAGATGTCTGTGTGTGTCACCTAAACCTGAGAAATGTACTGACACCCTTCTTTCATACACACCTGAGGGTGGCTTATTGCTATTAGCGTAGGGCCCAATAGTGTTATTTAACTTTATTACCCGCACTTTGTGTCTGCATTGCCGTGTTTAGTGCCTCCTCCCCTTATGAAAGAGATCCCCGTAGAAGGATAAGAAAAGAGAGAAACAAACTTTCCCCTACTATTTTGAAAATATTATTATTTGTATTACGGTAGTGCCTAGAGTAAAGTTGATAGTTCATTGCCATAATGCTCTAGGATGCATGCAATCCAGACTGGATGAGAGCTGTGTGCTTATTTTTCTTGTTAAAGGCAGACTCCAGAAAGCAGCTCTCCTACTCAGCCATTTTAGAATCTTTGGTCATTTCACACACACACACACCTGCTCTTTTATAAATCAGGCTTCTCCCACTGTTATTCCAGCCCACTCATGCGGTGCCAGGGTGAACTGGGAGTTGGGTTGGGTTGGATTGAGAGGAGGAGCAAGCTGGCAGCAGAGAGCAGCAGGTGGGAGTGAAACATACACACCACAGGAATTGAGCAATGTTATACAATGGGTCTTTCCACTACAAGTATTTCTCTCTCTCGCTCCCATTTCTGAGCAGGGTAACAAAGGTTACAGCATAGGGCCCACATTAGTGACCCCTTGGGAGCCTGTGCACACAAGTGCACAATACAAGCTTTGAAAGACCCAGTGAGCAGGAGTCTCCAAGAAAGTGGGGAGAATCCTGCAGAAGGGGAAGAAAGCCTGAGCCTTGGGACAAAGGATAAGAAAATCCACCTTTAACAGGAGTGATGGTGGCAGCCCCTTGCATGGGTTGGGAAGTGCAGGCTTCCCGTGGGGTAGATGATCAGAAGAAGCATGAATACTACACTGGGGGTTCTCTCTGACAGTCTAGAAACTCTCCCTCCCTGAGTGTCCAGCAGTGCTAGCCAGTTGTGAAGGGCTCCTTGACTCAGCTTCTTCCTGTTAGTAATGAGTAAGGCTGTAAGTCTGTCATGGAGGTCACGGATTCCATCACTTTCGTGATTTCTGCAGCAGCTGGTGCTGGTTCAGGGGCTGCCTGAGCCAGGCAGCCTCTGGGCCAGCAGCAGTTTGGGTGTGTGGGAGGGGGCTCCAGACTAGGGGCAGGGGGTTGGGAAGTGGGGGGTGCTTACCTCGGGGTCGGAGGCTCCCCAGCTCCCGCTGGCATGGCCCTGCAGCTCCTAGCCAGAGGGGCCAGGGGGCTCTGCCCGTGCCCGCAGACCCTGCCCCCGCAACTCCCATTGGCTGCTGTTCCCAGCCAATGGGAGCTGCGTAGCCGGCACTTGTGGTGGGAGCAGTGCACAGAGCCCCCTGGCCCCTCCACCGCCTAGAAACTGCAGGGACATGGGGAGCCAGGTAGGGAGCCTGTGAGCCCAGCCAACCCGCCCCCAGTAGGGGCCCTGGACTGTGTGCCACTGCCTGCCGTGCCCCCCCACCCCCACCCCACCCAGTGGGGGTCCTGGGCCACCACCCCCAGCAGTGCCCCGGACCCCCCTTCCCCCAGAGCCCCCACGGGCCCCTGGCCCAAGTTTTAGTTAGCGGTATATAGTAAAAGTTATGGACAGGTCACGGCCTGTGCATTTTTGTTTACTCCCTGTGACTGTCCATGACTTTTACTAAAAATACCCATGACTAAAACGTAGCCTTAATTATGAGGGATCAGCAAGCAAGAGAGAACTGGTGTCCATGCACTTTTCTGTAGGTGAACACACACCTGCCGTGGAGTAGGTGAAGGAACCCATGGAAGGGGAATGAGGCTTGCTCCAGGAAGTGAGACTACCGCCCTGTCAAAAGCAGCTGAGCAGGGGGCTAGCTTTGTTTGTGTTTGGCAGGGTGTCATGGAGCTGTTATACACCAAGCTTATTTAATTCCTATCAGTATTAAATCCTTAACTCTACTATCCACACATGGAAAGGGTTTTTATTCACACCTTCCCTGAAGTGCACACACACCCTGGGCGTCGGCAAATGGAAAGGGGCCGATGGTAGGTATTGATTATGCTTGTGCTTCACTCACATGATCATTAGGACACTGGCCTGGATTTTTCTCAAGAAGCTCACAAATTGCTCCAGAGTCAGGGGGTCTAGATTGTGCTGCAGATGCAAAGACAAATGGAGACACAGCCATCAGTAAATTCCAGGGGGGCGGGGTTGGGGGGCAATGCACTCCCCGGTTGGCAGGGAATCTGACATTTGACACTACACCCTATTGGCTATGCTGGGGCCTGGGTGGGGCTTACCATCAGTGCAACAGGGTTTTGCAGTGTGGGTCTAGATTGCAGGGCACATACTGACATGCACACTAACTTTAATCTAGCTAGTGTGACTAAAAATGCAGGGAAGATGTGGCTGGATCTAGACTATTCTCAAATTGCAGTGGGGGAGATTTAGGATGGATATTAGGAAAAACTTTTTCACTAGGAGGGTGGTGAAACACTGGAATGCGTTACCTAGGGAGGTGGTGGAATCTCCTTCCTTAGAAGTTTTTAAGGTCAGGCTTGACAAAGCCCTGGCTGGGATGATTTAATTGGGAATCGGTCCTGCTTTGAGCAGGGGGTTGGACTAGATGACCTCCTGAGGTCCCTTCCAACCCTGATATTCTATGATTCTATGACACAGACAGTGGCGCAGGCTGTACAAGCCAGTCTCTCCAAGGAAACTTTGCCACTTATATAACTTAAAACTGGGGCGAAAGCACTGAACAAGCCTGGGGCAGGGGTGCTGGAACAATTTGTATAGTGGGGGTGCTGAGAGCCATTGAATCAAACTGTAAACCCTGGATATAATAGAAACCATACCCCTAGTTCCAGCACCTATGGCTTGGGGTTTAGGGTGGTGGTAAATGGAACCCAGATGCAATGTGACCTAAAACGGGAAGGTCTTTTCCCTCTCAGCAAAGGGCCCCGTCAGAGTAAGGGGCAAGAGAGAACGTCAGCACTCACCTTAAGGACTCTCATGTCTCTGTTATACACCAGGCCTGGGAAGAAAGGAGAGAGTGTTATTTACACCCCATAGGGTAGGAATTCACATGGGGTTCCAGCTCCCCCTCTGCTTTTTAGCTACCCAGGATCATATCTAGGGGGAAGGGGAGGAACGATGGATTGGAGGTTTCTTCTTTTTTCTCAAGTGTTAAATGAATCAAGCTCCATGGCCTGAAGGGAAAGGTGGGCTTGGACCTCAGTTGTCAGGTACAGGAAGCTCCACCCTCCAAATGTAGTCACTCTTTCAAACCTCAGGGGCTCTTCACACCCAGGCTACCCCAGGCCTTGGGCGTAGGCCAGGGAGCAGATGGCACTCCCCATGCCTTTAAGCCCAAAGGCAGCATGGCTCTGTAGCCAGCTGGCCATCACTTCCCTGAGCAGCTGAGGCATCTCACCTCCCAGCACCTCAGTCGCTCCTCGCTGCAGTAAGATCCTCCCACTCTCCTCTGTCAGGTGACTGTTGGCTTGTAATAGCCTGGGGAAGACACAGCATGTGCTGTTGGAGAAGTAGGGGGTGGAAGGCATCAACAGAGAGGATGATAGAGAGAGACGAGGTGGGAGGCAAACAACCTAACTAGGAAGAAGAAAAGGAGTACTTGTGGCACCTTAAAGACTAACCAGTTTATTTGAGCATAAGCTTTCGTGAGCATCCGATGAAGTGAGCTGTAGCTCACGAAAGCTTATGCTCAAATAAACTGGTTAGTCTCTAAGGTGCCACAAGTCCCCCTTTTCTTTTTGCGAATACAGACTAACACGGCTGCTACTCTGAAACCTAACTAGGACAAGTGACAGTAGTTCAGCTCTTGCACATTAGCCAACATATTCCAGTCCCACAGGAAGCAGGAGGCTGGCAGTGGGGTACAAGCCCCTGCTCAGATTCTGGAAGAAAATGAATTATGGATTTTGAAGGGAGGGGAAAGTACAAAGGGGTCAGCTGCATCTCATGGTTCTGGCCCCCAAGAATTCTGTCCAGGAGAACACCCACCTACTGCAAGAGCTCTGTGAGAGCAGAGGTGGCACCATCTCCAACAGAGACCAAAGATGGGGCGGGGGGGGGGACGACACCCACCTCTGCAGCGCTTCTTGGGGACTGCGTACTTTAGGGGGCTGGGGCTTGTTCTCCTCCAGACTCAGGAGACTTTCAATCACCTTCCTCTTAGAGTCCAACCATGTGCCACTTTCCTAGAAATCAGAGATGGGGACAACAGAAGTGATTTTATGTTTCTATAGCACCTTTCACCCTGAAAGATCTCAAAGCACTTTACCAACTACATACAGCTCATCTGAACAACCATGGATGCTGGGGTGGAGTGAATGGCAGCACTATACAGCAGTGGAAGTGGTGATCAGGGAAGGACAAATTATTGCCAAGGACACTACTCCTCTTACGAACAAAATACTATGAATTCTTTAGTATCTCACCTCTGACTTGGATGGCTCATCTCTAGAGGGAAGAGGAGAGTTCAACGTCCTTTCCCTCCCTAATCCTGGGCCTTTGTCCTGACCCTGCCAGCAAGAGAGCCAATTAGTGGTGATGGTCATTGGTGTGCGGTGAATGCCTGTCCCACTAGGAACTGGAATGAGATCCACCAAATCCTTTCCAATGACTATTTTGGTGACCTATGTGAAAGGAATGGCCCTAAGGTGACATTGTCAAAGGGCCTCAGAATGGTCCCCATCTGTACAACTTCGTGCATGTATAGACAAGTGGAGAATTTACACCTTCAGAGCCCATTTGCGATTAACCTGCACTTCACTGTTGTGTCCAGATGGGTTTGGAACAAGTAAATTCTGCCCTGGCACAACTGACTGAAATTTGAGCATGCAAGGGATTGTGTGCGCAGAGGCTTGGTCTTCACTTAAAAGTGATGTTGGCAAAGCTACATCAGTTGGGGTGTGAAAAAAACGATACCCCTGATTAGCATAGCTATGCCAACAAACCTCCCAGTGTGGACACAACTATGTCGATAGAAGAGGGCTTCTGTCAACATGGCTAATGTTGTCAGGGAGCTGGTGTTCCTACTCTGAAAGACAAACTCCCATTGGCGTATGCTACGCCTACACTAAGTGGCTGTGCTGACATAGGCTCTGTACTATAGACATACCCGGAGAGAGGCTATGTTTCAAAAGTGTTGCCAACTCTCACGGTTTTGTCAAGAGTCTTGTGATAATTCTTGTTTTCCTTAAAGCCCCAGCTCCTGGAGCCAAGTGGCTATGTGAAGATTTCAGTCTTTGTTCTTAAAGAAAAGTTTCTAGCCCTTGTGGTTGTGGAAAAAGCTTCAAAATGTGACACACACACACACACACACACACACACACACACACACAGTGCAGCCTAAAAACTCAGAAAGCAAAAGGCAAATAAAAAACACCAAATCTATTATTTTACATCATCCCATGATTCTAAAGCCAACCTCATGGTTTTTGGTGACTTGTGATTTTTGAACATTTGGGGTTGGCAATATTGAATCTGATCAGATTGGAACCACTGAACTAGAAATGAAAGTCTTCATGCCCCATCATCAGTTCCCTGAGCCATCCAGCCCTGGGACAGTCTGCTACTGTGTTTGTCCAGGGCCTAGCACAATGGGGCCCCATTTCTGGTTAGCCCTTAGGTACTACCCTAAGGAACATGATTACGAATAACAAACAAGAGCATTGTTTTTTCACTATGAACTCCTGAAGCCCCAGGCGGCTCCAGACATTTATTGTTCATTTAGATCTGTTCTGACCAGCACTGTGCCTGGGGAAAAGATGGGAACTGTTCTAGTTGTCTTACATCTCTCAACCTCTTGTTCCTTTACCCGCTGCAATCGGAAATGGGCCCATGACCTCCTGAAGGGAAGACCACTGAGAAACATGCTCCCCCAGTGGCAGTACAAGGAATGAGCCTTCTGAGGGGGTTTGCTTTACCGTGTCGTTTCTCTCTTCTGTGTCTGCCAAAGGGAAAAATCTAACCTGAGGAGCTGGGAAGAAGCCATAAGATTCCACCAGGATCAGCTTATCTACCATCTCAGGGAAAATGCAGGAGAACTGGAAAGAGTCAGAAATATTGTGAGAAGGAGGAAGAGAGAAGGGTCACGTTCTTAGCTGGCCCAGAATGTACACAATTCTCTTAAGTGTCCTGTATCGGGAGGGGCTTCCTCTCATCTTTGACACAAATTTGTTTCTGTCCCATGCAGGCTGCCCCTTAATTCCCCCAGCCTATAGGAGTCATCACCCTTCCAGCTGAGTCAACCCCATGAATAAAGGCTGCTGTACTCACCATTCCTGCGACACTTCCACCTGTGAGAGAGAGGACCACACTTGGCTTATATACAGTAAAGACAATACAGGGCAACACCCTTCCCCAGAGTGACAACTACCAGGAGGGTGCCTGGGAGATTTGGTGGGGTGGCCTAGAAGCGCTCACTTGACAAGGAGGCAACAATCTCACCTGAGGTTTGAATCCCAAGCCACAGGTCAGTGAGTCTCCCAGCAGGGGGCACTGTAGGAAGTAGGGCAGGGATACTGGCTGTGGGGGAGTTCCCTTCAGACACCACACCCAGTCTGCCTCAGCGGGAAGCCCGGGCTAGTGGGGAGCTGCCAGCAAAAATGGTACAGTGCTTTGGGACCAGGGAGATGTGGTCACAGAAGGGATAGATCAGATCTGGGGTGTCAAACCCACTGGGGAGAGGAACATTTTTAATTATGGTCCGTGGCCTGAGGGATAAGTTATGGGATACTTGATCCCCTCAATTCACAGCATTTCTCCCACCGATGGCAATCAAGGATAGAATATGGACTGTATGTCATAACAGTGAGGATATCAGGAAGTCCTGTTAGTTACGTTCAGCATCACTCAGGGGGAGAATACTGTCACCTTTATGCCTCCATGCTTCCTTCGTGTTCCTTCCCTTTCCTGTTCTCCTTCCCTTTGTATCTCCCCTTCTTTCTCCAGAGGAAAAATGAGAAGGAGGGAGAAGAAGGAGCCGTTCCTTTCCTGCAGCATGTCTCAGTTCCCCCATGAACTTCATACCCACCCCATTTCCCATCCCATCTGACAAAGGGCTAGTCTACACTGGCAACGCAGCAGCACTTTAATGTGCCTTGTATGGTCGCAGCAGAGCGCTGGGAGAGAGCTCGAAAAAAAAAAAACAACCTCCATGGAAGGCGCAGCTCCCAGCGCTGGGGCACTGTCTACACCGGCGCTGTACAGCGCTGAAACTTGCTGCGCTCAGGGTGGTGTTTTTTCACAGCCCTGAGCGAGAAAGTTGCAGCACAGTAAAGTGTCAGTGTAGACAAGCCCAAAGTGATGAGCAACTAAAGAGTTAGTGATATGTAAAGTGTCATCCTTAGGATTTAAAGTTAACATCCTGATGAGATCAATAAGAGGGTTCCAGGAGGTTACACCTCACAGAGCCGTTGTTTCAGGCTCTCTGCCAACTCAGGAAGACAGCACTGTGTTGATCAAAACCCACTTTGCATTTTGACTGTTTTTCTTGTACTCAAGAGGCCTAGAGTTCTTTTTAGTCATTTAGTTCTTTTTAAAGGAGTGCTTAGATGATCGTGTGTAATTCGAATGGGGTGTTTGCCACATAATTGCATCAAGTGGGGGGGGGTGCTCGGCATTTTAAGAGAAAATACTGCAGTCTATTCTCTCCCAAAAGAAAGTGATGCAAGTTAATCATTCACCAATGTTTGCTGGTGTCAAACTGCCATTGGCACAAGAGTCACTTACCCAAACTGTGGCCCATCAGAGTAAATCGACTCCACTTCAAGGCTAAAAAGATAAAACATTGGTTTCAGAGTAGCAGCCCTGTTAGTCTGTATTCGCAAAAAGAAAAGGAGTACTTTTGGCACCTTAGAGACTAACAAATTTATTTGAGTATAAGCTTTCATGAGCTACAGCTCACTTCATCGGCTGCATTCAGTGGAAAATACAGTGGGGAGATTTATATACATAGAGAACATGAAACAATGGGTGTTACATACACACTGTAACCAGAGTGATCACTTAAGGTGAGCTATTACCAGCAGGAGAGTGGGGGGAGGGGAATCCTTTTGTAGTGATAATCAAGGTGGGCCTTTCCAGCAGTTGACAAGAACCTCTGAGGAACAGTGCGGGGTGGGGGTGGATAAACATGGGGAAATAGTTTTACTTTATGTAATGACCCATCCACTCCCAGTCTCTATTCAAGCCTAAGTTAATTGTATCCAGTTTGCAAATGAATTCCAATTCAGCAGTCTCTCGTTGGAGTCTGTTTTTGAAGTTTTTTTGTTGAAGTATTGCCACTTTTAGGTCTGTAATCGAGTGACCAGAGAGATTGAAGTGTTCTCCAACTGGTTTTTGAATGTTATAATTCTTGACGTCTGATTTGTGTCCATTTATTCTTTTACGTAGAGACTGTCCAGTTCGACCAATGTACATGGCAGAGGGGCGAACAAACAAACATTTTCTTTGTTGCGACTTCTGGGTACTCTTCTGGCTCTAGACTATCCCCGATAATGTCACGGCTAACCTGGTGGCTAAACTTTATGATTTTGCCCTCACCCGTAACTATTTCACATTTGGAGACAATGTATACCTTCAAATCAGCGGCACTGCTATGGGTACCCGCATGGCCCCACAGTATACCAACATTTTTATGGCTGACTTAGAACAATGCTTCCTCAGCTCTCGTCCCCTAATGCCCCTACTCTACTTGCGCTACACTGATGACATCTTCATCATCTGGACCCATGGAAAAGAAGCCCTTGAGGAATTCCACCATGATTTCAACAATTTCCATCCAACCATCAACCTCAGCCTGGACCAGTCCACACAAGAGATCCATTTCCTGGACACTAAGGTGCTAATAGGCAATGGTCACATAAACACCACCCTATGCCGGAAACCTACTGACCGCTATTCCTACCTACATGCCTCCAGCTTTCATCCAGACCACACCACACGATCCATTGTCTACAGCCAAGCTCTGCGATACAACCGCATTTGCTCCAACCCCTCAGACAGAGACAGATACCTACAGGATCTCTATCAAGCATTCTTACAACTACAATACCCACCTGCTGAAGTGAAGAAACAGATTGACAGAGCCAGAAGAAAAGGAGTACTTGTGGCACCTTAGACTAACCAATTTATTTGAGCATAAGCTTTCATGAGCTACAGCTCACTTCATCGGATGCATACTGTGGAAAGTTTAGAAGATCTTATTATACACACAAAGCATGAAAAAATACCTCCCCCCACCCCACTCTCCTGCTGGTAATAGCTTATCTAAAGTGATCACTCTCCTTACAATGTGTATGATAATCAAGGTGGGCCATTTCCAGCACAAATCCAGGGTTTAACAAGAACGTCGGGCAGGGGGAGGAAAAAACAAGGGGAAATAGGTTACCTTGCATAATGACTTAGCCACTCTCAGTCTCTATTCAAGCCTAAGTTAATTGTATCCAATTTGCAAATGAATTCCAATTCAGCAGTCTCTCGCTGGAGTTTGGATTTGAAGTTTTTTTTGTTGTAATATCGCAACTTTCATGTCTGTAATCGCGTGACCAGAGAGATTGAAGTGTTCTCCAACTGGTTTATGAATGTTATAATTCTTGACATCAGATTTGTGTCCATTTATTCTTTTACGTAGAGACTGTCCTTTTATCTGTTGGAGAATGTAATGCGCGGGGGGAGAGAAAGAATAAAGGGGAAGGTGGAAAGCTGACAGGCAGAAGCCTGTTAGCAGATGAGCCGTTTGCTTGCTAAAAGCTGTGTTCTGTCTTGTCGTTGAACCGCCACAGTTCTTGACGGCTTGTAGTCCATCTTTGTGTGGAATGTTGGTGTAGAGGGCTTCTACATCCATAGTGGCCAGGATGTTGTTATCAGGAAGATCACCGATGGATTGTAGTTTCCTCAGGAAGTCAGTGGTGTCTCAAAGATAGCTGGGAGTGCTGGTAGCGTAGGGCCTGAGGAGGAAGTCTACATAGCCAGACAATCCTGCTGTCAGGGTGCCAATGCGTGAGATGATGGGGCGTCCAGGATTTCCAGGTTTATGGATTTTGGGTAGCAGATACAATACCCCGGGTCGGGTTTCCAGGGGTGTCTGTGCGGGTTTGTTCTTGTGCTTTTTCAGGGAGTTTCTTGAGCACATGCTGTAGTTTCTTTTGGTAACCCTCAGTGGGATCAGAGGGTAATGGCTTGTAGAAAGTGGTCTTGGAGAGCTGCCTAACAGCCTCTTGTTCATATTCCGACCTATTCACGATGACGACAGCACCTCCTTTGTCAGCCTTTTTGATTATGATGTCAGAGTTGTTTCTGAGGCTGTGGATGGCATTGTGTTCTGCACGGCTGAGGTTATGGGGCAAGTGATGCTGGATTAAATACAGCAGCAGTGATGTTTTGCAACTCACCACTTCTCTACACACAGGGACCTAAAGAGAGCCTTTCTGATGTTTTGCTTCCTCGTCAGGAAATAGGATGGATTAATAGGCCAGGTTTAGAGGGACCAACCTCCTCCTGCCTCAGCTTCTCACTGCCTGTGAGCTGGTACCAGGCAGTTCCCTTTGGCTCACAGATCTCAGCTGCCACAGCTGTTCCCATTCGGGGCAAGTCCTTGGGACCATCAATCAGACAAAGGAGCCTGGCTGTGTTCTGCACTGTAGGAAAAACGAGCCTCTGAATGCTCTCCTGTGGAGTATTCATAGGGAACAGGGCAGATGGGGCCGTGGTACAGGGGAAGGACTATTACTCTTAGTGAAATTCCATGGCATAATTCAGCATGCCAGGATCCTAAATCACATGATGCATTTTCATAACAGCCCTTTAGGTTTGTGGAAATCAGTCTGGAAGTTACAGCCCCATCCATCCTGCTCCTAGAAATGTGCCCTGGCATGTTCAAGACAGGGTTTGCATTGCAGCACTTCAAAGGAAAGTGGTGTGTGCTCCTTCGTCTCTGGGGAGATGGATGGTGGCACTGAGCAGCAGACAGCTGCTTTTCCAGTTCCACTACCAGGCAGGAAATTGGACCAGGTGGCGCGGAGGATTTGCAGAGTCCTGGTCACGCCTGCTTTTGTTTATGGCTGACCCTGTTGTAACACACAAAAACGGACTCCATGCACCCACTGATGAGCCACAGAGAAAGGTATGGTAGGAAGAATTTAGAGACTCTTCTAACACTGGTCTGAGCCGGGGAGCAGAGCACAAACTGTTGAAGCCTGGGGGCGGGTTGGTAAGAGGGAGTGAGCCTGGCAGTAAGTACACAGATCCATCGGACACATCAGCAGGTCAGTAACTGCTGCTCTTACGGGGTTTTATTTCTATCACATGGTTTCATGTTTCTCACTCTGGAGAAAGTGTCAGAAACTGGGCTCTTCATCCAGGCTGCGGGTGCAGAGCGCCACTCTTGGGTGCTGGTGGACCTCCAGCTCTTGAGAAGGGACCCTCTTGTGCCTGCACCTTGGTTGCTGAGGGGTCTGGCTCCTGCTGCAGTCAAAACTCAGCTCCTGACTGGGGTCCCATGGTGCCTGGAGCCCAGATAAGCAGCATTATCCCCCCTCTGCACCTAGTGCACTTTCTGGATGAAGTGCTCTTTGAGGGAGCCTGGGGCTCAGTCTGGCTAAAGCCAAAGTCAAGAAGGAGTCTGGCCTAGGGGACTATCCAGAGGATGGATCATGGTGAGGCCAGGAGGAAGCAGAGGATAACTGGTCACTGCTAGGGTGCCTGGGGAGGAGGGGACAGGAAGGGGGAGGGGAAGGGGAGTCCTTTTTGGATATGGAGCCAGGAACACGAAGCTCCCTGCCCTGCGAGTCCTCCCAGCCTGCTCACCTGCTGTCACCCTGCGGACCTCGCTCACATAGTCCAGGAAGTGGTAAGGAAAGCCTGCGGGCCGATGGGATGACAGGCCATGGCCCCCAAAATCCATGGCCATGTAACAGTAATCTGAAAGAGGCAGGCGAGACAGTAAGTCACAGAGTAGCCTCCCTCCCCACAACAGCGAACCAGAGGCTGATCTGCCCCACCTTTAGGGAGCAATGGGATGAGTCTGTTGAAGGTGTTGGCATTGTCCAGCCAGCCATGCAAGCAGAGCATGGGATGGCCTTGCGGGGATCCCCAGGCCTTGGCTGCAATGTGGCCCCAAGGAACTGGGAACTTCATCTCCGAGACCATGCCTGAAATACAACATACAACAGCAAATTACATCACCCGAACGCTGCAGCCTCATTGCTCAGTTTGGGTGCTGTGAGAGTCATCACTCAGCACTCAGAACAGGTAAAGAGTTACACAGGTGCCAGCTGTTAGTCACCTAGCAAACTCCAGCCTTTGCTTATACTCCACACCTGAACATAGCCATTATATGAACAACATACCCATATATCTTAATGTCTGTACTTTGACCCGTTAACCTTTTACCCTAAATCAGGGATACTGCAGATTATGTATTCCTTACCCCATCCGATCTTAAACGGAACTTTGCACCCCTTGATAATCTGTACGTTATTCCTTGATAACCAGAAACTTCTATGCTTAAACTCTGTACTGTTCACTTTTTAAAATCATCATCTTAATACAATTTTTAAAACTGTTTGCCACCCCCACCCCACGAGCTCTTGGCCTCTCACTAGTCCTTGCCCCACCCAGTGCATGTACCGCCTTGCACTCATGTCCCTCCTCTTCCTCCCACATCCCAGCTCCCCCAGTTCCACCAGCTGTCCAGTGAGTGATGAGCTGGACCCAGGATCTTACTCCTTTTAATCACAGAGGTTATTTCCTGAGCTATTTTGGAGTTTCTTTCTGGTAAGTTCTGACCCCCAGAGGCCTTTCCTTTGGGATTCCCCCTCCTCTAGGTCAGTAGCAGCTGCCCTGTCTGATAGCTAGCACCATCAGCACAACTGCACCTTCCAGGGCAACATGCCAGTGATGCTCCTTAACTGCCAGGAAGGGGAGGGGTTCACGATAAAGCAACAGAAGGAATTCCCCTCTCCCAGTCCTCTCCTGGCTCTGCAGCACCTGCTAACCCAGCTGGCCACAGACACAGAAGATCTGGAGTGGGAATCAAACCTGGATCTCAGCAGTAGATTCCCCTTGGTTAGCAACACAGAGACCTACCTGCCACTGGCAGAGAAGACCATTTCAGCACTGAGGGCATCTCGTCTTCTCTGTCTCCTGGAGCCTTAGAAGAAAAGGGGAACACAGCCTACTAGAAACAGTGAGCAAGGGGAGGCAGACCCAGACCTTTCTCCTTCAGCACTATAGTTGCTCCAGAACCTGATGCCAGATTGCTGGAGTCTGTTCCACCTCCCTCATGGACCTTGTCACAGAAGACACTCCTGTCACACAGTGCTTATTAGCATCTCCAAGGAAACAGCTCCCTATTCATCATCCACCGTGGGCTCCTCTACCATAGACCCTATCCGCCATGGCAAAATCATCACACCTCTGGACACAATGTAGGATACTTGAATAGCTTGCCATGCCAATGAAGTCTCATTTAATTGAATTCAATCAGCTGCTTCTGCGAAATGGCTGGAGATGCTGAAGATCATGAGAAATGTCAGAGCTGCTGCATGAAGAAATCCCACAACTAGAATAGCAGGAAGTAGTGCCTGTAAGGATTGAGGGGTATTGACAGAGCCAAGGCTGGTATTGGCCAGTCAGAGAGAGGCTATGGGACCAGACTATCTGACTTGGCATGGTAATCTCCATTAATTTCAGAGGCTCTATTACTTCTGCTCTCAGGATCCCCTGATCATTGTTGCTCCCCCATTGCTGCCACCTCATCTGGGCTCTATGCGTGGGCTGGGAAGAGGCTTTCTGCTCTCTCCACCCATTCAAGAGCATATCGGAGCAGAGGCTGCACTTGCGTGAGGAGCCCAGGCCTTTTAGGCTTAGCCCAGGCCCCACGCAGAAAAGTGATATTGGCATAGCTACACTGGTCAGGGGGTCTGGAAAAACCACACCCTGACCAACATAGCTATACGGACAACACCCCCAGTATAGATGCAGCTATGTTGACAGAAGAGGGCCTCTGTCAATGGAGCTAATGTCATTCAGGGCGGCGGTGTTCCTACACTGATGGAAAAACTCCTTCTGTCGGTGTAGGCTGCATCTGCGCTAGTGGACTATGCTGACATCATTACATTGGCATAGTCTCCACAGTGTAGACATATCTTCAGTCTGAGAAGTCAGAGAGTGGTTCAGCCCCACTTACCAGCAAACAAAATATTCTATAATATTCTTGCGAGGAGAAGGAAAGCTTACTGGTATAGAGATACCGGCACACCGTACCAGCAAAGCGCTCCTAGTGTGGCAGTAGCTCTACTGGCAAAGCTGTTACCGGCATAATAAAATCGCCCCATGAGCGAAACAAGCTATACTGGGCAAGGCACATCTTTGCTGGCATAGCTGCCCCTAGCCTAGGGACTTCTCCCAACCCAGCTATGTCAGATCACAGCTCTTCACACTCCAGACTAACAGCTGTGCTGGCAGAAGTCCCTAGTGTAGAACTGCCCCTAGAGTAAGACACTTAAGGCCAGAACATTTGCTGGTATAAAGCAAACATGCAAGTTTACCCTCACTGCAGACATGGCCCTTAAGCTTCAAGAAGCCAGACCGCTTGAGACAAGGGACACACAGCCTCTCAGCACTAGGGTGTTGGTCCAGTTCCAGCCCCTGGTTGGATGCGTCCTTGACCAGGGCTGTACTAGAAACTTTTGTCAGTACAGCAATGTCAGTTAGGGGTGGGATTTTTTTTTGCAACATTTCTATTCCACCAAAAGCCCTAGTGTAGAATCAGTTATATTGGCAAAAAGTGACTTTACCAGGATAGCTGATTTCATTAGTGCCAGCGGCATACACTCGCCTGGCAAAAAACGCTCCCGGCCAATATAAGCTAGGTCTGTGCGAGGAGGGTTTGCTGGCGTAACTCTAGTAGTGGCAAACCTTTTCTAATGCAGATTAGGCCAAAGTCATTCCCAATTTGTTTCACAAAAGCTCTCTGGTAGGATCTGGTCTGATTCCCAGCAGGACGAGTCCAAATAACAAACCCCAGCATCCTGCCCATCCGTCCCCTGCCTTTGCAGTCTCCGCAAACAGGCCAAGGACTGAGAGCGCCAAGGAGAATGAACTGACCCCTTAGCCGTGGTCCCCCTGCGCTGAGGCACAGTGGGAAACTCCGTTGCTACCCACCCAGCCCGTATTTATCCTGGAAACCAGAAGCCAGGCTTCCCCTCTGGCATCCTCCCCAGCACTAGCCTCACTCAGTCAGTACAAAGAGGAGATTTCTAAAAGGAGGAAGCTAGGTAAGAACCACACCAAGGGGGAAGGAGATCAGAAGGCACCTGTGCAGCGGCTGCTCACATACCTCCAGGAGTCCGCACAGCTGCGTCAAAGCCACAAGCAGCTGCACAGGCCGAGGCCTGAGTCGGCTCGGTGCAGAGAGGGGAGGACTGAGACAGCCGCTTCCTAGTAGTTGCAGCCGGAACCACACAGACGGTGCCCTCCCCCTGTGGATGCAACGCTTAAAGGGACCTAACCCTGCCCCTTCTCCAGCGCTCCTCCAGGATGTAAAAGTGATGTACAGCAGGCGCGGTGATAACCGGGCCTTACATTGCTGTGGCCCCGTCCTTGCTGAAGGGAGCCTGCTTCTCTGTGCCCCGCGTCGTCGAACGGGGGCGTTTCTCCCGCTGCTGAAACGCGGCCACCGCGGCTCCGGGCTGCGGCCGCTGCTCTTGAGGAGCGCGCCGCGAGCGCCGGGCAGGGCGCGAGGGAAGCCTGCCGCAGCCCGCGCCCGCTTCTGGGGAGGCGGCCCCCGCCCGAACAAGAACCGAGCCCGGGCAGCAGTAAGGCCCCCGGGCTCAGTAACACGATCCCTCTTATGCAGCGTTGTTGGCGCTGGGCCAGCCCCAGGACATGCGCGAGACCGGGCGGGTGAGGGGATATCTTTCATGCGACCAGCTGCTGCTGCGGGTGAAGAGCTCCGGGTAAGCGTGGACGCCTTTCCCGCTCACCAGCAGCAGTTAGCCCGGGAAGTAAAGGAGATTACCTCACCCCCCCTGTGCTCCGTAATTAGCCCGCTCGTGACTGCAAGGGAGCAGCCGCGCGGCGTGTGTATCGCTGTGTTCTGATTTTAAACTCTTCCCAGGAGCGCGCCCCATCGCCCAGGAACAGCCACCCCTGGTGACTAGAAGCACAATGGCAGCCAAAGGACAGCCTGGCCTGCAGCACCCCCTCTAGGACACACCTGAGACCTGCAGCTTCACGGCTCAGACATGGTTGAGTCATTCTACTAAGTAAAACTATTTCCCCTTGTTTATTCCTCCCTCCTCAGACGTTCTTGTTAACTCCTGGAAATGGCCCACCTTGATTATCGCTTCAAAAGGTTTTCTCTCCCCCCACCCCACTCTCCTGCTGGTAATAGCCCATCTTAAGTGATCACTCTCCTTACAATGTGTATTTTTTCATGGTCTGTGTGTATATAAATCTCCTCACTGTATTTTCCACTTTATGCATCCCATGAAGTGAGCTGTAGCTCACAAAAGCTTATGCTCAAATAAATTGGTTAGTCTCCAAGGTGCCACAAGTCCTCCTTTTCTTTTTTCAGAAATGTCTGCACTTTGACAGCAGGAGACTGTGGCCTGGTCTACGCTACATGGTTAGGTTGACATAAGCTGCCTTAGGGTGACCAGGTGTCCGGTTTTCGACCAGAACACCCGGTCAAAAAGGGACCCTGGCGGCTCCGGTCAGCACTGCCAACTGGGCCATTAAAAGTCCAGTCAGTGGTGCTAAGGCAGGCAAGTCCCTACCTGTCCTGGCTCCGTGCTGCACCCTGGAAGCAGCCAGCAGCTCTGGCTCCTAGGAGGAGGGGGCATGGGACTCCGCACACTGTCCCTGCCCCGAGCACCGGCTCTGCACTCCCAGTGGCTGGGAACCGTGGCCAATGGGAACTGCAGGGGTGGTGCCTCTGGGTGAGAGCAGCATGCACACCCACCTGCCGCGCCTCCACCTAGGAGCCAGACCTGCTGGCTGCTTTTGGGGTGCAGCATGGAGCCAAGACAAGCAGGGGGCCTGCCTTAGCCCTGCTGTGCTGCTGACTGGGAGCCACCCAAGGTAAGCCCCTGACCCAAACCTCTGCCCCAGCCCTGAGCCCCCCCCCAAACCTGGAGCACCCTCCTGCACCCCAAATCCCTCCTCCCTGGCCCCACCCCAGAGCCTGCACCCCCAGATGGAGCCCTCACCGCCCCCGGCACTCCAACCTCCTGCCCCAGCCCACAGCCCCCTCCCACACCGTGAACCCCTCTGCTCCACCCCACAGCCTAGAACCCCCTCATACGCCTCAAACCCCTTATCCCTGGCCCCACCCCAGAGCCTGCACCCCCAGACAGAGCCCTCACCCCTCTGCCCCCCAACCCCCTGCCCAGCCTGGAGCCCTCTCCTGCACCCTCAACCCCTCATTTCTGGCCCCACCCTGGAGCCCGCACCCTCTCCCGCACCTCAACCCCCTGCCCCAGCCCAGTGTAAATGAGTGAGGGTTGGGGAGAGCAAGCCACCGAGGGAGGGGGAATGTTGTGAGCAGAGGGCAGGGCTTTGGGGAAGGGGTGGGGCTAGAGTATTCGGTTTGGTGCAATTAGAAAGTTGGAAACCCTACCAGAGCCTCTTGGGAAGGATGGCCCTGAAGCCTGGGGCCAGGTATTGAATTAAGATGGCATTCTGCTTGTTTGCTAACCTTTGTGATAAAGGAATAATAAACCCCCGTGAGACTGGGCCTGGCAGTGCATGCTTGGAGTTGGGCAGTGGTGGCTGCCTGTGACCCCTGGTACCAGAAGTGGGATCTCAGCCCACCCCTAGACTAAGGGGAGAGATGGAGGAGGTGATGTGCCTGTTAGTGGCAGGGCAACTGCAGCAGCTGACCCAGGCCCTGCTGATGCAGTTGAAGGAGAATCAACAGAAACAGCAGGAGGCCCATTGGCAAGAAGTTCACTCCAAACAGTAGGTGTGGATACAGAAGCGGTTGGGCCGTGCCATGCCTGGTAATGCAGTTGGTGATGGGACTGGGGGCCAGTTGGCTCTGGGCCTGGCGAAGCTCAGACCAGAGGATGATCCCCAGGGTTTTCTCTGGACACTTGAGTGGGTGGTAAAGGCAGCGGACTGGGAGGATTTGACTTGGGCAGCCTGCATAGCACCGCTCCTGACAGGTGAGGCACAGGCAGCTAACCAGGCAGTGAGCGATGAACAGGCAGACTCCTATCCAGTGGTGAGGGCAGCCATCCTAGACCGGTTAGGGCCGACTCCGGGGGCTTATGGGCGCAGGGTCCAGGTAGAACTGTTCCTGCAAGGGGCACGACCGCGGGTAGTGGCCCAGAAACTACGGGACCTCGTGACGTGGGCGCTCTGCCCAGAGACCAGTTCAGTGGAGAAAGTTCTGGATCAGGTTGTCCTGGAACAGTTCCTGAAGGTTCTACCTGGGGGTGCAGAGCTGGGTGGGGCACTTCCAGCTGGCCTCATGGGGGGAAGCCATGGAGCAAGCTGAAGCCTTCTTTGAGGCTGAAGGAGACAAGCGGCCAGGGAAGTATGGTAAACCGAGTGGAGTTCACCAGGGGTGACCCATGGAAGTCCTCAAGGGGAAAGACCCCAAGCGTCCTAAACATTGTGTGGGGGGGGGAGGGGCGCACAGCACCTACAAAGGACCCGGGGAGCCCTGCGGTCTACTGGAAATACTGGTGGAAGTGGACCACGGGGCCCTGTGGTTTGCTTCAGTTGCGGTCAATCTGGGCATATTAAAAAAAAAATTGCCTGATTATGGAATGTGATACCGCAATTGTTACTACAATGGGCCCAAGCGGTGGGGGTCAGCTCCAAAAATCAGAGGGCTCTGCTGTGGGTAGTAGCAGTTAGGGTGAGAGGAACTGTAGTTAAGGGACTCATAGACTCAGGTTGCGAGTGTACTCTGGTTCAGGAAGACCTGGGGAGGTTGAATAGTCTGGATTGACACCTACCTCCCAGTTCTTGTCTCCTGTATTCATGTCGAGACCCGCATCTATCCCACTGCAGAAGTTGATGTGGAGGCATGTGGTTGGAGAGCTCAACTGCATGTCAGGGTAGCCAAGGGCTTGCCTTGGCCCATAGTTCTGGGGAGAGACTGAGTGGGTTTCTCAGACCTCCTGCAAGAGGGGCTAGGACACCAGCCCAAGACCAGCGGGGGAGGGGTCTGGGGCAGACTAGGAATGGAGTAATAGGGCTGGGAGCCAGAGTAAGGATGACAAAGAGGGACTGAGAGGGAGAACATGATTTTCCCTGACCAGCCTAGGAAATGCCATCAGGAGTTGGACAATGTAAGCAATAAATTGACTGATGGTCAAAATCCCTTTCATAGAATCATAGAATCATAGAATATCAGGGTTGGAAGGGACCCCAGAAGGTCATCTAGTCCAACCCCCTGCTCAAAGCAGGACCAATTCCCAGTTAAATCATCCCAGCCAGGGCTTTGTCAAGCCTGACCTTAAAAACCTCTAAGGAAGGAGATTCTACCACCTCCCTAGGTAACGCATTCCAGTGTTTCACCACCCTCTTAGTGAAAAAGTTTTTCCTAATATCCAATCTAAACCTCCCCCACTGCAACTTGAGACCATTACTCCTCGTTCTGTCATCTGCTACCATTGAGAACAGTCTAGAGCCATCCTCTTTGGAACCCCCTTTCAGGTAGTTGAAAGCAGCTATCAAATCCCCCCTCATTCTTCTCTTCTGCAGGCTAAACAATCCCAGCTCCCTCAGCCTCTCCTCATAACTCATGTGTTCCAGTCCCCTAATCATTTGTGTTGCCCTTCGCTGGACTCTCTCCAATTTATCCACATCCTTCTTGAAGTGTGGGGCCCAAAACTGGACACAGTACTCCAGATGAGGCCTCACCAATGTCGAATAGAGGGGAACGATCACATCCCTCGATCTGCTCGCTATGCCCCTACTTATACATCCCAAAATGCCATTGGCCTTCTTGGCAACAAGGGCACACTGCTGACTCATATCCAGCTTCTCGTCCACTGTCACCCCTAGGTCCTTTTCCGCAGAACTGCTGCCTAGCCATTCGGTCCCTAGTCTGTAGCTGTGCATTGGGTTCTTCCATCCTAAGTGCAGGACCCTGCACTTATCCTTATTGAACCTCGTCAGATTTCTTTTGGCCCAATCCTCCAATTTGTCTAGGTCCTTCTGTATTCTATCCCTCCTAATCCTATCTGGCCAAATTATGGGGTTTCCTGTTATACAGAGTTTCAAATTACCCCTAGATAGAGGCCTTGATATGTAGAAGGGGATGGTTGTTAAATTTAATAATCATTGTACTCCAAATATTTTTGGCTGCCACAATAACTGGAAATTGTTCTTTAGGGAATCTGTATTAATCTGAGTGCATTGCAATGGAGAGGGGTTAAGGAGCAACCAATTCTGCTTCCCGCTGGATTCAATCCAAGGCTCCAGCATGAGGTAACAAGCCATTGTGCTGTTTGGTTAAAAATTATTGCCTAATGGTAAAGTTTGAAGTTGGGAAATTTTAACCCACCTGTATTGACGGGGCTGTAATCTTTGTAAGGAT
Organism: Lepidochelys olivacea; assembly: GCF_965140295.1. Classification (NCBI taxonomy): domain Eukaryota; kingdom Metazoa; phylum Chordata; order Testudines; family Cheloniidae; genus Lepidochelys; species Lepidochelys olivacea. The sequence continues at coordinate 263,547,178 of NC_140411.1, read as the reverse complement.
GTTCTGGGTTTGTTACCAGCAGCCCCCAAGAAAGACCTGAACATGTCGATTTCAGCAAAATAAAAGGAAGGAACATGGATGGGAAGTGAATTTAGAATACAAAGGATCCTGGGAAGGGCATTCATTTTGTTTTTCCCCAAAGGGAGGGGGGTAGTGCCTTCCATTTGTTTAAATCATTTTCTGACTGCATGATTAATGGGGCTAAGTTAACCTTGACCAGGGGTGGCCAACCTGAGCCAGAGAAGTAGCCAGAATTTACCAATGTACATTGCCGAAGAGCCACAGTAATATGTCAGCAGCCCCCCATCAGCTCCCCCCCACTCCCAGTGCCTCCCACCCACCGGCAGCCCTGCCAATCAGCACCTCCCCCTCCCTCCCCACACCTCCCAATCATGTTTCATGGTGTGCAGGAGGCTCTGAGTGAGGGGGGAGGCGCGAGGGCAGGACAGGCTCAGGGGAGGGGGCGGGAAGGGGTGGAGCGGGGGCAGGGCCTGTGGCAGTTGAGCAGTGAGCCCCCCCCGCACACTGGAACGATGGCGCCTGTAGCTCCAGCCCCAGAGTCAGTGCGTGTCCAAGGAGCCGCATGTTAACTTCTGAAGAGCCCCATGTGGCTCCGGAGCCACAGGTTGGCCACCCCTGACCTTGACTATGTTCTTAATTTCCTTAAGGAACAAGATGCCAAGATATCTGAGGTTTGTCTGTTGCCATCTAAATATCCCTATAGGAGAGCCACTTCCAACTAGATCCATTGAGATCTTCATTGCTTCTGACATATCACAATTTATCTTGTAGCCAGAGAATTTACCAAAGTTATCTACTGTTGGTAGGATATTCAGAATAGATTGATCTAGATTTTTAATATATAGGAGGATGTCATCTGCATATAGAAGGATTTTTGTTTCCTGAGTGCCTGATTTGATCCCTTGAATACCTTGGTGTTCCCTAATTAGGGTATGTCTACACTACAAAATTAGGTTGAATTTATAGAAGTCGGTTTTGTAGAAAGCGGTTTTATACAGTCGATTGTGTGCGTCCCCACACAAATGCTCTAAGTGCCTGTAGTCGGCGGAGTGTGTCCACAGTACCGAGGCCACCGTCGACTTCCGGAGCGTTGCACTGTGGGTGGCTATCCCACAGTTCCTGCAGTCTCCGCCGTCCATTTGAATTCTGGGTAGAAATCCCAGTGCCTGATGGGGCTAAAACATTGTCGCGGGTGGTTCTGGGTACATATCGTCAGGCCCCCGTTCCCTCCCTCCCTCCGTGAAAGCAAGGGCAGACGATCGTTTTGCGCCTTTTTTCCTGAGTTACCTGTGCAGACGCCACACCACGGCAAGCATGGAGCCTGCTCAGCTAACCGTCACCGTATGTCTCCTAGGTGCTGGCAGATGCGGTACTGCATTGCTACATAGCAGCAGCAACCCATTGCCTTGTGGCAGCAGACAGTACAATAGGCCTGAAAACCATCCTTATCATGTCTGAGATGCTCCTGGCTGCCTCGGTGAGGTCGGTCAGGAGCGCCTGAGCAGATATGGGTGCAGGGACTAAATTAGGAGTGACTCAACCAGGTCATTCTCTTTAGTCCTGCAGGCAGTCCTATTGTACCATCTTCTGCCGAGCAGCCAGGAGATGTGGATGGCTTGCAGTCCTTCTGCACCGTCTGCTGCCAGCCAAAGATGTAAAAGATAGATGGAGTGGATCAAAACAAGAAATAGACCAGATTTGTTTTGTATTCATTTGCTCCCCCCTCCCTCCCTCCCTCCCTCCCTCCATGAAGTCCTGCCTGAAATACCAGAGGGAGGGATAGCTTAGTGGGTTGAGCATTGGCCTGCTAAACACAGGGGTTTGAATTTAATCCTTGAGGGGGCCATTCTGTGTGACAGTTGTTTTTGTTTCTCCTTGATGTAAAGCCTCCCCCTTTGTTGATTTTAATTCCCTGTAAGCCAACCCTGTAAACCATGTCGTCAGTCGCCCCTCCCTCCGTCAGAGCAACGGCAGACAATCGTTCCGCGCCTTTTTTCTGTGCAGATGCCATACCACGGCAAGCATGGAGCCCGCTCAGATCGCTTTGGCAATTAGGAACACATTAAACACCACGCGCATTATCCAGCAGTATATGCAGCACCAGAACCTGGCAAAGCGAAACCGGGCGAGGAGGCGACGTCAGCGCAGTGACAAAAGTGATGAGGACATGGACACAGACTTCTCTCAAAGTATGGGCCCTGGCAATGCAGGCATCATGGTGCTAATGGGGCAGGTTCATGCCATGGAACGCTGATTCTGGACCCAGGAAACAAGCACAGACTGGTGGGACCGCATAGTGTTGCAGGTCTGGGACGATTCCCAGTGGCTGTGAAACTTTTGCATGCGTAAGGGCACTTTCATGGAACTTTGTGACTTGCTTTCCCCTGCCCTGAAGCGCATGAATGCCAAGATGAGAGCAGCCCTCACAGTTGAGAAGCGAGTGGCAATAGCCCTGTGGAAGCTTGCAATGCCAGACAGCTACCGGTCAGTTGGGAATCAATTTGGAGTGGGCAAATCTACTGTGGGGGCTGCTGTGATGCAAGTAGCCAATGCAATCAAAGATCTACTGATATCAAGGGTAGTGACCCTGGGAAATGTGCAGGTCATAGTGGATGGCTTTGCTGCAATGGGATTCCCTAACTCTGGTGGGGCCATAGATGGAACCCATATCCCTATCTTGGCACTGGAGCACCAAGCCAGCGAGTACATAAACCGCAATAGTTTTCAATAGTGCTGCCAGCACTGGTGGATCACAAGGGACGTTTCACCAACATCAACGTCGGATGGCCGGGAAAGGTATATGAAGCTCGCATCTTCAGAAACTCTGGTCTGTTTCAAAAGCTGCAGGAATGGAGCACTCTGGGATAGCTCCCGAAGGCCAATACCGTCTAATTGCGTCCACAGTACCCCAAATTTGACCCAGCAAGGCCGATTTCAGCGCTAATCCCCTTGTCGGGGGTGGAGTAAGGAAATCGATTTTAAGAGTCCTTTAAGTTGAAAAAAAGGGCTTTGTCGTGTGGACGGGTGCAGGGTTAAATCGATTTAACACTGCTAAATTCAACCTCAACTCCTAGTGTAGACCAGGGCTTAGTAGTGCAAGTAGTTCTAATGCTAGATTGAACAGAAGTGGGCAGAGGGCATTCCAGTCTAGTTCTGCAAAACAGATCAAAGGTGGGAGATATTGTGCTATCCTTTAGGATAGGGGAGGTGGGGTTGGATATTAACAGATGAATCCATGATTTCCCCAACCCAAATTTATCCAGGGTAAGGAACAAATATTGCTAGATAAGGCTTTCTTTGCATGAGTGAAATGATTGCATGGGAATTTCTAGAATGTTGGTGGAATGCCATAACATTAATAAACTGACGTGTTATCTGAACCATGCCTTTCTTTTAATAAATGACACTTGACTGGGGTGAACCGTATCACTTGTTACTTTTTCAAGCCTCTGTGCCAGTATTTTTTAAAATGTTTTTATATCCATATTGACAAAAGAGGTGAGTCTGTAGCTAGTAGACTTTTTTGTGCATCCTTACCCAGTTTAAGTAGCATAGTAATTTAGGGCTTCCCTCATAACTGGAGGTAAGATACGTTTCTTTAAGGCATCTTTGTAAATGTAGAACAGCTTAGGGACCAGAATTCCTTTGAGACTTTGATCAACTTCTATCAGTAGTCATCAGGGCTCAGGGTCTTGCCTGGACTAATTTTCTCCATGGCCTTGTTTATTCCCTCTGATTGCAATGGAGAGGCCAGCCTGGCTGCTGCTCTTCTGAGATTTGTGGGAGGTAAAGAGTTTTAACAAAATTATTCAGTTCTTCTGCGTCAGGTGGTAAATCATTATTGTAAAGAGCCCAGTAGAATTTCAAAAATTTATCATTGATCTCTTTGTGATTAGCAGTAACCTGCCCTTGTTCTGATTTGATTGATACTATTTGGACCTTTGACCTCTCACTTTTAATGTGTGTGCAAGAATTTTCCCTGCTCCCTCCCCCGATTCCCAGTATGTTTGAGTCTAAAAAGAGCAAATTTGGCTTGTGCTGAAGTCAATCTATTTGCTTCATGCCGAAGATTGACTGTGATGGTAGTTTTATTGCTACATACTCACGGTAGTGTAACAGAATTGATGATAACCTGTACAAATGTGAGTGTCAATAAAATCCCACAAGTGCAGGGGGGATTATTTAATATTAATATAAAAGTACAGTGCCTATGCAACTCACATGGAAAACTGATCTGTTCTGTATTCCACTTAAAACTTGTGAATATTTTTTTGAAGTCTGCATACAATTCCTTTGTCTGCCACTTAAGAAAGTCTAGTGCCTGTCCCCGTATTTTGTTTCCCTCTATCAACCAGCTATTTTAGTGTAAACCAAAGTGCAGAGACAGTTTTCAGAAATGTTGCTTTAGAACAGAAGCAGTTAGGGAAGAGTGGAATTACCTGGTTTTATATTGTTTTTAACATGTAAGAACGTTCTGGTGACACCATTTTCCTTTAGTATATTTTGTTAATTAATTTGGGTTTAGACATATTAGTAAATATAAAATGCACCTTGTGAGTTTTTTGGTGGGTTTTCTTCTGTGGTTCTTCTGGGAGAATTCTTAGGGCTGTATGATTCTCTTTGTGTAAAGCACTTTGGGTCTATATTAGTCTGAAATATAACGCAAAAAAAGGCCCCAATTTTCCATTCTAACCAAGCTCCACTCAGCACAAGAATGGAGGTGGAGGCAAAGGTGGCTTTATGCCAGCTTTGTGCCTCCTTTGTTTTGTGGTTGTCTGGGAGCCTGCCTGGCCCCAAGATAAATAATAATAATTTAAAAAAAAGACCTCAGGGTGTCACACTGTGCCCTCCCCAAATATCTGTCGCTATATCCAGGAATAACAACTAAGCATATTAGCCTGACATTTCTGCTGAAATGATCAGCAGTGAAATAGTTAACAATATTGACATTTAAATAGTCATCACTAGGTTTTAGAATCAACAGCTTGTTTACATGGATTGGAGCAGTTAACATTTCTGAGCTAGTGTTTCAGGCTGTCTGCACACTCAGACATATATCACTAGATCATTTTACCTTCAGTTTTTTGCAACTGACAGGACAAGAGACTTAATTGTGTTCCAGAATCTAAACTTTCATTTTAAAAAAATATCATGTGGCTATATTTTAAAAATGAGGAAATGTCACATTTTATAAAAGGCCCTAATTAGATTTGCTTAGCACTCCTCTGAATGACTGTGTCTGTATGTCATGTAAAAGTTCCTAAATGGAAGACCACATAGATTCCCAGGCCAGAAGGGACCAGATCATTGAGTCTGATCTGTATAACAGAGGACTGAGAACCTCCCCACAGATTTTAATCCCTTCTTGTTTAAAACTATATCTCTAAAAGGGGCATCCTGGGTGACTGCCTGATAAGGGGTGTGAGGCTTAGATTATCCAGTTCGCGCAAGAAAATCTATTAATTGAAATTCATGTTAACTGCAATCCATAAGATGTACACAGCTCCAGTCAGTACCCACTTTGGTAACTCTCTCAGGCTATGTCTTCACTGCAGAGTCATCTTGAGTTACCCACACTCAAGTTAGCCTATCTTGAGAATGGCCATGGTGAAAAATAACATCCAGCAGCACAGAGCAATTGGATTAGGAGCACAGATTGGCTGAGTCCTACTGCATCACTAGTTTGGATGTAAGGAACACTTGAGCTTCAAAATATATCCCCTGGCAAGCCAGCTAGTTTGAGTTTAAAGCACCATTTAACTTGACCTAGAGAATGTGTGTGTGGATAGGAGTCAGGTTGGGGCAACATATGAGTTCTACTTCAAGCTCACCCTTCGCTGAAGACAAGTCTTCACTCTCTGCCATTCCATATGAAAGCGGGTGCTGCAGATCAGGATTGAAGTCCATTAAAGGAGCCCCATATGCATGCATGGGGTCCAGACTGGAAAAGCAGGGGGTGCTCTAGGAAAGGGATGAGATGCCTTGGCAGAGCTGTATGCTGGGACTAGGGGGAAGAGTGGGCTAGCAGGGGTTATTGCAGGATAGAAACGAGATGAATTGGTAGTGCTTGCCATGTAGGAGACTTTAGAAGAGCAGCCTCCCCCATTACCTGTTGTACAGCCCCTTAATGTTTCTCCTTCTTCCTAACCCAGCTTGTAAGTGATCCTGGATGCTCTATGATGCTGTTCAGCACTGCCTTACATTCATAGACAGAATTACCTCTTGCCCAGTGCTTGCAGCGTGAGAATGGAAGTGCACAGCATGTGCTGGCATCCTTTCCTGGGTCACTGCACTGTGGGTGGTGTGCAAGCAGCCTTCACTTTCCTGGAAAGCATGTCTCTTTTTGTTACTGAGAAGTGACCTACTCGGGGAGTGGGAGGGGTGGGGCCGGGCTGCAGCTTCACTGAAAGGGGCCAATGAAATGTGCCAGCGTTTCCTGCAAGAGTAGAACTAATTCAGCCTCAGTTTGATTCCAGCCACAAAGTTTTGTCCTTTTGTTTTCCCGAGGCTTCATTCCTTGAACTGTGAGCATCCCTCAAAGGAGGTTTTGCAAGGCAGCATCAGAGAGGGGACCCTGTAGGGGAGGGTATCTTACTGGAAAAAGGACCTAAGCTGTCTTCTTCACACTGGGGCTTGTGGGGGGCAGTCACACATTTCCTAGTTTGGATAGGACGAGCTCACTGCATTCACCAGGGGCTCCTTGTATCCCTCTATTTCACCTCCTGCAAGCTGCCTGTGTCACTCTCCCATTCCTGTCTATTTCAGTGACTCCCTGCAACTCCTCATTCCCCTCCCCCAGGGCAGCAGTTCTCTGTGCCCCCCTATTCCTCCGTACCCCTTCTGCCACATGTCAGAGGCTCAGTGTATTCCCCACACCGCCCTGCACCCATTCCATTGTCCCACATTTCCCCTTCTCCATGGCTGGGGCTCTGTGTGCCTCCCATTTCCCCAATTGCTTCCCCATTCCTTCTCCCATGACCCCCAGGTTCCCTTTATTCACCTCTGTGTGCCTCCCCATTCCCCACTTCCATCCCATTTCTCCCTTTCCCACATGTCAGGGGCTCTGTGTGACCCCCATTCCACCCTTCCCCCACATTCCCAGGTCTCTGTGCAACTTGAATGTAGGGCCTCACTTTGCTCAGCCAAAAACACAGTGTATTTAGAACTATTGCAATCAGCAATCTGATTTCAGATAAAACCCTTTGGACCTAAGACCTAAGGATTCTCCTGGGGAGGATATATTTTCCTTGTATTGTATTTTAGAATGTTTCAGGGATAGTGGGAATTAATCCCCCAAACCTGCAGCCTGCAGTGGAATGGTATGTTCTTGGTCTGGTGTCTTGGAGAAGCTATTTTATTATGAAAATAAATGATGATGCAGGCCCAGTTTTTGTTGAACTAACCCTTTTGCATTAGCAGCTTTTCATCGCTACCCTGAATATCCCAGAATACCTTATTCTCAGGATGCATGCACTTTCTCCAGAGGTGCAGTGTTGGGCTGGAGTTAAAAGGGGTCACACATGGCGGTGACAAGGGCCTGTCTGCTTATCTATTTTATTTCGAAGGTGCCTTTCACCTCGGTACCTAAGCACTGAAAAGAAGTTCTGTAAAAAGCACAAGTCTCCCACACGAGTCTCCTGGTTTCAGGGAGTGTTGTTTGGTTAGTGTCCCTCTTTCTTTCTTTTTTTTTTTTTTAAGTAAATTATTACTTGGGGAATACTTTAAAAGTTAATCTTACATTTCAGTCTGAAAGTTCAGGCTTTGTCTCAGTCAACTCTCCTGTGACAAGAAAGGGATTCCATAACCATGGGTCCAGTGCTAAGAATGCTCTGTCTCCTACATCTGAGAGTCTTATTTTGGGTCCCTCCAGCTGTAGCATCCCACTGGAGAGCATATAATGAGGTCATCTCTGAGGTACCTAGGCCCCAACATATTACGGTCCTTGTACATTATGACCAGGTTTTTTAAATGTGTGGAGCAAATGGAGTCAGAACACAGATGTAATATGTCTGATGGGCCTTTATTGCTTAAGAGGTAGGCTGCTGCAGGGTGTCCCAGATTCAGCTTTTATGTGGTGGTGAGCTTAGCACTAGAATAAGTGAGCTGCAGTAGTGGTAAGAAAGTGAGATCCACTGCTAGAGGTTGCCAGGGAAGATATAGAGGAAAATTTAATCTGAGAAATCACCCAGTAATGGCTACAACTATCCACAGAGGAAAATCTCTCCTCTTGACCACTCTTCAATTTTGCATTTGAAAAGCAGGAATACTGTGCCCAGCTTTCTGAAGATGCCATCCACGAATGCCCAGACAAATAAAATTCACATGAAAAAGATGAGAACTTCTTAAGGTGCAGTCATCTTAAACTTCTGATAGCTGGTGTTCAGCACACTATTTCAACCTTGCGGAGACAGAAATAACATGTGCCTTTTTATTTTTGAGGAAGAAACGTTTATGAAATGAATCACATGGTGAGCTGTTTGTTTAATGTTATAAAATATGTGGGTTTTTCCCCACTCTTTTTAGTGTTTGTTTCTCCCCAGAGAAAAAAAAACCACACTTTTTTGGGGGCTTGCTCTGTCAGTGCCCTGTAACTGTTACCTGCAGCACCCACTCTTATAATGGTCTTAGATTCTACACAGCTCTGCCAATGACCTCACTTCAGACCAAGAGCAAATTGTTAGTGCAGTGCAATCATAGGACACCATAGTGACTGGCCAAAGGAATAGCTGAATTTGGAGAAACCCAGAGAAGAAAGAGTGAAATTACAGGAGCTATACAAGGTCTGCTTGTGAATCTTTGGGTGACAGAAGAGCAAATCAGCAATCACCATTAAACTGGCAGCTGCAAATTTGAGCAGTTGCTGTCTATTCCTGTTCTTCTGCCCAATATCAAACTTCCTGAGTGTCCATGCCCAGGTATCATTATCCTTTCCTACCCATGCATTAAAGTCACCCAGGATGATCCTCTCAGAGTTTCGTTAAGGACTAACTGCAGTTGCTAGTAAAAATTATCTGCAGCTGCATCATTGACCATTGCCCTTGGTGTTGGTGGTACCATGCACTGCGATCATGGTAAGATGGCCATGGCTGGTACAGAATTGGGCATTGATAAGTTGCTCATTAATCACCCACAAACCTTAGAATGCCCATGGGGCACTGGGTGAAAGTACAATGGCCATCCCTTGCTGGAACAATCCATTGGGGGAGCCCAAGAACAGGAATGCACAGGCCTCAATTGTCTTTTCACTGCTTCCTGGTCAGTGCACTTCAGATAAAGCAAAGGTCTCAATGGTTAGGCTTTTCAATCCGTTGATGAGAACAGCTTTAGCTGTTTTGGACAACACTCAGATGTTCCAGGTTGCAATCCTACATTTGCCACCAGCATGTAGGAGACTGATTCATGTGGACACCAGATGTTCAGTGGTGCAACAAGATTGCCGGTGATGGACATAAAATGAATAGCCATCCAGACCACCTTAAGGACATAGCTAGGGACCAATGGGGGGAGGGGGATGGCACAGGGCACAAAAGGAGGTCACATCCCTCTGGGATTTGCCAGGATGGTGATGATGAAAGAGAAATGAAGAGACAGCCTCTCCCTAAACCCACCATTTTGCATGCTATAGTTTGCCCTCATTTTCTTTCTGGAAAGGTGACAAGTATGTAGAGCTGATATCACAGCAGCTCTGTGTGTAGGGGGCCACCAATATTTAACTGAAATAACTATGCAAAATCAAGGGCAAAGTTTATTGACACTACCCCCCAGTGTTATATTCAAAATCATACATCTGTATCACACCACAGGATCCTTTGCATGGACACCGTTGAGATAGAGGACAGAGAGTGTCCTTTGTGGAGTTGGGGTATGTCTACACTAAAAGCAATATAGTGACACAGCTGTAGCGCTGCAGTGTAGATGCTTACTACAGTGACAGATGTGTTTGTTTCATCGCTATATTAAATCCACCCCCTCGACAGGCCGTAGCAGGGCTGACGGAATAATTCTTCCATCTACCTGGCTGCATCTACAAGGGGGGTTGGGTTGACCGAACTAAGGTGCAGAGGGTGTGACATTTTCCACAGCCCTGAGCAATGTCGCAGGTCAGCCCAAGTTTTGGGTGTCGTAGAGCAGGCCTGGGATCAGGATGCCGGGCTACCGAGCATGAGATGGTCAGGGGTCACCATTCCCCTCTGTCTGTGTGCTCCCAAGCCCCCACTGCCTGCAGCCACAAGGGACCCCCTGAACGCTGTAGTATAGCTGTGGGAAGGAGGACGGCTGGATGGTGCTGGGCCCCTGGCCACCGCAGGTGGCATTATTTTTGGCCCCCTCTTAGGGGTCTCTGGAGGGGGAATTACTGCCCGCGATCCGAGCAGCGGGGCCAGCGTCTGTCCAGGGCTTGGCCTGTGCAGCAAGCCCTGGGTCACCCCACTGAGCAGGAGGGGCCGGAGTCAGTCACCCCGCAGCCTCCCCCTCGCTCCCGCCTTTCCCCGGCTGCGGCCGAGCTGCGCGGCGCGGGCGGGCAGCAGAGCGGGAAGGGGCTCCCTCTCCCCCGCGCAGGGGGGGCTTTTTCGTTTGTGCGCCGGGCTGGCACTTGCCGGCGGTCCCTTAGTGCGCGCGGCCTCCTTGGAACCAACGAAAGCGAAGGGCTGCGAGCGGTGCGCAGCCAGGCGCGCGACCCCGCCGTCGGTACCCGAGGCAGGCGCGCGTGCGGGGGAGGCTGGCGCGCGCCAGCCGGCAGCCCAGGGACGCTGCTGCAGCTGTTGGGACTGGCGTCTGGCTCTGCCCCCCCAGCGCACACCCCTCCGCAGGCGGGACGCGCCAAGCAGCTGCCGCCGCCTTCCCGTGACTCAGCCCCGCGTTCCTCGCTCTCTCTCCTCTGCGCTCAGAGCAACTTTGCTAGGGGACTCGGCTCCTAAATGCTCCTTGGCGGGTTTCCAGCCGCACTTTTGCACCTGGGCAACTCTCTGGGACCGACTTAGGAAACGGGGGCGGGAGAGAGGGCCGGACGCACCCACCCGTCCCCCCCCTCCGCCTCTTGTCCCGGAGAGAGCATCTTCTTCCCTTGCTTGCAAACCCGAAGTGCCCTAGCTCCCATCCCTCCTCCCGGCCCCCGGCACGGGCGAGCCCGCAGGAGGATTTGGCGTGCATCCCTGGCCCAAGTGCACGGGCTGGCCCCCGCCTCCAGTAAGTAACGCAAAGCCTCCTTTGTTACTTTCAAGTGGCTCGAAGGGGGTTTCTCTTCGAGAGGGGGAGGAGTGGGAGGGGAGTGGGAGATTGTGGATGAAACCCGGCAACTTGGGTTGGAGAGACAAACTCTTGGCTGAACTCCAGGGTCTAGTGCTGCTTCTCCGCCTGGAAAGTTGCACCGATTGTCCTAAAGTTGAACCGAGTTAGCAGCTGCTTCCTGCCCTGATACCCCCCCAAAGAAAACTCCTTCTCCAGCCTGCAAATCCATCTGGGAGCAGAGCCCCACGTTGCAGCGGACGGTGTCCGAAGCAGCTAGCCACAAAGGGCGTAGATCGCTGGCAGGTCCTAGCCTGCGCGGCAGGATCAGCATCCGGGGCTAGTCATCAGAGGTTCGCTCCTATGAGTCCATCTGGACTGTGGCAACCTGGAAAGTGGAAGGGTTCCCCCGGCCACCCCCTCCCGCCCTCTCCAGGGAAAGATGTGCTCTCTGTTGTTACCCTTCCCGACTCAAACAGGCTTGAGTCATTGAGGTCGCCAACCTGGCAAAAGATGGATGCCACGCAGTGGGCTTCCCCACAGCTTCTCTGCTTAAACGGAATTTAGCGCTAGTTGCTAGATGGACAGTCCTGGAGAGCAAGTTAGCACAGGCACGGCCAATGCCAGCTACAGCCAGTCAACAGCCATCCTGATGCTGCAGCCTTGGTCTGAAGGTACCAGCTCTGGTGGAGACGCAAAAAATCAACGTAATCTTTAACCAACACTGAATTTTCTTTTAAAAAATGAAGAAAGGGGAAGATAAAGGCAGCCTCTTAAAAGCTGTGTTATCATCTTATGTCACCACTTGCTCTGTCCCGAATTCTAGCTGTCAGTTTTGCTACTTTGCTTAGAGAGTCCTCTTGTTTGTTGCCACATGGCTAGAACACAGGTGGTAGGTGCTAGGAGCTGCTACCGTTGCTGCTGCTGTAGGGGGCTACTGATTTTGGTTTGGTTTATTTTTGTTTTTCAGAAAAGTAGTGGTTGATTTTATTCTAAACTAAAGATATTTAAAATTGGTGTGAATCTGTGGATTGGAACCAGATTTGAAAATTAGAAAATGCTTCAATTAATATGTGTTCTTTGGTGTGGGTTTGGTAGAGGACCTGAACAATTGTTATAACAGCATTGCCAACACCAAGCATTCAAAAAATCATGAGTCAGACCTCTAAAAATACTGAGATAATTGTAAATCTTGGGTTCTTCTTTTTTGCTTTGTGCTTTTTGAGTCTTTTGGGCTCGCTCAGGTCACATTTTCGAGCTTTCCTCCAGAACCACAAGGGCTAGAAATTTAATTAAGAAAAAAGAAAACTGAGGTAATCACTCAAATGCAGGAGCTGTGACTGTAAGAAAAATATCAAATATCAGAAGACTCAGAAATAAAATATTGAGAATTGGCTTCTTTCACCCAAAGAATATAAAATATTTTACCCACTTTACAGACTTCAAATAGCAGGGTCATTTTCGTTGGCACGGAGGTGCATTCACCTCTGGAATTGTAAGTGTAATATAACAGTACACAATGTTGTAGCACTTGAATAATTTGCCAACTGGAAATTCTTCCTATATAAAGGCAGATTGTAATTTTAAATTGGAATTTGCTTAGAACACCAGGGCTGCTGATATCCCTACTCTTGCAAAAAGGTGTCATGACCAACATCTTGTTTCTATTGTTTATATGAAAAATGGCACTTGTAAGCAATACCAGGTTCCTTACTCTGTTGTCACCCTCCTTGCACTTTTATTGTGAATTTCACTATATTTATTTTTTACTTAATCAAATGCTTCCAAGAACTCAAACTTGAGAATCTCAGTTTTCATCTAAAAATAAATAAATAAGCCCCGGTTCAAAGAAAAGCTTGAAAACAGGACCTGGATGCACCCTGAAGGCAAATGAAAAGAATCCAACATTTTATCATTATTTTAAATAAATAAAAATTCATGATTTAAAAGCCAGTCTCATGATTTTTGGAGGGTGTTTGACTTGTGATTTTTGAATTTTTTATGGTTGCCAATTCAGCCCACTACCATTCTGGGATTATTAGTTCATTACCAATTTAAAGGGTACAGCGTAATTTATTCCATTGCCAGCTTCACTCCTTGCAGCACTCTGGAGAATTTAAAGTGAAATCCAATCACATATTGACCATGTCCAACCCTGTTTAGCTCCTGAGATGAGGTGAGATCAAATATAACTACAGTTTTCTGACATTTCCCCTCTAATGCCAGTCCGTCAGAAGAGAGGACGCAGTCCTGTCTACATTACCAAAACAATCATAGCTATAGCCTGGATCCTGCAAACACTTAGCATGCATGCTTTAAGCATGTTCAATCTTTTTGAGGTCAAAGTGACTATACGTATGTTTAAACTTAAGCATGTGTGTTAAATGTTTTGTGGGGCAAACATTAAAGTATAAACTTGGTCTGGGTTGAACTAAGTTCTAATAAGATTTGGCTAGCCATTGTGGATGAAGCCAAACTGTGTTTATAAGCATTTCTGTTTTTGTTGTCTTCATCAATTGGATATTTGGCTTCAGGAATGATTTTTAAGTATGGTTTTGGTCTTCTCCAGATCAATAGGTGCCGATTCATTTTTATGGTGCTCATCACTGTGCTAATGATATGATTAAATAACCTGGCTCATCCATAACTGACCTTAAATATTGTTGATTATGTATGCAAGTCTTTCATTTAATACTCCTGAGGGCATTCTGCACCAAAATATTAAAAATTCTGTGCCTAAAAATTCTGCACACAATATTTTAAAATTTGCAAGTTTTATTTGTCCATAAATAAATGCAGAGCCTCCAGCATGGGAGTGGGGAGCATAGGCCACTGGCTGCACAAAGGTGGGAGATCACCCTGAGTCGTCCCCCCCCAGCCCCGGACACGGACTCAGGAGTGAGGCTGCACCTGACCCTGACACAGCACAAGGCCTGGACCTGCCCCAGAAACACCCTGGGGCCCTGCCCCTCAGAGGCAGGTGCACCAGGTGTGGGGCAGGCAGGCTCAACCAGGCAGGATCCAAGTGTGGGGGGTGAGAGAATTTTGTGTGGGAGAATCTCAGTGCAGGCAGCTCGGTGTGGGGTGTAGGTGTGGGTGGATCTGGATGCACAGGGGCTCATTGGGGGGGTTCCAGGTGCAGGGCAATGGGACTCTGCAGAGGCTTCCAGGTGAAGGTGGTTGGGGCTCAGCTGAGGGGTCTGGGTATGGGGGTGTCAGTGGGGGGGGGTTGGGTGCTGGGGGAGTGGGACTTGATGGGGTTGGGGTCTGGATGCAGCTAATTGGGGGTCAGCGGTGTGGGGGTCTGGATGTGGGGATTCAGGGGGGTGGGGCATCAGAGTGGGGTTTGAGTGCAGGGAGCTCAGTGGGGGGTGGTCTGGGTGCAGGGGTAGGGGTCTGAGTGCAGGGGGGCTCCAGATACAGGGGTTGAAGTTCAGTGGGGTGGGGTTTGGGTGTGGAGGGTTACGCAGTTTCTGGGTGTACGGGATGAGGCTTGGCGGGGGTGTCTGGGTATGGGAGGTCTGGATGCACGGGGGTTGGGTGGATGAGGGAGCAGCTCCCTGTACAGTGACCCCTCACCCCACAGCTGAGGAGCGATGGGGGCAGGAAGCACAGGAGGATGCTGAACTTCCTGGTGGAGGTTTCTGGGGGTGGTTCTGACAAAGCCCCAGCCATTCCTTGCAGGGGAAGAGGAAGTCCCATCCTCTCCTGCCTCCAGCCCAGCTGGGACTAGCAGCTGAGACCAGCTCAGGGTAGTAGCCACTGGCTGGGTTGTCTCCAGCCCCATGGTGATTTACCTCTCCACCGGCTGCTCCAGATGCCTGAAATGATGTATCTATGCTTCTAGGGAGTAGATTGTGAGTGCTCTTGCAGCTTCCCTGTCAGAAAGTCATTTTTCTACTGGGAAGCAATGAAATCTGCGGGGGACATAAATTCTGTGCATATGCAGTAGTGCAGAATTCCCCCGGGAGTAATTTAAGGCTGTACTAAAAGCAATATATAAACTGCAGCCTTCTCCCAAGGCACAGGAGCCTATGTCACAACTATTGAACCTTTGTGTCTTGAAAAGCAGACATGAAAGAACAACCGCGCCTCTCTCCCCACCAAAAAAAAAAGAGTTGATCTTATGAAAGCCTCCAAATGTACATATCTCTGCTTCTTTAACAGAGTTGTCAAACCCATTTTTGGAGAGGGCCAAATTCTATTTCTAAATTATGGATTGGAGCCTACATGTAGGAGTATGTACCATCCTTTATCCACTGTGAATTTCTTGCAGGTGTCAATGGGATATTTGCACAAAGATCTAAGGTAGAATATAGCTTGTAACTGAAATGTTAGTTATCTCATTGATACTGAATGTGGCTGCAATATTACTCACAGAAAATATTCGCACCTTTATGCCACTATTTCTGCCCTATGTTTCTCTCCATTTCCATTTTTCTTTCTGTGTGTGTGTCTGCCTTTCTTCTATCTGCATTTCTTTCCCACCAGTAACTCCCAGTTCCCCCCACTACCAGACACTCCCTATCCTAACTTTTCTCTCACCCATTCCCATCTCATCTTGGTAAGCAATAAAATAGATATTGCAGATATTAAATGTACTCATTAGACTTCAAGATCATCACCTCAGTTGGATTAATTAAGGAGGTCACATTTTATCAACCATTATTTCCGGAGCTTTGCAGACTTAACAAACAGCATTGCATAAGTTACACTTGGTTAGTGTTTGTAAACCATGAGGGCTGGAAATGTATTTTTTTAAATGAAAGCTTAGATTGTGTGGAATCTGAATATGCCATGCGGACCACCTAAATATCAGATGTTCGACACTTCTGGTGTATAAGAAGTTTTTTTATAAATGAATATTTACTTACGAGACCATGCTGAAATTATATATTAATTTGATATATGAATGCATGTGACTAAAGACATAAGCTAAAGCTAGATTATTGGTTCCTACTACCACTCTGCACATGTACATCACTGCTGACCTGCAGTATCCCTACTATTGCTACTACTACTAAGGAGTAAAGGAGAATTGGCAGTGTCTCAAGGAGGCAATATTAAAGGCACTACAGCAAATTATCGCAATGAAAAGGAAAGGCAGGAAGAATAGTGAGAAGCCAATATGGCTCCATCAGGAACTTTTTAATTGCCTGGAAATCAAAAATGTATCCTACAAAAAGTAGAAACATGGACAGATTGCTACGGATGAGTACAAAAGAATAGCAAAAACATGTTGAGACAAAAGCGGAAAGACTAAGGCTGTGTCTACACTACTAAATTATGTCAACCTAACTTACATCAGCGTACACCCACCACAGTTATTTAATCGCATGTGTGTGTGCATGCTTGGCTTCTTGTGTCAGTGGTCTTTGTCCTCACCAGGCATGCTTGTGTCGATTGTATTGTCAGTGTGGGGTATTGTGGGATGGCTCCTGAAAGCCAGTGAGAGTCAATGTAAGCAACGCAGTGTCTACACTGACACTGCATCGACCTAATTACATCTACTATGACTCTACGCCACATGGGAAGATGGTGTTACTAAATCAGTGTAGATAAGTGATTATGTCAAAATTTATGTGAAAGCATATCCACAGCTAGGTTGATGCAAGGCAACCTATGTCTACCTAACTCTGTAGTGTAGACCAGACCTAAGGAACAAAACAAGTTTTACCTAGCAAGGTACATAAAGGACATTCAGAAGAGGTTCTACAAATACATTAGGAGTGAAAGAAAGACAAAGGAAAGGGTAAGGCCAGGTCTACACTATACACTTCAGTATAACTATGTCGCTCAGGGTTATGAAAAATACACATCCCTGAGTAATAGTTATACCGACCTTAACCCAGCCCCCGCCATGTAGACAGCACTGTGTCAGTGTGGGAAGCTACCGCCTTTCACGGAGGTGGATTTATTAATCCAATGGGAGAGCTCTCTCCCGTTGGCTTAAAGTGTCTTCACCAGGAGTGCTACAGCAGCTGCATCGATGCAAGTTTGTAGTATAGACCTGCCCTAAGTCGACTAGTTAGCAGGGAGGAAGAGCTAATAACTCATGACATCAAGAAGACTGAGGTTTTTAATGCTTATTTTGCTTCAGTTTTCACTAAAAAGGTTAATTGTGACCAGATGCTTAGCACAATTAATATTAGCAAGGGGGAAGGAACAAAAGTCAGAATAGGAAAAGAACAGGTTAAAGAATATTTAGATAAGTTAGATGTATTCAAGTCAGCAGGGCCTGATGAAATTCATGCTAGGGTATGACCTCGCTGAAGCAATCTCGGAACCATTAGCAATTATCTTTGAGAATTCATGGAGGACCAGGGAGGTCCCAGAGGAGGGAGAAGGGAAAACAGGGAACTAAGAGGACCCAGGGAATTATAGACCAGTCAGCCTAACTTGGATACCTGGAAATATACTGGAACAAATTATTAACCAATCAACTTGTAAACACCTAGGCCCAGATTTTTAAAGGTATTTAGGCATTGTTGTGCTCAGCATTGCATTGCAATGCCTAACTGATTTAGGAACCTAAATCTCATTTTCAAAAAGGATTTCAAAGGTCAATGAGATTTAAGCCCCCTAAGTGCCTAAGTCCCTTTGAAATGATATTTAGGCTCCTAAATGAGATAGGCGTTGCAGTGCCTAAATGTCTTAAAAAATCTGAGCCTTAGAAAAGAGTAGGGCGATAAATAATAGCCAATAGTCAAGAACAAATCACGCCAAACCAACCTCATTTTCTCCTTTGATGGGGTTACTGGCCTAGTGGATAGGGAGGAAACCGTAGACATGATGTATCTTGATTTTAGTAAGGCTTTTGACACAGTCCCACATGATATTGCCCTAGTTTGCTTATGAGAGTTTGGTCTAGATGAAGTACTATGAGGTGGGTACACAAATGGTTGAAAGACCATACTCAAATAGTATTTATCAGTGGTTCACTGTTGAACTGGGAGGGCATATCTAGTGTGGTCCCACGGGGGTCAATCTTGGGTCTGGTACTTTTCAATGTTTTCATTAATTACTTGGTTAATGGAATGGAAAGTATGCTTATAAAATTTGCAGAGGACACCAAGCACTTTGGAGGACAGATTAGAATTCAAAATGCCTTGACAAATTAGAGCAGCGGTTCTCAGACTTCATTGCACAGCGAGCCCCTTCTGACAACAAAAATTACTACATGACTCCAGGAGGGAGGGCTGAAGCCTGAGCACACCCATGCCCCTCTGCCGCAGGCAGGTGGGGCCAAAGCCAAATCCCAAGGGCTTCAGCCCCGGGTGGGAGGCCTGTATCCTGAGCCTTGCTGCGCAGGGCTGAAGCCCTTGGGCTTCAGCTTTGGCCTCACGCGGTGGAGCTCAGGCTTCAGTCCCAGACCCCAGCAAGACTAAGCCAGCCTTGGTGACCCCATTAAAACAGGGTCCCGACCCATAGTTTGAGAACCGCTGAATTAGAGAATTGGTCTGAAATTAACAAGATGAAATTCAGTAACTATAAGTGGAAGGTACCACACTTAGAAAAAATAAAATACACAACTACAAAATGGGGAATAACTGGATAGGTGATACTACTGCTGCAAAGGCCTGGGGGGTGACAGTGGATCACAAATTGAACACGATCCAACAATGTGATGGAGGTGCAAAAAAGGCTAATATGATTCTGGGGTGTATTAACAGGCGTGTCATATGTAAGATACGGGTCGTAATTGTTCTGCTCTATTCAGCACCAAAGAGGTCACAGGTGGGGTGTGTGTCCAGTTTCGGTCACGACCCTTTAAGAAACTGGGAAGAGTCTAGAGGAGAGCAACAAAAATGATAAAAGGCTGAGAAAGGTTTCCTCCTGACCTGTGAGGAAAGATTAAAAAAATTCAGCATGTTTGGCCTTGAGAAAAGGAGACCCCAGGGGAACCTGATAATAGCCCTTAACGTGGTTGCAGTGTGTTGTCGAGGATGGTGGTCAATTGTTCTTCATGTCCATGAAAGGTAGAATAAGAAGTAATCTGCTTCATTTGCAACAAAAGAGATTTACGTTCGATATTAGGAAAAACTTGCTTAACTATCCTTATTGTTAGAACTGGAACCAAGGGAGGATGCAGAATCCCTGTCATTGGAGGTATTTAAGCACTGATTAGACAAACAGCTGTCAGGGATGGTCTCGGATGGTTTACTTGCCCCTACCTTGGTGTGGTGGCTGGACTAGATTATCTCTCAAGCTCCCTTGCAGCCCTACATTTCTATGATTCTGCCTTATTTTTGATCAGATCCATCTATTAATTCAGTTTGGGGCCTTTCTTAAACCAAAGATGTCTGGCACAACTGGTCCTTGTTTATTATGTATTGTGAATAAGTGTCCAAAAATGACCAAGATGAGACCTTTCAAACTCATTTACAGCCATGACCAAACACAGGATTTGAACCCAAGTCTCCAGAAGAGAAAGTTTTAAGAAGGTATAATCAATAACTACTTTGAATCCTAGGTTATATCCAGTTGTTCTGTATCAGAATCATAATAGTTCAGTTCTTGTAAACTAGCTTAAATGAGCAAAAGGTGTCGATTTTTGTGTGTGTTATTTAATGGCAAAATTTGCTTGCATTTCATTTAATGGCAACATTTGCTGTGTTGTCTTTGGAGAGTGCACAGCTGCCCCTTTAAAGCGTGTTCATTTTCCTTTCCTTTGGTGGAGAGATGAAAAAGTCAGTATGCACTTCACAGGAAATGAAGTATGATACAAATTTGCAGACTGCACATTTCCAAGAACTACTCTCAAGGTATTTCGGTAACGCTCATTTTCTGTGTTCCCCCTTCCTGCCCTCCCCTCAACAGTTCTCTTATGCTCTCTCATACTCATAAACATATGTAACATACTATATAGAGGATCAACTTTCCATGGTTAAAGTTGCAACCAGGTTCCGTTCGCTTTGTATTACCTCCCTGAGAATTTTTGTTAGCAAAATTGGGTTAGATCAAAAATTACCAGGTTTACTCTGAAGGCTTTTCTGCAAACCTGATCTCAAATTTTGATTTGTCCAACACTTTGTGATTCTCTAGCTCAAAAACAGCTTGTTACTACTCTGTCGTACTTTCCACATAATTAAATCATTTTGAAAACTTATGTCCCACCTATAGTTGAAGAAAATAGATTATAATTAAGCAAATTTACTCAAATTATATTTAATTGTAATTGTTGTAGGCCCCTGTTCTTGCAGTTTGAACTGCATAGGGTGGGACGCTTCCATGAGCATGCAGTCTTACTGAAGTCAGTGGGGTTCTACACGGGGGCATGGATCTGCCCTTGAGGAGCCAGTTGCAGGACTGGGGCCATAGTGTATATGTGTGCTCTTACACTTTTGGAGAGAGCAGTAATGGTTCTCCTATTCATCAGTGTAACAGAGATTTTCCCTTATTCTCAAATGGTAGAGGTCTCTGCTTTTGGCCCTAAAGGAACAGTGTTCTAGCTCCAGTTTTAGACTTAGTCACTAATTTAGTAATTGTGTGCATATTTCTCAGCCTTCCAAGGCCCACATACAGGAGACAATGTGTGACCAGGAACCAAAGTGAGGAGGACGCAAATGTATGAACGCAAGAAACTGAAAGTACTGCGGGATTTATCCCTTTAATGTAAATGACTTTCAATAACATCAGCTTCATGATTATTTTTGTTGTAAGCAACTTTTGAAAGTAAGTGATGGGACACCAGATTTGTGTGGAATGTAATGTACAACAGGACTGAAGTAAGTGCTGCCCCTCAAAATGTTGGAGAGGCCTGATTGTGTTTTTGTTTGTAACAACTGATTCACTGGAGAATGGTACATAACTTTCTTTTTACGATAGTATGAAGAAAAGTTGTCTAAGTTATTGATATAGAGCTATTCAGTAGCAACTCCGTAATTGAGATTGAAATAGGGATCCTTTATAAGCCCTGTATTCACTTCCTTAACTTTGCAAAGGAAAAGTATGTTTGTGATCATTATCAGAGTACACTGGAATTCTTACGGGAAGTTTGAATGTTTAAGTGATGGTTGCTTAAAAGTGACACTTAAAAATCACTCACTGTGGAGCCTCTGGTCTGCTCTACTTTAAAATCACTTGATTTTAAAACTTCCAAATAGCTAAATACTATTAAACCAGGGCATAAACTGACCAATAAAATTTTTGTTACCAAAAAAAAGGCACAAAAATTGGCCCTATGGATTGGAATGGTGAGGTGTGCTTTATGAAATCTTCCCAGACTGATGGGTATTTAATAGGGTTTGTGCAGGACAAGCAATGAAGAAATGAGAATGTTGGGGACTGCGCCAAAAAAAAAAGTATGCATGGGGAGAGCAGTTCTTCTGTCAGTTTTAAAAAAAAGAACAGGAGTACTTGTGGCACCTTAGAGACTAACCAATTTATTTGAGCATAAGCTTTCGTGAGCTACAGCTCACTTCATCGGATGCTCACGAAAGCTTATGCTCAAATAAATTGGTTAGTCTCTAAGGTGCCACAAGTCCTCCTTTTCTTTTTGCGGATACAGACTAACACGACTGTTACTCTGAAACCTGTCAGTTTTAAGTTTACCTTTCAGCTTCATTGACTGTCCTCTTCTTGTTGCATTATGAGAGCGTATATAAAGAACTGCCTCATTGATTTTATACCTTCATTGTCTTGATATTTCCTTCATGCCCCTTCTCACCTGTCTCTTCTAAACAGTGCTAGTCTTTTCTGTCCCTCTTCTTCTGGAAGTTTTTCTGTGCCTTTTCATCCCCGGTCTCTGAACTCCCCTCTATCTCTTCTGTATCCTTTTTGATCAGAATTGAACACAGTATTCCAGGTGAGCGGTGAGGGCACATTATTGACTTTCTTAATGTCATTACATCCTCATTTTTATTTTCCATTCCATTTATTATGCATCCTAGCACTTTGGTTTGCTTTTCTGACTGCCTCTGCACATCAAGCAGATGCTTTTTTCATTGAGCTGCCTACAGTGGGGGTGGGCAAACTACGGCCCAGGGGCCACATCTGGCCCGTCAGACATTTTAATCCGGTCCTCAAGCTCCCGCCTGGGAGCAGAGTCAGGGGCTTGCCCCACTCCACAAATGCTGGGGCTCCCGAAAGCAGTGGCATGTCCCCACTCTGGCTCCTATGCGCAGGGGCAGCCAGGGGGCTCCACATGCTGCTCCTACCCCAAGCGCCACCCCTGCAGCTCCCATTGGCCGGGAACCACAGTTAATGGGAGCTGCAGGGGAGGTGCCTGCAGACAGGGCAGCACGCAGAGCCACCCGGCCAGAGCCTGCACCTCTGACCCCCTCCCACACCCTGACCCCCTGCCCCAGCCCTGATCCCCCTCCCGCCCTCCAAACCCCTCGGTCCAAGCCCAGAGCACTCTCCTGCACCCCCAGCCCCATCCCAGAACCTGCATCCCCAGGGGGAGCCCTTCCACTCCCACCCCCGCAGCCCCGCCCCAGCCCAGAGCCTCCTCCCACACCCTGAACTCCTCATTTCTGGCCCCACCTCAGAACCTGGACCCCCAGCTGGAGCCGTCACCCCCTCCCGCACCCCAACCCACAATTTCATGAGCATTCATGGCCCGCCATACAATTTCCATACCCACATGTGGCCCTCGGGCCAAAAAGTTTGCCCACCCCTGGTCTACAGTGTTGTCCAGATCTATCCTGAGTTAGTACAATTAATTTAGAATCCTGTAAGTTGTATGAGTAGTTCAGATTTTTCCTACAAACATGCATTACCTTGCATTTATCAACACTGAATTTAATCTGACCTTGTGTCGCCAATTTACCTAGCTTTGATTGTTCCTTCTGAAGTTCCTCTCTTCTGTGGTTTTAACTAACCTAAATAATGTTGTCATCTGTACTGTTTGCCACCCCACTGTTCACCTGCTTTTCCAGATAATTAATAAATATATTAAACGGTATGAAACCTTGTGGCATGAGGCTAACTGCTGTTAACCTTTTCCCATATTGCAAACTGACCACTTATTCCTACTCTTTGTTTTCTGTCTTTGCCTGTCTGTAATCGGTGATGATATACTTTAACGCTCACCCCATGACTGCTTTATTTTCAGAAGTAGCCTCTGGTGAGCGACTTTAACCAAAACTTTTTAAAAGTTAAAATAAATTATGTCAACTGGTTCTCCTTTATCCACTATCTTGTTGACATAGAATTGCAATAGATTTCTCAATAAATTTATCTGCTACTGAAATGAGGCTTACTCTTCTGTAGTAGTGCCTTTTAAAAAAGATAATATTTGCTATCTTCCGATCCTTTGATAGAGTAGCTGATTTTACTGAGATTGCCTGTTTTTGTTTGCAGCTGGTTCCTCCGCTAGTTCCTTCAGCATCCTTGGGTGTAGACCATCTGGTCCTCATGACTTGTTTTAATTTTAATCAGTTTGTCTCAGCATCTCCTCCCTTGATACCTTAATGTCTGATAGTGCCTAACCGTAATAACTGGAAAAGAATAGATCTGGGGGAGGGATCTCTTTTACATCCTTGATAGTGAAGACTGATGCATTTAGCTTTTCAGCAATGTCCTTATTCTCTTTAATTGTGCCTTTTACTTACTAGGAGTCTAGTAGACCTGATTATTTTCTCACAAGTTTCCTGCTTCTGATCTACGGAAAACACTTTTGTTTTTATATATCTCTTTGCTATTTGCTGACCCAATCTCATCGTAGCTACCCTAATCTCAGTGTACATATTGCCTTCTGTAGTTTATTGGCTTCACTAGGGTTAGATGCCATCTTCTTAACGATTACTTAGATTGTGAGCACACTGGGGTAGGAGCCATCTTTTTGTTGCATGTTTAGTACATTGCCTAGCATTGTGGGGTCCTGATCAGTGACGGGGGCTTTTTGGTGCTACCACAATACAAATAATACCTGTTTGGCTTGAGTGGCCTCTTGAACCTTGCTTTTTAGCCATTTTGGTTCCCTTCTTGCTTCCTTGTTTGTTTAGGGGGTTGTATACTTTTGTGACTGTATTAGGGTTGCTTACAGGGTGGATAAAAATCCATTTTTTTTATTTAAATCAGATTTTTTTGACAAAATGCTTTTTGAGGAAAAAACCCATCTAAAGATAGTTTTAATTAAGATACGTTATAGCTCAAAAGATATCTCATCATGGAATAGGGATTATAAATTCTAATTCTATTGTATGAGACAATATAGTCATGTAATGTTTGAGAAAAGTTTTGTAAATGAGTTCCAATAGTTCATGAATTAGGGACCCAGTTTTATGGGGTTCCAGGGGCTTCTGTATAGGTTATTTAGGTTAATCTTTCTATCTACCCAATGGGACTCAGTGTTCAGTCTAGAAGGATACCATCAGAGATGCTTAGTTTTGCAGTACTCAAACTGTGGATTTGTGTCTCCAGAGGTAACATGCTTGTTAACAGCAAAAAATATTTTAAATAAATAAATAATATATAGAGGTGAGAAATAACAGACCTCAACTCTATTGTCCCTCTGCAAATTTGTGTACACAGAGTCAATCCTTTACCTCTCTCGAAAAGTGCAAATTTCAAAAAGTTCAATGAATAGAAGATTGTTGGGGGCAGAATAGCTCTGGATAAGGAGAAGAAGTCTGGAGATAAATGTGAGAAGCGAGGGACATATGCTTGTTTTGTTAAAATATTATATGTTTGCTGTTGAAGAAAAAAAATCCAGAATACTTAACTTTGTTGTTTTAGTTAAATAAAACAATTTAAATGTCTGTCTGGTGGTAATCTCTTCCTAATACAGCAAGGCAAGAAACCCCTCCAAATATTAATGAATGACCTGTTGAATTGGAGATAGTTTACCTCCCAATGACTTCGTAACTATCTGCTTCAATTACCTTTGGTAAATGAAATAACCAAACAATCATTCATTTTCTGATATAGCTATAAAACTAATCTGAAAAGTTTTCAAAATAAATCACTATTTAAAAACGTATAGTGTGTACCTTCTAAAAATGAAACCTACATCTATCTCTGAGTTGCGAAGAATATGTATTAAGGTTATAACAACCAACAAGAATGGTTTTATGTAGAAAACCATGATTAAATTGAGTCTTCCTGACTAGTGATTTAAATCATGATTTATATCAATTTGATTTAAATCAAATCCACCCTGGTTGCTTAAGTAACCTCTATGGTGACTTTGACTTTCAGGGCTTTTTTTTCAGCTTCCTTTTCATGGAGAGGGCAGGTGGACAGGAATTCCCCTTTCTAACGCTTAGTGTGTCAATGCAATTTTTTTATATGCTCCCTCCTTTGAGGATATTGAACTTAATTATATTGTGATCCCTAATACTTAGGGGCCTAACTATTGTTTCTTCTTCAATCCACTCCTGTGGGTTACTTAGGACTAAGTTAAGGATATCCTCTCTTCCTGTGTGCTTGTAGGACTAACTGTTCCAAGAAGCGACTATTTAAATGTCAAGAAATTTTCTCTTAACCTTTCCCATTGTAACACTTGACCAGTTTTGCACCTGGGTAGTTGAAACTGTGTGTTATGACTAGTTACCTCTTAGATCTCCCTCAGCACCATTCACTCAATATCCTTTTTCTGATCAGTGGGCCAGTCGTCTCACCACGCTGAAACCACTAACAGCCTGTTACTTCTCCAGAAGTTATTTCTGTGGTCTCAAGCTGGCACAGCAGCAACTGAGCCCCCAGTGAGATGGGGACGGTGCCTGCATGGGGTTGGAGTAAAGAGGATTGAGCTGCGTCAGGGAAAAGAGAAGGAGAAGGGGTTGAGGAGAGTCTGGCAGTCAGAGGGCAGGTGAATGGACGTAAGTGATGTTATTCATAAAAGTACTGCACTGGGGA
Source organism: Lepidochelys olivacea (assembly GCF_965140295.1). Classification (NCBI taxonomy): domain Eukaryota; kingdom Metazoa; phylum Chordata; order Testudines; family Cheloniidae; genus Lepidochelys; species Lepidochelys olivacea. Next base: position 263,521,129 of record NC_140411.1, on the reverse strand, counting down.
TAGGGGTGAGACCAAGGGAAAATGCACTGCTGCACATGCCTTGGTCTGAGTGTGTTGTCTGTTAGTGTTCTATTCGGATCTGTGGTGGTTACATTATGACAGACAGACAGACACACACACACAATTGGCAACCCTTCCAGATTTATAAAGTGGTTTGGGGCCCTGCTATGAGAGGTCTACTGGAAACTCTGTACCAGGAGGGAGCCAACTTCTCCCCAAAATGTTAGTTAATTCTGTGCCGTCCCACCCCACATCTATCCATCCTCCACCCCGTCCCACATCTGCCCCTTACCCCTCAATGCACCTCTGCTTCTCCTGCATCTCCAGTGGCTCTTCACCCCCTCTACCAGGCCTCGGGGGGAGCTACAATGGAGTCCCCTCTCACCTTCCCCAGGACTGGGGCACGGGGCAGCTCCAGAGCTTATTCTTCCCCCCTCCACCTTCCCAGGCCTGATGTTGCAGAGAGAGATGGGAAGAGGAGGAAGAAGCTGATGTTTTTCAGTGGAGAGAGGGGGAGCTAAGCCACCCTGAGCTTCTAGGTTGTTTCTGCTTCCTCCTCCTCCCTCCACTCCTGCAGGAACGGGTGTCAGCTGCTCCTCCCCCCACCCTCCATCCTCCACCAAAAACTTCCCTGTGCTCCCAAGTGAAGGGGGAAGAGCTATTTTCTTCCTGCTGCAGCTCTGTCAGCTGCTCTTCCCCAGGGGGTGGGGAAGACAGCCAGTCAGAGCAGTTTTCGTCCAGGCAGCGCTGAAATTTGTGTGAAGGTTGGAGCTTCTTGCATCACAAGATAAAATCGCGATTTTGGCAACACTGCAGCTGGCCAACTACCAGAAAAGGCAGGCTTGTTAGCCAGAAAGGCAAGCAACAATTCAGTTTTTTAGTCAGACTCGAGTAGGCTAAGTAGCAGCTGTTAAAGTCTCCTAAACTTAGCATCAGCCAATATGGCTGCTGCAAAACAGTTTTGATTTTTTAAGAGGGAGAAAAATAATTCCAAGCTGTAGGCCAGAGTTAAGTAGTCCAAAGGAAATTATTTTTGCCAGAAAGGCAAGTGATAATTAAATTAGACAACTAAACCAGAGCAGGTTTGTAGTAACTAAACTGGAACTGGTTACTTACAGCTCTTGCAAAACATGTTTTGGCTTTTAGGAGAGCGATGGCCTCTCTGGTATTTTGCAGTTGCAGGGTTGTAATGAACCCGGCTGTAGCTGCTAGAGCAAAGCAGCTTAATGAAAAGCTTTCTGATAAGAGTAATCCTTTTGCAAGGTCTGTAGAATTGATTCCTTCCCTGTACATGATCGTTCTGCTGCTGATATATAATGCATGGAAGCAGGAAATGTCACTCTCTCTACATGTGGCTTCTGTTACTAGATTGCAATATAAGGAGAGCTATACATTTGCTTCCTTGCTAAACACTAGTTGTACAGTTAGTAGATGCAATTTCAGTTTTGAGTTTTTCAAATGCCCCGTAACTTGCCAATCATAATGGCCTTAACCAACAAACAATAAATAAATGGCCTCATTCTTGAATCAACCTATGTTTATAACCACAGAGTGAACAACAGAGAAAGGGCAGGCCTAAGACTTTGCAACTGTCTTAAAGAAATGAATGGCAGTTAACACTGTTAGCATAACAGTAACACCACCTTTAGCTACGTGCAAACCTCTCTGTGTACTATGCAGCCTAGGTTTGTTTGTGTCCATCCGCTCTCCATCAACCTTGGTTGGGTCTCAGTTGTGTTAGTGCTGGTGTGGACAAAGGAGATACTACAGTATTGTGGTAACAGCTTAAATAAGGTTAGCATTATGTATAAGTATAAGGAGGGGCATAGCGAGCAGATCGAGGGACGTGATCTTTCCCCTCTATTCGACATTGGTGAGGCCTCATCTGGAGTACTGTGTCCAGTTTTGGGCCCCACACTACAAGAAGGATGTGGATAAATTGGAGAGAGTCCAGCGAAGGGCAACAAAAATGATTAGGGGTCTGGAACATATGACTTATGAGGAGAGGCTGAGGGGACTGGGATTGTTTAGTCTGCAGAAGAGAAGAATGAGGGGGGATTTGATAGCTGCTTTCAACTACCTGAGAGGTGGTTCCAGAGAGGATGGTTCTAGACTATTCTCAGTGGTAGAAGAGGACAGGACAAGGAGTAATGGTCTCAAGTTGCAGTGGGGGAGGTTTAGGTTGGATATTAGGAAAAACTTTTTCACTAGGAGGGTGGTGAAACACTGGAATGCGTTACCTAGGGAGGTGGTAGAATTTCCTTCCTTTGAAGTTTTTAAGGTCAGGCTTGACAAAGCCCTGGCTGGGATGATTTAATTGGGGATTGGTCCTGCTTTGAGCAGGGGGTTGGACTAGATGACCTCCTGAGGTCCCTTCCAACCCTGATATTCTATGATTCTATGATTAATGTGGATGGAGCGTGTGGTAACCATTAAAGTATACAGCCCTTCACTTGGCTCATTCCAGATTGGACTCCCTTCCAGCTTCACTCTTGGGCTCTCTATTGGAACGCTCCTCACCCTCTCGCTGCCACCATCTTGCATGACTCATGATACACCTTTATGGGATCCAATTATAACCCTTGCTGCTGATACAAAAATGCAAGCTCAGCATTCTGACTGGACTTCAGATTGCATGAAATACTTTGTAATGGATTGCCATGCTCCAGGGGACTTCTGGGATACCTCCTGGGCAGCAGAGAATTTCCCCAGTGGGTTGTGGGAGTGTGATCCCCTCCTCCCATAAATATATTGAGGCCTTTCAGAATTGCCCAGAGTTCAGCCTGGAGCTGCTCTGGGAACTCCAGAATAGATACCCAGAAAGCACTGCAGCTACACTGATTGTGTAGCACTAGTGCGGACATGAAGCAGAACTACAAATCAGCTAAATACACCTCTTTTGTATGGGTGCACTTCATGGCGTGGACTATAAACATTGCAAAGCAGTCCAGTTAAATAGAAACAATGAAACTCCATAGTGTAGACAAGGTCTTAGGGAAGTGCCTCAGAAATATGTATAGAAAGCTAGGTTTATTTTTCTGCCTGTTGATGAATCCACTAACGGGTCTGTAGCTGAGCAAGTCATTGTACATTGTATTTTTGGGACGTGTGCTCTCTTTGCTGACATAGCAGCCTTGGTAACCGGGCCAGCAGAAGGAATAAAAGACAGCTCTAGAGGTTGTGGGAATCAAGGCAGAAGAGCTCAAATCAAAATCGATTTGAGCTGCATTCAGATGGTTCAGTAGTGAATAAGGGCTGTTCAAATGGCATACAGAACAAATTTAGACAAGATGCTTCTCATGTTAGGCACTGTATCAGTCACCACTTCGAGCTTGTTGTGGGAAGCATAATCTTTGAGATCCTGAACAATTTTTAAAATTAGTTTGAAGACACTTTCGGTTTTCACTATTTAAATTCCAAAAGACAATGACCATCTCAAAGCTCTTCCTGATGCCTCTGAGGCGACTGAGAGCTATTTTGGAGGTATTCACCATGTACACTGGGTTGCTAGTCAGGCCAGAGCATTGTAGGCACTGATAATCAAGATATCATTTGACTGTCGCCAAGTGACATACCCTGGGTACAATCCAGACTAATGAGTAGTTGTGTCACCCCTGCCCTCTAACCTGGGGTGCCCTTTACAATGCTTTGCTGCTGTAGCCTCCAGTTTGGACTGCTCACAAACACTCTCCAGAATGCAAGTCACTCCCAGCTATGTCTGTGTGTGCTGCAACCAGCCAACCACATCTGGGCTCTTGCCAGCCTTGGTTATGCAGGGTGACCCCAACCCACCACAGGTTCTAGAGTTTCTCCCAGAAATGTATGTCCTGTACTGTCTAAAAAAGCTAATGTCGTCTTGGGATGCATCAGGAGAGGTATTTCCAGTAGGGATAAGGAGGTTTTAGTACCGTTATATAAGGCACTGGTGAGACCTCACCTGGAATACTGTGTGCAGTTCTGGTCTCCCATGTTTAAGAAGGATGAATTCAAACTGGAACAGGTACAGAGAAGGGCTACTAGGATGATCCGAGGAATGGAAAACTTGTCTTATGAAAGGAGACTCAGGGAGCTTGGCTTGTTTAGCCTAACTAAAAGAAGGTTGAGGGGAGATATGATTGCTCTCTATAAATATATCAGAGGGATAAATACCAGAGAGGGAGAGGAATTATTTAAACTCAGTACCAATGTGGACACAAGAACAAATGGATATAAACTGGCCACTAGGAAATTTAGATTAGAAATTAGACGAAGGTTTCTAACCATCAGAGGAGTGAAGTTTTGGAATAGCCTTCCGAGGGAAGTAGTGGGGGCAAAAGATCTATCTTGCTTTAAGATTAAACTCGATAAGTTTATGGAGGAGATGGTATGATGGGATAACATGGTTTTGGTAATTAAATATTCATGGTAAATAGGCCCAATGGCCTGTGATGGGTTTTTAGATGGGGTAAGATCCAAGTTACCGGGAAAGAATTTTCTGTAGTATCTGGCTGATGAATCTTGCCCATATGCTCAGGGTTTAGCTGATCGCCATATTTGGGGTCGGGAAGGAATTTTCCTCCAGGGCAGATTGGAAGGCCCTGGAGGTTTTTCGCCTTCCTCTGTAGCATGGGGCACGGGTCACTTGCTGGAGGATTCTCTGCTCCTTGAGGTCTTCAAACTACAATTTGAGGACTTCAATAGCACAGATATAGGTGTGAGGTCTTTGTTAGGAGTGGTGGGTGAAATTCTGTGGCCTGCATTGTGCAGGAGGTCAGACTAGATGATCATAATGGTCCCTTCTGGCCTAAATATCTATGAATCTATGAATAAAAATTATATAAAGTCAAGTATCAGCGGGGTAGCCATGTTAGTCTGGATCTGTAAAAGCGGCAAAGAGTCTAGAAGGTGCCACAGGACTAACAGACATATTGGAGCATAAGCTTTCATGGGTGAATACCCACTTCGTCGGATTTCCGACCAAGTGCATATTCGCCCACGAAGGCTTATCTGACCAAGTGCGTATTCACCCATGAAGGCTTATCCGATGAAGTGGGTATTCACCCACGAAGGCTTATGCTCCAATACGTCTGTTAGTCTATAAGGTGCCACAGGACTCTTTGCCGGTATATAAAGTCAGTTATTCCTTTAATAGAAATAATATGCACACAGCTTGCCACCTCAAATGGAGTTTCCCAGACACTTCAGTTCAAACACACTGAATTAGATAAAACAATATAACAAGTTAATTAACTACAGAGAGATTTTAAGTGAGTACAAGAAATGGGGCATAAAAGTCAGAAATGGTTGCAAGAAAAATAAAGATAAAATGTCACCGGTGCCTAACGTAACAAACTCTGTCAAATTCAAAGCAAGGATTTCTCACCACATGCTTTCAGTAGTCTTAGTGACCAAACTTAAGTATGGACCCCTTCTCCAGTTGAATTGCTGCTTCCTTTGTCCCTTCTGGTACAGTGAATCGATTGGGCAGAGAGAGGAGGTGGGTCCATTGGGGTATCTGCCCCTTCTTTTTACATCCTGTCCCCCCTTTGAGAAGCATTTCCAGCTGGGAGCAAGGTGACAGGCAGTCTGTGTGGAAGGGAACTCCATGCTGTTTCTTTGCCAAGATGTAGATATTTTTGCCTCTGCACCCCTTTTCCCTGCCAAAGAATGGCCACTTCCCAGGTAATGGTCCATCAGCCTTGTTCACACCTGGCTGAGGCATCAGCTTGTCCTTCACCTCTGAGGAACTGGTTTGGCCATTCCCAAGACTTCTCTGGAAAACATACTTTTAGGCTATGTCTACACCAGAGACCTTACAGCAGCACAGCTGTACCAAGGCAGCCGCAACGCTGTAAGATCTCCTGTCAAGCCGCTCTATGCCGACGGGAGAGAGCTCTCCTGTTGTCAACATAATTAAATCACCCCCATCAAGCGGCGGTAGCTATGTCGTCAGGAGAGCGTCTCCCACCAACATAGCGCTGTCTGCAGCGGCGCTTCTGTCAGTGCAGCTTGTGTCGCTGCGGGGGGGGGGGGAGGTTTCACACCCCTGAGTGACATAAGTTATACTGACAAAAGTACTAGTGTAGTCATAGTCTTAGTAATGATCTCAGCTTACGTTTGTAACTTCACATGTAACGCTGCTACGTGCATTTTGCCACGATGTTATTTATCAGCAGATTGGGTTTTTAAGTGATCTCTCACAAGGTATACTTTGTACAAAGATGATTACAGTCATGTGTAAGGTGTGGACATGGGTACATTCCGTCACACATCATTTGAAATGTACTGCAGAGCATGAGTCTGGACTGATATAGATCAAGATGGGCAAACTTGGGACCCGCTGTATTTCGCTGATGGACTTGCTCACCAGTTTGACTGATGTCTCTTACTTTTCAAGGTGAGAAGCTATTCTTACTTGAGGCTTTGCAAAAGTTAGGAAGTGCTGTGCTGGAACTCTTGGAAATGGATAGTCCTGGGCCTTATGTCCAAAAGCTTATCCTGATGGATGGCAAATTGAAAGAGGTAAGCATTTTGGGGAGTTTGGATGTAAAGGTGCAGAAAAATCAGATCTATATGCGTGAAGCTGCAATTTTCTTTGCTTTACAACCTGTACCCTTGAGGTCACATGTCGTAGCTGAGCTGACTTTGCTAAACTGCTATTTGGAGGTCTTGATTTGGCCAAAGGGAACGCAATTGAAAGAAGTGAGGTTCTGGCCTTGCCTCCTCAACTCAATGCTGTAGCTACATCCTGGGAAGCAAACAGTGGTAGTAATACATTTCTATAGTACCTTTGATTTCAAAGCACTTTACAGACTGGGTATATCCATTTAAGTGTGTGTGTGTGTGTGTTTACTTTGTCTCCTCTGTGGTGGTGAGTTCTTATAATGCAATTTTGACTATATTATTTGCTTTTTGCCCATTGATCAATCTCCTCTGGGATTTATGCTGACATTCCAAATCTCCAAAGCAGCTTCCAACAGCTGACTTTATTTAATAAATAAATAAAAATCAACCTGCCAGTGGCTGACTTCTTATCCTCCCTCTCCCCCACCAATAAAAGTGGAATTTCGTTCCCAAAATGACACACAGCTGAGGTGCAGGATAGATAATCAGTCCTGTACCAGTGATGGGTTAAAGATTCTGGATTTCACACGCTTTCAGGACTAAAAAGTGAATCTTTCTCCCACTGTAAAAGTTTCCCAATGAGAGATCAGATGGTAAAGTCACAGTTCTATATCTAGAAAAGTTCCCTTTGTTACTGCCACGGGTGGTGGTGCTGTGTCATTGTTAACCACAGTGAGAAACATTAGTGGGAAAAAGGCTAGCGAAGATGGGGCCTTAGTGGGCCAGTGTCCACATCCCCAAAACCACCACGACAACTGGCCGTAGTCCTTTGTTGGTAGATTCAGCAGAAGGACAATGGACGATGGAGACTGAACTCCTGTACCCTCCTCCAAAGCCCACTCTTAGGTAAGGAGTAAGACCTGTTAGCAGGGCCATGTGAAACAAGCTTGGCTCCTGCTGCCTGTGTTATACCTTTTCCCCCTGCTGGAGGACTTCAGGCTACATAGCAGTCAATCTGGTACAAGTACCAAACTAAATAAATTAAAGGAGGGTTCAAAATAATCAGCAAATTGAGTGATGTGATTAGCTGAGCTTTAGAACAGTGACTACTGTAGCAGGCTTCACGGGGGTTATGTTGGGGTTTGGCTTGCCTGACCAGTCTGAGGGAATGGAAAATCCCTGTCTTTTGACTGAAGGAACATGGACATTGGTTTTTGTTGCTGTAGTACTGTGGTATGCCTGAGATAAGCTATGAAGTTTCCCAAGGTGAAGTAAGAGGAAACTGAAGCATGTCTCTTCCCCAGTGCATAGGCTGCTTGGGGGCAATTCAGTCTGCTCGCATGCTTGCCTTCTCCCTCTCATTTTCTGTCAGAAAAAGAGAGAGTGACTGGGTTAATGGAGCACGTCAGAGGATTGAGGGCAAGGTTTTGGCGGTGAGTTACTGACTCGTATGCCTGGGGAAGTGGTATGTAACAGCTCAGACTTCTCATACAGAACAAGCCTCTGGCTCAGGCTGTGGTTTTTATGTTTGTATATGTGTATGTGTGTGTATATATATATATACAAACACACACACACACAGTATATATATATATATATTTTATAATTGTAATAACTTAGATGGATTGATGTCTGCAGCAGCGGGCGGGTGCAGGAATCAACACTGCTAAATATAGGGAACCTGATAGGAACACAGAAACAGAAAGAGACCATGACAGTGAGAAAGAGAAGTATTCTTATTCCAGTGGCAGAAGGAGTAACAAGCAGACAATTAAAAATAGATTATCAGGATATAACTTGTTAGGGCAGAAGCATATGATCTGGAATTATTCAACAGGATTCATGGAGCACAGGGGAGAAACACCCCAGAGGCTGTGATACAGGAGACTCTCAATGGTAAGGGGCTGGGGTTGGGGAGAGGATCACTAATTGGACTCCAACCGTACCTAGCCGTATAAATGGGATTAAAATCTAACTCATGGTGATTCTGACCCACATGCTCAGGGTTAAAAAGATCATCAAATATGGGAGGTAGGTTAAATTCCTGCCTACACAGGGCATATTTTTGGGGACTGGGGCAGAGAGCTTCACCTTCTTCTGTTGTATTGAGCAGGGCTATTCTATAATTCAGTCACTGATTACAGGGGCTTGTGGGTATTGGTGGGAATCAGTCCTTCCCGGCTCCTGTTTCTTCATAGCCATATTGGTCCTCGAAGAAGAAAGTGGAGGCAGATATGAAAAATCCTTTGATCAGCCATTAAATGATAATGAACAAGATTATTTCCTGGCAAGGAAAGATCCCATCTTCAGACCTACGGTTATTCTCTAACTTGTGGGAATGTGTTGGGAAATTCCCAGCAGTGTGCTTTATTAGATTAAGATAGTCTGCCAAGGGATGTGGTGAAAGCCCCTTTGCTGGAGTCATTTAAGACTAGAGTAAGCAGATTGTTATAAGGAATAATCCTGCATTGGCTGAGGTGAGAGCCAGGGTGGAGAGAGTATGAGTTACTGAACAATTTTTTTATCACTGATTTCTGCAGCTGTATAAATTCTGTGTACCTTTTCCTCCCATTAATGTCCTTGCTCCCCAGTTTTCTTTGTATGAAACTTTATCCAATTAGAAAGACACTAAAACTCCTATCTGCCTGCCTCACTTTCATTCTCTTCTCCAGGCTGGATGCAAAGAAGAAAGTGTATTAAAGATAACATCTTTCTGGGATCCATGGGCCCTTTGAGAGATGATCAGAGGGAGGCCGGATGATCTACTGAACGCACACAAGAACCTTTCTGTTCCACAAAGTCAGCATCGGAGCACTCCCCACCCTCCAGCTCCATCCAGGTTACCCACTCATTACCGGGCCTTCCGCAGCTGTGAGTGGGAGGTAGTGGAGCGATCGCTCAATATCCTGCAGGCCAGTGGCTTCTACTGGGGTCCCTTACCTGTGAGTGAAGCACACGCCAAGCTACAGCAGGAGCCGGTAGGGACCTATCTGGTGCGGGACAGCTCACAGGGGAACTGCCTCTTCAGTGTGAGTGTTCGGATGCCAGAAGGCCCAGTCAGCCTCCGGATCTCCTTCCGGGAGGGCTACTTCTGGCTGAAGGACTGGTTCTCGGACTGTGTAGTTAAGCTGCTGGAGATGGTGGTGGCAGGAACCCAGGCCAACCCCCTCTACTGTGATGAAATGGGGGAAACCCCCTTGGTGTTCTCCAAACCCCTCTGCAGGAACCACAGGGTTGTGCCCAAGTTGTAGGAACTTTGCTGTCAAAGCCTGGGAGCTTACAATGAGAAAAGGGAGGAAGGTCAGAGATTGGAAGAGGTACATGGGAGGGGCAGTTACTTTTCAGTGTGGAAAGGAACAAGGCATAATATCACCTGGAATGCACTGCCTATGCAGAGAGGGAGACAGCTGCATACATGTGGCAGGCAAAACTGAGCGTGTGTGACACACTAACTGAATGTGCCACTGCTGTTGGATTATACTGGGGTACGGGTGTGGGGGGGTAGCTTAAACCTGCTGACTATGGGAGCCATGTCCTCCTGAGGTAAAGGTGTGTAGCTTTTCCCTGTGGCAGAGTAGAACTGCCACAATCCAGCACTTTTTATTCCAGTTGTGATGCATAAGCTTCAGAAACACAGGCATTGCCTGTCCTCCCAGCACACCCGTCTTCTCCCTGTATTCCAAAGTGCCTAAGCTATTTCTTGCGGAAAAATCTCTCCTCGTGGAAAGGTCCAGTTGAATTTCAAAGACTTTGACAAGCTCCGATTCAATGTCATCAGGAATTGTACACTGATCTCTGATACCAAAGCAACTTGTGTGTGTGTGTGTGTTGAGAGAGAGAGAGAAAGATTTCACAACCAGCAGCCTTCACTTCCCTGCACCATGGAAATACATAACATGCTACTGCAGAAATACAAGAAATGACTGTCTAATATTTGCACTGGAGGAAACAGTTGTAGGCATGTGTAATAATACAGTCCCACCAGCTTCTGCATCACTTGTATTGGAAGCTGGACTGCATAGCAGCTGGGCTATACTCTAGTGGGATGATAATATATTTCAGCCAACTAAGTCTTGGTTTGGAGAGTCCATTCTGCTATTGATTGTATGAGCAGATGTGTCTAAAGCACCATAACGTGCGGTCATCTGGCAGTATGCTGCTGCCCCCTGCAGATCATCATTAAAGGAATACTCTAAAAAGTTAGGCTTTTGTCTAAAAGGGATGGAGGAATGGTTTATAAAACTTACTACTAATAAAAATGTTTTCAAAATGTCTTTGAAAGGAGCTTTCAAAAATGTAATAATTCTCCTGCAGTGCTGGAAAACCAAACAAACTAGCATTGGGCCAGTACATAAAAATCAAAGGTTCACTGGCCATGCTGAGTGAAGTGAAAAACAAAACAAGGATTAGTTAGGAACAGTAAATTTCATTTCTGGTTTTTTTTAGTGTGTTAATCTAAAATATAGGTACCACAAAGAGGACAGTGTCTCAATATATAAGGTCTAGATTTCAAATATTGTATTTGTATTGCATTGAATAGTACGCTAGGTGCCTCAAAGAACAGCTAGTTATACAAGGCCCGGACGCAAAGAATACACATTATAAATGTCACAGCTGGTGAGGGTGAGAATGGACATGGGGATTAGACAGAATTATGAAAATAAGGTCTGATAAAGATTGGGTTCATCTGAGTGACATCAGCATTTAAGCGGTGTCCCTAAAAATGTACCTATGAAAACAGATGTTTCTGTGCACAGATGGCATTGTGAGTGTGTAACTTCAACATGTGGATTTCTGTGTAACTTCAGAGCAAATGTTTGAAAATTTGGTCCATAACTTGTATTGGAACAGTTTCCTTTTAAAAGAGAAACCAACTTAAATTGCCTCAGTAGCAGATACAAAGTTAAATAACCAAGTCTGTGTTGACAAGTAGACTGTATGTTCTTGGTACCTTTTGAGGTACATCTCTTCTCTTTTTAATGTCTCAGAGGCAAGGTGTTCCTCTGATTAATAGCTTACTTTTTTTTTTTCAGCACTAGCTCGAAATGGCAAGAGTCCTAGGCTGCTGCCCACTTCAAAGTGAAAAGAGGAACTAGGCCCTGCCCCAGGCCCTACAAGGATTTTTTAAAAAGAAACTTATTCAGTGAAATTGGCATGACAAGCTCCTCAACAGCACAACCAAAGTACTCTGTCATACCGCAGGTGGGACTGATGGCAAAGTAGATGGAGAGGCAGGTGGGTCAACAGGAGGCAGTCAATGACCGCAGTATTTTGTGCCATTTTAAACTTCTTCATCAGTGTTCCCAGTCTGTAGGCGAAGCCTCAGACACTCTATTTCTGTGCATTGCTGCAGAACCACTGCCTCTGAGCTCCCTCCTCAACCATGAATGCCACCTGCCTGCCCAGTGCTGTGCATTCCCTTACTCACCTCATCTCTGGAAGACAGGTGGGATGTAGTCCTCTCTACCTACGTGGTATTTCACTCCCCTCCTTTGCCCCACTGCAAATGCAACACCTGAAGTGTGCTGGCTGCCTTCCTCTATTTACTCCATGCACTAGGAAAAGGAACTGACTTATTTCTTCAGAGTTCACAGCTGTGCTCAGGAATGGCTCTGTTTTACAATGGTTGTGTAACACACTGAGGGAAGAGCTATCTCATGCCATTGCTTTGACCCAGCTGTGAACTGTTCTTATCCGATTGTTTGGCCTAAAAATGAGCACCTTGGGTTGTGTAGCTAACAGCTCTTGAATCATTCCATTGTTAATGGCCACGATTGCTCTATTTGAAAATTACATTAAGGATAAATAAAATACTCTAGCTCCTAATAGAAGGATCTTTTAGTTAGTTTTAATGTTCGTGCTTTATACCTAAACCACACAGCACATGCTTAACACTCTATTATAAATAGCTTAATCGGTGCACACCCCATAGGAAATTGGTTTGAGCTCTATGAATGACAACTAATATATAAGTGCTAAGTATTTTTTATTATTAATGTCTAAAACAAGGATGATACGCATGTCTGTCCCAATTAATACAAAGACAAAGGTCTCTCAGAACACAGCGTGGGACAAAGAAACCAATTTTGGGAGAACTATGGTGTGGAAACGTATTGTGGCAATTTGGGTGTAAAGGGTTTTGGAGATGGTGCTTTCCCTCCCCAGGATTATAGAAAAACTTTTTAAAACTTCTGGAAAAACATGGACTAAGTAAGTAAAACCATAACTGTTTGCTTGTGGGAGCGTTTAAATGTCTGTCTGTCTCTCTCTCTCTCTCTCTCTCTGTAAAGTGTGTTCTGTTAAGAAGGATTTTGCTGCTGACACTCAGTGGGAGATATTTCTGTAAGACGCATTGAATGTAGATTTGTCTATCCCCACCCCAAGAAGGAGAAAACATCTCCTGACATGTACCCTAGTGCCTCTTTGGATGTCTGCAGGTCTGTAATTTCTTTATAGTAGTCTCGTTATCTACTACCCTCAAAACCCTGTTCAGGGAGTAGGAAAGCAAGGTTGGTTCAGGTTTCTGACTGGCACACCTCAGTTTGCTGAGGCAATTATACAAACGCACATATGGATTTTTAATGTGTTCTTGCTAATGGTAAAAGTTTAAAGTTGATTGAACTCATAAGAGGTTCTGTGTATCAAGCCTTAAAGTGCTCAAGTTTTAATCCCAAACAAAGCATAAGAAACTGGAAGTTCCTAACGGATGGGATTACTAACCTGGCTCTCACCAGCTCTCTTAATAATGCTCTTGAGTCTTAACCAGTCATGTTGTAATTTTCCCAGAGTCCTTGGCTGAAATTTGTTAGTTGTCTCCCAGTGTGCACATGTGCAGCAGAGGACCCCCCCCCCAGCTGATGGCTTTTATGTTATTACTACCTCTGAGAAAAGAGTCTGTGTTCATTATGAACCCCCCTCACCAGATCAAACTCCACCTAGAAACACTGAGTGTACACAAACCCCCACATCTTATATATTGCATAGCATTAGGCATGATGAATGTTCAGATTCCTGAATGGCCCCCCTATGTTATCAGAATTCCAAATATAATTTTCCCTACACATGCAATAATGTCTCAGATTTGACCTCTCACGATGTTACCAAAACTGTATGTTTGCATTGGTATTCCTTGTAATTTGCTAGAATTGATAATTTACAAGGATAAACTCAGGTACTAGACTGTATTGACTTCTTCAGTTTAGTTTAGTTTACACCAAATATACCAGTTCCTTGGATGTATAACCCCATTAGTGTTGTATACTTGTATACTTGTATACGTAGACTGATGGAATCTTCTGTTTGTGTCATGTAATTGCCTTACAGGAAGAGGGGACACATTAGGGAGGATGTGGAAAGGAGAGAATAGGTGTCATAAAGAAAGACAAAAAAGGGAGCTGAGACAGCCATTCTGACTCACGATTCCCTTCTGGAGAGTTGTCTGAGCTTTCAGGCCACTACACCTAGTAGCACTATTGTCAGAAAAATCTAATTTTGATTCAAGCTAAATAGTTGAGTTCCAAATGTGACTTCTCTTGAATTTGTTCAGACGGGAAGGAACTGGATAGCACAAAAGAATTGCAGATGTGACTCCCAGCCCTTTACCTCTGTCACTGATTTGAGTCCAGGTCCAGGTCTGTAGTGACCTAAAGTTGTTACCATCTGCTTTTCTGAACTGAGATGTGGGGGTTTCAGTCTAGTTCCTAGTAGACAAGCATGGAAATAGGCTGGGGGAAAATCATATTGCCTGGGATGGACAGACAGTCAAGCTTCCTATCTGTTAGACCAGGACAACAAGGGATGCTGGTGGCAGGCTGAGTAATTTCAGGAGCAGCAGCTTTGATCTGTGCCAGTCAGAGGGGAGAAGAACGGGCCTAATTAATGTCAGCCACAGTAAAGCTAGACAGCTTTACAAACGTGTGGAGGAAAAAGGAGAATGCCTTGTCAATGGTTTGCTCTCAAAATGCACTAATGCATCAGATCCAGAATAAAATGACAGCACATGCATGTTTTAACAAAGCTTTTAGCCGCCTGCTTTTCAGGATATTGTTCTTGGTGGTGATATCTTAGATTTTGGCTTGATCCAGATCTCATTGAATCACTGGAAGGACTATCACTGATTTCAATGATCTTTGGATCAGGTGCACTTTGCAATAAGACAGTCCTGGTAGAAAGTGGGTTTTCCATCATACATTTAATCAAAACAAGCCCACACTGCCACTGTTATAAATAACAAATTGTGCTTGTGGAATTGATGGAGTTATACATGAATAGCTCTCATGTAGATGTTTTTCAATCCCCTCAGGCTATTCTCTTCTGGCTTTAAGGGTGGGAGAGGACCTGGAGCAAAACATGGACATGGTAACATTTTCAGAAATGTCCAAGTGACTTAGGCTCCAAAGTCCATTAGGATATGTCTTTCCCAAGGAAAATGTAGGCCCTAAAAACTAGAGAACAGAAGTGGGAAGCCTGGGCATAATATTCCAAGCCAGAACAAGTGCAATTCAGAGAAAAGTCTTCAGCCAATCACATCAGGACCAGTATTTCAGTGTAACTTACTCAAGAGAATGAGTCCACAATCTGGAAACTGGACAACCACATTTTCTAGTCAGGCAACCAGCTTTTGAAATCTTATCTGCCTGTGGCCAACTGAACAGAATTTTTTCCCCAGCCTGTGTACACATCAGGCAACTCATAATCACAGATGGCAGTTAACGACCCCACTCTTGATAGTCCAGTAGAGAGGCCAAGGATTGAATGGGCCACTGAAACCCAGCTTCCCTAGAGGTGGCCCTTTACATCAATGCTGAGGCATAGTGGTGCGGGGATACAGGGTGCGGGAGGGGGGTGGGGCTTAGAACAGCTACTGTACAGGTTGAGCTATACCTGGTTGGGCATAGAGAAGATTCCTGCACCAATTCACTTAAACGATAAGACCACTCACTCTATCTCTTGTATGGATTAAATCTGAAAGGACACTTCCCTATGATGTAAGCTAATGAATGTGACGTTATGAACTCTGGGCTGAGAACAGTTCAGTTTATATAAACTATATTTTGTATATTTTTAAAATTAATAAAAATCCTCTTTCATAAAAAAAACACCACTCAGTGTTTGCATTTGTCTCTTAAAATTCATGAGAATAAGTTAGAATTGAATCTACTTCATTATGGCCCTGATTCAGTAAAGTATATAAGCATACAACGAGTTCCATTCAAGTCAATGACGCCATTGACTTTAATAAAACTCCCCATATATTTTAATATTTTGCTGAATTGGGACCCATAGCAGGAACAAGCCAACCTAACACTCTCAGATGAGAAATACATGTAAAATGGTTCCTGTTTCATCCAGAAGGATCCCAAAGAGCTTTATGCATTCCTTCTCTCTCTCATTACACATAGTGTAAATCCACACACACCAGGTCCCTCATCTCTTTCTTTGAGTCTTGTTTTATACCTCTGAAATGATTAGTGCTGAATTCGTCTGTTAGAGCTTACCTACCAGTTGGGGATAGGGCTAAGATGTTCTTGAATTAACTTCATTTTTTACTTTTACTTTCTATGCAGCTATGCTTGTTACTTTCTTACAGTAAGTGCAGGATATGAACCTGTCTGTACAAGTCAATCTGTTTAAAGTTCCTTCAGCTGCAGATTCTCAAGGCAGAAGGCTTCCCTAAAAATTTGATGATGCACAAAATTATTTCTAAATGGACAAGATGGTTCACTTTTTACTTCTACGTTTAGATCAAAGAATGTATCCACCTAGAAAGGTGGTAGCTGTTTTGACCCTATAGATGCACTAAGTATAACTGCAGTGCATTATTATTACTGTTTCTTCTCTTTCTCGGGAACATTTTTCCGGTAGCATGAAAAACTTCTTAACTGAATTTTCTAATGTGTTTTCTGGGTATTCTGTCATTCACACTTTCTAGGCTGTATGAGCTGGGCATTGTCAACGGTGTTAATAAATATTATCTGTGAGTGCATCATATTTCACACTATATCCTCTTAGTCTCTCCTTGGTCTTCACTACAATAGACCTTTTCCCCTGAAATTTACTATTGTTGCTACCACTGGTTCAACTCCACCAGTGGGAGCACTAGTGTAAATACAATGCTGAGGGTGTTTTACTACTGTGTTGTCTAACCCTGCTCACAGGAGGGCCACACAACACTGTGCTTTAAGTGCAAGTGGCTGCTATCTCGTTTATGCTAGTATTCCCTCCACATTGCTACCACTGGTGGAGTGGAAAAGGTGAGAGAATTCAGCAAATATTTCCTATCTTAGGCAAGGCCATAGACCCAGAGATGTGAAACCTCAGCTGTCCCTTACAGTTTCCAGAAGTGAAAGTCCTGAAAAAATATGGTATTGAGGAGTTTAGCAACTGCAGATTCAAGTCTAGAGTCATATATATCTGGGTAGCATGCATCCTTGCTGCTGAAATTTGCAGGTCCATCCTACTCCGTGTAAGCCTATTCCATGCAGGGAAATTAAAGGGTCTCCCACATTTATTTCAGTTATAACAATTTTTTGATCACTGCAAATTGTTGCTGTGTCATGCTATAAGGATGTAGACATTGCAATGTAGATGTACAATTACTTTGATGTTGTTAGGACAAACACTGCTAAGTGCTACCTCTATAGGGGTTTTGTCACAGCAAGGAAAGTCCAGGGCTCTTTTCTACCCCACTTCTCTGGACATGGCCACTGACTAACTTAATATGATGAAAGACATCTCTGCGTACATGGGTTAATATATTAAGCACTGTGGGAGGTACTCTGCCAATGCATCTCAGTCCTTATCTGCCGCACCTGCTCTGTTCTATAATCATTCTGGCCTTGGAAGTTAGGTGCTTAAATACCTTCTAGGATCTGGGCCTCTCTCTGACCCTGATGCAGTATGTGCTTAAGTGCTATGCTGAATCTGAGCCTCTGTCTCGGGTTTCACATCTCAAAAGCATTTTGTTTCTATTCACATAAGGTCCAAAGCAGGACAGCAGGAAAGGACTATGTGGTTTGAACAAATGCAGCTGTATTTCTCGAAGTGGGTTTCTTCTCTGTCTCTTTCCCCCTCCCCCACCCCTCAAACAGAGCATTTTCATCTTAAGTCAATGAAAGTAGGGCAGAGCCTAACCACACTTTGAGCTGACTGTGTTTTTGTATTCTGGGTAATTGTGATCGTTATCTGTACCTAGAAAAGATTTAAACAATTTATAAACCACAGCTGGGCAGAGATAATGAAGGACGTACTGACGGGGTGAGGAGGGGTGTCCCCAGAGAGCTATTAGCCTCTCCTGTGGCTGTAGAAGGATGAGATGAGATGGTGGGGGGGATCTGAACAAGGGGCTGTGAGGCTGGGGGAGAAGGGTTAATGAAAGCGAAGTCTTAACAAAGTTTTATTGAGTATGGTATGTGTAAGCGGGGGAATAGTCCCACTATTGTGAGGAACTTTCTTGGCTTCTGCACTACCCCGGTGAAGTGGGCTAGCGAAAGGATCTGAGTCCTCACTCCCACTTCCTTTACCCAGTGGCCTCCCTGCCCTTGAGGACTCCCCTTCCACTCTCCTGTCTGGCAGAGTCCTCATAACCCCAACAAGGCTGGGCCCAGGATTCCTGGGGGGCTCGACCCCCAACCCTGCTGTGGTCACCTAGGACAGGGGCTAGGGTGTCCCCACTCCGGGGTACTCTCTCTGCACTGGGCACTTCTCTGACTCACTGACCATTACATACAAGGTAAAGCAAATGCAAGTTATTTAATCAACAATGAATTTTAAAAAGAATAAGGGAAAATGGGAAAGGTTAAAGGGAACACATCACCCCGCTCTGTGGCAGGGAACACAAAACAAACAGTGTCTCTGGAATGTCCGGGCAGTTCACAGTCTGTCCTTGTAAGTCCCAGGCCTCCTTCTCAGGCCCTGGCTGTGCTGCAGGGATGCTGTGGGTTGGACACTTGCTCTGGTGGTGGCCACAGGCTCTAGGTGGCAGGGCCCTTCTTCCCAGCGTCGCCCCCGCCCTGTCGGGGTTACCAATCCCCCTCCGAGTCTGGCCTGCAGAGCCTCCTGGCTGAGGCGTCTCCCTGTGCTGGGCCCACTGCCCAGGGTCCCCCTCGCTCGCCCCAGCTGCTCATGACACCCGGCTCCGGACTGCTCCAGCCCCAGCTCCACCACTCTGTCTCTGCGGCTCTGCCTCCAGCTCCCTGGGCTGCTTCTCTGGCCCCTCTGGCTCTGGTTGCTGCAGCTCTGCTCCCGGGACAGGTCTGCTCTCTCTGGGCTGTGCCTCTGGCTTTGGGGCTGCAGCTCTGCTCCCAGGACAGGGTCTGCTCTCTCTGGGCTGTGCCTCTGGCTTTGGGGCTGCAGCTCTGCTCCCGGGACAGGTCTGCTCTCTCTGGATCTGGCCCAGCTCCGCTCCTCAGCTCAGCTCGGGCCCCTGCTTTCTCCTTAGCTCGGCCCCACTCTGTCTGACCCAGGCAATTCCAGCTCACACGGAGGACGGGACCTCCCTGGCCTCCTGATTAGCCTGCCCGCCCTGTCATTCAGGCTGACCTGGAGCATTGGCCTCCCCCATTGTTCCTGGGGGTTGTCAGTCTCAGGGTCCTGATTCCCCATCGACCCTTCCCCCTTTGAGTACTGGGAGCTAGCAACTAAAACACCCCCACTGACTGTTAGTAAGGGGGCAACAGTCCCCTTACATATGCATTAAAATATTGTGGCAGGGGCTTGAATCCTGGTAAGGAACAACAATCCCTCCATGCACCCTTTCTTGGTGAGGCTATTTCTCTGTGTGAAAAAGCACTCTGCCTCACCCACTACAACACTTATTTGCTGTTTCAAATACTATTGGATTTTATATCTAACAACAGCAGCCATTTAAAACCAAGAGACTTGTTTGATTGGGTAAGCTCAGACGTATTTGTTCACTGTATTCTGATACCTTTTTACTCTTAGACACCAGAAGATACTAAAAGCCAAAATCCCCTTTGCTAGCCAGATCTGCTTGCCTAGTGGTTAGTGCTCTGCACTGCCTTCTGGAAAACCTGGCTTCCATTCCCAGCCCTTGTCTCTTGCTTCCTGAGATGGGCACTCTATATGTGAATTATACATTCTCCTGTATCGTCTGTCTTTCCTGTTATGAGAGAATTGTACACATGAAAATATTTTGAAAGGTTTACTCCCATTGCCATTCTCTGTAGCCACAGTCATAAGTGTTTGTGATAGGGTGCATTTGATCTTTGTGGCTCCGTAATGGGAGCCCCCTGGACTTACTGTTCTCTGCCCCAAGAAGCAGTGAGCTGAGAGGAAAAGACCAGTGAAGATGGGTCTTCCAAACTTGCCTAGAAAGGACTCTTTGGAGTGGCCATTTTGGAAACCACAGAGACCTGGTCAATCAGGCCTCTGTTGGCCCAGATAAAAGGAGATGACTGGCCTCAGCAGGTTAGTTCTTGGTGGGGATCAGAGGAGTCAGCAAGGGTTGGAGCCTGAGGCCAGAGCCCAAAGTCCTGCAGCTGGAGGATGGGGCTAGAGGATGGAGCCTGCAGCCAGAGCCTGCTGCCCTGAGCTGAAGCCCAGAGCCTGAGCCCTACCGTCCCTGGGAAGGTGGGGGAACTCACCGGCTGCCTGCTCCTCCAGCACTGTGCCCTAGGTGACTCCAGAGGGGGGCAGGGCCCAACCCCTGATGGTGGCCCCAGCAACCAACACCAAGGCAGGGCATCCAGGAGCACCGGGGAGGAGGAGGCACTACTTTGCCCTTCCCACCCCTTCCAATCACAGCCTAGGAGGCTGTTGTGGCCGCAAGAAAAGCCTCTGGTGGCTGCATGTGGCCACAGTGGCCGCATTTGAGAAATACTCATTTAGACACATAGCCCAGCTGTGAGGGCCCAGAGAGAGCTCTGAGTCAATGATGGCCAAGTTACGGGCCTGAGTGAAAGGTTGAGTTGCCAGTTTTGGTTGGAGGTATTCCTGGAGCTTTCATCACATGACATAAAGATTAATCTTCATTGAAGGTTAATTCCTGGAGACTCCAGGACAATCTTGGAGGGTTGGCAAACGTAGTGACAGGCAGGATGGTGGTATTGTCCACAATGATTGAGAAAGGAGGTAGTGGCTGGGGCAGGGGGTGCTTAGGAGGAAGATTAGGAGCTCTTTTTTAGCCATGTTGAAGTTGAGTTGATGGCAAGACATCCATGAGGAGATGTCAGGGAGACAGGCTGAGATTTTAGTTTGGACAAAAGGAGACAGGTGTGGAACACAAAACTATGTTAGTGAGTTGTCAGTAGGGAGTTGAATTTGTGTTTTGCAGATGAGATTACCCAGAGATAAGTGATTTAGGGCTCTTCTAGATGAGAAATTTGCACCATTTTAATTTAAGGTGTTGTTGTTTTATACCAATTTAGTTAAGCAAAAATCGGGAGCAGGGGGGACGACTTAGTTCCATTTAGTTTAAATCAATTAGGAATCAGTTTAAGCTAAACCAAAATAAGTGTGTTTACACAGTGCTTTGCAGCAGTTTAACTAAATTGGTTGAAAACGTGATTTGTTAAACCTGTTCAACTTTCTTGCGTAGATGAGGTACAGAGTGTCCACACAGCTGGACTGTCATTAATGTAGAATTGGAACCTCTGGCTCTTTTTGACAACTTGTATTTATACATGCAACTCTGTGTCTGCCCTCTGCAGGATCAACCTCTCAGCCCCCCGCCCCACTGTCTTCCCCCCAAAAAAGCACTGCTCAGCCACACACACTTCTTCCACCAGGAGACCATACAGCCATTGACTCAGGGCCAGATTCTCAAAGGTAATAGTAACCTAAAGATGTAGATAGGTGCCCCGTGGGCTTCAATGGGAATTTGGTGTCTAGGTGCTTTTGAAAATCCCACTCGGTGTTTATCTGTATATCTAGGCACCCCATTACCTTTAAAAATCCAGCTCACAGTGGTGTGTCCTCTCCTCCTGCCCAGTATCACCCCACTGGCCTCTCAGCCAGTAATGTGAGAACACTAAATTGAGTTAAGTACAATCCAAGTAACTATTTAGCGAAGACTAGGCCTCAGGTAATCAGTTAAGGAAATAGATTGTTCGCACAGTGCTATTGGGTAGCTCTGGTATAGTTTCTTAATCCCAGAATATGGGGTTGGGCTTTGGGAGTAATAGGGAAGGTTTAATCAGCTTTTACCATCAATTCCTTCATCAAGTAAACATATCAGTAAAGCAGATCTTCTATTTTCCCTTGCCTGCCATGCCTTGATATCAATCAGGGGAATTTGTGACTAGGGACTCATCTACACTAAAAAGCTTTGTCAGTATAAAAATGTCATAAAAAATCATACCCCTAACCAAAGCTGCTATCCTGGCAAAAATTTCTAGCAAAGACCTGACCTAGAATGAGTGAGAGAAGTGCTTTTCCTCTTCTATTTCCCATATTTTGTCTAATGTGTGAACCATTGCAGTAACATCTACAGCTTGATAAGTAAACATTTTTGTTCTTTAAATTGCTGATTACAGTTCTTTAGCATTATTTTTTGCCTTAAGCGTATTCTAGTTGTGCTCTTTTTCTCTGGGGTTCTAGCTCTGGTGCTGGTAAGTGGAAGAGCTGTTCAATTCCAATAGAACTTTGACTGTAGAAGACAAAATACAGATGTCACATCTTACATCCTGGGTTATATAATTCTGCCAAAGCAAGATGATGGGAGATAGGGGAGGAGGGGAAGGGAGAGGGAAATCAGCATAGTCTATACTTTACAAAAGTTTTTCTCTCCCACTGACCTGTGTGAGTTTGGCGTTTTACCTTGCATGAAATCCAGATACTGTGCAAGGTACAAAGCTTTTTATTGTATTAATAGAAAATGCTTTTATGTGTATGAAAGTAGAAGCTTAATGTTAATCTGTCCTGAGGTGAAAAAAAATTCAATTCTATTTACTACATAGGATATAAATTGTTTATAATATTAAAAGAACCAAAGAGGCAAAATTTAAAAACCTATAGGAAATCCTATTTTGTTTGCAGAGGGAGGTCTCATAAAACACCAGAGAACCTACACAGAGAAGACTCTCAGCGCAATAAATACCAGATACTAATTGGCATTTCTGCTCCTCTTTCTCTACAATGCGTGTGCTGCATGCAGGTTAAATGGAGTTTCTCTGGTTTTAGTGCGGTCTTCATAAGACTTTCAGTTTTTCTCTTGCTGTTTACAGTATTTCCAACCCAAAACGTTTAAAAAAAATCATGAATTAAAAAACAAAACAAAAAACTCTCTCATGATTTTTAAGACAATGTGCATTCTTACTTCTAGTTTCTGAGCCTTTAATGTGCAAGTGCTTGGATCACATTTATAATCCTCTTCCTGCAACTGTGAGAACTAAAAACATCCTTTTTTCGTAAATGAAAACTGAGCTGCTCATGTAATCACTTGTCTCCAGGAGCCAGGGGCCGGGCTGTAAGTACAATACCACATAGTGTTTGACTGTAACTCTGCTGTTTGTTCTTTGCAGAGAAAGATGGCTGAATAGCCTTGGAAAGGGATGTGTGTGTGTGTGATCTCATATCATCCACCCCCTCCCTTAGCCCCGACATTAGCAAAACAAGAAGACCAGAGGCAGAATTATCCTCGCAAAGATTAATTCCCTGAAGATGCATTATAACATCAGGAAGGAGAAGGGCAACTGTAGGTTTTTTCACAGGTCTGAAGGTGGGCTGGGTGAGGAATCTTTGCTGTTTGATAAACAAACTAAGGATAGTGTGTGTGTGTGTAATGTCATCCCCCTGAAGTGCCCTGGCTAGGCCTCACTTTCTGTAATGCCATAGAGTGTAATTTCATATTTTGCTCATATAACCATATTGAGGCTTAAGGAAAAGGGACCACTGACTAAATGAACCATGTTTTTGCAGAGGTGACTAAGATAGGAGGGGGGAAGGCAGTAGATTTATACAGCTACCTCCATCCCCAAAACTAACACACACACAAAGGAAAAAGTAGACATTCTGTAATAGGGCACCACCTGGTGGTTCAATGTGCACCACTCAGAGAGATGCAAAAAGGCTTGTCTGGCCTCTGCCATGCAAGATTGTTCTCTCTGGTTCATTTCCTCCTTTCCCTCCTACTGTTTGTAACTCACTGCATCTTGTTCCAAATAACACTGTAACCTCTTTGGGGCAGGGATTGTGTGTACATGTGTTTATACAGGGCTCTGAAAAATGGGGTCCCTATCTGATTTGGGGCCTTAGGGTAAATGATTATGATAATAAGAGCAGTGTTGTATCCAGTTCTGTTTTAAACATCCCATGCCATGAGGTTTCCATCACTTCCTTATGGTCACAACTGACCGTAAGCTGATCAAGCGCCCCACATTTGACTACATTGTGGACAATGTAATTTTTACATGGAAATTCCTAAATTGTCTCCCTAGAACTGATCACTGCTCATCTAGTCCAGCATCCAGCAAAGGCTCTACCTAATGCTTCAGAGGAAGGGGGAGGAAAAATCCATAATACAGCTGGCTAATTTACACAATGCTTTCCAACACAGGAGGGGAAACCTTTCCTTCCTGATCTCGCTGCAGAACAGTTAATGCCCTGAAGCATAAGGTTTAATCACACTCTGTGCCAACTGGTGATGTTCCAGATCAGGGAGGAATGAGATGTCAAACTTCATTTTTTTAAAGTGAAGAGTAGCTAATTGGGGCACGCAAACAGAAGGGTAAGAACAAAAACATTAAACATATGGACAATATTCAGCCTCACACTAATGCTCTGTATACTTGTTTCCTCTAGATCAGTCTAGGGCTACGTAGGTAGTGTCAAGCTGCCTTCCTCCTGCATCAATATAACAAAGCTCACCAACCTTCCACGTTTCCCATAATCCTTGTGGACTCTGGGGCTAATGCCAACAGAACCATCCCTGGAAGATGTCTGCCTGTGAAGTGAGAGAAGTAATGCTCAGTTCTTCATTTGGCACATACAGGTTACACCAGGAGGATTCCTGAGGGAAGCTCCAGGGGGGAATGATGTGAGAGTGAGGGATTGTAGCAAGGGTGGTGAGAAGGAAGCCCTGAGGCTACATGATGATGATTCACATGCCAGGAGCCTTTTCAGTGGATCAAGACAGAAGGAACCAGCATGGGAAATTTCTGAGAGGCTCATTTTGCTAGCTAAGGAGATTACAGAACTGTATCCTCCCTTTCGCAGGCGGTGTCTACCCCTTTTTGTCTTGGCATTTGCCATTGTTGCTGGTGGTCATGCTAGTATAGACAGGATACTGGTGTTTTTACTGTGCCATCTCACCCTGCCCAGAGCCGATCTAGATAACGTGGTGGTAAAAATGCCAGCAGTGGCCTGGACCATGTCTGTACTGTCACGTCCACCATGGCTGCCACCACAGGGAAGCTTTAGACCTTTTCTACACTAGACTTTATTGCTTAAAATAATCTGAATGCACTGAGATGCGGGCATGGTCTCGGGCCCGGGTTTAGAGGAATGGGGAATCTAGCTGGTTTGTGAAATTACAGTAAAGCTAGGCTGTAGCTGTTTTGGAAAGCCCTCTGAAATGTTATCAGCCAGAATCTGCAGTCAAGCTTGTTAAGCTGTTCTCTCTCCTCTCTACACCAATAGTTGCTTCTGTTCGTTGTGGCGTTAAATGTGACTGCAATAAAGAGACTTTGTTGTGGTCTCTGCAGAGCTGTTTTGCTAGCATTCGACTGATCACTTGAATAAAAGACTTCACCTGGAAAGGTGTGTATGTACTTGCTGGTGCATGTACATCAGATTCAGCTAGGAACAGGCAGTTCTAAGGGGCTCAGATCTTGCATAGAGTAGGTGTTGTCCCTGATCTGCAATACAACGTGCTTTTCTGCTAATGCTTTTTTATTGTGCGGACAGCAGGCCCCTGTCATTCCAACAATCCTGGATCCATTCAAGCTATGCACAGAAACAGCACCACATCAGTCTGGATCATTGGTCCAGTCCTGGGTTGTGTCTCAGGAAGTGGCCTATACCTGATGCTTCAGACGAAAAACAAACCCATAATGTACCTGGCCAATCTGTGTAATGCTGTACCATAGGGGCTGGGGGAAGAGTGGTTGCTTTCTAATCACGCTACAGATGGCCAGCTCACGCTCTGAAGAGTATCTTACCTACAGAGCTTCACGTATTATTGATGGTAGCAACGTTACCCAGCACTTGGCAGTTTTGGATTGTGCTGTCTGGGTACAATCTTCTGTTAGCAGAACCTTCCTAAGTGGGCTCCACAGGAGTTTTAGGGGGAACCAGACTGAATAACCTCACACCCACCACTGGCCTGATACAAAAGCACAAGAGTCCCATACTTCCCCCACCCCCACCCCGTTTAAATCTCCAGGGCTACAGCCCAGTTCAAAATTCCAGAAGCAAATTGAACTTGAGAATAACATTCAAAGGTTCAGGCTCCTCTGGTGCTCAAAGGAATAGACTGTTACCTTGCAGTTATTAGCCGCTGGTAGTCATTTCAAAGCCATTTGTTTTCAGAAAGCTGTACCATAGCAAATTGCAGCACGGAATTTATTTCCTGCCCGAAGTGCCTCTAAATCCCCCAGATAATTCTCATGTGCAAGCTCTTTTGAAATGGAAGATATAAATATATATATTTCAAAATTCCATATAGTGATATTTCTAGGACTGCATATTTAGGGTGGCAAAGAACTTGTTTGTAGACAGGTGTATGTGTGTGAAAGGATGTTGACCTAGCCACCCCACAAACCCACTCTACTTAATTTACTCATCACTCTGAATTCCTGAAATCCATAAATGCTGATGAGAGTTAAAACACATGATAGACAGAAGCAGCATGCACTGTCCTCCAGAAACACATCAACGCTGGAATACGCAAAGGTATGTGGGTACCACGAGGATAAAGATAACAGAAAGCCACTGCTATTCAGCTGGGGCACCAAAGTTCTTCCATGAGGAGGTGTCACTCCCACCCCAACCAACAATCTCAGGACTCACTTCAGGCTGGACAGACGCTGTCAAGTGTCACTCTGACCCCACATCTGCACAGGGCTGGTGCTGTCCAATCCAGGCCTGCATATCAGAAATACCAAATGGGCCCCAAGTGCCTTGTTACCACTCTTGATTGTCCTTGGTGCTCAGCTGTAAGACCTCTAAAGAGTGATTTTCAGCTGAGACCAGCCCCGTGCAGCTCCTTTCAGCTCGTGGGGTGGGGGGAAAGGGGCCTTCATTCTGGCTAATCTGAACCAAATCTCCTCTGGAGGAGTGCAGCTGCTGTACCAGCCTTGAAGAGCATGTTGGGTCATTGCTTTTCCCCTCTCCCCATCTGTCAAGGGCTCTAAGTGTTACCCAGGAGAAATCTTTGTACTTGGGGAAGTGCAGTGAGTGATACTGCTCCCTGTATGGATGCTCAAGTTGGGAGGGAGACTCCTTCCTTTTTTGCACCTGTGCAGGGTTGGGCACAGTATGTTGCTAAAATAAAGGGTGCTTAAGAGCAAATCTCACTAATGCAACCCATCAAAATCAATAAAAGTACCCATAAAAACAATACATAGTACATCTACAGCCACATCTGCCTTCCTATCTATTGCCAGTGCCCCAGCCAGCATGCAAAGTACACTCTGCTTCCCCATCACCCACTCCAGCCAACACACAATCCTAGCGAGGGCTATATATAGTGTGGCCATCAATTGACTTGAAGTAACACCAGCATAGCGGTTTACACCAACCACAGAGGCAGGGAGGAGTCCAGTGGAAAAGCAGAAGGGAGCCGTGACTACCAGGAACCGTCTGCCTGTTGCATTGTGTTTCCCATCCTGCTGCCTCCCCACCTCTTTCCTTGCAAAAGGGACAGGAGAAACGACATCTTAGTTGTGGAGATACCTGACCAAAAACATCTCTCGTCTGTTGGTGCGTCAGATCTGGTTGTTTTCTTACAGCCTTTGACCCTATCATGGTCTCCAGTCTAAATGTCATCTTCCTTCTTCTCTGGCTCCTTCAGCATGGAGGTAAAAAGTTCTTTTTGTTCCTTTTGTTTATGTTCTAATTTGGTTACATTATGGCATTTTTTCAGCTGGTGTCTTGTTAATTTCCAGAGAGCCCCCACTAGTAACTTGCACATTCCTGCTATTTCTGTCTTTTAAACATTCTTTCTTTTAAGAACTCATAAAGAAAACCCGGAAGGGAGGGGGACTATGGAAGTAGTGCTGTGTAACCTACATTAAATGGTTCAGGTCCTCTGTGGAAAGTTCTTCTCAAGCTAAGGGCTCCAGGGATTAACAGGAGGGTAGGTGTCGGCCCTGCATTGTGACAGTGGCACTTTGCAATGGCTTGTGTGAGAGCCAGGTTCATGTAAACCTTGGCATTGTTATACAGGGTGAACTGAAGAGGAGGATGAACGATCATGTCCTAGACTCGAGAGTAGGGCCAGAAGAGGCCACTCAGATCACTGGTCCTCCCATACCACTGCTGCATTTTGGATGATCCCTCATTACATCCCTCTTTCTCACATAGTGTCTAACCTGCTCCTGACTCTGCCGTGACAATACCCTGAGCATTTCCCTTGGGAGTATCCCACAGCTCAGTTGCTTTTATGGTTACAAACGGTTTCCAGTGCGGTAACCTAAACTTTCACTTAACTTCAGCCCATTGCTACTTCTTATGTCATCTGCAGAGGCCTTTCTTTCATTGGCATGCTTTACCTTGAAGTAGTTTGTAGACCACGATCATGTTCTCCCTCCATCACCCCACCCCCCAAACTCTTCTTAGCGGTTTGTATTTAGCTCCTTTCATTTTGGGTTGTCACTTCTGAAATGTGGTGGTTAGAGAATTGTGATGTTTGTGTCACAATATGGTGTCATAACATGATGATGTCACACCAAGCTCAGAATACATTATGGGACTCTTTTAGGGTCCTACAGCAACCCTGTTTGTAGAATGCAAGATGTCAGAGAATCCTCTCACAACCAGGAAAGATGACCACTCCACCTTTCTCTTTAGATCTCTATCCTTCAATTCATGTATCACTGAAAGAATCAAAATTCCTATTGCGTAGAGAGACTTGTCCATAAGGTTCTGACTCACTGTCCTAATGAGGGAAGAGCACTGAGGTACAGGATTCACAGCGCCTCATCTCTTTCTAGGCCAGTAAAGGTCAGATACAGTTTGGAAGATGATGCAGGTTGTCTGTATAGGAAAGAGCAGCAGCTGCCCTGAATCTTGAGGGCCCAGTTTCAAGTTAATCTATCCACAGAGTCTAAGTACAGCGGTGACTAAGGTCTCTCCTGCCCCCTTACTTATCATGGGAACAGTGAGAGGAAATTAGCTCCACTGGCAAATGGAAAGAAAAAGCAGTTGGCTAGAGCTGTACTGATGATTTTTTGATAACTTTTAAAATGCTTTTGACACTCCTCCGCTCCTATTGTTCTCTATTCATTATTATGTCAAATGCTTTGAGATGGGAATTGCAGGTGCTAACATAAAGAGATCAAAGGTTGTCTAGTGTTTAGAACTTGAATCATGATGTCAAAGGGACGGGGGCATATACCCTGTGAAATGGGCTGTCTGTTGGCATTTTCACACTATATGGTGTTCCCCTTTAGCTTTTTTTTTTTCTTTATGCTAAACAAAAAAGGGAACAAGTCTAGAGACAGCATCTCCCCTTTGCTTCTGCAGCCTCTGTTGTAACTTCCTATGGAGCACCACTTGGTGAACTGCAGCAGCAGATATCCTTCCAATTGCTTGACAACAATCATGGGATCTATTTCCCCTCTCTCTTAAAGAGATACTATCACGCATGGCTACTTCAGGTCTTCACAGTTCTGCTAATAGTTCCCGTGTCTTATGTGCTGACTCACCCTTTGCTTTGCTGTTTAGAGTGGCAAAAGTTCTGAGTGATGAAGCTGCATCCTCTTAATGTTTTTCATGGTCTCAATACTGGCATGCACAGTATGTGCCATTTCCTTCCTCGCTCTCACACCCCCTTGTGCCCAAATACACATTTGCACACTGACACACACATTTGCACACTGACCCAGAGGCATGGGATTTTAGAGGATGCATTATACAAAACATCAAACCAGAGTTAATTTCCACTTTTGTCAGCCATAACATATTCTCACATACTGAGTAATCAGTCCACTTCCTTCCTTCTTCCCCCTTTCAGCATGCTCAAGTTTTAGAGAAGAACTCACAAAGGAAAAGGGGAAGCCTGGGATTGCAAGTGTATCTAAAACCACACAATATTTATCTAATGGACTCTATAGACCACACAGGAGTTGCCTTGCCAAAACATACCAGTGGTCTATGTAGTCCAGTGTCATCCTGTCTCTGACAGTAGTCAATCCTGGATGCAGCAAAGCTGGGTGCAACCCCCGTGATAATGCATCTAAGTGTGTGTGTGTGTGTGTGTGAAAGAGAGAGAGAAAGAGCACATGTGTGTGTTTGGGGATGTTGTTACATCAAATGCTAATGATTATCTCCTATTGTCTAGGACGGCAGGTTGCAGGACAGAAGGTCTCTGTAAAACAAACCCCCCTGATCCAGGTTGCTTTTGCCAATGAAGAAGTATCTGTGAACTGCCTGGTCAGCTACCCCTACATGAAGGAATACACCACCTTCACGATCCATTATTACTGGGTGAACTCACAAGGCAAGACCGCCACAATCAAAAATTCTTTAGTATCTGAAGCAATCCCTTCTGGACGGACGAACCAGACAACAGAGAAGGATTACCCACATACAATTGGGCCACCAGGAAACCCCTCTGCTACTGGCACCTACTACTGCGAGGCCAAGTGGACAAGCATAACGATAACAGGAAAAGGGGTATTCATCCTTTTTAGAGGTAAGCTCCGACTGCGCCTCACCTAGCCAATGAGAGATTAGAAGAAGAGGTTTGAAAGGCAAAATCTTGCTGGAGTTTTTTGCCCTTTTTTTCTTTACATCAACAAGGTAGAAACTCGTAATACCTAGCACTTGGGTAGCACTTTTCATCCACCGTTGTCAAAGTGTTTTACAAAGGAGGTAAATAGCATTATCCCCATCTTACAGACGAGGAAATGGAGGCACAAAGAGGCTAAGGCCTGGTTTACACTACAAAGTGTTGCCAAGCTATGTCAGCAAGGAGTGCCACCTCACTCTAATCCATACAAAATGCAACTGCAGATATCAGCTTCTTTGCCTGCTGTTCTGACCACATAACCTCCTCTTTGGATCTCTCCACTTGCTCCCTGTCTTACACCATTATCAAAGTCATTCTTTTAGCCCTCACTTTCAAGACCCTTTCATGGATTTGCCACCCCCCGCTTATCCACGTCTGTCACATTTCCCTGTTTCCTGTGCTCCACCGTACCATCCGTGTCTTCCCCAGTCTACTTCTCCCACAGAGAAGGTGAGGTGGCAGTGGCAAAGTTGGAGGGGTTGGGAAAACTTGCAAGGACCTACCTGTACCTGATTCTGTCCATCACTATCAGTCTTTGTTTTTGGGACCTTTCACATTCATCCAGGATGTGATTTAAAAGAAAACATGTATTAAAAGATATGTTCTTCAGAGCTGCTTGTGAGTTTTAGCCCTCTGACAGCTGTTGAATAGAAAACTTGGGGGTAAAAATGAATAGTGGGTTCTCACCACCACTCATGCCATGAATCATTTGCCTTCCTCCTCACAGACACAGGGTACAGAGAGCCCTCCCCCAGCACGTGGAAATTTCTCATCGCTCTTACCACTATCCTCACCATACTGAGCATCACTGAAACAGCTCTGCTGCTGTGGAAGAGAAAGGCAAGTCCTAAGATAAGTATTACAGGCGCATCTGGTAGTGATGCCTGTAGCTAAGGTTTCTTGACACTTCCCATTATAAGACCCTGTTTTTAGTAGTTAATAACTTTACCAAACTTTAACTGTTTGGACTGAAATTTTCCATGCTGAGAGTCCACCTCAGACTGTTGGTTTTTTTTAAGTTTCAGCAAAAATGGTTCAGCCATATCAGAGAACAAGATGAAGGGTACATATATAGTTTTGCTCATGTTAAAAGTGACTTGTGTCAACCAGACTGTACGTGCACTATCCCCAAAGAGCAACTGAGCATGCTGAAGCCCAGGACTGCCAGGCTGAGCAGGACTTCCCCTGCAATTGCTTCTCACAGCACCAGGCACAGGAATTCAGAGCTCAAAAACTCTCTCTCCTATGCTCCCAATGCTCCCTCACTGCTGGCGCCCAGGCAGTGTGGTGGAGAAGCAGCCAAACTGGAATGCAGAAGGGCAAGAGCTAGACCCCTGGGGAAGGTGTGCAGTGGAGGAAAAAGAATGGACAAGGAGCCTTGGGTGGATATTGGGATTGGCTGGACAAGAAGCCAGGGAAAAGGGGTGAGGGACATTGCGGGGTGTGTGGGGGAGGTGGGATACAGGAACTAGTTGGGCAAGGAGACTGGGGCAAAGAAAATGAAGGGAGACTGAGATGAGAAGCCCAAGGAAGAAGACTGGGACTGGCAGTTAAGGTCAGGGAAGACTGGAACACCAAGGAGAAGACTGGGACTAGGATGAAGAGGTAGGGACAGGAGGAAACTGGGATATGGAGCCAAGGGGAGGAAGAGTCAGGGCTGGGACAGGAACAGACAACTGGGGATGGGGCAGAAGGGGTCAGGTCTAGGGGGAGCAGGGGCATAAGAGTCTGTGCTCATTGGAGCACACCACTCTCCAGAACCTAGAACGGAACCTAGAATTCCTGAATCTCAACATTCCTCTGCTGCCACAAATCTCTGTAACCCACAGGCAAAGTGTGTGTCTCATTCACCTCTGGTGGCTGGTCTAAATAGGGGATGGCAATCTACTACTGCATTCAGTGATGCTGCTAGCTCAAGTGGCAAAGATCTGTGCTGTGGACTTACTACTTCCAGTTCTTCTGACAAACCGTGTGGGTATCAATATGATTCCACATGACGAAATTTCTGGTTTTCCACTTTGCTTTTTTTAAAAACCTGGGATGTTATGAACAAAAACCTGCAGTAAAAACATTATTAATGTTGCAAAGTCAAGCAATTAAAACTTAGGAAATGCCAGAATTAAGTTTGCCTATGCATCCTTGAATTGGGCCACTTATGTGTATGCCTTATGATAGAGTCTTTAGTTACATGATTACATGCTATTTTTTCCATTGGACCTCTGCCTCATCTCAGCACAGGATGGACAGTACTTACTTAATGAGCAACTATTCAATATTTTGGTTTTTCTGCATTGTTCAAGGTGTGGCCCTAGGCCTTATTGCTGCTACTCAAACACTGCTCTGCAGATGAATTATTAATTTCCTTATGGACTTTTCTGTGGCATTTATAACTATAGTGTCATGATCCAGGTCCGAAACCCAGTCTACAGGGAGGTCATCACTCTCTTTCCCGCCATTTATCAGCTTGCTGGGATCAGCTAGACCTGGCTTTCCTTGAAGCCCAGCTCATCTAGGAGGCTCCACTCTGAGCCCCAATTGTTGGAACGCTGGGCCTCCTGATTGGCCTACTCTCCCTACTTAAGCCAGAAGGAGGAACAGGAACTTGGCTGGTACAACTGGTCTCCACCCTGCTTTGGATTCCCTCTCCCTGTACTACCTGCACTTGTCTCCTGGTCCTGACCTTCTGGTTTCCTGACACAGTATGATTCCTGGCATAGGCATCAATTCCGTGAGTGCTCCAGCCCTGGAGCACCCACGGAAAAAAATTAGCAGGTGCTTAGCACCCACCGGCAGCCAAGCTCCCCTTCCTCACTCTCCCCCACCCCCCAGTGCCTCCTGCTGCCAGCAGCCCCGCCGATCAACTCCTCCCCCTGCCTCCCAGCACCTCCCGCCTGCCGCAGATCAGCTGTTCTGTGGTGTGCAGGAAGCACTGAGAGGAAGGGGGAGGGATAGAGATGGGGATGGGGTGGAACTGGGCAGGAAGAGGCAGGGAAGGGACAGAGTGGGGGCGGGAAGAAGCGGGGTGGGGTGAGGGCTTAGGGGAGGGGGTGGAGTGGGGGCAGGGCCTGAGGCGGAACAGGGCAGGAAGAGGTGGGGTGGGGGTGGGATTTGGGGAAAGGGGTGGAGATGGGGCAGGACCAGGAGTGTAGTGGGGGTTGAGCACCCACGGGGAAACTTGGAAGCTGGCACCTGTGATTCCTGGTATATGACCTTTGGCTCTTCACCTTCTGGCTCTGAACCCTGGTTGGTGTGGGGACCTAGCCCTCCTGCCCTACATTAACTACTAGGCATGCCCTTCTCTGATATTCACCCAAGGAACTCAAGAAATTGCTGAACTACTAATGTGGTATGTAACCTATCACTTAAATCAGCTTCTGTACCAGTAGCTAATATGGAGGATAGCTAATGTGATGCCAATTTTTAAATCTCCAGAGGTGATCCTGGCAATTGCAGGCCAGTAAGTCTAATTTCAGTATGAGGCAAACTGGTTGAAACAATAGTAAAGAACAGAATTGTCAGACACATAGATGAACATGATCTGTTGGGGATGAGTCAGCATGGCTATTGTAAAGGGAAATCATGCCTCACCAATATATTATAATTCTTTGAGGGGGTGGACAAAAACGATGCAGTGGGTGTAGTGTACTTGGACTTTCAGAAAGCCTTTGACAAGGTCCCTCACCAAAGGCTCTTAAATAAGCAGTCATGGGCTAAGAGGAAAGGTTCTCTGCTGGATCAGTAACTGGTTAAAAGATGGGAAACAAAGGGTAGGAATAAATGGTTGGTTTTCAGAATGGAGAGAGGTAACTAGCAGCATCTCCCAAGGATCGGTATGGAGACCAGTGCTGTTCAACATATTTATAAATGATCGGGAAAAAGCGTAAATGGTGGGGTGGCAAAATTTGCAGATGATACAAAATTACTCAAGATGGCTAAATCCAAAGCAGACAGCAAAAAGCTACAAAGGGATCTCACTAAACTGGGTGACTGGGCAACAAATTGGAAGCTGCAATTCAATGTTCATAAATGCAAAAGTAATGCATATTGGAAAGCATAATCCAAATTATACATACAAAATGATGGGGTCTAAATTAGCTGTTACCACTCAGAAAGAGATCTTGGAGTCATTGTGGATAGTTCTCTGAAAACACCCACTCAATGTGCAGCCGGAGTCAAAAAAGCTAACAATGTTAGGAATCATTAGGAATGGGATAGATAATAAGACAGCAAATATCATAATGCCCTTATATAAATCCATGGTACACTGACACCCTGAATACTGCGTATAGTTCTGGTTGCCCCATCTTAAAAAAGATGTATTAGAAATGGAAAAGGTACAGAGAAGGTCAACAAAAACAATTAGGGGTATGGAACAGCTTCCATCTGAGACAAGATTAAAAAGACTGGGACTTTTCAGCTTGGAAAAGAGAAAATTAAAGGGGGAATAAGACAGAGATCTATACAATCATGAATGGTGTGGAGAAAGTGTTATTTACTCCTTCACATAACCAGTGTTGGGTTTACAATGGCTCTAGTGGCTCCATGGAGCCGGGCCCATACTGAGAAGGGGCCCCGGCCTGCTCTGCTTGCACTGCGCCCCAAGACCCTGCTGGCTCCCCCCGCCCACCACTTGCTCCTCTTGGCCTGCCTGCCGGCTGGCCAAGACCTCCTCTCCACTCCCTGGCTGCACCCCCTGCTCCTCTCAGCCCGCTGGCTGGACCCCAGTGCACCTCTGGCTGTGGCCAGTCTCAGCTTCCCACCATCTGCGGGGCCCCACCTGTCTCCGTGGAGCTGAGCCAACTGGGACTGATGCAGAAGCCTGGCCAGTCTCAGCCAGGTGTAGGGGGAGAGACAGTGTGAGCAGCTTGGCTGGGCCCCTCCAGGCAAGTGCGTCTTGAGGGAGCCCGGCCGGGGCAGGCCCTGGCCTGACTGATCATGCCATTCCCGAGGGGCTGGAGCGATTCCTGGCCCTGGGACTGGCCCTGGCTGCGCTGCCGGCTCAGCCTGGCAGACACAGTCGCCTCCCAGCAAGGCCGGTAAGTGCAGCCAGGAGGCAGAGCTTGGGGGAGTGGGTCTGTGGGGAGCCTGGGGGGGGGTGCTGGGCTGTGAAGGGGTGAGGAGGATCTGTGTGTGTTGGGGCACTAGGGAGGGGGGGGTAGTGGGGGGTGTTGGGCAGTTGTGGTGGGGCTGTGGGTAGGGGTGGTGTTGTGCAGGGCGCTGTGCATTTGTGGGTGGGTCTGGGGGGGTGCTGGGCATAGTGGATCTGGGGGGCCTCTGGCCATAGGGAGTTGGGGAGTGTAGGGCGGGGGGGGCTCTGTGTGGTGTGGCATAGGCCCACCCCTGAGGGAAGGGGCATGCTGGCAGCACAGGGCCGGGCAGGCCACTGTGCGGCTGGCAACTGCCGGTTTCTAAATAATGCCCTAGCATTGGGTAGAACAGGGCTGCCCCAGCCATGCCATGCCCCATTGCCTCTGGCTGGCCCCTCACTCCAGAGACTGACCTCCCCGCACCATGCTCCATTGCGTTCATGGGGGCCCACAAATACTTTTTGCGCCGGGCCCACAAAAGGTTAATCTGGCCCTGCACATAACATGAGAATCAGGGATCACCTAATGAAGTTAATAGGTGGCAAGTTTAAAACAAATAAAAGGAAGAACTTCTTCACACAATGCAGTCAACCTGTAGAACTTGTTGCCAGGGAATGTTGTGAAGGCCAAAACTATAGCTGGGTTCAAAAAATAATTAGATAAGTTTGTGGAGGATAGATCCATCAATGGCTATTAGCCAAGACGGTAAGGGATGCAACCCCTGCTCTGGGTGTCCCTAGTCTTTGATCGCCAGAAGCTGGGAATGGGCAACAGGGGATGGATCACTTGATCATTGCCCAGTTCTGTTCATTCTCTCTGGGGCACCTGGCATTGGCCACTGTCGGAAGACAGGACACTGGGCTAGATGGACAATTGGTCTGAAAAAGTATGGCTGTTCTTATATTCTTATTCATAAGCTCTTATGAACATGGCATCAAATAAATTAGAGAAGGAATGAAGAGCTCACCAAGACAGGCTGCCAAGGCAACAGCTCTTGAATCCTGGAGTACCACTCTTGTCATAATGCAGTCAGAGACAGATTATTTTTCTGATTTAAAAAAATGACAATTATTAGACATTAATGGGAGAGAGAAATCAGGGGTGAGAACCTCTCCCCTCCTTTAGCCCAGTAAAGGGACTGGAATGAATAAATGGACACTAACAGTCTCGCTTCCAGTCAGAGCAGGATTTCCCCAGGACAGGAATTGCAGAAGACAGCTACACACATGTCTTCCAAGGACACCCTCACAACTCCTGGTGTGGGGGTCATGCTGGTGTGGGGCTGGTAGAGGGAGGGGCATTGCAGGGACAGGACTTTAGGGGGCAGGACTGTAGCATGCAGCTTTGCATAGCATTCAGGCGGTGACAGGCAGCTTTCCAAGAGGCCCCAGCCTCTCCAGTCCCCAGAGCATCCCAGGATTGGGAAGGCTGAGAGTTCTGTGCTGTGCCTTTTACAGTTTGTCTACACATGAAAATTAATCCGGAATAAGGTAAAGTGTGACTCCAAAATGGATTAAGCTAATTTGGAGTAAGGCAGTCATTCTGAAATAAGAGCATCCACGCATGTTGTTAATCAGGAATAGCTATTCTGGAATAAGTCCACTGTAGGCAAGTGTCACAGACTCCAAGTCAGTGCAGGAGGGAGCCCAGAGAGCAGCATGTAGGAAAATTGTCAGGCTTTTCATTTTCCATTGTAGGCAAGTATGCTTGATGTTTTTTATCTTGTGGGACTGCTCCTCTGCCTTAGGACTCTGCAGTACCACCTACCTCAAAGGTTCAAACATCATGAGATACCTTCTTCCCCCTCAAAAATCATGGGTTTGAGATGGAAAAAAAATAGATTATTTTTTTTGTTTGTCTTCTGATTATTCCAGTGTTGATAATTCACGGATTTTATTGTGAATTTTGCAATATGCAGTGTTTTGCTTAAAACCCAAGCTCTAGGAGTTATGTGATTACATGAGAATCTCATCTTTCACTTTTTAAAAAAAATGTAAGTTTCTAGCCCTCAAAGGTTGTGGCATTTGAAAATGTGGAAACCAAAAGAACCAACATTTTTATTATTTTTAATCTCATGATACTTAAACGAGTCTCATCTTTCTGAGCACTCGAGGTTGGCAATGCTGTTTAAGCTTTAGAGAAGCTGCCTGGTCACAGTCCATATGTGAGATCATTTCAAGTTGAAAATTCAACCTAAAATTCATCACATACACACACATTACGGTTGCCAGTTTTGGTTGGAGATATTCCTGGAAGTTCTATCACATGACATAATATTTAATTAAAGATTAATCTTTAATTCCTGGAGACTCCAGGCCAGTCCTGGAAGGTTGACCACCCCCCACCCCCTTCTAAGAAGGAGACTTCACTTTCTCTCCTCTTTATCTCGGGGTGGCACTCATCACTTGCCTTTCTCTGTTCACAATTTCCTAATCCCAGCATTGCCTGCCCCAAAACAGTCAAATATAATGAGTCAGTCCTCTCTTGATTATCCTGTCCTCCTATATTCACTACTCCACCCCCACCGCATCTGCCAGTGTCCTTCCTTGTGCCCTGTACTCACCTCCTCTTTGCATGGCCCCTCCCTGCCTCCTGACAGCACACACCTTTGCTAAAATGTAGCCTGACTTTAAGTCTCATTGGAGACACTGGAAGGTGGTGGCCCTCTTTTCTAGGGGCAACCTCACTGCCACCTGCACAGGCTGTAGGGAAATGGTAGCCATCTTAATTAAGAGCAGCCTGGCATCAGGCCCAACTAATGGGGTATGGGAAACGGCAGCCATTTGGGGAAAGGGCAAAACTTTGCAACGTTGCTCATGTTCATCCCTACATAACAAGAGGCTTCGAGTCAAAATACCCAACATGAGTCTCACAACAAAAATGTGATTGCTGGCAACTCTCTGAAGTCACAATCTCCCCCATCGTGTCCCGTGGGGCCTGAAGCAAGGGAGCAGCCTGTGTGAGGCTACGGCCTTGCACCCTGTGCCTCATCAGGGTGCTCACCTAGCTCAGGCCTCTCCGATGTCTCTGTCTCTCTTCCCCACCATGTGCTGTGAGGCTGCCAGTTTGTTTCAGGCCCCTGTGAAATCACTGCCTTTCACCCTGTGTCCTGTGGGTCTGCTGCCCTGACTCCAATCTGATTAATCACTCTCTTTTCCACGCACCTACCAAACTACAGGCCTTTGGCCTGAACTTCAGGCCCTTGGGAGATTGTTCAGGCACTCAGGACTTTTGATGCAGCCACAGCTATCAATCTTGTGAATGCCAGATAGTAGTGGGCACAGAAGCTTATCATCCTTATTGTGTGTATAGAGAAGGAGCTAACCTGCATTTTAAAAAATAAACCCCAAAATGTATCAAAGCAGTGCTGATGCTGGGTTTTTCAATAACAATTTGTTCTGTGTTTTGTGCCTTATGAGAACTAAATGAGGGGTTTTGTGTATGTTTGTAGGTATTTGATTGGTCACTTGCAAATTATTGTAGAATTTAAAATAAATAGGGAGCAAGCTTCTTTCTCCTTTTGCTTTGGCTTCTTTTTGACTAAAACACCATGACTTCACAAGTGATTCCAGACCTCCCATTCGGATCTATACTGACTCCCCACTTTAGTTTGTCTAGTTACGGGCCTGCTGATGCCTCCGTACCCCTGGGGCCTCACCTCATAGGCTATACTGCAACTCAGACTGGAGCCCAGAGGGTCTCGGAGCCCAGAGGGTCTCAGAGCCCAGGCTCCAGCTTGAACCCAAATGTCTTCACCACAGTTAAACAGCCCCGTAGCCTGAGCCCTGCGAGCCCGAGTCAGCTGACACAGGCCCGCTGAGGGTGTTTAATTGCATTGCGGACACATACCCATAGAGGTAGTGACTGTGAATGGATGTGAGATGCAGACACTGCCCCTTCTCCTTAGCATGAAAAATGCTCTGGATCGCAACCAAAATAGTTAACCAAATGGAGGGAAAATAAGCACAGGCTGGACTAGCACCAAGGCTGAGGACAAGCCCCTTCCCCTTACTCCAGAGAGTTTAGCCAGATGTCTTCCTAGGGGGAAATGTCAAGACTTGCTGACATCTCCAGATTTTGAGTTGACCTACTGATTATTTATTTTTTAACACCAGAAGGGACCATCTAGGCTGACCTGCTGTATAATGCTGGCCATAGAATTTCTTAACACAAGTTCTCTAGGCTTGAAGATTTAAATGTTTATCCCTAATTAC
Source organism: Lepidochelys olivacea (assembly GCF_965140295.1). Lineage (NCBI taxonomy): Eukaryota > Metazoa > Chordata > Testudines > Cheloniidae > Lepidochelys > Lepidochelys olivacea. The sequence goes on along the minus strand of NC_140411.1, from coordinate 263,481,374 downwards.
TAATGGATTGGAAAGTAGCTCATCATCCTCATGTGATATGAGACAAATGTCATCCTGCTTCTTTCCAAATACAGGACAGAAATACTTTTCAAATACTTCTGCCTTTTCTGCATTATTATGAACAATTTTGCTCAGCCAGGAGAGTACTTGTGGTGATAGTAGTGGTTTCCCTTCGCCATGTTGGTAGAATGACACTCTTCTTCACAAGAGGAAAACCCCTCCACAAAGTCATGAATCAAGTGAAGTAATATTGCCTTGTATTATGCTGCACCTTACATTTCTGTCCTTTGTATACACAACCGCGGAGGGGGTGATGACCTTGTCAGATCTCACAAGCTAAGTGGAGTTAGATTTGGTCAGTATTTGAATGGGAGATCTCTACAGAAAACTCATTTGCTGAAGGAAATGGTGTTGGTGATTCCAGAAGAGGTCATCTTCCTTCAGTCAGTATTGGACCAATGCCTCAGTGTATTACTGACCAATAAAAAGTCTCCTGGTACTCTTCTCAGGGTTGTGATGTTAGCACTAGTTTCCTGACCAAGTCTCATTTTAAGTAATTGCATTCTGCCCCTCTAACATTCCCCCTACAGGTGCAGCTGGGTAGGGCTGTCTTTATTTCCTGTGCCGTGAAATAGGTGCAAGCTGCATCACAGAGATGCCTGTATTGTAGAAGTCATTTTTGTGTAAACACAGTCTGGTTCACAACATTTTACACCAGTGTAACCCAGCTGATTTCACTGGTTTACACTGGTGCGAGAGGAGGGTCGAGCCCACTGTTTTCAAAGTGGTCCTTTGTGATGAAAGTGCTATAGAAATGTGATTCACTAGTTATCACTGATCATGTGTTAAGTACAAGAATCATGCAAACATGTATTTCACATTTTGGAATGTTGTGTGTTTACAACAGATCTGTCATTTAGTGTCTTGTCCTAAGTTGGTGGTGTGTCGTGGGAGATGCCCAGATGTCCTCCAGAGATGCCCAGACCTGAGCACAGGAACCCAAGCCCCTTCAGGAAGCTCAGAACCATCTGGCTCCATCTACACTGTGAGTACCACCAGAACTACCCCCATCCCCAATGTGGCATACAGCTAGACCTCCATGTGTACACCAGCATGGCACCATGTAAAAATAGGGTGATCTGGGGGCTGGAGGAGAGACACAGTGCACTCCATTCACCTCAGTATAAGGAAGGATTTGATTCCAAAGAGAGGGTTGGTGAGGAGGCAAGGTATCTTCTTATGCCGTCTCTTCACTATAACTTTTGCCTTCTGCTCAGAATAAAATTGACACCCTTTTATCACTGCTGAAAGTGGCCCGGGGCAGCTGTTTCCATTCCCCTAGCCTGGTGGCTGCAATGCATCTGTTTACCCAAGGAAGGGAAGGAATTGCTTAAGATGGGCGGCAGGGCAAATGTATGGGGGGGAGTAAAAGGGTGAAAGTGAGCAGAGAAGAATATTGGCTGAATATCAGGAAACCTTTTCTGAGCATGAGATATATAATGGAGTGGAAAAGTCTCGCCAGGGGGGAGATGGAAGCTCAGTTGAATAATTTGTGACTGGACAAAGCTCTGGAGAATGTACTGTAGGGAATGCTAATGCACTGCCAAGAAGGGTGGGATGCTGATGTGGACAAGAGGATGGACTAGGTCTTTTCTAGCTCAAACTTCACAGGTTCTTATGAGGCCAGTAGGGTTTGGTTTGGTTTGTTTTTTAATTTTTGGAATTGAGGTTTAAAAAAAAGCATCTGGAAATACCAGGGTAATAATTTGGGGGAGGGAAATTAATCTCATAAATCTTTTACTTTTAGAAATAAATTTCTTTTTAATTCAACTGTTTAGTAAACATGGAGAGTTTTTTCTGTAAAAGTGGATGATTTCTGCAAGGAGGTTTTAAAAAAAAAAATCCCAATTCAGTTTTCGCTCAGTCAGCGTTGTCATGCAGCCTCAGCTCCATCTTAATTACACGTTCCATCATGTTGCCTCTTTCGAGGTGTCTACCCAAAGTTTAAAATAACAGTGTTTTAAACCCTGGGCCAGCTTTGTGAAGGTGCCCCAGGCAAGTGTTGGTGGACATGATGGTGCAACCCCCCCGTTGCTCCTTCTCCATGAAGGGCTAGGAACTGACCGGGCTGGTCCCCAAAATATAGGTGGGATTATCTTAGAATGGGGCACAGCTAATTTCCCTGAGAGATGCACTCATTTAGTGTCTCTTGGGAAGCTTTAGCAGCTGAGGTTCCTAGGGAACCTTGGGCAGAATGTAAAGGTGCCATTCACTGAGATTAAAGCCTCCTCCAGCCTAGCTACCTAAGGGTGCAGATTGCACTCCTGTTCCCTGGTGCCTGCAGGTGTGACTCTAGCTGATCTAACAAGACAAGGTAAAAAGGAATGTTTTGGGGCCTGAAGCACCACCTTTGGTCCCATCTACGCTATTAGAAGCTAGTGTGGTGCCGGAGCTGGTTACCGCCCAGTAGCACACACAGCCTGATTTCTCTGTTGCAGAGGCAGATTAGGGATTTGTGGGGTCCTAGGTCAGAGCAAGTGGGGGCCTCTCTCCACCTTTTCCGCCTGCCGCCCCCCCCCCCGCCCCGTCGTCGTCCCGCCAGCACTCCTGACAGGGAGCTGGGTCAGGGCGTGGGGGCTTCCCCTGCCCGCCTGGTGCTCCTGCCGGGGAAATGGGGTTGGGGCACAGGGGCTTGCCCTGCCCCGCCAGCCCGGCACTCCTGACAGGGAGCGGGGTCTTCCCCTCCTCTCCCGCAGGAGCGCTGAGCGGGCAGAGCGGGTCAGGACATGGAAGTGCCCATATTTCCAGGTGCTCCCCAATTGGCTAGGGCCCCATTGGCCCAATGGCTAATCCACCACTGCTTGGTTGCTGAGAGAAAAATGCACAGGGCAAGAGACTCTCTGTGACCAGCAGCAGGAAAGGAACGGAGAGCAAGGAAGAGGAGAGGAGAGCGCTGTGTGCGTGCACATGCATGCGTGTTGGGTTCCGAATGAGTGCACAGATTAAATAACTGTTAATGTTTGCCTCTTTGAAGGGGCGAGTCGGGGTAGCAACCACATGATGCTCTGCTGATTTTGGCTGCCCTGTCTGTCTCAGGGCCCTTTGCAGGCTGTTCATCCCCCTACCAACACGCTCTTCTTTAAATCATGATCACTTTGAGCTTGATCCAGAGGGGTTCTGAACGTGTGTAATTCCCAGGGAAATGAATGGGGTGATAGATGCGCAGCGCCTCCCAGGATCAACCCCAGGCACTTGCTTTTTCTCTTTGCTGTATTAAGAGACATGACAGTCTCATTCACTTTGCAATGCCCCCCAACAGCATCTGCCCCTCCTGCCTGCCTAAGCTCCTCCCACCTTCTTGTTGCCAGAGAAACAGCCGCCTTGGCAACCTGCTGTCATCCTTGAAATACACATGGAAAAGTCCTCCTGATTGTTTTATTAGATCCTCCGGGCAGATCTGGAGCATCATTCAGTCTGACATGGATCTTTAGTGACACGATTATCTGAGGGACAAGGAGATGCTCACATGTGTAGCATGTGTGTGTGTTTCTGCATGTACCTGTGTGTGGGCATTCAGGGCAGAGCTTAAATTCTTATAGTATATTTCCCAGATGCCTCTCCCCCACAATTCAGGGCCCCAGCTTCAGCTCTGGGGCAGGGAGTCTCGGGACTTTAGCCCCATTGGGTGGAGGGGGGGTGGCAGGGCTCAGGGCTTCTGCCATGCGGGGTGCTCTGGGTCTCAGGGCTTCTGCCCCATGGGGTGCCCTAGGGCTTGGGGCTTCTTCCCTGCAGGGCACCCAGGGCTCGGGGCTTCTGCCCTGCAGGGCACCTGTACTGGGGCTTGGGGCTCCAGGCTTCAGCCACAGAGCCAGCTCGCAACCCCCAGAAATTTGAAAATATTTACTGGAGCTCTACTCTGGACAGCTCTGGCTGAATTTAAGCTCTGTTTCAGGGGGAGTGTGTGGGTGTATGTATGTAAGTGTGATTTAGAGTGTGTGTGTGTGTGTGTATGTATCAGTTCCCATATTATTTCTGCATTTTAAGGAGGGAAAAATAGTTCCTGATTTAAAAAACAAATGCAAATTGTCCCCTTATAAGTGACTGTGAAGTTCCTACCTTTGGTGTCCTGTTGGGCATCAGGACATCAGCTCAGCCACTCTTTCCATTCCCAAATGCCCAGCATGATTGTGATTGAAACCTGGGAGAGATGTGCACACTAGTGCCATATTGTACCATTCAGAGCTTATCTTGCCAGCAGGTTCACCTCCTGTCCCACTGAGCAGTGAATGTCCCCCATAGTGGAAGGTCTTATTCTGCACCGTGCGAAGAATTTGGAGTAGATGGAGGCAGGTGGGAGGGGCCCCGCTTTCTTTGGTTTTCTCCGTAGGATATAAATCTATCTCATCATGTCTCCATGATTCAAAATCATGACAAGGACAGGGTTGCCCTGTGCAGTTAGGGCAGGAAGCAGTTTCCAGGACTTTTGCAGACTTCAGGATCTCTGGCAGACTTTGGGGACACAGGCTTTAGGCTCATCAAACTCAAATTTAGGACAGATGGCAATCCCTGATCACAGCAGGCAACTGTGCATTTTTTCACGTCCATGAACTGCGTGTTTGTGATGTGACACAAGCCCTCTTTCCTCTCCCCGCTCTAGTGCCTAGAATCTCACCAAGCTGAGGTCTATTCTGTCCTTGAGAATAACACGAACAGCTTGTCGCTTGAGACGAATCCCACTGCTACGGTAAGTTTCCTCTCAAGTAATCCTGACCCTGTCCTGCTGGGGGTTCCCTTTGAAATTGGGCCTGGCATAGAAACCACCACGGAGCTGCTGTGCCTTTACAAAGGCAGTAAATCTAACTGCTGCTTCCTCTCCTCCCACCCAGAAAAGAAAAGGCTGAGTTCCTCCCGCCCCTAGGCTGGGCTTATGCATGTTGAATCTTTCTTCTCTCTGGTTAAACAGTTGTTTTGTCAAACGTTATTAGTTCGGGGAGGCCTGGCTGATATAGATGCTGCAATGTGAGATTTGCTCTGAGGCATGGTGGGAGATTTGAGATCATTTCTGGCAGTGGAAACCTCCCTGTATGCAGACCAGACCAGGCCTTCATGGAATATGGGCTGGTACTGGCTTCCAGTATGGCCATTTTGGACTGCTCAGGCAGCGCAAAGATCAGACAGCTGAAGATTCATCCTGCATGGAGAAGTCCTTGTATATTGGCATGGCTGGGACACTGCTGAACCTAGCCATCCCCGATTGGCAAAACAGCCCTCTGAAGGCCATTACCACGGGCCAAAAGTTTAAAGAAGCTCTGAGACTGCCCTAACTTCTGTCAGGGTTGATGCAACCCCTGACAGCCGTGGGGATCAGGGAAAGGGAATCTACAGCCATGTTTAGCCTCCTCTGCATTCTGGTCCTACACCGAGTGCAGGTCGACCAGCCCTGGAAACTGGGCTCAGGGTGTTCTAAGCCCTATATATAATATGTGTTTTCCCCTTACGGTCAAGATGAAAAACATATTGAGTGAAATGCTTCTTGAGCAACTGCTCAAGAGATCGACAAGAGTCCCCTACTTAACAGAAGTGATGGTCTAATAAAAGTAAAGCAGAATTATTCCCTATATGGTAGGGGACATTTTGGAGCACTCTCAAAATGAGGGAGTGCCTCTCTTAGGTGGACTCTCGTGCAGGTTTCCCTGTACTGTGTGGTTTTTGTTTGTTTTTGTTGTTTTGGGGTGGGGGTGGGTTATGAACACATTGGATTCAATGACTTTTCCCAGTTGTTGCTGTTTATTATTGTCAGCGGGGTGAAACCCCTGCCTAACGGTTAGAATCTCTGGTGGCAGCCTTGCCTAGTGGTTAGGGGTAGGGGAACCCAGGCCCTCCCACTTCACCAGGTTCCAACCTAGGGCACTCTTGGTCACCACAGGGAAGGAATCCACTTTGTGTGGTCCAGTTAACACCCTCCCCTGGGTCTCTTCCTACCACTGTGTCCCTCCTTGGGGAGTGTCATGGCTTGCAGTTATCCCTGTAACCTGGTCCGTGGGCCTTTGCAAGCTAAGGAGTCGCAGCTTCATGCAACCACTCTCCTCCTGGGACACTATCCTGGCGCAGTCCCTCCATCACAGTGGCTGCAGCCCCACCTCTCTCTCCACCCACCAGCCTATTGTGCTGAAGAGACTCTCTCTTAAGGCCCTCCTCCAACCGGAGCATGCCCAGCAGGCCTGCTGGGGTGGAGCTTCCTGGGCGCAGATTTGTTCCTGCACCCCTATCTCTCTCCAACGTGAGGTTTGTCCACCCCATCACAATTACCATTTGCACTCAGTTTGGAGAGTAAAACAAGGTTTGGTGAGTTTTGCCTCATTTGCAGCTGGTTTCACTTTCTGTTTCTCATGCAGATTATGTGTCCAGGATCCATTAAGTAAATAATGTCTCACATTACCTACAGTAGTAGAACAATAAGGACAGAAAGGAACAACAAAAATAAATCATGCTAGTACAGTGAAAGGGCTCTTGTTTACAAACTACCTCTAGTCTGATCCATTTCTACCTTCAGAATCCAGTTAATACCAATTGTTTCCCACTGCCAAACTCTTTGCAATTCTGTGTCCAGAATCTGCTGGGCATTCCAGGTGCTGTAACTACACACACCTTCACCACAGTTCTTAAACTTGGCATTGGTCTGTTTGTATTGCAAAGATATGAGGGAAAGTTTTTGGTTATAAAAAACAACAACACCATCCCCGATTCATTAATTTTATTAAAATTATTATTGTAACCGAAGCATTTCTATTCATATTCTCTTGTCTTACTAAACTTTTTAGGCCTGAACGTTCTTGGGAAGTTGAAAAATGTAGTGTGGACAGTGCCTAGGGGCTGAATCCACTACTAGCAACTGTAACAGTGGCCCTCCAACTGCATAATGACTTTGAACATGGCATAATAGAAGCTGCTATATTGGATCATACCAATGGTCTATCTAGTCCAGTATCTTGTCTCCAATAAGCAGCAGCAGCAGCTTCAGAGGAAGAAACCCTGCAGTAGGCAGTGTGACGGGGCAAGGCCAGATGGCTATAGTAAAGTAATGGGAGACAGATATATTAGCTACAGGCTATACAAATTCCTGTTACCAGGATAAGCAAATGGCAGCTGCTCCAAGTCAATTAAGACACCTGGGGCCAATTAAGATCTTTCCAGAAGGCAGGGAGGACAGCTAGGTTGATTGGGACTTCTGAAGCCAATCAGGGGGCTGGCTAAAACTAGTTAAAAGCCTCCCAGTTAGTCAGGTGGGGGCATGTGTCAGGAGCTGTAGGAGGAAGCTGCGCTGTTGTAGAGACTGAGCAGTACAAACCATATCAGGCACAAGGAAGGAGGCCCTGAGGTAAGGGTGAAGTGGATCTTGAGGAAGTGGGGGCTGCTGTGGCGAAGTGGCCCAGGAAATTGTACGCATCCTGTTTCTAAAATGTCAGCTACCATTGCTGACACTATTAGGGTCCCTGGGCTGAAACCTGGAGTAGAGGGCTGGCTCGGGCTTCCCCCTTTACCCCCCAATTTATCACTGAGACTGGGAGACCAGAGAGTCTGTGCAAGGGAGGGTAGCTTCTCCTCACCTCCCTTACTGGCTTATGATGAAAATGGCTCAGTAGGCTCTGACCCTTGCCTCTAGAGAGAGAAGGGCTACGTGGGGGTTCACAGTGAGCCGCTGAGGCTAGTGAAATCAGCCAGGAAACGCGAGACCCATGGAGACAAGGACAGAGCTTTGTCACAGCAGTTATGGGAAAGTTTCCTCCTCTCCCTAAATAGTTAGAGGTTGGCATATGTCCCAACGCTTGAATGGTCATATCCCTTCCAAAACTCTTGTTTACTTAAAAAATATATTTACTGTTATAACATTGAATAGTCCAGTTATCCATAGAAATGTCTGGTATGTTTTGGAATCATGCCAAGCTCTTAGCCTTAGTGATATCTTGTGGCAGTGAGCTCCACAGACCAATTGTGCACTGTGTGAAAAAGTATCTCCTTTTATCACTTTTACATTTTTACCACCTTTCAATTTCATTTTTGGCCTCTTGTTCTTGTGTTCTGAGACCAGAAACACAAGAGATTCCAACTTACCTTTTATCCCATTCATTCTTTGTTAGACTTTAATCATGACCACTCTTCTTTGGGCAATGTGAGTGATTCAGTCAGGGAGCTGAGATACTGTGTACACATCATGGTGCTCTTCACTAAATATGGAGCACTCAGCATGTTATCGGAACCCTGGTACTACCACATGCGAGCCAGTGAATTTGGAGGTTAGAGTGTTTGGAGAGTGGATGCTAAGGCAAAGTGACCTGTTACTGAGTGATGTGGGTACGTCTCTTGTAGCTTCAAGACATGATCATCTCACAGCCAGACAGGGTTGAAGGTAGAAATGAAGACTGTGGGAAAACAGGGAAGAAGAAAAAGAAGAAGAAAGAAATGGTAAGAGCCTTCTACAACCCTGCCGTCAAAAGCAGCCCCATACCTTGTGTTCAGCAGATCACATCATTCAGAAAGTAAAGAACTGAGCATTGTAGTGATGTTTTAAATCTCACCTTCACTTATCATGTGTTCTGTGTCCAGACTCAGCTCTGTGAGGGGACAGAGATGGAGGGGAGGTTCTCTAGCAGGCGCAATGTTAGCAATGGAATGGGAAGGTTTGCATTAAGGAGCTCCCAGCTGCTTACGTGCCAGCCTCTGTCTGCAGTGAACACAGAGTGACTGAAAACTGGATAAACATGGTAGGCCAGATTAATCTGTGGTGTAATTCCATCAAAGTCAATGAGGATAAATTTGACCCAAAATGTCTATGGCCTTCCCTGTGCTAGAGAATTTGATGTGCTGCCTACCACTGCAGTCCGTAGCTCACGTAACACATCACATGCCCACACATAAAATTACAATCAGTACCGCACAAGTATTTGCGCTGCTATTAGGACGGGACTTGCTTTGAGCAAGGCTGACCACTGTTGCTGCATTGGCACTGAAGAGTCTTAGATTCACCCACCGCTGCGCTAGCTCTGGTGCAGTTTTCATCAATGCTAGTAATAGTGGGAAGGCGAGTAGAGAGTTAGGTGCCAGTGATTTTTGCCACCCTTTCCGGTAATTCTGCTCAAGGTAGTCCTAGACAACATGACGATAAATTCCAGTGACTGGTTTAGACCAGCACTCTCACTGTTGCTACCACCAGCCCAGTGGCTGTGTTTGCAAGGAATGCTGTATGTGGATGCAGGCATGAATGCACCCATAACTGGAAGGCTGGTGTGGGTGCACTGCATCACTGCAATATCCACCAGTCCAGCTAGTAATGAATAGGTCAGTTCTCTGGTGTACATGCACCCTTTGGAGAGTCCACACTTTGCTTTTTTTGTCAAATGTTTCCCACTGATGCCACAGAGGAAATGCTAGTGTAGACAGGACTTCATGCAGCCACTGGCATTTCAACTACTCAGTTGTCTAACCTTGCTCACAGCGACAGCAGGAGTATGTGACCCAGTGCTGAAAATGTCCATGTCTGTCCATGCCTTGTCTCTGCAAGATACAGTGGTGTAGAAAAGATCCAGCTATTGAAGAAACAAAATTGGGAAGGTCAGGGAATTCCTCTTTCACAGAATCCAGACTGATTTATTTTTTACTTTTGGAATAACCGAGATCAATTTCCCTTCCCAGGCAGATTGCTTTTTTGGAACAGTGGAAAATAGGAAGCACCTTTATGCCTGGAGCAGGGTTATTAATGTTCATCTCTGGTGGAGCAGCATTCCGCTGGCTGAGTAAATTCCATTCTGTGGATCACTAGTGGCCACTGCTAGTGGAAAGAGTTGCAGAGGATACTTCTTAAGAATCTATCTGGCTTCTTTTCAATAATTTTCCTCCATTTCTTTTTTTCTTTTTATCATTTTGTAGAAATCTCAGCAAGAAACTCTGGAAGAACCCTTTGATATCCTGTATGAGAATATCTAAGGGAAAAGACTGATCGTGCTTGGACTATACATCTCTGAGTATGAGGGAACTGCCCCTCACATCTTTAGTATCCATCTGAATGCTCCAGAGACTCATGGCACACTGATGGCAGAGGCCCACCCTCGTCTCTTTCTAATCTGTTCTTTATGGACCTCAGAATTCCTCTGTTCTGATCTCAGGGTGGCCCAGGCTGCATGGGTGCTCCTGCAGAGAATATTGCTTTCAGTTATTTATAAGTCTGACTTTTAGAGATCGTTTTAGTCAAGATCTGTGCAAGTTTCCCTCATGCAGCTATGCCGATGCATTTCAGTCTTGCTCTATAGCACTTGTTGTACAATACAGGGACCCCGCTACTTTTTTTGACAGTGCACCTCAATCCTGACCTGCAGCCCATGCTATCCCACTCCTAGCTCTCTCCTGTCATGCCAATATGAACTTGATATATGTCTATTGAGGACCTGATTGGGAGCCAAGGCCCCCGTCACCGCGTTCCCTTTCTCAACAACTTCAAGCTGAAACATGCTGATGCGTAAAGCAAAGAGACCTGCTAGCCCTGTACTGTAACTGCAGATGTACAGTACAGCCCTGTACTGCTCCAAAACAGTCTGTCGGATTCAGCTCTGCAGGGTGAATATTTTCCTTTGAATGCAACCAACGGAATCTGGTGTGGCGGGGCAGCAAGAAAAGAGATGCAGAAAATGAAGCAGGAGTCTTCCCTGCCTGTGGCTCATTGGTGATGTTCCTCCCGAGATAAATTATTTGGAGACAGGGCTAGCAAGAGTGGCTGCCCTGCTGGTGTCTGTCCTGTTTATAACCCTGTCCTAGGCTGATGTCCCTTCCAGGAAGGGTGTTTAGAGGGAGAGTTAACATTCTTCTTTTTAATAGGTATTGTTATATAGTGTGATTGGTTTTTTAAGCCCTGGCGTGGGCAGATGTAATATCTTGGGGATAAATCTTCACCCCATTGAAGTCAGTAGGAGTTTTGCCATTTATTTCAGTGGGGCCAGGATGTCAATCCTGGGGTTTAGGATGGTATTTTAAAAAATGCAACTAGACCAGCTTATCAGACGCACAATATATGGAGCAGAGGCCCTGCGTGTGAATTTTCCACCCAAGCTCTTATCCTTGCCATCACATGGATCTAGCCCAGAGGTGGCCAACCTGAGCTTGAGAAGGAGCCAGAATTTACCAATGTACATTGCCAAAGAGCCACAGTAATATGTCATCAGCCTCTTATCTGCTCCCCGCCCTCCAGCCCCCAGTGGCTCCCTCCCCCCCCATGCCTCCCACCTGCCATGATCAGCTGTTTTCCATGCTCAGCAGGCTCTTGAGGGGAGGGCACAGCACATTTGGGGGAAGGGGAGTGGGGGCCGTGCCTGGGGCAGAGCAGGGGGTTGAGCAGTGAGCACTCCCTGGCACACGGGAAAGTTGGTGTCTGTAGCTTCACCCATGGAGTCGGTGCCTATACAAGGAGCCACATGTAGCTCTGGAGCCACAGGTTGGCCACCCTGATCTAGCCTATCAGCTGAACTTACGCTCATTGTAGTTCTGATGGGAAAGGAGTGACATTAACTATATTTTATAACTTGATCAAAACAGTGGATCAAACTGCTGAAGATGTTGTACCTCAGCTTTTCTAAAAACAAAACGAAAATCTGTAGAATAAGCTGAAAGGAATCATACAAATCTCTTTAAAGAGGAAAATCAAATTAAAACTGATGTGAAGGTCATAGAATCCTCTCCAGTTGTAGATAATGCTGCTATACATCAAAGATGGAAGGCTATGGAAAATGTTTTCAGGATCTCCAGGCTTCCTATATTATGTTTTAAGAGATAATGTTCTTATTGCTTTGCTCATTTATTAGAAGAAATTTCAAATGTGGAATCTGTACTTTCTTTATGATGTATTTTGCATTTTTTAAAATACCACCCTAAACCCCAGGATTGACATCCTGGCCCCACTGAAATAAATGGCAAAACTCAATGGGGTGAAGATTTATCCCCAAGATATTACATCTGCCCACGCCAGGGCTTAAAAAACCAATCACACTATATAACAATACCTATTAAAAAGAAAATGATAAATACTTTTCTCTTACCAATGTCTAGAAATTCATTGACACAAGGACCCAGTAAAACTGTTTTTCCATTTGTAAATGCTTTTGATCATTTTGAGACAGAATTTTAAAACAAATGTTTTTGGGGTCACCAGGTTTTAATGTTTCCTGAGTTGACATGGGAAACATGAGTTAGAAAAAAAAGATTCAGACTTAAAAAATTTGCAAAATTGGTGCAATTACAGTAAAAAAAAAAAATTCCTTGCCAAATTTTGAGTAATGTTGGTGATAAATGATATATTTTAATTGATTACAATGTGGCAAGAAAATCTTTAGAACAAGCTGATAGATTAGATGGAGTTAAAATTTACCAAAAATACCCACATTTGTAATTGTTTTAAAGATGGCATTTTATAAGCACTAAATGCTTTATGTACAACTGGAAATTTCTTGAAAAGACTCTGTAATGCAGTGTTGATAACTGCCCTCTGTTTGGTCAGTCTTGTTTGTCATTTTCTTTTATGCTTTTTCCCCACTAATTCACTATATTTACATCTGACCAACTATATATATTATATAGTTGGGGTTATCAAAAATTATAAAGTAATTGAAAGAAAGGGCTGTAGGATAGCATAATTCCCTCATTCTGTACTATGGTTCGAAGAAGGTAGGCAACGGGTTGGAGGCACAATGACAGATTCTGGCTAGTTAAGAAAGACAATGTGAACACCAGAGAAAAGATGGAAGGTCTTGCAGTTTAAGCCTGATCCAAAGCCCACTGAAGTCAATCAGAGTCCTTCCTTTGATGTCATTGGGTTGGGGATTGGCCCATTGAGAGTAGAGGATTGTTCAAAAAAGGCGAGACCATTATGAAGATGTGGAGCTGCAAGCCAGAAATACCCCTTTAGCATCACCCACTACCGAAAGAATGAGACACCCCATAGAATCAGAGTGTGTCAGAGGGAAGGATGGATAAGGAGGAGAGTGTGTGGGGTAGGTAGTGTTTAAGACACAGACGTTTTCCAGGGAGACCTGTAAAGAAAGGCCTCCCACCAAGGGAAAGAAAGGTTATTAAAGAACATTTAAATAGCATTGGTATGATGAATGTGGTGCAGAGAAAATCAGTAATTACGTGGCTTTGTATTTGTACCTAACTGTCTGGTGGGTACAGGGGATTAATACTATTTGTCTGTATTCCACAGGAGGAAATAAGTTAGTTTTTAGTAACTGTCAGACAGCTTAAACAAATGAAATAAAAAAACAGAGCCATCAGCCTCCTGGAATCTGGTTTTATTGGCTTGTTGTGCTTCTTCCACACACATTTTTGCTCTAAATTAAATGATTGTTTTTCCTTCCGAAACATGTCTCTAGGCCAGGGACTACTGGTGATAGCTGGGATCTTTTCCCTAACCATAACACTAATATGCATCTGGATTTAGCTTATAACAAGCACGTGCACTTTGGTTCCCTGGTACTAGGAACACTTGAGGGTAAGGCTCTGTTTGCAACTAGGGAATTACAGAAAGAAGGTGGGGAAATCTCATGTCAAACTGAGTATTGGATTCAGTAGGAGTTGTACTCCCCGCCTTCTTCATAAAGGAAGAATGACTGTCCTGTATGAGCTCTAGACATATTGAAGGTAATATTCCCCTTCCCCCACCCTTATGAGTGAGCCATCTGCAAATGGTCACCTTATGTCGTGAAGCATGTACTTTGATTGCCTTTATATCATTGTCTTAGCCTGCATGGCTACACATATAGTTAATGGTGTTAAAACGATCTAGCCCCTGTTTAGATCCTGCCACAACCCCTTTCAGTGACCTTCTGCAACAAATTCCAGTTTGACAATGCAGAGATTGGATATATTTTTGGTATTACTTTTTTTTTTTTCTGCAGCGTACAAATCTTTTTACTGTACCATCTTTTAACAAGCTCACGTTTTTATTTTGCCCTTTATCTGTAATCAAGAAACACAAAAGTCATAACAAATAACTATGATAAAATGGATGGTCCAAGGTTTAAGGTTTTATTTTTTTCCTTTTCTTCGACAACACCTGTATTACCATAGCACCTGGCTGTTCTGCGCTAGATGATCTGTCAAACAATATCCCAAAGAAACAAATAGATTTTACTGTTAGGCACGTTTAGCCCACTCCTGCAAGATACTGGGCACCTTCTATGAGAAGCTTGCAGGCTGAGGGCCGTTGATGGGAAACTGTGTGATCTTGTGGGTGATGGTTGGGTACAGTGATTCATGGCTTTGTAACCTCCAGGCTGAAGACATCCTTGAATACTATCAACAGGTTGCACCCAATGCAGTGTCTGTGGCACTATGAATCTGCATGTTCACTCCCGACAAGACAATGACCCCTACCTGCCATGAGTTGCACTAGCTGTCTATTGCTTAGTGAATGAGATTCAGGCTTAGAAGTATTTAAAGGCTTATGTATGAGGACCTGTCTGCCTTTGAGACCTTCTGTGTCTCTCTATTCCTTTTAGCCCGGTGCAATGAGCGACTTGAATATGCTGACCATCCCTACATCCAGTCTGAAGAGACCAAAGGCAGGCTGTGGGATCTGGACTGCTTTTCCCATCTGTATTCATTGGAGCACATCTATGCTACCCACCTGGGCTGGGGTCAAGACTCTCTTATTCCCTTTTGGTTTGTTTGTTTAACATGCACATTCCCCCCCCCCCCCCCCCCGCAGACTTTCACTGTCCAGTAATGTGACCCTCACAGAAAAGGGGATTTAGGAATGGCTACACCTCAAGCCACCAGATGGTGCCTTTGATCCCCAGTGCATCTCCTGTCCATCCCCTTTATCTTTCTTTACCCTCCCACAGCCCTGCCTCACTATCTCCAGTCGTAAAATTATGTTTTGGGCAACCAAGAAACTGAGTCAACTTCTGTGGTTGGAATTTCATGACCAGAAATAACAATCACAGTGAGGACAGTAATAGGAGGTTAACCAAACCCCATGCTTCAACCTGCAGAATAAGAAGTGAATGCAGGGTCAGAAAGGAATTCCCTCCACCCACCCACCCCACGGATAGCACTGTGCATTTGTCCAGATGCTAGGTGTGTGTAAGCTAGCAGTGGGGCAGGACTACACAGGTTCACCTTCTTCAGAAGCATCACATACTGGCAACATCATCATCAACCACAGGCCTACTGCACTTTGGCACTGCATTGTCTGTCCTATGGAAGTGGGGTATGTGATGGGGGGGAGGGGGATTTCTTACAGATAGCATCATTATGACAAACTGGAGACTGAAATGCAAAACCAGCGGGGCATGAAAGTCCAAAGAGAGCTGCATCCAGATCCCTCCACTGGTCCTAGAATCATGGCTGGTGAGTGCAGGGGAAAGGAAGGGATGTCTTGTCCTAGGCTTGGAGCCATTGTTGTGAGGCAGGATATAGGTACAGAAAATGTCCTCTGTGTGTCTGCTGTACAGACTGCAAGGAAAATCCTTTCCAATCTGAGTGGTTTTTCTGCTTGAGCCTGGTCAGAAAACCCAGTTACTGACACCTTTGTCCTCTGAGGTTGTTTGATGGCCAAGATTTACCCTTATTGTAGGGGTCTATCACTGAGCTAACATGCACTAAATAAAAAGGAGGGTACTCAGAATAAAAAGCAACAGCAAGGACTCTGTGCCCCGTATTCCACCTAAAAGAGAAGGGGTGAACCTGAATTCTCCCATGAGCAATATTCTGCCTTTTCCAGGTGTTGATATAAAAACATGCCTGGTAGTGGGGCAAACGAATCCCTACTTACTGTCAGAGAGAGAATGACTCATTGCTGCTTTCTTTTAGAGATGAAATACTAATGCAGATTATCATTAATGACTAACGTTTCTATAGTGTCTTTCATGATTCCAAAGAGCCAGGCAGACATTACAAATGATATATGGCAGGGCTTGTATCACCTGCTCCTGAAATGCAGAAGCCACCTCTGGGGTGGAGTACGATAGCTGTTTAACAGTGCACAGCACCTCTACACGAGAGTTTATAATAGGAAGTGAAGAAGCAATGCAAGTTGTAGGGCTACATGTAAGTGGCCCTTGTTATGTGGGAGGATTGTCAGACTAGATTATCAAATGGTCCCTCTGGCCTTCAAATCTGAGAATATCATAGGTAATTAAAATGCTGGGGGAAACTTTAGGGAGCCATAATGTAATTGCCCAAACAGGAATATGGCCAGCACAGTAGCACTAACACCACTGCTTTGGAAAAAGTTGGATCTTTGAATGACCAAGAAGGGTCAGGGCCTCAGTTTTATATTCCATCTGTCTAGCTAGGATTTTTTACGACCCTCAATACCATGGTCTCTGAGCACTTTCAAGTAAGCTGGCACCTAAGGCATCTCTAACACAGTATTAGGGCATTAGTTCAGTAATACTGTTCGGTACTTTACAGACACAACACCTTTCATCCAAGCACCTCTAACTGTTCTACAACATTGGGTGGGTGTTATTTCAGTTTCATAGATGGGGAAACTGAATCACAAGGTAGTGAAATGTCTGCCCCAGAATTGTACACTGGGAACAGAACCCAAAGGTAGAGTTGGGTACAGAATCCAGGTTGTCTGATCCTCATTCCCCTGTTCTAATAACTAGACTATGCTGCCTCATACTGGCTTAGAAGGACGTATTTTTCCCTGCTGAATCGCCCGTGTCAGTTCTTGCAGCACTTTGTTTTTTCCTTTTTGGTTTCTAATTGGGGGGTTGGACTAGATGACCTTCTGAGGTCCCTTCCAACCCTGATATTCTATGATTTAGAGAGTCTATGAAATATTGATTGGGATCAATTCTGCTTATCTTAGATTTGTAAGGATCACCTGCTGAGATAGTGTAGCTGCAGGTAAAGATACAGATTTCCTCTCCTGGAGTATTCCACGTTTTGGCGTTGAGGAAAAGAGCCAACATTTCCACAGAGGTTCAAATACGCATGGTGTAATTCCCCAAATAAATAGACATGGGTTTGGAGAGAACAAGATGAATTCTAGCACACATCCCCCCAAAATCTCCTTGATTGTGAGGCAGTCCCTAACATGCAAAGAGTATTAGTCAAAGAAAATGTCTACAGTAATTGTAAGCAAATGTCTGCTTTTCAGTCATACTTTCACCATCTGCTCATTTAAAGGGAACACTGTCAAGTGGTTTTAATTCCAAATTTAGATTCTTAAAAAAAAAAAAAAAAAAGGGGAAGGGAGATGTTTTACAGAGCTAATGGGTGTGGAAATGTTTATTACATTTTTTAAAAGTAACATATAAAGGAAACCACAATTTCAAGGTGCAGTAAATCCTCCTCTGCCAGGTTGGTTACCCAAACACAATAGTGCTATGCTAGTGGATGAAAAATAGAAAGTAAATCTTTCCAGTCTGGTTTCACTCTCTTACCTGAGTAAAATGCAAAAAGCGAACACTAGATTTCAAAATGAAATCCATTTTAATAGAGGGAGCTATAACCCCACTAAAAATGACTTAAAATAGCTTTTCTATCCACAAAAATCACAATCTCAAGGTCAGATATCTTGGGTTCATCCAGGCCTAGAATGAATGTCGTCAGTGACTATCCCTGGATACGAGGATGTCTGCCAGGGGGAAAAAAATCACTGATGAGACTTAAGATGGCTGAAGAGTCCAATCCATGCTCTTCAGGTTTTTCCACATATATGACAGATGGTTTCTTGCAGAGGTGCTAGAACAATTGTTATGGGGAGGTGGGAGTGTTGACAGTCATTGAACCAAACTGTAAACCCTTTATATAATGGAAACCAATTCAAGCCTAGGGTTCCTGCAGCACCCCCAGTTCCAGTACCTGTGGTTGCTTGGAGAGAGCACAACTGCTGACTGGGAGGCTGTACATTTCCCTTCCTCCTCTGCCATTTCTCAACCTCTTGAGCAAGGCGATTCTCTTCAAAATGGGCTGAGGCTTGATGTATGATATTATGCCTTTGCAATCTAATGCCAGCTAGCTCTTAACAATTCATTGAGTCAATGCATCCCTTCTTAAGATATACTATCAGAATGTTGTTGTAGCATTTCCTCTGTCCCCCACGGGTCTGCTTACCATGACTATGTTGAGAAAAGAGGACTTGCTTCATAAGACGAGTATCAACTACCCACACACAATGGCCAGCCCAGCAAAGTTGATGTTTCATAATCTTCACCTCAATGCTGGTGATGTTAGCTGCAGAGAGAATGCTGGTATGGGTGCGACAATCTTCCCATGTGATACGGAGAATCTTCCTAAGGCAGCATGTTGGTACCACTCCAGATGCCCTCCTTGGACTGTTACCTTGTGGTGGTGGAGAGGCTTGTATATTCCAATGACCCTCAAAACTATGTTGTTCAGAGTCTTGTACCACCGCTTGTATTCAGTTGTCAGGAATGCAGACAAGTTCCTCCAAGTTGAAAATGACGAGTGGGTGCCACAGTGAAAAACTTGCTTGTGCTTTCTCAGGGGCCAGCCCAAGACTGTGAAATTAACTCCTCCAGGAACTAAGGACCATCACAGACCTCACTACCTTCTGCTCCAAGCGCAAGGTGCATTGCTTCCACCTAGCCTTCTCTAACCTAAACACAAATCTGCATGTACATTTGGACAAAACCCACACCTTTACCAAAACAAAACACACCACTGTATACACAGTTCTCACTCTGGGGAGAGGATGAGAGAAAAAATGAACCACATGTGACAGATGTTAGTGTAAGTGGAGGATTGGTCCCACTATTAATTGTGAGAAACTTTCCGGGCTTATACCCTACCCCGGTGGAATTGGCTAATGAACGGATCTGAGTCCTTGCTCCCACTCCCTTTACCCAGAGACTACACCTGCCTAATCTAGAGGACTCCCCTGCCATTCTCCTGTGTGGCAGAGTCTTTGTAACCTCGACAAGGTTGGGCCCAGGATTCCTGGGGGCTTTACCCCCAATCTTGTTGTAGTCATTTGGGACAGGGGCTAGGGTGTCCCCACTCCAGGGTGCTCTCTCTGCTCTGGATGCTTCCCTGACCCACTGATCGTTACATACAGTTCAAAACAAATACAATTTATTAAATAGCAATTAATTTAAAAAATAAGAAAAAAATGGGAAAGGTTAAAGGAAAACACATAACTCTGCTCTGTGGCATGGAGACATCACAAACAGCAGTCTCTGGAATGTAAGGGAAGTTCATGGTCTGTTCCTCACACGTCCCAGGCCTCCTGCCCAGGCCCTGGCTGAGCTGCAGGGATGCTGCGGGTCGAACACTTGCTCTGGCAGTGGCCACATGCCTTCAGGCTCTAGGTGGCAGGACCCTTCTTCCCAGTGTCAGCCTCCTGCCTTCCCTGTCGGGGGTTATGATCCCTTCTCCAAGTCCGGCCTGCAAGGCCTCTTGGCTGAGGGGGTCACCCTGCACGGGGCCCTCTGCCCAGGGTTCCCTTCGCTCTCCCCAGCTGCTCACCACATGTAGCTCTGGACTGCTCCAGCCCCAGCACTACAGGTGCTCTGCCTCCAGCTCCCTGGGCTGCTTTTCTGGCCCCTCTGGTTCTGGTGGCTTGCTGCAGCTTTCCTCCCAGCACAGGTCTGCTCCGTGGGTTGCCTCTCTGGCTCTTGCTGATGCTCTCCCTAGCTCAGGCTGCACCTCTGGCTCCATTTGCCACAGATTTGCTCCCCAGCTCAGCTCAGGCTCCTGCTCTCTCCTTAGCTCACCCCACTGTGGCCCAGGCAATTCCAGCTCACACAGAGGACGGGGTCTCCCTGGCCTCTTGACCCCCTCATTAGCTTGCCCGCCCTGTCAATCAGGCTGACCTGGAGCATTAGACTGTCCCCATTGCCTCTGGGGAATGTCAGTCTCAGGGTTCTGATTTCCCACTGACCCTTCCCTTTGGTACTGGGAGCTAGTCAACCAAAAACCCCCATTAAGTTTTAGTAAGGGATCAATAGTCCCCTTACATTAGTCAGTATGCAGTGTTGTTGTAGCCATGTTGGTCTCGGGATATTAGAGACACAAGGTGGGTGAGGTAATATCTTTTATTGGACTAACTTATGTTGGTGAGAGAGACAAACTTTCAAACTTAATTAGAGCTCTTCTTCTGTTAGTCCTATCACTTAATGCACTACTGAAAGTTTCTCAGATACAATGGAATGAGGGCACCATAAAAATCTTTATAGACTAGAACAGAATTCCATTCCATAGCTGAGGGAATCTGGCAGGATCAGTTAAAATGGACAAATAATTAAACGGCAGAAGAAAGTGTTTTCTTTCTCTCCCATTTAGGTTTCACAATGCTCAGCTATGATGGTGTTTGAGAGAGAACTTTTTTTTAAACCATTCCCCATTGGAAGATGTAACTGTGTTTTATTTACATTATAGTGGTATTTGGTTTTATGGTCTCTGTGGCAGGGTCCAGGCCCATGCCCGTGCAGCAGGATTGAAGCACAGCAGCAATCTTATGTAAAGTAGCAGGGAAACCCTCTTCAAGGGTTTCAGGTTTCTCTGGTGCAACCAAAATAAAGACAGACTAGCAAAATCTCTGCTCACGCTCCCTTCATGCAGCTGAGCAGTGTTTAAACACCACGGCAATACAAAAACAGCAGCAGCTGTGTGTCTAAAAAGCCCTGCTCTTTCTTCTAGGCCAGCAGCCTATTCCTTCCTGAAAGCTCCACTCTTTGTAGACATTGATCCCCACTAGACTCAGGTGCAGGTAGGAGGCTTTCGGTTTCCTTGAATTACCCTCAGCTCAGATGGGACCCTGAGAAACATAGCCAACTGACCCTGCTGGGCTTTCACCCCTCAAAACCTATACCCTGTTTTGGTTCTGTGCTGCCCCCCCCCCCCCCCTTAAGAGTACAGAGCCTATCATATCTGTGAAGGCGACTGTGACAAAAGAATGAAAAGACATTTAAAACCTGGGCACTTTTTCAGAGGAGGGTTGCAGATTAGTTCACTCTGGCTGAATCACTAAGATGTTTGTATTCACAGCTGTAGCTCACGAAAGCTTATGCTCTAATAAATTGGTTAGTCTCTAAGGTGCCACAAGTCCTCCTTTTCTTTTTACAGAGATCTTTGCCACTCTTTTAAATCTGGTCCTTTCCCCTAGGAATTGAAAAAGCAAGGGCCCTCGGGAGGCTTAGCAGAACTGAGGGAAGTAGCCCAGTGGTGAGGCTGGGGAAAAGTCTGATTCAGCCTGCAGTGTTCATACTACAGGTTTCAGCTGTGTAGAAGAGAACCAGCTCTCAGCTGCCTGCGAGGAGCCTGCCAGGGTCCCCCAGCAAAGCACAGACCCCCTCCTTCTGGTCCCAGGATGGGAAGGAAGCAGGAGGAAAGGGAGGATTCAAAGAAAAAGAAATCAGACAAAACACTCTCCTCCTACTCCTCAAGGCATCACTATGAGATGTCAGAACCCTAATCAACACCAGCTCCAGGCCCCATCCTCCCAGCCCCAGCTGCCATGAGAGCCAGGCCCTGCCAGCAGCAGCTCCTCCTCCTCCTCCTCTCTGTCATCAGCCAGTCTGGCCTGACACATTGAGCCCAGGCTGTAGAGTATTGTCCTAAAAGCAGAAAGAGAGAGAGAGAGAGAGGAGAGGAAGGAAAGAAAAAAAAAAAAAAAAGGAGAAAGAGAGAAAAAAACCCCCACTCACTCAATCACATGACCTGACAGGATTTGTAACCATTTCTTTTTGTGCCACAAAGAATGTTAAATACATATACTAAAGCCCCACAAAAGGAAAGGAGCTAAAATGGGACAATAAGGAAGCCTTGCAAGGTAAGAGCCTTTTCAAAGAAAGGCTGTGACTTTCTAGGGTAGGGGGAGGTGTTCATTTCAGGCTACACCACTCTGCCAGGGGGGGCTTGTTTAATTTCACATGGCGGCTGGTTTGCCAAGGGTCATCAGCAGAGGAAAAGTGACTAACGCAGGAAGGCGATTGCGCTGGTGCGACCCCAGTTCTTTATTTTCTTAAATTCTGCTTATCCTGAGTGTGTGTATGTTCCTAACCGTCTGGAGAGGTAGATGTGCAGGCTTCATTTTCTTAGGAGGATACTACAGCCCTTGCCCCAAATATATTGCCTTTGATGTTGTACTGGCGGAAATGGGAGGTGGGAGCGATTAAAAGCTAGTTTCTAGGGGAAAACAACATCAGCTGGGGGTGGGGTGGAGGGCAGATTAAGCTGGAAATAGTTAAAACAACTAAAGCTCTTTAGATATGGAAGATTTTTTTTTTGTCAGACTTTTAACAGCTTGGAGGAAGGGGAAACTGCATTAATTTGTGTGTTTGTTTGAAATAAATGGCTTGTAAAAGGAAACAGCAGGTCTGGCTTTTTTTTTCTTTGAATTTTCGTTGTGTGGTGTTTGTTGTGGTTTTAAAAAAATCCCAAATGTAACCTGAGCTCTTCACCTCCTCTCCCCCCCCCCACCCGAGAAAGGGCTTTGAAAAATGACTGTTTGCTGAAATGTATTATTGAAGGCAGGAGGAGGGATGTGGTGATGGGGGAATCTGTAGCTCTCACATTTCACATTCTTTAGCAACCTTCCCTTTTCTTAAGTGTGCACGGATACATATGCACACACACACCACAGAGGTTTTCAGAAAAGCAGGCCCCAGTACAGTTAACCCTTGGGAATTCATCTTTCTTCTTCTTACCATTTGGTTTCAAAAAAATGTCAGCATCCTGCTCCCCAATAGAGAAACAGAAGGGGAGGAATGGGGGTGGGGAGGCAATGCGATCTGATCTGTTTTATAAGGGGCATCGGGAGAGAAAGTTTGAATCAGGGCAGTTTCTGTACAGTAAGAGGGAAAACTGGCTGCTGAAAGCTATGCAAAGAGCTGGATGATATTTTTTTCCTTCCCTTGATATTTTCCATATGGTTCCACTCCTCTTGCATGGATTCCTGTCAGTCATGTGGCTACTGGGTGTCTCTCCGTTCAACAGCCTTTAACCTCCATTTGCTACTTAAAATTTTGTAATGATCAACAAACAGTTAAAGCTTAATAATAGTAATTAATACCTAGCTCGTCTATCTTTGTGTTGTGATTTGCCTTTTTATTTTTCTTTTGTTGCACCCGAAAGGCTTTTATAAACCAAAATTTCATGCTTTTCTGAATTTTGCAAAGGATTGCGTGGCAACTCTCTCTTCTTTATAAAGCTTAGTCCAGATTAAAAACTGCCTCTATGAGGCCTGATCAACACCTAAAATTTTCAGGTCCACCTAACTGTGTCACTCAGGGCTGTGAAAAATCTTGTGCCCTTAGCATGGTAGTTAGGTCAACCTAACCACCTGGTATAAATGCAGCTAGGTTGACAGAAGGATTCTTCTGTCAACCTAGAATAGATCTGTCTCTTGGAGAGGTGGTTACCTAAATTAGTGGTTTTCAACCTGTGGTCTGCAGACTATGTCTAAGATTACCAAAGGGGTACACAAATTAAAAAAGGTTGAAAACTACTGACCTAAATCAATGGAAAAAACCCTTCTTGCTGCTGTAGGAAGCATTTACAGTCCGGTGCTACAGCAGCACAGCTGCAGCACCGTAGCTGTGCCACTGTAATGTAGACATACCCAGAGCCACATCGCTGCTGGCTGTAGGCTTCCCTCCCCTCGCCCACTGTGATTTTGAAGTTGACAGACAAGTGGTGGGTGTGCATGTGTGACACGTTCCCTGTTGCGGGTTTATGACTGGACCCCTGCTGCGGATGGGGATAGCAGGGTGGTCTGACCCACGGTGGTCTGAAAATATCTCAGCAGAACTTGCTCAGGAAATTTTGTGAGAGCTTGTGGGGGGTGGTGAAGAGGGTTATGAGGAGTTTGTGGGTAGGAAGAGGGGACTGTAGGGAGGCAGGCTGGTGAGGATGGGCCTGTGGGCAATTTGTGATTGCTAGTGAAGAAAGAGGGCAGAGTTTGTAGCAGAGGTTACAGAGCTTTATGGGAATAAGGGGTGTGTGTGTGTTATAGGAAGCCTGGGGGAGGGTAGCAAGTCTTGTGGAAAATTGTCAGTGTTCTCTTCCAGCTCTCGCTCTCTGCATTACCTTAAAGCCTTGTGTACTGTATGAAAATAACTTGCTCCTGGGCACCTTCCTTGACACACCAAATAGTCACCTTTGCTGAGTCTTAACAAAACAGCCTGATTATACCAGCCCTGTCCAGCTGGGAGTGTTTCTGGGCTGCAAGAGCTTTCCCTCTGCCGCATGTGTGTGGGAGGTTTGGGGGTTACTTTGGAGTATTCAAGGCAGGAGAGAGAGGGAGCCTCAGTTCCCTTCTGCAGGAAAATGCTGAACTGGACCTGGATGGGCTTTTTCTCTTATCTTTAAATAAATAAATAAATTAAATAAACCCCAGGAGATAGAAAGGGTTAAGGCCCCTTCCTCTGTCCCCCTCCCTCTTTAAATGTAGGAAATGGATCAAAATGGATGGCCATTTTTGATGATAGGTTGTGGTTCCAGTAACAGGAGATTGCTCTCGCACAAGGGGAAAGCAGTGGAAAGAGTGCGGCTAGTACCTTCTCATACTCGAATATCTCCCTGGATGTTTCACAGCTCTTCTCACTGAAAATTTTGGGGTGCAAAATGAGAGATTACTTGGTATTATCAACACCAAGTGTTCAAAGAACATGAGTCAGCCCCCTTCCCCGCCAAAAATCATGATTGGCTTAAAAATGCTGACACTTTAAACGAGAATGATTTTGGAGTTCTTTTTGTCTTCTGAGTGAGCCTTTATGACTCACATTTTCAAGCTTTTCTCTGCAACTGGAGGGCTGGAAAGGTAATTTTTTAATGAAAGCTGAGATTCTCATGCAGCATGGCTCCAGGTAAAACAGCAAATATTGGAAGACTCAGGATAAAGTCATGAGTGTTGGCAATACCGATTTCTCTCTCTCTCTCTCTCTCTCTCTCTCTCTTCCTTTTTGCTAGCTTCCTATACTCTCAGCCCTGCCTGGAAGAGGTTCTCTTTTTGGGGGAGAAGAGAATTCACTCTCCCTAGCCAATTCCGTGTCTGCAGATTAGTACCAACTGTGATTATGGCTTTTTGATGTAAGCAGTTATGTTGCCAAGGTCTGGACTGAGATCCCCCTAGCTCACTTTGCACAGGCTACTAAAGAACCATGAGAGTCTGATGACTATGGCTGGTTATTTATTTGCAGAAAATGGGAGAAAAGTCCTGATTTATTGCCGGAGATGGGGATGGGGAACACACAAAAGTAGTATTTTTTGAGTTTTTTTTTTAATTAAAATGATTTATAAACTTATTACTTATTTCACTGGCCACAAACTTGTAAAAAAAATCATAGTGGAGTCTTCTTCAGAACTGGTGTAGCTGGGTTAACAAAGATAATGGGAGAGTCTCCTTGCTGCAGCCCTCTTCCACTGCTCTGGTGATGTAAAGGGGCCTTAAAAGTGGTGGAACAGTCCCCTGAGAATTCTCTCAGTACAGAAGTACTCCTGTTCTTTTCTCAGTACAGAGGCAGCATAGGGCTGATATAGGCAGCTTTCTGCGTTGTCTCTGATATAGAGATGTGCTAGGGGTAGATGTGGGCAGACAGCAGGAATGGCTGATATAATCTGGCTATTCTAGGCGTCGGAGGAGCCCTTAAGGGAGCCATGCAAGGCTGCTATTAGTTCAACTTGCATCGGTGGCCATAATGACCCACAGGGAAGACCAGAATTAGCTTTGACTCCTGTACAGTGCAGATTGTGGCCCATTGACTTTCTACGGGAAAAATCCCTAGATGTCCATTTGTTATGAGAGTTATAAGAGTGACACATACAGCATCAATAATGAACTGTTGGTCACTGCTGGCTTAGCTAGGATTGCTTGACACTGTGATCTAGAGGGGAAAGGTTCTGTATCCCATAAATAGATCTCCCTTTAAGGCAAATTGCAAAACATCTGAAAATGTGTTAGAAGTTTGACTCTTCTCAGTAATAACATCAGAAACAACTTTTTTTAACGTCCCTCCCCCCCCCCCCACTCAGAGACTTGGCAAATAAGTCAAAGGAGAATTAATTCTTTTTTTGCACAGTTTTAAAACAAAAGAGTTAATTCCACATATACCATTCTGTTAACGAGCTGGGATTTTAAGTAGTTTCTTCATTTATTTAAAACAGCTTTGCAGTTCACCTTTAAAATCGCTTCCCACCATATGGCCTAATCATTTCCCTGTGCTACACTTTTTTCTAATTATCAAACCCATTTGCTTTAAAATAGGTGTTTTTAATTTCACAGCCTTGTCGTCTTCTCCTGCTTGATCTTACCCTAAAGCCAGGAGGCTGAGTCTGTGACATCACATTCATTCTCTGTGGCAACAGGCAGTGATTTACTTTTTTCAATTTAATTAAAAAGCAGCTTTCAAATTCTAGGTATCTTATATATTCTGTCACTGGGTGACTGTCCCTTTAAAGGGAGATCGGTCCAGTTTCAGTTGTGACATATTTAGCCTGCTTATCCAGGTGGAGAGAACGGTCTCAATCTCAAGAGATCAGAAATCGTGAAATTGGCCCCCAAAATCATGAGATTTAAAAACCCATCAGATCATATTTTTTAATATTCTTTACTCATCTGCCAGTGTGTGTGTGTGTGATAATTTCAGGTTGAAAAGTCAACCTTAAATGCACCACCTCTCCCTGGCTGCTCTGATGGAGGCTCCATTTACCATTTCCTCACCCTTAAGACTGGGGAACTGCCATTCCTTTCCTATTAGTGTCCTGACTCCCTCCCCTCCTAGTTTACCACCCATTTTTAATCAAAGGAAATAAGTAGTTCAAGAACTACTGAGCTAATGAATGCATCATGGTTCACGCTTGCAGATAAAACTTATTTTACTTTTTAGAGTTGATGAGTCACAGATACACATATTAAAGAACTTTAAATTTTATGTCAATCATTCATATAAGCCATAATGTCACAGTAAAACAATATGGAATTGGTTTAGCCTTTTGCAAGAATCAGTCCTTCCCCCTGTACCCCATTCTCCTGTAACTCCTAAATCTGCCTCCTGATTCCCCTCACCCTCCCCATCCACCTTTCAACAGTGTCACTGCTTCTCCTCTCAGTGCCTGTGTCCTGTCCAGCCCCCTGGCCCACAGAGTGGCAGCCATTTGCCTGTGGGCATGACTCCAGTCTCACTGGAAACAGTGGGAGGTGGCAGCCGTCTTTATTAAGGGCAGCCTTGTTGCCACATGTATGTAGACTGTAGGGAAATGGCAGCCATCTTACTGGCATCAGCCCCATTGACGGGTTACAGGGGATGGTGGCCATTTTGAATGAGAGAAGATTTGTGAGTCAGGCAAAAAAACACCCCAAAGTTGCCAGAGCCAGGATAAAATCACAAGAGTTGGCAACACTGAATAAATGAGCAAAGTCACATGACAGGCCAGTCATGTGGTGACATCGGATCTTCTGGGGTGGAGATAAGAACAAATTCTGTGTAGAATTGGAGGGGGAGAAGAGATGCTCCAATAGGATGCTCTGGGAGTAGTATCTGCTTGGTAGAGAGCAGGGGGAACTCAAGAAAGAAGCCAAACCCTCAGAAAGGAGGGGCTGGACTCTGCTTGTGGGGGGTGGAAGACTCTTTCATGTTTGTTTTGGATTTGGATATGTTGGAAGGGGTGGACTTGTTTCTTTAATGATTTAGCTGGAGGGCAAAATCACTGCAGCAACCAGTCGAAGCTGGAAGGTCAGGTGATCCAACCTGAGTGAGGAGAAACTGCGTCAGTCGCTAGCCCGAAGCCAGGCCAAGTAGGCAGTCCTGCTATACCCACAAATAAAAATTCTTCTCTCTCACCCTGTTCCTATCCTGTTTGACTCATCCCCTCTGGAAAAACCTAGGAAAAGAGCACCTGATAGCATATCCTGAAGTTCAAGAAATCTGGGGAAGTGCTTGGAGGTGAGTTCTGGTGTCCCAAAAACTTCACTGAAAATGTCAGGCTGCCTATTTGAAGTAGGGAGCTGTTGCTCAAGCATGTCTGCTGATCTGTGGTTTTCTTGAGTAATTAATGTGGTTTCTAAGGTAGCCAGGACACAGACCATTCAGGGCTTTTAGGTCAGCCTCAACATCTTAAACTTCACCAGGAGAAGCCACTGTAGATCATGGATAATGGATGTCATTCATGTGCTCCCTGCACAATATCCTGCTTATCAGGTGGGCAGCTGCAGTCTGCACCAGTTGCAGTTCTAAACAGCCTTCAGGGAGTAGTACTGAACTGTAAGATCACTTCAGGATTGGGTAGCAAAAGACCTCTAATTTGGGCACTAATATCTGCAGTTGCTGCAGTGGAAATGTGGAATGGCAGGACAGTTACTTTTGCTATAAGCATTCTCATGTTTGTTGCTTTCTCTGTGTGACAGTCCATCTTTAAGATTTTGCATATCAGAATCCATGGCTTTCAAGTCTTTCTGAGGCCAGGTCTGCATTACAGACTTCTGATGACACAGCTGTGCCACTCAGGGATGTGAAGTGGTATGATCCCTGAGTGACATAACTGTGAGCAGAAGTCCCTAGTTTAGCGACAGCTGTACCAGCAAAGCTGTGCTTTTATCGGCATAGCTTGTTTTGTTCATGGGGGGCTGTTTTGTTATACTGCTGCAAAGTGCAGCTTTGCTGCTACTACTGCATCCACAGTAGGAGAACTTTGGTGCGATAGTGCAGAGGTTCTCCAACGGTGGGGGTGTGGAATGTATTGGGGGGGCAGCACATGAGAAGCTTTAAGAAGAAAAACTTGTGCATGTTCAAAGCTGGGTGGCCAGAGAGTGGCAGCTACTGGCCAGGCGCCCAGCTCTGAAGGCAGCACCACCACCAGCAGCCTTAGAGAATTAAGGGTGGCAATGCCATACCAACAGAGCCCTGCGCGGATTCAAAAATGTGTATCCACATCTGAACTGTGATCCGCAGACAATTTTTGCAGATATCTGTGGATTTGCAGGGCTCTATGTACCAATCCACCCTTACTTCTCTGCAGCTGCTGGCAGCGGCGCTGCTTTCAGAGCTGGGCGCCCAGCCAGCAACTGCTGCTCTCTGCTCTACTTTCAGAGCTGGGTGGCTGGAGAGAGACAGCTGCTGGCCAGGCGCTCGTGGGAGAGGGGACATAAACTACTACAGATACAAAGAAGGTGAGGCCGCAATCAAGTAAGTTTGAGAACCACTGCTAAAGTGTACCAGTAAAGTGCTCTTAGCATAGATATGGCCCTAGAGTGATATATCTAGGCTGACCAGGTGTCTGGTTTTCGACTGGAAAGTCTGGTTGAAAAAGTGACCTGACAGTGTCTGCTCAGCTCTACTGACCGGACACCCAAAGTCTGGTTACTGCAGGCGGAGAGGCACCGGGTCATCACCGCACCAGCCTGTACTCATCTGGTGCAGCCTCCTACCTGCGCCGGGCAAATGCAGCTCCCAGCCCCGGCACTTCAGGCGAGTCCCTCCTGACCCAGGCAGAGGGGAGTGTGAGAAGAGGGGTGAGAAGAGGGGGAAAGCAGCAACTGACAGAGGGAGGAAGGAAGAGAAGCGAATGGGGGGTGGGAAGAGGTGGGGCAGGGGTGAGGCGGGGCAGGGCCTTGGGGGAAGAGGCGGGGCAGGGGAGGTTCCAGCACTCCTGCTGGACTGTCTGGCATTTAAATATTACAAAGTTGGCAACCCTAGATATA
Organism: Lepidochelys olivacea; assembly: GCF_965140295.1. Lineage (NCBI taxonomy): Eukaryota > Metazoa > Chordata > Testudines > Cheloniidae > Lepidochelys > Lepidochelys olivacea. The sequence goes on along the minus strand of NC_140411.1, from coordinate 263,451,718 downwards.
TCTGAGTGAGAAATGGATCCCTTCAGATTTAAGCAAGTCACAAAGTGCAAGACTGGGGTGTCCTGGGATTTTGAGTGCTCTAATTTATTTGTACACAGTTTAACACAATAGGGCCCTAATCCTAAATGGATTCTCTGGGCACTACTGTAATGCAAATAATACTTTTTTGGTAGCCAGGGCAGAGGAAGTGTAAAGGGAATGGTGGGGGGCATTGGCAGTAAGAGAGGAGATGGCAAGGTAAGGGAACTTCTATTAGGGGAGGCAGAAGGGGTAGGCGGAGGATGCTGGAGGTCAGGTGAATTGGTATCAAGCCTGGAAAAACTAGTACTGAACTATCAAAATAGGTGCATCTAGAGGGGACAGTATCACAGCATTGCTGAGTACTCCCCACCCCCTTTTCTGTGGAATTATTTTCCCAAAGAAGACATTTCAAGTGGCTTAATTCTCAGGCTAAGTGGTTGTCTCTTTTGTATTGTCTGTAGTAGGAACTGGACATGGTTTAATCTGCCTTTTCAAACCATGTAACTAATAGATATGTTCTTCTCTGGATTGTACTAATGTGAAAGAAGAGAACTTGGCCCTTAAATTCTATGAAACTTTCAGGAGTCGATATGCTCGGAAAAGTGACTCTAAAACTAGACCATCTTACTCAGCAGAGCTGCTTCCTGTGCATATTCAGAGTCATACATAGGTGCTGACTTTAATGACAGAAGTAGGTTTTTACTCCTGTTAGCCCTGCAGAGCCCATAAAGTTATGACAGAGGGAATTGGATTCTCTTTTGGCTTGTTCATTATCATCAACAAAATTATCAGCAAAATTCCAGTTGCAGAATCTTTATTTCTGGTGATGATGCATACACTGGAATGACCCCAGCTGAGTTTGCAAGGCTGGCAGTTAGATACACTATTTTTTTTAAAAATAGTAAACTGAGCAAAATTGATGTAGAAGTCATTGAAAGAGAAACATGAAACCTCAAGATGCCATTTTAGTCACTTAAAGTGCATTATTGCATTTTAAAATGATACACTCAGTTCATGTTCAAATTGTAACACCCCTCATTCTTTATTATGAATGTTATTTGCATACATGTGTGGTCTTTGTGCCACACCTTTGTGCCAAGAGTTCATCTGCTCCTGTTGCTTACCCATACCTGGAGTCAGAAATCCACTCTAGTAACATCAGCCTTAATTTCTGTACAGACTATTTTGTCATCTATAAAATAGGGAAAAATACCTTGCAGGGTTGCTGTGGAGATAAATTGATTGTCTGTAAATTGCTTCTAGGGATAAAGAACAAGAGAAGGAGGGAAATACAGAAAATGGAGGATGTAGTACTATGGATTTTTTTTCTAAATAGTCTATTTTTCCCCTATGAAGAGAGCTGTCTGTTTTTTCTAAGCCTATCAGTGTGAATGTTCACAGGGTAAGAAAAGTTTGTCACCACTAATGTGCTGACTGTGAAATGTATTTTTAAGTTTGTAACTATAGCTGGCATTTCTGCGCATAGTTCTGATGGTAGCCATCTTGTTGAAAACCAGTAAAAGTAGTATAGTGTGACACCACTGGCTGGAGAGCCCAATGAGATTATAAAATACTTATGGTTATGATTAAATCACAGGGTGCCACTCGTTTACATTCTCTTTGAGCCTTCAGCCTGCATAACATTTCAACCATATGGTTGCCTTCAGCAATGCCAACAGTAGTTAAACCTTAAAAACAAAAAAACTTCACATTTTAATTTTGGTGACAAATTCTTCTCACTGCAGACTTCGCAGGACTAAGCAAATGGAGAGCAGGTTTCCATTCTCTTGCTCTCGCTCGAAAATTAAGTCATGTTAAAGCACAACCTTATTAACCCTGTTAAACATGACTTTTCAGTGTGTGTAGCTCATGTTCTAACATGACTTAATTTTCTAGCGCAGACAAGGCTGCACCGGTCATTGATCTGTGGGGAAACCCCTTAAGCCCTGAGTTTTCTCCTTTGAAAACAAAGGCCTGTTTAAACTAGAGAACTGAACTGTTGGTAATTGAAGCAATGCACAAGTGTAAGTACCAATAATGCTGTGAGTCCACACTAGCCGTGGGGTACAGGTTGATAGCAGTTTTACCCCACATTCACACTACTGCTGTGTTGCTCTGTCTTCTGGGTGCCTCTGCTACAGTTCCTTCTGTAGCCACCTGAAGCAGTAGCTTCTGAAATATTTTGATAGACCGTCTGACAGCCCAGTAGAATTATGGGAGAAGAGGTCAAACTTCCAAAATTTCCCAGGCAATCCCATAAACTCTCAATGATCACCATAAGTTCCTAGCCTCTTTTTCAAAATGGAGGCTAGGGTAAAAGCTTGTCTCTTGCCCCTGTGTTTCTGCTGTAGTGTTTGGAAAGCAGTTGTGAGGCATAGTGGTTGGGTGTTCAGGCAGTACCTGCTGAGACACTGAGACCAACTCTAGAAGTTCATGGTGTTTAGGATGCAACTGTCAAAACCACCGCCAAACTGCCTGAGTAGGTGGCTCTGTGCTGTGCTTGCAACTGATCACCAGGTGGAGTGGTGCTTTTGTGTCTGGACCATGACCACAGCCTGGTGGGACTAGATTGTTCATCCCAGGTCTCAAGAACAGCAAAAGCAGCATTCATTAAGGATGAAGATGACAATTTTGCTGGATCTCTGTGGTGAGCTAGCCCTGAAATGGTAGTGCCAGACTGCAAGGATAAGCTCTCCTTGTCATTGAAAAGCAAGTGGTGATTGCCCTGTGGTGACTGTCTGCCCTGGGTAATTATTGGGCATCAGCATGGGGTTGAGAAGTCCATGGGGGTGCTGTTGTGATAGAGGTTTGCAGGGCAGTATGTATCAGCAGTGAGTCATTGGGTGTGGGGGACAAAATCGAAGTGATTAATGTGCTGGAGCTCACTAAGTGAGTTAAGCAGTGCAGGGGATGTTAATGGATCCCATGTGCATATTTTGTGTCTCCTTTCTTGCCCAGGAGTATGTTAAGAGAAAAGGTACGCCTCAGTGGAGACAAAGGCCTTTCTGAATCATTGGGTGTTCATGGATGTCTGTGTAGGAACGGCAAGCAAAGTAGAACTTTATTCCCACTGAACAGCTCTGATGTTGATGGTATTTCTGTCCTCACTTAACTCTGGCTGAGCCTTTGCAATCCCTTTAGGATGGCTGTATAAACCTCTGCCTGATCAAACGAGACACAGATTAAACCATATACTTGGATGGTGCAGGAAGATGGTTGTTAAGAGTGTGCATTTGGAAGACAGGAACCATGGTGGAGGTGTTTGACCTGCAATGAATGTTCAGTGAATAATTTTTGATTATTTGTATTGGCCTGCTGCATTTTGCATAAAGTGAAAGCAAAGATGATGACGTCAATGAACAGTGAAGTGCTAAGGCAGTGCTAAGACCGGAATTAATTTATGCACATCTGGACAGACAAGTGGTCACACCTGAGGCTGTTAGCACAGGCTTCAATTGCCATGCTGCATAAATTAGAAATGCTCCGTGCACTCACTTTCAAACTGGTGATGGGGAATTGAGTATGGAACAGTGAAATGAATATAACTTGGGATTTGTAGTGTATAGTGAATCACTTCATGCTGTGATGCAGCTGGATTTGTTTTAATGTATGAGACCTAAATTGTCTGTCTTTGTATGGTGAGGAGGTTTATGGAAGAGTGGATTATTGCAGTGCTTTTCTTTTCTGGTGGCAGGATTATGCTTCGGATGACTTTATAAGGGTTTTGTGCGCCAATAGTGAGAGAGATGATGGAGGAGTGAACTGATGTATTGATATTAAATAATAGTATCACTGATGTGCAAAGTACAAAGAACATTTGATTTCAACAATAAATTATTTTACATGCTGACAAGCTTACAGGACATGCAAAATATAACATATATAAAATGACAGTTGTACAAGAGCAGAGGCAATATAGATCTTTTCTTAGTAGCACTTGAAGTGCCTTTCGTTGGGATGTACATTTTATTGTCCATTCTCTTGCATGTGGGTAGAAGAGTGCTTGGGAAATGATTGTGAGGGAGTTGGGAGTCGGAGGCAGTCCAAGAACTATTGTCCTGATTGATGCCACGGGTATTGGGTAGGTGGAGCAGGTACAGGAGCAGGGACCCACTGCTGGGTCAAAGTCACTTTTTCTTGTGCCTTTTACGTAAACAGATTCTTTTAGAATTTTCTGTCCTCCATTTTGCTTCTCCTTCCTGTTCAAATAGAATCCTGCATAACTTGCTTGTTGTCCTGCCTCTCCATGAGCTTTTCAGTACTGCCTTTCACAGGTGATCCTCATCTTGTGCTCTTTAAACTGGTACAAAGGGTCTGAATCCTGGTTTGTGTCTCTATGTATTTCTATGATCCGGTTCTCTTAACTTTTCTTCTTCCTGGACCTCATTGCTGTGGAGTTAGTCTGCATACCTTCCTACCTGTTCTGGAACATCCGTATTGCTGGAATGCACACTACAGTGAAATACAAGAAATCAGAGTGGATCATAGCAATGCTCCATCAATCTCTTGGAATACTCAGACATGCTATAAAAGTAGCAGTTTTAGTTCAGTTTTGAATTCCAGTGCCGACTGTTAAGCCACTCTGTTTGTGGCATAGAAATGCTCAGGACATATTAGAAGTCACAGACATTACAGTAAGAAGATGGGGTGGGGATTACTTTAAGGTGAAAATGGGGCTGATGAAGAGGGAAGGAGAGGACCATGTGGTGGTCACTGCAATAGAGCAACAAAGATGGCTTATTACAAATCCTCGGAAGAACATCTCTTTGTGGAGGCTCCCAGCCAGGGAAGAATTCTTAAGTCTGCTTTGCACTGCTTCAAAGATATGAAATTGGATGAATCTGATTAGCAATGCTTTTCATGGATTAAACAAAAAGTTATTGCAAGCAGATAAAAGCACCATGCTACTAAGGCACCATAGCCAAGCGTATGTGTTGACAGATACAATGTAACATAACTGCCATGGCCATAGAGCCCAGTTTGTAATTTCTTGCAATAGAAACTGCTTCCTTTTAAATTGCAGTTTCTGTTTTACCTTTTAATTTGTCTCCTTCCTGCTTGTCTGCCATTTTGAGTCTGGTCACGTGGCATAGCTCATCCAGCTGGTATGCACGCCGTGCTGGGTGCTTCCACCCTGAATGGAAACAATGGCTCCTGCAGCCAAAAGGAAGGGGAAAGGGATGCCAACTTGAGAATCCCAGTTTGGTTCCCTCATTATTACCAAGAATAGGCAAAGCAGCTGCTGCTCATGCTGTACTGGCAGAGGGAGGGAGGAATAGTGGGGGGAAGAGAGATGGGTACTGCTGCTCTTGTCCTTTTTAAAAAATGCAATTTAATAAAAAACACTAATTGTGGAGTTTATAGGAACCTGCAAAATTTTCCCCACAGCCTAAAAATCATCCCGGCATCAGTTCATCTCGTAATAAAACCTGTATAGCAGCTGCACAGGGCTTTTCCTGCCATGCTGACCTGGCCACTGCCTCTGCTACCCTGTCCTGCTTGTCTCTCCCCCCACATCCCAAAGAAAGGTCTAGCTCCTCTCCCCTTGGCTGCCTGGTTCGGGGAGTTGCTGTTCCTCTTCCTCTTTATTGAGCCAGGTGGTACTTCTGTGCAATGCTTTAGCACGATGGGCTGGATGGAAAGGTGGGTCTTGAGGATTTGGTTCAGCTCATCATAAAGCTGCGGAAGTCTTCTTGCTCTGACCAGATCATTTGTTGTCCCAGGACCTCCAGTCTTTTCATTTTCTCACAAGACCTTTTGGTGTTCTTGGTGATGCCCATCTCTCCCAGATGATGTTGGTTACTATGAAAAGAGTGCACATCTTAGCTCCATGGTTTGTGCAGTGCTGTTTATACACGTGACGGACTTACCGCCAGTTTGATACCTGTGTTGGGGAGTGCAGAAAGCAGATCAGACTGGCCAGCTAAGCAATGACAGATATAGATTGGTAGTGGAAAGTTTGCATCATTGGGGCTATGCCAGCCATCTTCATCCCCACTTTGGTGGAGACTGGCACAGTGAGGGGCAACATGAATCTTGTCCATATGCTCAGGGTTTAGTTGATCGCCATATTTGGGGTCAGGAAGGAATTTTCCTCCAGGGCAGATTGGAAGAGGCCCTGGAGGTTTTTCGCCTTCCTCTGTAGCATGGGGCACGGGTCACTTGCTGGAGGATTCTCTGCTCCTTGAAGTCTTTAAACCACGATTTGAGAACTTCAGTAGCACAGACATAGGTGAGAGGTTTTTCGCAGGGGTGGGTGGGTGAGATTCTGTGGCCTGCGTTGTGCAGGAGGTCAGACTAGATGATCATAATGGTCCCTTCTGATCTGAATATCTATGAAACTATGGTCTTGCTTAAAGCAAATACCAAATACTAAATTCTAATTCTAAATACTACAGATGACAATTTCGTAACTCAAAAAGTGTTGCAGCCAGCATGGGGGAATTCTATATTAGGCCTTGTCTTGACAGATAAAGAGGAATTCATCACAGAACTAAAAATTAATGATAGCTTAGGTACAAGTGATCCTGACTTTATCACATTTATTCTGTTTGCACATTATAAAGTCCAAACCAGTACAGTTGGTGCTTTAAAAGGACTAGTTGCACAAAGCTGAAAACAATTATGAGTCAAAGCAGCTGGGAGGAAGAATTTAATCAGAAAAATGTGAATGATAATTGGAAAGCCACAATCAAGGAAGAAGGCCATATTGGTTAAAAACCAACTTGGTTTAGAGGAGAAGTGAAGGCAGAGAAATCTATGGCTAGCACAGTGAAGGACAATAAGGAGTTTTTAAACTATATTTTGAACAAAAAGAATTCTAACAAAGGTGTTGGTCCCTTTCTAGATGGAAATGGTAGAATTCTCAAAAATAATGCAGAAGAGGCAGAAGTGCTCAATAAATATTTTTGTTCTGTATTTGGGGAAAAGAACAGATGATGTAGTCATATCAGTCTTTCAATTTCACTAGTATGTCAGGAGGATGTTAAACAGCAGCTACTAAAGTTAGACATTTTAAAATCAGCAGGTCCTGATAAATTGCATCCAAGAGTTTTAAAAGAACTGGCTGAGGAGCTTTCTGTACCGCTAATGTTGATTTTCAGTAAGTCTGGGAACACCATGGAAGTTCCAGAAGAATGAAAGAAAGCTAATGTGTCAATATTTATAAAGGGTAAATGGGATGACCGGAGTAATTATTGGCCTGTCAATATGACATTGACCGCAGGCAAGATAATGGAGTGGCTGATACAGGACTCAATTAATAAAGAATTAAAGGAAGGTAATGTAATTAATCAACATTGGTTTATAGAAAGTAGAATGTGCCAAACTCATTTGATATCTTTTTTTTTTTAATGAGATTAAGTTTGGTTGATAAAGGCAATAGTGTTAATTTAATATACTTAAACTTCTGTAAGGTGTTTGAGTTGGTACCACATGACACTTTAATCAGCATGGAATACACTCAATGGATTAAAACCTGGCTAACTAGTAGGTCTCAAAATGTATCATTAAATGGGGAATCATTAAATGGGTGTGTTTCTAGTGGGGTCTCACAGACATCAGTTCTTTCCCTTATGCTATTTAACATTTTTATCAGTTATCTGGAAGAAAATATAAAATCATCACTGATAAAGTTTGCAGATGACCCAAAAATTGGGGGAGTGGTGAATAATGAAGAGGACAGGTCACCAATACAGAGCGATCTGAATTGCTTGGTAAGCTGGGTGCAAATAAACGATATGCATTTTAGTACATGTATACATCTAGGAACAAACCATGTAGGCCATGGTTACATGATGGTGGACTCTATCCTCGGGTGCAGTGACTCTGAAAAAGATTTGGGGGTTGTGATCGATAATCAGCTGAACATGAGCTCCCAGTGTGATGCTGTGGCCAAAAGGGCTAATATGATACTTGGATGCTTAAACAGGGGAATCCTGAACAGGAGCAGAGAGGTTATTTCACTCCTGTATTTGGCACTGGTGCTACCACTGCTGGAATATAGTGTCCAGTTCTGGTGTCCACAATTCAAGAAAGCCTTTGATAAATTGGAAAGGGCTCAGAGAAGGGTATAGAAATGATTAAAGGTTCAGAAAACAGGCCTTATAGGGGTAAACTCAAGGAGCTCAATCTATTTAGCTTTAAAAAAAAAAAGTTAGGGGATGACTTGATTACAATCTTAAAGTATCTACATAGGGAACAATATTTAACAATGGGCTCTTCAGTCTAGTAGAGAAAGGTATAACATGATCCAATGGCTGGAAGTTGAAGCTAGACATATTCAGACTGGAAACAAGGTGTACGTTTTTAACCATGAGGTTAATTAACCATTGAAACAATTTACCAAGGGTTTTGGTGGATTCTCTGTTATTGGACATTTTTAAATAAAGTTTGAATGTTTTTTGAAATCAGCTCTAGGAATTATTTTGGGAAGTTCTATGGCCTGCGTTACACAGGAAATCAGACTAGATGGTTACAATGGTCCGTTCTGGCCTTGGGATCCATGAAAAGCTAGTGTAATACAAATGGTGATTGTGATGCCTGCATGTTGCTGGGGGCACTATTGTATGTGGATGTGAGGCATGTTTCAGGTGTGTTAGGGAACCCACATGCTGGTTAACATGCCAAATCTCACTAGCATAGACCCCTGAAAACTCACCTTTTGGTGAAGGAAAAATTTCAGGAGCCATTTGCAAAAGATATGGGGGGAAAATGAGAAATGTTGAGAAAGGAAAGTACCAGCACTTCTTAAAAAAGTTACTCCCCCTCAAAAAAGTGCATGTGAATATTCTTGTAGAGTTTGAAGGGCACCATTAGGCCACCTAGTCTGACTTCATGTATTATACAGGCCATAGACCTTCGCCCAGTTACCCTTGTATTAAGCCCAATAACTCATGTTCGTATAAAACCTGGTAATAAGCACAGGCAGGGTTATTAGTGGAGCCAAGTTTTGCTCAATAAGGTCCCCTGCTTGCCACTCACTTAAGACTGAGTAGCCCTGATTTAATCCAAATACACTATCTATGTGTCTATGCCTTCACTATTGGGTATTTGAGAAAGGAGAAGGTATTGATAGCAGAGAGAAAAACTGAGAGGTGGAGATTATTGCGGTTCATTGAGCATAGTAAAGACTTCCACCTCCAGCCGCTTTGTACCCCTTTAATGGCTGGTCCGCATAAGAGGCTTAGAAGAGTATTGCTGCTTTCATGTATAGAATTTAGTCCTTTGGCTCAAGTGGTAGAGGTTCATGTTTTTAGTGCTGATGGGCAAGGGTTCAAATCTCGCTATCCAGCCTAGTGGAGTCAGTTACAGAGGCAGTGTATTTGGGTAGCAAAATCAGTTCTGAGGAAACTAACAGTACACACAGTAGTAATGCACTTTCCCACTAGCACAGTCTGCTGTGAGCCTGTCATACTTGTCCCCCCCAGTACATTAGCTCCACATATAATAGCGCATCAAATTCAAAGTCTTGGTGCTCAGGGTACCTAAAAGATTGCCTAACGCAGCAGGGCAAGGACTGTCGTTGATAACACAATTCCCGGTACAGTAAAGGTCTTCTCTGCAGGAAACACAACTTTCTCGGGTGTTGGGGCCAAGACTGAAGTCTTGCAGGATCTAAGGTCTTGCTGGTCGTATGTGCACTGAAATCTCAAAAGCTGTGAATTAAACTGATTTAGATATTTTAGTGCAAGTCTGCGTATGGACACTCTCCTTTCAGAACAACGGTTGCTACTAACCGTATCTGTTCAAGTTTGTCTGTAGAGCAGGCCTAAGAACTCCTACAGACATCACTGCAGAGTTCAGGAAGGGGCTCAGAGACCATGGTGATAGATGCAGTATAAGAACTGGAATGGAATTAGCCAGGTTGGGAGAATGGGAAAATGGTGGCTTTCACCTTTAAATCACAGATTGCCAGCCAAACAGTGAACTGAAATGGCTTTGCAGTCTCATTCCGTTTCCTAGTGCATAGATATATCATTTGGTACCCTGGTTGGCAGTTTCAGCAGAGAGGTTGTAGAGACAGAACACCTATCCTTTTCCTAGAAGTGGGGTGGACTTTCAAGGTCGGGAGTGAGGTTTGAGGAGGGTGCAAGAAATCAGTATCTCTCAAACCTCACTCGTTTTAGTCCCAAAGTTCCCTGTGTCCTACACAGTTTTGGTATCCCTTTGCTTCTTTTTTGAATATTATTTGCATCAGAAAGGCTCTTGAAACTGAGTTTCTTGAGAGAATTCACTAGGGAAGGAACTCCTGACAGCAGTTTCAATTTCCTGCATGAAAAATTGTGTCCCCCTTGTTTTGGGTCTTTGTCATGCATTTCAGCCCTGGCAGGCTGAGAGGTACAGGGGAAGAATGTGTGTGTTATGAGCTGCTGTTGCCTGTGCATCTCTTCTTGGAGTAAGTGGAGGCCTTAAGTCTCCAGGTGATGTCAATCTGGAATCTTTCACGTGTGCTAAATTCACAGAAATAATATAAAAAAATAACACAAAGGTGTCTCATTGTAATGATAACTGCAGAGCTATGCACTCATTTTCCTCATGTAGGACACTTCTACAAGCATCAGTCAGATATTTAGAGCTTTCTAACTGTTTGCAAGTGTTAAGGGAGAACTGAGTTCCTTTCTGGCATGTAACAAGCGTCTGTGTTTGTGTCCCAAATGTTCCTACAGTTCCCTAGCTGCGTGCAGCTTTCTCCAAAACTAAACTTTATTTCCTTGTTTCTCTCCTTGCTTCCCCTCCCATGAAGGTAGGTGACAGGGTAGTTTTGGTTTGTACACATCACTACCCTTTCGCAGAACAGCTCTTGCACAGTTGGAAGGGAAGGTGGATTGGAATTGAAGAGGAGAGAGAACACTCCTTAATCAAAATGAAAATGGGACCCTAGGAACAAGGCTGAAGAGCAGGATAAGTGTAGGGCCTTGTCTACCCTAGAGAATGGAACAAGTTGTATTGTACCAGTTTAAGCACTCTAGCCATGCTGAATCATGCTGTTTAGCTCTTGCAGATTTGCACTATGTCCACACTAGCACTGTCCTACACCATTTCAGTTGCACCACCTTCTGGGTAACTCTCCCACAGTTCCTGGAACAGCACCCAAAAGCGTGCTGCATTCTGGGAGATTTTGAAAGGCCACCCGTGAACTGTGGGAGAGCTAGTTGAAGATTTCAACTAGTCTGCATCCACACAGGTGTTGAAGTGGTTCAGAATCAAATTAGTATTTGGCCTTACTGAAGCACAGTTTACTCCAAACTGTATTTAGTAAGCATGTAAGCTGTTTGGAGTGCTTTTGTGTGTGGGTGTCAGCTATGTTACAATTGTTCTAGGGAGAGTAAATGGTATCTATATCCACTAAAGAAACTCTCTGTGTTATGGCTAAAGAGAGAGTCCTCTAGAACAGTGGTTCTCAACCAGGGGTATGTGTACCCCTGGGGATATGCAGAAGTCTTCCAGGAGTACTCAGTTCATCTAGATCAGCATTGCTCAGCCTGGGGTTTGCAGCCCCCGGGGGCATCACAGGACCAGTTTAGCAGGGTCACAAGTGCAAGGCCGGCATTAGGAGGTGGCAAACAGGGCAACTGCTCAAGGCCCAATGCCACAGGGGCCCCTGTGAAGCTAAGTTACATGCTTCTGGGCTTGGGCTTCAGTCCCACCACATGTGGTTGAGGCTCCAGAACAGGCTCATATCTCACACTGAAATACGAGTACAATCTTTACATTCCAACCTAAGTTCCCTGTAAGCTGCGCGGCCACACAGCAGCTTATTTAGCGCCACGCAGGTGCTCAGGGAACCCGCCCAGCTGGCCTGCCGCAGCCTGGGGGGGAGCGCCCCGCCCCAGGCCCCAACCTGCTGTGGGAGGGGGGTGCCATAGGTGCCAACTTCCCCTCTAGCCGGGGGTGCTTGACCCCCCCCCCTTCCCTCAGTCTCCACCTTGCCTCTTCCCATCCTGCCTCTTCCCTGCCTCCTTCCCAGAGCATGCCCTGTCCCCGCTCCTCTCGGAGCTTCCTACACGCTGCGAAACAGCTGTTCGTGGTGGGCGGGAGGCGCTGAGCGGGAGGGGGAGGAGTTGGTCAGCAGGGCCGCAGGCCATGAGAGGTGCTGAGGGGGGTGGGGGGAGCTTGACTGCTGGTGGGTGCTGCTGAGCAGCACCCACAAATTTTTCTCTGGGGGTGCTCCAGCCCTGGAGCACCCATGGAGTCGGGGACTATGGGGGTGCCCCTCCCCCAACTCCAACTCAGCCCCAGGCCTGCCAGGGGAGGGGTGGCTTGAATCCAGCCTCGGCCTGGATCAGCCACGGCCGAGGCACCCCTCCCATCCCCTGGCCCCAACCCAGCCCCAGCCCAGACCTGCTGCGGCCAGGGGAGAGGCACCTATCCTATGGCCCCAGCCATGGAGCTGCTGCAGTGGGAAGAGGCACCTCTCCTACGGCCCCAGCCATGGAGCTGCTGCGGTGGGAAGAGGCACCTCTTCCCCCTGAGGCCAGGTGCTGCTGTCAGGAGCGAGAGCTGGGGGGAGTCCTCTCTCCCCACTGTAGCCCCAGAGCACCCTCCTGCACTCCAAACCCCTCGTCCCCGACCCCACCCCAGAGCCTGCACCCCCATCCAGAGCCCTCACCCTGTTCATCTCAACCCTCTGCCCCAGCCCTGAGCCAGTCATCCCCGGCCCCACCCCAGAGCCTGCACCTCCAGCCAGAGCCCTCACCCCCTGCACCCCAACCCTTTGCCCCAGCCCTGAGCCCCCTTCTATACTTCGAATCCCTCAGCCCCACCCTAACCACATGAATTTTGTTATGTGCACTAATATGAAGGTGATGTGTCATGCCTCACCTCCATATTGGTGCACATAACAAAATTCATTCTGCACATGTGCAGGAAAAATTAGAGGGAACACTGATTCCAACCAATTTATTTTATATGATAAAAAGGAGAAAGTCAGCAGTTTTTCAATAACAGTGTGGCTGTGACACTTTTGTATTTTTATGTCTGATTTTTGTAAGCAAGTAGTTTTTAAGTGAGGTGAAACTTGGGGTACACAAGACAAATTAGATTCCTGAAAGGGGTATAGTAGGCTGGAAAGGCTCAGAGCCACTGCTCTAGAATCATTATGGAAAAACTAGATTCTGTTGTGGAGCTGTTTTTAAACACAGTGATGAGCAAAACTAGTTTGGCCTGAAAATTGCCAGTTTTACTCAGAAGGATAAACAGAATTTTTCTGCACACTTTGAAGAAAAGCAGTCAAATTGTTTGAGTTACAGGTCACTACAAATTATCCTCATTAGAGATTTGAAATTTTGTAAAATGTTTTTGTGTTGCTCTATCTCAAATACAGCATGTTACCACCTCTCCAAACTGTCCATATGGCTGAATGTCCTTGAAAACCTATACATACATTTGAGAAACCAAGTGGTAATTAAGCTCAGTAAAGATTGTTGCATCTAATTGTAATGGTTAAAGTGTGTATTTGAGCCGTTTGCCCTCTGGTAGCCAGTTACAGGGTAGAAAGAACATAGCATCCTCAAAGCTTCAGATCCTGGAGATAAAGGACCAGGGTCTTGGTCCTGGTCAGTGGCGCTGGAACAGTTTTAGAGTAGGGGTGCTGAGCTGTGCCCCCCCTTACCGTGTCCGTGCCCCTCACCGCCACCTAGAGCTGGGGCCGGGAGTACGGCTGAGACCGTGAGGGTGAAGGTGGGCTGTATGGCACCATAGTAAAAACTGAAAAATGTTTCATGACCATTTTATTAGATTTAACTCTGTTGGTGTTTTATAAGACAGGGATCTGTAAAAGCTACGTAGAGGTTGAGTTGAATCTAGAAGTCGCTATTGTAGATTTTTAAGAATCAAGTCTGTGTACTTTTTCAGTTGTCTTAACAAACACTTCTTGTCCTCTTCACTTAAGGATTCAATATAAATGCCTTCATTAGTCAACTTCTGGACTGAAGTCTTTGCTTCTTCCAGTAATTTTTCAATGGATAGTTCTCTGATTGATCCAAATGTAGCTTCTATTGCTGGACAAAGATCTACTACTGTTGTAGCAGATGCCTGGATGGCATTGTTTAATGACCCAAGTGGTTTCAACAGTAGACTTCAGAGAGAGAATGGCAGTAGTCTTCTCTGAATGTAGTAGCAAAAGTAATCCACCAGCCTCCCTACTTAGATCCATCCCATCTTGGTAGATACTTTCCAAAACCAGTAATAACGGCTGGAGTAATTTTAAGACAACAGCCAAGGATCACTCATGAGAAAGCCAGAGGGTTTTCCCAGGTTGGACTAATTTGAACTTCAGTCCCAGTGTATCTTCTATATTTTCCAAGATATTCAGTCATTTTAGACTCTTGCTGAAAAAAGAATATAATGAAGACATTGAATTTATAGCTTTTTTAATGTCTTTTGAAGATTCTGCAGCTCATACTAGTGCTAGTTGGAGTAGATGGCCTCTGCAGTGTGTATAGGAGAGATTAGGGTTACACTTTTCTCTGAGCAAAGCTTGTACTCCACCACATCTTCCAGAGAAGTTTGCAGCTCCATCAAATGCACAAGCAGCCATCTGTTTGGGGTCCAATTGTCAAGCATTTAACTCTAAGATGTGGGTTGTCACAGATGCAGCTGATGTGTCTTCTATAACTTGAACATCTAGAAATGCATCTGTTGGCCTACCCCTGACATCAAGATAATGTACACAATGACTTATACTTGATGCCCATTTGCATCGGTGCATTCATCAGCCCTGTATGCAAATTTTTTGAATGTGGTAAGAGAGTTCTTCACTTTTTCAACTGTTGAGTCTTTCACTGTTGCACTGCATGCTTCTAGCTAGTCAGTTGAGTTCCCTGCAGAAAGACAGTGAGCATTTGCTGGTCTTGTTCGGAACCAGTGTTCAACTTCAGGATGAACAAGTGACAATGCGCTTAACGCTGGCCTCCAGTTTGTTGTGTGTGGTATCTCTTGCTTAAATAGAAAGTAGGATGCCACAGCCATGTTTGTTCGCATGAACTGTGTTGTGTCTCCAGCATTCTTAACAGCCTCATACTAAGTACTTCTAAAATTGGCTTTGAAAGTGGGCTTATAAGGCTTTCTGCATGTTGATGCACTCCAGAAGTCTGGTGTTTTGCAGCCTTTTCATGTAGTTTGCCAGCATTGGCTTTGCTGATCGGTTTGACAAACCAAGCTCCTCCACTTTTACCAATTATAGCATTGGGAAGCTTTCCTTCTTCGTAAGCTTTTTTGCAAGAGGTGCAGCAGTAGCCATCTTTTGTAACTTCAATAAATGGGAACACTTTGACCGACAAACATCAGGAAATGCCTTTAGGTTTTGGAGACACTGTTTCTTCGGTAGGTAGCTGTATTTGTGCTTCGGGCTGGTCAGATGAAGATATACCACTTGAACCTTCAGATGACATGTTGAGATATTCTTGGTTCTTGATGTGTTCTTCACCTTGGTTAGTTTTTGAGGCCTTTGAGTGGAAAAATTATTGCATTGTTTTTTGTCTTTTCATTTTCACTTTGACCTGCAACATATAAAAGAGATATGAATAAAGTCAATGTTTTGTTAGGATAATGGAAATTTAACATAAGGATAATGCAAGTTACACCAAAACACATAACAGGTCTAGATTTCTAAAAAAATATAATTTTTTAAAAAAATGTATTTAAATTGACTTTTGAAAAGTGAGCCATCATGGGATAAGAGGGAAGTCCTCTCAAGGATCAGTAACGGGTTAAAAGGTGGGAAACAAAGGGTAGGAATAAATTATCAGTTTTCAGAATGGAGAGAGATAAATAGTGGTATCCCTGAGGGATCGGGACTGGGATCATTACTGTTCAGTATATTCATAAATGATCTGGAAAAATGGGTAAACAGTGAGGTGGCAAAATTTGCAGATGATACAAAAGTACCCAAGAGAGTTGAGTCCCAGGCAGACTGTGAAGAGTTACAAAGGGATCTCACAAAACTGGGTGACTGGGCAACAAAATGGCAGATGAAATTCAATGTTGATAAATACAAAGCAATGCACATTGGAAAACAGTCTCAACTATACATACAAAATGATGGAGTCTGAATTAGCTGTCAACACTCAAGAAAAATCATGGAGTCATTGTGGATAGTTCTCTGAAAACATCGACTCAATGTGCAGCAGCAGTCAAAAAGCAAACAGAATGTTGGGAATCATTAAAAGAAAGGAATAGATAACAACAAGACAGAAAATATCATATTGCCTCTATATAAATCCATGGTATGTGTACACCTTGAATACTGTGTGCAGATCTGGTCACCCCTTCCCAAAAATATATATTGGAATTGGAAAAGGTACAGAGATGGGCAACTAAAATGATTAGGGGTATGAAACAGGAGGAGCGATTAAAATGACTGGGAATTTTCAGCTTAGAAAAGAGACGACTGAGGGGGATATGATAGAGGTCTATAAAATCTTGACTGGTGCGAGGAAAGTGAATAAGGAAATGTTATTTAATCCTTCACATAACACAAGAACTAGCAGTCACTCAATGAAATTAATAGGCAGCAGGTTTTAAAAAAAACAAAAGGAAGTACTTCTTCACACAACCTAAAGTCAACCCGTGGAACTCTTTGCCAGGGGATGCTGTGAAGACCAAAAGTATAACAGGATTAAAAAAAGAACTAGATAAATTCCTGGAGAATAGGTCCATCAATGGCTATTAGCCAGGATGGGGAGGGATGCAACACCATGCCCTGAGTGTCCCTAGCCTGTTTGCCAGAAGCTGGGAATGGGCAACAGGGGATGGATCACTTGATGATTACTTGTTCTGTTCATTCCCTCTGAAGCACCTGGCCTTGACCACTGATGGAAGACAGGATACTGGGCTATATGGACCATTGGTCTGACCCAGCGTGACCATTCTTATTTAAAAATTAATTATAATGATAAAAATGTTTAGTACAGAAACTCTCCAACATAATGACCTCTCAAGATAGCAATGATGTGAGATAACAACTTTGGCAAATAATCCATTTAAAAAATCTTGGCCTGCTAGGAAACATATTTAGACTAGTATACCCCTTATATCCATTCCCAGTCACAAATCTAGCATTCTGGAGCAAAGTCACTAAAATATAGTCCAACAAATAAATGTTTATATAACGTGCCCCTCACTTTTCCCTCCATCGCACCCCACTCACTGGTGTTGTCCTTGGTCAGTGGAGACTCGGAGTTCAGAAGTGCTTTTACATGAGTTCACCTCCCAGGTGGGGGGCAAGAAGGCACCTTGCTCGTTCCTCCAGCTGCTCACTGTTCGCTCAGTCCACTGTTGTTTGTTGTGCCACCGTTCACTCCACCTCTCTGTTGCTAATGGCCCTGCGCCATCACCTTCTGCTGCCACTGTGACCTCTGCAAGTTGGTCTCTTGAGGTTCCACCTAGCTCTCAGTAATTTCAGCTGAGCTCTCAGTGGGGGAACCTCACTGCTAGTGCAGACTGGGCCGTCTCTTCCACAGAAACACTGTCCCACAGCAGGTCTAAGCACTTAGACCTGATCATCAGTGATTTCAGCTGCAGTGATCACTTAACAGAACAAAAGACTATCTATGGAGCCTAATCAGCTCTGTCTATAACAGTGGAGTGGGACAGGTGGGACCACCCTCTCTCTTGATGCCCTCAATCAGCACAGGCTAAGTACAGTTCTACTGCCCTTTACTCCTACAATAAGAACAACAACATTTCATTCCCCACCTCTGCCCCCGCATTCAAGTGATTTGTAACCCAACCCCAGCCAAAATCTATCACTTGGGCAACACAGCTCTGTTTGCTGGATACCTAGGTAGATTAGGTGTGACTGTAAATACAATCTGGTCCTGAAGCCTTTACCCTGGCTGTCAGGGAGAGCTCATTTAGACTTTGCTTACAAATCATAATTTGAAATTATTAGGTTGGCCAACATCACTGAAATGAATGCACTGACATGGTCATAAAAAACAACTGTATAAGGAAGCTAGTCCATGTTCATACTTTTCAAATCTATTATACTTTTTCAGATACACTTATTTTATGATACACTGTATATGCTTTTAAAGCATGTATTAATGTTTCAATTTCAATTCAGATTTCCAAACAGTTCACTAAATTGGCATGTAACTAGTTCACAAAACTGGGGGGGGGTGTTGGGGAAATTTGGAGGGGAGGGCCCCGGGCGTGGGGCCAGCAACCTGGACCAGTGGCTGGGACCCTGTGCAAAACCTGGTGGTGCTGCAGCACCCCCTGCCCCTCTAGTTCCTGTGCCTATGGTCCTGGCTTTGCAGATTTGTGTGCTTCATCTAGTATGTAGGTGTACGTGCAGCAATGGAGTTGTTGTAGACTGGCACTGATTTCTTCTGCAAAGTAAGGAGAAAATGGAAGAAGCTGAACTGCAGGACATTTTTTAAAATGTTACTCTAAATATGGAACTATTCAGTAGATTGCAAACATAATTCTTTTATAAGAGTCTATGTTCTCCCTTTGTAATTTTGGACATAGAAAGTATTGTGGTTATTTTATGGGTACATTGGAACTTTTTCTTGGAAAGTCTGAAGGTAATTGTTCAAACCATTTTAAAGTTGTGGATGCTTTAAAATGACACTTTCAGTGCCCACCATTTTGGGACCTTCGTTGCTTGTCAAATTTGAAACTTTTGTATGCTCTTTGGAGACGGTACTGTCATTATTATGGGTTTGTGCAGCACCTAGCAGAATGGTGCTGGTTGAGGCCTTGAGGGCCTAGGCTAATATTAAAACAAACCTGAATCTTGTAGTTTGCTACAGCAGTGGGTGTTTTATGGATACCCCGATGGGAACTTAATCAAATCTGTGCAGGACAAGGAGAAGCAGAGGAGAAATCAGAACAATGCAGATCACTCCTCAATTCTACAGGGCAGGAGACCCTGTGGATCCAGAGAACAAGTGAAGCTCCAGAGCTCAGAAGACTAAGGAGGGGAAACCAGGACTGTGCAGAGCTCTGCAGGGTGGTATGAGCTAGGGGCAGTCACAAGCCCTTCAAAGCTCCTTACGTCCAAGTTGCAAGGGCAGGTGTAGGGAACTGAGGATCTCGTGCAGTTCTCATTTTTAAAAACACAGAGAAATTAGAGAAATCTTCACTAGTTCTAGGTTGCTGCTAACTACACATTCCAAGGACTTGCACAGTTAAAAACCTCACACCAACCTCTACTTCAGTTAAAAGGATAGAAACAAACAGTTAAGTGAAGTAGATAAATGTTCAAATACTCTCCGTTTATACAAGCTCTTAAAATGTAAGAATTTGGAATCACTGTGGTCCCATATCTCTGGCCATTTTCAGCCTACAGATCAAATTCTTACACCCCCGATGTCAGATATGTTCTGATGGTTTTTAACTGTGAACTAACTGATGTAATTTAAGGCTATTACTGTGCATGTAAAGCTTTGTGTAAACACACAAGCTGTACTGGTATAGTTACAGTGGTACAACCCCCACCCCCCACTGTGGATGCAGTTATACAGGAATAAATGTGTATTTATACCAGTTACAGCTTATTCCAATATGGGAAGAGGTGTAAACTGTACCAGTATAAGGCACTTAGGGTAGGGTTGCCAACTTTGTAATTGCACAAAACCGAACACCGTAGTCCCGCCCCCTTCCCTGAGGCCCCACCCCCTGCTCACTACAGGGGGGCTCGCTCTCCCCCATCTGCACTCGCTGTCCCTGGGCTGGGGCAGGGGGTTTGGGCGTGGGAGGGGGTGAGGGCTCTGTATGGGAGTGTGGGCTCTGGGGTGGGGCCAGAAATGGGGGGTGCAGGGTGAGGGAGGGGGCTTTGGGCTGGGGCAGGGAGTTGGGGTGCAGGAGGGGGTGAGGGCTCCGGCTGTGGGTGTGGGCTCTGGGGTGGATCAGGGGATGAGGAATTTGGGGTGCAGGAGGGGGCTCCAGGCTGGGGGTGGGACTGAGGGATTTGGAATGTGGGAGGGGGCTGTGGGTTGAGGCAGGGGGTTGGAGTGTGGGAGGGGGTGAGGGCTCTGGGGTGGGGCTGGGGATGAGGGGTGCAGGGTGTGGGAGGGGGCTCTGGGCTGGGGCAGGGGGTTGGAGTGCAGGGGGGGTGAGGGCTCTGGGCTGGGGGTGCGGGCTCTGGGGTGCAGGAAGGGGCTCTGGGTTTGGGGGGCTGGGGGTTGGGGTGCAGGTACACTGGGGGATACAAGCTCTGGACTGAGGGTGCAGGCTCTGGGCTGGGGCTGAGGGATTTGGGATGCAGGAGGGGGCTCTGGGTTTGGGAGGGATTGGGGCTCAGGGTTGGGGTGTTGGCTTACCTTGGGTGGCTCCTGGTCAGCAGCGCAGTGGGGCTAAGGCAGGTTGCCTGCCTGTCCTGGCTCCATGTCGCGCCCCGGAAGCAGCCAGCAGGTCCGGCTTTTAGGTGAGTGGGGGGGGGGAAGCAGGAGGGTTCATGGCGCGCACTGCTCTTGCCCACAGCACCACCCTCCCAGCTCTGATTGGCCAGGAGCTGGTGTTCAGGCAGCGTGCGGAGCCCCATGGCCCCCCCGCCT
The DNA here is from genome assembly GCF_965140295.1 of Lepidochelys olivacea. Lineage (NCBI taxonomy): Eukaryota > Metazoa > Chordata > Testudines > Cheloniidae > Lepidochelys > Lepidochelys olivacea. The sequence continues at coordinate 263,431,190 of NC_140411.1, read as the reverse complement.
GGAAGCCAGAGCTGTGGGCTGCTTCTGGGGCACAGTGTGGTGCCCCAGGACAGGTGGGGACTAGCCTGCCTTAGCACCACTGACCGGACTTTTAACGGCTCGGTCGGCAGTGCTGACCGGAGTCGACAGGGTCCCTTTTCGACCGGGTGTTCTGGTCAAAAACCAGACACCTGGTCACCCTAACCTAGGGGTAGTACAAAAATCACCCTCTTAATTAAGAGTTATACCAGCACAAAAACTGTGAGCAGACCAGGCCTAAGATGTTGTTTTCTGTTAATAAAATTAGGGCTGGGAGAAAGAACTACTTTACTGGATCATATCGACCCTCACCCTATTCAGTGCCCTGCACTATGTTCTTCACTGCTTAGTTCAGCTTTTTAAAGGAATCAAGGGTTGGGGCTTTTGCCTTTTCCCTTAGGAGACTCTACCACAGTCTAATTGACTTCACTGGCAGGAAACATTTCCTGATGATATGCTTTAATTTTGGGTGTCAAACTGTTGGCCCATGTGATGACCTCTCTGTCTGAGCCTGCATCAGTACAAGCATCTTCTCCTACAGTAGCTGTTCAGAATTTCCCTCCTTTGGCATCTGAATCCTTCCCATACTGTCAAATATTGCTTAGGGCACGAACAAGGCTCCTTTGGCATCTGCTGGATGCCTATTTCAACTGCAGGTAGTTGGCTCTATGCTTCAATCCCGCTGAGCTTAGTGCAGCTCCAAGAAGCAGTTGCAGGGGTACAGAGCTGGGAGGTGGCTGCCTGCACTAAGGACCTGAGTTAGCAGTCCTGGGGCACTGGTTACATAGGATTGGATTGTAAAACCTGGGCCTGTTGGCAGGGAAGCAAGTCTGAACCAATGCAGTGTTGTCTTTTTGGCTATGTCTGTACTAAAAATACAACCAAGTGAGAGGAATCTGCTATTACACAGTAGTCCCCTGACCTTGTTACAGCACGGTTACCACTTGTGGTGTGGACAAGAGCTAAGCATGTCCCTAGAGTCAGGCTAAAACTGGGTTCTCAGTTCCCTTTAAGTCACTGGTATTGTGGGCTGTGTTCCAGGCACAATGTCATCTGAATCTGAGAGGGTTGGGAGGGCAAACCAGGAACTCTGTGTCTGAGCTGCTGTGGAAGAGGCAGGCAGGCAGCTCAGCAGTAAAGATCCAATCTAAATGAGGGGTTGGGGTGTGAGTGAGTGGGGAAAGGAGGAGTCTTAATACAAGTTTAAGTGGTGGTTCTCCTTGCAGTGTCTACACTTAGTCTTTTTTTTGGGGGGGGGGGTCGCCAAGCTCTGTTTAAGTTGGGCTCAGTGGGTCCCAGGGTGGCATCTCACCCCCTGTCTGCCCTCCCCCACGGGGCTGCCCTCCACCCGCAGCACCCGGAAGGGCGGCCTGTGGCTGGGGATCACCACGTCGGCCAGGGCCAGCGCCCGCCAGCGGCTCCACTCCTGCTGGGCGGGGTCCTCACTCAGCGCCTGCCAGGCGGCCTTGTCCTGCTCCTGCTCGAACAGGTCCCCGGCCACCAGCACCGTGCCCAGAGCTGTGGCCCGCACCAGCACGGGTGTGGGCGGCCATGTGCCTGGGCGTGGGCAGCACCTCCATGTGGCCTTGATCGATGGGGTAGGGGGCACTGCCCCCCCAGGTTATGGGGCAGGTAAAGCCCCTCCCCCTGGCTGAGGTGGAAGCCCACCAGCAGCGTGGCCCCGGGGAAGAGGTTGAGGTTGCCAGCGTGGTCGGAGTGGCCGTGGGTGCAGACCACGTGGGACACGTACCCCCGGGCCATCCCCTGGGCCGCCAGCAGCCCCAGCAGCCGCTCCCGCCCCCAGGGCCCTCCCGAGTCCACCAGGGTGAGCCAGGGGCCCCGCAGCAGCATGAGTGTGCCATCGGCCCGCGTGCCGCCCGGCTATACCCCTCCTGGGAGAAAGGCACCAGCATCGAATAGGAGGTGCTGGGGATCAGGGAGAGCCCCGGGGGCACCGTGCGCAACGGAGGGGTTGTCGGGTGGGAGTGGGGCTGGAGGGGGCGGTGGGCATCAGTTATTCTAGGCAGCCAAAGATTCCATATTCCTGCAGCTCTGCTGTGTTTCTGGAGGCAGCTTGGGGTGGGGATTGTTTGGGGAGGAAGGTGCTGAGTCTTTTTAGTCAGGATGAGGCCTGAAGCAGCCTCCCTTCTGCTTCCAAATACCTCCATTTCATTCCTGCCCCCATTTACCCTCTTCTACCATTATCCAGCAAGCCTGTCTCCCTCAGCTCCCATCCCTCCCCAGCCTGTTCCCTGGCCACCTTCTGCTCCTCACCCCTCTGCCAGTGAGTCTCTCGTTTTTCCTTCCCAAACAATCCACACCCCTAGGCCACCTCAGGCTCTCCTGTCCTCTTCCTCCCCCCTAGATTCCCTCTCCCACACTCCACCCCTGATTCCCTCCAGCACCAATCTTCCTACTCACTCCTGGATGTACCCAACCTACCTTCCCCCTGTTTCTGCAGGGCCTAAGGGATAGGTTTTGCCTTCCCCCACACTTGAGAGGGAAATAAGTGACTGTTTCTCACTGGTGAGCATCACTCATGGAGATGCACAAAACTTGGCAGCACTGTTGCTAGGCTTTGGATTTCCACTTTCTGAAGGATTTCTGCTTGGCTCAAGTAATCTCTTACACCAGGTGGCTAAATAGCGAGGTTCAGCTCTTGCCTTCCATCTTTGTTTTTGTTTAGGGTCATGCATGCCCTCTATGGCTCAGCTAGAGTCACTTAAGTAGCCTTTCTGAGGCTGTGACTATGCTAGGAACGCCTTACTAGTATAGAAATATCAGTATAGCATACTAGTAAAGTGCTCCTAGTGTGGGCATAGCTGTACCAGCAAAGCTGTGCTTCATACCATTGTAATAAAACCACCCTGTGATGGGCTCCCCACTGGGGTACCACTGTGCCCCCTTAACTCTCCAGTATGGGCTGTCTCTCACAATGCTTTGCTAGTGACAAGCAGCAAACCCCTCCAGGCGCTGTTATCACTTAGCATAACAGCATGTGGAGCCCCACACCCAGCTAGACTGCCTGAATGCTCCCAGACCCGCTCACGAATCACGCAGAGAAAGGCACCAGCCAATTCTCCCCAGCCTTGCATCCAGAGCTGTACCGTGGAGCCTGATCAGTGAAAAGTGTATTACCCAGTCCATCTCTCTCTTAACGTGGAGAGGACATACACAAGCCTTTATAAACTGAGCTGAGATTTCCCAAGCACTTCATCCAAAACGCACTGTTCTAGGTAAAATGTAAAACAGAAAGATAGATTTTAAGTGATTATAAATGGTAGGCATAAAAGGTCAGAGATAGTTACCAAAGAAAATAAAAGGTAAGTGCACAGTCTAAATCTTAAACTTTATTACACTAGGCAGTATTTAGATCAAGCAGTTCTCACCCTACTGGATGTAACAGTCTTAATACACAGGCTTTTCTCCAAGCCAGGGACCAGTCTCCTAAATTGAAGTCTTTGTCTTTCCATCAGTTTTGTTGTTTCCAGCATAGGTGGGGGAGGAGAAAGGCCTTGCAAGGCATGATGTCACTGTCCCATATTTTATACCAGGGGTGGCCAAACCATGGCTTCTGAGCCGCATGCAACCCTTTTACAGTTAAAGTGCGGCTCGCAGAGCTCTCCACATCCCCTCTGCCCCCAGTCTGGTAGGTGGCTCTGCGGTGGGGGTAGGGGCTTCTGCCAGAGATGACTGGTGCTTCCTAAGAGTGGGGGGAGGGGCATAATTTAAATCCCACCCAACATCTTGAGTCACACCTCCCAACATCTTGAGTCATGCCCCCCCTCTTACCTTCAGCTGCCCCACCTTGCAGCTCCTAGCTGTTAGGTCCCGTTGGAGAGGCAGTAGCAAACAGCTGGGAGCTGCAGGGAGGGGCCACTGATTTAGCTCCATAGGAAGAGGTAGCAGCAAAAGCAGCAGCTCTCCCTGCAGTTCCCAACTGTTTGCCACTGCCTCTCCCCATGGCTACAGCTCCCAGCTCACCAGCTTCAGCTGCTGCGGTGCAGGGAGGGGGCCCAGTGGCATCATGTGACTGAGCGAGGCATATGCCCCCCCATGCATCACCTCTGGCTTCTACCCGGCAGTGTGGGAGGGATCTAGTTGCTTCAGCTGAAGATCCAAGCCCTGGGAGTCATGCCCCGGCTTTTGAACTTCTGAAGATTGTTGTATGCAGCTCGGAGGATCAGTAAGTTTGGCCACCCTCTGTTTTATACCCTCAGTCCATGTGTCTGGAAAATACTAGCCAGACATGGCCTGGTGGGTTGAGCAATCCCCCTGGTGTGGTCTTGTGCAACAGTCATTGAATTGTAAATCCCTTGATTAAATCTCCCCTGCTGATTAATGGTCATTGAGCACTGTCCTGGGAGTGGTTTACCTTCTTTGTATGCCCCTAGCAGATTTACAGCATATTTCAGTAAAAACCATACAGCAAAATCTCATAACTTGATACACACTAATGATATATGTATTTTGACAGAACAATGGATTTCAGCAGATCATGACCTCACGTACGATATCTTACATGGGGGTTCCAGGGTGCTGTTTTGAGGTACAGAGTGACACATATGAAACAAGCCATACTCGTAAAAGGACAACTCTACTGGTGTAGCTGCACCCACCCTAGGGACTTCTGCCAGCATATCTATACCAGTTAGGGATCACACCTCTTCACACCCCTGACCAACCTAGCTATGCTGGCCAATGTCTGTAGGGTAGGCCTGTTTAAGGATTATTTACTTCTTAATTTAGACTTCAGGGCCTCTTTGACTAGCTTTCCTCTTATTTTGGAAATCTCCATTTTAGTGGCCATTGCTGGATACTTCAGAGAAGGGTGTGAAAATCGTTATAAGTGTGCAATGCCCTATAATCAGGGGAAATGTCTTCCTGATCCCATGGGATCACATTTTGCCCTAAAGCATGACAAGACCTCTGCCTGCAGCATTACTGAGCCAAGTCTCCTGGAGATATAACGTGGTGCCCTTTACCGTGTCAGTTGATGACTGAAATATCCTGACCCTATGATCTGTAAGACACATTTATCCTGTATGATCTCTCCTGAGTCCCTCATTGAAGTGAAAGGGTCCTTTAATGATCATTCCCCCTCCCTTCCCTCATCCTTCCTTTCTGCTCTCACACTCCTTCCCCGCCTTATCCATTCATATACTCCTAACCACATTCTACCCTGGGTTTAATTTTTCTTTAATATCTTCATTTATTTAATGACAGCAGTAGCTGCAAGTTGTTCTCTGTGGGAGCTGTGGCATGTGGCTGTGCTTTAGGTAATGAGACCTGATGAAAGCCTCTTGTTCCTGTATCAAGATTCCATCCTTCTCTGTATTTAAAAAAACCTCACAGGCTGTGCTGGCTATATTAATATATTTTTAACGGCTTGCATGTGGCTATCGGAACACTTGCTTGTCTATCTTGAGAGAAGCAGAGCAATTCCCCCCTGCCCACTCATGCATCTTTGGCTGAAATCAGCCGGGAATTGGAATAAGTGGTGGAGGGGAGCAGTCAGATAAGAATTTCCCAGAAATTCGGGCAGTAAAAAAATGAAACCTGCCATTTCACACCTGCCAGGGGTGGGTAGGATTCCAGAGACCCTCTCCCCCGTACTCACTCCAAAAATCTCTCTCTTCTGAAATGTTCCCCTGCCTGTGATCAAGGGAGTGGCTGTCTCAGACTGTAGCATTTCTACCAGTGGAGGGGTGAGACTTCTCTAAAAATAATTACTGCATTTCTGAAGTGAAACAAAAGAATTTATGCTGTAATTGAGAGCTAGGAGGGGGAGGGAGCTGACAGACTCAATGCAAGTGTGTTCTAATGCTGTGTGCCAGTGGTTTGGTAGCCTAGCGTATTAGCACACTAGCTTTTTGTCTCTTAGGCTAACATGCTGCTTAAGCTGCAGGTAGAATAAGCTTGGTGGTCTGAGCCTAGAGCATCTTTTTTTTTTTTTTTTTTTAACTGCTTTTCTGCTAGAGACACAGCTAGCCACGTGTCGAAAGCTGAGAGGCCAAGAACTGCAACAGCAGAGCTTCAAGTCAGGACTGACTTGTATTGGCAGACATCTGTGTGGGGTCCATAAATGGCAAGGCAAAAGATATTCCCAAGTCGGAGCTGAGGTGCACTGGTGGAGCTGTGCGGAGCAACTCGCACAATGAGCACGAGATCAGCTTGTGAAGAATTAATGCCGCATATAACCTGTGTCAGAGAGAGGGAGCAAACGGCAACCAGCCTGCTCTCACTCACGCGCTGATTAAATAGAGCTGCCAGGAGAGGTCAGCCCTCGTTGACTCGCTGACAGGTTGGCTGGAAGGCGTTATGATATAGTAGGGAAGGGATATTGATCAGTTTTACAAGAAAACAACCCCGATAGACCCTCTCTAGCCATAGGATAATTGGGGGAGTGGTGGCTGGCATTAAAGGATACCGCCCTCCTGCTCTTGTAAAATGAAGAATAAATGTGCTCTATCCTGGAGGCGGAGGGGTAAGTAGAAAGCAATTTAGGTATAGTCTAAATTCTTCCTTGTTTGCTGCTGGCAACCACGAGCTCCTCTGCAAGCAGTTGCTGTTCCATGTCTGTATTTGCCCCTGATGTTCAGTGATGGGTTTAGCTGTCTATGTGCCTCCCCCCAAACTGATACAGGGACTCTCTGTTCATCTAATGTTGAGCCTGAGCATGCTGTTAAGGCTGCTCCCTGTTCCCTCAAGTTGAGGAAACCAATGCATAGGCAGGACTTGCTAGTCTTGGGCCTACTGGCATATCTGCTTCTTGTGAGCCACTTATGCTCTCAAAAAGAGAAAGGTGATGGTGAATCACTGTGGGGACAGAGATAGAGGAGCTTTGGCTGCCTCCTTGATTCTCTGAGCTCATGCCACCCTACTGTTGAGGTTGTTCTGGCAGCTAGCAGGACTCTGTGGATGCGGGGTTTGGTTTGTTGCCCTTGAGTGACTTGGATTCCGTAACACACCCTGCTCTTGATGAGTGGTCCTTCTCTCTCTTTGCCTCTGAGGATGCCTCATCCCTGGGTCTGCCTGAGGTACCCCAGCAACAGCAAAAGGGTTTGTTTTGTTTTTGTTAATGTAAGTGCCTGGGAAAGATGCTGGACTGGTAGCCCTGGAGATACGCCACACAACCTGCCCTCAGCCAATGTGCTGTCTGCCCGCTCTGGGGCTACATTGTCCCCCACCCACTGTAAAAGCTGTGAAAGAGGGTGGGGGGACTGTTTGTGACAGAGGTGGGCAAACTACGGCCTACGGGCCACAGCCGGTCCGCGGGACCATCCTGCCCGGCCCCTGAGCTCCCGGCCGGGGAGGCTAGCCCCCAGCCTCTTCCCCGCAGCCTCAGCGCACTGTGCTGCCAGCACTCTAACCCGCCGCTCCTGCCCGGCAGCACGGTGGTGTGGCTGGCTCTGGCATGGTAAGGGGGTGGGGAGCGGGGAGGTCCCAGGAGGCAGTCAGGGGACTGGGAGCAGGGGGCGGTTGGATGCGGCAGTGGTTCGGGGGGGCGGCAGTCAGGGGATGGGGAACAGGGGCAGTTGGATAGCTGTGGGAGTCCCAGGGGGCCTGTCAGGGTCAGGGGGTGTTGTCATAAATATAAAGGGAAGGCTAACCACCTTTAAATCCCTCCTGGCCAGAGGAAAAACCCTTTCACCTGTAAAGGATTAAGAAGCTAAAGATAACCTCACTGGCACCTGACCAAAATGACCAATGAGGAGACAAGATACTTTCAAAGCTGGAGGCGGGGGGAACAAAGGGTTCTCTCCGTCTGTGTGCGGCTTTTGCTGGGGCCAGAGCAGGAATGCAGGTCAGAACTCCTGTAAAAAGTCAGTAAGCAATCTAGTTAGATGTGCGTTAGATTCTGTTTTGTTTAAATGGCTGATAAAATAAGTTGTGCTGAATGGAATGTATATTCCTGTTTTTGTGTCTTTTTGTAACTTAAGGTTTTGCCTAGATGAATTCTCTACGTTTTGAATCTGATTACCCTGTAAGGTATTTACCATCCTGATTTTACAGAGGCTGTTCTTTTACTTTTTCTTCAATTAAAATTCTTCTTTTAAGAACCTGATTGCTTTTTTGTTGTTCTTAAGATCCAAGGGTTTGGGTCCGTGTTCACCTATGCAAATTGGTGAGGATTTTTGTCAAACCTTCCCCAGGAAAGGGGGTGTAGGGCTTGGTGGTGGCAGCAATAAAGTCCAGGGACAAAAGGTAAAACAGTTTGTACCTTGGGTAAGTTTTAACCTAAGCTGGTAAAAATAAGCTTAGGGGTTTTTTCATGCAGGTCCCCTCATTTGTACCCTAGAGTTCAGAGTGGGGAAGGAACCTTGAGAGGTGTGGATAGGGGTTGGGGCAGTCAGGGGACAGAGAGCAGGGAGGGTTGGATGGGGTGGGGGCCAGGCTGTTAGGGGCGGGGGGTCCCGGGAGGGGGGAATCGGCACAAGGAGCCGGGGGGGGTTCAGATGGGTTGGGGTTCAGAGGGGGCAGGAAGTGGGAAGGGGCGGATAGAGGGCGGGGGCCAGGCTGTTTGGGGAGGCACAGCCTTCCCTACTCGGTCTTCCATACAGTTTTGCAACCCCCAAGTGGCCCTCGGGCCAAAAAGTTTGCCCACCCCTGGTTTGTGATGAAACCCTCCATGAGGAATTTCTCACTCTGATTGTCTTGAATCATTTCTGGTGATGGTGGTGGTGGAATGGGTTTTCGAGCAAGTGTAGAATGTGCATTTCCCCTGGCCCTGCCCTGACTTCAGCCCCCTACCCACACACACACTGCACAGAGAGCACTCCACAGGGTTCAGAAGGACGGACAGTGCTACAGATGCATCCAAGCCTCCCTTCGTCTTATAGGGGTCATGATCCATGGAGGACCCATTCTTGAGCAGAGCTCATCTATCCACTGGAGTGAAAAGTATTAGGGATGAGATGGCGGCAAAATAATTGCTGTCTCTTAACCAACGCTATGCTCTGGGACAAAGAGGAGCCTGTTCCTAAACCTGCTCACTTTTTCTGGCTGTAGCTAATAGCAGGTAACTCCTTCACTTATCTGTTTTCTAGCTGGTTAAGTTGCCATATCCTTTCTCAGCTGGGTTGATGAAAGTTGTTTGGGATGTAATCACGTTTTCCGAAGGAGAGCAGGTCGCAGGCTTACGCTCCAGTAGTGATGAACATCATGGAGGATGAAGGTTTGGGAGATTCCTTCTCACCCCTTTCCCAAGGAAGCTCAGTTCCAGGGTAGTATCTATGTTTCAGTGAGATCTCCTGCTTCTTTAACCCAATTTTCCAGCTGGGCCTGAGGGAGGCACTGTAAGGTACCTAAGAGCATGAGCAAACGTGACTCTGCACAGGATTAGAACCAGAGATACACCTGGCTTCCTGCCTTGTGAACATTGGACTACGTAGCTGTCCCAAACTCAAGTGGCCAAGGATAATACACCCAGCTAACAGGGCTAATCTTTTGACTTTTACTTAGTTTTATAATAATAAAATCAGATGGAAAAGACCTAGTCCATTTTTCTGTGGCCAATGCAGCCCTTCCTGTTCTCTACTATACATTTTCTAGTGTCTTGTCCAGTTTATAATTTTCAAGATGACCTTCAGAGGGATTTTTTTTAATTGGGCTTGTACCTGCTTTACTTCTTTGCAATGGATAAAGAAGGCCTGAGAGGATTTTAATTTTTTTCTGTTTACCTTAGAAATATCAGGAATGTCCACTCTGGTCTTACCTGGCATTGTTAGAGGACCACTGAGGAGGTATGATGGATAGTTTTTTTCTGAGCTTTAAATCCCTTTATTGAAAGTATGAGGGTGTTGAATAAAGACAGCCTTTCTATTCAAACTATTAATTAGCCATTGACTCTGCATAGATGATAACAAAAGCAAATAAAACCCCAAAGAATAGGGAAACAGTCTGAACACAACCCCTTCCCTTTTTAATAGCTCAGCTTTCCATCTCTTGCCTTTTATGAGGTCACCATTTCACTGGTCCTTCAGTTATCATATTCTTCCAGCCTAGACAGAACCTGAATTTCTAATGCAGGGGAACAAACAGAAAAAATGTTGTAAAGAACAAAACAAGCCTTTAGGCCTTCTTTGTACACTATATAACAAAGAAGGAAACAAGGGCATAAGTCCAGTTTGTTTTGCAGGTGACCTTTAAAAGCCCCATACAGTGGGTCTTTCACCATAACAACCCCTTGGGAACTAAAATCTATTTCCTTATCAAAATGTTTGTATTCTTCTTGTTCATAACTTTATAAGCATGGGGCTATGCATACTGGTTTCTTGCTTTTTGGGTTGTTTACTAAGGCAGACCTGCTGATGCTGATTTAATTTATAAGGAAATATGGGGGTGTTCTTAAAAGCTAAAAAAGTATCTTGCTAACTCTGCAAGCAGATTAAAGTTGTGTGTGTGTGGGGGGGGGGCGGGGGCGGAATCTCCTGACCTCGATGGTGTAACTCCTGTTTATAGAAAGGGAAACGTGAGTGGGGAAAGGCAACTGGTGTGTGTCCTCTTTTTGATGTCTAGGAAGGGCATCCCACTGAAATAGTGATAAGATTAGTTTGTTAACTTAATAACCCTTCATCCAGGCTTCTCCCTGCACCCCCTCCCCCTTCCTATTAGTCTTTTCCCTCTCTTTCTGTCTCTTAAGTGCCGTTGAGGGATGTGGGGAATTGTAGTCTGTAAATCGCATCCAACAACTCGACCTGGCGGTGGCTGCTGTTGCTAAATCAGCCAGCTGAGCACCTGCTGTCTTGAAGCTAACAACTGAATAGTGTGCTATTCATTTTTAAAGTGATATTGTCAAGATAAAAATCTCTCTATGTATGTATGTATAAACCAGTCCTCCTTTGAGTTACAGAATAGCACGTTTAGATTAGTAAAACCAAAGGAAACCATAGCTTTTCACCATAGCTGGAGGGATGGCCTCCAGCATCAGGTATGAATTACCGAGAGACTCCCTGCAACCACAATTTTGAATCCCAGCAGGCTTGACTTAGCCCTGCATCTTGAGGTCGATAAATTGACTTCCATGCAGCTTATTATGTGGGGCTCTTTCAGATGTGACCTTATTAAAAACTGAAGTCTTCTGTGGACATGAAAAATCCCATGGGAGTTTTCGTAAGTATAGGGGAGTTGCTGCAGTGTCCATGGCAAAATCCCCTCCCCCCTCTGAGTGTCATGTGCTGGTTTTTTGTCTGTACCAAGTCCAAGATGTGGCTACACTGCATTCCTGGGTGAAGTGATTAGGACTTAAAAAATGTGCCTAACATCGGCTAGTCCAAGGACTAAGGCAACTGGCCAGAGAGAGAGAGATGGCACCATGGCCCCTGAAGTTTACAGGAATAAATAGTTGTGTACTGTACTTAAGTGTAATCTATTGGTAGTCAAATTCCTGCTTAGTAATAATAAAAAACCCACTCACTACATCTCTTTTGTTCTGGTTAGAGCTTCTTTCACATTCTGGCTTCAGTGCATTTTTTTTCTTTCCTGTCATGGTGTATCTTTTTATGAATTGCCATCAGTGTCTGTTTCCTCTGTCTCTCCTCTTTGCTAACTTATGCCATCATTCCTTCTCTCTTCCCACCAAGCCACTTAAGGCTGGCACTTTACAGCGCTGCAACTTTCTCGCTGAGGGGTGTGAAAAAACACCCCGTTGGTGCTGCAAGTCTCAGCGCTGTAAAGTGGCAATGTAGAGCTATTCCCCTCGTGGAGGTGGTTATTTTGCAGCCCTGGGGGAGCTCTCTCCCAATGCTATTCTGTGACTACACAGCCATGGCAGTGCTTTAATGTTGCTAGTGAAGATGTGCCCTTAGACATAAAGTTTAGAAGTGTTACCAAATATTTAATGGCTAGAGGACTAAATTGACTAACCACTGGCTGATATGAAAAGTGGGGGTATGACCCACTGTCCAGGTGCCCAAGTAAGACACTAACTCCTTCTCCCTCCCCATCAGCTGTTGGGAAAGAGGAGAGTTCTGGGGATTTTACTAGAGTGCTATCCTTGGAGCCCAACTAGGGAGTCCATTTGTCAAATTGCTTCCAACCAGAGGTGTCAGAAAAAAATTGAAGGATCCTCTCCATGCCCCCAGGCTCCTGTGAGAAGGAGCATTGTTTTTCTGTTTTTGCCCCATCCCACCCGAGAGCATCAAGCCTGATGCACAGATGTGTAGTAGGTCTTTGCTACTCTACCCCAACACAGCTTTTGCTTTTTGGATGCTCATCTTGTCCCCAGTGAACAGGGAGAAGAAAGATGGTCTAGCCTGGGACTTGAGAGACATTGGTTCAATTTCCTGCTCTGCCAGAGGCTTCCTGTCTGAGCTTGGGCAAGTTACTTGGTTTGCTGCACTATCTGTAAAATGTGGGTAATACTACTGACAGGTGTTGTGGGGGTAATTAAAGTTATTTTCGGAAGGTACTCCTGAGGGCATTCTGCACCAGAAAATTCTGCGCACAATATTTTAAAATTCTGCAAAGTTTATTTGTCAAATAAATGTGGAGGCTCCAGCATGGCATTGGGGAGCGCAGGCCACTGGCTGCACAGAGATGGGAGATCACTGTGCAGCTCTGCCCCCTAGGACACGGACTCAGCGGTTAGGATGCACCCAGCCCTGACACAGCGCAAGGACCAGGCCTGTCTGAGAAACATCCCAGGGCCCTGTCCCTCTGTGCCAGGTGCACCAGGTTTGAGCAGGCAGGCTCAGCAAGGCAGGCTCCAAGTGTGAAAGGGCTTAGTGTGGGGGGATCCAGGTGTGGGTTGAGAGGGTTCTGTGTGGGGCAATCTGGGTGCAGGTGGCTCAGTGGGGGATCTGGGTGTGGGAGGGATCTGGATGCACAGGAGCTTGTAGCGGGGGTTCTGGGTGCAACAGTAATGGGCATCTGCAGGGGGGCCAGGTGAAGGTGGTTGGGGCTCAGTGAGGCGGTTCTGGGTATGTGGAGGAATAGAGCTTAGCAGGGGGTCCAGATGCTGGGGGAGTGGGGCTCAGTGGGATGGGAATCTATATGCAGCTGGTGTGGTGGGAATCCGGGTTGCCCGTCGGGGTGGTCCAGGTGCAGGAGGCGTGGAGCTCATCCGGTGGGGTTCTGGGTGCAGGGGCGGGTGAGGCTCGGTGGGAGGATCTGGGTATGAAGGGGTCTGGATGCACAGGGGTTGGGCAGATGGGGGAACAGCTTCCTGTACAATGATCCCTCCCCCTGCAGCTGAGCAGTGATGGGTGCAGGAAGTGTGTGTGGGAGGAGAGGAGGGGAGTTTGCAGAGCTTCCTACAGGCAGGGGAGAAATCTGGGAGTGGGTCTGGCACAGCCCCAGATGCCGTGCAGGGGAAGAGGAAGTCCCGTCCTCCCCAGTCCAGCCGGGACTAGCAGCTGAGCCTGGCGCAGGTTAGGAGCCACCAGCTGGGTCTTCCCCAGTCCTGCCCCACAGTGATTTACCTCTCTGCTGGCTGACCTGGGCACCCAAAACATACTGCTTGGGAGGGTTGCATGACCGCACTTGTGGCTTCCCTTTGCTTCCCCATCAGAAAGCCATGTTTTCTGCAGGGAAGCAAAGAAGTCTGGGGGGGACATAAATTCTGCGCATGTGCAATGGCACAGAATTTCCTCAGGAGTAGTAAGTGGGGACATAAGATAGATAGCTCCAGTGCTGCCTCTGCTGTTGCTCAGAGCTTCCCAAGAAGCAGCAAAGTGAAACTGAAGAGCAGCAATGGAAAACTGATAACTGCTCAGTTCTCACTCTGATGCAGCTTGGGACAACTGAGCAGCAGAAGCGGGGTTGGGGCTGTCTACCTGGAGACTCAGGGAAGATGGTGCTGTATCAGTTTATGCTTCATTCACTTTGTGAATTTTTTCTAGAAACTTTTTTTTTTTAATGAAAGCTGAGGTTCAGTAGAAGTTGATGTCACTGACTTAAGAAATCTTCCTCCTCTTCATAGACAAGTGGAGTTTCCAAGTCTTTATATATATATCGTTTATAAAGCATGCTGGGATCCTTCAGGATGAAAAGTGCTATAGAAATGTAAGATACTAGTTATGTATATATGTTTCTGTTTTTGCTCTGGAGCCAATTTGGCAAGTGAAACTGGTCTCCTCAGTTTCATATCTGCTTCTCGCATACTAGCATGATGCTTTTTGCTTGTGTTTTATAACATTGAAATAATTTTTTTTTAAATTGACTGAAAAATATAATGAAAGTATGTATATTGGTCTTTGGAAAGATGTTTAGGCCCATTATTTTGCTATAGGAGAAAACTACTTGACAGTGCATGCCCTTTTAAAATCCACTGCTTAGTTTCTGAGGGGCAGAGGCGAAGAGATAATGTATAGGTCTTGCAGGAATAAAGCTCATGTTTTGGGTTCCCCTGCTGTTCTGCAGCAATAGCTCACTGACTGACCCTGTTAGCAGAGCTGTTCTGTCATTGCTGGTGATTCAGCTGTACAGACACAGAAGTGAACTAAACAAATAATGTGAAGTTAGGGGACATGGTGTGAATATAGCCATAATTGCCAGATGGAAAATGGCAAAATTATGGAGGAGATGGGAGGGAGTTCTCATGTGGCACAAGGATAAAATAATCTGAGCTTTTTCCATGCTATCCATTTTCTAGTGTAGCAGCAGCCCTGGGAATAATAGGTCTGAAAAAATCCTAATATAGGCAAGGTCTTATAGCAGGGTTGGTGGCTTAATAAGGGACACTTCTGAATCACTAGTGAACCAATCCATCAACCTGGTGCTTGAGGTGGGGAGCAAGGGCACTGTATTATTTATGGTACCATTTTATGGATGAGATGTAAAATCAAGGCCTTGATCACTCGATCAAGAAGGATCCCTCTTCACTTTTCACAAGACTGGGGGGCAGTGACCCCTATGTTCTGGCCAGGTTCCAATTAATTACTTTCTCCCGGTCTAAAATTCCCCCTGCAGTTTATATAGAGAAGTTGTTATTCACTTCCCCTTCTAATCACTTGTGTGTAATGTTTCTGGCATAGAACTGATGCATCCTTTCAACACAGAGATGAGGGGAGTGATTCTTTTATTTTCAGTCTTTGCTATAGCAGCTGTTTCACCCAGTGTCAGTAAGTTATTATATTGCAAACAAAAAACAAACAAACCCTGTTAGCTCCTGTTCCCTTCAGCTGCTGTTTCAGAGCAGGTCTCCCCTAAATCTCCCAAATCATAAGGGTGGGCGTCTCTCTCTCTCGGAATAAGAAGAATGTGTCAAGCTCTCTGGCTGGAAGCCAGGACTCTCTGTGGAACTATAAATCGACCTGTCAGGGAAGGGGGGGGGGGGGAAAGATTAACGTTGGCCGTCTTCATTAGTGGGTCCCCTGAGGAAACTGGGTCTGCCATGAGCCGTGAATGAGACCAGCTGAGAGAAAGGGGGAGTTTGCAGTTTTTATCACTCCCCTCAGAGACCCCCGGAGGAGTGGTGGTGGTGGTGGGGAAGACAGTAATAGGGATAGGAGGATATAAATGATGGAAGCTGGAGCTTTGCAGCAGAGCCCTTGCTGCCTTCTGATTGGAGGAAAGCGTAGCTGGCTGCTGTTCCTCTGCGCCAATCAGTGACCCGCATGCCCATGTGTGCGGCTTGAGTATTTAGCATGCTAATTGGGAGCAGGGAGGAGCTAGCTCAGTGGCAGTGCAGTGCCCTGCTACGCTAAACAAGTGCTAGTCATTGCCTTGAAGAGACCTCCATTATATAGGTTTTTAACAAAACCAGAAAGGAGCATTTATCACAAGCAGCATAATTCTTCCTGGACAGTCTTTTTTTTTAAAACAGTCCAGATAATTTCCCCTACATTTTATTCCCTCGCCCACACTGATTTTATAAATAACTCCTTAAAGCTTCAAACAACCTGTTTCTCCCCCAGCTCTACCGCCATTGTGGTATGGGTTTGTGCACGAGAGCACAGGCGTGTGCACTGGCACACACGCACGTTAGCTGGTGGTTGTAGGTAGCTCTGAAGTCCATGGAAGACTGAATTGTGATCGGGCGTCTAGCGGTAAAATCTGGTTTAAGCTGGTAGTTCTCTCTCTCTCCTTTTTTTTCCTTTTCTTTCTGGTGAAAGATACAGGCTTGATGGCTCGTGATGGTTCTCTATTCACGGAAAAGGTGTGACATGTGCATTGGCAATGCAAGCTGCACACGCCCCAACTCTGCCAGTGTGCCGAAACCCTGACTTGAGGGGACCACAGAGAGGGAGGTTCCTTACCTCTGGCTAAGGCTACATTTTAGTCATGGGTATTTTTAGTAAAAGTCATGGGCAGGTCACGGGCAATAAACAAAAATTCACGTCCCGTGACCTGTCCATGACTTTTATTAAAAATATCTGTGACTAAAATTTGGGCGGGGGCTGCCCGAGGGTGACGTGGGTGTTGGGAAAGGGTGGCCTGGGTGATGGGGAGGGCAGGCAGTGGCATGCGGCCCGGGACCCCCGCTGGTGCTGGAGGGGGAGCAGGCAGCAGTGCGTGGCCTGGGACCCCCACTGGTGTTGGGGGGGCCGGCAGGCTCTCTACTTGGCTCCGCGCCTCCTTCCCCCCAGCAACAGCAGAGTTTGGGTGTGAGAGGAGGCAGGGGGTTGGGTCACAGGATGAGGTGAGATGAGCTCTGGGCAGTGCTTACCGGGGGGCTCCGCAGAAGCGGCAACATCTCCTTGGCTGGGAACCGTGGCCAATGGGAACTGTGGGGGCGGTACCTGCAGGTGGAGGCAGCACGCAGAGCTGCCTGGCCACACTCTGCCTAGGAGCTGAGCGCGGGGGATGTTGCTACTTCTGGGGATCTCCCCAGGTAAGTGCTGCCTAGAGCCACTCACCCCGTCCCATGCCCCAACCCCCTGCTTCCTGCCACACCCAAACTCTGCTGGGCGTGGGGTGTGGTGACCTGAGACAGCCCCAGCAGTGGCCAGTGCGACTGGCACAGGGGCTGCCTGAGCTGCCCCTGAGCCAGGCGCACCTGCCACTGCAGAGGTCACGGAAAGTCACGGAATCTGTGACTTCCGTGACAAAGTCGCAGCCTTACCTATAGCCCACATGATCTCTGCCACCTCTGTATTGTGACATGGGAGTCAATTACTGTCAATTGTGCTGATAGTTCTTATAGACACAGACCTGGCTCAGGAATGAACTGAGCCCTGATATGTGTTTTTTCTTCCCAGATCTCTGGGGCAGGGGATTACTCTGGAGAGTGAGGGAGCTGAAGAGCTAGAACTGCTGGTGTAATTGTGCTGTGTGAGAGAGAGAGAGAGAGAGAGACTGATGCACTTACTCACCTCCGTGAGTCCAAAAGAACCCAGCAAGCAGTTACAGGGACATCTGGGGTGGATTTTTTGCTCTGTGGGAGCTGTCATCCCAGCTCTCTTCCCCCCCGCCCAACATCAGCCTTACCCCCATCATCTCCCTGCCCCCAACAATAGCAAAAACTTACATTTATATTATTCCTTGAATCCCAAGCCCTTTGCAAACATCACTGATACAGAAATTACTTCTCCACCACTGAAATGCTTATAACACCATTTTGGTGTGTGTTTCTATTTACTTTACAAATATTAAATCTCTCAGTTCTCCTTTGTGGTAGGTAAATATTATGACTCATTTTGCTGGAGAGTAAATGAAGAACAGAGGAGCGAAGGTGAGGGTATGGTTTTTGTTTGTTTGTTTTTAAGATTCAACCACAGTTACAAAGTCCCTGACCCAAGGAGCTTACAGTCTTAGACAAGTAAATGATGAGTAATGACAACATTTTGGGAAGGAATGGGCACCTGAAGGCAG
Organism: Lepidochelys olivacea; assembly: GCF_965140295.1. Lineage (NCBI taxonomy): Eukaryota > Metazoa > Chordata > Testudines > Cheloniidae > Lepidochelys > Lepidochelys olivacea. The sequence continues at coordinate 263,413,415 of NC_140411.1, read as the reverse complement.
GAAGAAGAACAGAAAGCAGGAAAAGAGAAGCTGCTATTTGGAAATATTATTTACAAAGAAAGCACTAACTAGTATGGAAAAGTGATGTTCACTCATCACCTGGTGAATCCATGGCAGAACTGTTGGTGGAAGCCAGGAGTTCTGCCTCCTAGTTCCCCATGGCAGCTGCTACTCTCTCCTGTTGAACAGAGCATAACTGGGGATTTGGCCATGACACTCCCACAAAAAGCACCAAGGTATATCTAATGAACACAAGTGAACAGATTCTCAACTTCATATTTCATAAGAAAGATTACACCTTTAGCAATGTAGTGTCCCTAAAGCCATGGGTTCAGTGTCACGGGTCACAAGTGTCCGCTGCTGAGGCACTGTTACAGCTTCCTGCAGAACCTGGGTTTCACTTAGAAGTCTCCAGTTCAAGTAATGACCAGGCCTAATTCTATTTAGTTTGATGGCTGACAAGAACACAGCCTCTTGTCCGCATCTGCTTGCGGCCAGTGAGAGGCTTTCATTTTCAGGGAAGTTGTGTCTTGATGGAGGTATCAGAAGGTTGGGGGAAATGCAACCCATTCTGGGGTGTGCAGAAGTGCAACAGTAGTCTAAAAGCAGTGGCTGTGGACTACTCCTGTGAGGCTCAAAATGTGGTTGTTTTACAAACACCACTTTAGAAGCACCCAGCTGGCTCTGTTCGGACCACAGCTATCGACATATGGGTGGTCAGAGAGGTGAAAAAGCTCAGATACTGCTTTGCTGTTCGCTTGGTCCCCTCCTCCCCGCCATTACTCCTCCAGAAGGTGGGTTGTGTGGCTGGATGTTGAAGAGGGGTGTTGGTGGAGTTGAAGGTGGGTGGGTAGAAAAGGTTCTGGGAGTCCCTTATCTCGACACCATTCTTTTATTCCAGTGAGGGAAGAAAGGTTTTTGGTTTTGTTTTTTTCAGCTAAGACTTTTGAGTTCTCAATAACAAATGATTTTGCTGTGCCTCATTTGCATATTGTTGTTTTCAAGCCTCTGCATAGTCTTTCTTCTCTTCTTTCCTCTTTCCCTCTCCTCTTCCTTCCTCCCCCTCTCTTTCTGGTAAATATCACTCCCAACCTCTCAAATGCTTCTCCCCCACCCCCCGCATTTCTTTCATCCTTTGTTCCCCATTTGCCAATGCCTGGGAGCAAAGAAAGGAAAGGATACCATCTCTCTGTGAAATACAGAAGGGAGAAATGCAGGCAAGCAGAGTTATCAGCCTGGCAGTGTGAGGCTGAATCCGCCTCAGAAATGCACAGAACATGCTTTTAAGACAGCTGTTGGAACGCTCAGGGTTCACCTCCTCCATTATGCAACATTATGGCTGCAGTCCTGCCAACGACGAATGGGGCTCCCCTTCAGAATAGTGCTCTTGGCCTCTGTTGCTCCAGGGGACTGAAACCAGAAATCATACCCAAGCCTCTGTGTGCTAGCATAGAATACTGATAAACTACTGGGCAGGTTCTCCCAAGTGCTGGTCCCACTGTGAATCAAATGTGGGTCTCCCACACAGGAGTGTAGCTAGTCCTCTGAAATGAGTGCACATGCTAGATGGTACATTACACCTTCTCCTTCCTGGCCTCTCCTCTCCCCCCACATCAACGGTCACCATAGTCTAGGGATCGGCAACCTTTGGCACACGGCCCGCCAGGCGGGCCGGGTTGGTTTGTTTACCTGCCGCATCTGCAGGTTTGGCTGATCGCAGCTCCCACTGGCTGCAGTTCGCCACTCCAGGCCAATGGGAGCTGCGGAAAGTGGAGGCCAGCACATCCCTCGGCCCACGCCACTTCCCACAGCCCCCATTGGCTTGGAACGGCGAACCATGGTCAGTGGGAGCTGCGATCAGCTGAACCTGCGAACGTGGCAGGTAAACAAACTGGCCCGGCCCGCCAGGGGGCTTACCCTGGCAGGACGCATGCCAAAGGTTGCTGATCCCTGCCATAGTCTCTCAAAATCAACAAGTCATTAGTTTGATCTAACATAGTGAATGCTGTGAGACAGAGATCTAGCAGTGTGTTTAAATATCCTGGCGAAGAACCAAAATGCTGTTCTCCTTAGTAAATTTAAAATGGTTGCCTGCCTTACCTATTCTCTTGTTGGGCAGTATAGAGCGCTAACCCTAAAGCCAACCGCTTTTCATATTCTGTACATATTTAAAATGTTTGTTCTGAAAGCTGATCCCATTTTCTTACACCCCTCCACCCTTTTATTTGGCTGTTTTGAGTGATGATTTTCACCTCTCCCAAGGGAGGAGCAGAGGTTGGAAAGGCAGCTTTATCCTCCATCCTCCTTTGCTCTTTGTTCCATCTGTTTTTACCTTCTTGTGCCTGTTGCAGCCCTTTGCTTCTCTAGCCTTGGAGAAGGAGAAATCTTGCCAGTGGAACAAGTGCTTTTGTTGACCTGAGGCTGTGGGTGAAGGATTCAGGTGAATGTGGGCGATGCTGGTTTTTACACAGAGTGGCGTCTTTCTGCCATGAGACTTATTTCCCTGGGGAATCCTGTCTTGGAGGCAGCATTAAGTTTTCCACCTGTTTTTGCTTTACTTTTTTTCTGGATCTTGATCTAACCCATATTTCTGTCTGAAGTGACCTGTAAGTATGTTGAGTAAGGGGAGGGGGTGAACCATTCTGAGATTTGCAGGGAACGAATTATTTTTATGGCTGTGTCCTGCATCCTGAGTGGTTTACCATGTGCAGAGGCAGAAAGAGAGCACCAAATGTAATTCATATCTCACAAAATTGGATGCACCCAGCATGACATGATGATTTTGCCCCTATAGAATAAAGAATAGAGCTGGATGTCCTCAATATCTGAAAGACACCATATCCTCTTAACTCCTCTCTTAACCATCTAATGTTTGAGGCCATGTTGAACAGAAGAGGTGTCTGTGGAGATCCCATGGTGCAGATTAGCAATTGCCCAGTATTACCCTCTGGAATCAGATACCATGGTGATGATCAGGGTGTGACGTTACACTTCATATTCTTTATGAAAATATGCTTATTATATGGATATGACATAACTGAGATGGACTTTATGCAAGATGGCTTATGTAAGATATCATCGGAAAGGTTATGATTTACTGAACGTAATTATCCAATTTGTATGCCTGTATCATTTCTGTATCTGAAGTTAGGAATATTGACTATGTATCTGTATTTCAAATGGGTTACTTTAGGTGTCACCCCTGAACTAGCCCTTCAGGTACAACAATGAGAAAGCCAGATAGTGCTAATGGCCCATTAGCAAAGACAATGGGCTGTAAAAGAACTTAGTCCTCCTGTGGAAGCTTGAGACAGCCTACAAGCAACGGCTACCACAGCCATGCAGAGACATGGGTCCGAGTCACCTGGTACTGGATACCCCTCCCCATCTTTTGGAATGTCAGTGTTTTTCCACTGGGAGACAAAAGGTTCTCGCCTTACACAAGACCTGTTTAAAGCAGGGGAGTGACATCATTGAGGTTCTCCCCTGCCTCCCCACCCAAAGAGACACTGAAAAACACCTGGAAGCAAGAACTGAACTGTGGGGAGAAGGGTTGAGCCCAAGCTGGAAGGGCGTCTAGCTTGTGAGTAATAATACCTGAGGTCTCAAGCTGCAGACCAGTGCAGCTGCCTTTTGAGACTTTCTGTAATCTGCCTGTAACAATATCTAGGGTGAGAAATTACTATTTGTAACCAATTTCTTTAGTGAAGCAAGTTTAGTTTTTGTGTTTTGTTTGTTTGCTTAGTAATCTGCTTTGTTCTGTTTACTATCTCTTTAACCACTTAAAATTCACCTTTTGTAGTTGTTAAACTTATTTCTTGTTTATAATAAAACCCGGTTGTGCAATTCATAATGGAGGGGTGGGGGTAAAAGGCTATGCATACCTTCGTCCTCATTGAGGGAGGAGGCAGATTTCGTAATATACCTTTGGGTCTTCACTCCAAGGGAGGTGGACACCTGAGTGCTGAAGTCCCTTAAGCTGAGTCTTCCTAGAGCTGATCTTAGTGTCTGTGTCGTTCTGCAATAGGTTGTGGCTCTGCCTCTGTGTGTGCTGGGGCAGGCTTGATAGCCTGGCTCAGCAAGACACGTAAAAAGGGTGCCCAGGCTGGCAGAACAGGCGGGCTCAGTGGTATCTCAGCACATCAGGTGGCATCTTAAAGGGGAGCAACCCATCACAGAGGGTATGGAATCTTAGCTAACTCTCTTATGGAATGGAACCACTTTGAGCAGTTCTGTTGGACTGTGTTGTAGTCCATAGCCAATCAACAGTATTGAAGGCAGCTGACCAATCTAAAATAATCAGCATGGACACTTGATTTTCATTTATTGTTAGAGGTCAATCATTAACCAGGAAAGTCTGGTTATTAACTATACTCAATCCTAAAAACAAACTGACTGGGGCCCAGGAAATAGGAGAACTACAGATGCTGCCAGAGTTGTCTCAGTCCACCCTTCTTAATGACTTTGCTTGAAAAAGGAAGACTTGAGAAAATACCTCATGGTGGGAGATGCTTGCCTCTGTTAGTGGATGCAAAGAGCTTGGATTAACCTGGTTGTTCACCACCGAAATAATTCCCATGACTGGGACTCTGGATACTATGGTGAAGGTGAAGAAACCTTTCTTTGCTTCCTGCACAGCATAGCAGAAAATGTCTGAGGAACATAAGAATTGCCATACTACTCAGACTATTGATTCATGTAGCCCAGCATCATGTCTCTAGTAGTGGGTGGTACCAGATGCTTCAGAGGTAGGTGCAGGAAAACCCCATAGTGTACAGTTTGGCATAACCAACCCAGAAAGGAAGTTTCTTCGTAACACCCCTCAGTTAGTGCCTGTCTTATACCCTGAAACATGAGGATTAAATTAATATCTCTTTATATTTTTTTAAATCTAATGTTAGTGTGGATGTTACATTAGCCATATAAATATCTAATCCTGCTAAGCTCCTGCCCTGTTTTTCTCAATTGTATAAATTATTCATTGTATCATTCTGTGCATCTACCTCTTATGGTGGCGAAGACTGGTTCTTGGAGCCATCATCTCAGATGGTCCAAGCCGTGCCTGCGTTAATAGAACTTCACTTGTCTCTAATATCTCAAGCAACCAGGGAGTCCCAGGTCTCCTGACAGAATCATAGAAATTAGAGATTAGGATGGGGAAATCCTTGTCTGTCCATCCATCCAGTTTAGGTTTGTATCTTAAGGCACAGGAAATAGTGAACCAGTTTCAGTCTGGCTACAGCACAGATATCGTTCACCTTTTTCTGTCTATCCCCCTTCCTTGTGCTTGTTTAGTACAGATCTCCTCTCTGCCTTGCAACATGATCTCCTCTCCGTTGGTGCAAAAGCCTTCTGTGCAGCCATTGCTTTCTGGAACAGATTTCCCATCTCTCTCTTTCTTTCTCTGCTTTGTTGGTTCTCCCTTGTATTTCAAATCTCATCTGAAAACATTTTCTCTTCCTCTTCTTATGCCTCTTAATTTCTCTCTCCCTTTGCTGTTTTAGAGAGAGAGCGAGGGATGAGAGAGAGAGAGAGTGTGTGTTTTAGAACTGGTTAGAAATCTTTTGACTAAACATTTTTTGTCAGTAAATAACAATGCATTGAAACCAAAATGTTTGATCTTTCAGTAACAGTTTAATTGGGAAGGGTGTGTATCTGTCCACAACGGCCAGCAGCCTGGCGATTAGGGTACTTCCCTGGGATGTTGGAGACCAACATTCAAATCCCTGCTCTTTGCCTGATTTGGAATATGGATTTGATCCTGGGTCTACCACATCTCGGCTAAGTGCCCTAACCACCAAGCACTAGGGTGAGTCTCAATTTATTTATTTAATTAAATTTAAAAATTTCTAAAGCTCTTTGTCACATCAGAATGGAAATAAATTCCAAAACTTTGGAAATCACTATGGGATATAATGTGTAAGGAAAGTACCAGGATTTTTTTTTTTTTTTTTTAAAACTGTATTGTACTGCTGCAGGTCAGAACTGAGGTACGTTGATAGAGTTGGGGACAGAGGTAGGGTGAGGGGACATGATTTGAATAGCAAGTTGTGCTATTAATTAAAAGATGTATGAAGAGCATGAAAAACATGATGAGTGGTAGAAGTGCTAAACAGTATTTATTAAACTGTGGATTAATATTAAGCTGTATTTGTGAAGCTGTGGAGACCCTAAGAATGGCACAAGAGCAGTTGCTACAGGTCAAGATGGAGTTGCACTAAACTGTGTGGGAAGTGGACAGCATTGGAATGGCAGGGGTTCCTGCAGGTCAGGCGTGAGATGCACTGCGGTGCTGTTGGTACACAGTGCCTTCCAATGTTCTGCCTGGCTAAGTTGTGTCTAGTTGGCTGAGTGAAGTGAGGTCTGACGCTTAACTCAGAACTCCTGCCGTGGGGGAAGAGAAAGGGGCAAGGGGGAATGCACACACAGCCCCGGGAGTGAGGGAAAGGGTGGTGGGAATTTCAGGGAGTCCCTGAAATAGAGGGGATGGGAAGGTGGCACACAGGGAGCTTGTGGGCGTGGAAATGGGGGATGCAAGGAGCCCCTGACAGGTGCAATGATCTCAGCCTATGCAAGCTACAAAGTGCAACCCTCTAGTTAATTTCTCTTTCAAAAATCTTAACTTTTGTTTAAAAAGCTATTAACCCCTTAGTGCCTCTGTCTCCTTACCCCCATCCCAGGAGGTGATTGTTGCCAGGCCCTAAGTGAGGCTTAAGAAGGTCTTTTGAGATGGGGAGATTTCACTTGCAACTGAAAAGAAGCATAAATGCATTTGGGAGAGAGGAGAATAAAGCCGTGTTCAAGGAACATGTGTGCATTGGTAGTAATGCATTGCAAGGTGCCTGGCTATGTTGGATTCTCAGGTGCCTCAGGTGCTTTGGGATGCTGAGATGAGAATAGCTTCATCCACCCAAAGAGGAATGAAGAGGGGAACTGTTTATAATAACTGCTCTTCCTGAAGGGAGTTACTGCTATTGTAGGTCAGCAAAATGATGGACTTACTAGGCTAAGGAGTAAGTTGTAATTCAATGCTGTAGTATTAAAAACCCCACTTATATTAATACAGCCATTATTAGGTGGCAATTATTAGATTCACAGAAAGCAGATTTTAAAATGTCCGCAGTAACTTGGACATGTTATACATACATTTTGTATAATGTTATGTTCTTATGCCTTGATGTATTGTACATTGTGGCTGTACTATAGATAATGTGGGGAAAGGCAACTTTATATTCCGTGACTCTTTTGTATGTAAATTCTCATTCATAAAGTACATATGTAGGATTTTTCTGTATGGTTTCCTGGAGGGACTTGTTTTTCTAAACTGGGAGTAAATGCAGAGGACTTTGGTCATACATTCAAATGTAGCGGTGTTTAGTTCACAGTGTAGAGCTCCAGCTGCATGTTAGGACATGACTTACCCCTTCATGTTATCTCCATATGTGCAGATTGTTTTAAGTATATGGACTTCTCATCAGATGGCAATTTTGGGTCACTGCTTATCTGGGCTGGATTCAAACCATAACTTGGGGAGAAACACTGTTTATCGTATTACCAGCACTGTGCACCCCCAATTATGGAATCCTGTAAAGACCAGGAGCAATCTTGCCTTTAACGTAACAAATTTAAACATCTGTATATTTTAAAAAATCACCTTTTTTCCTTGTGGAGGCTTGACAACATGAACCAGTCACTAGGGCTGCGAGTTTCACTGATTCTTGCCGTCCCACCTCCTTCAGAAGAAAACTGTATGTGAGCCACCTGGTCCTCAGTACAGTCACCTGGGTGGCCGCTCCAGCTGTCTTGAGTTTTAGGAGATGCCAGACCAGTTCATGGTTTTGGAGAGACCATCCAGGCCCCAGTGATTACCAATCACTTGCCTATGGCTAAGGCTTAGCCTACACTAGAAAATATTTGCTGATCTAACTATACCTACAAATGCTCTTAGTGTAGTCCCCTAAGTGAAATGAAATAAGCTATTAACAACAAAAGCATTCTTATGCTGGTATAACTGCTCTACACTAGGGCTTTTATCAGCACAGAAATGTCATTAAAAAAAATAAAAAAAAAAACTGCATCTCTGACACTGTTGTACCATCAAAAGTTTCTAGTATAGACTTGGCCTAAGGCTTTTATTTGCTGAGCAGCCAATTTGGTTTCTGACTATAAAGTGAGGGCTGATAGGAAGGAAGCTGGTCTAGTGAATTAACCACTGGTCTGAAAGCCTAGAGAACACTTGTGTTCTATTCCTGGCTCTGATACTGACTTCCTGTATGGTCTAGGCCCAGTCATTCAAACTGTGTCTCAATTTCCTCATAAGGAAAATACTTTGATCTCAGAGAGGTACTGTAGCTGTTAATTAGTTCATCTTCTCAGGGTGCTATATAAGTGCCAGATATTAGTATTAGAGAGCCAGGGGAGGATTTTAATGAGACAATGCATGCAAGTGGGAGCAAAGGTGATAAAGAGATGAGACTGTGGGGAGCAAGGGACCAGGTAGCAGCAAGGAACAAGGAGGAAGAGATGAACCCATATAACACTGGAAATAGCAAGGAGTTGGGCATCAGAGAATGTGTGTCGATATGGATGAGAGAATAAAAGAAAAGGAGATGCTGCTTATCAAAGAAAAGGAGGGAAAAAATGAGAGTCTGGGGAGTGGTAGAATGAGCCGAAGTAATGGAAGAAGGGAAACCCAACATTTAGGTTTAGTGAATTTTATCTAATTTATTACACTTCTTTTATTGTACTTTTCCAGCAGTTGTCCTAAGGATGGGGCAAAATGATGGGATTTTAAATACTTAATATTACTGGCTACGCTGAATTCTATAGTTAGAATAACTCAAAGGGAAAAAAGAAAAAAACTTAATAATTTACCTGTAGATGGTGCCCAGTAGCTCCCCAACACCATGATTTCTCTGAGGAACAGTCCCTTGAATAACTTTTAAATGTTAATTATTTTGCATGGACCTGTGATAGGGTGCTCTGCAGGCAGGGCGGCCTAGAGGTTAGTGCACCTAGTGATTTCCAGCTCCTGGTTTCCCTGGCAGAGGTGCCTGGTTCCTGGCCTTACATCCTCCACATGCATCTGGGCCTCAGCCTTTAAGGAAGCATGGTAGGGAGGCCCAGGACCTCTCTCTTCATGGGGTCCCAGCCCAGGGCTCTATGTGAAGCAATGTTGGTAGTGTCCTTCTGGCAGAGAGTGTAAGTCAGAGATCCCCCCTGGGGGGGGGTGGAGGAACATTTGTGGGGAGGGATGGGAGCATCACCCAGTCCTGGTCTGCCCCCAGCTATCCTCCGGCCCTGCCCCTGGCCACAGCTTCCAGTCCCCGCTCGAGGCTTCTGCACCCAACCCCAGCTCCAGCCATGGCTTCGTGGCCTGCCTCCCGCCCTGGCCATGGCTCTGCTCCCAGCCCCTGACTGCGGCTCCATTCCCGGCTCCGTTCTGGGCCCCATACCTGCCACCAGCTGCTGCCCCAGCCTCTGCCCCTTCACCCCCGTCTGTTCACCTCCTCCCCCAGCCATGGCCCCATTCCAGGCCCCAACTTTGGGGAGGGGGCGATAGACACCTGGATAGGGGTAAGGAGGGGCGCGACCATGAAAAGTTTGGGGACCACTGGTCTAAGTCTTCCTACCTATGTCCCTTCAGTTTGGGGCATGGCACCTACAGTCCAAAGAGTCTGTACTGGTTTACCTAGAGTAGTGCTCCCTTGTGGACCTTTTGCAGCATTCTGCTGTGGCCTCAGGTCCCTCTGGGTGGGGCAGGTATAAGATGGGGGGGCCTAGCCCCACAATGTCTTTACAGTCAAATGGTACAGTTCATTCGCTGCTGGGTGCTCCCCAATCTCCGTCAAGAACGCAGCGCTTCTTCCTGGTGGCTGTTCCAGCTGTCCGGCTTGTAGTCACACTTCCCTCATGTAGAGAGGCAGAGCTGTCTCCTGCCCCTTTGCTAGTCATCCCTGAAATGAGCCAGATTCTCGCCTTTTCTTCCCCCCCCCCAGGCCTGGCATTGGCTGCAGGCATAGCAGGGTGAGGCAGGCTGGGCCCATAGGCACTTTTTTAAACCCTTTTTGTGCTGGTATGAGGTTTCTCTCTTCATCACACATCCCCCCCGCCACTTACGACCCCATTTGGGGTATGTCCCGACCCCATCAGTTCTCCTCCATCTCGCAAAAAGAAATCTGCGTTCAGGTGGGCTCTTCCAGCCTGGTGTTGGACATGGAAGGAGAAAGGCTGGAGGGTACCACCTCATAATTCGGGGGTTAGTGTTCTTCATGGCATTAAACCACCATAGTGAGGCTTGGCCTGTGACTAAGGTGAAGTGAGTGCCCGGCAGGTAGTATCAAAGTGAGTCTATAGCCCACTTCACTGCCAGCGCCTCCATTTTGATTACAGAATAAGCCCTCTCCCTTGGGAACAACTTTGGTCTAATATAGAGTATGGGATGCTCACTGCTTCCACTGCCTGGGATAAAACAGCCCCTAATCCCACATCCAAGGCATCAGTCTGCAGTAGGAATTCCATGGTGAAGTTGGAGCTATATAAGACCAGTTCTCAGCAGAGCTGGGCTTTCAGCATTTGAAAAACCTCTTCACAAGTCTTGCTCCACTGGAACTTCTTTGGGCTATTATTTTTAAGGAGATCTGTGAAAGGGGCTGCAATGGTTAAGAACCTAGGAATAAATCAGTGGGTTATAAACCAACATATCTGTTTCCTCGAGGAGAGCATAGGACATGTCTGGAGGGCCGGACCTTACTCACCAAGACTCTCATGGTGTCTTTCCCCAAAATGTACCTGAGATAGGTTGTCTCATTCTTGGCAGGTAACATTTAGCAGGGTTTGCTGTCAGGCTGGCTCCCTTGGGAAGCAGTTACATGTTTTAGGTGGTCTTGATAGTTTTGACGGTAGATTAAATTGTCTAGGTAAGCAATGGTGTAATGGTTATGGGTGTGGAGGGCACAGCTTTAGTCGTTGGAATGTGGCTGAGCCCTGTGTAACCAAAAAGGCATTGTCCAGAACTGAAAGAGACCAAAGAAGGTGGAAAAGGCTGGTCTCCCCGCATCCCCCCTCCAGGATTCAGGTGTGAGGGGGATCTGCTAATATCCCTTGGTCAGATCCAGGGTGGTAATGTACTCTGCCTCACTTAGCTCCTAGCTGGTCAAGTAGTTCACCAGTGTGAGGCATAGGGTACTCATCAAATTTTGATATTGCGTTGACTTCCCTGAAATCTATGCAAACATGGATGGTCCCATTGGGACCAGCACTACTGGGCTTCTCTAGTTGCTAAATGGCTGTTTGATTACTCTCAACTCTAGCATCGATCTGGCGCTGTTACTTCATAGTTTCCCTCAATTTCTGGGGAAGAAGTAGTGGGTTTTCTCTGACCTTCAGTTCAGGTTCAATCTGAAAAATTATGGGTCATTTAAATGAATCCACCCAGGTTGGATAGAGAACACTGGGGAGAAAGTGGTGATCAGCTGCTGGGTTTGGGTCCTCTGTTCTGAGTTAAGTTGCTTCTGATTTTGACCATCCCTAGCTTTGAGGTTTCAGCAGCCTGAGGTCCTAATTTGGGATCTGGTGGGTAGGGGACTATAAGCAAGCTTTCTTCGGCTTTCCATGGTTTTAAAAGATTCTCGTGGTAGATTTGTGGGAGCTTTTGCTTGTCTGGTTGTGGGATTTTGTAATTCAACAGCTCCACCCATTGTTTCACCTCATATGGTCCCTGCCAGCAGGCTAGCAGCTTTGATACAGAACTGGGCAATAGCAAGAGAACCTGACCACTGGATTGAAACATCCAGAGGCAGGCCTTTTTATTATAGGCTGCTTTCTGGGTGCTCTGGGCATGTAAGAGGTTCTCTTTGGCAAATGAGCGTAAAGCTTCAAGCTTCTCTTGCAAGTTAAGGATGTACTGTACTATGTTATTGGCTTGAGGTGGTTGTTCTTCCCACATTTCTCAAATGAGGTCTAAAATCTATTGTGGTTGATTCCCCTAGAAACAGCTTGAACATTGAGAAGCCAGTGGAGGATTGTGGTATCTCTCATACAGCGAACAGAAGGGCAGGGAGCAACTGGTCCCAGTGTCAGACATCCATAAGAACAAAGCTCCTGAGCATAGTTTTTTTGTAGTATTCTGTTGAATCCAAACTGTCTGTCTGGGGCTGGTGGATGAATGTTCTGTGGGTCTTGAATTTCAACAACAGACACAGTTGCCTCATTGTCTGGAACAAAGTTTGTTCCCTGATCTGTTCTGATCTTCCACAGTATCCATAAATTCATAGAGCACCGTGGTATAGCTTCAGGGTATACTTAGTCTACCACTACTAAAATGAACTGGTAGCCTGTGGTGCTCTTCTCCATGGGACAGATTATGTCCAGTGCACTCAAAGGGTGTGCTTAATAGTGAAAAGGGAGCCAAGAGAGCTTTCTCCGTTGGCTGAGGGGCTATGAGTTGACACCCAGGGCATGAGGCACAAAAATTCAGAACGTCTTTATAAACTCCAGCCCACCCAAAATGGACTAGAATTCAAGCTAGCGTCTTCTCCCTCCCTGCAAAGGGTATGGCATGGGTCAACCACATAACCTCCCTCCAATAAGCTGGGGGCACCAGAATCTGGTTTTGGACTTCCTTGGTCTGCTGTCCTTCTCAAGGCAATATAGGCAGTCGCCTTGAATTTCGAAGTGTGGGATCAGTTCAGCTTGATGGACTCTCCATTTACCACTGCCGCTTGGATGCATGCTTGGCTCAGCATATCATTTGCCTGTTGTTTTTCAACAAAGTTGGAGAACTGGGTTGGGATCTCCAACTCAGGGTAAGTGGGGGCCTCCTCGTCGGGTTGGAACAGGATCCCACACCTCCAAGGTACACCGATTTAGGCGGAACTGAGGCTGGAGGTAGAGAGGCTGCCATGTCTGGAGAGGGTCCCATAAACTTTTAACAGCTTCCCAAAATAATCCTAGTCTGGCCTGGTAATAATGGGATAGGTAACGATTGGGGCCAGGTCAACCATCAGAGGCTTTGTATGCTCATCCACAGTTAGTCACTTGAATGCGGGGATAAGATTTCCTGGCCCAATGCACACATTATAACTGGATAGTGCCCTGGTTCGACCCAGGGTTTGGGACCACATAACTCTGCACCAGGGTCTGAGCACACCATGAGTCCATGAACCCCACCACTTCTATACCATTCACCCTTATGGGGGTGGTCAACTTTGCAGGGTTTCCTTGTCAAGCTCAGGTCCCAGAGGTCCAGATCTTGCCAAAGCTGTACTCCGTACCAGGGCAATTTAAGGTCCAGTGCCCCAGGTGGCCACATGCAAAACACCTGTCTTGGTATTTGCTGTTGCAGCCGGGCCCTTCTCTGGATGTTCAGAAGGTTCCCTCTATGTGGAATCCCCCTAGTTTGGGAACCAGCAATATTCCCTTCTTAAACTCCACTGGGTCAGTATTCCCTTGGATTGGGCTCCAGGTTGACCGCTTCGGACTTTTGGTACAGGATATCCATTAGCTCCTCCAATCCTTGGGCTCTCCTTAGTCCAAGTGAGCAGGGAGTGGGTTGAAGCCCCTCAAGTTGTATCGTTCCAAGGCCCACTTTCCCATTTGGTGGTGTGGGGCTCGTCGCAGAAGTGTTGCTGGAATGTATCTTCTGAGACGTCCAAGACATCAAGAATGGCTGCTTTGACCTCTGCATACTCTTGGGCCACAGTGGGGTCCAAGGCGTGATACGTGGTTTGCGCCACCCTGGTGAAGTATGGGGCCAGCAAAATAGTTCATTGGTCTAGCGGTCACTGGACTGCCATAGCCACTTGCTCAAAGGTTCTGAGGAAGGCTTTGGGATCCTCTTTGTAAGCCTGAGAGGGGCAGGAACCGGGGCTGGGTTGAGGTTTGCTGGCTCTGCTGTAATGGATGGCAGTAGCATTGTAACCACCCGTTGTGCCAGCTCCTGCTTCTGGTGAGCTGCTCGATTACAGATCAACTGCTGCAGCTACTTGACCATTATTCCCCCTGACCCTACCCGACTCCCTTATGTCAGGACTAGGGCATCTGCCCACATTCTCCACCAATTCTGTGATAGGGTGCTCAGAGGGCAGGGCAGGTTAGCAGTTAGCACACCTGACTTCCAGCCACTTGCTTCCATGTCAGAGATTCCTGGTTCCTAACCTTACACCAGGAACCCTCCATATGTATCTGAGCCTCAGCCCTGAAGACGGTGTGGTCGGGGGGCCCAAGCCCTCACTGTCCACCAGGTTCCAGCCCAGTGCCCTGAGTGAAGCAGCACCAGCAGGGTTGTCCTGGCAGAGTGTCTAAGTCCACTGCCCTGGGCCACTTCCTACCCCTTCAGTTTGGGGAATGGCCCCTATAGGCTAAACAGTCTGTAGTGGCTCAACTGGAGTAGCACCCCTTATGAACCTTTTGCAGTGCCCTGCCATGGCCTCAGGTCCCTCTGGGCGGACATAGGATAGGAGGGACCTAGCCCCACCGTGTATTTATAGTCAAATAATACAGTTCACTCACTGCTGCATGCTCTCAGTCTCCTCCGCAGTCTCTCTTGGTCAGGGATGCAGTGTTTCTCCCCTGTAGCTTTCCTGATGATCAGATCTGTAGTGATGCTCCCCCCATGTAGAGAGATAGACCTGCCTCTTTGCCAGTCACCCCTGAACTGAGCCAGGTTCTCTCCAGGCCTGACATTTGTGGCAGGTATTGCGGGGTGGACCTAGGGTTGCCAACATTGTATTTCAAAAATAAGGAACTGTTTTCTTAGCACCCTTGCCCCACCTCTCCTTCTGATATTATTAATTACTAATAATAATTAAAAAGAGGTATTCACCTTCATTCGCCAGGGATATTTTTTGCTGCTTTTTATAGCACTCAGTAACTCTCGATCTTGTCGTACAGAGATGGAAAAAATAAGGGACATCACTTGTAATAAGGGACTGTTGGAACCCTAGGCTAGCTGGACCCATACGTTCTCTTTAACCTTTTTTGTGTTGGTGTGAGGTTTCTTTGCTTCATCACAGGACACCTGGTGGTTCTCAAATTGTGGTCTATGGAGCACTTCCAGATATTCTATGGAGCTGCTTTGGTCACATTGGTAAAGGATCTATCTGTCCTGAAGCAGTAACATAACCTGGTGGTAGAGCTAGTCAAAATTTTTCAAATGAAAATGTTTTAAATTAGAAAAACAGCCTTTCAAAATACTAAAAAAAAAATCACAAATGTGACTCTCCAATTTTTTTGTGTTGTGAAAATATTTGACTAAACCTGTAACTAAAAAATCTAGCTTGTGGCTTCTCGTTTTTGGTAGTCTTGTTAGTCAGTTATCTGTAGTTGTTTTCCTTCCCTTTTGCGTTCAGTCATTGTTTGTCTTGTGAACATCTGTGAGGACCAGGTGGCTCATTTGTTTTGGTTGAAATAGGTTGTGGGAGTGGGGAGCAGCTAGTCCAGCTAACCAATTGGTTTCTTTTATTTTATTTTGGTATTGATTGTAACTTTTCAGGTGTGATTTTTTTAATTTGTTGCTTTAGAATACTCAGCTTAGCTGGAAAGTGGAAGCTTTCTCAAAATCAAAAATAGTCTTTGGTTTTGAAAAATTTCCGTTTAAGAATCCAGATATTTCATTTTCAAAAATTAGCAACTTCACATTAAAACAGGGTAAAAATAGAGTGGAAATTTTCAAAAAATCTGCCTGTTCAGTTCCAAAGGAAACGGAAATGATTGTGCAGTAGGTTGTTTCTTTTGACCAGTTCCATCTGCTAGTTGTTGTCCAGTTCAGAATTCTAAATTGCCAAAAGCAATTTTTAAAATACCAAGCCTCTCTCCCCCATCCTGCACGACTGCTTTGTGTCTCTTTTGTTTGGGTTTTTCTTTGTTGTTAATTGTCCCTTGTTGTTTCTAACACTAAGTTGTTGATAAGAATTATAGTTTTTTTTTAAAGCTATCTGAACACAGATAAAGCATCTGAAAAATTACTGAATTAAAAATATCCTCTCTTCCCCTCACTCTTGTATATCTCAAAAATGTCTGCCAGACTTTTAAAATAACCTTTGGACTTGGCACAAATTTCTGCCCAAAGGATAATGTGTTTGAGGGTTTTTTCCAGAAAGATATAAGCATCTGAAAACTGTGCAAGTGATTTCATCCATAACTACAGGATTTTGAGAAAACAGTAATTCTTTATGCAGTGTATAGGCACCCAGAAGAATTTGTGGTTGCACAAGGTAGTGGAGACAGATGCTGTGGCTGACTTTCAAAAGGAGGCTGATTAGCTTTAAGATGCCTAGTAACATTTGTAGTCATGTCTGCCAACATTAATAATAGAAAGGTGCTCAAACCTCATGCTTCAGAGCATAAACTGACCAGGAAAGATTTTTCATGCTCCCTTCCCCCACCAGCGTCCACTGCACAGTTGGCCAGGTGCATTATATCTTCTGAAGCATCAGATACAAGCCACTTTGCAGTTGATGGGGTAGCAGACTGGGTGATCCACTGCAATAACTCCAATATTCTGTTCTAGGTTGATATGCTGGGGGGAAAAGAGTCTCTTCATTTCCTTCAAACAGTGACATAACTGTGAAATCCTCCTAAAACTGTAGCATCTCTTTTCCCCTTTGAAGTGTTTTTTTTGTTTGTTTGATTTCTGTAGAAAACTGGATTTACCATTAAATTATTGTTCTTCAAATGTGTCATACGCATTTTAAAAGAGCATTTAATATATATCTATATTTTAGCGGCTTATGTGTTTGAATCCCAAACACTTAGGTGAAAAAAAAAAAGTAAATTTATATATTGAACTGCTAACTGGTGCTGAGGCCTTGTGGTTTCCATGGTAACTGGGCTGGAAATAGCTCCATGTGACATCAGCATGGTACAGGTATAGTCAGATGCAGCCATTTCCCCCAAACAAGTGAGCACAGTGGGTACAAACATTGCTTCTGTCATTAGCATATGCAAATATACTGACACTGCAATTAACATATGCAAATATTTTAACAACCTGCAGTGGCAGGGTGGTCTCTCTCTCTCTCTCTAGAGTACAGAGAAAGAATTCATAATATGTGCATGATAAATATATGGATTCTCCTGCAGGTAATGAGAGAATTCCTCCTCTCCTCTCACTCTCTCTCTGAATTTCCACTATTAACCCTATATTTTTCTGTGGAGTGTAACTGTGGTAAAAGGGATGTATACCTACGCAGGCAAGAAAAAAATTCAGAGCCAGGCTTGGAACTTCATTCTTGTTATCTATCTTCTCATGTTTTCATGCCTGGTACTGTGTCCTAGCTTACTGGACACTCTTATATTAAATGTCAGGTTTCAGAGTAGTAGCTGTGTTAGTCTGTATCCGCAAAAAGAAAAGGAGGACTTGTGGCACCTTAGAGACTAACCAATTTATTTGAGCATAAGCTTTCGTGAGCTACAGCTCACTTCATCGGACGCTCACGAAAGCTTATGCTCAAATAAATTTGTTAGTCTCTAAGGTGCCACAAGTCCTCCTTTTCTTTTTTCTTAGATTAAAGTAACTCATAAGGTATTAAAGATGCCCTGCAAATAATTTTTAAACAATTGGGGTTCTACCTTTTTTTGGGGGGTGCGGGGGGCTTCTTTTTTAATGGATAAAATAGGCCTGACAGGCTTTTGGGATTTTGTTTTTTATTTTGCTTCTTTTTTACTATAGCAGTATCAGGAATGTAAACTCTTGTCTCTCCTGTCACAGTGGGATGAGTAAATTAAGTTATTAATGTGAGCACTTCATTGAAGGGGCCAGGGTATTGAATCTTTACAAAAGGCATCCTCTATTAGTCATTTAAGTTACGTGGGTTTCACCAGAAAGAACAACCAGTCTGATTAAAAAAATATTGTTTTATTATTGTCAAAATTGCAGTCGAGATCCGTAGCCCCATTGCACTATGTGCTGTTCATACTCGCAGTAAGGGACAGTCTCTGTCCCCAAGAGTTTTAAATCTAAATAAATGAGATAAAGTGAAAGAAAGGAAGAACTAATGTTCCTATTGTACAGGTGTGGAAATGAATATCCCTTTTCCCAAGATTTCAGCCAGAGATGGAAAAGACCTGTCTGATCATCTGATTTATCTCATGGCCAAAACACTAGCAAATGTATGATACTCCTTGTAATACATTTTCTAGTGTTCTTTCCAGTCCAGTTTTAAAAGTCCCAAGTGGCGGGATTTCGTCCATCATTCTGAAAAGACCATTCTTCTTCAGTTGATTGCTCATATTGATTCCAATTAGGTGTGCAGGCGCCGTGTGGACAGTCATCGAAAAGTTTTTCCCCCTAGCAGCACCCGTCGGGTCAGCTGTGGAGTGGTGCCTCCATGGTGCTCAATATATAACCCTGCCGACCCGGCACCCCCTCAGTTCCTTCTTGCCGCCAGTGACACTCATTGGAATTGTTGTGTCTTGCTTTGCAAGCTCTCCTTGTTTTCCCTAGCTTCTACTGTTTGTATTCCATAGTTGATTAGTTCATAGTTAGTGTAGGTCTAGTTCAGGAGTCGGCAATCTTCGGCACGTGGCCCAGCAGGGTAATCTGATGGTGCGCCGCGAGACATTTTGTTTACGTTGACCATCTGCAGGCACGGACCCCCGCAGCTCCCCACGGCCAGTGGGAGCTGCAGGGGGCTGTGCCTGCGGACGGTCAACATCAACAAAGTGTCTCGTGGCCTGCCGTGGGTTACCCTGATTGGTCGTGTGCCAAAGGTTGCCGACCCCTGTTCTAGTTAGTTAGTTTAGCTGTTGGGTTTGGGGGTTTACCCTCCACCCTGACTTTGTTCTCTCTGAGGGACTTACATGCCTAAGTCCCAGGGGTTCAAGCCCTGCAAAGTTCTGCAACAAGTCGAGGCCAGCAGGCGACCCCCATGACGCTTGCTTAAAGTGTCTGGGGGAAGGACATCAGTCCAAAAAGTGCAGGATTTATAAGGGTATTCGTTCTCGAACCAAAAAGGAGCGGGACTTTAGGCTGAAGCAGCTCCTTATAGAGGAGGGACTTAGACCGCAACCTGCATCGGGACAGGCCCCGGCACTGAGTTCAATGATGCGCAGTGCCCTGTCGGTAGTTGCAGAAGTGGCACTGCAGAAGGACTCTGGTCGAGACCCGCAGCACCGCTGCTCCCTGGCACCGAAGCCTGCGAGAACGTCCCAGCACAGATCCTATTCGCTGGCACAGAAGCGGCATCGGAAGCAGGGGAGGAGTGGTTCCCCAACTTCGGGACCCACCCCCTCAGAGGCGGCCAGTGGGGCGCGTCCCAGGAAGGAGCCTCCCCAGTGCCAAAAACTTTGGAGCCTGCACCACTTACTTCGGCCCTGTGAGGGGGACAGTCGAGTCCAGTGCCATTGGACTCCCCATGCCAGGTGGTGGAAGAGGTAAAATTGCCTTCCACCCCAGACACCTTTGAGGCTGCAAGAAAACTCATTGTGATGACCACACTGAGGTCTTCAACCCTCCATGCTAAGCCTCCGATTCCGCAATGGACGGCACTGTCCCAAGGAAAGCCAGTGATGCTCTGCACCTTGACTCAGATTGCAGAAGCAAGGCACCGCTCGGAGTCTCGGCACCGTTCCCACTCGCGGCACTGATCCAGATCTTGCCAGCACTCCTGCTCACAACTCCTATCGCCTTCACGCAGTAGGTCCCAATCTCGGCACCGTTCGTATTGGCACCAATATGGCTCTATGTGCAGACCCCACTTGCAGGACTGCTCCAGATCATGATACAGATCCAGGTCATGGCACTGCTCCCCAGCCTCAAGGCACCACTCCCTGGCACAGCTGTGCTCGGCACTGCCATGGCCAAGGCAGTCTTGGTCCCCATCTTCGGGCATGGA
This sequence comes from Lepidochelys olivacea, assembly GCF_965140295.1. Lineage (NCBI taxonomy): Eukaryota > Metazoa > Chordata > Testudines > Cheloniidae > Lepidochelys > Lepidochelys olivacea. The sequence goes on along the minus strand of NC_140411.1, from coordinate 263,393,580 downwards.
GATGGGGTCCAAACATTTGCAGCAGCCCCGGCACAAGTTGGTGCAGGATAGACTGGAAGTGGGTGCAGGGCCATGGCCTGCGCACTGGCATGGACCAGCGCAGTGGCCATTTTGGACCCCATGGGCGTACCATCAGCCTCAGGGCGCACAGTCCGAGGCTTCACACTCGGTGGTGTCCGAACCTAGACGGCTGGAGGCAGCGGCCAGTCGTCCCATCCCTAAGGGTGCAGAGGAGTCAGCGATCACACCACCTCCCCTGGAACCAACCCCAGTTCCTGAGCCAGACCCTGGAGTGGCTGGCACGGAACTAGAGGCAGGACAGGAGGTCCATGAGGACCAAGGGGGTCAGGAGGACCCAGTTCCCCCACTAGTGTTCTCGTCATTCTCCCTGGACGAGGTGGTGGCAGGCACCTCTGTTGCGGGGCCGCCCTCTATAGATAGCCGTTCCCACCAGGAACTCCTATGCAGGGTGGCACAGAATATGAACCTGCAGGCCGAGGAGGTCGTAGAGTCGGAGGACCCTATGATGGACATCCTGGCACCAGAAGGACCATCCAGGATCGCTCTACCCCGCATGAAAACTATACAAGCCAATGCAAGGACCATTTGGCAGACCCTGGCCTCCATCCCTCCCACTGCTAAGGGTGTGGAGAGGCAATACTTTGTACCCTCGAAAAGGTATGAGTACTTGTTCACACACCCACAGCCTTGCTTGTTAGTAGTTGCTGCAGTGAATGAAAAGGAAAGGCAGGGACAGCAAGCCCCACGTCCTAAGTCAAAGGACACCAAGCAACTGGATTTATTCGGACACAAAGTATACTTCATGGGGGCAATCCTGAGCAGATACAATTTTAACTCCTGGAACTCAATACTGAAGTTTAGGGAGCTGGTACCAGCAGAGTCCAGGGAGGAGTTTGGGGCAATTGTCAAAGAGGGCAAGGCAGTGGCACGGACCTCATTACAGGCCTCACTGGACGCTGCGGACTCTGCAGCGTGCACCTTGTCCTCAGGGATAGCTATGAGGCATAACTCATGGCTGCAGGCTTCAGGGCTCCTGCCCGAGGTTCAGCAAACTATGCAAGACCTACCCTTTGATGGGGTGGGTCTGTTTGCTAAACAGACTGACCCAGACTGCATAGCCTCAAGGACTCCAGGGCGACAATGAAATCTTTGGGTATGCATACCCCGGCAACCCAACTAAAGCCCTTTAAGCCCCAACCGCTGCAACAGCAGTCTTATCCTCCTCAGCCGAGGCAGGATTTCTACAGGCACAGGGGTAGGAATGGCAGGCACAAGCCCTCCCATCCCCCGTCTGGATAGGGCCAGAGCCCAACATTGGGCTCAAAACAGACATTTTGAAGGTGCACCCGAGGACAGAGCACCTGTCTCAACGCCAGATCCAACACCGGATCAATCATCTGTCCCACTTCTACCATGCATGGTTCCAAATAACATCGGACGTCTGGGTCCCTTTGCACCCTAAATACTCGTTTCTTCTGCAGTGCCCACAAAAAATTAATGAACATTCCAAGTCTCTGAAACCTTGTTAGGCCCCTTCTCGTAACTGTTGTTCTTCGAGATGTTGCTCATATCCATTTCAATTAGGGGTGTGTGTGCCGCGTGCACAGTCATTGGAAAGTTTTTCCCCTAGCAGCACCCGTCGGGTCGGCCGTGGAGCCCCCTGGAGTGGCACCTCCATGGCACTCAATATATGACCCTGCTGACCCGGCGCCTCCTCAGTTCCTTCTTGCCAGTTACTCTGACAGAGGGGAAGGCGGGTGGGTTTGGAATGGATATGAGCAACACATCTCGAAGAACAACAGTTACGAGAAGGTAAGTAACCGTTTTTTCTTCTTCGAGTGCTTGCTCAAATCAATTTCAATTAGGTGACTCCTAAGCATTTCCTGCCATTACTAACACTGTTAGGTCCTCCAGCAACATTGGTAGCTGTAGCATAGATGGAGTGTTGCCTTTCTAATTCAGTGGCCAGAATTTTCCAGAGCTCGGCATCCATAAGCATGTTGGGTGCTGACCGCTTCTGAAAATCTGGCTCCAACTGTGGGTGCTGAGCACTATAAAATTCTGTTCTTGAGCTCTTGGAAAATTTAGCCCTGTGTCATTTAGACCTATTCTGAGCAGGGTTAGATGATGTGGTGCTTGAAAAGCTGGCTGCAGCTCCTCTATACCAAGGCTCCCAGTAATGCTAACACTAATGGAACTAAGCCACTGTTGGCAATGACGGGAAATTTTTACAAAACCTCCCTGCTGTGAACGAGTCTGAAGTTGTTTCCTAGTACATCCTGTCTTCTATGCATCTTCCTTTTAGCTTGTGCGCTCTTTGGTCTAGCGATGGGCTCTGTTTTTGCATTTTGTACTTTACAAGCATATTGTTAGTGCTATATGTATAATAATTCCACAGCTGAATGGTTCTGCTAGATTCATCACAAAATATGCTGATCACTCAGCGTTAGATTTAGTGGGAGATATTCAGGTTGTGAGCCATGGGCAGCTGGTTGCTGATGTTGGAAATTAGAAGCTGGATTGTCTCTCTCAACCTTTGTCTTCCCCATTCCTCAAGATATACATATAGATACCTTCCCCTCCCCTCGCCCTTTGAGTTGCAGGGGAGAAATAGTTGTCACTGTGCACTACCCAATTCCCCCCGTGCTGTCTCCTTGTCTCTGCGGACTGTGCTCTGTAGGTCTACGGTCTGTACAGAGAATTGAGAAGAGGTGGGCTGGGGGCAAGTGGGGGGAAGCTGCGGGGACAAGCATCATCTCCTCTGTAGTAATTCCCTAGAAGAGACAAGTGCAGTGTTGGGCTGTGTTGCCATTTCCACTGAGTCCTCCTCACATCCAACGGTCCCAGGGAATGAGATGTCCCTGGCTTCCGTGGAATTGCACTACTAGGGATAGGAGCCCGCCAGAGGTCAGAGCAGCTGTTTAAACACCCCAAAAATGACAATTCATCTTTGCCCTGCCCAGAAGAAGGAGGGAAAGAGGGATGGGGTGGAGTGTGGTAGTTGAGGAGAGATGGAACAGATGGTGTTCTCTGGGAGACAGCCTGTAGGGAAAGAGTCAGGCAGAAGGAAGGAGTTGCAGCCTATTTAAATTGGCTGCCACCATGTTAGTGTGGCCATTTTAAGCAAGTTATCTGACTTGCTTCTAAGGATGTAATTTGAATAAATATGAATCCAGCAAAAATGTTAGTTTCATGTACAAATCTGTTCTGATTTGGAGATTCAACTCATTCCTAATAATGTGTAATGTGCTGTGGAATGAGAGGTGATACACTGTAGAAGTGCAAGATTTGAATTTTTTATTTATTACTGACTTGGCAGGGTGCTTTTCATATCACTAGTGGGGTACAATTTTGATTAGATTTTTATGCTGAGTATCAGAGAAACATTGCTTGTCTGTGTTTCTCTTCCTTTCCTGCTCCTTCTTTCGCTGATAAAGACTTAGTGCCACTGAAAGATGCTGGGTTGATAATCCCTGGAGACTGAAATGGTACAGTCTGGGCAGTGCCAGTGAAAGCTTCCCTACCAGTCTGCCTACACCTTGACATGGAGTGGGCCACCTTTAGAGGCAAGAGCGCAAGTGGAGTTCTGTGGCCAATCCAATTATTGGCCTCTGCTGAGAATGTTAAAAAGGATGCTAATCAGTGCCAGTTGTGGTGTTGGTGGTTTGCAGTCACTTGTCCATGAGGAACTGGGCTGAAAACCACTAGACTCATTTTACATGACCCTCCAAACTGTGAAGAGTGATAGTAACAACTCTTGCTCATTCCCAGCCGGGGCTGGATTTGAAGTAGTGACTTATAAGCGAGAGCCATCAACAATGCTGTGCCATCCATTCTCCCAGTGGTGACAGCCTCTTCGAACGAACGGGCATCAGGAAGGAACTCCACTCTAGAGGCGTCTTGTCAGGTTAGAGTTGAGGTGCACTGGCGAGGGGCGGGGCATGTGTCTCGGTGTTTATATGACCCTCATCACTGTACTCGTGGAGCCTCTCACAAATGTTAATAAACTTATCCTTGCACTAGCAGCAGCGGCAGTCAGAAAAGCTAATAGTCTTTAGGAACTAGTAGGCATTGGATAGATAATAAAAAAGAAAATATAATGCCACAATATAAATCCATGGTAAGCCCATACCTTCACTACTGCATGCGGTTCTGGTTGCCCGATCTCAAAAAAGATATATTAGAATTGGAAAGGTGCAGAGAAGGGCAACAAAAATGGTTAGGGGTATGGAACAGCTTCCATGTGAGTAGAGATTGAAAAGACTGGGACTGTTATAACACAGCTTAGAAAAGAGATGGCTAAGGGGGGGATATAATAGTCTATAAAATCATTAATGGTGTGGAGGAGGTGAATAGGGAAGTGTTATTTATGCCTTCACATAACACAAGAACTAGGGATCACTGGATGACATTAATAAGAAAAGGAGTACTTTTTCACACAACACAGAGTCAACCTATGGAACTTGTTGTTGTGAAGGCCAAAAGTATAACTCTGTTCAAAAAGGAATTAGATACGTTTGTGGAGGATACGTCTATCAATAGCTATTAGCCAGGCTGGTCAGGGACACAACCCCATGCTCTGACTGTCCCTAAACTTCCATCTGCCAGAAGCTGGGACTGGATGACAAGAGATGGATAACGTGAAATTTCCCTGTTCTGTTCATTCCTTCTGAAGCACCGTGCATTGGCCACTGTCAGAAGACAGGATACTGGGCTAGAAGGACCATTGGTCTGACCCAGTATGGCTGTTCTTATCCCTGTGAGGTAGGGAAATATTATTACCCCTGTTTTATGGAAGCACTAGGAGGTGAATTACCTTGCTCGAGGTCACACAGGGAGTCTATGACAGAGTTGGGAGCTGAACCCAGATCTCCTGATTCCCAACTCCAGGTCTTAAGAAAGGATACTCTTGTGGTTCCTTACTGTGTGTGAGTGAGCTTGTGCTGTACCTGTTCTGGAGATGAGCATTGCCAGTGTGGCACTCTTCATTGGCACTAGATTTATGTAACACTTATAAAGGGGGTTGAAAGAAGAAAAATAGGCTGTGGAAGAAAAATACTTCTCCACTGTGAGCTGTTGTAGTTGTACTGCGGAACACATTTAGTGTGGGGCATTTGGCAGAACCAAAGGGTTAACCTAAACCTGGTACTGGCATAGCCAAATTGCTGTTGATGGGTAGTGCTTGGATGGGAGGATAGGTGAATGGAAAGAAAAGCCTTAGAGCTATCAGCCTCTAATTGCCCACCTCACAAGCAACTGGACTGGCTGTTGGAGGAGGGAGGGTTAGAGCCAGGAAAGAGACTTGCCTGGGGCCTGTTGGAGGTAAATCCGTAGTCCCTTTTCTTAACTGTGAACTCCTTTTATATTTGAAGTGGGAGGAGGAAAGGGCCAGGAGTGAAGGGGCTGTAGACAGCTGAGAGTTTAAATCTTTAAGACCACATGTAACATAAGAATGATGTTTGTCTCTTCCTACTTTCAAGCAAAAACAGTGTCTGCATCACAAAACCAGCACACACATTGATACTACTTTCAGTTTGTGCAGGAGAATGTCCAGGACACTGTCACAGGGCAAGTGCGCAGCGTCCCCTCTTGGCACAGGGTAATTACTCCCCGCAGTCGCATCCTTACAATCACCCATTGTCTTGGGGTTGTGTGGGCTAATGGTAAAAGTCAATATGGCCACGCTCTCTCTCCAGGTTGTATGGCCCAATGGCCAGAGTCAGGGTGGCAGCCCCTTCCCACAGGGCTGTGGGACCCAGTGTCCCAAGTCAATATGGCTTCCCAGTTCGGTTGGAGTGTATTGCATAGTGGTCAGAGTCAGTGTGGCCGCCTGGCTCAGCAAGGTGATACAGCCTAGTGGCAAGAGTCAGTAGGGCCATCCTCTCTCAGGGCTGCCTGGCCCAATGGCCAGAGTCAGTATCACCACCCCTCCTGTGGGGCTGTGTGGCTTAGTGGCCTGTCAGGGGAGTGGGTGGCAGCCAGGTAGGGGGACCTGGGCCCTTCCTGCTCCACCAGGTCCCACCTCATGGCCCTGTCAGTGAAAAGTATGCCTAACACCGTGTCAGTGGGGAGTCCACCCAAAACATGCTGACTCCACCCGCCACCACAACTAGTCTCCCTGAGCTACTTCTTACACACTTCCTGATGCCGTGGTCTCAAGGCTCCTCAGGCAGTGCAGCTCCCAACAGCTCCACCACTCCGTGGGTGTCCTCCAGAATCTCAGCATCCCTGGCTTTCTTTTCTGGGGCTTCTGCAGTTCCTGAGCTGGAGCTTGTAGTGTGCATCCTCTTTCTTCAGCTGTCAGCTACAGTTGCCAACTTTCACGTGGTAAATAAGCACCCTGACTTTCACGATAAGCCAAAAATCAAGCTAATCCCATTTCAAAACAAGGCCAACACAAGCCAGTCCCTAAGAACCCCAACACTCTATGTGACTAGATCCTCTGGCATGCATGGTGGGCCCTCTGTGCAACCCAACTCTCTGCACCCCTTGTCCCTGCTTTCCGGGAGCTGATTCAAAAAAAAAAAAAAAAGCAACAAGCCAAAAACTCGCCAACAAGCAACGCACAAGCCAGTTAAGACAGAAACAAGCCCAATTTCTGCATTTTTTTGGTGAGTTTGGCATGTCTGGCATCAGCCCTGAATGAGCTGAGCTGCTGCCTTTTATACCTAATCTCCAGCCAGAGCATGCGCAGCAGGGCCTTGGGGGTGTGGCCTCCTAGGCCCAGAGAGTGGAGTTAACTCTCGCAGTACCAGTGTGGGGCGAGTTCACTCCATCACAAACACAAATGTGGGGAAGAGGGTGCAGGTCAGTATTGAGGGGCATTGGCAGAGCTGTGTGTGGTGCCAGGACTGGAATAGCTGGGGGTGCTGTTGGTTGGGTTTGATGAACACTGGCAGAGTTGGCAAGGTGGGATTTCCAGGACTGTGATAGCTGGGGTGGTGCAGATTAGGTATGATGTGCACTGACAGAACTGGGGAAGGGGGATCTCCAGGACTGGAATAGGCAATCAATGACTAATATGGAGTGGACCTGGGGAAAATGAGGGCAGTGTCTCAGAGGAGACAGTGAGGTGGCCCTGTGAAGCTTGTTGGTTTCTCATAGTACTCCCAGATTTCCAGCTCTCATGTTTCTGTGACCAACATCTGCCTTCCCACAATCATACATATACTGTTCAGACAGACAGGTCAAAGCTCCCTGCTGGTAGACTTGAAGTGGGCATGGGCATTCTCACCTCTGTCCATGGCAGTTCCACTCTGTGTTCCACACTGACTCATTCTTGGCAGTGCTCCATGTCTCCCAGCTCCCTATTTTGGTTATCACCCCCCTCCTGGCCTGGCAGGCATTTTATTCCATTTTGTGATCAGGGGAGTGACGAGAAAGAAGGGGTTATCGGAAGGCAGAGAGGTGAACTGTAGAGGATTCGCTTGGACTGCAAATTGGTTCATTCAAAGAGACTTGCTTCTCATCTCCTGTGTCAAGCGCATGTTTAAGCTTGTGTTAGTCTTCTGGACACCTTCCCGGTGAGTTTTCCAGAGAATGAGTACAGATGAAATCCAATTAAACAGAGATGGATGGGGGTGGGGGTGGGGTGGAAGTACAGTTGAATTTGAAAGTGGAAGGAGGGATATAGATTAACTGAAAGAAATGAGACAGGCTGGTGTGTGTGTAATGGGGAAGAGATTCATTCTAGGATCAGAAGCCTCAGCTGGGACACCCTCCCTAGGCCAGGGCCAGGAACCTTAGGAAGTTTGTTTGCTCTTTGTTGCTGTTGTGGTTGTTTGAGAGCCAGAGGGGAGCAGCAGGCATGTCTCAGAAGTGATTAATCATGTATGGCAGGGCTAAGAGAGAAGAATATAGTGTGCGCACACACACAGACCTTCCCCTGCCCCTGAGCCCCTCCATCTGAGCTCTGATGAGGTTTTTCCTTCTGTTCTGAAATCCAGCCCTGGAAGCGAGCAGGATGAAGTAGCCAGATTTAGACAACACTAATTCTGCTCCTTTCCTTTTCTCACTCAGGGTCTGAGGTTTTTAGAGTTTAGAAGCTTAGGCCTGGGGAGGAAAACATGGAAGAGAGGAGTTGGAATAGTCCAGGTGAGGGGAGAAGAACCACCTGGTTGAAGATTTCAGCAGAAGGGGCAGAGAAAAATATAGAAGTGAAGAACAGGTTCTGAGAGTTTCCCAGTGCAGTTGGATAGGTGGAGACAGAGCACAGCACAGCCAAGATCACTGCAGGTCTCCCACCACTTCCGTATTGCAAACCCTAAGCGTCCAAACTTAAAATCATGAAATTTAAAATAATAATACTTTTTGGTTCTTTTTATTTGCCTTCTGGTTTTTAAGTCTCTGGGGTTCACATTTTCAAGATTTCCTTTACAACCATGAAAGCTAGAAACTTACTTTTTAAATGAAAGCTGAGATTTTGCATAATCACAGGACTTCAGGAGCTGAGGCCATGAGAAACACCAATCCTGAGAGGTGGCAATGCTGCAACATTTAACCAGCTTCTGCTGTCTCTTATCTTGTTCCCATTGCTTGCAACGGTCTGCATACACCTTTTCCCTCAGAATTCCCCCTTCAAATGTCTGCAAAGCTTCCCCTGCATCCTACCTTAAGGTTAAGGCAACATTTTCATCAACTCTTAGTTGTTTACAAGGGATGCTGTTAAAGTGTGCTTAAAACAAAAAAACCCCAGCTATGTCACTTTTGTTGTTTATAACAATTTGCTTAAGAGATTCAAACTGAAAGAAAGCTGTGTCGTATTTTTTTACACAGTTACATACACTGATCTGTAGAGTTGTTCATGAGCCCTTATTCATGCACATTGTCTCTTGTGTGTTGGCAGAGCTGTTTGGGGCTCCCAGAATTAAAAAGGCAGGGTGTACTTGCAGACAGGATTGAAATGTGTTAGTGAAATTATAATTTGATGAGGCTGAGAAGTGGAATAAACACTCTCCCCCTCACTTTACACTCCTCCCTTTGAGGCCTTCCACTCAGTAGTCATGGAAGACAGCACAAAACAGGATTGGACTCCTGAGCTAGTCAACAGTGCTTCTTTATCAGCTGCTGTTGTGTGAGGGGGCAGTCCTGGAAATGAGCAAACTTCCTCCAGTGTTGCAAGCCTAGGGGAACCAAGTCGGTGCTGGAGACCCAGATAATGCTAGCCCAGTCCTTGTAGCATGTTAGCTATGTGGTGGAACACCCGCTGATGGCAATATGTCATCCTAAAGGTCTAGCTCTTCCTTTGCTTAGTTTAGAGTAGTATTTGGTGAGATGTGGTGCCGTCAGTGAGGTGGGAGAAGAGAGCTTTTTATTTCTCCGTCTCCCACCTGAAAACAGCTGACCTTTTTAATGTTTGGTGCAGTCGGGACTTGGGTGAGCTGAACAGCAGCTCCCCTGAGGCTATGTGGAGGGGTTTCTCTGCACTGCAGGAAGGGGCCCTCTGTCCATTCCGAGTGAGAGGGTGTGCGGCGTGCAGTAGCAGAGGAGGGGGGCCTGCATACCTGAGTAGGGTTGCCAACTTTCTAATCGCATAAAACTGAACATCCTTGCCCTGACCCTTCTCCGAGGCCCCGCCCCTGCTCACTCCATCCCCCCTCCTTCCGTGGCTTGCTTTCCCCCACACTCACTCACTTTCACCGGGCTGGGGCAGGGGGTTGGGGTGCAGGCAGAGGTGAAAGTAAGCCGGTCCGGTACAGCGTACTGGAAAGAGCCAGTACACAATGCCGGACCGGACCAGCTTCCCCAGGCTGGAGCTTAAAAGGGCCCCAGGCTCCCCGCAGTGGCTGGAGCCCCTGGGGCTCCCCGCAGTGGCTGGAGCCCCCGGGGCTCCCCGCAGTGGCCGGAGCCCCCGTCCCTTTAAAGTGCTGTCTGAGCCCCGTTGCTGGAGCCCCGGGGTAGCAGCGGCAGGGCTCCGGCCACACTTTAAAGAGCCTGGGGTTCCGGCCGCTGCGGGGAGCCCCGGGCCCTTTAAAGCGCCCCCCGAGCCCTGCTGCTGGAGCCCCGGCGTAGCGGCGGCAGGGCTCCGGTGCTGCTTTAAAGGGCCAGGGGCTCCGGCCGCTGTGGGGAGGCCCATGCCCTTTAAAGCACCCCCCCCCAACCTCCGGGACTCCTCGCAGCGGCCAGAGCACCTGAGCCCCGCTGCTGGAGCCCCGAGGTGGCGGTAGCAGGACTCCGGCGGTGATTTAAAGGGCCCGGAGCTCCGCTGCGGTAGCGGCGGCCAGAGCCTGGGGCCCTTTAAATCGCCCCTGAGCCCCAGGGTTCCCAGCTGCGAAGGTCTGGGGGTGATTTAAAGGCCCCAGGGCTCCCAGCCGCAGCCGGAGCCCTGATTTAAAGGCCCCTGGGTATTTAAAGGCCCCACCTCTTCCAGTTGAGGCCATGCCCCCTGCTCAGGACTCCAGAGTACTGGTATGTCCTTTAAGTTACCTTCATCCCTGGGTGCAGGAAGGGGTGCAGGCTCTGGGGTGGGGCCAAAAATGAGGGGGTCAGAGTGTGGGAGGGAGCTCCAGGCTGGGACAGGTGTTTGGGATGCAGGAGGGGGCTCAGGGCTAGGGCAGGGGGTTGGGGTGTGGGAGGGGGAATGAGCTATGGGCTGGGCGTGTGGGGCCAGAAATGAGGGGTTCAGGGTATGGGAGGGGGTTCTGGGCTGGGGCAAGGTGTTGGGGTGCAGGAGAGAGTGCAGGGTGCAGGCTCTGGGAGGGTGTTTGGGTGCAGGAGGTGGCTCAGGATTGGGCCAGGGGGTTGGGGTGCGGGAGGGGGTTTGAGATGCGGGCTCTGGTAGGAAGTTTGGGTGTGGGAGGGGGCTCCTCGGTTCCTGGCCAGTGGGAGCTGCGGAGCTGGCGTTCGAGACGGGGGTAACACGCTGTGCCACCGTGACCGCCTCTGAGCTGGACATGCCAGCCATGAGCTGCACGGAGCCAGGGCAGGCAGGAAGTCTGCTTTAGCCCCGCTGTGCCGCTGACCAGACTTCTAGCGGAGGAGCCGCCACCGTCCCTTTTTGACTGGGCATCCCTGAGGCTTAAGGAAAAACAAGAAAGGGGCAGTTATTTTTTTCATCTTTTGTAATCAAGAGGCAGAGTGTAATATGGGGAAAGCAGGGAGTAGGGCTGGAATGCTGCCATAGCCTTTTTCACCCAGCAGACAAGGGGGTCTGTCCCACTCATTTGTCTACTTTTGGGGAGCAAGAGGAAAGTGTTGCGTGGGGGTGTGGATTGATAGTGTTCCCAAGTGACGCTCAGATATGATGGGGAGGAGTGCAGGATAAGTGCGAAGCTAGACAAAAGCACATTTTTGCAGTAGTGGGTTGGAGGTAGTGGCTGCACAAAGCAAACATGGGGGCTGTTTTCTGCGCTTAGTGATCACTCACGTGCAGCCTCTATTATTAGAACTCTGTGTGCTGAGAGATGGAGATCTGGCTGGGCACTGGTATCCCCATGTGTAAGGAAAAAAGCCTCTGGGATGTTTAATTTTCTGTGGGGGTGACCACCTATCAAAGGCAGGGTGGAGGGGAGCTCTATTTAACGTAATTTCTCCTTCGAAAGGTGGCATCTCTGAGGCTGTGCTGACCTGCCTAGGATGCTCTCTGGTGTAATGTGAGCTTTCAGATATAACAGAGTCGGGGCTGGCTGCCAGGCTGCCTTTAATTCCCCCAGCTGGTGAGCAGGAGGTCTGTGGCGGTTGCCGAGGCGATGGCGAGAAGCTGTGTTAGTTTAATGAAGCGATGGGAAGGCCGCTGTTTATTTCAGCGGAGTAGAGGGTGCTCTCAACTGCCAGTGCATTCATTGGTGGGGGTGGGTGGCAGCCAAAGGTTTTACAGGCAGTGTGTACCTCATTTCCCCATTCCGACTTCTCTGAAACACCCTCCCAAGGGTTTGGGAATTTGTATTGGAACACTCTATGATTGACACCTGCCATGGGTTCCCCTCTCCCCAGTGCATGTGTCTGTCTGTTCTCCTCTCCTCAACTCCCAACAGAAAGTCTGTTTTTATCCATCTTGTTTTTATACCAACTCCCCAGCCCCCCCCCCAAGCATGCTCTTTTCCTGATCAATAGTGTCTCCTTTCCTGAGTGATTCCTCTACCCCTGCCTCAGTCATGACTTTGGAGATAAGCCCTCTGACAAGACACAGTCAGTCCTTGCCATATGTGCAGAGAGGACATTTCTCCCTAGAGCTTGTAGGGCCCTTTCCTTTCTTAGCCCATATGGGGGCATCAATTACCAGTTTGGATTTTGAACTTACCCTCTGGTTTAAGAAGATGAAGACTTGGAGCATCAATGTCTTCATATTAAGAGTGATCCACAAAGGAGGAAAAAAATGCTTTGTAATTGTGGCTTTTAATGGATCTTTTGGTTTTTTTGTTTTAGTTTCCCCCTCCCTGTGTGTTGTTTGCAGTGCAGAAGAAATTTCAGGTTTTGTTTAACCTCTTGTTTGGAAGATTTGATGGACGATCTGAGTACTGGTAGGTTCTGACATTAGGGAAACAATACAATGAAACTTCATTAACTGACATGTGAAGTAACTTTTATTCAGACCCTTTAAAACTCTGGGGAATTTAAATAATTAACAAACAATAAAACAAGCATTTGGGAGAGTGAGTGCTTTTCGTTTGTTTGTTTGTTTTTAAGATTCAGCTCTTGTTGCCCATTCAATTAAGGGCTGGGAAAACACCCAAGCCACATCTCTGAATCTTCCAAGAAGTCCTTCAGCAAAAACAGGGAAGAAGAGACTTGTCTCCTGCAAGCAGGAAAAAAAAAAAAAATCCATCCAGATCTTATTTTTACATATCATAAAGAAGCAAAAAAGAAACACAATTGATTTATTTGCCTCCCTCCTCTCCCCCATTTTCCAGTCACCATTAAAGAAGTGGGTTCTAGCCCACGAGAGCTTATGCCCAAATAAATTTGTTAGTCTCTAACGTGCCACAAGGACTCCTCGTTGTTTTTTTTTAATTGGGACTGTATTGCATGTCAACCTTGCATGCTAGCACATCACACCTCCCGCTCTCCTGTGGACAGTAGCTTTTGGTCTCAAAGTACACAGGCCTCCTTTCTCCTGTGTTTGCCAGATATCTGTTACACCAAAGTGCCTTCTGGTTCCATGAGCACCACTGTCCTGTGCGAATGTTCAGGCTCCCTGTGCCACGGCTACTGTGTGTGTGGTGGGGAAATGAGTCTCTTCCTCTGCATAAAAGCTGCATCGGTCCAAACTGTGCCTACTCCTGTTGCTAGCCTCTCCTCTGTCCCCATTCTCGCTTTGTATGTGTGAGTCTTTAGCACTGTGCACTGTCTGGTAAATAAAAACCTTTGAGGGGAGATTTTATTGAGTTAGCATTTGTTGTTTTGCTAGGCTAGGGGGGAGTGAGAGAGAGATGGATATGTCCCCAGAGAGAGCTGCACTGATGAGGGGTGGGGGAAGCAAGAGGAGGAGGAAGTGGGGGCGTGATTGGCAGGTGACTGCCAGCTACAAAGAGATGACAGCAGCCGCAGCTCCTGCAGTCCCAGTTGAACACTGCACTGCAGGTACTGGGTTAATGGGTGGGAAGAGGAATATCAAGGTGAGTGGGTGGAGGGAGGGTGCTTATGTAGGGGAGTTGAATTCTGCTGAGTGCCAAGATAAAGAGATGATTCTCGTATATTTTATATATATATAAAAAATATATTTAATCGTTAAAGACTTTTGGTTCTCCAGAATATCTTCCTTCATATAAACAAAAAAGGAAAAACAGCTTCCTCAAACATAACTGTATTCTACCTACAATCATTACCCCAAACAGTACTATGGTATTCTATAGAAATGGCCTGAAACGCTATACTGTTTTTGACCATTGCTTAAGAATACTGTAGTGTAGCTTTCCTTTTTAAGGGGAAAGAACAGGACCCTCGGCCACTGCTCCCTTCGCTCCAATGTTACAAAGCCTCATTGCTGAAAATGGGGTAATGTTATAATCTAAGCCTTGCCATATTCTTGCTTATGTTCGTGGTTATCCTACTACAAAATTCAGGGACCCTTTTTGTGGGGTTCAGCAAAGATCAGAAGGTAAGACTAGACTGAAATCCTGGCTAGCATCTGCAGAATTCAGCCTTGCCACTATCTGTTGCTTGGTAAGGCATCTGTTTGTGAAGAGAGTTGAGGATATGAGCTGCATCCGAAGATAAAGAAGTGTCTCATCTCATGTTACAGTGGACAGGCCTGTAAAGTGATGGATTAGATTAGGTTGTGGAAAGAGGATAGCCCTCACCTGTCTGGGTTAAAACAAAAAATCTTGGAAAAAGTTTTTCAGAGCTTGTCCTATATTACAGAGCGCAACCCTTTCCAAAATGTGCAGTATATTCCTCTCTCCTCCCTGCCAGGACTCTCCTGAGAGCCCTATCCAGCAGTTACAGCATTCTGAATTTATCATCACAACCAGGGCCGATGTAACCACTAGGTGAACTAGGCAGCCGCCTAGGGTGCCAAGATTTGGGGGCACCAAAAAGCGGTGCCCCCCAATTTTTTTTACACTGTTGCTTAGGGGCAGGTACCTGTCAGTCTCCAGCGCTCGGGCCGCGCCAGGGCTAGCAGCCTCTTCACCTCGAAGTCTCCCCCGTTTGCCTGGGGCCCACTCCTCCTCTCAGGCTCCTGGGATGCTGCTGCTGCGGCAGCGGCCGCCGCGGAGGAGACACAAGGGGCTGGGGTCGGCTGGGGCCCCGCACCTGCCGGCCAAGAGAAGCAGGAACCGGGGGCCGCTTGGGGGGAGCCGGGGGAGTGCTGGAGACTGACGGGTACCTGCCCCTAAGCAATAGTGTAAAAAAAAAAATTGAGGGGGCACCGCTTTTTGGTGCCCCCAAATCTTGGCGCCCTAGGAGGCTGCCTAGTTCACCTAGTGGTTACATCAGCCCTGGTTGTGATGATAAATTCAGAATGCTCCCCCCGAGTGGCACCTGGTTCCTGTTGCTCTCGGCCGGCAGGTGCGGGGCCCCAGACGACCCTCTTGCGTCTCCTCCGCGGCGCCCCCCACCCATGTCCTCCTGGGCGGCCGTACCAGCAGCAGCCGGGGAGCCTGAGAGGAGGAGTGGCCCCCTGGGCAAGTGGCAAAGGCTCTGAGGTGAAGAGGCTGCTGGCCCTGGCACGGCCCGAGCACTGGAGACTGACCGGTACCTGCCCCTGCCCCATCCCGGCACCACCGGCCCCCCAGCCCAGTGAGTGTTACCTGCCCCACCAGCCTCAGTGCCCTGCCCCATACTCTGAGCCACCCCAAGCTCACTGTAACACCAGCACCCCTTGGCAAAGGGCCACCTGATCTTCACAAACAGCTGTCACCACAGGCCTGACAAACTCACTGCACCCCACTCGTGTCTTTCAGGGCACTTACCCACAAAGAGGAACGTGGAAGGGATCTACACAAGGCTGGTAACTTGTCAAGAGTGAAAAGAAAAGGAGTACTTGTGGCACCTTAGAGACTAACCAATTTATTTGAGCATAAGCTTTCGTGAGCTACAGCTCACTTCATCGAATGCATACTGTGGAAAGTATAGAAGATCTTTTTATACACACAAAGCATGAAAAAATGGGTGTTTACCACTACAAAAGGTTTTCTCTCCCCCCACCCCACTCTCCTGCTGGTAATAGCTTATCTAAAGTGATCACTCTCCTTACAATGTGTATGATAATCAAGTTGGGCCATTTCCAGCACAAATCCAGGTTTTCTCCCCACCCCCCGGAAATGGCCCAACTTGATTATCATACACATTGTAAGGAGAGTGATCACTTTA
This sequence comes from Lepidochelys olivacea, assembly GCF_965140295.1. Taxonomy (NCBI): domain Eukaryota; kingdom Metazoa; phylum Chordata; order Testudines; family Cheloniidae; genus Lepidochelys; species Lepidochelys olivacea. The sequence continues at coordinate 263,377,809 of NC_140411.1, read as the reverse complement.
GATAAGCTATTACCAGCAGGAGAGTGGGGTGGGGGGAGAGAAAACCTTTTGTAGTGGTAAACACCCATTTTTTCATGCTTTGTGTGTATAAAAAGATCTTCTATACTTTCCACAGTATGCATCCGATGAAGTGAGCTGTAGCTCACGAAAGCTTATGTTCAGATAAATTGGTTAGTCGCTAAGGTGCCACAAGTACTCCTGTTCTTTTTGCGAATACAGACTAACACGGCTATTACTCTGAAACCTGTCAAGAGTGAGAATCTTTGTGAGATGTGTGCATGGGTAATATTGAAGGAATAATGTATTTACCTTAAAAGTCTGCTTTACAGTCTTGGAGTAAAAATTAGTCACCAGGGGATAATGGCCCTTTGGGGCAAGGGGAATTTGTCACCCTGCCTAACCTGGCTGGTGATGCAATGCCAGGCTCAATTGGTTAGCTTTGCACAATAGTAAGACTTTGAATGGGACACCATCAGAGGCAATGGCAAACAATTGAAATGCCTTAAAGGTAAAAAAGAAACATTACAACATCCATTACCCGTTCTGACAGGCTGTTTATATTGCTAAGTTTACTAGTTTTTGGAGGTTGTCGGGGTGGGGTGGTGCAAGGTGGAAGGTTCGCCTAGGGCACAAAATATCCTTGCACCGGCCCTGATCATGACACAGCATCAGGGGTTGGTGGTGCATGCCAATATACTGTAATGGCACCTCTCTGGATCTGCTATCTTGTTTCCCAGAATATCCGCTTTCATTAATAAAAAAAAAAAATCTCTCGAGCTGTTACAGTTGTGAAGAAAACCTCAAAAAAGTGAATGAAGTGTAACCAGTACATAGATGTCTATGAGAGTCTGCAGAGAGCAATATCTCTGAGAGGTGTGAACTGCCCCATTCGTCTTGGTGAGTGGTTAAGTCAAACATCCAGTGATTATTTAAATGTCAGCATTAATAACTTTAATTCTTTCTGTAAGAGAGGAGAGTGCGGTATTGCACATCTGCATACCTCATTGTGAGTGATAGCTCATTGTGGTGGCACAAGCGGGTGACATTTGGGAGATGGTACCTTTTCTTTCCCTCCTCTCCCCACTCCCAGTCAAGAAGACACCATGCCCAAGGGCCAATGGGCATATTGAAGCCCCACCAAGCAGGAGCCAAACTCAAGGAACCCAGTAAAGATCAGAGTGTTCACAATCATATTTGGAACACCATATTTGCACACAATCTACAGTGAGCAGTGTCTCATTTTGGTGACTCACATGGTCAGAACTTACTTTGCTGGTGAAGTTTGGGAGAGTACTACTCCTCCCCCTACCCTGCTTCTCATTGCTCTGGCATTAATATTCAATGATACATTTTCTCCATCTGAGATGAAGTACAGTGCTGGGAGCCAGAAGATTTGGGTTCTGTTCCAAAAAGTGCTTCTGACCCTCTGTGTGACAAAGTCAAGGACAAGACTACTCGCTGAACCTATCCATCTCTCCATCTCCCCATCTGTAAAATGAGGATGAGGATGCTTACTCACCCTTGTAAAGTGCTTTGAGGTCTCTAGATGAAGTGCAGTATAAATGCTTAATATCAGTATTATTAATATACATCAGTTGCCTTAAAAGATGTGCCCCTGTCCAATCTTACAACTGATATTTGAAATTTTGGCAAGTTTCAGGGCAGGGGATGGCACAAATTGGGCGTCAGAAGACATAGGTTCTATTCCAGGCTGTGGCACTAACCTGTTGTGTGACCTTGGGTAAGTCTGTTTACCTCTCTGTGCCTCTATTAGAGGACCGGAGTCATAGAAATGGGATAAAATTTAATAATATAAAGTGCAAGGTCATTTACTTAAGGACTAATAACAAGAATTTCAGCTATAAGCTGCGGACTCATCAGTTGGAAGTGACAGAGGAAGAGAAAGACCTTGTAGGATTTTTGTTAGTTGTCAGCAGGATGACTATTAGTCACCAATGTGATGTGGCTATGAATCCTAGGATGTATCGGGTGAGGTATTTCCAGCTGAAGTATTAACGCCATTGTACAAGGCATTGGTAAAACCTCATCTGGAATACCGTGTTCCGTTTTGGTCACCCATGTTCAAGAGAGATTAATTCAAACTGGAACCAATACTGAGGATAGCTACTAGGATGATCAGGGGAACTAGTGAGCCTATTTTATGAGAGGAGACTAAAACAGCTTGGCCTGGTTAGCCTAGCAAACAAAGGCTGAGAGGGGATATGATTGCTCTCTCTAAATACATAGGGAGGGTGAGGAGCTGTCCAAGCTAAAGGACAGCATTGGGCACAAGAACAAATCAATGTAAACCGGGCATGAATAAATTTAGGCTGGAAATTAGAAGATGGTTTCTAACCAGCCAAGGAGTGAAGTTCTGGAACAGCCTTCCAACAGGAGTAATGGGGCAAGAAACTTAGCTAGTTTTAAGATGGGGCTTGGTAAATTTAGGAACTGCATAATGATAGGGTTGCCTCCAATAGCAGTAGATGGACTTGACGATCCAGGCTGTCCGTTACCGTACTCTCCTCCTAAAGCTAGGAATAAGAAGTCTTCCTCTGCAGTTGGCTACTTTTTGTTTAAATGATTGGGCATCAAGTGGCTTTATTTGATTGTTTGTTTGTACTGCTGGCATTACTGGGGAACATTCATTGGCTGTCTAGGGTGACTTTCAGCAAGTTGCTTTGCCTTCCCCCCCCCCCGGCAATATTTTCTTTTTCCCTCTTCTCATCTTATTCATAATCTCCTGAAGCCCAACAAGAAGCCTTCAGGGTACATGTGCCAGTGAGAGAATCTTGAGCTGTGGAATTAATATTCCTGGAACATAACACCAGCAGCATGCACATGCTGAGGAGAATATTAGAGCTATTAGCAGTGGGAGTTTGGAGTGCGTGCAACATCTAGATGGAGAATTCAGTGTGATTAATCTGCCTCTAAGCAGCAGCCTTCGGGCTCTGGGAATTCTGGGGCTCATTCAGAATTGGAACTTTTTTTTTAATTACCTTTCCACATCAACAAAACAATCAGTGTGAGAAAATAAACCCATTGATTCCTTGCTCTCTCTCTTCTTTTGGATGAGACATACCCTGAACACTCACAATCCCACTAGCTCCCATGGCACTTTGTACAAGTGAAGAGGGGCTTTAGCCCCAGTGTCCTGGTCAAATTCCAAGTCCACTCCTTACGTTTTGGGCCAGCCTAAAGCACCCCTGCTCTAATTTCTGTTTGATTTTTTTTTTTAAATTTTCCCCTTCATTCCCCCTCACTTAATGTTATTGGGTAGCATGATTGGCACAGAACGTCTGCCACGTTGCCACCCTAACATTGGCTGCATATCTGTGGTGGTTGGGTTGACAGTGAACCTCAGTAGAGAAAGGGCTGGAAGACTGTTAAGGCTTCTCCTATGCTGTTAGAACAAAAGTTATAGTGTTTACAAGGGGAATACAGACAATATAAAAAGTATAACGTATCTATGGGACTGGACAGTTGTCTCTATAAGAACATAAGAAAGGCCATACTGGGTCAGACCAATGGTCCATCTAGCCCAGTATTCTGTTTTACGATAGTGGCCAATGCCAGATGCATCAGAAGGAATTAACAGAACAGGGGAACTATTGAGGGATCCTTCCCCTGTTGTCTATTCCCAGCTTCCAGCAGTTAGTGGCTTAAGACACCCAGAGCATCCCTAACTATCTTGGCTAATAAGCCATTGATGAACCTATCCTCCATGAACATATCTAATTCTCTTTGAACCCAGTTATACTTTTGGCCTTTACAACATCCCATGGCAATGAGTTCCATAGGTTGACCGTGCCTTATGTGAAGTAATACTTCCTTTTGTTTGTTTTAAACCTGCTGACTATTAAATTTCATTGGGTGACCCCTGGTTCTTGTGTTATGTGAAGGGGTAAATAACACTTCCTTATTCACTTTCTCCACACTATTAATGATTTTATAGACCTCTATCATAACCACCCCGTAGTCGTCTCTTTTCCAAGATGAAAAGTCAGTCTTTTTAATCTCCCCTCATATAGAAACTGATCCATATCCCTAAATCATTTTTGGTGTCCTTATCTGTACCTTTTCCATTTTTAATATATCTTTTTTGAGATGGGGTGACCAGAACTACACACAGTAAGTATTCAAGGTGTGGGCATACCATGAATTTATATAAGGGCATTATGATATTTGCTGTGTTATTACCTATCCCTTTCCTAATGATTCCTAAAATTCTGTTCGCTTTTTTGATTGCCTCTGCACACTGAGCAGATATTTTCAGAGAACTACCCACAATAACTCCAAGATCTCTTTCTTGAGTGGTAACAGCTGATTTAGACTCCATCATTTTGTATGTGTAGTTTGGATTATGTTTTTCCAAGATGCATTACTTTTCATTTATCAACACTGAATTTCATGTGCCACATTGCTGCCTTTGTAACTCTTCGCAGTCCGCTTTGGACTTAACTATTTTGAGTAATTTTGTATTGTCTGCAAATTTTGCCACATCACTGTTTCTCCCTTTTTCCAGATCATTTATGAATATGTTGTGTTGCACAGGTTCCAGTACAGATCCTTGGGGGACTCCGCTATTTATCTCTCTCCGTTTTGAAAACTGACCTTTCCTATTCTTTCCCCCCCACTCCCGCACCTTTAACCAGCTACTGATCCACGAGAGGACCTTCCCTCTTTTCCCATGACTGTTTACTTTGCTTAAGAGCCTTTAGTTAGGGACCTTTTCAAATGCTTTCTGAAAATCCAAGTGTGCTATATCAGCAAAGAATTCTAATACAGCGGTTCTCAAACTGTGGGTCAGAACCCCATTTTAATGGGGTCGCCAGAGCTGATATTAGATTTGCTGGGGCCTGGGGCCAAAGCCCAACGGCTTCAGCCTTGGATGGCAGAGCGCAAGTTATAGGGCTTTGGCCCTCCCACCCAGGGCAGTGGGGCTTTGGCTTTGGTTGGTCCCCCCTCCTAGGGTCATGTAGTAATTTTTTTTGTCAGAAGGGGGTGTAAGTGCAATGAAGTTTGAGAACCCCTGCTCTAATAGAGAGGCATGATTTCAGTTGACAAAAGCCATGTTGATTCTTCTCCAACATATTGTGTTTATCTATGTGTTTGTTTGTTCTGTTCTTTACTGGAGTTTCAACAATTTGCCTGGTATTGAAGTTAGACTTATTGGCCTATAACTGTCATGATCGCCTCTGGAGCCTTTTTAAAAAATCAGCCTCACATTAGCTATCCTCCAGTTATCTGGAACAGAGGCTGTTTTAAGTGATAGGTTACATACCACAGTTGTTAGTTCTGCAATTTCCTATTGAGTTCTGAGGGATCTTGGGTGAATAGCATGTGCTCCAGGTGACTTATTACTGTTTAATTTATGAATTTGTTCCAAAACTTCCTCTGTTGACAGCTCAATCTTGGACAGTTCCTCAGATTTGTCACCTAAAAAGAATGGCTTAGGTGTGGGGATCTCTTCTGTATCCATGCAAAGAATTCATTTATAGAGCTCTGCAAATCTGTGGATATCCACTTTATGTCTGTGGATCATATTTGCGGATTGTGGATCAGATGTAGATATAAATTTTGTATCCACACAGGGCTCTTTTCATTTAGCTTCTCCACAATGGCCTTGTCTTCCTTAAGTGCTCCTGTATCACCTTGATTGTCCAGTGGCCCCACTGATTGTTTGGCAGGCTTCCTGCTTCTATTGTACTTTTAAAAAACATTTTTTTTTGCCGTTAGTTTTTTTGCCTTAGCTAGTTTCTCTTTAGATTCTTTTTTGGCCTGCCTTATTTTACTTTTACACTTGACTTGCTAAAGTTTATGCTCCTTTCTATTTTCCCTTCTAGGATTTGATATCCATTTTTTAAAGAGTGCCTTTTTGCCTTTAACCATCTCTTTTTTTTGCTCTGCTGTTTAGCCATGGTGGTATTTATTTTGTCTTCCTACTGTTTTTGTGGGTATCTATTTAGTTTGAGTCTCTATTATGGTGTTTTGAAATAGTCTCCATGCAGTTTGCATGCATTTCACCCTTCTGTCTGTTCCTTCTAATTTCCGTTTAACTAGCTTCTGAATTTTTGTGTAGTTCCCCCTTTCTAAAGTTAAATGCTGTTGTGGTGGGTTTCTTTGGCATTTCCCCCCTGACACGGATGTTAATTCTAATTACATTATGGTCGCTATCACCAAGTGGTTCAGTTATATTCACCTCTTGGACCAGAATCTTCATTCCATTTAGGACAAAATCAAGAATTGCCTTTCTCCTTGTGGGTTCCAGGAGAACTGCTCCAAGAAGCAGCCATTTAATGTGCCTAGAAATGTTACCTCTGCATCCTTTCTTTAGGTTATATATACAGAGTCAATATGAGGATAGTTGAAATCCCCCATTATTATTTGTTTTTCTTCCTTTTACAGCTTCTCTAATCTTCCTGAGCATTTCATAGAATCATAGAATATCAGGGTTGGAAGGGACCTCAAGAGGTCATCTAGTCCAACCCCCTGCTCCAAGCAGGGCCAATCCCCAATTTTTGCCCCAAATGGCCCCCTCAAGGATTAAACTCACAACCCTGGGTTTAGCAGACCAATGCTCAAACCACTGAGCTATACCTCCCCCCAAATTTCACAATCTCTGTCACCATCCAGTCAACTGATCACTAGTATATTCCAGGTTTCAGAGTAACAGCCATGTTAGTCTGTATTCACAAAAAGAAAAGGAGTACTTGTGGCACCTTAGAGACTAACCAATTTATTTGAGCATAAGCTTTCGTGAGCTACAGCTCACTTCATTGGATGCATACTGTGGAAAGTGTAAAGATCTTTCTTTGTGAGCTATAGCTCACGAAAGCTTATGCTCAAATAAATTGGTTAGTCTCTAAGGTGCCACAAGTACTCCTTTTCTTTTTAGTATATTCCAGCTGCTATACTCTTATTGTTCGAGCATGGAATTTCTATCCATAGACATTCTCTGGTACAGATTGATTCATTTAAGATTTTTACTTTATTTGACTCTGTGCTTTCTTTCCCATATAGTGCCACTCCTCAACCAGTGTGGCCTACTCTTTTATTAATATATATTTTGCACCCTGGTATTACCGCGTCCCATTGGTTATCCTCATTACACCAAGTTTTCACAATGCCTAGTATCTCATTTAATGCCAGGCACTCTAGTTCACCCATTTTAGTATAAAAACTTCTAGCATTTGTGCATAAGCAAACTGACATTTTGTCAAAATTCAGTTGCTTGCCTTCATGAGTTATATTTAAATGGGACTCCTTTTATGTTTGACTGTTCCTTACTAGCTCCTGTACTTCACCAACTTATTTCCTATCCTCTTTACTAAAATCTAGAGTTCCCCCTTTAATAAATTCATCCCTAAGGGATGTCTCCATCCAAACTCTGTGTTCCTCTGCACCAGTCGACTTTCCCCTGAAAGGCCATTTAGAACAGCGTAGTAATGGTAGGGATATACAGCAGATCGTCCAATTCCTAAATCATAGCCCCCACTACTAGAGATAGGAGGGGTTCTCCCTCTGCCCATTGCAGCCCATTTAACACTGCACTGGCATACAGGAGTCATAAGAGACCCACTGCCAGCAGGGGAAGAATTTCCCCATGGCAGAAACCATGCCTTGAATATGAGTTGAGAGTTCCTGCAGTACACACTGCTACAGGGATTCTGAGTTGTTCCAAGATGTGGAGCAGCCTATAGGCAATAATCTAGAAGTTCCCATAAGTGAGACCAGCTTCTGGTTGGAAGGGGCCACACCAGTCCCCATGACAATCTAGAATTCTAGGGGTGTACAGGTTGCCTATAGCTACCTTTATGCCCCCTTCTCTTGGGCTACACCATTCTGTGCTGTTAGCAGTACACTTCCTAATGAGATAGTTGAGTAGTTTGGATTCCATTCCATATTGGCCAGTGGTGAATATACCCATTACCCGGGGACTGTTTCTATTCTACTTCCCATTCCATGCACTGATCTCCCTCCTCCCCACTGAAGCGTGGCAGGGATTTGTTATACTTTTTATATTGTTTGTGCATTCCCCTTGTAAACACTGTCACTTTTGTTCTAACAGCACAGGAGAAACTTTAACATTCTTCCAGGGAGGGTCAGACAATTCTACAGCAGTATCTTTCCCCCCACTTTCCCCTTCCCACCTTGTGGAATGTGCTCTGGAGGTCTGAGCTGGAAAAGAGGTGGAAACTGTGGGGTGGGCACATAAATGGGCAGGTCAGGAGGCACCTATATATTGTCCCTCCTCTGGCCCTGCAAAGATGCTCAAAAAGAAGATAGTACAGCCTGGAAGTATATTATTTTTTCCACAGGGATCCCAGGGGCACCTGCAGCCAAAGGGAATCCCTGATTGCATCACTCTAGAGTCAAGAAGCAGGGGAGGGCTGCTAGGGTCCTGATATGGTACTGAGGGACATGGCTTCTGTATGATACCCCTGACTGGGGTGTACTCCACAGCCTATTCCATGAGAGTCAATCTTCCACTCCTCTGCAAAATGGAAGAGGGGACACTGAGACTTACCCTGGACTGTCTAGGGCAACATTTTTTTGTTTTTTTTTTAAATGTCCTTACTTGTTTACAAACCCACTTTTATTATTTAAAGTCAAAGATCTGAAGAAGAGCTCTGTGGAGCTCAAAAACTTCTTTCACCAACAGAAGGTGGTCTATTAAAGGATCTTACCTCAAGCACCTTTTCTTTCTCTAAAAATTTTATAAAGTGATTTTATACAGTGATTGCTGTTTAATGTTTACATTTCATGTGACTCCAAACTAGTCTCTGTAATCTCTTGGTGCTCATGCATTAGACCATTGTGGGTGAGACTGGGTTTCCTATGCTGGAGGAAAAGACAATATATGCATATTTTTTTTGGTTCCTGAAAATATCTGAAATCATACTAAGTTTTGACCTTTTAATACTGACTTGGTAAGCAACTCTTGAAAACTTCCATGCTCCTACCTCTGTTTTACAGCTAGTTTTGGTGCCACTTGGTCCTTGGATAGTTCATGAATGTGATTTTATAAAAGCATATATGCTAAAGCTGCTTGCCCTTTCTAATCTCTATTGCATCTCCTCCATCTATCCCTCAGGCAGGGAACAAGAGCCTTTTCTGGCACTCCAAGTGGCTTCTCCCAGGCCTAACCCCACATATAACTGTGTGGATGTATCTCAGTCCTGACTTGCAGCACTCCCTGTATTCCAGTTAATAAGAGTAAAGCGAGTCAGCTCTTCAGATGGAAGAAGCCGAACATGCTAATTAATATTATTCCAGCCTGGACCTATAGCCCACTCCTACAACATCTTTGCCATTACACTTTCAATCCTAACCTGCAGCAGCCTCTGTTAAACCATTGTTAGGACCTGCCCTGTTCTGCCAATGTACCTCAGTCCTGACCTGCAGTATCCCCTGCTTTTCCCCAGAATGCCTCCCTCCGAATTCCAGCCCTGAGCTTTCAATACCCCCTAGTGCACCTTGATCTTGACCTGTAGCACTTTTCTCCTAATCCAGACTTGATACCCCACAAGCAGTTCTGTCAATTTACTTCAGTCCTAAGAGGGTTTCCAGGGGGGGTACATGGCACAGGAAGATCACATTTTGTCCAAGCACCTCCTACTACTAGTCCCGTTCCCCCCACTCAAACCACCTTGAAAAGATATTTTCATTGTGGAGCAAACTTTATTTCACAAACAAAAAAAGAGCACATTTGATACAAGTGATTTCCATGGCCAGCCATTTCATCTGTTCCCTTTGTTACTATAGCAGATATGTGTAATGAATAAGAGTCTTTTCCCCTCCCCTCTCATATTCCTCCCTGTTCTAGCCTGCAGTGAAGTCACAATCCAGTGTTTGTAGACTCCATGTGATGTCACAGACTCAGCCTTGTGACTTCACTTGCAGGCTCAGGCAGAAGGTGCAGACGGGGCTGAGAGAAGAGGAAAAAAGCCCCCTCCTCTTTACTCCCACCCTCTTGGTTTATAAAACCAGTAGCTGAGATAAATCGGAAGGGGGTGGGGAGAAGCAGCAGGGAAAGCTGAGAATCATGCCAGAAAGGTACAGTAAATTGGCTTTATTTCTCTTCTTCTTGAAAGTTTAGAGTGTAAAATTGCCCTGCAAAGGCCAGATCTTGCAGACCACACGCGTGTGTGTGCCAGCCAGTGACGCTCTGGCTGTACGGTGCATTCTCTGATAGTGTGTGTGGGGAGGGAGGCAGTGAGGGATGCAGGGTAGGGGCAGGGAAACCGCTTAATACCATTTCTCAGCGGAACGCAGCTGGAGTCCTATTTGGCTGGTCACAGTGAGCCTCTTTCTTGTCCATTTCAAAGGCCCCAGCTGCTGGCTGTTCCTTGCATTCTGTCTCTAGCTTTGAAACCGACATAAATGGGTTATTGGGTTTGTGGCTGCGGTGTTTTTTGTTGTTGTTGTTGTTGTGTGCGTGTGCTTTGCAGGTTCAGAGTGGTACCGGAGAAGAAGGGGGAGGGGGGCTGGTATTTGAATGTGGTGGGTGTATACATAAGGAGGGAGAAGGGCAGGGCCTCAGGGTCATATTCTCAAGAGCTGTGAGACATGATTCCTTTTTAATATCTCCATCTTTTTAACTGATGACAGCAAAATAGCATGTAGGTGCATCAGCAAAGAACTGCCTCAAAATGACAAGGGGGAGGGGGCTGGTTAACTTGCAGCTCCCTTTAGCAGTTTTTTCTGTGTCCAATTTGCCATTCATTTGAGATTTTGGACAAAGAAGGGGCAGTGGGTGGGCTGCTTTGAGTTTTGTGATATAATATGACTGGAGCGAGAGAGTAGAATGCAGACAGTTAAGAAAGGAGCGAGGTCTTTGCTCATTCAGTCTGTTCAGGAAGCCGTCATTTTGTGTTAGTCTCTGTGTCTGGAGGAGGAAGGATGGGGAGAGAGTGACAGTGAAAAGCTTTATGACATTGCGTTGTTTCTTTATTTATTAAATACACACTCAAGGGAAAAGGGACTTCCAAGGAAATCAGCAGAGAAGGGTATCTGGCTAAAAATGACCCTGCACTGACTCACATTCAACTGGACTCTTATTGACAGTGATGTAGTGTTTTTGTTCTATTTTTAAAACGAAGCGCTGGAGACAGAAGGTGCATGAAGGTGCTATGCAAGCTCCTCTCTACCACAGCACCTCATTCTGATGACCAGCAGCATTTCTGCTATTCCATTCCTATACCCTGATCGGCAGAGCTGTGTTAATCTCGTCCTGACAGTCTGCAGCATCCCTGCTATTCCATTTTCTGGTCCCCAGTGTGCTTCAGTCCTGATGACCTACAGCACCCCGTGCTTTTTTACAGCTGGACCCTCATGCACCTCTGCCAGTACATCTGAGTCTTGATGAACAGCACCCCCTTGCACTTACAGACTTGGTCTTTTGAGCAGAGATGTATAATTAATTGTGGAGCATTCTTGCAGTCTAAACAGACAGCTGGATTATCAGAAGAGATGCACCTACTGCATAGTTCTGAAAATATGTAATTCTGCAGACGTTTAGGAAAGGCTCTGCGACCCACAGTTTGAGAATCTCTGTGCTAATGTAACTTCAGTGGTGATCGGAGACAGGATTTGAATCCAGGTCTTCAGTGATGAAAAGCTATTGCATTGCCCCCTCTGCATAACTAAATTTCATCTTCTCTTCCCCACTCTGGGATGCTGATATAACCCCTCGTATGTCTTTCCATCTCTGCTCCTTTCCCTGGCATTAAAAGGGTGTTACTGGCCTCTCAGGGGAGTTGTGAAGATTTGTTAGTTTGTAAAAACACTTTTGCTATCTGAGTGTTGTGTTGGTTCCTCTGAGCCATGACCAGTTATTAACTCAGAAGTGGAGCCTGGAATCCTACCTCACCCCTCAGAGAATGAAGTCAAATGACCCATCACTCCCCCAGGAAATCCACAGCTCCCTCATTTCTGCTGTTTATCCTAAACGACAGAAGACAGGTGCGACAGAAAACCAATGCGTGGCAAAATCTAGGTGGGGCTGAGTAGTGTATCTGCTGTAATCTGTGTGTGGAGCCACAATGTGATTTGAGGGAAGAGAATATTTGAGGATGTGATTTAGCAGAGATTAGATCTGGAAAAGAGCTTAAACCTTGTCCTCTCCTTTGGCTAGTGCAGGATTGTTCCCTCCCGTATATTCCTCTGGACGTTGTCCAGACCTGTTTCAAATGACTGAAGTCATGAGGCTTCCACCACTCTTTTGCTTTTCTATGAATTCCCTTCAGTATGCTGACAGACATTCCTCAATATTGTACCCAGGAGTTACCCCTATCCCATATTGGAAGGGCAGAGGATTCGATCCCTTTTCTAAGCAAAGGAAGGTTGCCAGGTGTCTTCTGCCACATTCATACACTGCTGTGAGAGAAGGAGGCAGGCTCCAGCTGGGCAGAAGATCTCAACAAGAGGCTAAAAGCATTTGAGGTAAGGGATTTTCCCTCTCTGAGGAGGGGAAGTAATCAGGGAGCACATGCAAGGATCTTTCTGAGAGCAAGAGAGAGCCCTGGGCAGAAGATGCCTGAATCCCCTGGAGAGCCTCCAGTGGCTGGTAAAGGGAAACTGAATAGATTTCCCCCCCCCCCCCCCCTTATTATGAGAGGCTCTCTTGCTGCTGCTGCTGCTGCCACCACCATCACCCATTTCCCCCCTCTCCCCCGTCCCTTCAATCCTGAAGAAAAAGACTTAGGCATGAAAAACATCCTTTTCTCGAGATACAATGCTAGCTAATTCTGAGGTGGTCACTACCTCTTTTTAGAAATGTTAGCAGAGCAAGACAGAACCTTGATCACCTCAATGAATGAATGAATTTTATCATAAAAGTTGTGAAGCAGAGCCATCATCTGGAAAGAGCAATCCCTCCCGCCGTTCTTTTTCCCCACTGGTGGACTGAATGGCTGCATCACGAGCTAGAATTCTGTCTTATAAGCATCGTCCTTGGGAATATGCCTCCTCATAAGAACGGCCATACTGGGTCAGAACAAAGGCCCATCTAGCCCAGTATCCTGTCTTCCAACAGTGGCCAATGTGAGGTGCCCCAGAGGAAATGAATAGAAGAGGTAATCATCAAGTGAATCCATTCCCTGTCACACATTCCCAGCCTCTGGCAAACAGAAGCTAGGGACACCATCCCTGCCCATCCTGGCTAAGAGCCATTGATGGACCCCTATCCTCCATGAATTTATCTAGTTCTTTTTTGAACCCAATTATAGTCTTGGCCTTCACAAAATCCTCTGGCAAGAAGTTCCACAGGTTGACTGTGTGTTGTGTGAAAAAATACTTCCTTTTGTTTGTTTTAAACCTGCTGTCTATTTATTAATTTCATTTGGTGACCCCTAATTCTTGTGTTATGAGAAGGAGTAAATAACACTTCCTTATTTACTGTCTCCACACCAGTTATGATTTTGTAGCTCTCAATCATATTACCCCTTAGTAGTCTCTTGTCCAAGCTGAAAAGTCCCAATCTCCTTAATCTCTCCTCTTATGGAAGCCATTCCATACCCCTAATAATTTTTGTTGACCTTTTCTGAACCTTTTCCAATTCCAGTATAGCTTTTTTGAGATGGGACGACCACATCTGCACGCCGTATTCAAGATGTGGGCGTACCATGGATTTATATAGAGGCAATATGATATTTTCTGTCTTATTATATATACCTTTCCTAATGATTCCCAACATTCTATTAGCTTTTTTGACTGCTGCTGCACATTGAATGGATGTTTTCAGAGAACTATCCACAATGACTCCAAGATCTTTCTTGAGTGGTAACAGCTAATTTAGACCCCATCATTTTATACGTATAGTTGGGATTATGTTTTCCAATGTGCATTACTTTGCATTTATCAACGTTGAATTTCATCTGTCATTTTGTTACCCAGTCACCTAGTTTTGAGAGATCCTTTTGTAGCTCTTCGCACTCTGCCTGGGTCTTAACTATCTAGAGTAATCTTGTATCATCTGCAATTTTTGCCACCTTACGGTTACCCCCTTTTCCAGATCATTTATGAATATGTTGAATAGGACTTGTCCCCATACAGACCCCTGGGGGACACCACTATTTACCTCTCTCCATTCTGAAAACTGATAATTTATTCCTACCCTTTGTTTCCTATCTTTTAAACAGTTACCAATCCATGAGAGGACCGTGCCTCTCACTCCATGACAGCTTACTTTGCTTAAAAGCCTTTAGTGAGGGACCTTGTCAAAGGCTTTCTGAAAATCTAAGTACACTGTATCCACTGGATCCCCCTTGTCCACATGTTTGTTAATCCCGTCAAAGAATTCTAGTAGATTGGTGAGGCATGATTTCCCTTTACTAAAACCATGTTGACTCTTCCCCAACAAATTATGTTCATCTATGTGTCTGACAGTTTTGTTCTTTACTATAGTTTCAACCAGTTTGCCCGGTACTGAAGTTAGGCTTACCTGCCTGTAATTGCCAGGATCGCCTCTGAAGCCCTTTTTAAAAATTGGCGTCACATTAGCTCAGGGGTGGCCAACCTGAACCTGAAAAGGAGCCAGAATTTATCAATGTACATTGCCAAAGAGCCACAGTAATATGTCAGCAGCCCCCCATCAGCTCTCCCCCACTACTCTGGCTCCCAGCGCCTCCCAGCCACCGGCAGCCCCACCAATCAGCACCTCCCCCTCTCTCCCTGCATCTCCCGATCAGCTGTTTTGTGGCGTGCAGGAGGCTGGGGGGAGGGGGATGAGCGAAGGCATGGCAGGCTCACAGGAGGGGGCGGGAAGGGGTGGACTGGGGGCAGGGCATGTGGCAGAGCCAAGGGTTGAGCAGTGAGCACCCCCTGGCACATTGGAAAGTTGGCACCTGTAAGTCCAGCCGCGGAGTCGGTGCCTATCCAAGGAGCTGCATATTAACTTCTAAAGAGCCACAGGTTGGCCACCCGTGCATTAGCTGTCCTCCAGTCATTTGGTACAGAAGCTGATTTAAATGATAGGTTACAGACTACAGTTAGTAGTTCTGCGATTTCACATTTGAGTTCCTTCAGAACTCTTGGGTGAATACAATCTGTTCCTGGTGACTTATTACTGTTTAGTTTTTCAATTTGTTCCAAAACTTCCTTTAATGACACCTCAATCTGGGACAGTTCCTCAGATTTGTCACCTATATCATCCTCGAGGGATGATACATGCTTTCTCCCTACTCTGACCTGCACAAAGGTCAGGTCCGTATGTATGTATGTGTATATATATGTATGTATGTGTATATGTGTGTGTGTATCTATCTATCTAATGAGTGTGAGTACTGGGTTCAGGTCAGTGGTGCTGGTGGTTGTTCCTAGGACTGAATTTTTATTATTTCTGATCACTGGTCATTAAATCATTTGTGCTGCAGTGTTTTTTTTTTTTCTATCCTGGCAAGAATGGAATTCTGGACCTTAAACTTGGCTAAGACCTGTGCAAACTCACTGAGGGCTTAATTTGAACTGTAGCACCTCTTTTACTGGTGAAGATGCATGAGATGGAAAGACCCCCCGGGGCTCAACATTCAGAACCTTGACAAAGACGGCAGTACTGGCAATTTAAAAACAAACAGGAAACCCAACATTTTCCCTGTAGACAAAATCTAATGGTTTCATAAACCTTGAAAGAAAAGTTAAATATTTGTCCCTCAGCTGTGACTACCTCTTCTCTCAAACTTTGCTGGGTCATTAGAGTCCCATGCACCTAGAAAAATGAATTCCTATTTTCATCTCCAAGAGAAACAGTAATGGCCTATAGAAGCAAAGATTTATTATCTTAAAAATTAAGTTCAGTTAACTTAATTGGACTGTTTGTAGATCCTCTTGAGCCTGGAAGTAGGAACTGCCCAGGATGTTACTAACAGCCTGGGACTCTGATCTATGTGTAGGTAATGCTTCTAGGACAGTAGGTAATACTCATATTTTAAAATCAGGTCATTCTGATTACTGTTGCTCCATGTTCCTACTTCAGTTCCAGCACAATCTTAGAAGACTTTGTTGCTAAACTCTTAGAGTCAGGGATTAATGGTTTTTGAAAGGTGAGATTAGTGGCTTCAATACTGCATTGTTTCTAGCCCTTGCAGTTCTTGATATAGCAGATATTAAAATCAGTTGAATTGGAAGTTGTTGGATTTGCGGTTTCTTGTGAAGGGTGGGGGAAGATAAGGCATAAGGGAAATCAGAATATGATGATTTGGGGCAGGAGGGGAGGTGGGGTCCAGTGTTTCATGAGTCACCAGAGCTATAAAATCCTGCTATATGTCATAACAAAACTGCAATTCATTGGTGTGTAACATTAGTTTCTGTCCCTGGAGGTTCCTGAGATTTATTGTATATCTAAATAGTCCTTCAGACCAGGCATAAGTACGGGCCTCTTACCAGACAAGCCAAGAATACCTTCAGCATCCAACAGTCCTGGTCCAGTCCAATCCACCTTGCTTACCCTCCACCTCCTGCCATAAGCCTGTCTCAGATGCTTTGTAATGTACCTAAACTTCTGTAATTACATAGAAGTGGGGAGTCTGTTATATACTAAGAGATCAGTGACGTGGAGAACCAACCCTACACCTTCTAACAGAAAAAATACCCCCAAAGAAGTTTTTGATCATCTGATATTCAAAACAACTCTTGCATACATGTGCGAAGAAACCAGTGGGGGAATGGAAGTAGGAATCTAATCTCCACTGTCTCTAAAATTTGAGATCCTATGTTATGGGGATTTAAAAATGGGGAGATCCTGTCAAGTCTGGAAATTCCCACTCCCCTGTGGGCAGAAAAACAACAACAAAGAAAACCCCTGTTAAAGGCAAACACATTTTAAAATCCCCTTCTATAAAACGTGTTCTGGCAAGGCAGAGTTGGTTTTCATAAGACTGTTTTAAGAGATGGGTGGTGGTTCTAATATTTTCTTCTTTTACTATTTTGATATGTTTAGTGATTCAGATAATGAGGATTTATTGATATAATGGTCTCTTCTGCCTCGCTGGAGAATGTCTTGCCAGTGAGCCATAAATTTTGTATGGCTTAGTATTTTAAATTCACACACTTAAAACATCTTCATGGATATGGGATAATTTTCCCTCAAAAGTTCAGCTCCTCTTCCTAGAGTCAGATTCCTTTGTCTGCGACATCAAAACCACTTCCACAGCAACCGAATTCTGATATTGCAAATGGAGGTTTCTGACAAGAAGTGAAGGGAATAAGCAGCAGAAGCTGAACAGATCTGAAGGGGGAAAAAAATCTTATTTTCATATGCTAGTTCCTTGTAAAAGAGAGATGGGGTGAGAGGAGTATTGAAATATAAAGCGAGAGAAGCAGAATTCTCTTCTATATTTCAGTTTTTGACTTTTTTTCCTCTCATGACACCCACATTCAGCCACTTGTATCAGCTTCTCCTTAGGTATGCCCCAGAATTCTTCACTCTGGCTGATTTGATATTGCAGCAATTGGACTGCAGGCCTCAGCACTGTGGCTTATGGTGGTGCCCCTGGTGTCTGAAGGAGAGCCATTTCCAAGTGGTGGACCAAGTCATGACCACCAGGTTGAGACTGTCTGCTCTACATAAAATATTTCCACGAAGAAGCTAGACTTTTTGACTAGTATCTTTTAGGGAGTCTAATGCCAGTGAATTAATGAGGGAGGAGCCCTCCAGGCTCTTACCACAGAGTCCTGAGAGAGATTGAATACTGCCCCTCCCACCAGTGGTCAGATGTAAGACTTTTTAGTTGAATCACTGTAAAAAGAGTAGAAGGAAGAAATGGGAATAGTGCTAGAAAATACTAATGAATGCAGCCATACTGATGTTTGTCTCACTTCAAGACAGACAAACTGCTGTTGCTTTGAATTTGCCTAAAGAATTAGCTGTCTCACAACTAGTGTTTCAGTCCACGGTAGTGTGGTCTATACGTGACTAATCTTGCTGGCCTCTTTTGTATTAATATCTAGTTTTTTCTCTGGTGCCCGTGCCCATCCCCATAGCATCTAAGTGCTATAGATAAAAGTTGTACCAGTAACATCAAGAGTGTGTATGCTGCATAGTATAGAGTGAAAGGGGAAATAATTTGATGGGATAAAGATGCTATTTTGGAGAGGGAATGCAGTGTATGTGCCTGGGAGAAATCTGTATGCTCCGGTCTCTGTGTGGAATAACATCAGCCTGCCAGGTGCTGCCAGTTCAGCACTTTTCAGCGTCAAACTTTTTCTCTAAAAACTCCACCTCAAAGAATCTCACCAACCACCTTCAGAAATCCTCTCCCCCTTAGAAACACCTGTGTGGTCTGATGTCTTCCAGTCCACAGACAGAGGGAGTTGCTGAGAGTAGTTAGTGATATTTTTATAAAATGAATCCTTTAAGAGGCTGATTTTGATGCTGAATTGGCAGCACCTGGACACTGATGTACTCTAGGTACAGAAAAGGCCCAGGAAAGACAATATCCCCACCCTGTGCACCTCAGCCATGATCTGGCACAGCCACCTTTTAAGGTACAAATGTGTTAGACACCATTGTTTCTATCCTTTTTCTCCCTATAGATGGATACCCATGACTTTTGCATGTGGTTGTGACACCCCCCCCTCCCCAGCTCTTAATATATGTTACTGGAGTGTGGTCATGACTGAGTAACTTCTGACCCATGGCTAGATCAGAATTGGTGACCTCCATGTCTAAAGGAGACTATCTCATCTGCAGTTGTCAGTCCTCTCAGGGTCAGAGGGAATTTTCAAATCCCCATGAGAACTTGTGTCCTGTGAGAGACAGGAATGGGATTTGTAGGGTAAACCTGATACTGAAGTAGCAGATGGAACCTGAGAATACTAAAGTGACCAGTGCTATTTAACCTGTGAACTTTGATGGCTGCAGAAGCAGGGAGAAATTTACTTGAGCTTTCAGTGACTACTTAAATGCCTTTACTTTTCCCAGGATTCTTTGAGTCTCCATGCTAAAGGGTTCAAATGTTAGCTGTCACGTTGCCTCTCATCCCACCCTCATTTATATACAAGTATTCTCAAACTGAGGCTTCCTGATGGGGATGAGGAAAAAGGAATGTATGGAGAAAGAAGCAGGTTTTGGAGGGTAATAAATGGAGGGAACGGGAGATGCCATTGTGTGTCTATAGTTGAGGTTGTGTAGACATTTGCACTAAAAGCAGGTACTTAGGTCTTTCTTATGTATGAATAATATAGTATATCCTCTCTATGTACAGCACTTATTGTTGGAGTACAGAATGAATTTTCTGAGAATTTACAAGCACATCTGTTGATTAGTTTGTTATATTAATTTTAAGATGGCCCCTTAAGAATTTCTTTTTGGCTATACCTAACAAATCTCTCTCTCTCTCTTTTTTTTTTTAAACTTTGAAAAGTGACTCGCTTCAAGTATAGATGGTTACTTATGGCCTTGATCCTGCAGTTAGATCTGCACAGGTATAGGGTTTCAGCCACATGGATCTGATTATAGGACTGGGGCCTAAGTGTCTTAATGGGTTTAATTTTTAATTAGTTCTATTAGCCATAATTATTTCTATGTTGAAATTATTGTAGTCCAATGGTTGTCATTCAGTGGATTCTGCAGAATCTAAGATTTCTTTCCTCTAAAGAAAAAGAATTGTAGCCCTCAGTTGTGAAGAAAAACTTTATACACATCAATCAAATGTAAATTGATGCATGGTTGTCTTCCTGAGTGTTCAGACAACCTAAAATAATATCACTGAGGAGTGAACTGCCCCATTCAGCTCAATAGGATCGTTAACTCTGAAACCTAAAGATCACCATTTAGAAGTCAATGTTGTTAACTACTTACTTGCTGATTATTTTAGCAGAAACAACCTGCTGATATGATAAATGAGGCTTTGACACTTGTTATGAAATCTCTCATGGATGAGCAGCATAGTGTCAGTAGTTCTTGGACTTAGCATACCACGTCTAAAACTCAAAAGTACTTGCCATATCACCTTGGTAGCTTTAATTAGCATAATTACAACGGATACTTATTCTAATACTTTACTATAAACCAACCTAGTTATCACCAGTTGTACATACACTATGTCACCAGTTCTCAAACTATGGTACATCATCCCCAAATTTACTAAGCACATACTCTTTTTAAGCCCAAAATGAATTTTATAAGAATAAGTAAATGTGTTGATTAGT
Source organism: Lepidochelys olivacea (assembly GCF_965140295.1). Taxonomy (NCBI): domain Eukaryota; kingdom Metazoa; phylum Chordata; order Testudines; family Cheloniidae; genus Lepidochelys; species Lepidochelys olivacea. The sequence continues at coordinate 263,357,658 of NC_140411.1, read as the reverse complement.
TTGAGTTGCAAACGTTTAAAAATTACTCCTCCTTGTTTCTTTTGACGCATCTGGTAATGGCCATTGCTGGAGAGAGGAATTTCCATGTGGAATCAGACCAGTGGTCCCCTAGTGCAGTATCATATGTTCCTAATTATTTTTTTCAGTCTAACTTTTTTTGCATCTTTAACCAAGAAATTCCTGATTTTTTAGAAGATTATAGATTGTTTATATGTTCATAAATCAAAAATATGCACACCATACGTACATTAATTTTTACAAGAAATCAGCCTAAATAGAAAGTTATCTTAAACATCATGGCCTATAAATAGCTTTGTATTTTATGTATTTTAATATCTATACAAAAAAAAATCTATCCTCCACTCTAAACTCTCAATCCATTAATACCCCTCCCTCAAGATAACAGCCCTTATCATGGTCTTCCATCTCCAACAGCTTTTTAGCATCCTCTGAAGGCCAACAAGATTTGGGCTATATCATACCAGGGAAAGGTAGGTTCCAAAGTGGAGGGTTCCTCATGGTGAACACACTGCCAGAAGCTGTATCACAGGAACTCCAGCTTGAGCACCTCAACTAACCACCCTTGTGGCAGTATCACTGGGAGAGAGGCATTTCTCATGGCATTTTTTTGCAAACCATTCAGGGGTTTATAGGTGAAGTCATTAAACTGTATCTAGAAACCAATAGGTAACTAATGCAGATCAGAGCACTGGTGTAATGTGTTTTTGGAGAGATTCTGTTTCATAAGATGGCTCCTGCCTTCTGAACAAACTGCAGTTTCCAGGTAGTTCATGTAGAGAGCATTGCAGCAATTTAATCTGAGGGAGATAAGGCATCATAGATCACAGCAGAAGGTTTGCATCAGAAAGGAACAGTTGCATGCTCCTGACAAGTCAAAGATTGTGGGAGAAGACACCTTACCAGAAACTTTTGCTATATGATTAGGCATGGGAGAATAGATTTTTATTTTTTATATAATTTTGATGGATAATATCAGTTTGTATTTAAGCATTTCTTATTATTTTTTCCCCTATTTAAATTTTCACTGTTGCAGGAAATTTTGGGGGCGGGAGGCAGACAATTTTTAATGACAGTACATGTTGAGATTCAAAAAGTTAAAGATTTATAACTGTTAAATCACAAATTGTCAACATCACATGTCAAAACATACAAAGTAAATATCCTTAAATCCAACTCCAGTAAGTTCTCAAGCTGCATTTTTCTTACTTCACCTGTCTGGAAAAAATATTTCCATTAATAATAAAAATTTACATCAGTTTGTTTATGTGTACAGTTAAATTGACTTTGACTAATAAAAATCTAATTCTTCCTACCATATACAGGGTGGTCTAACAGCAGCTGTGGATTCAGTAACACCCCCCAAATTGCTAAATTGAGTGACAAATGGTAGGCACTTATAATCAATAAAGTGGGGTAGATATATTTTCTGGTTGCCTCCCCCAATCTATTGCCACAACTTCAGTCTTACTTAGACTGCACTTCAGCCTGTCTCATCTAGGCCCCAGTCTCACCTATAATCACTTTTGACAGAGAATGCATTGTACAGTGTAATTTTGAAATTTTTACTGGCTGAGCTATAAGCAAGGGTCTACTTCCAGAGTAAGGCCTACAACAAGGGATGAGGGTCTTGTGAGCAGGGCTTGGGGAAACTTAACTGAAACCATCGTATTTGCTCTGTAAAACTCCTTCTAGAGAGATTTAAATGATTGAGTTTTCTCTGCTGAGTACTTAAAGATTCTCTACCTGACAGTATTTTGCATTTTCACATGAAAAGCTATGAGTGGCAGATGGAGGAGGCTAGAGTGTCTCAAAGCTTCCTTCACTGACATGCAAATTCTAAAGGGAGAAGATGATTATCTGACAGGCTTTGCATCCGTGCTTCCCAGCTGGCCCTTCCACCAAGCTCCATGTTTCAGTCCCCTACACTAGTATGCTAATTTTTTGTACACTAGGAAATACCCACACAAAACCTTGAACTTATTGCTCAAGGTGGGGAAGTACACTTAATCACCCTTAAATTAAAGATTTGTATGAGATATTACAAGAGCATTTAAAAATTGTTTATTTCAAATTGTTTCTGAAAATAGTATAGCACTTGTGAAAGTGAAGAGCTGATACTACAGGCTGAAGTCATGTATAAAGCAGATAGGCTTTATGTAAGTTTTCCCCCTTCACTTTCAGGTCTGGTGGCGTACATTAGATCTGAATTACACCCTACCTGCTGCTTCCTGGGCTCTCTACAGCTGTACTACTGTACTGCAGTGTTGCTCTGCAGTACCTTGCTCCTTAAAAGAGCACTGTACTTTTGGCCAAAATTTAAGGGTTAATGTATAATGCCCTCACTAGAAAATGTTACTGACCACTTTTGATTCCAATGAAAATGCACAGAAGTGAGTAGTCCAGCTTTCATGTTCCAGCTGAGTGAGGTACAAAAAGAGACCAAACAGCATCGATTAGATTCTAAAGTGACTCAGAAAAATCAGAGCTTTAAAAATTCCGTAGTAATGTCACCTTAGCACAACTTACAAATGGAAAATTGAAGTTATTTTTGTCAGGTAAAGGGGCAGCAGCAGCAACATAGTTGAAGGGCCTAGACCTGGCCCCAGCCCAGCCTTACTGCATCCCCTTTTCATTGGGGGTTAGCGCTGGGAGCGGTGCTTAAGGAAGACTTTGCAGCAACCTCCAGTCCTGAGCTTTACTGCGGGCCTGTAAAGCAGGCCAGCACCAGTAAACGCTGCTTAAAAGGTCACTCTCACATGGTGCCCCAGCCTGTGCCCGGCCCCGGGAGCCCTGAGCGTTAGCAGAGCCTTGGGAAGGCAGGGACGGGGGAACTGCTTGCAGGGCGCTGAAATGGGACGGTCCGGGCTTGCTCCTAGCCCTGATTTCTCTGTGCGCGGGGCAGCCGCAGAGCCTTGCCCGGCACACCCCCGTTTCCCCCAGGAGCTCCCAGCGATTAGCGCCGCTGCTGCCGCCGGGCCACGTGCGTCTCGTTCTCTACCGAGCCACCTGCCCCCACCCAGGGCAGGGCTGGAGCCCGGGCTGGGCTGGGCTGGGCGTCCATTGGGGGCCGCTGCACGCAGCGTGAAAAGCACCAGCCGCCTCTGCCCCGGGGGCCACCGGGTGGTGGTGGGGAAGCTGGAGAGAGGAGCCTGGCGCGGAGTTGCGCTACAGCCGCCGTTTGCTGGAGCCCCTCACCCGCGGGGAAGTGGCACCAGCTGCCCCGAGCCAGCGGTGCGCCCGCCGGGTACTGGGTGACGCGGCCCCTTTAAACAAGCGCGTGGGGGGGGGAGGTGGTTGCAGCCCCCACGCCCAGCACACACCTCGAGAGCGCGCGCGCGCGCACGCACGCGCCGCCCTCCTCCTTGCCTCCCTGCCCGGGACCTGCCGCCGCCTCGCGCTGCTCCCGCTGTTCCACCACCTCCCCATTGGCTGGGCGGGGTCAGCTGACCCTGTGTTATTTCCTGTGTGTGAGGGGAGAATGGAGCGAGAAACCCCCGAACCGCCGCCGCCGCGGAGCCCCCCCCGGCCTGGAGCGGGGCCCCGCCGCCCGCGCCACTGAGAGACCCCGCCCCGCGCTCCCCCCTCCGCGCCGGGGAGGGAGGGTCGCAGGTAACGGATCCCCTCGTTGCTCCGAGGGGACCCTGCCCCGGGGGTGGGGGAGGGGGCGTGTGCGCGTGGGAGGGCGGTGGCGGGGCCCGGGGGGGGATGATTCACAGCGTGCGGCCCAGTGGCTGTTAGTAGGGCCCGCCCCGCTCCCCTTGGCTGACGATAAAAACCCGGTTACAAACAGGGGTGCCCAGGGACTCGGATTCGGGGCGGGTGACGAAGAAGGAGGGGGTAGGTGGAGGCGGGATGGGAGGAGATAGGAAGGTTCTTCTGGTCTCACCCTCTTCAGATTTAGTAGAATAGCTTCTTCGTTCAAAAGAGAAAATTGAAGTGTCCCACGCCTCTTTACCTTCTGACCCCCAATAATTATTTGTTTTAAGACTAGTGAAGTTTGAAGTGGGGGTGAATGTGGTGTTGTGCTAGGGGGTGTGTGTGTTAATGATTAAAAAAGAGAGAGAGATGCACACTATATGCAAAGCAGAGGAGATGGGGTGACTGTATTATGAATACATTAAGCATGTAGTTAGCAGCACCTTGTTGCCTTCGGGATGGGCAATCTAGAACCGATCACTCACAAGGTCTCATCAAAACAATGGGACTGGGCTTCTCTGAGGAATGAAGAGCATACTTCCTGAGTGTGTTGTGTTGATGCCTCTCCTTTTAGCTAGAAGTTGTATTTACAGTGGTGCGGCTGCCGGGTACTGCGTGGTGTGGCCCCTTTAAACAAGCGCGTGGTGGGGAAGGAGGTGGTTGCAGCCCCCATGCCCAGCACACACCTTCTGTGATCTCTTGTCACAGAAAGTGCCTTATTCTCTACCCACCATGGGAAAGAGAAAGTTATAATGTATTAAATATGCAAGGGATAAGATAGGTGAAGATATCTCTTATTGGACCAACTTTGTTAGTGGAAGTTACAGGGTTTTGAGCTACACCAAGCTCTTTCTTAGGTGTGGGGAAGATCTGCTTCCTTTCCCAGACCTTAAGAAGACCTTTGTGTAGCTCAAAACCATGTAGCTTCCATCAACAAAGTTGGTCCAATAAAAGATATTTCATCACCAACCAACATTGTCTTTTTCATATCCTGGGACCAACGTTGCTACAACACTGCAAACGTTAGCTGTGCAAGTTAGGTAGGTAGATTGTATTGGGATTGTAGATTGTAAAAGGGTGCAGTGTGAATCAACAAGTGATCCATTGTGGCAGAGTCAGGGGAAACTTTTCATCCAGGCAGCTTTCCCCCATGCCTTCATGGTTGTTCTCTATCCTTTTCCATACTCAGCACAACACTGGTGTCATGCCACGTTTGAGTGTAAATTGGCCCACAGGCACTGGCTTCCTTCCGGGGGGAGGGATAGCTCAGTGGTTTGAGCATTGGCTTGCTAAACCCAGGGTTGTGAGTTCAATCTTTGAGAGGGATCTGGGGCAAAAATTAGGGATTGGTCCTGCTTTGAGCAGGGGGTTGGACTAGATGACCTCCTGAGGTCCCTTCCAACCCTGATATTCTATGATTCCTATAGGCCCCGGGGGGATGCTTAACCCCCTGCTCTGCCACAGGCCCAGCCCCCTTTCCTCAAGCTCCCACCCTGCCACTTCCCAGCCCTGCTCAGTCCCTCCCCCAAGCACACCCTGTCCCTCTCCTCCCCCTCCCTTCCAGTGCCTCCTGCATGCTGTGGAACAGCTGTTCTGCAACATGCAGGAGGCACTGGAAGGGAGGGGGAGGAGTTGATCAGTGGGGCTGGTGGGAGACTCTAGCGGGGAGTTTCGCTGCCTGTCGGTGCTAAGCACCCTGTAACTTTTTTTTTTTCTGTGGGTGCTCCAGGGCTGGAGCACCCACGGAGTCAGTGCCTATGAACTGGCCTCATCTTTAGCCCTCAACATGACAACCCTTCCAGTATGATGGGGGCGGGAGGGCAGTTTGACTAGGCCACACCCTTGCTCTTTTTCTGATGTGTCGTTACTTGCTCTTTTATTTAAAAAGAGGTTGGGGGCTTAGAGATTTGGGAATAGTATGCTCATATCCTCAGCAATTGAAACGTTACAATCTGCTGACTCATCAGTGGATAACTGTAATGAACTATTTCAGAGTAGCAGCCGTGTTAGTCTGTATCCTCAAAAAGAAAAGGGGGACTTGTGGCACCTTAAAGACTCAACAAGTGAAAAATGTGTTAGTCTCTAAGGTGCCACAAGTCCTCCTTTTCTTTTTGTAATGAATTAGTGGTTCTTAGTACATTTCCTAGTGGGCAGGTGCCCGCACCGCAGTCAGATCTTTTGGCCAGTCTCAGTCAAGACTGAGTGGGATAATGGAGGCTGAACTCCTTTCAAGTTCGGGTTCTGATGCATCATCTGGGCCTTGTGTGAGAGAAGCTGTTTTCTTTTGGGGACTTTCAATATGGCACCTTTCACCATCACAGGTTTTTGGGGTTTTTTTTAAAGAGTGGTTTTGAATTTTTCAGTTTATTAAAAAGCTTATTGCACCTACCTTTTTTTTGGTTGAAGAGTTCTCTGAACCCAGCACCTTAAATGGGTTTTCATATTTTTCTAACACAACTTGGATTATATGTATCTGTATTTTTGTCTGCTGTATCTTCTCAGTAAGGTCACTTGACATGACAAAAGAGGGGCAGTGACAGCCCTGTTGCTCTGTAGAAGGGACTGTGATGAGAAGAGGGTGTTTGGCTGGCAGGCTAGTCATATATTCCTTGATTGATAAACTTTTGTTAATGGTCTGAGGAAAGCAGAATAGCATTCAACCATTTCAGTAAACTCCAGGCCTTCAGAAAATGGATCACTTGTTTACCCATGGCAATGATTTGCAAATCTGATGTTACTTCTGAATAGTATTATGATACCATCGCTTAGATCAGAGTGTGTGACTCGCAGCTGTATAATCCCAGTAGGTGAGGATGATGTTTGGGTGCCAGCACTCTTCCATGTGATCTTGGAGAATCTGGTAGCCTTGTGTACCTGCTGTACTCTCAGACTCAGGTATCTGTGAGAAACCTTTGGATATTCTGACAAGTTAGGTTCTTCCCAACTGGCTGCTTATACATCCTGATAGTGCCCCATTGCATTTATTTCTCTGGTAGAAAAAGTTAAGTCTCTGTTTGACAAAATGTAAATTTGGACTTTGATCTTTAAATCAGGTTCCAGGGGCTTTAGGAATGATGGGACCTTTGTTTGTGCTAAAACCTGCCCTTAAATGAACCTTTATGGTCCCTGGGCAGATTATAAAGGAAAGTCCCCAATGCGAAGAGACCAGTCCCCTGCAATGGAGCATCTGAAGAGAGATTCTTTTTAAGGTGACCTAAAAACCAGAAAAGTAATTAGGTTTGTGCTTTTCTTGGTGCTTTGATACATAAAGAAAGCCTGCAGGGTGTTTGTAAGCAGGGTTTAAAATAAATTTTAGCTAAGGATTATTAGTAATGTCAAGTTTTACCTCTGATGGTGTACTCATTGGAGGTCTTATGTGTGTGGGGAGCTGTCTCAGCCCTTCATTGGCTAGGTGAAGATGTCCTTACATAACTTTTCTTCCAGCTCTTTGAAAGGATGTTCAGGTTTGTTTAATCTATTTAAAAGTAACATCATCGGTTAATTCAATTTCACTCATGATGTCTTGGTTCTGTTAGTTCTCCAGATATCTATAGTCTTCAAGAAAAAGAGGGATGGGTAAGACCTGTTTTTTTTCCCTAAAGCAGAAACAAATCTTTTCATGTGTCCTTTCATGCCTTTATACATTATTAAAAAGAAAAGCAGTGCATGGTCCTATTATTTTTTTCCTTCGCAGGTCATCTTTAACTAAAGCCCTTGCAGAACTAAATGACAATGGGTGCTCTTCTTGGAGGGCCACTTCGTAGAATTTGTACTGCACAATTCCTGTTGCTCCTGTTGCAGCTTGAAAGTTACTATCTGAAATGAGGGTATAATATGTAATCGCCTCAAAGGGTTTCATACTGCTTGCTTGATTTCCCTATAATGTGAGACTGTTGGGTTGGGTATATCTAGGCATTTATAGCTGGCTCATGCATATCTCTAGGGTGGCTTTTTAATTGGAATGTATATTTTAGAAAAAATCTTTAAACTAGTTCAAGTAAACTTGATGCTTATGAAAGGCACTGGACTAAGAGTTTGAGCATGAAAGCTTTTAGGTAAACAAAACAACCCTGGCTTTCCACCACCATCACCTAACAGAGTCGGCAGTGCTAGTTTCTCCAGCACCATTGTGCTTCTGACCTGATCATGAGAGGATTTATTTTTACGCTGTTTAGTCCTATGTTTGGCCTTTTCTAACGCTGAAATGTTAGGGGCCATGCAAGGATCTAAGTAGACTGCTGACTACTTCCAGTTGCAGTAGTGGCTTTTGTGAAGTAGACTTTATCCACAAGTAGTTACTGAATTGAAATCAACCATCTCTTCTCATTCAAGTCGTCAAGCTGTCATCAATGGCAGTATTTTAATCACAATTATTCCATGTTGGATTTAAGTCTTTTTGAAAATTTTACTGTTTTAGATGTGGACTTTTTTGTAATACTTTGGTAAATATGGCTTAAAACGATCTAAAATATTTTAGAACGGTTTTGTTTTGATATCCCTTTTCAAGAGAACTTTTATATAATGATTTTATGAAGTAAAGAGTTAATTATATGGGGAGCTAAGCAGAATCTAAACCATGGGCTGTGTACATATCCCTCTTAAACAGTGTTGCTACTGTGAAGAACGAGCACAACATTCCCTACTTTTGACATCTTGAATGGCTGTGTACAACTTAGCTGACTTTTCTCAACCCTAAACTGCAGTACCCCTTGCTCTCCTAGTCCTGGGTTCCCTCGCAGCTCTCCTGTTGGACCACAGTCTTGACCTATAGTATCCTGCGTTGTTCTGGTCCTAAACTTCCATGGACAATTTGCCAGTACATCTCCATGCTAGTTTGCAGAGCCTGGCTGTTCCACTCCTTGCTCTCTTGAGCTGATCCTGTCGATTCTATTAATTTGCTGTGGTTTTGTAACATCCAGGGTTGGGTACTAAGTTGAAACTTGCCAAGTTGCTATGAGTGATCTAAACACTAACCCAATATGTACTTGGAACATGGACTCAGTGAATCAAGAATTTCCCCCCCTGCACTAGAAAAAATAGAGGAGTGCTGCAGAGACAGTATGCTGAACTCTGAGGGTGCAGTGTTCCTTGTGTCTGCTTGGTGAGTGTAGGTATAGAAAGAAAGTAGAAAAGCTTGTGGTCTCAGAGAACTTTTTCCAGGAAGAATAGTGTCTGCAATTCAGGCTTTAGAGTTGGGTGGTGCTTATTGGGGATGTGTGGGAGAGTGGATGGAATGTGAACAATTTATTATTAATCTAAATCTAGAAATACTTTAGCATGAGAGCATTCATTACATTACCGTATCATGTTATGTAGTCTTGTCTTGGCATAGTTGCAAATGCATTGTTTTCTATGTAAGCTGATTTTCTTCTCGTTTTCCTCTTTCTGTGTAGTGTGTTTTTACAGTTACCAAAATAACTTAAAAAATCAGTGTAAATAAAGCCATGAAGACTTAAGGCTGAGGCTGACCACTCATCCTAAATTCATTCTGTTTTTCTTGAATGGGGCAAAAATTGTTTGATTCTATGGGGGGAAAAATAACACTGCCCATCTTAACTTGCTCTCCCTCAAACTGGAGTAAGAAATGCTAGAGGGACTGGCAAGCACCTGCTTATGAGATAGTTTAATGGCAGTGAATATGGGACACTTTCCCTTCACTTTTGTTCCACTAGGTTAGTGGGGAGGGTGAGGAAAGAGTTGAAAGGTTCTTCTTCTCCCTAAGGGCTTTGTTTGAAATCTGTTGAGACTCAATCTGTCCTAGAATAGTTGTTCCATTTGAAAAACGCTGATATTTTACTTGGCTGTGTTTCAAATATAGCAAGTGGAAAGAAACAAGTAAGGTGACTCTTCCTCTCTCCATTCCGTCCACATGGTGTGTGTGTGTATGTATGTATATCTATCTGTCTATCTATCATAATGTCACACACAAATGGAATACATGATTACTTGATGTAAGGGTTTTATCATCCTGGATTAAGGTGTCACATTACTGCTGTGTGTCAAATCCACTGTACAGGCCCTCAGGATGAGTGTCAATAATAGGTATGTACAACGCCAGAATGTACTCTTTTCTGCAACTACTTTCCCTTTCTCTCTCATCCCCTATATTTTTTTTTTCTTCTCCCACTTCCCCACACAAAATAATTTTCATTACTCTAGATTCTCCTCACTGCTTTGACTGTGGGTAGGGATTATTTTACCCCTCCTTTTTTTAGCATCCTGGCTCCTGCAATTTTGGAGTAAGTGTGGTGGCTGTGCCCTTCGGCTCCTTCCTCCACCTTTTTTTTTGAGGGGGTCCCCCTAATCACTAACTTCAGGGCTTCCTCTGCTCACACATTCTAAGCCACAGAAAGAAATTGACATGATTCTTGTCAGTTTCATTTAGAAACCTGTGGACAGCTATGAAACTGACAAGAATCTGCTCAGTCTTACTCTGCTGCACTTTGGTTTTACAAGCTCCAATTTTGTTTTGTTGGCCTTGCTGAGGAAGCAAAACTTATTTTTTTTTGATAGGGGAGGGTTGGCTGGAAAAGCAAAGATGTATAACATGAATAGGTGTAGGTTTCCAACACTAAAATAGTGAAGAGATTAACTAGAAGCTCCTCCGAGCAGGAATATGAGGCCTAATTGAAAGCCTATTTAAGTCAGTGAAAAGGTACCTATTGACTTAAGTGGACATTGAATCAGGCTTGCAGAGAGCAGGTAGGGAGAAGAAGCTCACCCTCATAGACTTATAGATATTAAGGTCAGAAGGGACAATTATGATCATCTAGTCTGACCTCCTGCACAATGCAGGCCACCGAATCTCACCCACCCACTCCTGCAATAGACCTATCACCTATGTCTGAGCTATTGAAGACCTCAAATCATGGTTTAAAGACTTCAAGATGCAGAGAATCCTCCAGCAAGTGACCCATGTCCCATGCTGCAGAGGAAGGTGAAAAACCCCCAGGGCCTCTGCCAATCTACCCTAGAGGAAAATTCCTTCCTGACCCCAAATATGGTGATCAGCTGAACCCTGAGCATGTGGGCAAGATTCACCAGCCAGATACCCAGGAAAGAATTCTCTGGAGGAACTCAGATCCCACCCTGTCATAAATATAAAGGGAAGGCTAACCACTTTTAAATCCCTCCTGGCCAGAGGAAAAAACCCTTTCACCAGTAAAGGGTTAAGAAGCTAAAGATAACCTCACTGGCACCTGACCAAAATGACCAATGAGGAGACAAGATACTTTCAAAGCTGCAGGGAGGAAGGGGAACAAAGGGTTCTCTCTGTCTGTGTTGTTGTTTTTTTGCCCGGACCAGAGCAAGAATGCAGGTCAGAACTCCTGTAAAGGGCTAATAAGCAGTTTAGTTAGATATGCGTTAGATTCTGTTTTGTTTAAATGGCTGATAAAATAAGTTGTGCTGAATGGAATGTATATTCCTAGTTTTGTGTCTTTTTTTTGTAACTTAAGGTTTTGCCTAGAGGGATTCTCTACGTTTTGAAACTGATTACCCTGTAAGGTATTTACCATCCTGATTTTACAGAGGTGATTCTTTTTCTTCAATTAAAATTCTTCTTTTAAGAATCTGATTGCTTTTTCATTGTTCTTAAGATCCAAGGGTTTGGGTCTATGTTCACCTATGCAAATTGGTGAGGATTTTTATTAAACCTTCCCCAGGAAAGGGGTTGTAGGGTTTGGGAGGATTTTTGGGGGAAAGACGTTTCCAAGTGGGCTCTTTCCCTGTTATATATTTGTTAGACACTTGGTGGTGGCAGCAATAAAGTCCAAAGGTAAAATAGTTTGTACCTTGGGGAAGTTTTAACCTAAGCTGGTAAAAATAAGCTTAGGGGGTTTTTCATGCAGGTCCCCACATCTGTACCTTAGAGTTCAGAGTGGGGAAGGAACCTTGACACACCCCATCTGACATTCCATCTCAGGCCATTGGGCCTATTTACCATGAATAGTTAAAGATCAGTTAATTGCCAAAATCATGTTATCCCATCATACCATCTCCTCCATAAATTTATTGAGTTTAATCTTGAAGCCAGATAGGTCTTTTGCCCCCACTGCTTCCCTTGGAAGGCTATTCCAGAATTTCACTCCTCTGAAGGTTAGAAACCTTTGTCTAATTTCAAGTCTAAACTTCCCGATGGCCAGTGTATGTCCATTTGTTCTTGTGTCCACATTGGTACTGAGCTTAAATAATTCCTCTCCCTCTCCGATATTTATCCCTCTGATATATTTATAGAGAGCAATCATATTTCCCCTCAACCTTCTTTTGATTAGGCTAAACAAGCCAAGCTCCTTGAGTCTCCTTTCATAAGACAGGTTTTCCATTCCTCCAATCATCCTAGTAGCCCTTCTCTGTACCAGTTCCAGTTTGAATTCATCCTTCTTAAACATAGGAGACCAGAACTATACACAGTATTCCAGATGAGGTCTCACCAGTGCCTTGTATAATGGTAGTAACACCTCCTTATCTCTACTGGAAATACCTACCCTTTCTGCAGCTCAGTGAGAGAGGAGGATCTGGAAGCTCTTAAGCTATGGCTATACTAGTGAGCATACAGCGGCGCAGCTGCACGGATGTAGCTGTGCTGCTGTAAATTCTCTTGTGTAGCCGCTCTAAGCTGACTGGAGAGAGATCTCCTGTTGACTTAATTAACCTACCCTCAGCGAGTGGCGGTAGCTATGTCGGCAGAAGAAGCTCTACTGACAACCTAGTACTGTCCACACCGGTGCTTAGTCAGTGCAATTTAGGTCACTTGGTGGCTTATTCACACCTCTGAGCAACATTAGTTATATCGACAAGTGGTAGTGTATACATACCCCTAGTCAGAAAGGAGGAATTGGGAAATTAATTATCTTGCTTACACACAAGGAATATTTCTGCTAACCAAGAGGCTTTGTTAGGGCTTGTCTACACATAGTTATTCCCAATTCCATGGATGGGCACTTTTATTCCAGAATTAGAGTCCACACATGGAGTTAATTAGGAATAGCTCTATATGTAGACCAGCCTTAGTTAAGGACTGCTTATTTTTGTGTTTATCTTCTTGCCACTACCTCTCACTTGAATTTAGGCTTCTAGATAAGAGATTGAAGTGCATGACGTCCATGGTAGCATTCTCTGAAATGCTTCCCCTTCCACATGCAGGGTCAGTTAGACAGAACTGCAGGGTATCAATGCATGGATAAGACGATGGTGTAGGGAGGAGGGGTTTAGGTTTATTAGGCACTGGGGAACCGTTTGGGAAAGAAGGACCCTATACAGACAGGATGGGCTCCACCAAAACAGAACCAGATTGCTGGGATGTAAAATTAAAAGGGTCATAGAGGAGTTTTTAAGCTAAGGGCTGTGGGAAAGCCAACAGATGAAGAGGAGTGCACAGTTTGGACAGACATGTTCTTTAGGGGAGGCTTTATTAAAGGGGATATGTGACATTCCCCTGGTGTTATCTGGACCGTTGGTCTGCTAAGTCACTCCAATCCTTGACCCTGGGAGCCAGCCTTACCGTGCTCTGCTGTGAGAACCCCCACTCCCGGGCTGTTCACCTACAGCCTCTGGCATGTAAGCTGGTCCCAGCTACGTGAGTGAGCACTTTTGTCCAGCAACTGCTTGGATTGTGCAACTGAATGACACTAGCCGATATCTCCGGTCTCAGACACAACCCTAGGAACCTCTGTCTTGCAGTGTCCAGTTATGTCCGCTGGATGCTGCAAGCTTGTATGAGTTCATCAATTTAACAAAGAAATTGGTATGTACCAGGCTTGTTATCCCAAGAGGAGTCTCTGACCTGCTTCAAACCAAATGAGCTGCTTCAGGTAGAATAAACAAACAAATTTATTAACCACAAAACATTGACTTACAATCACTTAAAATCTAAGCACAAGAAGTCAGATTTGGTCAAATGAAATAAAAGCAAAATGCATTCTAAGCTGATCTTAACGCTTTCAGTGCCCTTACAAACTTAGATGCTTCTCACCACAGGCTGGCTGGTTACTTTTTAGTCAGGCTCTCCCCTTTGATCAGTGCTTCAGTCACTTGGTGGCGGTGTCTGTAGATGGAGGCGGAAGAGAGAAAGAGCATGGCAAACATCTCTCCCTTTTATCGTGTCCTTTCTTCCCCTTGGCTTTTTGTCCTCCCCACCCCCATTTCAGAGTCAGGAGAGCATTACCTCATCGTAGTCCCAAACTGACCAACGGGATGGGGGTGACTCACTTGAGAGTCCAACATATCTTTTGTTGCTGCCTAGGCCAGTGTCCTTTGTTCCTGTGAGGCTGGGCTGGGTTTGTGCCATATGTGCCCTGATGAGGTGTGAACTGCCCCTCTGCTTCTGGAGAGTTTTGCCTGGGCTTGTTTTAGGCTATGAGGGCACATTTTCAGTCTCATAACTATATGCATGAAATTACAACCTATAACATTACTATAATAACAATGCTCAGTGCATCATGAGCCTTCCAAAGACACCTGACATGACAAACTTTGCATTGGATACCACACAATCATATTGTAAGGATGCACATGGGGGTGCAGGGTGTTCGCCTGAGATACAGAGTGTCACAGGATACTGTATATCCTACTAAAGAGGAAAGGAGAGAAGTTAGTAAAACGCACATAGGAATGGAAAAGAAACCGATGAAAGAGTTCCATTCAATTATATCGCATAATGGCAGACAATTAAAAAATGACAAATTTTGTAAGTGTTTGTATACAAATGCTAGAAGTCTAAATACCAAGATAGGTCAACTTGAGTGCCTGATATTAAAAGAGGATCTTGATATAATAGGCATTGCAGAAACTTGGTGGAATGATAATCAATGGGACATGGTAATACTGAGGCATAAAATATATAGGAATGACAGAGTAGGTTGTACTAATGAGGGAATGATGCTATATGTGAAGAAGGCATAGTAAAAATCTTAAATAAATCAAACAGTACCATAGAGTCTCAATGGCTAGAAACTACATGCATGAATAATAAGAGTACAGCACTAGGAATATACTGCTGACCACCTGACTAGGATAAGGATGATTGTAAAATGCTCAGGGAGATTAGAGAGGCTACAAAAACAGAAAACCAAATAATAATGGGGGATTTCAACTATACCTGTGTTGACCAGGAACCTGTCCCCTCAGGATGGATGCAGAGATAAAATTTCTAGACACCATTAATGACCCTTCTTGGGGCAGCTAATCCTGGCACCCACAATGGGAGAGGCAGTTCTTGGTTTAGTCTGAAGTTGTGCATGGGATATGGTATAAGAGGTGACTATAGCTGAACCATAATGTATTTAACATCCTTGTAGGGGGAAAAATACCAATGAAACCCACCACAGTAGTATTTAACTTAAAAAAAGAACAAAACAAAAGTGAGGAAGCTATGGAAATTAGAAGGAACAGTCACGAGTGACATGCCTGCAAGCTGTATGGAAACGTTTTAAAAACACCTTAATAGAGGCTCAAACTAAATGTGTAGCCCAAATTAAAAAACATATTGAGGTCCAAAAAATGCCACCATGGCTAAACAACAGAGTAAAAGAAAACATTAGAGGCAAAAAGTCGTCTTTTAAAAATTGGAAGTCAGACTCTACTGAGGAAGATGGAAAGGAACATAAACTCTGGCAAGTCAAGCGTAAAGCTATAATTAGGCAGGCCAAAAAAGACTTTGAAGACCAACTAACAAGACACACAAACTAACAGCGAAACTTTTTCTTAGTACATCAGAAGCAGGAAGCCTGCCAAACAATTACTGGGTCCACTGGACGATCAAGGCACAAAGGAGCACTCAAGGAAGACAAGGCCATTGCGGAGAAGCTACATTAACTTTTTGCATTAGTCTTCACTGCAGTGGATGTGAGGGAGATTCCCACACCTGAGCCATTTGTTTAGATGACAGAGCTGAGTAACTTTTTCTGATTGAGGTGTCAGTAGGGAAAGTTTTGACAAGTTTTAACAAATCGATAAATTAAACAGTATGTAGTCACCAGCACCAGATGGTATTCACCTAAAAGTTCTGAAGGAACTCCGGTATGAAACTGCAGAACTACTAACTGTGGTATGTAACCTATTGCTTAAATCAGCTTTTGTATCAGATGACTGGAGGATAACTAATGTGATGCCAATTTTTTTAAAAGGTTCCTGAGGCCATACTGGCAATCACAGGCCCATAAGCCTAACTTCAGTACCAGGCAAATTGGTTGAAACTGTAGTAAAGAGCAGAATTACAGGAAACATAAATGAACACAATTTGTTGGGGAAGAATCAACATGGCTTTTGTAAGTGAAAATCATGCCTCACTAATCTATTAGAATTGTTTGAGGCAGTCAACAAACATGTGGACGAGGGTGATCCAGTGGAGATAGTACACTTAATCTTTCAGAAAGCCCTTGAGATGGTCTCTCACTAAAGGCTCTTAGGCAAGCTAAGCAATCATGGAATAAGAGTGAAGGTTCTCTCATGGGTCAGTAGCTGGTTAAAAGTCAGGAAACAAAGGGGAGGAATAAATAGTTTTCACAATGGAGAGGTAAATAGTCGGGTTTCACAGGGATCTGCACTGGAACTAGTGCTGTTCAACATAGTCATAAATTATCTGGAAAAAGGGGTAATCCAGCGAGGTGGCAAATTTTGCCGACAATGCAAAATGACTCAAGATAGTTAAGTCCAAAGCAGACTAAAGAGTTACAAAGGGATCTCACAAAACTGGGTGACTGGGCAACAAAATGGTAGATGAAATTCAGTGTTGATAAATGCAAAGTAAAGCACACTGGTAAACATCCCAACTATACATACAAAATGATGGGGTTTAAATTAGCTATTTCCACCCAAGAAAAAGATCTTGGAGTCATTGTGGATGGTTCTCTGAAAACATCTGCTCAGTGTGCAGCAGCAGTCAAAAAAGCTAACAGAATTTTAGGAACCATGAGGAAAGGGATAGGTAATAAGACAGCAAATATCATAACACCCTTATATATATTCATGGTATGCCCACACCTTGAATACTGCATGCAATTCTGGTCACCCCATTTCAAAAAAGTGTATTAGAAATGGAAAAGGTACAGTGAAAGGCAACAAAACTTATTCGGGGGTATGGAACAGCTTCCATATGAGGAGAGATTAAAAAGACAGGGACTTGTCAGTTTGGAAAAGAGTCAGCTATGGGGTGTCTATAGTAGAGGTCTATAAAATCATGAATGGTGTGGAGAAATTGAATAAGGAAGTGTTATTTACCCTTTCACATAACACAAGAACCTGGGGTCACCCAAAGACTTAATAGGCAGCTGATTTAAAACATATCAAATGAAGTACTACTTCACACAATGCCCAGTCAATCTGTGGAATTCATTGCCAGGGGATATTGTGAAGGCCAAAAGTATAACTGGATTCAAAAAAGAATTAGATAAATTCATGGAGGATAGGTCCATCAATGGCTTATTAGTCAAGATGGTCAGGGATGCAACTCCATGCGCTGGGTGTCCTAAACCTCTAACTGCCAGAAGCTGGTAGTGGATGATGGGATGGATCACTCAATAATTGCACTGTAATGTTCGTTCCCTCTAATGCATCTGACATAGGCCACTTCTGTTCTTGTGTTGAGGCAAGGTAGTTAGTTTATCAATTTTTCCTTGATGCCTGGGGCTGTATAAGGAAGTGGGGAGAAGCACTGCTGCCTCTTCATGTTCCCTGTTCTAACAAGCCCCTAGGATCTTCCACTGTGCCTACATCACTGGTTCTCAAACTTTTCTCTGCTGTAGCCCGCCTGGAGCTCCAGGGGCTCTTCACTCCACCTTCTGGCCGGTGACTGCAGGAGGATAGGGCAGGGGCAGGGGGGCCAACAGCTTGCGCTTTCAGGAGGGGATGGGAGAAGAGAGGGAGTTCGAGTTCTGATTGGTTGCTCCTTCCATGGAGAAGGTGGGCCAGTGAGGCGGACAGCTAATCAGAAGGTGGCTTCCCCCATTTTAGTTTTTAAAAAAATTCTGTGGCACACCTGTTGGGCCAGATGGGGCACCAGTTGGAAAACACTGCCCTACCTCGTAATGAGGGTATGATGATATACTCCTTATCCATGCTCTTCATATTTTCTTTTTGGACTGGGCTGAAAAAAGCCCTGGTCCTCACGAATGGTCCCTCTATTTTTTTTCCAATGTATGGAATGAATGACTCTCAGAGCTAAAGTCTAAAACCTGTGGACCTGACTTTCAGAGGTCAGCTCTTGTTGATTTCACGTGAAGTCCTAAGTATCTGGCACTTCTGAAAATCATGCCCGATGAGCACAGTCTCTCCCATTCTTATTTCCTTTCCACTTACTTACCAATTTATCATTCCTCTCCATTGACTGAGGCTTGGAATACACTTACAACTAATATTGGGGTAGCTGTGTTGGTCAGGGATATGAAAAATCCACATCTCTGACTTGCAAAGCCGCATCTACACTGGGGGTTCTGTCGGCATAGCTATGCAAACAGAAGAGTGCTGCTTTCAGTATAGCTAATGTTTTTTCGTGAGGTGGTATTGCTACACTGACAGAAAAAAGGCTTCTATCCATGTACACTCATCTATACTAGGGGGCTGTGCTGATGTAGGGTTTATGGTGTGGACATATCTTGTCTCATTCTTTCTCCTCTTGTTTTTCATACCTCTGATTATTACCTCCCTTCTACCACTCACTCTTTCACTGTCTTCATTGACAGATCTTCTGTCTGAGTGAGAGAAGATGAGCATACTGCTCATGGGAAACCTGCGGCATGAGTTTGGGATGGTCAAATTACTTTGGTCTCTCCTTGTACATTGGACCAGGGTAAAGAAACCTCTGTGCAGGGGTGGGTGTGTTTTTAAAGTGGGCAGGATACAGTATTTTGTTTCTTAGTGCCCTTGGTTTTTTTCCCCCTCATTCCTGTTACCTAAAGCCACAGCCTGGCTTAAACTATTATGGAGTTTCTTTTGGGTGTAAGTTGTGCAGTATTTAAAATGTGTATACACAGACCTACTCTAGCTTCTGATTGAGCAGTGGACTTAGACAGTGGAGTTGGATAGGAAGCCAGAAGAAGGACGGCATCTGCGGGAGCACAGAGAACTGGAGGATGCATGTGGAAAGCAGGGGTGCAGAGGGGAAAAAACTGAGGGAAACATGGCTGGCAGAGAAAGATGGAGTCTTTTTTATTAATGTTTAAAATATTTTAAACATTTAAGTTTTGAGATGAAACTTTTAATCAGTTCACCTGGACCCTCATCTGCAATATTCTGTCACACTACCACAGTTGCACTCTATTCTCACATTTCACAGTATCAAAATTCTTCAAGAGCCTTCTTCACACTCTCCAGTCAGAGACCCAACTCTCATGAGACCTCAGTGTCCTTCTCAAGCCTCTTCTAAATTGTTGTCTGAGTGCTCAATATATTACCTTACCATCGGA
Organism: Lepidochelys olivacea; assembly: GCF_965140295.1. Taxonomy (NCBI): domain Eukaryota; kingdom Metazoa; phylum Chordata; order Testudines; family Cheloniidae; genus Lepidochelys; species Lepidochelys olivacea. Next base: position 263,338,540 of record NC_140411.1, on the reverse strand, counting down.
TCAGTATGGAGGGTCACTTCACTCCAAGCTCTTCTGGGTGGACTGCCTTATACATATTTTCACTGGGACAAAGTAGTGATGAAACCACACCTCAAATTCCATGCTAAGGTGGTCTCAGAATTCCACCTGAACCGATCTATTACCCTGATGGTATTCATCTCAAAGGGACACTCAGTGTTTGGAGAAGACAAGCTCCATACTCTGGAGGTTTCCAGAGCCTTCTTTAGGCCTGTTGAGATAATAGAGTTTTTTAGGCTCTCTTCCCACCTCTTTGTGGCCATATTAGGCACATTAAAAGGTCAAATTATCTCATTGCAGAGAATCTCTTGCTGTGTGGAAATATAGTGGATTACCGCTATCAGCTGGCTGTTGAGCCTCTCCCTCAGAATGTCAAGGCACACTTCCCCAGGGCATAGGCCTAATCTTCTGCCTGCTTCAGAAATGTGCCAGTCTTTAAAATATGCAAAGCAGTTACATGAAGCAACCTGCTAACTATGCACTTGACAGGGTAGCCAGGATAGATGTAAAGTTCAGGAGAGCGGTAGTTCAATCGGTTTGATATAGCTATAACTCTTCACTCCTAACATCCAGGGAGGATATTGCTTGCCAGTCATCTATAGTGGGATCCACACTGACTCCTAAGAACAGAGAACAGTTTACTTTCTGGTAAACTGGTTCTTTGAGATGGTGTCATTAGTGTGAATCCCACAAGCTACCCTATATTTCTGCTTTTTGGAGGTCTTAGCAATATGGACTTTTGAGTTGTGAGGGAACTGAGACGGGTTGATTTACACACTTTCTTTTAATAAAGTAGCAGTGACCATCATACTTTAAAGATTAGTGTAGATAATTTTCAGTCAACCAATTGGGTGGACCACCATAAACTTGACTATGGACCACTAGTAGTCTTCATCTCGTGGGTTGAGAGCCACTGACAACTAATATAGTTACTGGTATAACTTTGCAAAATCTACATAGCTTACATAAACCTACAATCAATAGACATATTACAGGTCAATCGTTGCAGTTAATATACTTTTTTCCCTCCAACATATCACTGTCTGAGAACTGATAGAATTCTGTCCCTAATGTACCCTTGTACTCAGTTCGTTTTATTGCATTTAATATGCAAAATCAACAGTATACATTGAACAATACACTGATTGTGCAGAATAAAACAAGGGGGCAAATCTAAGGTTGGGTGTAATTTGCTCAGGGTGACAGATAGAGCCAGAAGAGTTCCCAGAAGTCACCTACTACAGGAGAGGCCTAACAAAGAAAATAACAGAACGCCACTAGCCGTCACCTTCAGCCCCCAACTAAAACCCCTCCAACGCATTATTAAGGATCTACAACCTATCCTGAGGGATGACTCAATACTCTCACAAATCTTGGGAGACAGGCCAGTCCTTGCCTACAGACAGCCCCCCAGCCTGAAGCAAATACTCACCAGCAACCACATAACAGAACCACTAACCCAGGAACCTATCCTTGCAAGAAAGCCCGTTGCCAACTGTGCCCACATATCTATTCAGGGGACACCATCACAGAGCCTAATAACATCAGCCACGCTATCAGAGGCTCGTTCACCTGCCCATCCACCAGTGTGATCTATGCCATCATGTGCCAGCAATGTCCCTCTGCCATGTACATTGGTCAAACTGGACAGTCTCTACGTAAAAGAATAAATGGACACAAATCAGACGTCAAGAATTATAACATTCATAAACCAGTCGGGGAACACTTCAATCTCTCTGGTCACACGATTACAGACATGAAAGTTGCGATATTACAACAAAAAAACTTCAAATCCAGACTCCAGCGAGAGACTGCTGAATTGGAATTCATTTGCAAATTGGATACAATTAACTTAGGCTTGACTAGAGACTGGGAGTGGCTAAGTCATTATGCAAGGTAACCTATTTCCCCTTGTTCCCCGCCCCCCACCCGACATTCTTGTTAAACCCTGGATTTGTGCTGGAAATGGCCCACCTTGATTATCATACACATTGTAAGGAGAGTGATCACTCTAGATAAGCTGTTACCAGCAGGAGAGTGGGATGGGGGGAGGTATTTTTTCATGGTTTGTGTGTATAAAAAGATCTTCTATACTTTCCACAGTATGCATCCGATTAAATGAGCTGTAGCTCACAAAAGCTTATGCTCAAATAAATTGGTTAGTCTCTAAGGTGCCACAAGTACTCCTTTTCTTTTAGTGAGTAATAAAGGAACATGTAGCAATAGGGTACTGGTTGGATCCTTTAATTCATTGTTACCCAAATTTTTGAAAGCTGAGGCCCACCCCCGCAGGAAAATGAAACTAGTTTACACCTTGCTCACCTCATTGTGTTCTTAAAGGCCTACTAATACTTTAGAAAATTTAAATTGTAATTTAAGATCTATTCTTAAATTCTTACTTCATGGAATTGTGTTTTCAGTATTGGATGTTAAGAACTAGTTGAATACATGTCATTTTTTTAAAACTAAAAGTGTTACATTTCAAGCTTACAACAATATTACTTAACATTTTGAATGGTAATCGTTTTTAGTAATATTTTTTCTAACAAAACATCTCTCACAGGTGGGCTCTAGTGTGGTCCTTTGTCTTGGCTTCCCTTCAGCGGGGCTCAGATACCATGCTGGGATCCTTGGGCTGGAGTTGTTTCTTGATTTGAGGGCAAAAAGTAAGTGGTCATGTTTCCCAAGCCCACCTACTTGTAGCACCAAAATGAGCAGTGACAGAGTAAGCCGTGTAGAATTTCATTCATATTTTGAGCAGTGAAATAATTAACAAGGTTGATGTGAATGGGGCAGTTCACACCTCAGCTGTTTCAAATTCTGCAAACCTAGCCAGACGGTGCATCTTGTCTTCCTGAATCTGCAAATATTCTATATCAGTAGCAGTAAGCCGTGAACTATGCCATTTAGTCCAATGAGATGTTAACTCTAAGGATGATAATTAAAGTCAACATTAACTGAAAAGTCCCCACATTTTAATAATCTTCCCCTGCTACCTACTATGTTCTTGTACAAATGAGTCACAATAGTTAGAGTCCAGAGTTTAAAGAAAAGTTGAATGCAAAAAAAGTCTTCCTTACATGACACATACAGCTTTAAGTGTAACCAGACTCTGATATGCTCCCTCTTGAATTCTCCTTTGACATAGTTACAGCTAATGCAAGTCAAAGCATCCCTATGCCACCATTTTTAGCACAGCTGTTTTGGGCTGTGCTTACATCAATGTATTCTGGGAAAATCTGGGCAACTACCCAACTAACTAGTGAAGTCGTTGATCAGTAGAGCAGAGAGGTGTGTGGATGTATGTGGCTTTTTTTGGTTTGTTCTTAAATACAGTACCTTTTGGGATGTCCTTTCACATACTGACCTTGGCAGTAAAAGGACTGACTAATTTAGGTAATGAGAGATGGATGGCCAATCCCATCTTCACAGCAGAATTGTTAGAACATGGTTAAATCCTGTATATTACAGTCATGATCATAGGCAAGGTCAAAACATGGTACTTACACATAAGCTCAGACACATGGAAGGCAACAATTTAGTCATGGGTATTTTTACTAAAAGTCACGGACAGGTCACGGGGAATAAAAAAAAATTCAAAGCCTGTGAAGTGACCTGTTCGTGACTTTTACTAAAAATACCAGTGATTAAATCGGGGGAGGCGCATCTGGGGCCCGTGGCACCAGCTGCTGGGGGCTACCAGCCGCCCTTAGACCGTTACCAGGGGAAGCCTCTGGGGGGAAGGGGTGCTGGCATCCAGGGCTAGGGGTGCCAGGGGCCGCTGGAGCAGCTGGCCCCTGCAGAAGTCATGGAGGTCGCGGAAAGTTATGGAATCCGTGACTTCTGTGACTTCCATACAGACATGGAGCCCTACTTGTGTTAATATGTTGTATGTAGGGTAAGTGTTACAATTTGTTTATAAAGTTCAGTAAACCAAACCAGACCCACAGTGTAGATGAGCTCTAAGATACATTTTTGGATCTTCTCATATCTTATACTCCCTAGGGCTATCTTTTGGAGCAGAGTTCAGATTGTAGCTTAGGTCACTCTACATCTTACAGCAAATAATTTAGTAGTATTGATAATGGGGCAAGTTGCTTCTCTGCACATAAATCATGAATACGAAGACCGTATGCTTTCATAAATTATTCACTGATCACCCACCAGTTAGTGGTTTTCTTTTTTTTCCCCTTTGTTCCTCCCACTCTGAATTTTGGCTGCTGGGTATTGGGGGAGTGTATTGAGGAGAGGAGGGAAGTGAGGTTAACTTGTTAAAGGTAGTCTGTCAATTCAAAAGTGACATGTCTGAATGAATGTGATGCTGTGGGCTATAAATACATATGGCAAATGGTGAGCCTGTACTGACAGGGCTGGATGCACCTGGGGATGAAGGTATATGTCTAATCGTGGGTAGAGAGCTGTATTGAGGATCGGTTTCTCACTATGAATAAAGATAAATGGGCAGGGTAGATATGTAACACTACAGGTGTAGATATGTATGTGTGCTGGCAGTCAGAATGCTAGTAAGGGCGAACTTGATGGGAAGGGGCATGTGTGGCTGCTGGTAGAGGTGGTCATGTGTCAAAAAGGGATGTAGCTTGTTTGTGTAAGATGGACAAGTGAGAACCCCAGCTGGATACAGATCCCGGGGCAGGAGTACAGATCTGGGGCAATGGATGTGCAGATGGATGTGAGCTGTGTGGGAGTGTATTTGATTGTGTGGGAGTCTGCAGTCAGAAACTGGTATGTCATCCTTTTTGACTTCCTGCAAATAGAGAAGGAAGTGGTAGCTGAGACTCACATAATAGGTAAAGCTGGATCTGCTGAACAGGTGTAGTGATATGAGTATAGATTATTGTACCAGGTGTATGTTTTGGATTTTTAAAATGGTTCCAGTTAAGTTTTATCCAAGCCAGTATAACCCACCCTGTAGCAGGGGGAAAAAATATGGAATTTATAAGCCTCTACTTATGTAGAGGTGGATAGCTGTAGTCTGCCTGGATGTGTCTTCTCTAAAGGATTCACCTGTGAAATAATCCTTTGGCCTATACTCTGTCAGGACAACATTTAGATGTAAGAACAGTGGTATCCTATTGCAAGAATAACAGGAACAGGTAGTATGTTTCAATTAAAGTATTGTTATGGAGTAATTATTATTTATTTGTATTACCATTGCGCAGAGGTAGTCAATAGGCAGACGGTGGGCCAAATCCGGACCGCCACACGATTTTGAATGGACTGTGAAATCTTTTTATTTACTGATACTTATTGTTATTATGGTGTGAAAAACGTTTCTGCAATCTGGACCTTGACCAGGAAGTTTGGAACTTGACAAAAATAATTGATTACCCCGCTGTAGCATCTAAGGAGCTGTAGACCTGGACAGGACTCAATTGTATTAAGTGCTGAACAACCACAAAACAAAAACATGGTCTCTGCTCCAAATTCATGGGATTAAGACTTCTCCCACATATCCTTACCTGTTCCTAAATAAAACCCATTATAGTGCTGTTCCTTTTCATAAATCTGCTAATTGTATGGATTAGCCAAATAATCCTGTGAGAAATGCAGGATGGGTTTTATGCAGAGGCAGAGGATTCTGCTTAAAAGGACACCAGACTCTTTAGTCTGAATTTTTTATGTCCTGTTGTTGGTAAGATTCAACTTCTGTTTGCTTTGTTCATTTGACATTACCTTGTGTGTAGTTTTTCACTGTTTCTCTCCTATAGTCTATTCACTGACAAAACTTGCCTGGTGGCATTGCATGCCCTTCCAGAATAAACTCAAACTTGTGAAAACCTGGAAATGAAGAATTCAGGTACACTCCCAAACAACCTTAACTGGAGCAGGCAATAGCCAGTAGGAATTATTTACATGCACTTCATCTGAGTTCACTGTGTTTGGTGTAATTGTAGTGAATGGCAGAGGGGTTAGTTGGAGCATCTTGGCAGAGCTGTGATTGTGATATGAGGCAATCTGTGCGGTCCATGCCTCTTTGTGGGGTATGAGCCCCTCTGCCTGATCCCCACATGTGTGATCAAAGGAAAGAGGTACATGTGTATCACAAGATCCACTGTGTCTCATTTCAGTATTGTGGATTGTGTCAGTAGCAGGGCACAAGGTGGTCTTGCCAGTCAGAGTGTCAGCAGTTGCGGGGGGATATGAGGTATGGACTCTGAGTTTAGTGAAGGGTAAGTGAGAGTGTGTTAGATGGCATAGTGTGCGTAAGAGTGAAGGGGTTGTAAAATTTGTTAGATAGGGGATTTTTCTGTGGAGGAGAGTGAGTGTCAGGCTGATATAAGTAGCTCCTGTTCAGTATAGTGTGAAGGCAGAGTGCAAGCGTGTGTGTTAGGGCATATTGGGGCGTCACTCAGAGGGCAGAGTTACAATTGCATGGGTGTGTACACCTTTATTCTGTATTTCCTGGTTTTCAGACATTTCATAAATTTGATTGGAAGGGTGGGAAGTACCACTGAACAACCTTAACTCGGAATTAACAAGATTTTTTTGATGACTTTCCTGGAGTTTTTTAACAGAGAAATGTTCTTGGAGTTAGTGGTCATTAAAGTGGTGGTTGTTGTGTAGGCTTGCAGTTAAGATACCTCTGTGGACAGATGATGATATTTACATAGTACATTTCATCAGTAGATCTTAGAACACTTTATCAAGGAGGGAAACATTCTTCCCATTGTACAAATGTGGAAATGGAAGCACAGAGGTGAAGTGACTTGGTGGAGGCTCAATACATCCATCTGGAGCAGTGGTTTTCAAACTTTTTAAGCTGTGTGTCTCTTTCCAAATAATGTAATCTTCCGCGTCCCCTCTTCTGAGATAGGCAGAAGTGATGCATGGGGGGCATTCAGGGTCATGTGCCCCCCCAGATTTCTGCCTTCCATTTAGCAACAGCTTCTAGAGATTTTCAAACTGTGGGTCCCCCTCCCCAGGGGATCACGGAGGAATGTTCAGGAGGGCGAGCAGTGACACCAGGTGGCTCGGGCCATCCCAGCATGTTGTCTGCAATCACAGGATTTTTGTTGCATACCCCCAGAGAAGATGGGTACATACCCCAGTTTGAAAAAAACACTGATCTGGAGCATGGGTGGGTGGTGGCAAGGAGAGGAGCTAAAACTTCTTTCCAAAAGCAGGGCTCTGATGGATCCTGGCGCATGCATAAGCGGGGAGAATGTGGGACTGACCGGTCCCCCCTGACCTGAGTGCTACCTCTCCTTCCCTTAAATCCCCTAATTCTTCTTCCAGTGTTTGCTCACGTCGATTCCAGTTACGTGTGCGCGCGCTGCGTGCACAGTTGTCAGAAAGCTTTTCCTCTAGCAGCACCCTTTGGGTCGGCTCTGGAGCCCCTTGGAGTGGTGCCTTCATGGCGCTTTATATATGACCCTGCTGACCCGGCTCCTCCTCCGTTTCTTCTTACCACCAGTGACGGTTGTTGGAACTGTGGCACCTTGCCTTGCAAGCGCTCCACGTTTCCCTAGCTTCTATTCAGCCTGTTTGTATTTTGTCGTTTAGTTCTTAGTTACTATGGTTAGTTAGCTGTTGGGCTGGGGGTTTTACCTTCCACCCAGACTGCATTCTCCTTGGGGGACTTACATGCCTAAGTTCCTGAGGTTCAAGTCCTGCAACAAGTCCATGCCAATGTGTGACCCCCACGACACTTGCTTAAAGTGTCTGGGGGAAGCACACCAAGCAGACAAGTGCAGGATTTGTAAAGGGTTTTGCCCCAGAACAAAAAAAGAGCGAGACTTTCGCCTCAAGCAGCTCCTTATGGAGGCAACACTCAGACCGCAACCTGCATCGACGCGGCAAGACGTGGCACCGAGCTCATTGGTGCACAGTGCTCCAGCTCCAGTGTTAGAAACGGCACTGCGGAAGGGAGAGACCGCCGCTCCCTTGTGCCAAAACCAGTGGGAATGACCCAACACCGGTGCCATTCCCCGACGCAGAAGCAGCGGAAGCAGAGGATCTCCGAATCAGAGACCACCCCTTTGGAGCTGGCCAATGGAGCATGTCCCCGAGAGGAGCACCCAGTGCCAAAGTCTTTGGAGCTGGCACCGTCAACTTCGGCTCCGCAAGGATTAAGTTTAGAAGTGTGTGCAACAAGAGTGATGTAGTGGTGGGAGTCTGCTATAGACCACTGGACCAGGGGGATGAGGTAGATGAGGCTTTCTTCTGGCAGCTCACGGAAGCTACTAGATCGCATGCCCTGATTCTCATGGGTGACTTTAATTTTCCTGATATCTGCTGGGAGAGCAATACAGCGGTGCATAGACAATCCAGGAAGTTTTTTGGAAAGCGTAGGGGACAATTTCCTGGCGCAAGTGCTAGAGGAGCCAACTAGGGGGGGCGCTTTTCTTGACCTGCTGCTCACAAACCGGGTAGAATTAGTGGGGGAAGCAAAAGTGGATGGGAATCTGGGAGGCAGTGACCATGAGTTGGTTGAGTTCAGGATCCTGACGCAGGGAAGAAAGGTAAGCAGCAGGATACGGACCCTGGACTTCAGGAAAGCAGACTTCGACTCCCTCAGGGAACGGATGGCCAGGATCCCCTGGGGGACTAACTTGAAGGGGAAAGGAGTCCAGGAGAGCTGGCTGTATTTCAAGGAATCCCTGTTGAGGTTACAGGGACAAACCATCCCGATGAGTCGAAAGAATAGTAAATATGGCAGGCGACCAGCTTGGCTTAATGGTGAAATCCTAGCGGATCTTAAACATAAAAAAGAAGCTTACAAGAAGTGGAAGGTTGGACATATGACCAGGGAAGAGTATAAAAATATTGCTCGGGCATGTAGGAATGATATCAGGAGGGCCAAATCGCACCTGGAGCTGCAGCTAGCCAGAGATGTCAAGAGTAACAAGAAGGGTTTCTTCAGGTATGTTGGCAACAAGAAGAAAGCCAAGAAATGTGTGGGCCCCTTACTGAATGAGGGAGGCAACCTAGTGACAGAGGATGTGGAAAAAGCTAATGTACTCAATGCTTTTTTTGCCTCTGTCTTCACTAACAAGGTCAGCTCCCAGACTGCTGCGCTGGGCATCACAAAATGGGGAAGAGATGGCCAGCCCTCTGTGGAGATAGAGGTGGTTAGGGACTATTTAGAAAAGCTGGACGTGCACAAGTCCATGGGGCCGGACGAGTTGCATCCGAGAGTGCTGAAGGAATTGGCGGCTGTGATTGCAGAGCCATTGGCCATTATCTTTGAAAACTCGTGGCGAACCGGGGAAGTCCCAGATGACTGGAAAAAGGCTAATGTAGTGCCAATCTTTAAAAAAGGGAAGAAGGAGGATCCTGGGAACTACAGGCCAGTCAGCCTCACCTCAGTCCCTGGAAAAATCATGGAGCAGGTCCTCAAAGAATCAATCCTGAAGCACTTGAATGAGAGGAAAGTGATCAGGAACAGCCAGCATGGATTCACCAAGGGAAGGTCATGCCTGACTAATCTAATCGCCTTTTATGATGAGATTACTGGTTCTGTGGATGAAGGGAAAGCAGTGGATGTATTGTTTCTAGACTTTAGCAAAGCTTTTGACACGGTCTCCCACAGTATTCTTGTCAGCAAGTTAAGGAAGTATGGGCTGGATGAATGCACTATAAGGTGGGTAGAAAGCTGGCTAGATTGTCGGGCTCAACGGGTAGTGATCAATGGCTCCATGTCTAGTTGGCAGCCGGTATCAAGTGGAGTGCCCCAAGGGTCGGTCCTGGGGCCGGTTTTGTTCAATATCTTCATAAATGATCTGGAGGATGGTGTGGATTGCACTCTCAGCAAATTTGCGGATGATACTAAACTGGGAGGAGTGGTAGATACGCTGGAGGGGAGGGATAGGATACAGAAGGACCTAGACAAATTGGAGGATTGGGCCAAAAGAAATCTGATGAGGTTCAATAAGGATAAGTGCAGGGTCCTGCACTTAGGACGGAAGAACCCAATGCACAGCTACAGACTAGGGACCGAATGGCTAGGCAGCAGTTCTGCGGAAAAGGACCTAGGGGTGACAGTGGACGAGAAGCTGGATATGAGTCAGCAGTGTGCCCTTGTTGCCAAGAAGGCCAATGGCATTTTGGGATGTATAAGTAGGGGCATAGCGAGCAGATTGAGGGACGTGATCGTTCCCCTCTATTTGACATTGGTGAGGCCTCATCTGGAGTACTGTGTCGAGTTTTGGGCCCCACACTTCAAGAAGGATGTGGATAAATTGGAGAGAGTCCAGCGAAGGGCAACACAAATGATTAGGGGACTGGAACACATGAGTTATGAGGAGAGGCTGAGGGAGCTGGGATTGTTTAGCCTGCAGAAGAGAAGAATGAGGGGGGATTTGATAGCTGCTTTCAACTACCTGAAAGGGGGTTCCAAAGAGGATGGCTCTAGACTGTTCTCAATGGTAGCAGATGACAGAACGAGGAGTAATGGTCTCAAGTTGCAGTGGGGGAGGTTTAGATTGGATATTAGGAAAAACTTTTTCACTAAGAGGGTGGTGAAACACTGGAATGCGTTACCTAGGGAGGTGGTAGAATCTCCTTCCTTAGAGGTTTTTAAGGTCAGGCTTGACAAAGCCCTGGCTGGGATGATTTAACTGGGAATTGGTCCTGCTTCGAGCAGGGGGTTGGACTAGATGACCTTCTGGGTTCCCTTCCAACCCTGATATTCTATGATTCTAAGGGGGAATGTTGAGTCCGGTGCTGTTGGACTCTCTGAGTCAGGTCATCGAGGAGATGGAATTGCCATCCACCTTTGAAGCTGCAAGGCACCTTATCACCATGACAACACCACGGTCCTTTGGGCCAAGCCTCCGGTACTACAACGTGTGGCAAACAGGTGATGCTCTGTCCCTCAGCACCGCTGCTCCCAATCACGATGCCAGTCCTCGTGTCGATCCCCGTCACGCAGGAGGTCCTGCTCCCGGCACCAGTCATCCTGGCACCGGTCAATGTCCTTGCACAGATCCCGATCTTGGCACCACTCCCGTGCCTCGCGGCACCGCTCACCAGTCCAGGTCTGCTTGGCACCGCCCTGGCCATCGCGGTCCCCGTCTTCGGACTCAGAGATGGGGTCTAGATACTCAGAGATGGGGCCAGCACTGGGCAGGGACCGGCGCAGTGCCCATTTTGGACCCCATGGGCGTACCACCAGGCCCAGGGCGCCCAATCCAAAGGTTCCTGTTTGGTGACCTCTGAACCGCGGGGGCTGGAGGCATCAGCCAGTGACCCCACCCCTAGGGGTGCTGAGGAGGTACTGGTCACTCGACCTCCACTGGAACCAACCCCAGTTCCTGAGCCTGATGCAGGTGTGGTTGGCCCCAACAGAGAGGCGTTACAGGAGGCCCCTGGAGACCAAGAGGGTCAGGAGGACTTTCTTCCCCCATTAGCCTCCTCGTCATCCTTCCCGGACAAGGCTCAAACATTTCAAGCCTCAGCAGCAGTGCTCCTATCCTCCTCGGCTGAGGCAGGAATTTTATAGGAGAACGGGCAGGAATGGCAGATGAAAGCCTGCAAACCCCCCGGCAGGCCCACGGTCTGACTAAACCATCATCAGGTTCCAAGCAGGCCTTTTGAAGGTGCGTCCAAGGACGGCGCACCAATCTCAATTCTGGATCCTTCCCTGTCTTTCTTGAATTGTCTGTCCCACTTCTACCGTGCTTGGTCCCAAATAACTTCGGACTGCTGGGTCCTCTGTATGGTTGAAGTGGGATATTCTCTTCAGTTCTGCTCCTGCCCTCACTCCCACCCCCGTTCCCCGTCCCTTTTTAGGGACCCTTCTCACGAGCAACTCCTTATCCAGGAGGTGCAGGTGCTCCTTGCCATGGGAGTGGTGGAGGAGGTTCTTCAGGAGCTCAGGGGCAAGGCATTCTATTCCTGATACTTCTTAATCCCCAAACCAAGGGGGGGTCTCAGACCCATTCTAGATCTGCGAGGACTCAACAAGTTCATGATAAAGTTGAAGTTCCGCATAGTCTCCCTGGGCACAATTATCTCTTCTCTGGATCAGAGAGACTGTACCCCACCCTCGACATGAAAGACACGTACTTCCATGTAGTTATTTGGTCCACACACAGGCGATTCCTACTCTTTGTGGTCGACCACAAACATTATCCATTCACAGTCCTTCCATTGGACCGCTCAACAGCGTCCCGAGTGTTCACCAAGTGCATGTTGGTCGTGGACGCTTTCCTCCGTTGGAGGCAGGTGCAGGTATACCCCTACCTCAATGACTGGCTGCTCAGGGGCCGCACCGAGGGCAGGTGGAGTCTCAAATCTGATCAGGTCCACATTTGAGAGACTGGGTCTCCTCCTCAACTTGAGGAAGTCAACCTTGGAACCAACTCAAAGAATAAAATTCATTGGGGTGGTGTTGGAGTTGGTTCAGGCAAGAGCACTTTTGCCAGAGTCCCGATTCCAAGCCATCACGGACATCATTCAAGGCCTCCAGCAATACCCGACCACTACAGCAAGGGGATGCCTGCGTCTCCTCTGTCACATGGCAGCCTGCACTTACGTGACCTGGCACGCCAGACTGAGGCTCAGGCCTTTACAGCAGGCCTTTTGGCCTGAGGGCTGCATCAGGTTTTGGAAATTGTATGGAGGTCCAGTTAGGGGAGGGGGGCATGGCCTGGCCCCCATCCCCTATTCAGGCCCCCCCCCCCGCTTCTGGCCCCATCCAAACGCCCCTGTCCCCTGATGGCCCTCCCGGGACCCCTGCCCCATCCAACCCCTCCTCTCCTTTCTGACTGCCCTCCCGGGACCCCTGCCCCATCCAACCCCTCCTCTCCTTTCTGACTGCCCTCCCGGGACCCCTGCCCCATCCAACCAACCCTTTTCCCTATCCCCTGACTGCCCCCTGAACTCCTGCCACTGACTGTCCCCCACTGCCCCATCCAACCCCTCCTCTCATTCCTGACTGCTCCCCTGGGACTCCTGCCCCATCCAACCACCCTTTCTCCCTGACCGCACTCGGAACCCCTGCCCCTGACTGCCCCCCTGCCGCCCCATCCAACCCCCCACTCCTTCCTGACTGCCCATCCTGGGACCCCTGCCCCCATTCAACCCCCCTGTTCCCCACCTTTTGATTGCCCCGACCCCTATCCACACCCCCACCCCCTGACCGGCACCCCGAACTCTCCTGCCCTCTATCCTGCCCCCTTACCGCACTGCCTGGAGCATCGGTGGCTGGCGGCGGTACAGCCCGCTGCCGCGCTGCACAGAGCACCGGGTCAGGCTGGGCACAGGACCAGGTCAGGCCGATTGCTCTATGCCTTTCCCCCGTTCCCTCTCGTGCACAAGGTTCTACTCAAGGTCTGGAGGGACAGGGCAGAGATAATTCTGGTAGCCCCAGCGTGGCCTCTACAAGATTGGTACACCACACTCCTAGAACTGTCAGTGGATGCACCTGCTACATTGCCTCTCCTCTCCGACCTCATCACTCAGGACCATGGTCGCCTTCATCACCCCGACCTGCAGTCCCTCCACCTCACGGCTTGGAAGCTGCTTCTTCAAGTGCTGTCCCTGTGGGTGCTTCATTCCAGGTGACGGTGCATCCCGGCGCCATTGATCGGAGATCTTCGGTAGCAGTGCCCGGTTGGGACGCACGCGTCCAGCTGCTGTCTCGTGGCGTCGTTAGGGTCTGTCTGAGCGCGTGCATCTTGCACCCTCCCTCAGTTCCTTCTCAACCGTCTCAGCTGAAGACGGGACTTGGGGCAGTGCTAAACCTCTTCCCTGGTCACTGAAGAAAATAAGTAAAAATAAATAGAAATAGTTAGATAGAAATATCCCAATCTCTCTCTTCCTTTAGAATAGTTGGTTAAGTGTTTTTTTGTTTTTGTTTGTTTTTTAACTTTCTCTCACGTTCGTCTCCCATTGAGCCTCTTCCACCCAGGCAATCATAGTTCCCTGATGCCGGGGTCCCCTGGCTTCAAGACATGCGGCTCCTGCAAGGAGCCTATGCCACAGTCTGACAGACACTCACTGTGTGTGAAGTGTCTTGGCGAGACACGCATCCCTGCTAAGTGTCTCCATTGTCCCAGTCTGAAAACCAGGGCTCATCATGACAGAGACTTGTGGCTGAAAATGCTCCTGATGGAGAAATCTCTGCAGCTGCCTATGGAGACGGGCACAAGTAAACCCTCTCCTTCCTGCTAGGTTGGAACCGACCAGGAGCGCGGCTTCACCCTCTCAAGCGAAGAGGCAGGAAGTCCCAATGTCTCTGCATAGAGACCTTCAAAAGGGTAAAGGCTCTCCTGCAAGATGTCTACTCTCAATGCTGATAGCGCCAAAAGCCGGTGCCTCTGACCGCCTCAGCCGCGGCTCACGCGGGGCGCAGAAGCAGGGACCCGACTTCCCACAGTGGGAAGCTCTCCTTTTGAAAACCTGTAATATAGTTAGTAGTTACTTAGTTACTCTTAGTAGTAGTTCTCAACTTTTCATTAGTCCCAAATTGCACTTAGCCGGGGGACAGGGCATGCCCCTGTCCCCAGGCTTTAAGCCCTGCAATCGGCCTATGCCTGTCAGCGATCCACATACCTGCTGCCTATGGTGCTTACGAGTCTTTTAAACCTAGGATGAAGGAGGAGTGTGAGAGTCCGAGGTCTTCGTTAACTTTATCCAAGCCAATATAAAGCATCTTTTTCTTGGTGTGGGGTGAAGCTATAGGCTGCTCTTTAAGTAGAGCTGGATAGCTGCAGTCTACCTGGACCTGACTTTCCATCTGTTAGAACTAAGCAAGCTTTGGTTGGGAGTCTAGGTGGGGGAATACACTTACTTTCTTGGAGCGCTGCTTCTCATCCATGTGTCGTCATAGGGATGCTTTGGTATAGTGAACAGAGATATATTTGGGTGAGTTGTTGACTGTCCCTCTGCAGTTTCCCAGATAATTTTGATTTTAGGGCCTTTGACCTTGTCTCATTTACATCTGGACTGACTTCTATTGGGGGATGTTTGGAGAGAGGCTTCTGGGTCTCTGGATATTTTTTCTTACTATAGGTCTCAATAGTTTAAGATAATTTATATAATTTTTGTCATTCGTTTAGACTTCCACAGTTGTAACAAAATACAGTTACTCTACTCTGAGTGTCTCCTGGCCTGTATGGGCTAATTTAGGGGTGGAAGTCAGCGTTACTGAAATAGGAGTCATTCTCCCACTTGAACTAGTTTAGTGAAACATTTAGTCCTTCTGGGGGACATAACCCAATTGCTGACCATTGGGAGGAGCCTTTATAAAATGCATTAACATTGGAATGCTGCTATAACTGGATAGGGAATGATGAACACCTTTGACTTCTGAGCACAATGGGAATCCTATTTCCTCCGTTACCAGGGTGGCTAAGGTGGTAAGCATTGATAGAGCTGCATGGTAGGAGAGGTGTAAAATTTGAATTACTGCTAAATACTATAGTTTAATTTTACTGATGATATGACTGGGAGACGTGAATTTTCTAACTTTTTCCCTTTTTTTTCCCAGGAGGGCTTTCGAGGGGTCATTCTGGTGCTGAACAGCATGCAGTCCTTTCGGGAGCAAAGCAGTTACCACGGAAACCAGCAGAGCTACCCACAGGAAGTGCACGGGGCATCCCGCCTAGAAGAATTTAGCTCCCGCCAGCAGGCCCAGATGTTCCAGAGCTTTGGAGGAAGTGCTGGCAGTGGGCGCCGGGGAGCAACAGGAGCATCTGCAGCAATGGCTGGTGAGAGCTCTGGGCACCAGAGCTACCAAGGTTTCAGAAAAGAAGCAGGAGAGTTTTACTACATGGCCTCCAACAAGGATGCAGTGGCAGCAGGTGGGCAGCCTCAGCGCAGGCCGTCTGGACCAGTGCAGAGCTACGGGCCACCCCAAGGAAGCAACTTTGGGAGCCAGTATGGGAGCGAGGGACATGTGGGCCAGTTTCAAACACAGCATTCAGCCCTTGGGGGTGTATCTCACTATCAGCAGGATTTTACTGGTCCTTTCTCTCCAGGGAGTGCCCAGTATCAGCAGCAGGCTTCCAGCCAGCAGCAGCAGGTGCAGCAGCTGAGACAGCAGCTCTATCAATCCCATCAGCCTTTACCACAGGCATCCAGTCAGCCTGCGTCTAGCGCCTCCCACTTGCAGCCAATGCAGCGTCCATCAGCCCTGCCTTCCTCTGCTTCTGGGTACCAGTTACGAGTGGGTCAATTCAGCCAACACTATCAACCTCCTGCTTCTTCCTCTTCCTCTTTCCCCTCCCCACAGCGTTTTGGGCAGTCTGGGCAGAACTATGATGGCAGTTACAGTGTGAATTCTGGTTCACAGTATGAAAGCCATGCTGTAGGTTCTAATTCACAGGGATATGGGACTCAATCTAATTACAGCTTTCAGGCTCAGCCAATAAAAAGTTTTGAGCAGTCTAAGTTGCCCCAGGGTGGGCAGCAGGGGCAGCAGCAACAGCACCCCTCACAGCATGTAATGCAGTACTCAAATGCTGCCACCAAGCTTTCTCTTCAAGGTCAAGTGGGACAGTACAGCCAAGCTGAAGTCCCTGTGAGATCACCCATGCAGTTCCATCAGAACTTCAGTCCTATATCCAACCCATCTCCAGCTGCCTCGGTGGTCCAGTCTCCAAGCTGCAGCTCTACTCCATCTCCTCTCATGCCAAGTGGGGAAAACCTCCAGTGTGGGCAAGGCAATATGTCAATAGGCTCTAGAAATCGAATTTTACAGATGATGCCTCAGCTTAGCCCAACACCATCCGTGATGCCAAGCCCCAATGCTCATGGTGGAGGATTCAAGGGATTTGGGCTGGAAGGACTTCAGGAGAAGAGACTTACAGATCCAGGGTTGAGCAGCCTAAGTGCTTTAAGCTCTCAAGTGGCCAACCTTCCTAACACAGTCCAGCACATGTTACTTTCAGATGCCTTGGCACCTCAGAAAAAAAGTTCCAAAAGGTCATCATCGTCTAAAAAAGCTGACAGTTGCACCAACTCAGAAGGTTCTTCCCAGGCAGAGGAGCAGCTTAAGTCTCCCCTGGCAGAATCCCTCGATGGTGGCTGCTCTAGCAGTTCAGAGGACCATGGAGAGAGGGTGAGACAGCTGAGTGGCCAGAGCACTAGCTCTGACACTACCTACAATCGGGGTAACTTAGAGAGATCCAACTCGTCACCAGCACAAGGCTCTCAGAACGAGCCAGCCAAACTCAGTACCAGTCCTACAGTTAGGGAAGATGTGGGTTCCCCAGGTGAAAAGGAAGTCCTGATAGCAGTGGAGGCCACCCCAAAGGTGAACGAAAAGACAGTTGGGGTGATAGTCTCTCGGGAGGCCATGACAGGCCGAGTAGAAAAATCAGGCGGGCAGGATAAACCTTCACAAGACGATGCTCCCCCAGCTACCCAAGCGCCTCCTGGTGCCAGTGGAATGAAAGAAACTGGGCAGGTGTTACCACAGTCAGAGCCTCAAGGAGGGAGCAAAGGGAGTAAGAGTGGGGATAACAATACTAACCACAATGGAGAGGGAAACAGCCAACCTGGCCATGCAATCATTGGCTCAAGTTTTCCTGGCAGAACAGAACCTTCCAAATCACCTGGCAGTTTGAGGTACAGCTATAAAGACAACCTTGGGGCTGGCATGCAGAGAAATATTGGTGGCTTTCCTCAGTATCCTTCAGGTCAAGAAAAAGGGGATTTTCCAGGGCACAGTGAGCGAAAAGGCAGGAATGAGAAGTTTCCCAGTCTTCTGCAGGAGGTCTTGCAGGGTTATCACCACCATCCAGACAGAAGATATGCTAGGAATGCACAAGAACATGCAGGCATGGCTGGAAGCCTGGAAGGAGCCATGAGGCCCAACATTCTAATTAGTCAAACCAATGAATTAACCAATAGGAGCCTCCTAAATAAAAGCATAGGGTCTCTCCTGGAAAGTCCTCACTGGGGCCCCTGGGATAGGAAATCAAGTGGCACAGCTCCTGAGATAAAACAGATCAATCTGGCTGACTATCCTATCCCTAGAAAGTTTGAGATAGAGTCACAGTCTTCAGCCCATGAAGGGGGAACACTCTCAGAAAGAAGATCAGTGATCTGTGACATATCTCCATTAAGGCAGCTTGTCAGAGATCCTGGGCCTCACCCAATGAGCCACATAGGTGCTGAGGCCAGAAGTGGGAGGAGTGAACGTCTCACTCCTGGTTTAGGCCAGTCAGTCATCCTCCCTGGTGGCCTGGTGTCCATGGAAACAAAGCTGAAGTCTCATAGTGGGCAAATAAAAGAGGAAGATTTTGAACAGGCCAAGACCTCAGCCAATCTCAACAATAAAAAATCAGGAGACCATTGTCATCCTGCCAATGTCAAGCATGAGTCTTTCCGAGGCAATGCCAGCCCTGGAGCTGCAGCCCCTGATTCTACTCCAGACTATGTCTCCCAGCAGGACAGCAGATCAACACAGCTAAGACGAGCACCTGGAAGAATGGGAAGCAGCAGAGAGGGCATGAGGGGTAAATCACCTTCTCAATATCAGGATCTGGCTGACAAACTGAAGATGTCACCAGGCAGGAGCAGAGGCCCAGGAACAGACCTCCACCACATGAATCCACACATGACACTGTCTGAGAGGGTCAGCAGGGGTTCTTTGCATTCTCCCTTTCCCCAGAACTCTGAAGGCTCATCTTTGGCTTCAGCATATCACACAAACACTAGGTCTCATGCTTTTGGTGACCCTAACCAAAGTTTGAATTCCCAGTATCATTACAAAAGGCAGATATATCACCAGCAGCAAGAAGAATACAAAGATTGGAGCAGTTCTGCACAGGGTGTGATTGCTGCAGCTCAGCACAGGCAGGAAGGGGCAAGGAAGAGTCCAAGACAACAGCAGTTCCTCGAGAGAGTAAGGAGTCCCTTGAAAAATGACAAGGAAGCAATGATGTACATCCAGGCTAGCTCTTACCATGATACTGGAAGCCAAGAAGCTGGGCGCTGTCTCATGGGGAGTGATGGTACGCAAAATAAATGCACCGAATTAAAACATGGTGGCCAGAAGATGCAGCAACAGGAATCGGGTTGGGATCTCTCCCGGCAGATCTCTCCTGCCAAGAACAGTGGGCCTCTAGGAGCGACCAATCAGAAAAGGTTTTGCTCTCAAGATAGTGATGGGCATAGGCGGGAGGAATCTGCAGATTTGCCCAAACCTAGTAATGCGATGCTGAGGCTCCCTAGCCAAGAAGACCAGTCTCCTCAAAACCCCTTAATTATGAGGAGGAGGGTCCGTTCTTTCATTTCTCCTATTCCCAGCAAAAGACAGTCACAGGATATGAAGAACAGTGGCACAGAAGATAAAGGGCGACTGCTTTCCCCCTCAAAGGAAGGAGCTGACAAAGCATTTAACTCCTATGCACACTCATCTCTAAGCCAAGATGCTGGCAAGCCACTCCCAAAGGGAGACTCCTCCAAGGATCTCCAAAGTCCTGACAACAGGAATTGCCCTGCTGTTTCCCTCACAAGCCCAGCTAAGACCAAAATATTGCCACCACGGAAGGGGCGGGGATTGAAACTGGAAGCTATTGTTCAAAAGATTACATCCCCCAACATCAGGAGAAGTGTTTCCTCCAACAGTGCTGAAACTGGTGCAGATGCAGTCACCCTTGATGACATCTTGTCCCTCAAATGTGGACCACCTGAAGGTGGGAGTTTGGTAAGTCATGGACCAGAGACAGAAAAGAGAAAAGGGGAGACTGTGTCAGATCCAGTGGGGCAAGTGAGCCAGGAATTGACTAGTGAAACATCTCTGCCAAGATCTTCAGAAGAGTGGCACAGCAGTGGGGATGACAAAGTCAAGAAGGAGACACCTGAAGTTGCTAGTGTCAGTAAAGAGGTATCTGGGGCCAATGTGGCCACACCACCTTCACAGAAGTCTGTTAGTCAAGGACGATCAGATGGATCCTTAAGTGGAGCTGGAACTCTGATGTTTCCTGATGCAAAAACAGTTTCTCCTTCCAGTGTGTTGACTTCTGAACCAAACCCAAAGTCTGAAGAAAAAGATGGAGATGTGACAAATATTTCACCTAAGCCAGATGGCTTCCCTCCAAAGGGATACTTCCCCTCTGGAAAGAAAAAGGGGAGGCCTATTGGTAGCGTAAACAAGCAGAAGAAGCAGCAGCAGCAGCCACCACCTCCTCCTCCACCAGTGCCACTACCACCACAGCCATCAGAAGGGACAAGAGGTGGAGAGCCAAAACCTAAGAGACAGAGGAGGGAGAGGAGGAAACCTGCCGCACAACCACGAAAGAGGAAAACTAGACGGGCCGCTCCAATTGTGGAACCTCAAGAACCAGAGATCAAGCTGAAGTATGCTACCCAGTCGCTTGATAAAGCTGACACCAAGAACAAGTCCTTTTTCCCATACATTCATGTGGTAAACAAGTGTGAGATAGGCGCTGTGTGCACAATCATCAATGCAGAGGAAGAGGAGCAGAACAAGCTGGTGAGAGGCCGAAAGGGACAAAGGTCACTGACACCCCCTCCTAGCAACACTGAGAGCAAAGTACTGCCCACCTCAACTTTCATGCTGCAGGGCCCGGTGATAACAGAGTCTTCTATCTTGGGGCATTTGGTTTGCTGCCTGTGTGGCAAGTGGGCCAGTTACCGCAACATGGGAGACCTCTTTGGGCCTTTCTACCCCCAGGATTATGCAGCTACGCTGCCCAAAAACCCACCTCCCAAGAGGGCCTCAGAAATGCAAAGCAAGGTCAAGGTACGACACAAAAGTGCTTCTAATGGCTCCAAGACTGATACAGAAGAGGAAGAAGAACAGCAACAACAGAAAGAACAGAGAAGCCTGGCTGCCCACCCCCGCTTTAAGAGGCGGCATCGCTCTGAGGACTGTGGTGGGGCCTCTCGGTCACTTTCAAGGGGAGCTGCTTGTAAGAAAGCAACCACTGAGGGTGGCAGTGGCAGTGAAAAGACTCCCTTGGACTTAAAAGCCCCTGTGCCCACTTCAGAAGGTGGCCCTGAGCTGGAGTTACAAATTCCTGAACTACCTCTTGACAGCAATGAATTTTGGGTCCACGAGGGTTGTATTCTCTGGGCCAATGGAATCTACCTGGTCTGTGGCAGGCTCTATGGGCTGCAGGAAGCTGTGGAAATAGCAAGAGAGATGGTGAGTGCCAACATTTATTATGTATTGATGGATGAAACATTTTTCCTCTTGCAATCATATAATTTTTCTCTCCCCTGTAATATGCTTTTTTCTTTCTGCTATACCTCAAGCATCCATATTTCCTCTCTATATAAATCTTCAGTAGTTCCCTTTTGATGGAGGGTAAAAATCCTACCTTAAGTCACCTAGTGAAATTTAGTTTGAGCTGAGATTTTTAAAGCCACCTGGAGGATTTGGATGCTCAGTACCTATTAACTTTAGTGATAATTAGTTGTCTAAGGGATTTGTATATCCATGAAGATGTCAGCCTTGTTCTTTATCCAGTTTCTATTAAATACTGATACATATCCTATAACCACAAAACTGTAGGTGGCCTTTGTAGTATGGAGGCCATCTAGACTAGCTAGTGGTGCTGCAAGCCTGGATCAAGGTGTATTGTGTGTATTGATGAGCTTCGAATAGAGTACTGTCTAGTCCTTATTGGCCAGAAAGATAGTTGTCAGGATGTGAGGTCTTGGGGATATCTATATAGATTCCCAGGCCAGAAGGAGCCACTGGGATCATCTTGCCTGATTTCCTGTGTAACACAGGCCGTAGATCTTCCCTGAAATAATTCCGAAAGTATATCTTTTTAGAAAAACATCCAATCTTGATTTAAAATCTGCAAGTAATGGAGAATCCACCAAGAACCCGAATAAACTGTTCCAGTGGTTAATTACTCTCACCGTTAAAAACTTATGCCTTATTGCCAGTCTGAATTTGTCTGTCTTCAACTTCCAGCCACTGGATTGTGTAATAGCTTTCTCTGCTACATCGAAGAGCATGTTATTAAATAACTGTTCCCCAGGTAGGTACTTAAGGACTATAATCAAGTCACCCCATAACCTTTTCTTTCTTAAGCTAAACAGATTGAACTCCTCATGTCTGTCTTTACAGGGCATGTTTTCTAATTCTTTAATCATTCTTGTGGTTCTTCTCTGAACCCTCTTCAATTTATCAACATCCTTCTTGAATTGTGAGCACCAGAACTGGACACAGTATTCCAGAAGCGGTTGTACCACTGCCAAATACAGAGGTGAAATAACCTTTCTACTCCTAATCATGATTCCTCTTTTTATGCATCTAAGGATTACAGTAGCCCTTTTAGCCACAGCATTGTACTTGGAGCTCATGTTCATCTGATTATCCACCCCGACCCCCAATTCTTTTTCAGAGTCACTGCTTCCCTCAGTATTCCTCCATCCTGTAAGTATGGCCTGCATTCTTTGCTCCTAGATGTATACATTTACGTTTAGCTATATTAAAACACGCATTGTTTTTACTTGCACCCAGTTTACCAAGCAATCAAGATCACTGTGAATCAGTGACCTGTCCCCTTCATCATTTAACGCCCCCCTCCCCAATTTTGCATCATCTGCAAACTATCATTGATGATTTTGTTTTCTTCCAAGTCATTGATACAAATGTTAAATAGCGTAGGGCCAAGAACCAATCCCTGCAGGACTTCATTAGAAACACATCTGCTCGATGATGATTCCTCAATTACATTTAGAGACGTATCAGCCAGTTTTTAATCCATTTAGTGTGTGTCATGTTAATTTTATATCATTCTAATTTTTAATCAAAATGTTATGTGGTACCAAGTTAAATGCCTTACAGAAGTCTAAGTATATTACGTCAATACTATTACCTTTATCAACCAAACTTGTAATCTCATCTAAAAAGGGTATCAAGTTAGTTCGGCAGGATCTATTTTCCATAAACCCTTGTTGAGTGGCATTAATTATATTACTCTCCTTTAATTCTTTATTAATAGAGTACCATATTATCCACTTCATTATTTTGCCTGGAATAGATGTTAGACAGACAGTCCTATAATTACCTGGGTCATCCCATTTACCCTTTATAATATTGGCATAACATTAGCTTTCTTCCATTCTTCTGGAATTTCCTGGTGCTCTAAGATTTATTGAAAATCAACGTTAACAGTCCAGGAGCTCCTCAGTCAGTTCTTTTAAAACTTTTGGATGCAAATTATGGACCTGCTGACTTTAAAAATGGCTACCTTTTTAGTAGCTGCTATTTCACATCCATCTGAGAGATTGGTAGAATTGAAAGAGTATTCTCATCTAATTTTGAGACTCTGTCGTCTGTTTTTTTCCAAATACAGAACAGAAATACTTATTGAACACTTCTGCCTTTTCTGCATTATTATTAATAATTCTACTGTTTCCATCTAGCAATGGACCAATGCCATTGTCAGGATTCTTTTTGTTCCTAGTATTCGTAAAAACTCCTCCTTATTGTCCTTAACTCTGCTCACTATAGGTTTCTCTTTGTGGTCCTTTGCTTCCCTTAACAATTATCTACAATTCCTAATTTGTGATTTATATTCATTACTATCAACTTCCCTTTCTGCCATTTGTCGTGTTTTTTTTTTTTTAATAGCTGCCTTCCCTTCCCCTCTAAACCAGGGCAGAGTTTTAATCAGCATGTGGCTTGTTGGGCATCTAGTAAATTCTCAGTTATTCACATTTTTCTGAGTTCTTCCTCCCAGCTGCTTTAGCTCATAATTGTTTTCAGCTTTGTGAAATCAACCCTTTTAAAATACCCAAGTGTGCATGTATATTGTGCGCACACGTACGTGTGTGTGTGTATGTATGTATATTACTGGTTTGGACTTCATTCTGCTTGCGCAATATAAATGTCAAGTACCTAAACTGCCATTAATTTTTAGTTTTGCGATCAGCTCCTCTTGAGGAGGTCTAATATAGAATTCCCCCACGTTGGTTGCAACACTTTTTGAGTTAGGAAATTGTCATCTAGAATATTTCGAGTTCCAAGGATGTCTTAGTACTGACAGCATGAGATATCCAGCATGTCACTCAAATTGAAATCCCTCATGATCCTGCAGCTTTTTTTCCCTACGTATTTATCGGTAGGTGCGTAAAGTGCTGGTCATTCTGTTCCCTATCGTGATTTGGTGGTATGTAGCTGTAGCAGACACCAACATTAAACCCGCAGTTTGTGCTTTATCTGTTAGGATGCTGAACCATAGGCATTCGAGGTCATTTTCTTTTGAGTTATCAGTGACTCGGAAACAGGTAATGTCCATTTTGATATAAAGTGCCACTTCCCATCCCCTTTTGCTCACTCAGTCATTCCTAAATAGGTTATAACCATTGATTTTCAACATTCCAATTGTGTGACTCATCCCACCAGCTTTCAGTAATACCAGCTATATTGAATTTATGCTCAGAACTGAGCAATTCTAATTCATCTTGTTTGTTACCCAGGCTCCTAGTATTGGTGTATAAGCAATTATTTAATTGTCTATCTTCATGTCCTTTGGATCCTTAATTAATTTGGTTCTCAGCATCTGGATTCTTTGCTAAATGAGTGCTCAAATCTTTCCTCTTTTTACCCTCCCCTTTTATTAATTTAACGCCTGCCTGACTCTTCCAGCGAGTCTGTCCTTGGGGAGGTTGGTTTCCCTTATACTGAGGTGGAGACCATTCAAACTATGCGGTCTCCTCTGACCACAAAAGGTGGATTCTCTAAGCTTCATTCTCCTCTGTTCTTAACTCTTTTTTGCTTTCTCTCCCATTGAAAGCTCCACTCTGCCATCTTCCAGTCCTGTCTGATTCCCAGCATCCACTCATTCTGCACCTGTTCACACACTATGATGGAAGTCTGAGAAATCCCATGACTAGACTGTCTTCCTCCACTACAGGTTCATTTTCTGCTTTAGTTCTGCCATCATCTTAGCTAAACAACTCTACTTCTTTACCTTAATTCAATCCCACACCTGCAGTCCCAGCCACCTTTGTCTTGCTCTTCAAGCCCTCCCCTTCTCCTGCCTTCCCGTATCTCTCTGCATAGGATCTCACTGATTTCTTTTGTGTGTGTATTACAAAATACAGTGTGACTTCCCCCTCACAGCTCTTCTGCCTTCCATACCTACAACTCTCTCTCCTTTGTCACAGACCCAGAAGTTTCTCATCTGTTCTTCTCCTTTTTAACCCCTCCACTTGCTTCAGTGATCTTTTCCTGTCCCATCTCCTGATCTTCCTCTCACTGACTTTCATCCCTCTCCCTTACTCTTCCCTTTTAACATCTGATCTCTGGGTCTTCTCCTTCACAATACAAGCATGCTTTAGTCTCTCCCATCTTACAAAATGTACTCTTGATCCCACTTGCATCTCTAGTTACCTCTCCATCATTTCTAAGCTCACCAAACGTGCTCTCCTACAGTTGTTATCTGGAGTTCCTCTTCTCCAGTTATGTCCAAAACCCCTCCCACTGGGCTTCTGCTCTTTGCACTCCACTGAAACTGCTCTTGCGAAAGTTTATAATCTCTTTCTAGCCAAAGCTCAGAACTAGTACTCTGTCAGTCTCCTTTACCTGTCAGATGACTTTGATAACATCTACCATGCTCTTTTTCTTAAAATCTTGTCCTCCCTTGGCTTCTGTGATTCTGTCCTCTCCTGGTTCTCCTCCTACCTCTCTAATTGCTCCTTCAGTGTGACCTTCAGAGGATCCTTTTCATCCCCTTTACAACTTTGTGGGGGCTCCACAGGGCCTGTCCTTGGTCCCTGTGATGGGTTGGACTCCCCCACTTCCTCCCCAGTCCGAGATGCCACCTGATGTGCTGGGGTCTCACAGATTCCACCCGTTCCACCAGCCTGGGTTTCCCCAACCTATCCTAGCTGTGCCAGGCCCTCCAGCCTTCTACAGCGCCCACACACAGGTAGGGACACACCCAGCTGCAAATGGACACAGGGACACTATCAGCTCTGTGTGGGAGGAATCAGCTCAGGGATTCACCCCGCAATCACGTGCACACTTCCTTTGGGGAGTAAACGCAAAATAATATTGTATTGTGCTGTATAGAAAGATCTGCACAGTGCAAGCTCATAAAAATTCACACTCTTCCTCAGTGTGGAGAGAGAGATGCACAGCTTTTTACCCCCCCCAAATATATATTGCACAAACTGGGTTTTGAAATGAACAAGAAATAAGTTTATTAACTACAGAAGGTAAATTTCAAGTGATTATAAGGGATAGCAAACAGAACAAAGCAGATGACTGAGCAAATAAAAGAAAATGCAATCTAAGCTTAATACCCTCAAGAAACAGGTTACAAAATGTAATTTCTCACCTTAAATGTTGTTTTAGGTAAGTTGCAGAGTTTCTGTAGCTTAGAGCACCAGTTACTTCTCTTTAAAGACTGGACCCCTGTCTCAGCCTGGACTCAACCCTGCCTTTCCCTTCAGGTGTTTTAGTAGTTTTCGGGCTTGTCTACACTTACATTTTATAGCGCTCTAATTTGCTGGCTCAGGGGTGTGAAAAATCACCCCTCTGAGCTCAGCAAGTCTGAGCACTTCAAAGCGCTAGTGTAGCCATGCTCCCAGCGCTCGGCGCTAATCCGCTTGTGGAGGTGGATTACCAGGAGCGCTGGGAGAGCTCTCTCTGAGTGCTCGTGCATGACCACACTCTCACTTCAAAGTGCTGCCGCGGGAGCGTTCCAGCGATAGCGCTTTGAAGTTTCCAGTGTAGCCATGCCCTTGCTTCCTGGGCAGGCAATGGAGGAGAGCCTTGATTGCCTTCCTTCCCGGACTTAAGTAGGATTTACATAAGGTGGGAACCCTTTGTTTCCAGTGGAAAAATACCAGCAGTGACCAAGGTGGTAATCCGTACTAGGTGACATGAACAGATAACCCTGCAGTGTCAAAGCAACATCCCAGGAAGCTTCTCAGGAAGGTTGGAGATTAGTGTCTTCAAAGTTCTATTGTCCTTCTTAATGGCCCAATCCAGGCTGATTGCCTACTGTCCGGTGGGCATTCCCCCAAATACACACCTAGTTGTAATTGTTACATAGTCAATATTCCTAACTTCAGATACAGAAATGATATAGGTATACAAATTGGATAAACACATTCAGTAGATTGTAACCTTTCCAATGATATCTTACATAGCCCATCTTGCATAAAACATATCTTAGTTATGCCATATTCATATCATAACAATATTTCTATGAAAAATATGGAGTGTAGCATCACAGTCACCATCTCTTTTTTCTCTCTCTCTCTCTCTCTACATGTTATCTCTGGGTAATATAATCCACAAACACAACTACTTCTTGACAGGTTTC
This sequence comes from Lepidochelys olivacea, assembly GCF_965140295.1. NCBI lineage: Eukaryota > Metazoa > Chordata > Testudines > Cheloniidae > Lepidochelys > Lepidochelys olivacea. The sequence goes on along the minus strand of NC_140411.1, from coordinate 263,311,280 downwards.
AGAGTAGCAGCCGTGTTAGTCTGTATCCGCAAAAAGAAAAGGAGTACTTGTGGCACCTTAGAGACTAACAAACAATGCATCCGATGAAGTGAGCTGTAGCTCATGAAAGCTCATGCTCAAATAAATTTGTTAGTCTCTAAGGTGCCACAAGTACTCCTTTTCTTTTTACAACTACTACCATCACTATGTTGATGACTTAGAGCTATGTCAGTCTTCTGTCAGGCTAAAATCTTATTCTGTCTGGCATCTCTTCATGGATGTCTAGCCATCAGTTCAAGCTCAATGTGGCTAAAACAGAGCTCCTAATTCCTTGCTACTTCCTTTCTCTGTTATTGTCCACATGGCCCTCAGTTCTGTAACTGGAATGTGATCTTCAACTCAGATCTCTCTGTAGGTCCTCACACTCAGGCTGTCTAAATCTTGCTCATTTCTTCTGCATAACATCTCAAAGATACGACCTTTCCTATTCACAACTACATCTCTCATCTAGGCTCTCCTTATCTCGCATCTTGACTAGTGAAACATCATTTTCTCTGGCCTTGGCAAATGCATTATTGCCCCATAGATAGGCATTCAGAATGCTGCTGCAAAGATCCTTTTTCTAGCCCATCACTTTGTATCCGTTCATTGGCTCCCTCTTCTCTTTCACGTCAAACAATAAACTGCTCACTTTCAAGGCCTCCTCTTCACAATGTGTTCCTCTGCTACTGCTCATCCCTCATTCACAATAAAAATGTAGACTCCTACATCAGATTGGCCTATGATTCAAGTCTCCAGTGCTCATTTGTTAAGGTTGTTTTATTTTGTTTTGTTTTTTTGTTTTTTGTTTTTTTTTCAAACCAGCATCTTTGTGCTTTCTTCCATGCTGCCCCTCATGCTTAGGAGTTGTTCCCCGTAAACATCTGTAAAGTTACCTCATTATCCTCCTCAAAACTCTCCTCTAAACTCTCTCTTGCTGTGATGCCTACAAAAAGCATGACAACAGTTGGGCTGCTGGTATGCTAATACTGCTGTGTATCATGCTGACCAATATTGTCTCATTGTTTCCACGCAGAGTCAGAGTTTAAGGGCAGAAGGCGCCACTAGATCATCTAGTCAAGTGATACTCCGGCCTCAGAGGTTCAGGAGCCAAATTTGCCATTTGCATAACTCAAAAGAACCATGGTAGTATGAATTCATTGTTTCATTCTCTCTCTCTCGATATAGATATTCTCACAGCAAAATGACTGACCAAGTATTAATATTTTATCAACTACAATTGGTTACTAACATAGTAAAAGCCTCCTGACTGGCTAATAACTTAGATTGGTTAATAATTAAATCACATAGTGTTTTAAAATAATGTGCTGCAAAGAGCTGAAGGAGACACATTTAAAAAGCCACTTGCAACTCTGGAGCCTTAATCTGTCACTGATGTAGTCTCACCTCCTGTATGTCACAGGCTATCAACACCACCAGCACCTGCACAACCAAAATTAGACCAAAGTATTGCATCCCTCAGGAGACTAGATTTCATGCCACACAGAGAGAATAGGAGGGACCGAGATGTGCCAATGCCTGAGGGTCCCTGCACTGGTAGGGAAATCATTAAATGAGAGGGATCTAGATAATTCTCACAAATGACCTGCATTCATGCTGCAGAGGAAGGCAAAACCCACCTGAGGTCAATGTGACCTGGGAGACCATTCCTTCCTTACCCCACATATGAGCAAGAACCAGCCAGCCAAACACCTGACAGAGAATACTTAGTGCCATGTGAGAGCCCTGGCCCTCTCTGTCTAATATCCTGTCTCCAGCTGTGAATACACCTGATGCTTCAGAGGAAGGGAGTTAAAAGAAAAACAACAACAAAAACCTGACCCCTGCTGGTGACCAGCTGAAACCCTGATGTATGAGCTTCTAGGAACATAAGACACAAACCAGCATTGAGCCTGCTCCTACAATCTCAAGCAACGTAGTCATACAATTGCACTCATAAATTTGTCCGTATATCTCTCAAAACTAATTAAGTTGTTGTCCCCACAACTCCTATTAGGAGATGGTGCCAGCATTTCAACCCTCTAATGGTTAGGAATCTTCTAATTTGCAGCTTGAATTTGTTCATGTCCAGTTTATATTCATTGTGCCAACATTTTCCTTTAGCTTAAATAGCTCTTAACCCTTCCCTGTCTATATCCATCTGTTGTCTCTTGTCTTTATGTTCAATTGTAAGCTCCCAGGGGTAGAGGCAGTCATTTTGTTGTGTGTTTTGTGTGGCCTCTAGCACAACGGGGGTCCTGGTCTGTGACTAGCGCTCTTAGATGGTCTAGGTAGTACAAATAATAACTGCCCTTTCCCCTTCAGCACCATTGCAACTACTAGGACAGTAACTTTTTCCTTAGCAGTTTTTTTAACCTGTTGTCGTATTGCAGTAAAATTGTAATGCCAAACTGTTTCAAGGAAGCAGTGCATCCTCTCCCATTCAGTATGGAGAGGATTACACTCAACGTGAAGATTGGAAGGAGAGTATTGAGAAGTGTAGGAGCCACAGGGCGTCCTCAGGCATTGGAAAGGCTCAGTTGAACTAGGCTCTGTCTTGCTGCCTGAGGACAGCCTCCTAGCTCAAACAACCGTTATCTTACTTCCTATGCCTGGTGTGTATATTCTTTCACTCTTCCCTACTCTAGCACATTTTCTTTCTCACCTCTGACATGCAGTTCGTTATTCTTATAGTATCAAAGAAGAGAAGAGACAGGTAATAGTAATGGGGGATTCGAGAAATATAGATAGTTGGGTTTGTGATGACTGGGAGAACCTCCCTGTGAATTGCCTGCTGGGTTCAAAGGTTGCGGACCTCTCAAGACATCTAGACAGACTTACGTGCAGTGCTGCAGAGTAGCCAGTGATAGTGGTACATGTAGGTGACATAGGGAAAGGTAGGAGGGAAGTCTTGGAGGCCAAATTTAAGCTGCTAGGTAAGAGTTTAAAGTCCAGGACCACCATGGTACCATTCTCTGAAATGCTTCCTGTTCCACATGCAGGGCCAATTAGACAGGGAGAACTGCAGGGTCTCAATGTGTAGATGAGATGGTGTTTGGAGGAGGGATTCAGATTTATTAGGAACTGGGGAACCTTTGGGGAAATGAGGAGCCTGTGCAGGAAGGATGGGCTCCACCTAAACCAAAACAGAACCAGATTGCTGGGATGTAAAATTAAAAGGGTCATGGAGGAGTTCTTAAGCTAAGGGCTGTGGGAAAGCCAGCAGGTGCAGAGGAGTGCACGGTTTGGACAGACGCCTCCTTTAGGGGAGGCTTTATTAAAAGGGCTACTATATATCCTACTGCAGAGGAAAGGAGAGAAGTAGCAACTGAAGGAAAAACAGTCAAACAAGTCCCATTCAATTACATCACAATGAATGAAGGCAGATAACTAAATATTGCCAAATTTTAATAGGTCCTTCTATACAAATACAAGAACTCTAAATATGAAGATGGGTGAACTTGAGTGTCTGGTATTAAAAAAGGATAGTGATATAATAGGCATCACAAAAACTTGGTGCAATGATCAATGGGACACAGTAATATCGGGGTACAAAATATATAGGAGTGGCAACATGGGTCATACGGGGTCGGGAAGTGACACTATATGTGAAAGAAACCATAGAGTCATAGTAAAAATCCTAAGTGAATGAAACAGTACTATGGAATCTCTATGGCTAGAAATTCCATGCTTGAATAATAAGAGTATAGCAGTAGGAATATAACACTGATCACATCTCTTGTCGATTTCACTCTTGATTAGTTGGTGGCTTCCTGTGCAAATAAACTTATATGTGAGATACACAGTGATCAGACAGATAAGCAGGGATACTAGAAATCAGTTTGACTCAGAAAAATGTGAAATTCATGTTTTTTTACAGAGAATCTTTAGTTTTTACATTTTGTGAAAAAAATAAAAACATTAACTTTTAACTAAATTTTACTGATTCACTTATTCCATATTCAACCCCTCTTGTGGTTGATTTTTGAATGCGCTTTAAATTTACATAGCTAAACATACTCCAATAAATTGCTTCCAGTGTATGAAGGTTACTCAACGGCATATAGGGATTTGTGTTCTAATGCATCTCAAATTTCACTTCAGCCTCCACACATGAGAATAATTAAAGCTATGAAAAGATGCTGAAAACTAAAAATCACCCCTAAAAACAATGTCGTTGAGTTTGGCAAGGACAGATTTCACGTTGATGGTAATGTGCTGTTCTTTATTGTATCCAGCAAGTCTGTAGATTACATTTGGAGGCAGACAATTGTAGAACACATGGAAAGTGTTAAAACATTAACTGAATGAAAGGAAATGAAAACAAGAGGGAGACTGAAACAGCAGGGCCCTCTGCAACAGTAAAGAAACAGTGCATTGTGACTGGATCATTTCAGCATTTTACAAATGTAAAATACACCCATAAAACATTGAGTTCAACTGATACCTGTACATATTGTGGCTAGGGAAACTAAAGTTCAGTGTTTCGTTTTAATTGTGGAAAAATGCGGATTTTTATGGTTTGTTTTTTTTTTTTTTATTGGAGAATCTGTTTTTTTATCACAGAAAACTAGGATCCCCACAGGTAAGTGTCTCCAACCCCTGCCTGAACAGAACCTTTTTGAGGCATGTCTTCTTGTGGTGACCTGCATTTAATTTCAAGACTTTAAGAACATAATTTCCAGTATAGATACATAACTTAAGTATTATCTACACACACTTCATAATGATTAGGATGATCAGAGGGTTGTTGGCACTCAGTAGAGATCTTCCATTCCACGCTTTGAACTATTGTGCATATGTTGACCCATAGGATCCCTGTAAAGCTCTGTGCTCCTCTGTGCCCTTTGCCACTTTCTACAAAGAGGTTGAATTTTGTAAAATCAAATGTATTTAAAGCCTCAGATCATTAGAATAGTTTCTACAGTTTTCCTTTTAAGTTCAAATTAAAACAATTGTTCCTCTGCCTGACACAGCCTGCAGTGCGCCACTGCAGAAGTAGCATGCCTAGCCCTGTGGCCATGGAGTCATTTTAAAGCAGTAGCTCCTTAAGCTCTTGACTCTCAAGTCTGTTTTCCAGAAATTAAAGGTATAAATTGCCCAGCCCCTCTAACAGTTCCTCTCTTTCACTGAGGAATATTCACAGAACTAATCCACTCCTTTTTTACCATTGCACAGAAGTTTGAAGGGTGGGATTTTTCAAAGTCACTGTGACTTAGAAGCACAAGTCTGCATTGACATTCAGTGAGACTTGAGCTCCTTAAGTTGTTTAAGCCCATCTAAAAATTCCAACCTTATTCTGTATTGTAAATTGCTTTAAGTATAAACATAGGTAAATTTATTGATAATTTTGACAGTTGAGTTGTTTAATGTCTGGATCACTTTGGCGTTGCCCATTATGGCAATCCAGTCAAGAATCTGAGCTTTAAGAGGGGTTTTGCTTGCTCTGCTAAATTTACTGCTTCTCATAGGCATAGCTTTCTGCCGTACCTAATGGGATGGACAGCCCACCAAGAGCTGCAATGTTTAAGTCCATCTCAAAGAAGGTTCAGAATGATTGTGGTGACATAAGAGACACTAGGAGTCCATGAGTCAAAGAGGTCTCAAGGGCTTTTCAGGCCATGAAGTATAGCTGCTAAGCTTCCTTCAATACTGAAGCACTGACTCCGTACTAGGCTGAAAATCTGCGACTTGTGACCAAAGCATTTTTAAGTAGCCATCTAGATGCCTTCCAAACCCTTGGGAATCTACATATCTCAAATAGAGCCACAAAATGCACCTTTTTGTTGTGGCTGTTATGGGGGATCACTTGGTGTCGAGGAAGGGCCATAACCGAGCTTGTGCTGTTAGATCTGGCCAGGCCTAAATAACATCCTTGTAAGATGGGATGTCTTGGAATATTTCTTCAAGTGCTTGCTCATGTTGATTCCATTCTAGGTGTGTGCGCACCCATGTGCACCGTCGTTGGAGATTTTTGCCTTAGCCAGCCCTACAGATACTGCAGTGGCGCCCCCTTGAGTGCCAGCATATTAAGTGCCACTGGCTATAGGCCCTCTCAGTTCCTCCTTACCACCCATGATGGTTGGTTGGAGCGCCTTGTCTTGCATTGTAAGAGTGTTAGCGGTTCTCAACAATTCATTGTTATCTAACCTTTGTATATAATTCTTAGGTACTTAGTCTTTAAGTTAAGTGTTAGTCATGAGTTTAGTAGTGAGTCCTGGCTGGGACTTTGCCCCGGAGTGGGGCATGACCTGTTCTCCAGGCTTCAAACCGTGTTCCTCATGCAACAGGCCAATGCCTATTATTGACCCCCATGACAGCTTTCTGAAGTGCTTGGGGGAGTCCCATAGAAAGGACAAGTGCAGAACCTGTAAGAACTTTTGCCCTAGAACCCAAAAGGAGCAGGATATCTGCTTCAGGACTCTCCTCATGGAGGCTGTGCTTCATCCTGCATCGGAGCCCTTCTGCTCAGACCCCATGCTGAGCACCTCGGCATCGGTGCGGAGCTCACCACCAGCACTGTTCCCCCTCACCAGTGCCTAAGAAGTGGCAAAAGAAGAGCCCCCCGGCACTGGAAGGGAAACAGACTTTGGGCAAAGGACCTGTGTCAGGCCATGTGCCCGCCCTGGGGTTTCACAGGGGTACTGCTGTGGTTGGATACCGCCCTCTATCTCCCTCCCCCCCACCCCCCCCTCAGGGATTGAACTCCTGGGCGTGGCAGGGGACCCTGGATTCTCCTAGGGTTCTTGTTGCCCAAAGCGATCCCAGTGGCCAAAGAACAAGCAGGCTGACTGGCACCGCACACCCTGCACCAGGGGCTGGACTCAGCTAAGACCCCAACGCCTAAGGGAAAGCCGATCATGGCACCACTGCCCCATAGGGCAGTGGAGCACCCTCGGTCTCCGGACTGCAGGTGTAGATCCCCATCTCTGTGGCCTTGGCCTACAGTCAGAAAACCCAGGTCCCCGCCACCACATTCTCCTTCTCTAAGACATGGGACGCTGCAGTCAAGGCACTGGTCCCTGTACCACCGGTACTGGTGAGCTTCCTGTGCAGGTCACCTTCACACAGATATTGGTCCCTACTGGGGTGGGGTCACTCTCTGTCACAGCACCGGTCTCCATCTCCTCCCCCACCCCCCACTCGTCAGGCAGGCACTGGCCCTCACCTCACCAGTCACTGACCAGGGTCAGGCGAGAGACTCAGGTCTCGACGGCTCTGCCCTGCCCTGGTCACCAGAAAGGCAGTGGACCGAGTCGGACTGGGAGTTCAGCCCTTCGCCAAGGAGGAGGGGTGATTCTCTGCTGACCTGCGAGACAGGCGCAGCAGTGGCATGGCAGCAGGGACAGTGGGCTGCTCAGTGGCCATACTGGAACCCGTGGGGCGTGCCCGTGATACAGGTCCCATATTTCCACCAGTCCTCCTTGGCTGCCTCAGACAAACAGCCCCCAGCATCGCTGGCACCAGAGTCAGAACACAGTACTGAATCTGACGTTGGGGCAGCGCATTAGACTCCAGCACCTAAGGAGCTGTCCCTGGAGAGGGAAGAAGAACCTGCCTGACCCCAAGCGGTGCAGTCGTCATTGTCGTCCCCGGACGAAGCGGAGGCGGGTCCCTTCCAAACAGGTAGTCCTCCTGAGGACTTCAAGGAGAACCAAGACTTCCTTAAAAGGGCGGCTACCAATTGAGGAGGTCTCAGAGGAGTCTGATGACCTCTTTAACATTATATCCTCCTCCACCCCAGCCCGTGTCGAGCTGCCCGTCCGCTCAGTGGTCCTTAGGATTGCCAAATCACTGTGGCAGATCCCCTGTTCCATTCTGCCTACTTCTAAGAAGGTGGAAAAGAAGTATTGCGTCCCTGCAAAAGGATTCGAATATCTGTACACGCACCCTTCAGCGGCATCACTGGCCATGTCTGCTGTTAATGAAAGGGACAGGCAGGGCCAAGTCAGTGGCATGCCAAAAAACAAAGATGCCAAGAGACTGGACTTATTTGGCAGAAAGATTTATTCAGTGGTCAGCCTGCAATTTCGGGTGTCTAACCACCAGGCCCTGTTAGGCAGGTATGGTTTTAACCAGTGGAACTCCCTTAACAAATTCAAGGACCGAGCCCAGCAGTTTACCGCTTTAGTGGACGAAAGCATAGCGATAGCAAGAGGAACCCTCCAAATGGCCTGGGACATTACTGATTCAGTGGCCAGGGTGGTCGCCTCCATGGTGTCCATGAGGCGCAGTCCTCTGGGTTATCCCAGGAGATGCAGGCCACTATTCAGACCTCCCATTTGAGGAGGTGGGGCTCTTCTCTGAGCTCACAGACTCAAGGTTCCATGGCCGTAAAGACTCCCGTGCCACCCTCCAATCCTTGCGCCTTCACACTCATCAGGCCAGGAAGCTGTTCCGTCCTCCACCTCCACAGTCTAGATCCTGGGGAACTCCCCTGCTGAGTGCATACAGGAGAAAAGTTAGAGACACAGGGTCTAAGTGGCGACACCTGTTGTCTTCCCATTTGTCTGCTCAGCCTGGGCCTTCAAGAAACCAAGGAAGCCAGAAGCAGTCATTTTGAGGATGCGCTTGAGGACAACTCCCCCGTCACTTCGCAGGATCCACCTTCCCACTCTTTCTTCAACCGCTTCCGCCCCTTCCGTTTGGCCTGATCTCAGCTGACCTTGGACCGTTAGGTGCTCGAAATAATATTCTCAGGTTACACCCTGTAGTTCGTGGCCGACCCTCTCCGTCCTTCATCGGGGACCCTTCTCATGAGCAACTCCTCGTCTAAGATACCAAGAACGTCTTGCCTCTGGGAGTGGTGGAGGAGGTCCCTTGGGACATGAAAGGAAAGGGGTTCTACTCCCGCTCCTTCCTAATCCCGAAAGCAAAAGGGGGCCTCAGACCCATTCTGGACCTGCATCACCTCAACAATTCTCTCAAGAAGTTGAAGTTTCGCATGGTCTCCCTGGCCTCCATCGTCCCCTCTCTGGATCCAGGAGACCGGTACGCCGCCCTCGACTTGAAGGATGTGTATTTCCATATTTCTATTTTCCCAGGGCACAGGCGCATCCTTCATTTTATTCTGGGTCAGTGCCATTTCCAGTTCACGGCAATGCCATTCAGTGTCTCGTCTGCCTCATTAGCATTCACAAAGTCTGCTGTTGGGCAGCAGAAAGCCCTCCACCAGAGTGACCTACCTGGCGAAATGGAAGTGGTTCTCCTGTTGGACCTCAGATGAAGGCGTTGGGCCCGGGCAGGCCTTGCTGCAGTTGATCCTGGACTACCTTCTGCATCTCAAGCTTCAAGGCTTGTCCCTTTCATCTATTAAGGTCCATTTGGCGGTTATCTCAACCTTTCATCCGCTGCTTGTGGGCAGGTTGGTTTTTGCCCAAGACATGACTGCCAGGTTCCTCAAGGGCCTTGAGTGCCTCTAGCTGCACGTCAGGGACCCCATCCCTCTGTGGGACCTGAATCTTGTGTTGTCCTGGCTCATGGGACCCCCCCTTTGAATTCTAGCTTCCTCTTCTCTCCTCTTCCTTTCCTGGAAGGTCGTGTTCTTGCTTGCAATAACGTCAGCCCGCAGGGTGTCTGAGATTAGAGTCCTTACCTCAGAACTGCCCTATACAATCTTTTATAAGGACAAGGTCCAGCTGTGGCCACACCTGGCCTTCCTGCCCCAGGTGGTCTCCCAGTGTTTTCCCAAGCTGCATAAGTCGGAGGAGGAGCATCGGCTGCATTCCCTTGATGTCAGAAGGGCGCTAGCCTTCTACATTGAAAAGACCCAGTTGTTCCGCAAATCGACAATTGTTCGTTGCGGTGGGCAAAAGGATGAAAGGTTGTGCAGTATCCACTCAAAGAATTTCTTCTTGGATCACTGCCTGCGTTGGTTGCTGCTCCAATTAGGCCAAGATGCCACCTCTGGCAATCATAACCGCCCATTCAGCCAGGGCACAAGCCTCTTCAGCGGCTAATCCGTACTTGAAGTTGGTGTAAGCCAAACTCATGGAAGGACACTAACTTCTTGGGGACTCTGTTCTCAGAACCACCTCATATTGAAAGTCTCATTTCTGGCATCAGTTACCTTGGTCAGGAGGGCTTTAGAGTTGCAGTCAGTAATAAGTAAAACCTTTCTGTGGAATGTGATATAAAGGCAAGGAGGTTCTTACCCTTCTCCATAAAATTCTGACTAAAACTGATTTGGAACTTCATGTCCGTCAATTGATTGCACTTGTCTGCATTATGTCAAAAGTCCCAGTGCTAACTTGGGGAGGTAAGATTGTATACTTTGGATGTGAGAGTGGTTGGCTGTTACTTAAACAGAACCAAACCATTCAGAAAGTCACAGTGGGCTCTGGAGAAAGTTCTCAAGGTCAGGCCATCTTGGCTTAAAGAAGTGAAGAAAGCCGTTCATTTGCTCATGTTTTGTAGGTGCTAATGTTCCTGTGCCTGAATGCCTCATTTTCTGATTGAGGCAATTGCTGTCTCTGGCATGTGTTTCCAGTGTGCCTTTATTTGGAAACCTGCAGATTTGTTGCATATAACTTGGTTCACACCTTTACAAATCACTATTCTCCTCACATTGTGTTGAGAACAGATGCTGGTTTCCCAAGGGTGGGATATCTCTTGCTCACTTCCTCAGGAAAGACCCTAGTAACTGGTCTCCTAGAGTATGTGTATGTGGAGCCAATAGGAAAGTGGGGGTTACTCACCTACAGTAATCTTTCTTTTCAGATTGTATTGCTTCCCTAGAGCCACAATGACTCTTTCCCTTCCCCCTCTTACTTTGGAGCCCTGCTGGAAATAGGTCTCTGCAGGTAGAGAGGAGCTGTGGAGACCATTGTCAAGCTATTTGTATCCTCAGATTTCAGAATGCAAAACTTGAGGAAAGTGCATGCACTAGTCCAGCTTCCAGATATTGCTTTAAGATGGTTCCATTGCTGTATGATGTTTGGACATGAGACTCCTATGTTGTGGCTCTGTGGCAGCAATACACTCTGAATACAAGAGTTGCTGAAAGTAACTTCCTTTTTAAAACAAGCAAACATCCCCTTGCAGTATTTGAAACCTAAATATTACAGTACAAGAATCTGAAAGTGAAACTTAATTTTGTATATTTCTCTGTTTGCACACAAAGATAATAAATGACAGCAACCTAGATTTTTAAAATTCTCACACTTAAAAAAAAAAAGTATGTTCTGGACATATGTAAAGAAACTTGTCTGTTTACAACACATGACTTTTAAATGACTTAAGTCACTGAAATGTACTTCAATCTGTTACTTCCACTTTTTGAGGGTTAAGGGAGGAATGAGGATTGCACAGAGAAAAAGGCCAGTCTTGGTCTCCTAACAAAAATTTGGACAGTTGGCCATCTGACTGAACCATTTTTTTTCTTAATTGCTGTTTGTTAGAAGGCCCCACCAAGATAATCTTGTACAATCATTTTAGGGCTGGGTTCAGCTGGAATCATTGGCTTCTGCCTTGAGAAATCACATACTCCTCAATGTCCTTCAGAGACACAAGAAAGGGAACGCTTGTATCCGCTACCTCTCTGATCTGTAACAGTAAGGGGCACAGACAGAATGAGTAGGACTGATGGAGGATTGTACATAAGGAGCACTCTTGCTTCCCTCCACACCCACCTTTGCATGGAGAATCTGTAACAGGTTAAGGAAACTCCTCCTGAGTGTTGGCAAAAACAATAGGGGGAGCAAGAGAGAGCTTGGGAAAATCACCTGTGATCTCCATCTCTTTCAACAGTGTAGAGGATGCTCTACACCCCCAAGACGGGAGACAAGAGCAGGGTCTGAGAAAAAGCACCTGTGCAGTGCCAGCTACATTTTCAGTGGTTGAATTTATTATTACCATTGGTTGTGGTTATACGCTCAGCCATCAGAGGGTGAAGTCCTTTTGTTTTGGGGGAGCTATCTTCAGTAACTGAACGATGTTGATAGGTTCCCCCAACCACTCTCCTGGGTGAAAACCTAAAGCACATGATAACTTCATCTTGAAGGATGGTGCATGGGAAACTGGGGGAGGAAATTCTGTGGTGTGGGGTATCAGATGGGAACATAACTATGGGGAAGAAGAAAGGAAGTGTGTAAAATTATGAATAAAACTGATTGGGAGAGGGAAGGAGGGCCAGGGCAGTAAAACTCTGCTTTATGTATCTTGAACAGCCAATTCCTTCAGAGATGCCAAAGTGTAGGTGGAATTCTCTCTTCTCTTTAGCTGTGTGGTTTTATATTTTAGTGCTGTCAAGTGTGTGAAGTGAGAAAAGTGAAAAGAAGGTTTACTGAAAATACAGCTCTGAGGAAGAATAGGATATCTAATCAGTTATGTTAGTGGTAGCCCGGGACACTGGAAACTTGTGTGTACAGAATTCAGTTTATGTATGTTCCACAGACTTAAGGTTTGCCCATGGATTCTGGGTGTCCCTGGTGTTTTATGCACAATTTCAGCTTCCATTTTAAAAATATGGAAAAAGTTTATAGCTCTTCTGATCGCAAAAAAACTTTTCCCGATATGAGCTGATGCCTTGTCTGTGTTGGAGGTTTTTTAGACAAAACTGCTGAGTCTTAGTTGTTTGACTAAACAAACTCAATAACTCTAAAGGTGAACTGCCCCCATTCATCTCAATGAGGTGTGCATTAAAGGGACACAGCCAACTTCAATGCTACTTCTATCTAAAGTTTTTAACCTATTATTGTGGTAAGTAACACCTAATATTACTATAACTAAGAGGCTAGAGGAAATAATGCCTGACTGACTAACTGGTTTTGACCTCTAAAGCCAATAGCCTAGAAGCTAGCTACTTGAGAGACAGTTTCTCCCTGTTCTACACGACTGCAGTTAAGATGGAGCCCCTTTGGAGCTGCTACCAGGGTGTTCTTGGGTGGGTTCTTCAACTCTGAAATATTGTTCTGTTCTCCCTCCCCTCTCCTCAAATTCTATTACATTTAGGTCATGCTGCAAAACCATTCTATTCTCCCTAGCTTTTGGAGATGGGAAAGAATTTAGGATGGTTAGGTGTAGGAGAAGAATTTCTTTTCAGTCTTCATTTTTGCCTTGCTAGTGTTTTGATTAGAGGGATTAGACAGAATTGTTGGCTTTAAACTAATTTACAGCTTTATTTACTTTTATGAAATATTTTCAAGGGTCACTAGAGTTTTGGAGAGATGATTTATCTTTTTATACAAATTTGACATTTTAAATTAAAAATACCAGTTACTCTAAGAAACAAATGTTCTCCAGATTCCGTTATTCATATTCCACACTATAAAAATAATATTCATAATAAGTGGTAATCCTGATTATGGCTGAAATGGACAGCAAATGAAAACTCTTCAAACATTAGAAAGCAAAACAGGGTTTTAAAAATACTGTATTGAGTAGTCCTGTGTGGGAGAGCCAGACTAAAATAACTGGGAGTGCTGCAGGTCTGAACTGAGGTCTTTTTGGTAGTGTTTGTTTTTGCACTGTACAGTTAAATATAGGTCACAATTTTGGAAGTATTGGAGTGATTCCAAAGTTAAAGTTGCATCCAGACATCCATTCTAAGCTTCATTCTTTAACCCCTCTGTGTTTCCATTAGATGAAGTGATTTATCTGAAAATGTGTATTTAAAATATGTTAGAGGAATTTCTCTAGTTTGGAAACTGAAAGATTTTAAAAAATAGTATAGTTAGTATTAATATTATAGTGGCACTTAGAGGCCCCACTATGATTGAGGGCCCATCGTGCTAGGCACTATACATAGTAAAAGTCAGCTACTGCCCTGATGAGTTTACAATCTTAGTAGATTAGACAATACAAAGTGTATGAAAGGAAATATCATTATCCCCATTTTACAGAGTCTTCCCCAAGAACGCACAGGAGTGTGTGGCAGAACCAGGAATTGAACCCAAGTTTCCTGAGTCACTGGACCATTCTCACTCTCCCCCTCCTTCCTCAATCCAAAATGCAGTGTTTTTTTAAATTCTGAATGTTTCATTCTTTGGTCACATATATAAGTTTTTTAGCTTTACGGTAATTTTCATGGGAAGTTAGAAACAGAAAATATTAATGAATTGTCATTGTTAGGATTGGACCTCTGCCAGTTGCTTAATGATTAAAGTTTTAATTGCCTGATTACAGTTTTCATTACTAAGCCATTAGCACTTAATAGCAGTCTGGTTCTGCTAGGACTTAGGGGCAACCAATGTGGGCTGAGGCATGTAACTGAAGTTGTGGGCACAGAGCTGGCCAGGGTGAGGCTCTGATGGGCAGGAACCCTTAGATGCTAACGGACCTATTGTAATCCTATAGAGTACAGGTCCCCTCCTTCAGACCTCAGCAGAAGAAGAGTGGGTTAGGAGCAAGGAATGGAGGGAATCATCGAGAGGAAAGAGTTCAGAACTGGAGCTGGGCTGTAAATTAGGTATTGCTTTGTCCAGTCCCAGGAGCAGGACCAGGAAGCCAACAAAATAGTCATCTTTCTAGAGCAGCAGTTCTCAACCAGGGGTCTGAGACCAGGTTTCAGGGCTCCGCCAAACAGGTCTGGCATTAGACTCATTGAGGCCCAGGACAGAAAGCCCACACTGCCCTGACCCCACCAGCTGGGGCTGAAGCCAAAGCCTGAGCAGCTTAGCTTTTTGGCTCGCGCCCCCCCGGGGTGTGAGGCCCCATGCCGTTGCCCTGCTTGCTTCCCCCTAATGCCAGTCCTGGCTTTTATATGCAGAAAAACAGTTGTTGTGGCACAGATGGGCAGTGGAGTTTTTATAGCATGTTAAGAGGGGGGGGCACGCTCAGAAAGAAAAAGGTTGAGAACCCCAATTCTAGAAAAAATGCTGAACAGTGAGCGAAGAAACCTTTAACTGACACTCGGGCTTTCCTTGGTGTAAAGAGCTGCTCAAGCAAAGCAGTGGGATCCAGTTTGCACATTAAATCAGATTGGAAAAACAAAAATCATTAAAGGAAATACCAAAATAAACCTTCAGTTATAGTTGATTGCTAAATGCAGTTCAAGAGAAACAGTACCATTAAATACATCATTTAAAAAAAAATAAACCATAGAAATTGCAAGCTAAGGCTATATAAATAATTCCAACATGAATTTTGCTACCTAGTTCCCATAGCACTGCTGCCTCAGCTTTCCAGTTCACCAGATAGCAGCAGTGCTGGAGGCATTGTTTCTGTGCTGAGGCACCAGTGCACCAAAGTCTCTCCTGGCACTGTTGCCTTTTTGTGCTGGTGAGCTTGTGCAAATTGCTGGAGGAGCCTTTTAAGTGCATTGCCTCTTCATAAACATACTTTCCTCTTCCCCTTCAGGACCATCCCAGCTAAAGGCCCTTTTTTTCTCCATAGCTTCATACCATATCCCTAATGTCTCTGCACGCACAGTCCTTCTCCCAGACGTGCTTCTCTACTACATTCTGCTTTTAAATGTTGATCTCTGTCAATGTCTGAAAAGGGCTGATTTTTCAGTACCCCATCTATTCTTTTCTCTATTTCCCCTTCATAACCACCTCCGTTCCACAACCCCAAGCCATGCACATCCACGCTTATCCTGAATAATTGACATGCAACCTTGATTCTGACCATAAATAAAATACATTAATGTGCAAACTTATGATGATTTCAATTCTGTAATGTCTACAGACTGATTGATTGATACCAAATTGTAGAACAATTCCTAAAACAGCTCACTTATTCACATATTTTTCTGCAGTGTCTAGGAAAAGTTGTCTTGCAAACGCCTTTTATATTCTGACACCATATGTATCTTACTCATACCAGTATAAAATTATGTAAAATATAATGGGCAGTCTCACCAATTCCAGACCAATTATCAAAATATAAGAATATCTAACCATTAAATATGATCAGTGGTGAGGGCCTACCTGTTGATTGTGAGAATGAGGGTGGAGTTATGTTGGGGCCGGAAGGGAGGTTAGTTGTGGTTGAGAAAGGGGAATTTATGTGTGGAGTGTAGATAAGATTTTGAATGACTTGATGTCTTATGTTGCAAACAAAGAGCCATTAAACTGTATACTTCTAAACAAATAATATAAACACATCAGTTATCCAAATGTATTATTAAAAAAGCATTGGTCTAATTCCCATTAAAATAAAAGGAAAAAATTCTATTGATTTCAATGGAAATTTGAATTTCACCCTAAAATAGTAACACAAATCCAGGGACAGAGTTAAGATTGTCTGGACGTTGGTCACTAAGATTATAACTGTTTAGTTAGATTTATGTGGAGTACAATATAAGTCCAGTACTCTTGTTGTTCTTGACAATTTTTAAAGAACACAATAAACAGATCCATCAGTTGTGCTAGATCAACTCAAATATACACTGGCAACATAAATTATTGAAATTAATAAACCCCACACTATTGTCTGAGTCCCACACCCAGCCCTGCCCTGTGCCCATTTTCTGACATGCAAAAGAGAAAAGGTGTGCTTTACATTATGGCCTGAAGGCTAAAAGACTCAGACTTTTGTGGAGCTGGGGAGGAAGTGAGCTCCAAAGGTCTGGGGCCCTAATAGAGGGTGGCCTACCAGCTGTCTCCTCCCTTTGTGTCAAGCAGGCTTCAGCTCAGGTGTCTCTGCTGATTGTGACTGTGGCAATATGTCATGAGGAATGTTAGTCTCTTAGGCCAGAGCAACACTAGAGAGTTTACAACTGTGCCAATGCAGGCTCTCTAAAGCAGCCGCTCTAAGCTGACGGGAGAGAGCTCTCCCATCAAGTTAGCTATTCCTACCCCGACATGAGCCAGTAACTATGTCCCGCTGACACAGTGCTGTCCACACCAGCACTTATGTCAGTGTAACTTGTGTCGCTATGGGGAGGGGAGGAATTAATTCACACCCCATAGCAACATAAATTATGCTGACATACACTGCAAGATAGACATAGTCAGACAGGCAGGCCCTAGACTATTTAGAGATTTATAAAGCAACATCTTAAAATCCATCTGGAAACAAGAGACAGCCCTAGAAAGTCATAGAGCTCAGGTTTAAGATGCACTGGGAAAGAGACCGCACAGCTGTTGAATTCAGCATGAAATACTTTCCTAAAAGATTTAAGATGTAGCCCAATGTAGAGAGCATTGTAGTATCTAATTTTGATAAAGGCATGGATGATAGTTGCAAAAATCCTGCTAAGCATCCATAGATGGGGAAAAGACTGACTTGGCCGTAGCTGCTCCCTGATCTAGTAACAGCTGGAAGTCTAACCAGACCACCTGGATCACAAACCAGATCAACCAAAGGTAGGCACACATTCTCAGTCAAAGGGGCTGAAATAACCCCACAATCTCTTCCAGTTACTTATCCCAGCCAACCAGGTCATTCTGTTTTATCTGGACGATGTCTCAGCCTTTATCCATGCCCAAGTCTCTCTGCCTTCTCTTTGGGTTTGGAGTTTAAGGATGATATTAGAAGTCCTTTATGTAACCTTAATTTGTGATTTCCTTAGCTTTTAATATTTAGGTTTTGTAACATTTTCTCTTGACTTGTGCTTAATAAACTTAACTGTAACTTAATTAAGTTTTTGTTCTGGAATAGGTGTCTGTCTACTTCACGTCAGTCTTCTTTCCATGACTCTCCTCCTGACAAAGTATATTCCTGTTCTAACACACACGAGGCTTTTATATATCCCAGCTTTTCCTGCTCCTTGAACACCTTCTTTTATCCTTTCCATTAAGGAGGTGTCAGGCCTGCTGAGATTAAGGAGGTTATTGATTAGTTAAAGGAGTCTTTTGCAACTTCAAAGAGGATTTAATAATGAAAGAAAAGGGAGGGGGGAATCACATCATGAACCGCGGTAGCAGGGATTGTACTTTCTTCTTGAAAAAAGGCATTCGTGTGTCAATGTGACACTTCCAAAATGAGAGGCAGCTTTATTCACTTGTTTGAGTGGGGAGCTCAGAGCCAGGTAATCCTCAGACCTCTAATTCCTGCTCTGCCATGGACTTGGTGGGTGGTCTTTGGTGAGTCACTTACTCACTCTTTTCCCTACCTGTCACAGGTGTTGTAGAGATTAGCTAATATCTGCAGAGAACTTTGAAAATTAAACATACTATGTGTTTAGTAATTATCAAAAGATGTTTAGGTTGTAATACTAGGAGCAGCTGCTAAAAGGGCACTAACGAGGACCTATGCTTTTTAGTTGTGTAGGTGAAATAAAGGGAAGAAATTGGGACACTTTGTCTGGAAGACCAATAGAGAATTAGCAGTTGTGGTATAGGCACTATCCGGTAAGCCACGTCCTTGGCCCCACCCTCCTGGCTGTGTCATTTGTGCCTTTGCATGTTACTCATCACCTGTGAGTGCTAAGCAAGGAAAAGCCCCAAACCAAGTGTTGGGATAGGTAATCTGATGTTTTTTCTGGGTATTATTTAGCAACCCAAAGCTAACAGATTTTCAGGTAGGACATGAATGACTTTGCAAGATTTCTCTCTATAGAACTCGATCCAAAATCTTGGTGGCTTTCAGCATAGCTTTAGACTCTTACTCAGGTCTGTAGTCTAAATTTCAGTTTGCCCTCAGGCTACTCAAGTGATTGAGTTTTAATCCATTGGATGAGGGGTCCATCGTCATCTGTGACATTTGCCATGGCTATCGGAATTGATGGTGCAGTTGATGACAGCTCTGGGCCTTGTCTGCTTTAAGCTTTTAGTTTAAAATTTCCCATTACTGTGCTACGCCAGTGCACCCTAACTTGTAAAAACACTAGAGCTTTGTTCCATAGAGCCCATCACTTGTTACTGCTGGTGGAGCTGCTGTGATGGGAAACATGAAGAAATAGGTTAGAGTAGACAGAGCCATGATTCTCTCTGTTGATCTCCAGCACAGTTTGACAAGCTTGTGTAAGCTCTCACTAGTTCAAGTTGCTCCTCTTGTCAGCAGTGGAGAGGTTAGCATCTAGGCTTTAAAGTTAACCTGTTGATGAGTGGAGCTGTTGAAGTCTCACTTGATGCATATATTTCAGTCTCTTTGCAGACATGGTACGGCAGTGCATTGGTTCACTTTTGGAAGTTTATCTTTGCAATGTCAAGAATTAAAAACATACTTTTAAAAACAAAAGCTTTAGGGTCTGTACAGAGCTAAGTCTTTAAAGAACAAAATGTACATCTTTTCAACACCCAGGAATACCATTTTTCTTATATTTATTTTGAATGTGTAGTCAGTCTTACAAATCTTTACCACACAAATACCAAAAATGCAATATTAACAATTGCAATAATGAATGGTTCATATTTGGATTGAGTCATTATAGTCAAGTTTATCTATTGGGAAGGGGATAATGTTAGAGGAGCAGCCTTAGGTGTGTTGTTTCTCGGGGCTTTTTTTTTTTTTTTAAACAGTTCTGTCTCTACTCATTAACAAGCCACAGCAAGTCGTCTTGTAGTTATTAATATTTTTAACATCCCAAATGTGATGGGTTTTTGTTTGCAGGTGTGCTCTGAGTATTGTATAAATGGCAACCAAATACTAAAGTATTTATTTGTCCTCTGTTTTGCTGCATTATATTTTTCTTTAACGATGATCTCCTGAATTTTTTTTTGAACCATTCTTCTAATTTGGAGAGGTTTTCCAGTGAGAGGTTTTCAATAATGCAGTAACTATTAACAGAATTCTTCTCTTCTTTGTGTCACCATTTCTGCTACGGTAACTCCTCACTTAACGTTGTTTCGAAGTTACGTTGCTGTTCTATTAGGGAACATGCTTGTTTAAAGTTGTGCAATGCTCCCTTATAACGTCGTTTGGCTGCCTACACTGCATGTACAATTTTGAGGAAGAACAGCGACTTTACAAGGGATCATTGCACGAGTTCCTCTTCTCTGCCTCTTCCCCCTCCCTCCCAATGCTTCACCCACTGCCAAACAGCTGTTTGGTGGCACTTAGGACTTTCTTGGGGGGGGGGGATGCGGTGTGCTGTGGAGTGGGGGTGGGAAGAAGTGGGCCTGGAGTGGAGTGGGGATGGGAAGAGGCGGCTTTGGATGGGCTATTACCAGCAGGAGAGTGAGTTTGTGTGTGTGTGGGGGGGGGGGGGGCGGAGGGTGAGAAAACCTGGATTTCTGCTGGAAATGGCCCAACTTCATGATCACTTTAGATAAGCTATTACCAGCAGGAGAGTGGGGTGGGAGAAGGTATTGTTTCATGGTCTCTGTGTATATAATGTCTTCTGCAGTTTCCACAGTATGCATCCGATGAAGTGAGCTGTAGCTCACGAAAGCTCATGCTCAAATAAATTGGTTAGTCTCCAAGGTGCCACAAGTACTCCTTTTCTTTTATTAAATTTTGTGGGAAAATTGGATTCGTTTAACATTTCACTTAAAGTTGCATTTTTCAGGAACATAACTACAACATTAAGCGAAGAGTTACTGTACGAAGCCCCAGCAGGGTTACCACGTGATTTGCTAATAAATGTTTAACTATTGGTTACAAATCACATTCTAGTACTCTTTTTAATAATTGGACATGTCCACTACATATAGATCGATCACCTTTTCCCTCCACAATTTCTCTGATAGCTATCTCCATCCAATTTATATATATATCAGTAGTTCAACCTATTTATGATTGTTGGCCGCATATGCGCTCCCTCTCATGTTCTCTCTCACACACACCCACCCACCCCTGTATGGCTGTGAGCATGTCACATGGGACTGTGTGCTGATTGGTCTGAACCATAGGTTGAGAACCACTGGTATATAACCTTTTTTTAAGCTTGCTGGTGTCAGTTTGTATTGAAAGAGATGTTCTGTTGTACTACAGATTGAGGTTGCTGGATTTCTTTGCAAAGTCAAAGCCTATGCCGCCTGTGAAATTTGTCCACCCATAGCATTTCCCCATTGTCATAGATCAGGGGTGGCCAAACCCTGGCTTGCAAGCCGTGTATGGTTCTTTTACTCTTAAAGTGTGGCTTGCAGAGCCCCCCCATTCTCTGCCTACCAGACTGTGGGGAAAGCTCATGGCTTCTGCCCTGCTGCAAGGTGGTGGAGCTAGAGGCTTCTGCTAGAGATGACTGGTGTCTGCTAAGAGTGAGGGGCACAATTTAAAGGTCCCCCCCACCCAACAGCTTGAGTCATGACCTCCCCTCCCCCTCACATGCCCCCCTCTTACCCTCAGTGGCCCCTCCCTGCAGCTTCCAGGTGTTAGCTCTGCAGGGAGAAGCAGCAGCAAAAGCAGCGGCTCTCCCTGCAGCTCCCAGCTGTTTGCTCTTGCCTTTCCCAGGGTCGTGGCTCTCAGCTTGCTGGCTCCAGCAGCTGCCATGCATGGCAGGGGGCCTGGCCACACTATATGACTGAGCGGGGCCAGCAAACTCTGGCAAAAATCAGGGCGGGAGGGGGCGCACCGTGATCCCATGTGCCCCTCCAAGAGGGCACACCTGTTGGGACTCAGGGCTTCAGCCACACAGGGAGCCCTGAGCCCTAGCGGGTGCCTCCTGTTGGGCTGGAGCCCCAGCAGGTGCCTCCCAGCTCTCGAACTTCTGAAGATTGTTGCAGGCAGCTTGGAGGGTCAGTAAGTTTGGTCACCCCATCATACTGAATATTTCTTTGTTGGAAAAGTTGCCTGCAAAGGGTAAAATGTTTAGTTTCCTATTCATCCAAAGGTGTGTTTTTGTATAAAATAGTTTTTCTACAAAAAGTTGAGAAACCATGGTGCCTAACTTGAAGCTACTAGTACCATCGGAAGTTGGCTAAATTAAATTTGGTTTTCGCGTCTTTTAAAAAAACCCTCAGAAAAATATCTGCTTTAAAAAAAAAAATCAACTCTGCGTATTCCTCGGCTCTCCCAGTGTTTTAAACTCTTTAGTTCATTATTTTAGTTAGTTTGGATGCCATTAATGATGGTAATGAACTTGCATCTTTAGTTCTATCCCACACCCCAAGGGTAAGCTTTGCCAAAAGTAGGTATTCATTTTTGGAGGGCATAATTTTTTTATTACATCATGGGAACAGCAATATGCACACTGTCATCGTCATCTTGTTCAGTAAAGGCCTATTGTTTGGCTGGATTACAGTACTCCCAGTTCTACTCCTTTGAGCTGGCTGGGTTTGTCTTGCCAAATAATATTTGGAACAGCTAGATATTCTGCTTTATGGGTCTATATAAAGTAGCTGTGTTAAGAATTTATGTGGAATAAGAAGACCAAAATCTTTCTCTATGTACCTGCTATCTAGTGATTATAAAAATATTTTGAAATAAGAAAAAAAATCCTAGGTAAAATACTCATTTTGACTCTGACTATTCTCTCTGACGTGTAAGATTGCATTCTTCCCCAACAAACAACCCGTTTTATTTAATTTGCTAAAATAATGGCTTGACATCTTAAATTGCATGTGTCTTCTAGGTTATTTGAGATTTGAGTTCCCAGGTCCCTCTGTAGAATTTCTTGTCCTTTTATATCTAAAATATTTCTGGAGGGAAGACTTTCAGTCTCTATATATTTATGGCTAGCATTTCAGGTTCTGCATAATTTACTGCACAACCATTTTTTCTCCAGAAAATCATAAATTCCTGTAGATGATAATTTTAGGTAAATGCTTTGGTTAGATTAAAAAAGTATAGCTTTATATACTTATGATACCTTGTAATATGTTCTGGCAAGCTTTATTTCCATTAGTAAATTAAGTTATTCTTCATTCTTGGAAGGCCTCTGTGCATTGCCACTTGGGGACTTCTGAAACAAGGCATCATCAGGGCTGCCAGCCCTCTAAGTGGGAATCCACAGAGGCATCCCTTGAAAAGCAATAGTTGTCAGTAAGTAACCCTTCTTTATGTTCTGTGTAAATGGCTCCAAGGCTAATGCAAAAAGTAAAGTGGATATACCTGTCTGGTTCACCTGTATCACTCTAACAAAGGAGACTTAACCACTGACTCTCAAAGATGGTTTTAGGCTGGTATAAAAAGCAGTAATTCATTTCAGGAGGGGGGTGACCCAATGTCGTCATTGTATGACAAAACTTTAAATAAAAAACCCCATCTATCCTAAACAAAGCCTTCTCTGCATCAAATGAAAACAAAAGACTCATCCCCTTTTTATCTGACTGGTCCTATGAATTATTCCAAGTACTCTGAATATTATGGACAAATGTCTGATCCTTAATAAATCTAGTTTGATGTGAATTTATATAAACTGGTAGCATGGATTGCAAATGGGTAGTTAATATTTTTCTGTCCTTCAGCAATGATATGAATCTATAAGACCTACATGAGGTAATGTTTTTTCCAGCTTCAGGGAGAACCAAAACTGTACCTCACTCAATAGATGGAGGCAGTCCTGCCCTGATAGAACAGTATTAAAGTTATATCCATCAAAGAATCTACTAATACCTCCTTAAATATTGTGTAATATTCAGCTAGAAAGCAGTCAGGCCCCTGGAGTTTTGCCGTGTTCTTACTTGCTATTGCCTATAAAACTACTACTACATCTAGAGTTTCTTTCTCAGTCTCATGTCTCTTGACAAGCCTACTACTTTAGATTTTTTTTAATAACTGCAGAGCCTGGAATATCTGAAATGTACAGTTGACGGGAGAAGCATATACTTCATTATGATGTCACTTTTGCTGATTATTTTTAAATGGTAGAATGTGTTCCTCTTGAATCCTTTTAAGCTTTTGAGCCAACAACTTAACACACACATCCTTTTTCATACTTTTGTATGCCTGAGGGCTTCTTCAGTCATGTTGGTAATTAACACATTCACTTTTCTCCTTATACTGTTTAATTGTTGATTTATCTTTTGAGTCTGCAATTTTGTTTTAATTTTTCTTCTGCTTTTTCTTTTGAAACTCTGAAGTTATACTTGTCTGCTTACCACTCACTACTGCTTTACCTGCCTTCTATAGGAGACCTCTCCTTATTATTATTATTATCATCATCATTTTTATTTGAATGTTTTGAATATGTCTTCTTTAATTGCTACAACTTGATACTTGTCCTAGAGATCAAACAATTCATTTACCAGTAAGACTACCTTTTGGATCCATCTAAAATACTAAATATTACTTCCTGTGGAGCATATTCTGACTAGGGTGGTGTGACAAAGCTCTATCCTTGCCTCCGTGGGTCCCACATTTCCTGGTGGATTTCACTAGCCTCAGAGGCTCACTCTCCATGTAACCCTTCTCTAGAGAGAAGGGTCACAGTCTACTGAGCCGTTTTCATCATAAGCCAGCGAGGGAGGTGAGGAGAAGTTATCCTTCCTTGCACAGTCTCTGTTGTCTCCCACTCTCAGTGATTAATCAGGGGGCAAAGGTGGGGGGGGGGGAAACCTGGGCCCACCCTCTACTCCAGGCTCCAGCCCAGGGACCCTAATAGTATCAGCTATGGTAGCTGACCCTTTAGAATGTACAATTCAGTCTCTCCAACAGCACAACTTCCTCCCACAGCTCCTGACATGGACACCCACCTGACTAACTGGGAGGCTTTTAACTAGATTCAGCCAGCCCCTGATTGGCTTCTGGTGTCCCAATCAACCTAGTGTTCTCCCTGCCTTCTGGAAAGTTCTTAATTGGCCCCAGGTGTCTTAATTGACCTGGAGCTGCTGCCATTTCACTTATCCTGGTACCTGGTTTTTTAGTTCTTTTCCTAAAGCCAGGTTAATTCTCATTCGTTCATATAACCATTAAATCATTTACCATTAATCAACCATTTTGTTGATTTACAACATAATGTAGTCTTTACTAAATTTGGTGTACACTTTGTTAACCTGGAGGATATGCTACATGCGCATTTCTTTAAGCAATTATGTAGCTTAAGCTCCTTTATTCAGTCTTAACTTTTACATTTTTTATGCGTGGTGACACGTTTCTTATTTATTAGATGGTGGGGGTTTTTTTACTCAGGATTTGTGTCAACCTGCATTTGAATGGAAATTGGAATTCAGATTAAAATTGTACATAAAAAGCATTTAACATTTTTTTGTTTTTTTTTTTAAAAAGCCAACCTTAAAAGGTGCTAGATACATAAGAAAAAAATAAGTTTATCAAAACATATTCTGCATTTAAAACTAAGGAAGTATTAACTATAGTTAGTGAATTGACGGGTTGTTCTTGGTCACCATGGGCCAGACTTTCAAAGGTATTTAGATGCCTAAAGGTGCCTAGTGGGATTTTTCAAAAGCACCCAGCTTCCATTTAAATCAATGGGAATAAAACCAATGAGTTGGATGCTTTTGAAAATCCCACTAGGCACCTTTAGGCATCTACATACCTTTCAAAATCTGGCCCTACTATCTTCAAATTCTCAGATTAATAGCTCTTCCATCTGGCTTTTACTCATAAGTTGGAAGAGAAAAATAAATTCCCCTGCCTTTTCAACTCCCATTCAGTTTCTCAACTTTGTGTGAACTAGTTCACATGAAGAAGCTATTCTTCGCCCCGGTAGCTAAACTGAAACCATAAGTAACCAAAGCAGAAGATTTTTTGCACAACAAAAACAATGAGGAGGACTTGTGGCACCTTAGACACTAACAAATGTATTTGGGCATAAGCTTTCGTGGGCTAAAACCCATTTTTGCTGATACAGACTAACACGTCTACCACTCTGAAACTTTGCACAACAGAAACTGAAAGTACTGACATTTGGACAAATGTAAATGCCAGCGTTTGCTTCATTGTAAAGGCTGAAAATAATATAGATATTTACTTAATGCAATGTATGACATCGTAACATATTTATAAAGCTTGAATTGACCTAAAAATTTAAAGATGTTTTCCCCTGATTCTGTATATGATTTAAAAAGTAGCATCCTTTAATATCTTTAAAATTTACAATGGGTTCATTGATGCAGCATATTTTATTTAATTATTTTAATAGTTTATAGTAAATTTAGGCCTTAAATGGGTTGCCGTAATTTCAAATCTATTTTTAAACGATTTTTAAAAGAAATGTGTATTTAAATGTTTTTTACGTCTGATGTTTGTTTTAAATGTCTGATTTAAATTTTAAAAAAAAAATTTATTTTTAAAAAATAGATTTTCATCCATCCTGGTTCTGACCATGTAAAATAGTGTCAATTCTTGCATATTTTGCCACCTTAAAAAGAATTTACAAATTAATATCAGTGTTATTCTAATACATAAATGAGTATAAATAAAGTAAATAATCTTGTTACCCTGAGTGCAACCTTCTCCAACAGTCAGAGAGATTGATAATTATAATAGGTTAGCGCTGAATCTTTTTCCTTGTCTGTTGTTTTCTTTCCAGTAAGGATTTGGTATACAATTTGAAGTCTCTTCCATGTATAAAAATTTCCCCACTCCAAAGTATTCCAGTATTTTTAAAAACCCATTATCAAAAGGAAAATGGCTTTTTGGGGGGAAAAATACAGTAAACTCACTGTTGTTTACAGGAACTGGATTATTAAGATAAATCATCACTTTTTGAGTTGAAACACTTCAGGTTTAGCAAATACTATGCATTTCCTTATTTTTTGCTTCAAAAAAAAAAAAAGTGCTGAAACCAATTCTGTTGCACCCACAATTTACTCCTCCTAAAAATGAATTTCTTGAAGTAATATCTTTGAATTGTGTGCTGGATTGCTTTTGTTTTTCTGCCAGAGATTTTCTTTTTGATGACATTTTCAGTACTTTGACAATCAAAGACATAACCTTAAAAGGCAGAGCCATTGATTCTTATTTGGCTTATTCAGAAACTTTAAAATTGTGTGGGCTGGTTTTTGTTTTGTTTTTTGGTACATAGCCATTGCCATGCTACCTGGATCTGGCTTTGTCCCATCTCAAATGGATAGTCACCAGTTTCCTTTTGCAGTTTTGGTCAGCTCTCCTCTTTTTTGCAGACTAAAAAATAAATGGACACAAATCAGATGTCAAGAATTATAACATTCATAAACCAGTCGGAGAACACTTCAATCTCTCCTGTCACGCAATCACAGACATGAAGGTCGCTATCTTAAAACAAAAAAACTTCAAATCCAGACTCCAGCGAGAAACTGCTGAATTGGAATTCATTTGCAAATTGGATACTATTAATTTAGGCTTAAATAGAGACTTGGAGTGGCTAAGTCATTATGCAAGGTAGCCTGTTTCCTCTTGTTTTTTCCTCCCCGCCCCCCCCCCCCCCCCCCCAGATGTTCTGGTTTAACTTGGATTTAAACTTGAAGAGTGGTCAGTTTGGATGAGCTATTACCAGCAGGAGAGTGAGTTTGTGTGTGTATGGGGGTGGGGGGGATGTGAGAAAACCTGGATTTGTGCAGGAAATAGCCCAACTTGATTGTCATGCACATTGTGTAAAGAGTTGTCACTTTGGATGGGCTATCACCAGCAGGAGAGTGAATTTGTGTGTGGGGGGGTGGAGGGTGAGAAAACCTGGATTTGTGCTGGAAATGGCCCACCTGATGATCACTTTAGATAAGCTATTACCAGCAGGACAGTGGGGTGGGAGGAGGTATTGGTTCATATTCTCTGTGTATATATAAAGTCTGCTGCAGTTTCCACGATATGCATCTGATGAAGTGAGCTGTAGCTCACGAAAGCTTATGCTCTAATAAATTGGTTAGTCTCTAAGGTGCCACAAGTACTCCTTTTCTTTTTGCGAATACAGACTAACACGGCTGTTACTCTGAAACCAGTCACCAAAGACTTTCTCCTAATCTAATTCCCAAAGATGGTCTGTGAAAAGGTCAATTACTGGTGTGAATCCTTATGTGGCAAACGACCTCTCTTACTGAGTGTGGTGTTCCCACAATTGTGTATCATCTTATGATATAATTTCTGTTTGTAAACTTAAGTAACTCTTTCCTATTTTACCAATTCCCTGCCTACCCCACCATTTCCCTTCCTGTCCTTCTTTTCTTTTCCTACCCTCCTTTTCTTGGGTTTCACCATCTGCCATGACTTTACTACCACTTTTATCAGTTTTACCTCTGGAGTGTATTCATGCATGTTAGAGCCTTTGTTCCCTATACCAAGAGTCTGGAATATAGTTTTCTCACCTTTGGAGTATCTTGATAATAAGCTTGATCATGGAAGATGAATGTGAGTTTAAATGGAAATTCCCACCTGTAGTGAATTTTGGCCCTTCTGTTTCCTTTTGCAGTTTTGGTCAGCTCTCCTCTTTTTTGCAGACTAAATAATAATGTACAGTTGTGTCTATTCTTTACTGGACCTAAACACAGCAGAAACACAAATAAGGTGCTTTTCACTTCTTGTCTTTTTTATTGTTTCTTTTGCTTTTTATGGTAAAAGGTGCTTGTACAGCAGTTCTGAAGTAAATTTAAAAATGATTTTACATATAAAAGGCCAAATAATAATGAAAAACATATCTGCAAATATGTCCAAAAATTTTCTCTTTCAGAAACAGACAAAAAATCAATCCAATACAGTAATAATGATAGTAACAACAAACATAATCCTGTTATATTATACTTTACTAATACACTGTGATAATGAAATTAAAGTTCTGAGTTTTAACACATCCATTGTGTGGCTCAGACTACTTGCAGAAGTTCAGGAGCTCTTTGAATGGAAAGTCTGCAAGGTCACATGTCTCCTGTGAAACTGGAAGGGAAGCTTCTAGGTTAGCATTAGTGGCTGGCGGTTTCGGTACTTGTTCTTCAGAAAATGCAGTGCACTGAATGTCCTGTCACACAGCACAGTAGTAGGAAACAGGGACAAGAAAAGCAAAATAATGTTAGTTAGGGGCTTGTAGGTGTCCTCAAGCAGGTACACATTGCTCCAGAAGTCCTGTACTGTAATACTGGGCTGACTGAAGTATGTTTTCATTCTTGCATCATTGCGCATTTGCAGCATGAGGTACTTGAAATTGCTTAAATCCAAAAAGTCAAAGGAAACTAATTGGTCTTGCAATGCAGTTAGTTTGCAGCCAAAAAAACCTGAACCAGAATTGCTGAATGGGTCGGTCATGAAGGTATACTGACAGAAAAAGTTTCTCTCACTGAAATGATTTTTCAGGATCCTCCGAAAGGATACTCAGGTATTTGGTTATAGCTAAGCTGACCTTTTGCTGCACTTTCTCATCCTGATAGATGAGAAACTGATTAAGCACTTAAAAAAACTGGCAAGTCCTTTTCCTCTTCTAGGTGCTGGACAATGTCAGTGATTGTCATTCTGAATGTATTAATTACTTTAATGCTGTCAAATATCGTTAGCTGAGGTTTCTGAAGTTCCAGATTCAAGGAAGCAAGCTTTGGTAAAAACTCTTTCAAAAAGAGAAAACAACCATGTACTTCTGGATATTGTAGCTTTTGGGACAGTTGTGGGGAAACTGTTCAAAACCTCAACAAGCTCTTTCCAGAGCTCAAATGGTCTTTGTACACTGTAATTAAAATGAAGCCACAGGACCAGGTTGTAATTCAGCAGCACCTTATGTGTTTCGCAGCTCATTTTGCACAGAGTTGTGAATCTCCCTTTATTAGTGCTGCTGGTGTTGAGCACGTTGATGCACTTTTTCACTACAGAGTCAACCTCGTCCATACTTTCGATTGAAGCCTTTCTGACAAGTACTTCTTGGGGGGCAAAACAGTGAAACAAAAAGGGTTTGCATGCATTTTTCTTGGTAGCAGTTCAGCACCCCTGCTTGTGCAGTTTGCACAGTTGCTGCCCCATCAGCTGTCAGGCCACACAGGTTGTCAAAAAGGTAATGCGGCACTCCTCCATTCTCACCTGAACAACTGAAAAATGTGTTTGCCAGTTGGCCTAGCACTAAGGCTCATCTGACATAAAACGCCTTCCAAATAACAGGGCGATCACAGTCAAAAAAGAGAATAAATATGATTCCCTTGGGACATCCAGGCTCTCATCCAAGCACAGGCTGTAGAAAGCTGCAACTTTTTCAGCTATTTCATTTTGTAGAAAATTTGCTTGATCTCTTGTGCTCCTCTGTAACGTGTCGTTTCTCAGTAGTATCTCTCTGAAAATTGTATTTTCTGCTTACACGGCCAAAGCAATTTTCATCACAAGTTCTCTGTTGCTAAATGCTTTCCTTGTTTTCCCCAAAGGTAGTGCAACTTTAAAAGTAGCCATCTGTATCTGATCCACTTTATTCAAAAAAATCTCTGAGCCATCGCTGTTGTGTTCTGAGCTCGGTTTTTGCATCATGTAACAGTTCGCGCCTCTGAAATTCACTGTGGTAGTTCTGTTCAACAACCTCTGCATGAGTGCATCGTGACATTGCGTTGCGTAAATTTTAATTTGAAAAATTTATTTCTTACAAACAGCACACACTGCAACCTGTGTGGAAATGGATAACTTCAGAAACATAAGAAACTACCTTTCCCACTTGTCCTGAAATGTTTGTTTTTCTTCCTTCCACATTCTGCTTTTCTTAGAAGGCTTCTCCAGAGCCATCTCTGTATCACATTCAGGATCATGTTCTGGCACTGATTTTTTTAAAAACTTTCCGATATCAATTTATGTTTTTAACTCTTTCACCTTCTGCTAAGAACAATCTCAATTTACCCAGACACCATGCAATGATATTGGCCAGTAGTTGCTTATGGTGCTATAGAAGCATGCGATGTAAGCATAGTGGTTAGCCAGTGAATATGCTTTGTGACTTGAAAAAAACTGCACCTATGTAGTTTAGCTCTGCCTGTGCTGTATTAATATTTAGAAGGGAATGAGTGTGAATTATGATTTATGGCAATTACAAGGCAACTTTAAAACGTAATCAGCGACTCTTGGGATGCTTTGACGCATAAGCATAGTTTGACTTCTGTATTTGGGGAGCAGGTCAGGGGAGATTTAACCTGGGCCAGCCTTACAGGTGGACGATGTGGGTGACTGCCCAGGACACTGTGGTTGGGGGGCACTGTGGTCAAGAGGCAAGGAGCGGGGTGGGCCTGGGGTGTGAGGCTGCAGAATGAAGCTTAGCGGGGGAAGGCAGCAGGGAGTGGGGAGTCAGAGGGGGTCAAGGGTGCCAAAATACAAGTTTGCCCATAGTGCTATTTTGTCTAATGCTGGCCCCAGGGCTGAAGGCCAAGCCCCTCTGCCCACAGAAGGTGGGTCAGGAACTTACAAACTGTCTGCTGAGTCCAAAGTTCCTTCAGCCCCACCTGTCTCCAGAGGTGCTGCCCGGAGACCTTCAGGAGGCTGTGCGGTACAGGGTGCTGACCCTTGCTGATGGTGCCAGCAAACACCAAGGCGGCGCATCTAGGATCAACAGCTGGGTGCTTCCGGGTGGGGCTACTGGTTTACCTCCTACCCAACCCCCACTGCCCAGGAGGCTGTTGTGGACACACACAAATAGGCTGGTGGCTGCATTTGAGAAACACTGATCTAGATGTTCACTAGCCTTTTTCTTAATCAAATTCTTGTGCTGGCTGTAGTGAGATTTAACAGTTAAGTTTCTGGGTCTGTTACCGACCCTGATGGCGGTAGGGAGGGAGGATAAAGCCCTGTATGCATTGTCTATTTTTCCCCCCTTCCACAGAGCTCAAATTTAATATGTCCTTAATCAACATTTGTACGTATTGAATAGCATTTCCATTTCAGCTTTTTCAGGCACCCCTTTCATACTAATACTACTTCTTTCCCTTTTCCACATCATCCATTTTGAGCTGCAGCTGTCTTTCTGCTCCAGCAGCCTTATGCAGCACGGCAGCTCTGAGTCTGCCTGCTGCTTCTCCCATTCCACTTTACAGCACACGCTAAATCAGTGACTATCTTTTTAATTGCTGAAATCTTGGAAACTAAATCAGTCCTTAATTTCTTCAATTCAGAGTTACTCTCTGATTCTGCTTGAGCCCAGGTGAAAATACTTGTTTACAGCTCCCATCCTCTAAAAACAAGGCCTTTCCAAAGTCTTTCTCATCCCTCCCCGCGCCCCCACTCAGTACCTCTTAACAACGACCTCCCAAAATCATTCCACCTCCGTTCCCCCAATATCTCTTTAACAATAACTCTTCACCTCTTCATGGGGCAGCAGTTGTTTGCTCATTATTCCCTCTTAGCTGGCTGTGATGAAGCCTCTCTTCATAGTCTGCTTCCCTGGGAACAGGACGCTGCTGCTACTTCTGTTGTTATTCCAGCTTCACAGAGGGTAGCTGGAGAGAGGATGACTCTAGCCAGCCTGCCAACTGACTAACCAGAAGTAACCAAAAGAAGACCTCCCCACATGATTATTTTATTATTATTATAATTCTAATTATAATTGGACTTAGATGCCTCAGTGTTTTATGCACTGTGCAAACATAGATAAGATACAGCCTCTGTCTTCAGTAGCTTACAGACTAAAAAGACAAGACAGAGGGTGGAGTAAAGGGATATATCACACCTAGTGAAGGTGTATATCCATCATGTTAGTGCCACAAGTTTTTGTATTATAACAGTGGTGGGAGAGGAGGGAAAAATGAAGGGATAGCTAAAAGGAAGAACAGAGGAAGTGAGGAGAGGATAGTGAGGGGACCAAACGATGGTGATAGAAGGGAGGAAAGTTATTTGGAGCGGGGCATGGAGGGCATCTGGAGTGAAACTAAGAGTCTGAGGGCGGGGCCAGGATTAAGCAGCCAATCAGCTGAGAAGAAAGCATGTTCAGGGTAAAAACTTTGAAAAGCATAGTTTGACATCAGTGGAGGTGCCTGCTTAAACTACTTCTGTAGATGATCCCCAGCCACTGGTGGAAAGTGTAGATGAGGAATCAACTGAGAAGCACCAGCTTGCAAGGCAGAATCAAAGAAATCACTCTTTCTGATTCCCCTCCACCCTCTGGGCTCAGTTCCTTAATTTTTCTCCCCTTCTTCCTAGGAATTTAAAATGAAATAAATGAATAAGGCTATAGCCAGCTCCCAGCTCCACACTAGGGAAAGCAGTAGCAGCTCCAGCAAGGCTTCTTTCTCCTCAGCTACCCTTTGTTGGGTCATTTTCCTGTTCCAAATTCCCACTCACCATGGCTGAGTAGGCTTTTTAAGTCCTGTCTAGTAAACCAGGGGTAGTTTAACTTTCAGATAACACGAATAGTTAGCATAAGATCACTGGGGCCCCCACTAAGTTGTCAGCTCAGCATTTTGCCTGCTAGCATGGAGGCAAAGGGAAGCAGCTTTTGGCCTGATCCTCTTCTCTGGCAGCTAGGGTCACTTCAGAAGACAAAAGTATTGTACCTGGTCAGGAAGAAGAAGGTGGCCAGAAGGCCCAGGGCAGGATCTTTTGGTTTGTAACCTGTATGTAGAGGTGCGACAAAGTATTTTTGACAAATAAGATGGAAGCAGAGGGGGTGTGTATGTGCAGGCATAACCCCTTCTACCACAGTCAAAGCCACTTCACTTAATAGTGGAGGAACCCAAATTGCAGGAAAAATTAGTATCGGGTAGTTCCTAATTTGAAATATTGAATGAAACAGAGCAGAACTCTGGTGATTCTGCAGTA
This sequence comes from Lepidochelys olivacea, assembly GCF_965140295.1. Lineage (NCBI taxonomy): Eukaryota > Metazoa > Chordata > Testudines > Cheloniidae > Lepidochelys > Lepidochelys olivacea. Next base: position 263,277,926 of record NC_140411.1, on the reverse strand, counting down.
CAGTGGGTCTCAACCTTTTCACACTACTGTACCCCTGAGCAGTGGTGAGCTGGAGCCGGTTCGCACCGGTTCACTAGAACCGGTTGTTAAATTTAGGGTTCTAAAAGGGCTTCTAAATTTAATAACGGGCCAAAAGTGGCGCCTTAGGCACTGACTCAGTGGGTGCTCCGGCGCTGGAGCACCCATGGGGAAAATTTGATGGGTGCAGAGCACCCACCGGCAGCTCCCTGCCCTGCCCCATGCCCGGCCCTAGCTCGCCTCCGCCTCCTCCCCTGAACGTGCCGCCCCGCCCCGCTCTGCTTCTCTTCCCCCCACCCCATCCCAGCTTCCTGCGAATCAGCTCTTCGTGCGGGAAGCCGGGGGGCTGAGAAGCAAGTGGCGGCTTCGCGCTCAGGCCCAGGGAGGCAGAGGTGGAGCGGAGGTGAACTGGGGGGGGGGGGCGGGGGGAGGGGGGCGAGGAGGGCCGCCCATGCCACAGCAGGTAACCCGGCGGGGGGTGGGATGCACGCAGGGGAACCGCTCCCCGCCCCAGCTCACCTCCGTCTCCCTGGGCCTGAGCGCGAAGCTGCTGCTTGCTTCTCAGCCCTCCCAGGCTTCCCTCGCGAACAGCTGATTCGCAGGAAGCTGGGGCGGGGAGGCGGAGAAGCAGAGCGGGGCGGCGCTTGCAGGGTAGGAGGCGGCGCGGAGGTGAGGTGAACTGGGGCCGGTTGCGGGGTGGGGAGCTGCTGGTGGGTGTTCTGCACCCACCAAATTTTCCCCGTGGGTGCTCCAGCCCCAGAGCACCCACAGAGCTGGTGCCTAAGGCACCACTTTTGATGTGATCAGTGGGGGGAGCGGCCGCTCCCCTGGCTCCCTCCCTAGCTACACTCCCCTGCTCCTAGGAGCCAGAGGGACCTGCTGGATGCTTCCTGGGAGCTCCCCCAGGTAAGCACCTCCGGGACTCCCCACCACGCCTCCCGGCAGGTCCCTCTGGCTCTTAGGGGAGGGATGGGCACCCACTACGGTGGCCCACGAGACCCTCCTGCCCAGTTCTGGGGGTAATCAGGGGACAGGGGAGGGGGGTGGATGGGGCAGGGGTCTGGAGGGGCGCATCAAAGAATGCGGGGGGCGGGGATGGGGCAGGGGTCCCCGGGGGGACGGGAATGGGCCACGACCTCCTCGTGGGGTGAGGAGGGAACCTGTTGTTAAGATTTTGGCAGCTCATCACTGCCCCTGAGTCTGATTTGTCTTGAGTCCCTCAAGTTTCACCTCACTCAAAAACTAGTTGCTTACAAAATCAGACATAAAAATACAGAGGTGTCACAGCACATTATTACTGAAATATTGCTTACTTTCTCATTTTGTCTGTATGAAATTTTAGTTGGTACTGACTTTGCTAGTGCTTTTTACGTATATGGCCTGTTGTAAAACTAGGCAGATATCTAGATGAGTTGATGTACCTCCCAGAGGTATACGTACCCTTGGTTGAAAACTGCTACTATATTTGTCACCCTGTTGTTCACACTTCCAGGTTGTGTGTTACTTCACATTGTCAGGTGGAGACTGAGCTGGAGCTAGAAAGAGTCGAGAGCTGTTCATAGCATGGTGAGGGAGAGGGATGTATGTGGCTTTAATATTTGTTATAGCATTGATAACTTAGTTCAAGAGATTGGGGGGTGTCTTTCCCGGATCTAACTCTACCCTCCCTTCAACCTACTCCAGGTGAGACATACTATTTTGTCTGTGTGAAATTTTAGTTGGTACTGACTATTTTGTGATTCTAGCTGGATTGTGGGGGAGGGGCCTGTTAACCAATCATTGCTGCTTTGTATTTGAGCCAAGAGTTGGCTAGATACTTGGCAGTAATTACCATTCATCAGCCCTTCTCCCTGGGAGCCTTGTCCAAGTGCTGGTCTTCAGCTTTTGAGAGCAGAGGTGGTTAAGCAGACTGCCTAATGAGCAATAGGAATTTATCTTCCCTTGAGAGCCTGTGTTCTCTCTCCCTGGCTAAGGATGGCATAATTCCTTTGAAAGTGGCTAGCAAGCTACTACCTGGTGACTGTCCGCAAGATGGGGTTTAAGTGAAAACTTTAACAGAAACTGAAGAGCTTAGTTTGTGGCAGTTTGGCACAATTCATGTGTCTTCCTGTACAAATTCCAGTATTTGTTTATATCTTGTTTTTAGTATTTTTTAAATTGTAAAATGCACATTTTATGTGCTTGTGAAAATGAGGGTGTTAATACTGGCCATAATCAGACATAGTGCAAGCAGGAGCTGTACATACTTACATCTTTCAGTGCGCCTCAGTCCTGACCTGCAGAACCCACTGTTCTTTCAGCTCTCTGTTTCTCCAAGAGGTTGCCAGTCATGGTTTGTGTTTTTTTTATTTGCAATAATGTCTCTGCAGAATTAGGCTGAAACCATCTAGCCATCTCTATTCACTTACTGCATGTTTAAAATAATCTAGAGGTACTCTGATACCATGTGTATGTGGTATAAGAATCTCCCTAATAGAGATTTATGGGTCATTTTATGTCTGTATAAAGTTACAGGTAATCAACTGTATTTATTCTCTTTCTGATGTATGAAGGGTAGGAAACTGGAAAGAAATGGAGAGTAGTTTGGTGTGTGTATGTGGTTCCTCCACCCTACCTTGAAAGTAGCAGATGGTTGTGGGTCCCAGGAGATAGAGGAGATGGAGTTATTAGACTGTCAGTGGATTGAGAAAAGCAGCAACATCTGCCAGAGTGGAGACTTGTTCAGCAGCAGCAGAGTGAGCAGTAGATGATCTCTGCCTTGAACAGTCAATGGAATTGCAGTCCATTGGGGAATTGCTGTTGTGGGGGTTGTTGCCGGCAACTTTCGTAATAATCCAGTTGGTCAGGCATAGAAGGGAGATAAAGGGCCGATTCCTGCACTTCAGCCTTCTCACTTTATTGAAATTTCTTACCTCTATTTATCCATCACTAACACAACCTTAGCGTGAAAAAGTTCCTGACCCATTCTGAGCTGGGCTGGTCATGTAACTGAACAAAAAATGGACACATTGAGCATTATGGGAAAGACGCATGCTTCAAAGTGCTCTGGGCTTCTGTGATGCTGCAGCACCCTTAGAAGAGCAGGATAGACTGGGCTGCAACTATATAGGGGGGATTGCTACAAAATATAAAGGAATGTTTTGAAAAAGGCAACATACTGTTTTATGGGGTTTTGAAGTTACTTTTTTGTCTGCAGTTAAATCGCACAATACACTCTTCAAAATATTCCATTTAGTTTGAAGATCTCTTTCCACAACTTCAGCTCATTCTCAGCTGTTCCATCTCCTCTGCTCTTATTGATTGTGCTCTGTACAAGAAAGATCATTGTGCGGAAGAATATATGTGGGAATGCCCTCTTTTATTGCTGCAGAGCTATGGCACTTCAAAGGAGCAGGCAAGGGTGGAAGGGCATGTGCCTCAAAGGAATAACACTGGACATTCAGAGCTCCATTCAAGAAGAATGGCTGACTTGGGCTATGCCCTAGTAGAATTATTAGCCTTGGTTGGCCATGTCTAAAAGTGAGAATGGAGGGGGTTGAGGTGGGGGGTGGAAGAGAGCTGTGTGATTCAGGACTCCTGAGGAGGCATTTTGAGCATAACTGCCATGGGTGAAACTAGGACTGGTGTCAGTACTACTTCCGGGGGAATTCTGCACCAAAAAATTAAAAATTCTGGACACACTATTTTAAAATTCTGCATATTTTATTTGTCAAAAATAACACAATATAAATATGCCAGTTTAAATTATTTTGATACTTGCTCACAGGTATTTTGTAATAAATTATGTCTGTAACAATACAGACACACAAGATTCAGGAAATGTTTTTTGACAAATAGATTCCTTACTAGCCATATTAATACAGAACTTTGAGTAATAATTCATTTTAACTACAATCCAGAAACGTATTTCCTGTGCCCCTCAGAAGCAGTCAAAGGCTTGGGGGAGTCAGGGGTAATGGAGGAGCTGAGGGAGAGGTAAGTAATTGCTGGGAAGAAGCCTGGGTGTGAACTTGGAGGGGTGTGGGTAGAAGTAGTATGGAACAGTTGGGTTTTTTGGGGTGGGGGATTGTTAGGGAGCCTCCCCCATGCAGACCCTGGCTGACCCCTAGCCTTTCTCATTCAGTCAAACACATCTGCCCCTGTCCCCATGTGTCCCTACTCCCCCACTGAGCCACCCTGTCCCCATGTGGTTCTGTACCCCCCACTCCCATTCATACCCCATCCCAGTCTGTCCTCACCCACTAGCCCTTCTAAGCCCCAGTCTATGACACACCCCCCCCCCAGCAGCACCATGTGCCCCACACTGTCTTCCCTTCCCAATATCCTGTGCCTCCTGATCTGGTCCTATGGGCAGGGCGCTGTGAGGGATGCAGCCTCTTCTCTTCCCTATCCACAGCGGGGGCTGCTCTTGCCTGGGTGTGGCTGCTCTCTCTTCTGGTGCTACAGCAGCCTTCAGTGGGCAAAAGGGGTAACTGCAGTACCTCTCCAGCAGAATGTATTTTCTGTGGAGAAAAAAAAAATTATGCACTAGACATGAATTCTGTGCATGCACAGTAGTGTAGAATGCCCCCAGGAGTACAGTACATATGATTCTCCTGTGGTTGACTTTACAGGCAGGACTTGATAGTTTGCCAGAAAAAGCCATTTGCTACATGTTGAGGCTGGTTATAGTCCCATGAGTAAGTGAATTACAAAACTTGCCTAGAGGTCCAAGCACTTAGATATAGAATTAAAGTTCTAGAATTTTTACCTTTGGAAACCAGGTACTTTTTCTTTTTCTGACAAGTAAAAGTAAGTTAGTTGGCTTTTTTATCCTGGACCTCAAGGACATTTTCTTATGTCATAAATATTGTACTAGTTTTTCATGATTGGGAGTTGCTGCTTAAAAGACACCCAGGAGTTGATTTAGTTAAGGATACTGCAGATCAGGATTAAGGAGCATTGGCATAAGTGAGAAGACTGGATTTGTACAAGTCATGAGAACTGGCATCTCGGACTTTCCCGTTTATTACATCTGCTTTGATTCAAAGAGGCACCTGGCATATGGTTGGAGCTGATTTTGCTTTTATACTCAGTCATTTACATGTTAAACTACATCCTTCATTGTCTGCATGGCATGGTGTGGAGAGCAGTGAATACCTTTGTCAATTTTTTTCCTGATTTTTTTTTTTTTAAAGGGTGTTATACTATAACCCCCTGCTTACTATAGAGACAGGAACTTTTCTGTGGATCAGATCTGAGACTTACTTGGAAATAAGACCAGTTTTAGATCTGTATCTATATATAGTCTGCGTTCAAAAAACAAATTTGTTACGGTCCAAATTTCAGGTGATTCTGACCAATTGTTCAAGCACTTATTTTTGTAATGCTTTTTGCCACATTTTATCTCTAAAACTGAATTTCCTGTGTTTGTTATGGGTTTATTTTTCATAACCATAGTGTTCTTGCAGGTATTGGGGTGGATTTTTTTGTTGTGGTGGTGCTTTCAACCTTAAATGGAATCTGTGCTAGCCACATGACTGGTCCTTTTATAAAGAAGGGAAATTTTAGCCTGTCAGAAACAAGCTTTCTTCAAAAGCTTACATTAGTTTATGCTTTTGAAAAACACTTCCTTTACTTAAAAAGTTGCTCTCTGAATGAAATACACAGTAGGCCTAATTCTCTAAAGCCATTAAGGCTGCAGTAAGTCAGTGAATAGCTCACACTCTGTTGCATTCACACCCATCTGATAAAACGATTAAATATATGAACCAGTTGAGATATTAGGAATAAATAATGGAAATTAAAAATGGTCATCAGATAAGTTCTCACACTCTGAAAATAAATGTAAAAAAATTAATTGTGTGACTAATTGCACTGTTAAACAATAATAGAATACCATTTATTTAAATATTTTTGGATGTTTTTTACATTTTCAAATATTGATTTCAGTTACAATACAGAATACAAAGTGTACAGTCCTCACTTTATATTTATTTTTATTACAAATATTTGCACTGTAAAAAAATATATTTTTGAATTCACCTAATACAAGTACTATAGTGCAATCTCTTTATCATGAAAGTTGAACTTACAAATGTAGAATTATGTAAAAAATAAATAACTGAATTAAAAAACAAAACAGTGAAGTGGGCAGCATTATCTCCCATAAATGTAAACAAACTTCTTTGCCTTAGCGATTGGCTGAATGAGAAGTAGGACTGAGTGGACTTGTAGACTCTAAAATTTTGCTTTGTTTTTTTGGTTACATAACTGCACTCAAAAACAATTTTACATATTTAAGTTGCACTTTCATGATAGAGATTCACTACAGTACTTGTATGAGGTGAATTGAAAAATACTTTTTCTTTTGTTTATCATTTTTACAGTGCAAATATTTGTAATAAAAATAATATAAAGTGAGCACTGTACACTTTTTATTCTGTATTGTAATTCAAATCAATATATTTGAAAATGTAGGAAAAAATCCAAAATATTTAATAAATTTCAACTGGTATTCTATTGTTTAACAATGTGATTAAAACTGCGATTATTTGTGATTAAATTTTTAAATTGCAGTTAATATTTTTGAGTTAATCACATGAGTTAACTGCAATTAATCAACAGCCCTAGTACAGTAACTCCTCACTTAATGTTGTAGTTATGTTCCTGAAAAATGCAACTTTAAGAGAAACTACGTTAAGCAAATCTAATTTCCCTGTAGGGAAATTCGTTTTTGCTGGACAAAAGGCATTATATACATATACAGTATAAGGTTTAAACAATTTTAAACAAGCAATTTAATACAGGTGCTGTACTGTAGTTGGGAGTTGCCCCCGCTTTACCCCACACAGGCACAGCCCACTGCAGACAATGAGACAGGCAAGGAGGCTGAAGGTACTACTGTAGGCTAGGAAGCACCTTGCGTAGCTGCAGGGGCAGTTTCTCCTACTGTGCAAGCACAGGCACCAACTTTGCAAGGGGCTCAACCCCCGCCTCTGCCCCTGGCCCACCCACTCCACCCCTTCCCCCAAACCCCCACCCTTGCCCCGCCTCTTCCCACCCCGCTCCACCTCCTCCCTAGAGCATGCTCCTCCCCCAGACCTCCTGAACGCCGCAAAACACCTGATTGCTGTGGGCAGGGGATGGGGGAGGCTGCATGCCGCCACCTCCTCCCCTGCCCTAGCCTCCTGAATGCCTCAAGCCGGCTGACTGCCATGAGCAGGAGGAAGGCACTGATCCGCAGGATGCGCCGGCAGGTGGGAGGCGCTGGGGTGCGCTGTTACAAGTTGTGCAATTCTCTCTTATAAAGTCGCTGCTCTCCTGGAGAATCCTGCAAGCTGTGGACAAAGCAGGCGGCCAAACAAGGGAACATTGCCCAACTTTAAACGAGCGTGTTCTGTTATGGAGCAGGGACGTAACATTGAAATAACATTAAGCGGGAGGAAGTTAAGTGAGGAGTTACTGTACCAACATCTTTGTATCATTGAAGGCCTTTATTTTGGAGACATGCCATTCTTGTGACATTGCTGTTTTTTCCCCAGTGGCATTTCCCTTAGCACCAGGTATACCTCGTCTTTATCTTGTGTGACAAAATGCTCAGGTTGGCCTCAGTCCTCTTGGATTGACATGTCAGTGGTAATGAAGATTTGGCCAGATGAATCAGGTAGTGATTTTTATACCAACTGGGGCCCCTAATCCATTCTCTGTACTGCTAATTCTCATTTTAAAGTTGCCACAGACACATTCAAGTCTTCATACTGCAATTCCAGTGCTGAGGTCATCATTATGTTCTGAAAGAATGGTGTCCTAGTAGGTGCAAGGAATGTTGAAAGTTCTGTTAATCTGGTAGAGCCGTCTGCTGTTTGACAGTACATTAAGTCCAGGTACCACTGCTGTGCAAAAGTATGTTGTTCGAAAAACCTCTTTGTTTCACCTACTGGATGGTGGGACCTATTATTTGATGTTTAAAGGGGATGTAATCTAAAGAGTGATCTTTGGGACCTGGTGGTTCTTGATACATTTTGAGAAAGTAGTGCCTGAAACTGCTAAAGTTTGTGTGGTGGAAATACCAGGAAAAGGTGTGTGGAGGGAGGAGATAGAGGGCTCACCAATTTGCTAATATTTCTATCTTTCCATCCCTTTCAGAAATGTTCCCACTGCCAGGAGCCAGGAGCCACCTTAGGCTGCTACAACAAAGGTTGCTCCTTCCGATACCATTACCCGTGTGCCATTGATGCAGGTAAGAACAAATAAGATTAATAATATCTTACACTTATAGGACACATATTGCCCCCAAAGTATCCCAGAGCACTTTACAAACTGCTGTACTCTGAGTCTCGTAACCCACCATGGGAATACAGTAATGGAAGGGGTGGAGCATGGCAGCTGATAAAACAGTGCACAGCAGCACTTTGGAACAAGTTGGATTGAGAAATGTAGAAGAATCTTCTTGAAATGGCAGAAGGAATTTTAAATTTATAGAATGCAGCAAAAAAACCTGGAATTTAGCCAAGACATGGGAGATAAACCCCCTTTCCCTGTGAAAAATGTACAGGCTGTTTAAGGACTCCCAATAATCAGAACCTCTGATTTTTCATGTCTTCTGAAGAACAGCACCTCCTGCAATGACATGCTCCTTAACAGTACAATTGGGCATTAGCCCAGTAGATTCCAAATGGAAAGTGTCACCTGCTGAGTCATAAACGCCACTTCAGCAGCACCTCATTTGTGCACACACAAGTCTCTTATCCAAGCAGTGACATTGCTCAGTTCTGGTCAGCTATGAAATATCAGCCTGGGTGGTATAGCTTTTAGAGGAGGTGCTTCTTTTGCTCAGTGATCAGAGTACTACTGCTATCTGTGTGTGCAGTTGTCCTTATGACTGTAGTGTCTGGTGTAAACGTAGATTATTTAGAACAGTGGTTCTCAGCCAGTGGTCCAGGGACATCGGGGGAGGGGGCAGGTTAGAGGAAGTCTGCCAAAATAAACCAGAGAGCAGGGTTGGTGTTAGACTCACTGGGGCCTAAGGCAGAAGACCGAAGCCAAAGTCCAAGCAACTTAACTTTGCTGGGCCCCCTGTGGCGTGGGGCCCTGGGCAATTGCCCTGCTTGCTATCCCGTACCACTGGCCCTTGCTTTTAATCTACTGGATATGCAGAAAAACAGTTGTTGTGGCAGAGGTGGGCTGTGGAGTTTTTATAGCTTGTTGGGGATTATGGGGGGAGATCAGAAGGAAAAAGGTGGAGAACTCCTGATTTAGAAGACAGAAGTAGGGTTGGGCATTTGAATGGTCCAAAAGTTATTTATCAAATATTTTAAAGCACTAATTTATTAGAACAGTAAGAATGGTAACGAAGAAGAGTCGGACCTTATGGTCTCCAGTAGACTTGCCCTTAGATACATATGCTTAATTATAAGAAACAAGTTACTTAACTGAGTTATTTTAACTCGGAAAAATGCAAAACAGTATTAAATGAAGTTGTAAAAAAATGAAAGAAGGGCGCCATGATTCAATCAAAAAGGTAAGCCACTGCCTACATCAGGGCATTCTTGCTGGAATATTTGACGATATTTGACCAAGGTCAAACAATAGGTAGTCAGCTGACTTTATTTGACTGATTGATTGACCAGCTTGCCAAACCTATACAGGATATTTCGTTGCAGGGGAAGGGGTGAATTTTCTGAACTTCATATCTTCCTGTGTATGACTGTACAGCACCTAGCACAATAGGGCCCCAACCTATTGGTCCTCTACGTTCTACCACAACGTAAATGCTAAATAATAAAACAGAATTAAAATTGCCGTGGAATTCAGGGTTGTTTGACATTGAATTTGATCCAGTTATGCTACACAGTAGATGAGGCCTTGACACACACTTTAAAATTACACACCAAAAAACTATGTTAAAAGGACTTTATTAATATTACAGAGTCAAGCAGTCAGGAAATGCCTGAAGTAAATTGCCTCTGCAATCATAATGCAGCTCCTTTGTGCATATGCATTATGATACAATATTTATTTTCGAGATCATACTGTTTTTTTCCATAGGACCCCTACCTTATTCAGTGCACAGAATTTATGGTGCTCATTTAATGAGTAGCTATTCAATATTATGACAGGTTTCAGAGTAACAGCTGTGTTAGTCTGTATTCGCAAAAAGAAAAGGAGGACTTGTGGCATCTTAGAGACTAACCAATTTATTTGAGCGTAAGCTTTCGTGAGCTACAGCCCACTTCGTCGGATGCAGACTGTGGAAAATACAGAAGATGTTTTTATACACACATACAAAAAGAAGGATTCTAGGTGGACTCCTCCTGAAGGTCAAGACAGCAGACTGGACTTCTACATAGAGTGCTTCCGCCGATGTGCATGGGCTGAAATTGTGGAAAAGCAGCATCACTTGCCCCACAACCTCAGCCGTGCAGAACACAGTGCCATCCACAGCCTCAGAAACCACTCTGACATCATAATCAAAAAGGCTGACAAAGGAGGTGCTGTTGTCGTCCTGAATAGGTCGGAATATGAACAAGAGGCTGCTCGGCAGCTCTCCAACACCACTTTCTACAAGCCATTACCCTCTGATCCCACTGAGAGTTACCAAAAGAAACTACAGCATTTGCTCAAGAAACTCCCTGAAAAAGCACAAGAACAAACCCGCACAGACACACCCCTGGAACCCCGACTTGGAATATTCTATCTACTACCCAAGATCCATAAACCTGGAAATCCTGGGCGCCCCATCATCTCAGGCATTGGCACCCTGACAGCAGGATTGTCTGGCTATGTAGACTCCCTCCGCAGGCCCTACGCTACCAGCACTCCCAGCTACCTTCGAGACACCACTGACTTCCTGAGGAAACTACAATCCATCGGTGATCTTCCTGATAACACCATCCTGGCCACTATGGATGTAGAAGCCCTCTACACCAACATTCCACACAAAGATGGACTACAAGCCATCAAGAACACTATCCCCAATAATGTCACGGCTAACCTGGTGGCTGAACTTTGTGACTTTGTCCTTACCCATAACTATTTTACATATGGGGACAATGTATACCTTCAGATCAGCGGCACTGCTATGGGTACCTGCATGGCCCCACAGTATACCAACATTTTTATGGCTGACTTAGAACAACGCTTCCTCAGCTCTCGTCCCCTAATGCCCCTACTCTACTTGCGTTATATTGATGACATCTTCATCATCTGGACCCATGGAAAAGAAGCCCTTGAGGAATTCCACCATGATTTTAACAATTTCCATCCCACCATCAACCTCAGCCTGGTCCAGTCCACACAAGAGATCCACTTTCTGGACACCTCAGTGCTAATAAACGATGGTCACATAAACACCACCCTATACCGGAAACCTACTGACCAATATTCCTACCTACGTGCCTCCAGCTTTCACCCTGATCATACCACATGATCCATTATCTACAGCCAAGCTCTGCGATACAACTGCATTTGCTCCAACCCCTCAGACAGACAAACACCTACAAGATCTCTATCAAGCATTCTTACAACTACAATACCCACCTGCGGAAGTGAAGAAACAGATTGCTGGAGCCAGAAGAGTTCCCAGAAGTCACCTACTACAGGCCTAACAAAGAAAATAACAGAACGCCACTAGCCATCACATTCAGATCCCAACTAAAACCCCTCCAACGCATTATCAAGGATCTACAACCTATTCTGAAGGACGACCCAACACTCTCACAAATCTTGGGAGACGGGCCAGTCCTTGCCTACAGACAGCCCCCCAACCTGAAGTGAATACTCACCAGCAACCACACACCACACAACAGAACCACTACCCCAGGAACCTATCCTTGCAACAAAGCCCGTTGCCAACTGTGCCCACATATCTATTCAGGGGACACCATCACAGGGCCTAATAACATCAGCCACACTATCAGAGGCTCGTTCACCTGCACATCTGCCAATGTGATATATGCCATCATGTGCCAGCAATGCCCCTTTGCCTTGTATATTGGTCAGACTGGACAGTCTCTACGTAAAAGAATAAATGGACACAAATCAGATGTCAAGAATTATAACATTCATAAACCAGTCGGAGAACACTTCAATCTCTCTGGTCACGTGATTACAGACATGAAAGTTGCAATATTACAACAGAAAAACTTCAGAAACAGACTCCAAAGAGAGATTGCTGAATTGGAATTAATTTGCAAATTGGATACAATTAACTTAGGCTTGAATAGAGACTGGGAATGGTTGATTCATTATAAAAAGTAATCTATTTCCCCTTGTTTATTCTCTCTCTCTCTCTCCCTCCCCCCCCCCCCCCCCCCGGACTGTTCCTCAGACGTTCTTGTTCAACCCTGGATTTGTGCTGGAAATGGCCCACCTTGATTATCATACACATTGTAAGGAGAGTGATCACTTTAGATAAGCTGTTACCAGCAGGAGAGTGGGGTGGGGGGGGAGAAAACCTTTTGTAGTGATAAACACCCATTTTTCCATGGTCTGTGTATATAAAAACATCTTCTGTATTTTCCACAGTATGCATCTGATGAAGTGAGCTGTAGCTCACGAAAGCTTATGCTCAAATAAATTGGTTAGTCTCTAAGATGCCACAAGTACTCCTTTTCTTTTTATTCAATATTATGTTTTCTCATTGTTCAGTGTGTGACTCTAGGCCTTATTGACTGTACACTAGTCAAACTCTGCTCTGCAGACAGAATTATTAATTTTCTCTTGGGTTTTTCTGTGGTGCTCATCACTGTACCATGAGTGTTCCACAAATGCTAATGAATTTATGTTCATATCACCCCTGTGAGATGTGGAGTGTTATCCCCATTTTACAGATGGGGAACTAAGGCACAGAGAGATTAAAGTAAAAAATGTCCACTAATTTTGGGTGCTCAATTTGAGATGCCTAGGACATTGTTTCAGGGTACTCAGCATTTTATGGCACTTCATGTGTTCAAAGCATAGCTTGCATTGACATCAGTTGCAGCTGTGGGTTCTCACCTGTTCTTCAGATCAGAGCCCAGTATCTCAAGCTGCACACTTGGAAAATGAGGAATGCTCAATTACTTGATCATGCGTGAAAAGTCTGGGTTAAGTGACTTGCCCAGCATCACATAAGAAAATTCTGTGGCAGAGGCAGGTATAGAATTCAGTTTTCCAGGGCAGCATTCAGCTGACCTAACCATGAGTCCATCATCTTTCTTCCTGCTATCCTCTGCCTCTTTCCCTGCACACCTTCCAGCTTCTGCAACATGAAGGAGGGATCCTATAAACAGTCTCCTCCACTACACAACCCTGATTCATCACAGAAGCTGTGCTGTGCTGTGCACTGAATGAACATGGGTTCTGTGGAAAAAATGTCATCATGTAATTTAAAGACTGTCACATAACGCATATGCACAAGAAGGCCAAATTTGGCAGCCTTACTGCTGGCATTTCCTAAAATTTTTAAATACTTCATGTTCTTTTAACATAGTTTTATGTGTAACTTCCTAGATCTTGAAAAAACCAAAATTCCATCATGTGGCATCATAGTGACACCCATATGTTGTTAGCAGGATTGAAATCTAGATCCACCACACACATACTTTCTCTTTGAGCTAACGGGGTAACTGAGAGTAGTGGTAAATTGTCATACTCTCTGTGGACCTGTACTAGAGGGGGATGAGATACCTTGCAAATGGGTTTCACAGATATTTGTAACAGAAGAGGAATGGTGAGACTCTGGAGTCTTGGATTCCATTCCAGGCTCTGTAGGCAAGTGTGCTTTACTGGATATAGAGTCTTCTGCCCATTTCTCCACAAGTGATTATTTCTGCTCCATCTCCTCCAGCTAGTCCCTGTCCCAGTCCTGTATCTTCTCCATCCCTGGTTCCTTTTACCAGTTCCATTCTCCTCAGCTAGCCAGTTCCAGTTCCTCCCCTTCTGGTTCCTCAATTGATATGTTTCTTTCCCTCTCTCTGGTTTCCAATCATCATCCCCAGCCCCCACTGGCTCCTAGTCCAAGTCTCTTTGCCAGCCAGCCCCAATTTCTCACCCAGCTCCTCATCTGATCTGTCTCCCCTCTGCATTATTTGTGTTTTTAAAAAACAATTCTAGGAATATTTTTGGTAACAAGCATGTTTGATTTTTAAACTAAATACTTCCCATCGTTTATAAGTATTTTAGTAGCAGATTAAATTTTGGTATTTGAACTACAGAGAAGAACAAGTGTAGCACAGCTACCTTCCTCCTTTTAGTGTCCGAGTCCATTATCGATAAGCAACAAAAACAGGAACTGAATGCTAATCATAAGACTTTGTACTAATATACTGGATGACTCTTATTTTTATTTCTGGTCCTTATAGCTCAACAGGGGATCAATTTGCTGGGGGATGTCCCTTTAGGATAACAGTTAGTGCTCTGTGCTTCTGCACTGAAGATCAGTTTTCAGTCCTAGATCACTAGCCTGGTCCTAAATAAACCAAGTTTTGCACCACTGTTTCTGATTGGCTCTTGAGGAGGCACATGGTTAATAAACCTGCTCCAGTCTGTACGTATGAATGCTTTTATATACCCTAACTCAATCTTGTGCTTGATCTCCTTACATACAAAATAATCCTTATCAAAATAAGACATCCTGGTGTGCAAGAGAGCTGAACTCTAGCTCTCCAAATCAAAATTAAACAGTGCCACTTAAATAATTTCTGTATGAAGATAGGACAAAGACAATGGGGAAATCTAAGCCTGTTGAAAAGGCAAAGAAATTTCTACCCAAATCTGAGGAGGCATTGGAGCATGCTGAACACTTCAAATATTGGGGTGGCATGACTACAAGGAAAGCCAAATCGACATAGAATTGGACTCGTGGCTACTGCTCTAACGACACTCAGCCAAATTTAGAGAAGCAAAGGTATTACTATGAAGTATAAAATGAAGTTGCTGCAGTCTTGTCTTCAGCATCTTGCTTTATGCATGGTAGATGTGGATGCTACAGAAACAGAACATTGACACTCTCTGCCTTCAAAGTGAAATGCTACAGGCAATTGCTGCATGTTAGCTATACATTGCACACCACTAAGAAGGAGGTAATCACCCAGATGTACAGCATAACTGAAGTGATATCTGATATCAATAAGATGGTAAAAGGAAACTTGAGTTTGTGGGACATGTGGTTTGGGTGAGAGGAGGAAGAATGGGAGCAAGTTTTGCAGGGACTGGTGCCGAATGCCATGGTCAGGGGGCACCTGTGGTGAGTGTGATTCAACGATGTGGCTGACTGGGTGATATGTGGAATGGCATGTTTCACGAGGCTGTGTAAGGACGTGTGGAGGAAGATTGCTTGCCCATGACTCCTGTGTGTTGTGTTGTGTTTACTGTTCGTTTTGATGTGACTTTATGGTGCTTTTCACTATGGTAATAATAATAATATGGAAATGGCTATTGTTAACGTTTCATCTGTGTTTAGCTTTCATCTGTTCAGATTTATAAAGAATCACTGACGTCTGAGATAACTTAGTCCTAGAGACATCTCCATGGAAACAGGATTCTTGTTTCTTGAGATTTCGCATCCACTCCCTCTATTTTTTTTTCTTTCCCACCTGGAGTCAAATCCTGATTGTTACATCACAGTTGTCTCCACAGCATCCATATTATGTGATATCACAAACAAAGGATATGTACTCTATAAACAGAATAACTAGCAAATGATGAACTCTTAAGGGACAAAAGTCCTCTTTGCTTGCAAATATTCTTTGTGAAGGGTAACAAACCAGAGAGAGAGACAAAGTACAAGGAGATATAAGCATAATTGCTTGTTAAAATTATCCTTTGTTGTACATTTTCCCTGACTCTTCCATGCAGGAAAACCTGCTCAAACAAGGTGTGTGGCTGCCTTTTCATCTTCCTCCTTGAACTGACCATAGCTTGATGTATTGTTGTCTTGCTATCTAAAATTACCTCTTGGAGCTGATTTATAAAGTTTACTTGACTGGGAAATTAAATGTGTTACCTTAGGTCACCAGTTAAAACCAAGGCCAAGTTGTTAGTAAGCAAAAGTTTTTTCCATCTTATGAATAGTCAGTGGCTGTTGTGAAATGAGCTCAGGGTGTCTCTCCCATTCCAGTGTGGAGATCAGCGTCCCTAACCTTTAACACTAATTACCACAGTTGGCATTAATTGGCTCCAATGTTAACATTTATGGTAAAAAAACGACAAAGAATGAATAATAGATATTGAGCTTTTCTCACCCCCACACGTGGTCCAGATCCAGGGCATGAGGTATCTTGACAGAAAACAGTGTGTGGAAGCTTATACTGCCCCCCTCCACATGTGCCCTTCCCATCTGGGGATGAATGGAGGATTCATCTGTCACCAGTGCTGAATTCACTAAAAGGAGAAAACATCTTCACTTTTCATTATTTTTGGGTTTGTTCTGATGGTTACAGTGTTGTACAATGATAATTCATGGTACAGTCTCATTGTGCAAAATTCCTATCTTTATAATGAGACAGTCTTTCCTATACTTTTGAAATTGAAATTTGAATTTGAAATTATTGCCCTTAGCGCAGGGATAAGGGTTTTTATTCTCTCTCTTTTTTAAATCTCTGAAGTAATGAAGCCTATTGCATGCTACTTCCTTTTGACTCAGGCCAGAGGCATTGATCTTGAAACTGAGAAGCATTTCTTACCAGCAAAGCAAACTCTGCTTGGGTGTCTGGAAAGCGTTGCCCTGGAGCCCTAGGTGCTGTCTGTTTAAGCTCATCTAGCAGATTGGAACAGCAGAGAGCCGTAGTTATGCTACATACTTTTAAAAGTTTTTTAATTAGCACATTTTATTAACCACTGCGATACTTGCTGGCAATCTGGGGACACTGGAGAGGACATGTGGTCATAAATGCCTTGCTGAATTTTTACACTGATGATCCACCAGAAATAATGAGATGCTGGCTGAGTAACATCAGGTATTTGGAGGTGATGTCAAAAGATGACCAAGAGTGGGGTAGCACCATAGATGACAATACCTAGCAGATGCAGCTGAACCCCCGATGGAGAGGGCACTGCTGCTTCAAGATTTGATTGTGAAATGGAAATGTGGGGCTCTTGGAAATCCCTAAGTAGAAGGCTGGAGCGCCAAAGTTTGCACTGCCTTGTTGGCTTTAGTGCACCCTCTTCTATGGATATAGCACTTACAGTTCCAGGAGCTGTTAATGTAGCACTTGTTAACAATGCTAAAGTCACTTTTAAAAACAAACTTGATCTGTTCTAGTGTCCTTAAAAAATGTGAAGTCATTAAACTGTTTCCTAGATTAGTGAAGCTTCACATTTACAGAGTGTGGAAGCAGATCCAAGAGCAATATGAATGACCCTGTGGTATATCAAGCATGGTGTCAATGAACAAAACTTGATCACTAGATTTGGGGTTGGAAATAAGTCACAAGACACACACCAACTTTTTTCTGCCCCTGATATTACAGGTACTTTGTGATAAACATGAGGGGAAGTCCCTTTCCTCTGAAACATAAAGCAGGGATAATATGCTAAGATGAGATGAGTGTATCTGGTCTTTCCTGTCTTTGTATTTCTAAGGGTTAGAATCCATGAAGCTAGGAGAGATTTGTGGGTTTGCTCTGACTTTTACTCATTATGCAGCAATGAGGCATTTGGGGAAATTTGGGCTTGGCATATTGATTGCAGTAAGGACAATATCACTCAGGTCTCTTGGTAACTTAATTTACTAAAATATTCCTGAAACCCCTTTCCTCCAAAAAAAAACCCTTCTAGTAATTCTAGAAGAGATCTCTGAATACATCTATCTGAAAGGTATGATGAGTGTGTACACATTATGCAAGGTATACTTTTATAAATAAAATAATCAAATTGCTGTCTGTCTTCTCCTCTAGATTGTTTACTAAACGAAGAGAATTTCTCAGTGAGGTGCCCCAAGCACAAGGTAAGAGGAAACCTCTTCCCTGCTAGGTCCATTCAGTGCTATCCTCCACTGGGCTCTGACTACATTTGTTTTAATGAAGTAATTTTATACCCAGATAACGTGTTTGAGAGGGAGGAGATGCTTTTAGATGAAGCCGTGTGGGTGGGTTGTTCTATGGGGAATGCATTTTTGGGGATGAGTTTCTACCTAGAAGAATACAGATTGCTTAAGAAGATATGTGAAGCCTACTGTATGTCTTTGCTAGTTGCTGTCTGGACCTTCAGAGAGACTATATGAAACCCAGCCTAATTCCCTATCTTTTATGGTACAATCAATACACTACTACTTTTTGAGTTCTGTACTGCAACTTTTTGGTGAAGGTTCTTTCTGGGATTTACCAGGAATGCAAGAAGGAAGGAAAAACATCTCATGGAAAAAAATTCACTCAGCTGTTGGAAGCAAGGACTTGCCAGAAATAGAAGCAGCTTGTCATAGTTCAGCAGTTACCAGGTTGAGTACAGTTACTCAGCTGATTCTGCTTCCCTCACATCCTCAGTACAAGTTACGGAAGCATCCGTCTGTATAACTAGGAGATCGAAAATGTCAGGAGGAATGGCGTTTCTGGTGGCTAATAGAAATCTGTTTAAATTGTATGAGAGTATAGACAGCACCACTTGTAATTTAGATTTTGGGAGAGGGGGATTCTGCTCCTTAGCACTTGCAAGAATGCTTCAGAGAAGTCAGGTTTCAGTTACTCCATTCAGGTACTTGTCAGCAGCTCTCTTCTGCTGTGCCTTGGATTAGACTGACATCTGGTGGCTTCTGGTATTTTTACAAGGTAGTTCTGAAAGAAAATCTGTGTAAAGGAGAAAAGTATACTGAGCAAGTGGTTTTACCACAACAAGCTATTTTTATGTATTTACCCCCACACTTCTTAAAAAATAGTGGTGGTTTGTTTTTTACGTTAGAAATTCAAATCCTGTCTAGCCTGGAAGACTCTAGGACATTGGTTCTCAATTTGTAAGCAGTGATCAGCCTCCCTTTTTCTCATCCTTTCATTTAAAAAAAAAAAAAATTGTAGTCCTTATGGTTGCAGAGAGAACCTCAGAAATGTGGAACAAGCATAAAGCAATGCACTAGTGCCTGCCTGAATCTACAGGCAACCTGAAACAGTAACTGAAAGGTGTGAACTGCCCCAACAGCTGGATGAAACTGGTGTGGTCTTTTCCTGACAGTTGTCTAGTGTGATTGTGAAGGATCTGTAACACAAGGATTTCCTGGTTTTGCTGTCCACTGACAAGACATGTTATAGCAGCCATTCTCAAACTATGGTTTGGGACCCAAAAGGGGGTTATGACCCCATTTTAATGGGGTCACCAGGGCTGTCTCAGACTTGCTGAGGCCTAGGCCTGAAGCCCAATTTCCACCACCCAGGGCTGAAGCCAAAGCCCGAGCCCACCACCCGGAGCCTGGGCCAAAGCCCGAGCCCACCACCCGGAGCCTGGGCCAAAGCCAAAGCCCCTTGGCGGCAGGGATTCAGGTTACCAAGCCCCTGCCTGGTGCTGAAGCCCTTGGGTTTTGGCCTCCCCACCTGGGGCGGTGGGGCTTGGGCTTTGTCTTGTTGTGTGTCCTCCCCCTCCCCGCCCTCTGAACTGGGGTGGCAGGGCTCAAGTGGGCTCAGGCTTCAGTCCCCCCTCCTGGGGTCAGGTAGTAATTTTTGTTGTCAGAAGGGGATTGCAGTGCAATGAAGTTGAGAACCCCTGTGTTATAGGGTTAAAAAAATTAAAATAAAATAAACTTCTAAAGTTTTCCAGCATTCAGTTCTTGCAGATAGGTTGAGTTGGAAGTGCTGTACAGTAACTTCTCACTTAAAGTCGTCCCAGTTAACGATGTTTTGTTGTTACGTTGCTGATCAATTAGAAAACATGCTTGTTTGAAGTTGTGCAATGCTCCCTTATAACGTTGTTTGGCAGCTGCCTGCTTTGTCCACTGCTTGCAGAAAGAGCAGCCTGTTGGAGCTCGCTGGTGGGGGCTTAAAACCAGGGTGGACCGGCAACTCCCATATCAGCTCCCCTAAGTTCCCTGTGCAGCAGCCACCCAGCAGGCTATGAATTGCCGGGCAGTTCAGCTGTCCCTCCCCCCACTGCCATGTGCTGCTCCTGCCCTCTGCCTTGGAGCTGCTCCCAGGAGCCTCCTGCTTGCTGGGCGGCGCAGGGTGGTGGTGTGGGGGGTAGGGACGGAAGAGGGAAGCTAATATCAGGGTGTCCCCCTCCCCACATCTCCATGAGCAGGGTGGGGAAACGACAGGGCTTAGGACGGAGGGAGCGTGCTGGCAGCAGCTGCTGTCTCAACTTCCTGGTCTACTTAAAAAGACAGTCTACTTAGAGTGGTTCAGCGTACTTAAAGGGGCAATGTGCATCTCTCTCTCTCACACACAGGGTGTGTGTCTCTGTCTCTGCCTGCCATGCTGTCTCCCCTCCCTCCATTCCTGCTGCCTTGTAGAGTGTGAAGCTACGTTAACAACGTGTTAACCCGTGAGGGCTCAGCCACGTGCTAGTTCATCATTTAGCAGCAAGGCATTCCCTGGGCAATATCCCACCCTCTGACTCCCCCACCTCAACCAAGCTCCACAATCATCATTGCTGTGAACAGTATTAAATTGTTTGTTTAAAACTTATACTGTGTGTGTGTGTGTATATATATGTGTGTACTTTTTTTTGTCTGGTGAAAAAAAGTTCCCTGGAACCTAACCCCCCTATTTACATTAATTCTTATGGGAAAATTGGATTCGCTTAATATCGCATTTTTCAGGAACATAACTACAACGTTAAGTGAGGAGTTACTGTATTAGTATTTGCAATGATGGTCCCCAAACTTTGATAGGAAAACATTAAAACACAGCTGCCTTGTGACTAGAATGCAGTCTGTTTTATAAGCTATATGAACACAGTTCAGTTCCCTGCTAAGCTTTGAAGGGACAGGGGATGGCAGTGGAACTGAAACAGGTACGTGATGAAGTTGTGAAAGTGTGACATCTACTAACATTAAGCCCAGTACAGATCTTTTGCCTATTTTATGGGAAGAAATTGGCATTCGTCATCTGCAGCTTCTCTTTCACACTGAAGTTTGTTCATGGTACAGTTTTGAGTCACTTGTTTGAGCTCAAGAGAGAATGGAAGGATTTTCCTTGCTTGAATGTTGCTCTGCCCTTGCTGAATGCTTCACTGATCAGCATTAGTTTGCTCCAAATCTTCCTGGGAAGAAATACATGGTTTCTCAGCCTGGCGGTCATGACCACCTTACCCTTCCAATATTGTAAATGGGAGGGTGGGGAGGCTAGCGAGAGATGGTTGAGGGGTGATCCTGATATGGAAAAAGGGGTCTTGATGTGGAAAAGGCTGAGAACCACTGTGTTAAAATGACTCACTGGAGAAAAAGTTAAACTGTGACTTTGCGAGAGCCAGAAGGGTGAAAGTTGAGTAACTGAGAGAGGAAGGGACTTTTAGTTAGACTGTTTAAAGCTCTTTGCTTTTTGTTAATGCCTATGTAACCTCAGTAGCTAATTAACACCAGACACACCATCTCTTTAACTGAGGTTTGAGAGCTAACTTTATAAATCCTCTGACCCATCCAGTAGGTGCTCCAGCAGAGCCAGGGATGGCCATGCTCAACATTCCTTATATTTTTAGGGTTGAGTAACAGTGTTGGGGAAGAGAACTTTCAAGCCTCTTGTATAGACCGTAAAAGGGCACATGCCCAATGTTTAAGAAATCCTTTGCAAGTCACCTTTAAAGGGTTTTATTGAGAAGTTTTGCTTTTTCTTGTGAAATTCTGTATATATTTTTTTAAATTTAATACCAAACTCTCCACTCTTGCTTAATGACAACTCTTGTCATGGGGAAAATCCTGTCTGAAAATCTGAATAACTCATTCCAGTGTACTGACTTTTCTTTCTCTCTTTCATTCTCTGTGTGCCTCTCTTTCCTTCCCCTGTCTCTTGCTCATACCTCCCTGCTCCTCCTCCTTCTGGTTTCGTTCATCAGCCCCTCCTTCCTTGCTCTCTTCCCTCCTTGCAGAACAAGATGGTGAAAGGCAGTCTCAGCACAGAGCAGTCGGAGCGGGGGTGAGGGGGGAAGTGTGCTCCTGGGAATGGAAATAAAAGCAAGCACAGGTGAGTTGGGGGGAGGACTTCCAGTTCCCCCCATGCCCTCTCTCCACTTCTGTGGGGGCAGTTTGTACACACGCAGAGATTGGGATTGCTTTGATTTTTGTCACTCCATTTTGTTCAGCCTAGCAGTTTCATTTTTGTATTTCTTTAGCAATTCCCTCTGTTTACAGGTGAAGGGCAAAGCTTAATAACTGACCTCCTCTACTGTTGCTGGATTTCATCCAACTCCCATATTCAGTACCAGAAACGTCCATTCGTACTTTTCTCTTCCATGTGCATCAGAATCTGGCAGAAATTTTTCCTTAATTTTATGGAACCTAAATAGTGAACTTCCAAAAACCATCAAACAAACCAAAAAACAACCCTACCACCTCACTTAGATGTAGGATTGCCACCTTCTTAAACTTTGTACTTTGGAATAAACTAGTCTTATTGTCCTTGCAGTTTTGTAACATGGATGTTACCAGGTCAGAATTAAATTGCATTGATATTTCAAGATGATTATAATTGTGCAGTGATTATAGTCGTGCAGGCCTCTCACTTTTAGGATGCAGGATACCTCTACCCAAATTGGTGCAAGTGGTGATTCTTACTAGGGGTCTGTTACACTCTCCCTCCCTTCCCCCCACCCACCCCAAAGCCCTTTCTCCTGCCTGTCCAACCAGACTGGAGCTGAAGTAGGTAGAGTTGTATCTGTGTGGCCATAATCTCATGACTCTAACGTTTATCCTTGTATTTACTCCCTTACTATTGTTGGTTACCAAAATGCAAAGCTATTGAGAAATGCATCTCCTCATACCCTGGCTCTGCAGAATATCCATTTAGTTATCTAGTTAGCTTGCAGATCACTATAAATATGCAGAACACCCAAAATCAAAAGTCATTGCTAACTGATGGCAGTTGGTGACCTAAGGCCAGATCTGTACCACAGACCTTTATCGATATAACTACGTCGCTCGGGGTGTGAAAAATCCACACTCCTGAGTGATGTAGTTATACCAACCTAACCCCCCATGTAAACTAGCACTGTGTTGACGGGAGAGCTTCTCCTGCCAATTATAGCTATTGTCTCGGGGATGTGGATTAACTGCGCTGGTGGGAGAAGCTCTCCTATCGGTAGTGCCCTATGAAATTCACGGTCCATTTTGGTCTATTTCACAGTCAAAGGATTTTTAAAATAGTAAATTTCATTATTTCAGATATTTAAAACTTGAAATTTCACAATATTGTAATTGTAGGGGTCCTGACCCAAAAAGGAGCTGGGGGGGGTCACAAGGTTATTGTAGGGGGGGTTGTGGTACTGTTACCCTTACTTCTGCACTGCTGCTGGTGGTGGCGCTGCCTTCAGAGCTGGGCGGCCGGAGAGCGGCGGCTGCTGGCTGGGAGCCCAGCTCTGAAGGCAGAGCTGCTGCCACCAGCAGCACAGAAATAAAGATGGCATGGTATGGTGTTGTCACCCTTATTTTTGCCCTGCTGCCTTCAGAGCTGGGCACTCAGTCAGCAGCCGCCTCTCTCCAGCCACCCAGCTCTGAAGGCAGAGCGCAGAAGGAAGGGTGACATGGCATCGTATTGCCACCCTTACTTCTGTGCTACTGCTGTGGGGCGTTGCCTTCAGAGCTGGGACCCCAGCCAACAGCTTCTGCTCTCTGGCTGCCCAGCTCTGAAGGCAGCACAGAAGTAAGGGTGGCAATACCGTGACACCCCCCCCCCCACCACCACCACAAATAACTTTGTGACACCCTTCCCCCCTGCAACTTCCTTTTGGTCAGGACCCCCAATTTGAGAAACACTGGTCTCCCCCTATATAATATAGGGTAAAAGCACATAAAAGACCAGATTTCACAGAGGGAGACCAGATTTCATGGTCCGTGATACATTTTTCATGGCCGTAAATTTAGTAGGGTCCTACCTCTCGGTGTAGGAGCCTCTTTGCTAAAGTGCTAGCAGTTGCGCCACTGTAGCGCTATACATGAAGACAAGCCATAAATGAAATGAGTTTGCAATCTGAGTCCTGTTGGAGCAGGTGTCCCCAGTCACCCTCGAGTTGGCACTTGACCTCATTCCGTTGCTCGTTTGCGTTACCTGGTCTTGCTTGCCTCTGTTCGTTTTCCCTGATTCTGCAGATGAGAGTTGCTCTTTTTTACTTCTGCTGCCTTATCTAACTAAAGCTGTTTCCCCCTTCTTGACTCGCTTCTCTTCCCAGCCGCTTCCTGTTAAGTCTTGCCTTAAAACCTTCCTCATTTCTCTAGTCAAGTGACTACAAAGTGTTTTTTGTGGTATTTTATATGAAGGAAGTGAGACTTAATAAATTGTTTTTTATTTTATATGTGCAACAGCAGAAAACGGCTAGTATTTGGTATTAGGACTGTGATGTGGCTGTTGGCTTGGTTTAGCTCAGTTCTTCTTTGGTTTTTAGTACTCTTACATTCTGAGACTTTCATTAAAGAAAAATAGCTATTTAGACAAAATTAACCATTAATATTTATTGTCCATTTTTCCTAAATAGTAAAGCTCATCAAGATTTTTTTAATTCAACTTTATTTTTGTTTTCCATAAAGTGTAAATGATGGTGTGGTTGAGAAATAATTGGATAATGGTCTAGCAGAGTGTATTGCTAGCGTCTTTTACAGCTCTGTAAACTTGAGCAGACATGGAGCTGGCTTCTTTATGATAATCAGGGTGGACTGTTTAAATAAAAGCCATTTAAATTACTGATTTTAATCATATTTTAAATCATAAACCAGGAAACCTTGGTTAAAAGAATAGATTTTAATTTTGTTTTGCATTTGTACTTTTTAGTTGTTTTGCTAAAGAGAGGTTGATTCTCACTGGCTGGTAACCATTAAAACATGCTGATTTGCAACTATATAACCTTTACATTAAAATTGGTCCTTCTTTTTCCTAACCAGGTGGATACACTGTATCTATACACATTTATTTAAGCGGTTATATAGCTTAACTTGCATTTATTGAAATTCTTAATTTTTACATTTTATGATAGAAAATGAATGATTGATGCATTTCTTATTTATTAATTTTTTACTTGTTATTTGTATTAAGCTCTATTTGGATGGAAATTAAAATTCAATTAAAACAGCATTTTAAATGTATTAAATAGAACCACCTTAAATGTGCTTGATACTTAAGGAAAAAAAGTTCATCTAAAAGTTTATTAAAACATGTTTTAGAAGTAAAACTGTCACATTTATTAAAGGGAAGTGTTGTCTATAGTAAGTAGATTGAACTGATTGTTTCTGGTCACTATGCCATTAAAGATTTTAGAACTAGGAGATCTCATCCTCTCACACCTAGTTCTTATTCATAGATTGGAAGAGGAAGACAGTATTTCCTACTTTTTCAATTCTGACTTGATTTCTTAACTTTGAATTAATTAGTAATTGAATTGAACTAGTTGAATAAACTGAAATGAGGAAGATATTCTCTACACCTGCAGACGTGGCTCCTGCTCTCAAAAGTTGTTTAGCAGTACGGCAAAGTCTGGTTCCAGGCCTTAATATAGGTTGTGAGTTTCAAGTTTAATTTTAAAAAACAAACCTGTATTTAATTTAAATAAAAAAAATTGTTTTTAATTATTTTTAAATTATTTTTGTCCACCCTGATAACTGTTAGATCTTTGTTTTATAAGACTTAAGGAGTCAGTGAACATTAATGTGCCCTTAATTTTTTTCATGTGGGTTTTTCAATTTCAAGTTGCTTGACTTGTGTGTTCTTAGAGCAAAGTCACGGCATAGTTTTCCAATGTTAATCCCCTCTCGCAGGGCAGTCTACTTTGAGTTTTATGCTTGATCCGTTTTAAGTTCCACGAGACAGATACCTGTCGTCTTAGCTTTATAAAGTGCTTTGTACAGCTATGGTGCTCAAAGTATTATTATTAATAATAATCATTGTATTTTGTTCCTCCCCTCCTTCTAGAAGTTCCTCCAATAAGGAAACAGTGAATCCAGGGCATTTGCCCTTGCTTTTGACAAGCGCTGTTAGGTGAGGGGGAAGATTAGAGTGAGAGAGAGGGGGAAAACGGTTCTTTTAACAACTTCTTTCCCTTTCCAACTCTGCCTCTACCTCTCCCCTCCCCCAACATTCTTCTGCTCCCCGTGGGAAGTTGTGGGCATGCCTCTCAACCATCCAACCTGCCAATGTGAAAAATACGCCACCACAGTGTGTGACAAATGACACTGGTGTTTTGTTGAATGTCACACCATAAACAAGAAGTATCTGTTGCTTGTGGTATGACATACAACAAAACAAAAGTGTTCCACTTTTAGGGTCAGGTATATGTGGGGTCCCTTTCCAGGCTTCTGGTGGATTCAGGAATGGGCTCTCTACATAGGCTTTTCATGGGGCACCAGGGTGAGGGCCTGAGTGATCCCTGCCCAGACTGCTCCCAAATTAATTCTTGCAACATCCCCATACAATTAATGAGGCCCCCAAATGTATGTAGCCTCCCATATTCCAATCATGCCCATTCACACACACTGCTGATTTGCCATCCTCTGTCCCTCCCAAGGGGCTGCTGTTGGTGGTGATTCTCTTTCTCCCCTCCCCCTCCACCCCGTACCCCTTCCCTCCAAGGAGTATAGAGAGGCCAGTGAGCTAAAGACTGAAGCTGCTCAGGAGGAGCCAGTGTTAGATTTTGGGAAGGAGCCTAGCCCTAGACATTATTCACAGGGGGGAACAGGGACCACATCAGGCTCTTAAGCTGCAGGGCTGTTTTTGCTCATTTTTCCTCCCCCTCCTGTGTAAGCCCAGCAGCAGCCTCTCCTGTCTGACTACTGCAGACGACTCATGGGCAGCTTCCCTCCTTCCCTCATAGGCCTCTTTGCTTCTGGGAGTAGAGGAACAGGGAGTCCAGAGCTGCAGCTTGAGAAGCAGCTGCTTCCACTACCAGCCAGCAGCCCCTGTCCTGCAAACTACCACCTGATAGGCAGTGCATTGGGCCAGAGAGCCTGAAGTAGCTCTAATGTAGAAGATAGTGCATAATGCAGTGCAGGTCAGAACTCTGGTTATAGGGCTGTTGCCTGGTTTCAGGGACTCTCCAAGCGGCCCAGTCTACATCTCACAGTACGCTCATTTATATATGTGTGGGTCATGGTCTTGTTACCCACTACTGTCTTCTCTGGAGCTTGTTAGTTCTTCTACCCTCATGGATATTTTTGTTGGAGGAATGGCAATAAATAGTCTCTCCACATTGGGTATTTGTTTTGGGAAGTGGAAGGTTTATAGTACATTGCTGCTATTCCTGTTTTGGTGTAAGTTGAGATTCCTGCCTCTCAGGCCACGGAAGCTCTAACTGGAGGGTACAAGGCTAGAGCCTGATGATGCAAGCCCCCTCCTGTACAGCTTAGTGAAAATTGTTAAATAACTTCTACTTTTAACCCATATAGTAGGGCTTGTATATGGCTACCAAATCTGGTTGGCCAGTGCTAGGCACAGGACTCCAAGGAAAAGAGGGAGGTGATTTAAAGCATCTTTTTGCTCCTTCAGTCCTTGGAGCCAGTTTAGCCCTTAGCAGAAGTAAAAGCGGCTTCCGTGCTCCTCAAACCTCGGCTTGCTTGTAACTGCCTGCTAGAGCTGTTCTACTGGCCAGGTGTCACTGGAGCTAGATGCTCCCTCAGCGCGTTCCCTCCCACCCCCAAGATGCTCCCTTATGTGAGCATGGGAGGGGGGAGAAAAGGGGGGTGTTGCAGAGCTGATTATGCCTGCTGAGGATTCTCCTCCATCGCTAGAATTTCCAGCAGCTTTGTTGGGCCATTTTTAGGGCCAGTTTGCACGGGAGGAGGGGTGCGTAGAGGCCAGACAAGGAGCCACGGATCTGGCCCATAAGCTCTGAATAAAAAGCCTAGTGTGAAAGTATGGAGTAGTATGAGTTAAGGCGTCCTCAAAACGATGACAAGGATTTGAGAATCCCCCAGGAGAGAGGAAAGGGGGATAATACCACGAGTATATGAATGCTGTGCCTGAAGCTGGGTGTTGCATTCTCCCCACCTCTTCTCTTCTCCCAGATACTTCTAATTTGGAGATACTGGTGTCTCTCCCCACCCTTTTTCAGTAGAGAATGTCTTATGGATCCTTTCCTCTAATTTGGCCCTGCACTCCCTCCCCTCCAATCAAAGCTATTCTTGTAAGTTTGAATAACTGTGATATGCATGGTAGTTTAGGGAAACTATCTTCCCACAGTGGGACAGATGTGTGTCCCTTTGCTGCTTTTGGTGGAAATGGCTGTAAAGTTGTCTGCTAAAATAGAAGGATTGGCTGTTGGTGTGGTTGGAGTTTTTTTTCTTTGTTTTTGGCTGCTTTCATTCTGATCCCAGTAAGGGAAAAAGGGGCCTGCACTCTAGTGCTCTGGATCAAGTTCAGGAATGGCAGTGGGTTGTGTGTCTGTTTGCTGCTCCTCTCTTCCTGAGCCAATTTGCCCCTAGAACATTTGTATCAATTCCAGATACGAGTGACTGTGGGTGAGTGTGCCTGGTGCTCTGGATTTTTTCCAGGAACAGGGGGTGTCTTTGTATATGGTGAGCCTGTTCCTTCCCTGAGTCAGTGCCTAATGCGCTGGATTGCTTCCAAGCATGGGCAAGCCACAGTTGTCCAGAAGCCAGAGGCAGCAGCATGGACTTGCTACTCCTTCAATAAGGGCTTACAGTTGCACAATAATGAATACCAACAAGGATTAGCTGCCTGAGCTGTTACTTCTAGGAATTTCCCTCTCTCCTTCAATGATATCACCTCTTTATAGTAGTTTATTTTTTACATACTTGCCTCATGTCTTTTTGTTTGCTCTTAGCCTTGTATTGCTGCATGTGAAAATTTTAGCAGTAAAGTAGTATGCTTGCTGGGATGGGATCTACTTTGTGTGCTGATACCCAGAGTAGCTTATCTTTTCATAGCACAGCCAGCAGGGCGTCCTGGAATTCTAACTGCCAGTAGTAGGTGTGTTTTGTGTATGCACCCGTAATGCTATTAACTGCAGTACATACGTTCAGCATAAATTGTGGTTTTTGTTTTTGACTTGAGCTCATTTATGAAAGGATATACGAGTGTTACGTGAGCTACAGCAAAGGACTATTCTTGCAGAATAACTTAATCTTGGGTCTCAGGAAGGAATACGATATTTAAATCTTTTAAGTTTTCTTAGCAGTGGCAACTTGTTAAGGGAGAGCGAGGTGTTTCCTAGAAAAATTAACAGGAAGTGTGGCTTTAATTGCGGAGAATTCGACTCCTGTTTTGAGCTACCTCAGTCTCAACAATGCTTAAACTCCTGGAGTTCTGTATCTTTCCTCATGGGATTTCTTGATCTGTACAGTTGAAATACTAAACATCCTAGAGAAGGACTGGCCGTTCCAGAGTTTGAAGTTTTGCCTGAAGACACGCCAAGTCTGTTCCTTACACTAATCTTACGTAACCCTGCAGTCTGCAACCTACTACAAGAAAACAGCATAAGGAAATGTAAACTATACACAAAATGAGGCTCATCCTCCCTCTAGTGAGGACTGGTCACTTCAGGCAATTAATAACTGGATATGGAACCTGTTAACTCAGTCATCAGTTCCATTACAGTCCCAGATTGGTATTGGTTGGAAGTTGTTACTATCTGATGGCTGGTTGGTGATCTGTCTGTATGAAATGTGTTGGAGTCTCAGTCCAGTTCCTAGTGGGCAGGTGTCACATCACAGATCCACCATCATAACTGATCCTAATTGGGCCCCTTTGTTGCTAGTTTCCAGCAAACAGACTAAGGATTAATGATCTTCTCACTGCAGGAAGTGGTTCTGTGTTATAAGGTCTGTGGCTTGGTGATGGTAGGGAAAACGTATGCTCCTGCGGCTGCCCATGCTGTACCCCTTCAGTAGCTAAATAGATTACAGTCTCCAGGGCTTGTTAATCCGATACCTTTCACCACATAAAATGTGTTGTAAAGAAATAACCACGATCATGCTTCTGTGAACTTAGCTCTTGGCATTACTGCTCTGACAGGTTGTTGGGTAAGCTGCTGTGAAGTCCTGGTGGCTGTTACAAGGGTAACCCTAAGTATACTAATATTGCTGTGTTCACTTTGTTTTGCAGGTTAGGCTGTTGAGATAAAAAGCAGTGGACATTCATGACTGAATGAAATCTCTCCCACTGTGCAGCCATGCCCCCTCTTGATGTGCCTGCCAATGCCAGCACTTCCTTCATAAATTCTTACATCACACTCAAGACTGATGACATCACAGAATATGACCAAGGAGTCTGAACCAGCTGTTTCCATGGACACAAACTCCATAGTGACAATGGGGAGGGGAGGGAAAAAAGAGGAAACAGGTGGGGGGAATTAAAGAGGGAGGGATAAAATATATATATATATATAAAGATCTATTTTTTAGTCTTGGAAGACTTTGTTTTAAATGAAAGGTGCACTATCCCTTTTTATGCATTTGATTCAATATTAAAAACACAGATAAATTCACAATTTCTTCTAACTACAGTAAATATTAAGTCCAGAATCCAAATGAGGCTCCTGAACTATCCCTCTTTTGTTGAAAAGGGAGTGGAATTTGCATTCCACTAACCAGATTTGTCTCCCTCCTCTTCCCCCCAGCTTCCGGAAGAAGAGCTCAAGACTTAAAGAAAATTTTTTTTAAAATCCTCTTTCATTACAGAACTGTCTGTGGGATAGAAAGGGGGATTGGATGGCTGCAGGCAATGAGTTGTTCATATGTGTATGTGTGGGGAGCGAGTTTACAATATTTTCTTTTCAAGAAACACTATTTATTTTGATTAACAATAGAAGCTTGAAAACATCTGACTCCTAGGTCATGCGACTTGTGAAGTAAAAGGTAGCTGCTGCTAGACAAATACACCCCCCTCCACCCCCATAGATGTCTGCACCGAATGGTGGGTGTGGGGAGGGTGTTTCTGCCATTCATGGTAATGATGAACACCCCTAAATCATTCCAAGAAGCTGCCGTCTCTTTTGAAAGCAGGCTAGAGGAGGATGTTGGTTTGTCTGCCAGGGTGGGAAGTTGAACAGGAAGTCTGAATGTTGATGGAATCAATGTGTGTTTAAATTGTCCAGGAAAGTTCAGTTAACCCTTCTTTAGTGTGTGGGTGGGTTGTTTCTGGGTTTTGTTGTTTTTTCCGACGGAAGGGAGAATGTCAATTTAATAGCCTATACCATATGGTTATTTTTTTGTAAATTGTGTAATTTTTAAACATTTGAGTTTAAAAAACAAACAAATTTTCTCTTGTTAAGGCCTTAAGAAGGGGTTAGTGCATCTTTCAGGGGTCACTCTGCCATGGGAATAAAATAGCTGTTTCACAAACAGTTTTATATAAAAAAAAAAGCTTAAAAAACAAAACAAAAAACTAATAAACTTCATTTTAACCTTGTTTCCTTTTGTTTTGTGAATGTAACTTGGTTTGTTGAAAGGGAGGGGGAGACATGCTAACATTCAGCTGCCACATTTTGGGTTGTTTGCCTTCTGTCATCTTCGTGTCTTTCCTTCGCTAATGAGATTTCCTTAACCATCTGGACTGGCCAAGGAGGAGGGAGACAGTGAAGTTTTTATTATTAGGATTTATATGGTGACTAGGCATAGCTAGCCAGTAGGATCACTTGACTCCCTGAACTCACAGTTCATGTGCAGTAGTATTACACTACCTGCCTGATCTTTTCTTCACCCATAGGATGGTACCGTGCTCTGATGACTTCACACACTGTGGTGCACAGGGTGCTGTGGTAGTGGGAGCTGGCCAGCATGACTTTGGATCTAAAATGGGGTTGAGGAGGGAGAAAATCATTTTAAAAAATGATGTTGTAGGTGCCTGTTTTGCTGCTTGCATTATGGAACATTCAGCATAAAATTAAATTTTAGCTTAATTATAATACTTCTATTTTAGCTCTATTTGGGAAAAAATGGAGACACTTGACAGTCAGGGCCAGATTTCCAGTTAGGGACGTCTTACCGCTCTAAAACTGTGTGCAACACTAAGGTTAGCTGTGGGGGGGCTGCTGAAGATGCTGTGCCTGGGGTGCGTAAGGGATAAGTTCAGCCCTGTTGATAGTAATTAATTTATAGAAGTTACTGTCTTTGATATGTATTTGGAAAAATGGGGCATTATAAAAGTCCTCAACTTACCCCTTATCCAGTAATAGGCACTGAAGTCAAGCTTCTGCTATTCTAGGAAATGTTTGTGACGTCTGTAACCAGTACTGAAAAAACTTCAACTGCCTGTGTAGTCAGAACAAAATCATTTTCCACGTAGTGTGACTGAGTAAATGCTTTCTTTCAAATCAAGTGAAATTGGCGTTCTCTAGTGTCTGTTCTACTCTACGTATCCCAAAACATTGTGTTACATGGATTCCATGCATTATATTTCTAATGAATCTGCTGAGCAGTAGTAGATCAGCAGACAGGAGTGTGATGAAACTTCTGAGGGTGACACTGGTGCTTCTTTTCTGGCTGCTGAATGTGGGGCTCAAGGGCAGCCAGGAGGGGAAGGGTCCATGGCAGCTGGCAGGATGGTTGGAAACCTGGAGGAGAGCATTAGAGGCAGCTGTTCCTGGTGGCTGCCCAGGGTGACTGAGCTGAAGATTCCAGCGTTGCCTGTATGCAGATGGATCGTGTTGATTTCAGAGTAACAGGACTCATGTACATCATGTAAATAAAACAAATTACACCGGACCTGACTCTGAGACATTGTTTTCTTTCCAATGACAGAAACTGCAGCAAGACCCTGAACTCTTCCACCACTTGGCCAAAGTTCAATACTGGTATCAGAGACAGGGTTAAATTTCTAAGAAGAGAAAATGTGAGCTGGTGTTCCCATTGAATAAAGATGGAAAAAGTCAGTGCGGTGCTTACAGAAATCAAAGCTATCCAAGAAGCACTAAGAACAGGCCAGGAGGAATTAAAATGGTCTGGAGGCTTCTCAGGAAGGACTGAAATATGCCCTGAAGGCAGAGATCAAATCCAGACATTTGGAAATAAAAACTGTATTGAACAGAAGCTACAAAGGGCCTGAGGGGATTTTGGAACCTATGTATGAAATGCTCAGTTTGTTTTGCCAGCCCTGACTGAAGAGATGAACAGCAGCTTGATTACCATAGACCAAATTTTTTTTCAAAGAAATAGAAAAACACCAAAAGGCTTTGGTCAGCTTGGAACTTGCTTAACAAAGATGAGCTGCAGCAAACACTCAGGGAACATGATGAACTGTCTAGAGAAGAAAATCCAGGGCTTACAAACCATATTAAAGTCAGATGCTTGGATGAGGAAATGAGCAAACCAGGCAATTTGGATAAGACATTGATGCTCTGCTGTATGGGGATTTGCATATCAAGGTCTTCAAAACAAAACCAAGGATGCCATGTGAGGTTGTGGAGTGTGTGTGTGTCTTGCTGTGCAGTGCAGAAGGCAACTACTGCTGCATAAGGTTGTAGCCGTCCGATACAAGCCCTGTAGGTACAGATCTGTAAATATGCATGATGGGGGGGGGGAGAGAATTGTGGCTGGATACATGATACTTTTGAATTATTTGAAATGGTATTAAATTTGTTTTGTAAAACAAAGGAGATTGGCAATAATGAAAAAAGGAAGTAATTCAATTGAATGATGGTACTGTGAAAAGATTGGCCACAAAAAGGATCCTTATAAAGTCAAAGGAAGACGGTATCTCAAGTGCCTACGGTTCGACCCTCCCACAGAGCAGGAAACAGGCTGACACCAAGCTACAAGGGGAAAGCTTGACCGCACAGGAGGTAACCCCACAGGTTTCCTTTAGATATGGGCAGTTAATGAACAGCATTGGGAGTTTGGCTATTGAATGTGTAATAGAGACTATGCTGTGGTGTAGCTGTGTAGGTCCCAGGACATTAGAGAGACAAGTTGGATGAGGTAATACCTTGTACAGGACCAACTTCTGTTGGTGAGAGACAAGCTTGCGAGCTTACATAGAGCTCTTCTTCAGGTCTGGGAAACTGGATTTATGGTTTATGACAACAATCTGTAAACCATTAATACCCTCCCTCCCCCAAGCTGCTTCCCTCACTCTCTTCCTTTCCTCCCTAGGACTGGAGGGGTGTCAGTAGGCTACTTCACCTTGAATGGTCCCTTGAAATATGTTAACTGCTTATGCTAAACAATCTGTTCCATCTTGTATTGGGTAGTGACACTGTCAGTTTCCCAGACCTGAAGAAGAGCTCTGTGCAAGCTCAAAAGCTTGGTCCAATGAAAGATATTACCTCACCCACCTTGTTGTCTCTAATAGGGGCATGTCTACACTTAAATGCTGCGTCAGCACAGCTGTACCATTCTAAGCCAATGGGAGAGAGCTCTGCTGTCGGTTTTGTTAATCCACCTCCCTGAGAGGCGGTTGCTATGTTGGTGGGAGAAGCTGTCCTGCCATCAAAGCGCTGTCTACGGGGTTGGGGGGGGGGGGGGGAGAAGAGAGAGGTTAGGTTGATACAACTACATCATTTAGTGCCCCTAGAGTGATATGTTTGTATAGGTCTGTAATGTAGACCAGACCTTATTGTAGACACTGGCTCAAATGCAATGGTTATCAGACCAGACATGCTAAAAATGCTAGGGAACAGAGGATCCAAAAATCAAACAACCAAATTAGGCTCAAGTAGCGAGAGTGACTGGGGAACCACACACCTGTCCAAAAATGGGGAAATTGGGTTTAAACATTGCATCTCTAGAATTGGAGCAAGATGTCTAGATAGCTGAGTGTGGGGATGAGCTGGTTACTGACTTGGATTTTACTATAGCTA
Source organism: Lepidochelys olivacea (assembly GCF_965140295.1). Classification (NCBI taxonomy): domain Eukaryota; kingdom Metazoa; phylum Chordata; order Testudines; family Cheloniidae; genus Lepidochelys; species Lepidochelys olivacea. The sequence continues at coordinate 263,243,081 of NC_140411.1, read as the reverse complement.
ATAGATGCCAGGAAAGGTGTCCTTCATCTGCCATCTGAAAATTCCTTTTCAGTTATGGCTCATGTTTTGGAGGTGACAGATTATATGTAAAAGCAAGTTGTCCTTCTCCTAGGTGTTGAAAGTATAGTAGCAATCCATATGTTTGGGATAGCTCCCTAGGAAGGGGAAAAGGGGAATGGTTGAGAACTGCGTTGAGACACAGGGTCTGTGGGGAATTTAAGCTACTAAAATTCTTGTCAACCTGAAGCAGAAACAAATTCCTGTTCAGCTGCTGAATATTTCTGACAAACATCAAATAGTGGAAAAAGAAAACCACAATGGCAAACCTGGAACCAGAGAATCTGGTTCATACTAGCCTAGAGAGACACTTTAAGGGAGAAAGGAGTGGAAGGTGATTTTTCCAGTGTGTGTTTAGATGGTGTTCCCGTGCAGTGTTGTACGTTTAAATGAGCGGCAGAAAGATTTGAGAAACTTGCTTGTAAGGAATTGAGATTTTTTCTCCCATTCCAGAAAAGATCAGCTAGACAGCACTGACAGCACAAGACTGATGCTGGAGGAAGGCAGCTCATCAAACAAGCGCATCACCACTTACTGATTTCATAAAGAGAAGGGTCTTTACAGGTCTTTAGGGAAGTGTATCTGGAAGATCTAATTGAAATTTCAAGTAGACCTTGGGCCAGATCTGTCTTTCTGGTTAGGAAAAAATATGTTAGCATTAGATTTTATGTGGACCATAGAAAATTAAGCATACGTCTACACAGCAGTGGGAGGGTGTTTCCCGGTGTGGTTAGGCAGACACACCAGAGCTCTAGTCAGGCTAGGGCTCTAAAAAATAGCCGTGCGGCTGTGGCTGCATGGGTGGCAACTTGGCCTAGCTACCTGACAGGCTGTTGTACTCAGGCAGCTAGCCCATGGACCTGCAGCCCTGCTATTTTTAGTGTGCTCACTTGAGCAGAGCTAGCGTGTGTCTCTACCTGAGCTGGGAAGCACTCTCCTAGCTGCTGTGCAGACTTTCTGTAGCTGAAAGGATTTTTATCCTTTGCCATGAATGGGATAAGATCCTGGATGATGCAATAACAGTACCTAGATCTTACACAGTGGCTTTTACCAGCAGATCTCAAGGCATTTTACAAAGGAGGTCACTATCATTATCCCCATTTTACAGATGGTGCAAATAGCACAGAGAAGCAGGTTAAATCTGGCTTTCTTCACTGGATCTTGAGAGTAGTTGTTGACAGGTGGCAGTAGATCCAAAATGGCAAAAGAAGACAACCGCCTTTTTAGCGGGACAAGAACTGTGGCAAGTTAAAGTAACGGCTTTTGGCTTGTGTAATGCCCCTGCCACCTTTTGAGAGGCTCCTGGTGAGGATATTGTGTGGCATGCCCCTTTCAGCTTTCCTGGATGATATCCTGAGGCATGCTACAATTTCTAATCCAGAATTGATATATTTACTGATGACCTGTGATAAATTTGAGTGCCGATTGGAAATTGAATCCAAAGAACTGTGAGTTGTTTCAAAAAGTTACCCTGGCTCCGGCACACAGTCAAGGAGGAGGGCATTTCCACTGACAGGAAATTGAGTCAGCACAGAATGGATCAGCTCTTCAGATGCTGACAGATACAGAGTTCTGTAGGGCTCTGCACCAATTACAGAAGGTTAAATTGTGGGTTTGCGAAATCCCATAGAATGGGAGTAGAAGGGAAAATATTTCAGCCCTCACTGATTGTGAATTGGTGCTTCTATCTTAGCCTACCCACGTTACAAAAACCCCTTTTGGATTAGACACATGTGCTCATGAGTATGGATTGGGGGCTGTACTGTACAAGAACTTGAAGGATTTGAAAGGGTCTCTCTTCCAGCAGAAAGTCTAAGCACTCACGTTGAACATGGACTGAAGACCCCAGCATACCTCTTGCATGCAGTTCCAGAAGAGAACAAAAGAAATTTGGATCATTGGACTATGTAGAAATGCTACAAGCCAGAAACACCCAGTACACAGAAAAGGAAGAACTTGCTAAGGCTGTCAGCAACAACTGCTATTGATTGGCACAAGTATGTCAATAACTGGAACAAATCCTGCTCTGCCAGTGACCCCTGTGCAAATGCCTGGCGCATTGGATCAACCACAGTGGGACACCCAAACTGGGCAGGGTGTGATTGGCTGACCTGGGCTTTGAGCTGATGGTATATGGCAGCCCTCTGGCACAAGGATCTTCTAGTAGGTTAAATATGGTAGGGAGGATACATCCTTTTCAAAGGAGAGGGCAGTGTGAAGAATCCACCAAGCACCAGTAAGTCAGCAGAGGGCAAATGTGATGAGCCTGCTACTGCTCTTGTGGCTCCTGCCTTAGGCCGTCAGGCAGCCATGTGGGGAAGGTTGAGGAAGTTGTGAGGACAGTTGGAGACGTGAAGAGTTTGTGATGGAGTCAGCTGTTTCTGGTGGCTGCTCAGGGGATTCCAGAGTTGTGTGCGGGTGGGTGTATGTCAGTTTAAAACTAACAAGATTTATGCATTGTGTTGCTGAGAACTCCCACATTGTGTAAACAGATTACCTGAGACTTGACTCCAGGACATCAATTTATCTCCAACAGAAATAGGAAACTGCTTCCAAAATGCTTCAATTTTGCTTTTTCTCTTCCTAAACTCACCAAAATCTTTTCTCAGCTGCTCCTTTAGGGTTTGCCTATTCGCACCAATAGTCTGATAAGAACCCAAATCACATCTGCAGTCAGGAATCCCAGACGCACATCACAGCTACTGGTAACACCGCTGCAGCTTCTACATGTCACCTAGAGATGCCATGTTTAAAAATTGTATGCCAATGTTGGTAGCATGACACAATGCTGCGTTACATTATGACAGCACATGGCAATGATGAAATGTGGACACCCTGAAGACCTTTTACAATTTAGTTCAGGGGTGGGAATGAAACTGACCAACAATGAAACTGACCTATTGCAAAGCCCCCAACTCAACCACTGCCCAGCCTAGGCACAGCATACTGACAAACATGGCAGCGATTTTGCACTCAGCAATAGCTTACGCAGTATTTGAGAGACACTTCTATGGATGGAGGAAATATTGACCAGGCCTCCTTGGTGTTTTCTTCTCCTTTTTCTATACCCCTCTTGTCAACATGCACACAGCCTACTCTTTTTGCTTTGTTTGGGAAGCTGCCACAGATTCTTTTAACTCCACCTGTATTGTAGCCACCAGAAAATGTAAAGAAGGAAGCTTGTGTAATGTCTCCATCACAAGACGAGAAAGTATTTTTTTTACCATGTACACCAGACTACTGAATAGCTTTTCTCTTTGGCTTCCTAAATCTCAGGAGATCACAAACACTGCATACAATGACATAACTTTTAATTTCACAAGGACAACATTTTTAAAGTTATCATTGGTCGCTTTATTAAACACTTCTAGAACTCTAGCAGACTGCACCACCTGGGTGAGTGATCAGACTATGTGTAAAGGGCCTGATTTGGGACATCCTGGAATACCCCAGACCTGGAGGGTGGGGTGGAATGGAACACTCCAGTGCTTTGATTCTAAAAATAGAGCGACTCTATCTCAGGGGTCTCAAACACGTGGCCCGCAAGCAGCCCATGGAGTTATTTGCTGTGGCTCACCAAGCTCCCCATGCCCTCCAGAGTTATTTCCTGTGGCCGCCAAGCTCCCTTCACCTGCTGCCCCCCTCTTTCCCAGCGCTCCGCGTCCCCACTCCTCTGCCTCCCTCCAGGCACTTCCCGCTGCCAAACAGCTGTTTGGCGGTGCTTAGTGCTTTCCAGGAGGGAGGGGGGAGGAGTGGGGAACCACACACTCAGGGAGGAGGTGGGGCAGGGGCAGGGAGGGGGTGGAGCTGGGGTGGGGACTTTGGGGAAGGAGTTGGAATGGGGGCGGGGCAGGGGCGGGGCATCATGGAAGGGGTGGAGTGGGGGCGGGGCTTTTGTACCTTTATATGAAAAGGTGTCAGTGATGCAGCCCCCAGGCCAATGTACTAGTCCTCATGTGGCTCTCATGGTGATTTGAGTTTGAGATCCCTGCTCTATCCTCTGCTCTGTACAAGACACAAGAATACAGACAGCTACTGCCCTGAAAGAATTTACATCCTGCCTACTCAATCTTCTTAGATTGTATCAGAACCCCAGAGGTGGAAAATATTTTTATTGCTTCTTTTGTTGTCAGCACTGGAAGAAATGAGTCTTAGAAGGGAATTGTATGGGAGGGTAGTAATTGCCTTTTTAGTATTTATTGCACTTGAAATGGTATGCAGTGCCTGGGTTTCCTAAACCTGAATGGCTTGATCATGGGCTAGTTTGCAAAGTCTTTTTCCAAGGTCCCTGAATTTTACATCCTCGGCAAAGGTTTTTTGAAACCTAAACTATGGCTTAAACTAAAGAGAACAAGAATTATCTGGGTACTGAATATGGAAATTGCTGCCCACACCACGAAACCCACCACTATTTAGCACCCCTGTTTGGCACTCTCAGCAGAGGCCAAGGACTAAGTGACCCCTGGAGATTGGTCTCTTGCCCCGGAAGTAGACCATTCAGAACAGAAGTTAGGCACACGGGGAGCCAGGGGGAGGAGTGTCAGGGGGAGTGTGTACTATGCAATCTCTACCTGCCCTAGGAATAGAAGACTTCAGTGTTTTGGGGTTGTCCCTTTTGTCTTTGACCTGCTTTGAAGGATTCTATTAGGAGGGGGCAGATGTGAGGAGTCTTGAAATCTTATCAGACCTCCTTCCAAACCCCCCCCTAAAGAAAGAAGTGTCCTCTTTTCCTCTCCTCCAATGTTTATCGGGCCTACCTTGCATTCAAGAGTAGCTATTGCTTTCCTACCTCAACATTGTTTTGCTTCAAAAAATAACTTGTTTGTAACTGTAAATGTTTTATCAGATAGGTCTTGTAGAGCTATTCTTTGGGGTTTGTATCATGCATGTTTTTGACACTCTTTGCAAGACTAAGGATGAAACCAGTCCAGGCTTATTTGAGTGGTCTGTACTGTCTTGTAGTATGCAATTTCTGCCTGCCTTTTTCTCCTCCACGTGTGGGAAGGAATTCTGCTTTTGTGGTCCATTCTTAAGAATGGATTGGAGTGCCTTTTGCTCTGTAGCAATGGATTAATTGCAGAATGATACCCAGCTCCTTGTGTGCACATGCATCAAAAGTATGAAGAAAATTGGTCAAGCAAGTCTATTTTCATTGGTCAACGTCTGTGGGTTATGTGGCTTTCAGTGGAGCTGCCATTAATGATCAACCTAGATGTATAAAATATCAATAAACGCCCATACCATGCTCTGGGAACTGTTAAACCATTTAGATTTTACAATGCAGAATTTTGTGAAATGAACTGTTCCTCACACTCCAATAAATACCCACCGGCAGCCGTATTTTTTTTATAAAACCCTTCTATAGCAAGCAATGGGTGACCTGCTCCAATGTCCATTAGACATTAAAAGCCTGTTTGAAGTACGTCTACTTTTTTTTTTTTTTAAGCAGAATCAAGCAAATAGCAATAGAGGGAATTGCCTCTTTGTATTTCCCATATTCCCGTTTGGCTTACTTGTATAGCAGCTAACTGTTTTAAGAAGTTGTTTGTACAGCAGCCTTTGTTCCTCATGCCATTGTCATGGAGGACAATTGTACCTGGTGATTTTGAAAAGCCATGTGACTAGCAGACTGTCCGAATCGGAGAGCATTATTGAGCACTGGTGATGAAGAGGAAGGGAGTGAAAGTAGCCTAGAGAAGATGACTTAATAGGTCATTTCTATCTCTTTTCCATGACCCTATTATCTCTTGTAATGCTTTGTGCGCATCTTCATGTTTTTCCAAGTAATCATTTATGTTCCTTATTACGTCGTTCCTGTATTTCTCTTGCACTATATGTTTTTTTTCAACCAGCTCAGGCCACTCTTCATACTTCAGCATTAATCTGTCCCCACAGGGGGTCTGATGAATTCTCTTTTGGCAGCGGATATGGGAGACACAAGCTCAGCTTTCCCAAGCTCCCTGAGATAACTCCAGGAGCCTCCACTGTCAATTTCACTTCTTCAAAGCCAAAAGTAATAGAATCCCCAGAACCTATCACCTGGCTATGTGAAGGTCACTTCCCCCAGAATGGAAGTCCATTTCGACATTGCTAGACCCACCCATTATTTCTTGGACAAACTCTTTGAGTTTTTATATTTGCTTTTTTCTTCCTTGACATTTTCAGGATTTTCTGCTCCAAAAATGCTTTTCTGAATGCTCCAAAACTTGTCCAGTGGCCCTTTGACCCACAGTCAGACCTTAAGCTTCAAGGTTATCCAGAAGTTCCTGCACTACTTGGACAGAAATACGAAACTGCTTCCAAAATGCTTCAATTTTGCTTTTTCTCTTCCTAAACTCACCAAAATCTTTTCTCAGCTGCTCCTTTAGGGTTTGCCTATTCACACCAATAGTCTGATAAGAACCCAAATCACATCTGCAGTCAGGAATCCCAGACACACATCACAGCTACTGGTATACGTTATGACAGCACATGGCAGTGATGAAATGTGGACACCCTGAAGACATTTTACAATTTAGTTAATCCCTGAAAGCACCTTACCTGGAAGCAGCCTTCCAAATTAGGCCCGGCCAGTGCCAATAGCAACAGGTGACTACCCTAAATTAGGGCCCCACTCAGTAGGTGTTGAGTACCTCTAATAGGTACTGAGCATCCTCAGTTCCCATTGAAGTCAACAGTTCAGGCTGCTGATCGCTGCCTTGGCCAAGCTCTCAGAAAGGATCCTTCAGAATTTCTTTCTTACTGATCATCTCCTTGTCCTGGTTCATTCAGCACCTATATTAAATGCTTATTGACCCGCTTGCTGCTCACACCTTATTTCCTGCTTTGTAATTAATTTAGTGTTTGGATCAACACAGTAGTTACCAAAGTTGTTCTCTTTCTACAGACAGCACAGGCTTCTCCAGCAAACACTCTCTGCTAACATGCCTCAGCTAGACTCTAGAGGCAGCCCACAAGAGGGAAAGGAGAGTTCAGCCTCCACGTTCCATCCTTTGCCTCTCTGCTGAGACCACTAAAAAGAGATCCATTTAATGCTTACTGTGGTGTGGTGGCTTTTGTACCGGACTTCTCTCTACTAGCAACTGGACTGAGACCATTTCACACAGGCCATTAAAGAGCTGTAGAGCAGCGACGGCTTTCTGTCACTGCTGACATGGGCAGTATCAGGACCAGTGACCCTAGAGGTCAGAGGCTGCATGACCCAATCCCTTCCATCACCTAGGGGATCCTCGTATCTGACCTAGGCGTGGAAGACTTGGAATTCACACTATTCATATGGCTCCCACACACCGCCGTTGGCTTCTCTCATTGTCCATTCAGTACAAACAAAACCTCCGTTCTTATCTGTCCAGCTTCGTTCTCCCTTTCCTATTTCTTCCTCCTCTCTTCACCAGTTGAGGAGTACTGCTTACTACTTGCATTGTTAGAGCTGCTCATAGCATAGTATTGCTGCCACCCTGAGCTCTTAAGGTGACAGTCTAGCAGAAAACACATCCTGTAAATGACAGGTTTCAGAGTAACAGCCGTCTTAGTCTGTATCCGCAAAAAGAAAAGGAGGACTTGTGGCACCTTAGAGACTAACCAATTTATTTGAGCATAAGCTTTTGTGAGCTACAACTATAGCTCACTTCATCAATACATCCGATGAAGTGAGCTGTAGCTCACGAAAGCTTATGCTCAAATAAATTTGTTAGTCTCTAAGGTGCCACAAGTCCTCCTTTTCTTTTTACACCCTGTAAAATAACTACAAGTTAGGCTAATGGTGGGGAGGGTGAGGTAATTGGGTTCCACCACCTTTCCCCTCCTGGAGGATGGTTCAACTGCTTAAAGTTGTCACTACATGACAGCTAATCAGTAGGCTTTACCCAATGAGCAGGTCGATCTCAATCCAGTTGCTGGTATATAGGCATCCTCATCGCAAACTGGGATTAATTGCCCCACATTTGGCCTTCTGAGTGCTGGAGAGATGGAGTTACCTGAGCTCTGGGGACTAACCTCTCTTCTCAAGCCTAGAGGTAGTCTCTTCAGGACATGGTTGTGGCAAATTGGCAGGGGAAAGAGCTGGGTAAGGTCATACTGCTCCCCCCCTGTGCTATGCCTATTATGGGGGTAAATATTGAAGTGTAGACGCAAAGGTTCCCAGTGTGGCACTTTTTCATCTGCTCTAAATAATAAAGATATAATATTAATGAAATATGATGAATACATAATTTCCTTCCCATCGACCTAGATGCATTTTGCTGAATGCCGCTAAGAGTCTGTAAGTAGTTTATTGATCTGGTCTGCAGTTCACTTGATTACATGGCTCCTTTTGGGAGCTTTTTCCTCTTCTAAATCCTTGCCACATTTTTCACACACTGCAGCACATCCAGCGTTTCCATCCCCCCGCTGCTCCCTCTCCACAAAACAGCTGCATTGGATTTCTCAAAGGTTTGAGGCTAGTTGGTTTTCTTTTGGGGCATCTGTAGTTATGGATTCCAATCCCCCTGTGGACTTGGGCTTTGCTGATGCCGCAGTGTGATGCTTTGGGGAAGGGAGGAAGGACGATCAGTGGTACCCACATGTACAATACTTACTCAGCAGAGTGTGGGGAACTGAGAGGTCTGGTAGGCTCAGGCTTCACACTTGCAGCATACCTGATATTTCCAGAAGCCCTCTGTAGAATTAGGCTTCAACTGGAAGTAACATGGTAACCTAAGGCTCATACAGGCCACGGGCTGTGCCATGTATTCCTTTCTCCAATGTGAGAGAGTGCAGTGAGATACAGCTACCTCTATACCACTAGATGGCGCTGTTCCCTGTATAGTGTGTTTTAAGGCACTAGATGAAAATTATATTCATCACAGAAGTATGTGCTGAGTGAACCCAGATTATGAAGTGCAGTTAGGACATAAATGCCTAATCCAAAACACACTGAAGGCAGATGGAAAGATTCCCCTTGAGATCAGTGAACTTTGGAACAGGCCATAAATAAGTATAAACTAATCACTCAAACTGCTTAAGGCCTCTGCTGTGCCTGAATGCCTTATGCTGGGACATTGCAAATGCCAGCAAACTGAGAGGTAGAACTGAGTTAGCCCACAGGGGCCTAGGTAAATTGAGTGTATATTTGGGAGACAGGTTTATTTTTTTTATGCACAGTGTGGCTTTCAGTCTCCATATTTAATTTACTTACTAACACAAAGAAAGCTTTGAAAGCACTGGGTGAGACCTATTTAGTAATTTTTAAAGCCTTTAGTTTATGCTCAGGTGCTAAATGCCCATACATAGTGAACACTAATTAGTGAGAGCAGTTGGTTGGCACATGTCTCCGTGGTTAGCCTGATTTTTGGTTAATTTCTTGTCGGTGGGGGGAGGGGGAGGAGAGTAGTGTCAGGCAAGAAGAAGAGCCACTGAAGCCAAAGGCAGGTGTTGCACGGCTGTAGCTTGAGGCAGTTATCAGATACCATGTTTAAAGGGCGCTTGCAAGATTTCTTTTTTTTTCTTTTTTTATCTCATTTTGTTTTTTACATTTGAAACTCAAGTCTTGTCTTTGCCTGAAAGAGTCTATCTTTGAATGGCAAATCTCACTAACTGAGCAGGGCAACTGTTGTTCTGTGATGTGGCTGCTCCCTATGTGGCCCTGACTGTGTCAAGCCAGCAGATGGTAGCTAATTTGGACACGGGGTTTTTGCACTCATTTCTTCCTCCTCCTCCTGTCAAAGTTGTTGGCTTCCCCATTTCTGCTTGACTAGAAGCAGCTGCAGTGGGTGCCTCTGCGAAAGTGTCATCTGATCCAAGCCTCCACAAAGTCTCCCCTTCAATTAAGGTCCGAGAGAACTTGCAATCTACACCTGAGACCAATGTTCCCTCTAATTTTTGTCAGGCTGTGTGTGTAAAAAATTTCTTCTGTGCAAATTGTTGTGCGCGCAGTGTTTCGCCGTGTGCACGGGGTTTAGGATCTGAGTGCGCGCACACATGCGCACAGCTTAGAGGGAACAGTGCCTGAGACCTCCAAGGAGTCCTCCAGCTGAACCATGGATGATCAGCCTTGACATGCCTGATACATCAAAGGGGAAGCAACAAGCAGGATGTAAAACAAAATACCAAAAATACCTTTCAGGACTCCCCATCCCAAACTAGTCGTCCTTCTCAATCTCCCAGGGATGAACTTTTTTTTTTTAAAGCAGGTCACCTCTAAAAAGAATTGGGGCTTCATCTGCTGAGTCCTCACTGTCATATTTTGCCCCTAGAAAGGAGGTTTTTTTTAACTGTCTCATCCCCTGCTTTCCCAGGAGCTAGTCCCACCTCCCTGAATAAGTCCTGAAAAGCACAGCTCCGTTTTTCCAGCTCTTCAGCTGTTTTCTTTGTAAGTAACATGTGTGCTGCCACCTCTGATGCCAGGCTTTGCACTTGGCATCTTCCATTTCCATCTCAGATGTTGAACAGCAGCGAGGATTAACAACCACTGGAAGAATTTACAGAGGATTCTGCTGGATTGTCCATCACTGGAAATTTTAAAGTCAAGATTAGCTGTTTTTCTAAAAGATCTGCTCTAGTTCAAACAGGAATTAATTCAGGGAAGTCCCATGATATACAGGAGGTCAATGGTTGCTTTTGGCTTTATAATCTATGCAGGGATGAAATGCATTATGATACAGCATATTGTTCTTTTAAAGATGAGTACAGGGCAGACTCTTCCTTTTCCTCATTTTATGTCTTATTTCCTCCTAGACCTCAGCAAGAATACAGAAGCCCCCTTGAACACACTAGATACTATTCAAGCCCCCTTGAATATACTAGGTCCTATACAAAAACAGCCAACCTTTGGGATAACGATTTTACCTTTTCCTCCAGTCAGCTATATAGGGCCAATGTAGCCTTGCCTACAGGAGTAGTCCCATTCAAACCAATGAGGCTAGTCACATGGGCAAGTGCTCACCAGCAGGGATAAGGGCCTCCAGTGTCCCTATCCATGTTTCTAAGAGCGTTTCAGATTATTAAAGATGAAAGTGTTTCAAAATAACCTATTGACTTTGCTCCATGGATGCTGTTTGTGCAGGGTTTTCACTTTGCTCTGCTGGGACTCTGTTTACATAATATCTTCTATGGGATCAGGGCCCTAGGATGTGATGTAGGAAACTGCCTGCACCAGTGAGACAGAGTGCTGAGGCCTGGCGAGTGGGTCGCACTCCCATCACTGCAACCTCAGTTAGTTTCCCAGTAATGGCTGATTGAGCAATAAGCTTATGAGATGGAGAAGCTGGCATGGTGAGGAACTAATTAGCCCTCATCTGGCTAACCCGATAAAAGCAAGGAAGAAAGTGACACCGGGGAGGGCAACAGAGCTCATGGAGCCCAGGCTGAAAGAGCATCCAAGACACTGAGATCTCTCTTTCCCCCTTGGGCCCTGATGGAAAGGGACTGAAAGACATAGGAATTAAAAACCGTGATGTGGCACTGTACTGGCATTGGCAGAACTGTTTGGGATAAATACTGAGTGGCCGCTAAAAGGAAGAGGGTCAGAGCAGTTTCTGTGATACACGGGGGCTTGTCCTGGTATCTAACCCTCTGGCTCTAGAGAAGGATGAGGGCGATACCTGCACTAGGGCAGGCATGCTCACTCCATATACAGATAATGTTGGCCAATATCACCATCCTGGTCTATATAAGCAAACAGGGAGGAGCGAGATCTTGTTCCCTCTGCCTGGAAGCTGTCAGACTCTGGAACTGGTGTGCTCCAGGAACTGAATCACAATACGGGCTGCTTACCACCCTGGTATGCATAACCCTCTTGCAGGCAGACTAAGCAGAAGCTTGGTGACAGACAGGAGTGCGAGATGCACCACACAGGCCTAAGTGAGATATTTACACAATGAGGTACACCGCTCTGGGATCTTTTTGCATTCTTAACTAATAGGAACTTTCCCCTATATTGCTCCAGAGGCATCACGGGTCGCGGTTTCCAGGGCAATGCTCTTCTGCTATTCTGGATAAACTATCTCAGATCTCCCTTTCCTCCCCTTCCCCTACTTCCACAAGTCATAGGGAAGATACGTTGCGACCGTGCCAACATCGTTCTCTTAGCACCCTGCTGACCCAGACAGTTCTGGTTCATGGAACTTCTAATGATGTCGTCCCACCCTCCAAACAGGATTCACCCATTCCTGGACCTCCTAACCCAGGACAGGGGGGGAATCAATTACCCAGATCCCTACCTCATGGCCTGATGTTTGGAGGGCGTCAGAAATAGACCACTCATGTTCGGCCCCTGTTCAGACTATTCTCAACCAAAGCAGAAAAGATTCTACTAGAGAACCTGCTAGCTGGCCCAACGGCGATACATTTTGGCCTGGGCACAACTCCACCAACATTCTCCAGCCACTCCAAGCATCCTGGTTGTCGTAGACTATCTCCTGTCCCCAAAGACCTCAGGTGTCTCTATTAGCTAGTTTCGAGTGCACCTAGAAGTGATTAGTGCTTCCCTCCCCCTGATAGAAGGACGTTTTGTCTGTACTCATCTAGCTGCAGTGCGGTTTATGAAAGGCCTAATCTGGACTTTCTCACCAGTGATCAAACCTACACCTCAGTGAGAACTTAATCTCATTATGTCAACACTTTCAAACCCATGGTGACATGTTCCTTGACCTACCTATCGATGGAGGTGGCATTCTTAGTGGCTATCACTTTGGCCAGGAGGGTCAATGAGCTCAGCACCATCGTGGTGGACCCTCCTTATACTATTTTTCACAAAGAGAAGGCTTCTCTGTGACTACACCCCAAGTGTCTCCCCAAGCTTGTTTCTAAATTTCACATCAATCAAAGTATACACTGACGTGTGTTTTTTCCCAAACCCCCATGCTTCTGCTGAAGACAAGAGATTTCACTCCTGCAGTGTCCTAACAGATAAAGCACAAGATGGGGTATTAGTTAGTATCTACTAATGACCACCAAAATCACACCAGGGAACAGGGTGACTTGCTCCTTATGCACCTATTTGTAGAGGGAAAAAAACCCAAAACTGAGTGATCATGAGGGACTTCAATCTGAGACGTATGCTGGAGGGTTTATGCTGCCAATACTAAAAACATCCTTGGAATTTCTAAACATTATTTATGACAATTTCCTAACTCAGAAAAAAGATTACAGCCAACATAGACCTTGTCCTAACAGATAAGTTCCTCTTTATCATAGAAATTAGGTCCAAGTGATCATGATTTGATCACATTTATAATATGCAAGCAGAATAAAGTCCAGATCAGTACTATATACAGTTGGTGCTTTCACAAAGCTGAAAACAATTACGAGCCAAAGCAACTCGGAGGAAGAATTTAATCAGAAAAATATGAATGCTAATTGGGAATCATTTAAGAACACCATACACTAGATGCCCAAAAAATCTACAATCCTGCAACTGAGGAAGAAGACAGGGTTGATTTAAAAAAAACGGATCTGGTTTAGAGGAGAAATGGAGGCAGCTATAAAAATAAAAAATAATATATAACAACTGGAAGAAATTGGAAATTGATAGTAGTTAATATTAAAACAGAAATTAGGAATTGTAGAAAAGTGCTAAGGAAAGCAAAGGGATGCAAGGAGAAATCTATGGCCAGCAGAGTTAAGGACAATAAATAAAATTTTAAAAAATATATTAGGAACAAAAAGAATCCTGACAGTGGGACTGGTCCATTGCTTGATGGAAATGGTAGAATTATTAATAATAATGCAGAAAAGGCAAAAGTGGTCAATAACTATTTCTGTATTTGGGGGAAAACATATGACACAGTCTCATCATTAGGTGATAACACTCTTTCCATTCCACTAGTATCTCTGGAGGATGTTAAACAGAACCTACTAAAGTTAAATATTTTTAATTCAGTTGGTCCAGATAACTTACATCCAAGAGTTTTAAAAGCTCTCGCTGAGAAGCACACTGGACCATTAATGTTGCTTTTCATTAAGTCTTGGAGCGCTAGGAAAGTTCCAGAACATTGGAAGAAAGTGAATGTGCCAATTTTTAAGAAAGATAAACAGAATAATCCAGGTAATTATAGGCCTGTATAGACTTTGATCCCCAACAAGATAATGGAACAGTTGATATGGGATTTGATTAACAAAGAATTAAAGAAGGGTAATGTAATTAATGCAATTTAACATGGGTTTATGGAAAAATCATCCTGTCAAGTTAATTTCATATCTTTTTGTGATGAAATTACAAATTTGGTTGATAAAGGTAATAGTAGTGACATAATAGACTTAGATGTCTGTAAGGCTTTTGACTTGATACCACAATGTTTTGATTAAAAATAACTAGAATGATATAAAATTAAGATGGCACGCATTAACTGGATTAAAAACTGGCTAACTGATAGGTCTCAAAATGTAACTGTAAATAGGAAATAATCACTGAGCGGGGTGTGTTTCCAGTGGGATCTTGCAGGGATTGTTTCTTGGCCTTACGCTATTTAGCATTTTTTTTTATCAATGACCTGGATGAAAACATAAAATCATCACTGATAAAGTTTGCAGATGATGCAAAAATTGGGGGAGTGGTAGGTAATGGAGAGGAGTGGTCACTGATTCAGAGCAAATTGGATTGGCTGGTAAACTGGGTGCAAGCAGACAATATATGGTTAAATGTAAATGTCTACATCTAGGAACAAAGAATGTAGGCCATACTTACAGGATGAGGGATTCTTTCCTAGCAAGCAGTGCTCTGAAAAAGATTTGGGAGGGGTATAATCAGCTGAACATGAGCTTTCAGTGTGATGCTGTGGCCAAAAGAGCTAATGCGATCCTCAGAGGCACACACTAGGGGATCTTGAGTATGGGTACAGAAGTTACTTTACCTCTGCATTTGGCACTGGTGCAACCAGGGCTGGAATACTGTGTTCAGTTCTAGTGCCCACAGTTCAAAAAGGATACCGATAAACTGGAGAGAATTCAAAGAGCAACAAAAACGATTAAAGGGTTAAAAAAACCTTCCCTTCTAGTGATCCAGTAGAACCTCAGAGTTACGAACATCTTGAGAATGGAGGTTGTTTGTAACTCTGGAATGTTCGTAACTCTGAACAAAACATGACGGTTGTTCTTTCAAAAATTTACAACTGAACATTGACTTAACACAGCTCTGAAACTTTACTATGCAGAAGAAAAATGCTGCTTTCCCCCTTATTATTTTTTTTTAGTAGTTTACATTTAACACAGTACTGTATGTATTTGCTTTTTTGCCTCTGCTGCGGCCTGATTTTCCATTTCCGGTTCCAAATGAGGTGTGTGGTTGACTGGTCAGTTCATAACGATGGTGTTCATAACTCTGAGGTTCTACGGTAGACTCAAAGAGCTCAATCTATTTAGCTTAAGAAAGAGAAGTTTAAGGGGTGACTTGATTACATTTTGTCAGTATCTACATGGCGAACAAACATTTAACAGTGGGCTCTTCAGCCTAGCAGAGAAAGATATAACATGATCCAGTGGCTGGAAGCTGAAGCTGTGTAACCAATGTAGAAGGGAGGTAAGTCTGACTTAAAGTATTTGCACAGACCATGAATTCCTATCCTTGCAAGAGACAATTGCTGGATTTTCGGTATGAGCCATTTAAATTGGGGTGGGCAAACTACGGCCCGCGGGCCGGATCCAGCCCATCAGGAGATTTGGATCCAGCCCAAAGGATTGCCACCCCCATGGCACTGCAGGCAGCATGCCGCTCCCAGAAGCGGCTGGCATCACGTCTCTGAGGCCCCTGGGGGGGGCGGGGAAGGGGGTACTGTGCATGGCCCTCGCCTGCAGGCACCACCCCCCACAGCTCCCATTGACCGGGAACGGGGAACCGCGGCCAATGGGAGCTTTGGGGGAGGTACCCGCAGGCGAGGGCAGCGCGCGGAGCCCTCTGCACTCCCCCCGGGGCTGTAGGGATGTGGTGCCAGTCGCTTCTGGGAGTGGCATGGTGCAGCACGGGGCCAGGGCGGGGAGCCTGCCTCAGTGCCGCTGCCACCCTGGAGCCTCTCCAGGTAAGCGGCACTGGGCCGGAGCCCACACCCCGAACCCCTCCTGCACTCCAACCCCCTGCCTTGAGCTCCCTGCTGCATCCCTCCTGAACCTCAACCCCCTGCCCTGAGCCCCCTTGTACACCTCGCACCCCTCCTGTGCCCCAATCCCTTGCCCTGAGCCCCTTCCTGCACACCGCACCCCCTCCCACACCTTGCACTCCCTCCCGCACCCCAACCCCCTGCCCCAGCCCTACATTCATGGCCCTGCATGCAATTTCGCCACTGAGATGTGGCCCTTGGGCCAAAAAGTTTGCCCACCCCTGATCTAAATACTAAATGAGAAATTATAGTAGGATTCATTTTCTTTCTGTTAGGAATGCAGGACTAGTCTTTACCATAAGACAGTGATGCGCACACACACAATTAATAATTTCAAATGCCTTTTTAACGAATAACACTCCAAAGATAAACTGTTATTGCACAGCAGTTACAATGCACCCTCCCTGGACTAACTAATATCACTACTGGGAAATTTGTTGTTTTCCTTTAAAATGAAGAATATAACACAGGACTTCTGACAATTGGAGACCTTCAGATTTACATAGGCTCACCCTGGGTACTATATTGACAATTCAGTAAAACATTTTGTTGTCCTACATAATGA
Source organism: Lepidochelys olivacea (assembly GCF_965140295.1). Classification (NCBI taxonomy): domain Eukaryota; kingdom Metazoa; phylum Chordata; order Testudines; family Cheloniidae; genus Lepidochelys; species Lepidochelys olivacea. The sequence goes on along the minus strand of NC_140411.1, from coordinate 263,226,392 downwards.
ATAGTTTCAGCAGCCACACTACTGAGCACAGAGACACCTTCAAATCAGAAAGGAAAAAAACCGAGACGATTACTGAAGCTGTCAGGCTCACGTGCTGGCTTTGGTCCTATTATGTAATATGCCTCACAAAGACATTTGGCCTCCTGTCTGTGATTCCTCCTTAATGGTGTTTTCCCAGTCTCAAGCCCACTGATTTCTGTAAAGTTACAGGAAATTGGAATGAAATCCAACCCACAGATTCAGTCTGGGTTACCTCTGGCAGCTCTATCTTCTCCCTGCAGGGCTGGGCTGGATCTGACTGGTGCGCTACCAGTCAGGGCACAGGGCCATGCCTTGTGGCTCAATAATATGTATATTCACACAAACACAATTGTTCTACTTACTTAATTCTAAGTTGGCTTCCTAGAATAAGAAGAGTAAGGCAGCCCTTTAGGCAAGTAGCAAACTTCCTTATCCCCTTACCATAACCAACTGCTATATAAACAATACTTACTGTCCTCCTTGGCAGGGCTGGCCCTAAACAAATAGTGCCCCAGGCGAGGAGTGTCTTTGGTGCTCCCCCCATCTCCATTTGTTAAACTTTTGAATACCTTATTTTTTTATTGCATTTGTAGCCCATTTCACAATTTGGATGCACGATTTGCATGCATGATTTATCCCTGTCATATAAGATGATAAATTTGCACACTAGGATCTCTAAATCTATATTTATTCATGCCATAGGTAAGCAAATAAAAATGGTTTCCTCTAAGTTTACAGAAACCTTTTAATTTTAAGAATAACTGAAATGTACTAACATCAAGAAATTGAACTGTGCACCAACACTGGGCAGGGCAGTATTAAATAGGGTTACAGCAGGTGACAGCCTTAGACCGTTAACCCTCGTCTCTTTAGTTCGAAAGGTTGCTTTTCTCGCCTTTGCCCTCGTGAACTGAAGCCCAGCGTCCGAGAGATCCAGAGACTGGACAATGGTATTTTCAAGCGATAAAATATCAAGTGGTGTCAGTCTCTGGTCAGCCACCGTCCATCACAGATAAGTTATAATGAGCCTGAGCTTCAAAAAGCTGCGCTCACCACTTGCATCTGTGACTGGCAGCATGATCAGAATCCTCAAAGCTATCCACACATGAGGAAAAGTGTCCTTCAGCTCTGCATCAGGAATGAATTGGAGAACTTGGAGTGGAGAGTGCTTCCAGCATGGCATAATGTGATGGATGTTGTCCAGTTTGACATCGAGACATCCAAACATCTTTCATGTGTCTGTCTGGTGAAGGTCCGTACAATTGTTCAAGAGTGTTTTTCTGTCTGCTGGCAGCTTACTAAGGTCATACAAAACCCCCAGGTCTTTTCATGGTGCTTCATTTGTCCAAACCTTTCTTCAGTGAACACTCAAGCAGTGTCAACGAGTGAGGGAAAAAAAACTCCATCTTGAATTTTTCTTCCGAGTTTCCCATCACCTCATCTCTGGCCTCAAAACCAAACTGTCTCTTCTTCCAGTGAATATGAGATTCTTTGAAGACAGGCTCAGCTCCTAAGTTTTCCGCTATTGCTTTAGCAGCAGTGATGGCATCTTCAAATCTGTTGTCTCTGTAGGCCACAATGAAATCAAGGTAGCTCCTCATGGTTACGATGTCTGTCGAATGAGTTTGTAATGCCTTGCTTACAACGTTCACTTGGAACAGGGTATCATGCCAAACCAAAACTGAGACCAGAAATTTGAAGTCGGTGATCTGGTTTGCCAGGCTTTGTGCCTCATGTCGGATTCTGGCCTTGGCAGTGGCAGCAAGGACGGAGGGATGGCATAGGAGCCACAACGTAGGCTGTACCCCTAGGAAGATGGTCCTATGGCACCTTCGCCTGCTCCACTCTTACACATCACCCATGGTGTGTCATAAAATAGGGGTGCCATATCCTGAGAGCTGGGCCTTGTATATTTGTTTTAATCAGTGTTAAAATCTGAACATTACGGGCCAATTTAGAAATTTAGAGCAAAAATTTCAAAAATGCAGTAATTAAAATGATGCAAAAATGAATGTGTAGAGCACACTGAGGGCCAGATTCAATACTTGCATCAGCTTTACCATCATCAAATAGCTCATCCGTGGGCTTATTCCTGATGTACACTGGTGTGCGTAAGAGGAGGATATGGCCCATAATGTGCTAAGTGAGGCCCTGGTCCAGCAAAGGATTTAGCACATGCCTAATGTGAAGACCATGAGTAGTCCCATAGTCACACATGCTTAAATGCTTGACTGGATCAGGTCCTCAGTCTCCAATGTAAACAGTTCTATGCTGTACATCATGTTGGCACCTAATTGTTTAATTCACGAATGTAATGAACTGATAACACTTGGACATTCTGGTGTGTGTGTTAGAATATAGCTATGCGGGCCTGCCTGTAAAGGCCTATACTTTAAGAACTTCGGTGTATTTTTATCACTTAGCTAGTTATAGAGGTATAAAACAAAGAATCAAAATCACAGTCCGCCTGTGTATGGGCCTTCTCTCACTAAGAAAGTCTGAGGCCTTGTTCTTAGGCTAAGGCCTTTGACTAAGCAGCAGGGGCAGCCAGCCATATGCTGGGAAGTGTATGGCCACATCCTCACATTCCAAACCAGGCAAGGCAAGGCTCTGCGGCGTCAGAGCCAGGAAGGGGACACGGGGTAAAGGCTCTGAGGCATCAGATCCAGGAAGGGAACACGGGAACAAACTCTATCAGCATACAGAGATACGCCCAATTGGTGTGAAAGGCTTCGGAATATGCTTGTTTGGAAATTAACCCCAATAAACATCGCATTGTCTGCACTTTGGACTTCTGGTCTTTTGCTGCTTGCTGTCTGCCTGACAAGAACCAGGGAAGTGGGAGGGTGAAGGGAAGGCCCTCCAACACTGTGTTTTACAAAACCGTGTCTATGGCTTGTTTTCTTGCTGTCCATTTGGGCATCTCCTTGAAATCCCTCCACCCCCTTTAACAGGCAGGAAAATCACAAAGTTTGCAGAAAGCTATCGAAGCATCAAAACCATGACATTCTTTGTGGAGAAGTCCCTGAGCAGAAGCAGCATATGCTGCTTGGGGCTCTCCAGTGCTCAGCAAAAACTGGTTACTAACCAACCACGTGAGGAGAAACCCTGATGGCAGGGTGACCAGATAGCAAGTGTGAAAAATCCAGATGGGGAGGGGGAACAGTAATAGGCGCCGATAAAAGAAAAAGTCCTGACTAGCAGGACTGTCCCTATAAAATGGGGACATCTGGTCACGCTAGGTAAGGATTGCTACTTCTGAATACAAGGGGCAATTCGAGCCCTAGGAGAGACTCATCCTTGCATGTGGACCCAGCCTGACAGCTCCCACAGGCTCCAGGGGCTCCTCTCTCCCTCATGTTACACACTGCAGATGCTGGAAATGAAGCTATGCCCTTTCCCTTTTACAGAGGTTGGGCCACCCTTCACGACCACTCCCCTGCAGTTTGTATGGTCTGGGCAGAGGAGGGGCTACAGAGCAATTCTGGCCAGGCAGCTCCAAGCTGTGACAGTAGCAAGAGCGGGGCGGGTGTCTGAGCAATAAACCGAGAGCGAGAGAAGGGGAATGGGCGGAGGAAACTAGGGAGGCAGAAACAGCAAAGAGTGAGAGAACAGGAGCAGGAAAAAGAGGCCCGGGGGAGAGGTGAAGGCACGGGGAGGAGAGCAAAAAGAGATCATGGAGCTGCTCCTGTGGCTCTGGTCCCAGCTTCGATCCTGCGGGAACAACCTCCCAGCCCTGGGCATAGCCCTCACAGTCTTCGCTCTGCTGTTTGATTTCCTGAAGCGCAGGAAGCGCTGGAGTCGCTACCCACCAGGGCCGAGCTCTCTGCCCTTCCTTGGGACCATGCTGCAGATCGACTTCCACAACCCGCACGTCTCCTTTACCCAGGTCAGTGCCAGAGGGGCTGGAGAGCCCAGCGTGCTGGGGAGCGGGGCTGGTGGTTCGTTAATGCAGCTGGTGCGGGCTGGACGGGTTATTTGACCGGCCCGGGGCTTTTCCAAGGCAGGAGCCGGCAGTGCCCCTCGGGGCGGGGGGGCCCTAAGGCTCTCTGCTTCTCTGCTTCGGCCTTGCTCTGGCTCCGGACCCCAGAGGGCAGCATTCCACTCCGGAGTCCAGCCCAGTTCTCTGCAAAGGTTGTGATAGCGCTGGAGGAGTGTGACCCCCACTGCGCACACCCCCCCCGGGACACCCCCCCCCACCCGACTCTTTACCTTCTCCCTGTAATTTCAGTTGGAGACATTGTAGCGTGCTGGGCTGTTGCGCAATATTAGCACTGTTAAACAGCTGCTGCATTCCCCCTCAGAGGTGGGTGCACTCAGTGGTGGGTGAAGTGGTCCCTTTATGTACCATCCGTATCCTCTGGGATGAAAAGGGCTAGCGAAAGATTTATCGTATATGAAAATGCATTTGTCTCTGCTCAGCTCCCTCCGTTCATTCCAAAGTTTCTCTGCTTTGGGGACGTGGAGGCAGGGACGACCGCTTCCTTGTAAGTCACCAGAGATGATTGAGCGTCTGAGCGTGGAAACCGGGTCTTGTTTTCACCATGCGGTAGAAAGAGCATTTGAGTTTCCAGATCAAATCGGATTATGACAATGCTAGCAACAACACTTTTGACCTGCAGCTGTTTTAACTCCACATTTTTAGTAACAATGTATTATTCCCTTTTCTGTCCTTTTACTTACAGAATCTTAGAAATTAAAGGTAGAAATGGCCTATTCTTATCCACCTCTCTCCCTTCTGGTGGTGTGCCCCTGAGGGCTTTATCCCTTTTTAATAACCAGCAATGAGGCTTTCATCACTTCTGCTAGGACACTTCCCCAGTCTAATACACCTCTCGCTGAGGTTGTGTTTCTTGCTGTCCAGAGTCAATTTTCCATTATTTAGTCTCATTGCATTACTCCTTCAACCAACCTTAAACAATTTCACTCTGTCCTTTCCATTTGCACCTTTCAGATACTTGCAGGCATCAATCATAGTCCCCTTCCTTAGATATTTGACCAGTCTATATATTTACCTCATTTTATCTTTCCTCATGAATCAACCCATCCAGCTCCCTAATCTCGTTGGCTGATGCCCATGTGGCTTTGAGGAAAGTTACTGTAGAAAAGCAGGAACACAATATGTTGTGCTTTGTGTTTTTCATGTACACAAAAAACAAGTACTTGTGGTTTTTCTCTCCCTAAATTCTTGGCCCAGAAAGGCATTTTCTCTTGTATGAGTGGACAATCCTCAAGAAATCCCACAAAAAGCTGAAAATAGGTTAAATTTTGAGCCTAAACTATTTGATGATTGTTTTAAACTGTTCTGCTTTGTGCTCTGCAATGCCTGTCTGTCACCAGGGTGCAGTGGCCCTGGTCCTCGCTCACATCAGGCACACTCTGTGCTGGCGGAGTGGTGCAAAGTAGCCTCAAAGCTAGTCTAGCCAGCCACAGCGCATTCAGCCAGGACAGAGGGATAATCCAAAAGCAATTCCTACGGGATGCTTTCCTGTAGCCCAGGGGCATGGGCCATGGTTTTCAGTGCCCTGCAGAATCCCAGCTGCTGAAATTGCCTCTCATGGTTCTTGAAAACTGCCACGATTTAGAAAGGCCTTCAGGCTAATCTAAATTACTGCAGGGGAACGGGACTGGCCTGGCACACATGACCAGGAGAGTCCAGAGGTATCTTAAAGAACTTTGTACTACCCTCTCCTGCGTTGCACCACACAATTGTTGGCTGCGGGAAAGGATCAAGGTTCATAATTAGAAAACTCAGATTTGCAGCCAAGAACTTAGAAGCATGACATTCTCAATGAAGTTTACCTGGTTTGCTTTGGTCGAAGACCTGAAAGTTGCTGGGCACGAGCTGAACACCTGCAATTCCATAGGTGCCCCCTCCTCAGGTTTCCCTTGAGTGTGGAAAAAGGGCAGGACTTTTATGCGTCCCCTTTCTAGGCATGTCTGGTCTACACACAGTTTTTGTATCGAGTTATGATTTCAGTCAGGGATGTGATTTCTTCCCCGACCAAAATAGTTGAATCAGAGCTGCATTAGGGCACTAGTCAACGCCCTAACATTTCCCTTTGTCTGAGTGTCATTGCCATCTGCTGTAATGCTCAGAACAGCATTGGCTAGGATACCATCATAGTTACATTACATTTCATAGCGGCAATAAGCCATCTCCTGGCGAATGTATTTGGGGTAATGCACCACCCACATAGGTTAAGAGATGGGGCAAAGAAACGGTCACGCTTTCGGGAGTGGCTCATGAGTGAGAGTGCTCCCACTGCCCCGCTGCCAGAGCTCCGGTGGTGCTTAAAAGGGTCCAGGGCTCCCCGCAGTGGCCGGAGGACCGGGCCCTTTAAAGCACTGCCGGGGAAGCCGGTCCGGTCGGGCATGGCGTACTGACTCTTGCCGGTACGCCGGACTGGCTTACTTTCACCTCTGCCTCCTGGACAGGAGTGCTGGACCTCGGTAGAAGTGTGTGGGAGAACATGGGGCTCTGCCCCCTCTGTGACCCTATCTTTCCTCTCTTCTTCCCCCCAGGCTCTGCCCTCTCTGTGGCCCCACCCCCTGCTCCTTCTCTTTCCCCTGAGGCCCTACCCCCCAGCCAGCCTGGAAGCCCAAGCCTGGCTGTGGTAAGAGCCACCCAGGGAGCCTGGCCACAGTTGAGAGCCCCCGGCCCCCTCTGTTCCGGCACCCCTGCTCCTGGATCATTGTAACAGTCTTACCATGGAGTCACAGAAAGTCCCCTTAGACTCTCCAGTCTATCTTGCCACCCAGACAAACTGAACTTACTGATAAATGGTCACCAAAAAAAATCACCCCACATTCAGCTTATTCCCGCTCCCAAGAGACCAGTCACTTACGCCAGATCAGTTGGTACCCTAGATCTTACACCAAAGACAACACCTGTAGCCAATCCTGTAATAAATGATCTAAAGGTTTGTTAACTAGGAAAAAGAAATTACAAAGTTATTTGCAGGTTCAAGCAAGCAAACATATACTCACAGATGAGTTACCATCTAAATCCTAAGAGTGACCAAGTTGCAGTGATGTGTCTATTCAAAGTGTCTTTCGGGACAGACCCAGCAGGCAGCCCTGGGGATCTCTAGCCCTGTCAGAGTTCAGACAGCCAAAGAGATGGAAAATTTTCCTGTGACTTTGTTTTATTTCCTTCATTCAGCTTCCAAGTCCACAGAACAAGCTTCCTTGCACAGAGCATTTCCAAGGGGGGATAGGGCCATTAAGCAGTCCTTTGTATTGCAATGTTCCTTGAGCCAGCTGATTTTGATAGCCCTTCTGGATGGGGTGGGGGAGGAGTCCTGTGCCTGGTTCACAAGCGCAGAGCGGACATTTGCAAAGTTATAAAGCAAAACGTACAGATTTTCTCGTGGCGTGGAACACCGACATTGCAAGTGAGATTAACGCCTGCAGCAACTCACAAGGATTTCATAGCCTAAACACGAAATACATTCTTGTAAGACTAATACCTACTTTGAGCAAACTAACATACAGGTGACCTGGTCTGGTTTCCAGCTATGAGTTTGTTAGTTCTTAGCTAGTGCCTGCAGCCTGGGCAAGTGCTGGCACCTCGTTTGCCAGCATCACAGGAAACGCCCTCCCCCACCCCCAATCCCTTTTGTCAGTAATTTTTATTTTGTGTGTATCTGTAGGCAGCACTGCTGTACCCTCTGTGGTGATATCAGATTTCATAACCGAAGCAAGGTTGGGCCTGGTGAGTACTTGAATGGGATATCGCCTAGGCAAAGCCATGTGCTGCAGGAAGCGTTGTAGAAGGCTGTCTGTGTCAGTGGTTAAACCAGTGCCACACCAGGAACAATGTACGCTTGGGTCTGTTATCCTTGAAGACACCAAAAGAGGTCCTGACCTCTGGTAGTTGTTAAAGACCCCATCTGGCTTCCAACGAGATATTTTCCCCTTTTCTTTTCTTGGCAGCTGAGTAAAAAATATGGAAATGTCTTTAGTCTTCAGAATTGCTGGACTAATCTGATAGTAGTGAATGGATTCAAAGCAGTAAAGGAAGCATTGGTCCAGAAATCAGAGGACTTTGCTGACCGACCATACTTTCCTATATATGAACAGATGGGTTATGGAGAGAACTCTGAAGGCAAGTACCTTGGAAACTAACATAGTTCTCTGGCAGCATTGCAGGGGGACTGGCTTTATCATTTGAGCTCCTGGAGAGGTTGAAGGGGACTTAGCGAGTGAGCTGGAGTCTGCCCCTGACGCTCCCTCTCGCGAGGAGGAAGTCAGGCGAGATGGAACTGGGGACTCTCCTTCCCAACTTCAGCGCTGCAACAACTACTAAGACAGGGCCGTTCTGAAATGCTCAGTGGGATGTATATGCCAATCAATACCGATTGGCTGCCACTGTCAGAACTGGCGGAGTCCTACCCCTCACCATATGTATGCACCTTCCTCGGCTTGTAAAAAAAAGTAACCTCCTTCCAAGGAACCTCCAGGACCCAAGAATGAAAGTGGGGGAGGGTAGAAAGAAAAGCAACCTAAAAGGGAGGCTTGTTGGGCTGGAATCCTCTCGGGTTATCCCAGAGCACTTTCATTAGAAAGATTAGAGCTGGACAAATATCTATAGAGTCACATCTTCTCAACCATGGGCAGTATGTGAACCTCCCATTTGGGGAGGCTAGTTCCCTGCCCTGAGCTCTCTACTGCAGCTGGAGAAGCCCTGCCCAAGCCACCGCCGGCCTGAGGCACCCCGAGCCCTGGCTGGCTGGAGGAGCTCTGAGTCCTCCCGCTGGCCTGGGGCCATGGTGGGGATTATTCGCAGAAGTTTGGGGAGGCTTAGCCTCCTCCAGCCTCCGTTACACACCGCCTATGTTCTCAGCTCACCCTGGCCCATACTCTGGCCAATGCAGGAATGCGCCCTATAGTATGTTCTCCAGTGCTTTCTCCAGTCCAATTTTAAATGACTTGTGGTGGGGAATCCATGAATTCCTTTGAGAGACTATTGAGTAGTTTAGTCGATCTAATCATTGGGAAATGTTTTCTGACATCCAGCATGAGCCTCACACCCTAAGGGTATAGCATGGCTTAGCTCCATTGATTGCATCCGGTTATACGAGCTGCGGATCTGGTCCTGAATTTCATCCCCTTACTCCTAGCTATACCTTGGACCTCCCTGAATAATCCCTCTCCTTCTGCACTAACCACCTACACCTATGAAGGCTGAAATAATAGCTCCCATTAGTTGCCATTTTGGCCAAGCTATACTTGGTTCCTTTTATCCTTTCTCAGAAGCCAGTCCCTCCAGCCCTATTTTGTTGCTGTCCAGTGAATTTTGTATGGTGCTTCCCAGAGGTTATTATGTCTCTTGTTTGTTAATATTTTCCAGGGGTGGTGCTTGCAAGATATGGTCATGCGTGGAAGGAGCAAAGGAGATTTGCACTCTCCACCTTGAGGAACTTTGGGATGGGAAAGAAATCCTTGGAGCACCGTGTGACCGAGGAAGCTGGATTTCTATGCTCTGCGATCAGTTCTGAAAAAGGTTTGTGGCATCCAGGGAGATGGGGCAGAGGAGCCGTGTAACTTCCATAGATAAGGAAATGAAAGGGTAATATGACTGATTATGAAGGAAGGAATAATAACACAGTATCTCACATTTCTACATAATCCCTGATAGCCAGAAGGATACTAAAGTGCTTTGGAGACCAGACACATAGTGATCATTCATCCAGCACTATCATGAAGCCACCTGTGGGGTCGAACCTGACAGCTGTTTTAACATGACAGTTTGTGATGGGAAGTAAAAAAAAAAACAACAAAACCCCGACACCTCCAATTGAATGTGCAAGAGGAATTTTAGGTTGGTAGAATGTAATTACCTCAACTGGAATCTGGTGAAGGCATCAACACTAAGACGCTTCCAAAACATGCCATGACGTCTTTAAGGACGTCACTTTTATGCCTCAACTTAAAAATGTCTGTAGCAGCACAGTAACATCTGTCTGTACACAGGCGGCCCGGGTTCAGTCCCGAGGCAAGGAGATGAGTACTGTTACCTGCATACAATTCTCTGTTACTTGCACATTCTGGGGGCACCCACTTGACCCAGTTCTTAAGGCTGAAGGCGTAACCCTCTTAATTTAGACACCCACCCTTACCCCAATCCTAGGGCTCAGGGCATACCGTTTGGGGGTTTGCAAGATCTTTTACATGTGAAAGAGCCTTACACAGTAATAACCTCTATTTATTAACAATTACCAAGCAGAATACACATGGTAAGCGTACAATGCGACAGGGCTTATCCTGACAGTACCACTGACTGAATCCGCAGCAGAAACCTGCAATTCTTAAGTTTTTTCCATGGTGATCTCTCTTCCAAGTATTGAGCAGGCCCAACCCTGTTAGTCTGTGAGACATCTTTAACTTCCCCAGCTTACATGAGCATGGACTTTCAACTGGTTGTTCCATAAGAAGTCTTGAAATGTTAGCGGTTCTTGCTCAGTATGTTCCATGCAGTGAGGGGCAGGCTACAATGATGTTGTGCCTCCTAATGTCTTTGGTTGGTCCTGTATGTTTTTCAGGTCGTCCTTTTGATCCACATTTTCTTATAAACAACGCAGTTAGCAATGTGATCTGCTCCCTCATCTATGGTGAGCGCTTTGACTATGACAATAAGAAATTTCAGAGGTTGTTGCATTTGATTGATCAGGCCTTGAATGAAGAAGCTGGATTCCTGCCCCAGGTAACTCAGCATGTATGACTTGGTCAGTAAGAAGCTGTCATTTGATTGATCAGTAAGATTGTATTTTAGTGATTCTTTTCTGGGAGCCATAGGGTGTGGTTCTCTCTCTCTCTCTCTCTCTCACTCTCTGTTATCTTAGCTCCTTGTCGTAGTACCTTGGCTGCTGCGCATCCCTGGAGTGCCACAGAGCATCTTCCGATCCCAAAAGGAGATCCTGGACTTCACAAATGAGCTTTTGAAGGAGCACAGGATGACCTGGAATCCTACCCAAAAGAGAGACTTCACTGATGCTTTTCTACAAGAGATAGAGAAGGTAGGAGGAGAGGGGCAGGTGTAGATCTCTTTGGCTCTGTGAATGTATTAGTGATGGGAACACTCCATGTTAGCTTCCCGTGTTGTCAAGTTTAGCAATAGGATTTTGCTTGTAATAGAACTGGTATGAACAGCTCGCTATTCTATTTCTTCTGGTTTTCACTTATCTAGTGAGTTTAATGAGTTCACGCTCAGAAATCAGCTGAAGAATAGGCTGAAACATGAAACAAGGAAACGTGTCACTTTTGACAAAATTTCATTTAGAAAAAAATGAAAATGAAACATTTTGATAGGCTTGAAACATTCCATTTTGAGGTTGTCAGAACAGCACTGCAACAGGGTCGGGTCAAATGGCTACAGGAGAGTAATAGAAGGCAGATATATTAGCCCCAGGTTAAGTAGGTCCCTTTTCCCTGGGTAAGGTAACAGGGAAGGATTTTTTTTTTGAAAGAGAAAAGAGGTTTATTTGTAACACTTACAAGAATTACCAAAGGAAACAAAACAACTATGCAACAAAACAACACAAACAGAAGGTATAACAGAGCAGCTTTCAGGAGGGAGAAGTGTTCAGGCTAGCCTGGGCCCAGAGCAGGGGGGCTTCCTCGACACTCGTGGTCTTCCACCCCCTCGAGTTACCTAGGGCCGCGCCCAGTGTCACCGATCCTCCCTCTCCTGAGACTGCCCAGCAAGATGGGCACGGCTGCGGGGTGGGCGGCTTAGGGGTGGGGGGGTAGACACCCATGTATTATAGGACCCCTCTTAGATGACAGTAATGATGGTATCCACAGCGGCAACGGCTGGGGCTGGCGTCTCTCCCTCTTCCCCTCAATCAAAGGGTCAGACGGAGGGAACCGGATGGGGTCACCGAGCAGAGAACCCTGGACCGCGCCCACCGCTCCTTGAAGGCATCAAGGGAGTCGGTGGACGCCGCCCAGAGGAACTCCACCCGGATACGTGAATGTACTGAGGATCGGAAAAAGGCCCTACAATCGCAGGACGTTTCATGGGCCAACCTCCTCTCTCTGGTTTTATAAATGGCTGTTTTAGCCAAGGCTAGGAGGAGGTTGACCAGGAAATCCCGCGATTTTGTGGGGCCACGGATGGGAAGTGTATAGATAAAAAGGTGAGGGGAGAAATGAAGCCAGAAGCGCAATAGAATATTTGTGAGGAGCCGGAAAAGGGGCTGCAATCTGGCACACTCTAAATAAACGTGCGCCAGGGTTTCCCTCACATTACAAAAAGGGCAAGTATCCGGGATGGGGGTAAACCGTGTCAGAAACACGCCCGTGCTCACAGCTCCGTGAAGGAGCCGCCAACTGATGTCCCCGACAGGCCTCGGGACCAAGGTGGAATACAGGCTGGCCCATCGAGGTTGCTCACCCTCCAAAGGTGGCAGGAGGTTCCGCCACTTTGTATCGGGGCAGGACACCAGGGTGCGAGCGGGAATGTGTATAAATATTTCCATGGTGCAATTTGAAAACTGACCGTCTGCAGTTCTTGCAGCCAGCTTGCAGTGAAGGGGTGAGGGGTTTGTTGGGATCGGCAGGGTGGGGGCCCAATGGAAAGGTCCGGCGGGCTTGGGGTAGAGGATGGGTGGGGTGCGCCCTCGCGCAAGGCTCGGTTGACATAAGCCCGAGCAGCGGGCGTCAAGGCGGCCTTCACCTCCTGAAGTATGCGCCGGGGGGGTATGAGGGCTGGAGAGCCCCATGCGCCGAGCGAGCATCAGGGGATCCAGCCAGTCTCTCTGGTCGTAGTCCAGGAGGTCTCCGACCCTCATGACTTCCGCCAGGACCAACCTCTAGCGCACCGAGCGGGACTCCGCCACCTGCACACGGAGTTGGGGATTGTGCAGCAGGGGCTCCATGAGGAGATCTGGTCCCACGGTGGCCACCACGGACCTGGTCGTTAGAAACAGTTTCCAGGTCCAGAGGAGGTCCTGGTAGAAGACCGGCAGCCCGGAGAGGTCTCGTGGAAAACCTCTCGGACAAAGATAAAAGAGCTGCCGGTCGTATCGGAGCCCTTGGAAGCGGCGCAGGAAGGCGTGCGCCAGTATGCTCCACGCCGGACTACCTGCACCATAAAGGAGCCTCTGCAGGGCCTGGAGGCGGAAGACATGGACCTGGGTGTGTAAACACTTCAGGCCCTGCCCTCCTTCCTTCAGGGGTAGATGAAGAACTCCAACAGGGGCCCAGTGCGTTCCTGACCAGAAGAACTCTAGAATCAATCTCCGGAGGTGGGTCAGGAAACCTGGGGCCGGGGCCAGGGTGTTGAGCCGGTACCAGAACGTGGACAGGACTAGTTGGTTAAGCACCAGTGCTCTCCCTCGGAGGGAGAGACATCGGAGTAGCCTCGTCCATTTCCGGATCCGCTCTATCACCCCGCCCTCTAAATTTTGCCAGTTCTCCGGCGGGGAAGGGTGCGTGGCGGAAAGGTAAGATAGATAGAGATAGAGCAGTGGACCCGCACTCCACCGGATGGTCTGAAGCGCGGGTGGGAGGGAGCTCCCCTGCCGCCAGTCCCCCACCGCCAAGCCAGAGCTCTTGACCCAGTTGACTCGGGCAGAGGAGGCTGCCGAATAGATGGCCTGGCATGCCTCCACTCGCGCCAAGTCGCCCGGGTCCTGGACCACAAGGAGTACGTCATCGGCGTACGCCGACAGGACCAGCCGCAGCTCCGGCTCCCGCAGCACCAACCCTGTCATCCTCCTGCGGAGGAGACAGAGGAAAGGCTCGATCGCCAGAGCGTACAACTGGCCCGAGAGGGGGCACCCCTGCCGCACTCCTTGCCCGAAGCTGACCGGTTCAGTCAGGGTCCAGTTGAGCCTAACCAAACACTCCGCAGAGGCATACAGCACCCGAAGAAAACTCACAAACTGAGGTCCGAATCCAAACGCCTGCAGAGTGCTCAGGAGGTACCCATGGTCTACTCTATCGAACGCCTTCTCCTGATCAAGAGACAGGAGGGCGAACGACAGACCATCTCTCCGCCCGAGTTCCAAAAGGTCTCGGACTAGAAATAGGTTGTCAAAAATGCTGTGACCTGGGACAGTATAGGTCTGGTCTGGGTGGATCACGTCCGCCATCATGGACCCTAGCCGCAGCGAGATTGCTTTCGCTACGATTTTGTAATCCGTGCTAAGGAGTGAGACGGGATGCCAGTTTTGCAAATCGCGGAGGTCCCCCTTCTTCGGCAGCAAGGCGAGCACCGCTCGCCTGCACGACAGAGGGAGGACCCCGCTCTGCAAGGACTCAGCCCAGACAGTGAGTAGGTCTGGGCCGAGAATGTCCCAGAACGCGTGGTAAAACTCCACGGTCAGCCCGTCCATGCCCGGAGATTTATTGGTGGGCATGCGATGGAGGGCTTCCGAGAACTTGGCCAGGGTGAGAGGCAGCTCTAGGCGGTCTCGGTCGCCCATGCTGACCGTGGGGAGTTCCTCCCAGAGCACCTCGCAAGCACCAGGATCGGTCGGATCCGGGGAGAAAAGGCTTGTGTAGAAGTCACGGGCCCTCCCACACATCTCCTCTGGATCCGTGAGGGGGGTGCCGTCTTCCGCAAGAAGGCAGGTGACGTGTTTCTTGGCCCCCCTCGTTTTCTCCAGGGCATAGAAGAAGCGGGAGCTGCGGTCCATCTCCCGAAGGAGGCGGATGCGGGACCGAATGAAGGCACCTCGGGCCCGGTGGTCCTCGAGGGCCCGGAGCTCCTCCCGCTTCTCCCGGCACGCTCCGCAGAGGGACGGGTCCTCGGGGTTGGCGGCCAGACGCCTCTCCATCTCTAAGACCTCCCGTTCCAACTGCTTTATCGCTGCATTTCGCCGTCGGCTGGTGCCCCGGGTGTAGTCATGGCAGAAGAGCTTGGTGAGCACCTTCCCGAGATCCCACCATCGCCGCACCGAGGGAAAGGCACGCCACTGCTCTCGCCAGGCCAGCCAAAACTCCCGGAAGGACGTCACGAAGCTCTCGTCCTCCAACAGGCTGTTGTTAAAGTGCCAATAGGCCGGCCCCGGTCTCTCTGCACGGAGGAGACCGTTATGGTGACTAAATGATGGTCGGAGAATGGGGCCGGCCGAATGGAGGAGGAGTGGGCCTGTGAAAGATGGAAACGAGATAAGTAAATACGGTCTAACTGGGAGTGGTGTGACCGATGGGCCTCCACCCGGACAAAAGTGAACGTGGAAGTGTCATCTGGGTGATGGTCACGCCAGATGTCCACTAAGGAGTGATGTTCAACTATTCCTCAGAGAATATTCGCGGCGGCCGGGCTCGGCTCGGCCCCTAAGTGGTCCCATTCCTCGAGGGTGGTGTTAAAGTCCCCTCCCAAGACTAGGCACTCATGCGAATCTAGGGTGCCGAGAAAGTCGGACACCCGCTGATAGAATTGTGGCCGCCTTGAGCTCATTTGCAGGGCATAGATGTTAACAAGATTGACCACGAGCCCCTCCATACGGACTCGAAGGTGCAGCAGGTGGCCCGGCACGGCCTTAGTGATCCCTAGCACCTCGGGCCGTAGGTTGGGGGAGAACAGGGTCACCACTCCAACTTGCCAAGTCGTGAAGTGGCTGAAGTATACCCCGTCCCCCCTCTCCAGGCGCCACCTGTCCTCGGCGGTTGGGTCCGTGTGGGTCTCCTGCAGGAAAACTACAGAGTACCCCCCTTCCCGAAGGTAAGAGAGCACCTGGGACCTGCGGAGAGCCATCCTACAGCCCCTGGTATTCAGGGTTGCAATAATAAGAGGCGTCATGCGGAGGGCTGGGAGGTGGGGGTTTCTTGTTGGTGGGGGTGTTCATGGCCCCCGGCAGGTTGCGTAGCAACCCGTGACCCATCCCGTGGATGAGTAGATCGTTTCGGAAGCCGCGGGCTCGCTCGTAGGCCACAGCACCGCGCCTTCCTTGCCCCCTGCCCTCCTGTATAAGGGCCCTTGTGGCCTGGAGGATTTGGTCAAAGTCCCCCCATAGCTGAAGAGCCAGCTGTACCCTATTGCGGGCGCCACAGGTCTGTTCTAGGAACTTTCGTAGTGCATGCCACAGCTCATGGGGCGGTGGGGTTACAATTTCCGGGGTATTCCCTGGTGGGGCTCTTAATACAGCCTCGTGGTCCGCTAAGGCGGGTAGAGAGGGTGTGGACCACCGACGGGGCATCTGACAGGCTGGGGTTATTAAATTCATTTCACACCTTGGGGTGGAGGGGGATGGCAGGGAAAAAATTGCAACTCCTAATGGGTCGCGACTTGAAAGTGCAAAGACTGCTTCTTGGGGGGGATCTGCGAAAGGCGGGAAGGAAATAACCCCAGGGGCGGCATTAGCATTGCAGGAGGAGGGGACTTGGGCAGGGGCAGGGGTAAGGCTCTGGGGTTCAGGAGCCAAGCAGCTAAAGGAAAGTGCCTCCTGAGCAGAGTCAAGGGTTAAAGGGTAAGGGAGGGGGCTCCCAATAATGCTAGGCGCTGGCTCCGTGGTGGTCTTGGCGGCCATGGCATCAGGTGGTGGACCACCTTCTGCAGGGTGCTCGCCCGGGAAGGCAATTAGGGGGAGGGAGCATGGGGAAAGGGGGGCTGGGGTAAGGTTGCCAGGCTCGAGGTCAGCCGGCAGTAGATCATCCTCCCCCTGGGTGACCGGGGTCAAATCTAGGGCCTCAATCTCCGCATACACGGAGGAGAGGCCAGCTCCTGCTACCCCGGGGGCCTCTCCTCTAGGGTCCGCCTCAACGGTCGCCTCGGGGTCCGCGGGAGGTTCGGGTGATATCCAGGCAGAAGGGGCGTCCTCAGGAGTCTCGGAGGGGAGGGTCTCCCGTGGAGGGGGGATTCTGCCCTCCAATGCCAGTCCATCTTCCCCTCCCGACACCATCTTCCCCTCACTCTGGCCGTAGCAGGAGGCTCAATATCAGTGACTCCTTTCCTGGTCTTCCGGGGGGCTTCCGCGTCGGATGGATGCAGCAGAGCTCGAGCCTTCCGCTTGCCTCGCTTCCCCTGGACTAGGGTCCAGCCCTCCATAGCGTCGTCTGGGGGTTGGTTAGCAGGGGTCGTGTCAGGGGGCGGAGGCGATGGTTCAGGGGTTCGGGGGGGTAGCGGTGAGGCAGCATGAGGGGCGGGGGGTTCTCCTTGGGGCGGGCCCTCTCCTATACCTGGTACTATCCTTGCCACACCCTCCTCCATAGGCTCTGCTGGATTGGTAATAGCAAGGCTGGGACTCTCTTGCTTGCCCGGGCGTTGTAGGGAAGGTATCTCTTGGGAGGAGGGTTGGTTTCAGGTGCCAGGCAGCCAGGGGCATCGGCAACGACGGGGCCGATATCCTGCCGGGTCTCGGGCGTTTCGGGTGCCCCTCCGCCCCGGGCCATAGGGCAGTCTCTGCGGACATGCCCCACTGAGCGGCAGAGGTAGCACCGGGCCTCTCGGGTGGAGTAAAAGACCCGATAGCGGGCTCCCTGGTAGGGGACTAGGAAGGACCCCTCGAGCGCCTCTCCGTCACGCGCCCCCGCCGGCGGTAGAAGCTGCACTTGCCGGCGGAACGAAAGGACGTGACGGAGGGTGGGGTCCTTGCAGCCCAACGGGAGAAGGCTGATGACAGAGACAAGTTTCCCCAGAGTGGAGAGAGCGGGTAACAGGGCAACATTGGGTAAAAAGGGAGGAACGGAGGTGAGGACGAGGCGAACGCCCAGGTCTTCTAGCGGCTCTAGGGGGACAAACACCCCCCGCACCGCCAGGTCCCTCTCCACCGCTTCTTGGGCGGCAGCCTCCGAAGCTAAAAAAAAACCCGACCTTCCCATACATCTTGGAGGCCGCCACAATAGCCGTGGGTCCTACCACCTTCGCCAACGCCTGCACGTATGTCTCCACGTGGGGCGAGGTGGGCACCGAGAGGCAACGGACACCGTGCCTCCTGGTCAAGGTGGGGAAAGGGCCCCGGCCGCTGGTGATGGTAGCGGAGACAGGGGGTGACGAGGGAGATGACGAGGTGGCAGGCAGGGGGGAGCCCGTCACCACCCGAGCATACGTCCTGGGGGCCGGGGGAGGAACATTCACGGAGCTGGTGGAGGGAAATGCAGGGAGGGGCGCCACGGTTGATGACGAGGCCACAGCTGTGGGGGCAGCCCCTGCCATGGAGGGCCTAGTGGTTTTAGTGGGGCCCTTTCCTTTATTCCCGCCCTGACCTTTCCGGCCAGCTGAGGGGGGGTTCCTAGAATCTGGGGGGACAGTGGGCGCAGCAGCGGCAGTAATCACCCTGGTGCCTCCTGCTGCCGGTGCCCCAATGCGGGAGGGGCAAGTATTTTGACAATAGTGGTGGGGGGGACCTTGGGGGTCGGGCGGGGGGGGAGGTGGGGGAGGGACAGCTAATTTTGTTAGAGGGGCCTCACCCCTCTCATTCCCTGCCATTGTGAGCAGGGAGAGACGGGGAGACGCCGGAAGGAGGAGGGGGGAGGGGGAAGCAGATTAACCGCTCCTCCCTGCTGGGCTGCAGGTGTGCGGGGGGGTGCCAAATAGGTTGGACTGGAAGGGGGGAAAAACAAAAACCGGGGTCCGGTGATGGGGGCAAGCTGTAAAATAAACAATCCGGGGGGGTGTGTGTGTGTGTGGACCCACGCACGTTTGTCCAAAGAGTCTCGTTTGGTCGGCTATTGTGTCCAGTCCGAAAGGCAAAGTTCAAAGCAAACAGCTGGATCTGAAGGCAGATGGCAAGTTGCCAGCAGGGACGGACGGCGGGGGGGCCGTGACAGTTGTAGTAGTATTGGGGGGGGGCAGGCACCGATGGATGGGGGGGGGCTCCGTGCCACACCCCCTCTGCCGCCACAAATGCAATTAAACCACAGTCAAACTCCCCCCCACGAGAGTGTAATTCAGAAAATTACTCAGTCTTATGGCTCCCTTCACGATGATTTGTAGCTTCCCTGGGTTATTTCTCCTGTCTTCTGAAATCTTCTTCTCCAGCTGTGTTGGCTGTGTTCCAAGGCTTCCAGCAGGCTGAGAAAAATTACAGAAATAAGCTGACAGCAAAACAGCTGGGTCTGGGGGCTTCCACTCCCCGCTCCGGATAGCAGATTGGCAATCTTCCCCCCCTCCTCCGGGGGTTTCAGCTGAGGCAAATAGCTGCACCCGGGAACAGGCGTGGGGGGGTGCTGGCGAAAGTTGGCAGCTAACCAGCACTCAGCAACGGCAAAGAAATGGCAGAAAGACGAAACGAAACAAAAAGGCGTCTGGCCCAGTCGGAGGGGGGAACTAAGGCAGGTTCAAAAAGTAAGAAAAATCCAGGCCAGGGGGCTTTAGGAAAGAATAGAAAGCAGATAGCTGAGGAGCAAGCAAAGGACGTTCCGTTTCCCAACAGGGAAGGTTCCAGAACAATCAGGAACCATCTGGAGACAATTAAGACAGGCTGATTAGAACACCTGCAGCCAATCAAGAAGCTGCTAGAATCAATTAAGGCAGGCTAATCAGGGCACCTGGGTTTAAAAAGGAGCTCACTTCAGTTTGTGGTGCCCATGTGAGGAGCTGGGAGCAAGAGGCACTAGGAGCTGAGTATGACAACGTGGACTGTTGGAGGACTGAGGAGTACAAGCATTATCAGGCACCAGGAGGAAGATCCTATGGTGGAAATAAAGAAAGGGTTGGGAGGAGGTCATGGGGAAGTAGCCCAGGGAGTTGTAGCTGTCACACAGCTGTTCCAGGAGGCACTCTAGACAGCTGCATTCCACAGGGCCCTGGGCTGGAACCCGGAGTCGAGGGAGGGCCCAGGTTCCCCCCAAACCTCCCAACTCCTGGTCAGACACAGGAGGAGTTGACCTGGACTGTGGGTTCACGAAAACGGCCAAGCTGAGGGCTGCCGTGAAGCTCCAAGGCGAGCAAATCTGCCAATAAGCGCAAGACCCGCCAAGGTAGAGGAGGAACTTTGTCACAGCACATTTCAATTTTTCATTTAGAAATTACTTCATTTCACTTTTATTTTATTTTATTGTTTGTTTTATTTTTATATTTTATTTTTATAGTATATTTTAAATTTTGATTAACCTGAAACCGTTTTTAAAAAACTTTCATTTTGTGTGAAATTTCTAAATGTCAGCTTCTTCTTCTGAGTCGTAAACAAAGCAAATTACATTGTAATTGGCTCTTAAATAGCATATTAGTGATTGCCCATGTGAAGTCTAAGTCCAAATTTACAGAATTGGTCTGAGAAAAATTGAGATAAGAAACCCTTAGAAAACAGACACATAAAATCCACAGCATTACAAAAGATAGCCGGACTACTTCGTGCTGCGATCCTGTCATATCTTGTACGCTAAGCACGGTGGCCCTGAAGAGTACTTGGTGGGGAGACTGTTGGTTCAGTAGGTAGCATTGCGGTCCTGTTCTCATAGAAGCTACCAGGGCAGGAATAGGGCCTGTCAGATTGTTATTCCCAGGTACGTATATGAACTTTTGGAATCCTGATGTTAATTGGTTGGCTAGCATGTTGGCTGCACCCTGCTCATTACTACATGGAATTTCTGACCTGATCAAGTGAGAGTGATCACACTGACCTCTTGAGGTTGCAGAGGCACAAATGTCTAAGACTGACTGGAGACCCTCCTTTAACTCTGGTGGCAAGAGACTGTGGGCAGAGTTTCCAGCATGTATGCTCAGTGTACTGAGCAGCATCAGCCAGTGGGAGTCTGCCGTGCCTGGGTACTCCTCCTCCATCTTCATAAACTCTTTCAGGTGCCTTTGGCAGTGGTGCTGGAACTGGGGGTGCTGCCGCACCCCCTGGCTTGAAGCAGTAATAACACAGACCAAATACATGGTTTCCAGCATCAGCACTCCCACTATAAAAATTGTTTCAGCACCCCTGGACTTTGGTGGGTCAGAAAATGCTGCTGAAATGTCCACCAGCGCCTCAAGGAAACTCTGCCTAATTCCTGACCCAGGCGTGACAGCGCAAGCAAAAAAAGTTCTTGAAAAGGGGCCTCTTCCATGTTGCTCGGCAGGCAGTGCTGGCAGGCTGGTCACGCTTCCTGTAACGTGCAGGGTGGGCATGAAGCTTCCCCACGGTCAAAGGCTAGAGCGGCCACACTCTGGGGGGGTGCTAGGGAGTCTGGGATATGGTTGGTTTGGCTCAGGTCTGCCTGCTACTGTGTGGATGCCAGAACCCCAGGTTCACGCCTGGGCTCGAAAATTCTTAACGTAGGGTTTATAATCAGCATAGACTTCTGCAGGGGTAGTCAATAAATTTTTGTCAAGGTCCACATTTCTTGGTCAAGGTATAGGCAAGATCCAGACTGCAGAGAGAAAAAAACCAATAATAATAAGTATATAAAAAGATTTCAGGGTCTGTTCAAAAGCATCTACCAGTCCAGATTTGGCTTGCGGTCTACCTATTGACTACCCCGGTGTAGATGCTCAAGCCCATGGTTCTCTAACGCAGGGTCAGCTGAGTCAAGTGTCCCGAACCCTGGGCTTATATTGCCTGTGTAGACATACCCTGTGTTTTTGGAGGAGAAGGTCCCGAGCTTTATTCCTGATGAAGTCTATGTTGTGTGGGACAAATTGTTACTTTGAAATGTATGTGACCAAGGAGCCATTACAGCATGTGTTGTCATATGTACATGTTTTGCTGCACTCTGCAAACAATTCAACCTTTCAGTCTGAGAATATGAATTACCACTATCTACAATTCTGCTCCTCTCTCCCCAAGAAAAATCTAGGTCAAATCTTGCTCTCCTTTGTTCCCTTAGGCTAAAGAGCATGCGGGGAGCAGTTTCAATGACAACAACCTTCCTATGGTAACAGTTGACTTGTTTACCGCTGGCACTGAGACCACTTCCACCACCCTGCGCTGGGCATTGCTGTTCATGCTTCTCCGCCCTGACATCCAGTGTAAGTAAGGGGACTGGTGGAGATGTGACCGGTTCTCCCAACCCTGCATCTTCCACAGAGAACTTCTTAGCATCTGCTGTCACCTTTGTGTTCTGGGGGTATGAATCATAGAATCATAGAATCATAGAATATCAGGGTTGGAAGGGACCCCAGAAGGTCATCTAGTCCAACCCCCTGCTCGAAGCAGGACCAATTCCCAGTTAAATCATCCCAGCCAGGGCTTTGTCAAGCCTGACCTTAAAAACCTCTAAGGAAGGAGATTCTACCACCTCCCTAGGTAACGCATTCCAGTGTTTCACCACCCTCTTAGTGAAAAAGTTTTTCCTAATATCCAATCTAAACCTCCCCCACTGCAACTTGAGACCATTACTCCTCGTTCTGTCATCTGCTACCATTGAGAACAGTCTAGAGCCATCCTCTTTGGAACCCCCTTTCAGGTAGTTGAAAGCAGCTATCAAATCCCCCCTCATTCTTCTCTTCTGCAGGCTAAACAATCCCAGCTCCCTCAGCCTCTCCTCATAACTCATGTGTTCCAGTCCCCTTATCATTTTTGTTGCCCTTCGCTGGACTCTCTCCAATTTATCCACATCCTTCTTGAAGTGTGGGGCCCAAAACTGGACACAGTACTCCAGATGAGGCCTCACCAATGTTGAATAGAGGGGAACGATCACGTCCCTCGATCTGCTCGCTATGCCCCTACTTATACATCCCAAAATGCCATTGGCCTTCTTGGCAACAAGGGCACACTGCTGACTCATATCCAGCTTCTCGTCCACTGTCATCCTTAGGTCCTTTTCCGCTGCCGTAGAAAGAGAAGCTGCCGTAGCAGCAGTCACAGCAGTGATTGGGGAATAATTCCAGTGGAGCACTCTCTGAGGGGGAGAGCAAAGACCTGTGGGAAGGGAGAAAGGAGAGAGCAAGCCTCTGTTCAAGATTTCAGTGTCAGAGGGAGCACTCACCACTTTTCTTCATGACAAGTGCACTTTGAGACCCTTGTAGCTACTTGGTAACTCTTCCTTCTCTTAGGGTCTCTGCAGGGATAAATGCTAACCTGCTTGAATGTGCTAATGCCAGAGGCACAAGTGGGTCAAATAGAGTATGGATAAGGTGGGATGTCTCGACCAATGAGCTTATTGGCCTATAGAACAGAGGATGACTGTGTAAGTTGGGCTGAGTAACCGAAGATGAGTGTGCTGTCCTTCAGCTCCTAATTCCGCATTTCTCTCTTTCCTACTGTCTATGGGGCTTGCTCTGCCCCCTTGCCCTCAGCCAGGTAAACCCTGCCTCCCTTGCACTCTTGCTTTCAGGTGCTTGTAAACTGCTCAGTGATTGGTAGGAAGGAGGCTAACAAACTCACCGAATATAAACCCAGCGCTGTACAAATAGACAGACCATTCCTGCCCCACAGGGTTTAAAGCCTAAGGGTAAATGCGTAGGTTCCCCATTTTTATGGTGTTGATGTACATCATTATGTTGCATTGAGGAGGATGTAAAGTGTCTTTTTCCAGGTAAAGTCCATGAGGAAATTGATAAGGTGATTGGCAGGGACAGGTCACCCCAGATGGAGGACCAAGCGAACATGCCTTATACCAGTGCTGTGATCCATGAAACTCAACGTTATGGGGATATCATTCCCTCTGGAGTTCCTCACATGACATACCGGGACACCGAGCTCCAAGGCTTCTTCATTCCAAAGGTATCTATGGCCAGGCAGGGGATGCAGACCTCCTCTCCCCTTGCAGACTTATGTCCTGCAGCTGCAGACATTCCATATGTGAATCTCCCCAAGGTTCCATGCAGAGGGGGGTGGAGCACCAGGCCCTGAATCACACAACCATTGGCGAGTTATCAAATGTGCAGTTTTAAAAGGCCTTGGGCTTCAGAGACAGCCTTGTTTATGTGGTTAGCTCCATCTTGAACAGGTCTTTGGATATCTGAAAAAACAACGAATTGAGCTAAGACACTACTAAGGATTTCAATCCTTACAGGGGAGACTGTAATTTTGCCTTGGGCACCTTCTAACATTCAGTACATCTGCTTGAAGGTGGAGAAAGGTAATGCTGACTGACTGTATAGAAACTACCGGCTAGGTCAGCAGTTCAAATCCAACACAGTAGCAACTAACACACTATTATCTGAAGGGTGTTCAGAGGCCACTGTGCATCTCAGTCCAGTTCCAAATGGACAAGAGACAATGACAGGCAATTACTGCCTTCTTTGGTGAGAGTCTCATTGGAGAGACCAAAGCCACACAGTACTCAATTCCACTTTCGCCCCTAGAGGAAGCTCCTCTAGCTCAGGCCTGAGGCATGTGAGAGGGGAAAGATCTCGCTTTTTCTGTGAAGACAATGAGAATTGCGGTTTGGAGTCTCTCAGTCAGCACACTCTTACCAGAGCTAAAATTAACTTGAGAAAATATTTGAAGCAACTGGGGGAGTTCATCTCCTGAACCTCATTAGACCATGAAAACACCCCTTGCATACTCTTAGTCTAGCTAGCATGCAATGGACAAGGGCTTTAGAGCATATGCTGTGCACTGGCTGGAGCCTTGAAAGCGTCCCACTCCATTGTGCTGTAAGATTATATAATGAGGTACCTGAGCTGGGTTCTATGTCTTCCTCTGAAGCATCCTACAATGGCCACTGCTTGAGATGGGATATTGAATGCAGAGGGACTGGCCTGTTCTGGTGTGACAATTCTTACGTACCCTGTTCCTTCTCTGGGGTGGATCAGGGGACGACAGTCATCACTAACTTGACCTCGGTGCTGAAGGATGAAACGGTTTGGGAGAAGCCGCACCAGTTCTACCCGGAGCACTTCCTGGATGCAGATGGGCAGTTTGTGAAGCGAGAGGCCTTCCTGCCTTTCTCTGCAGGTAAATCCAAGGGGAGGAGCAGCTGGCAGAGGCCATCCCTGTGGAAATGAGACACAGTGCATGAGATG
Organism: Lepidochelys olivacea; assembly: GCF_965140295.1. Taxonomy (NCBI): domain Eukaryota; kingdom Metazoa; phylum Chordata; order Testudines; family Cheloniidae; genus Lepidochelys; species Lepidochelys olivacea. The sequence continues at coordinate 263,201,578 of NC_140411.1, read as the reverse complement.
TGACCCACTATAGTTATGGGAAAATGAGTCTCCTCTAAAGCAAGATGTCCCTCTCATCATGAGAGCAGCTTCCTCAAGGGGAAGATCAGTGCAGTCTGTGCTGAGCTGGGCCTGTTCTTCATGAGCATGCTGCATCTCCCCAGAGAAACTACTTCATACTCCAATAGACACAGGGACATACTGAATGCAACACATTAATCCCTTCTGCACTCTAACGGAAAACCTTAACTACAAGCCCAGGAATCTGTTCAGAAACAATGTGCACGCAGGTGAGGTGTGTGTTATTGGGAAAGGGATGAGGTCAGAGTTAAGGCTTTCTGTTAAAGCATGATCAAAATTGCTGTGTCCCACATGCTTCTTTATCTGTTGCAAGGCCCCCTGATCAAAGGAAGGTGTTTGTTCGTGGAGGCTCTGGGACCACTGCAATGGGGAACATGGATCAGTCGGGGATAAAGGGGAGATGAATGTTCCCAGTTTCCCGTATGCTCTCAACTCACCAGAGAGATGGGAAGAGGGAAATACTGATTCTCGGATACACACCAAAGGAGGCCAGCTGTGGCTGGTGGAGGGTCTGTAGGGTCTGTCCTAACCCCTCTGGACACCACATCAGCAGCAGTGGGAAGCCTGAACCAGTGGGTCACTGCCTCTGCCAGGCTTGTACGAGTGCAGCCCAGGAGTCCCAGCAGTGTGAACCATGAGGACTTTGACAGGAGGGTCTATGCACTGAGCAGGATTATAGCTTTTCCACAGAACCTTTCCCAGTGACTGGTTGGTGCTCTCTAGGTTTGTTTCAATGCAGCCAACCGTTTCAGTGGCAGAGAGGGGTTGAGGTCCCATCAAAGAAAAAAATGTGACACAAACTTAGTTAGGCAGCTTCTAACGCATTTCCAGGATACTCTGGTATTGGCTCAGCGGGTACATCTACACTTCAGACTGGGGGTGTATGTTCCAGGTTGGGGACACATACCCACGCTAACTCAGTGATAGCATGTAGGAGTGTAGCCACTGCAGCGTGAGCAATGGGCGGGGCTGGCCGCAATGAGGATGATCCCGTCGAAGATGGTAGGTACCTGCTCAGGTGGCTAGCCCCTCCCACTGCTTGTATCCCCATGGCTACACTTCTCTTTTTAGCACACTAGCTAGCTCAGAGTTAATGGAGGCACGTCTCCTTGAGCTGGAGCTTACACCTACCGAAGTGTGGACATATCCTTGGTTAAAAGCCACTTTTGTTTTTCATTTTATGATTTTATTTTAGCCTGTAAACAGGTAATTGAGCAGCCAACTTCCATTTGTGCCAAACTGCAGTGCAATCAGAGTTTCCCTTGCACCCTTTGTCAGTGCCTGCCTTTCACTCTCTCTGGAGCAGTGGTTCCCAAAGCGCAGCTCACAACCCCAAATGGGGCCGTGCCAGCAGCACATGGGATCGTGGCAATCCTTTGTGTGCAGAGGACGCCATTTTGCTCTGTACAGCATGACCTCGCATGCACCATATGTAGGAGGTCACACCTGGTGGGGGACACCATTTTGTAGAGCAAAATGGCGTTCTCCACAAGGGGTGAGCTCTCCCTTACGGTGTGTCTGAGATCGTGCTGTGCAGAGGACACCATTTGGCTCCTCCATGTAGTCTGGGATTCCGGACAGAAATACTTCATTAAAACGGGGTCACTCCGGAAAAAAAATTGGGACCTGCTGGTCTAGAGCCTCACAGAATTCAAGAATGGACTTTTGTTAGCTAGCTCAGTATTTGTACTTTAGCAGCACAAAGCACAACACCTCTACCTTTCCTATTTGCATTGGCCACTGTTGGAAGACAGGATACTGGGCTAGATGGACCTTTGGTCTGACCCACTATGGCTGTTCTTATGTTCTTCAAATTTCAGGGCCCTGGAGACATTCCAGTTGGAAGTAGAAATTGATGGAGGCAGGTATTTTCTTTGATGCAGTCTTGTTTATTTATAAGGAATGTACAAAGTCCTGCTCCTCTGAACTCAGGAGGAACCAGTAACAAAAGGAGCAGGTTCTTGGCTTATGGCCCAAAGCCTCTTTTGCCAACAGACCCAAAGCTTTTCTCTAGGGTCTCACTGCGCTCACAGGCTATTACTGCTTGTCCTTCTTGCTTTTGTCTCTGCCTCTCTCTGTTTTTGTCTGTTCTCAGTTTGTGTGTGTTCTCTCACAGACTCACAACCCCCTTCCACTCCCCCTCATCCTGGTCACAATACCAAGTGGAACTCCCTACCCACCTGATGCTAGTTTCTGGGTGGATTCTATTCGGCCTTGTATTAGGTGTGGCCCCTTATGTATTTCTTACAACTATCGTAAGTGACAGGCATGTTCACACATGAGTTTGAATGAGGTTTTGAGTCAACCCATAACAAGGTGTGACCGGAGTACCGAGGCGGGGGGGGGGGGGGCATGCTGACATTGCTCAATTAGGGCAGACTGCAAAGAATGGGGCAGACAATTCCCAACAGTGGTGGTTATTGTAATACTTAGATTCACCAAGCCAGCAACAAAACAGCTTCTACAATACAATACCTTACTGGTTACCCAGAAGCCAAAATACAGTTCCCTGAAAGCAACCCACCCTTGAGCTCCCACCCAGACACCCAAGTCAGATATGATGAGGATTACTGAAAATCTTGTTCATCATGTAAAAAATTTACCAATCCCAAAGGATCGGACACATTGCCCATCAGGTTAATGAATATCTCAGATCTTACCCAAATACACACTTACAGCCCATTCTTATTAACAAAACTAAGATTTATTAAAAAAGAAAAAAGAGAGAGAGTATTGGTTAAAAGATCATTATTCATACAGATATGAACAAAGTGCTTAGGTCAGTTTCATAGTAGAGTGGGTGAGCTCTAGAATTTCAGAGAGTCCTTTCCAGAATCAGTTTTTCAGGTTCTTGTCCAAAGTCCAATATCCAAGATCAGGGTGATCCAGAATGGAGCTGGAGACCTCAGTCTTGTGACTCAAACTTCCCCTGATGAAGGTTAAGCAGATCTGAGATAAGAGGCTCAGGGCCCTAGAGTTCTTTTTATAGTTGTTCAGCAGCCTCTTGACAGCGTGCAGTCCTTGGGTGACCAGTAGTGGTCTTGAAGTAACCTCCTATTTCCTAAGCACCATTGCTAATTAGTTACATGAATTAATGTAAGGCAACTGCCCATTGCCTGCCATTTACAGGAAGTTTACTACATACTTCAAAGAGAAATGAAGACAGTGCTATTACTACATTGACAGTTCATTTAATGTTATCATCTCCTTTTGATCTCTGACAGCGATAGACAGGAGCCCTTTGGTTACATTGTCAACCTCTAACAATAGGTATCTAAACCAGATTTGGGCAAACTATGGCCTGCGGGCTACATCCGGTCCGCAGGACCGTCCTGTCCAGCCCCTGAGCTCCTGGCCCAGGAGGCTCGTCCCCGGCCCCTCCCCCACTACTCCCCCAGCCACGCAGTGATGCCACCACGTAGGCAGTGGGGCTGCGAGCTCCTGCTGCTCTGAGTGTCATGGAAAGCGGGTGGCGGCACACGTGGTGGGGTTGGGTAGAGGGTCCCGGGGGGCAGTCAGGGGACAGGGAGCAGGGGGCAGTTGGATGGGGTGGAGGTTCTGGGGTGGACAGGGGTCGGGGAACAGGGGGAAATTGGATAGGTGTGGGAGTCCTGAGGGGCCTGTCAGGGAGCGGGGGTGTGGATAGGTTGGGGAAGTCAGGGGACAGGGAGCAGGCGGGGGGAGCTTGGATAGGGGGTGGGATCCCGGGGGGGTGGTTTGGGGTGGAGGGAGTCCTAGGGGCAGTCAGGGCACAAGGAGCAGGGGGGGGTTGAATGGGTCGGCGGTTCTGAGGGGGACATTTAGGGGGCGGGAAGTGGGTGGGGGCGAATAGGGGGAAGGGGCCAGGCTGTTTGGGGGGCACAGCCTTCCCTACCTGGCCCTCCATACAATTTCACATCCCGATGTGGCCCTCGGGCCAAAAACTTTGTCCACCCTGATCTAAATGCACAACAAAATAATCCTTATCTACTAATACGTTTCTCAAGGTTGAATCTGGGTCAATTAGCTGGCTAGTTGTGTAACCCTTTGTGGTCCTGTGTCACACAAGGTTTCACCCAGCTCATAACATGGTCTGACCCGTAACTCATTCACTTCAGGTATCAGCTCTTAGACCTCAAAGTTTCATTTGACTATCTTCAAAGGGAACAGTCCAAAGAGGAAGATGGGGGTGTTGGTCATTAGGAACCTTTATGACAAGAGAAGGATTTTGCAGTGGCTGCGGGAGTAGATATGGGACCAGTGAAGTCTTTCGGGCTGGCGGTGAGGTGATCCTGTTTGTACGAGTACTGCAAAGGCTTGCTGCAGTGGTTTAGCCTGAGATGGGTCATTGGTGAAGATGCGTCACTTGTATTTGCCTCGAGTCCAGAAAACCAATGTCCCCAGATCGCACTTGAACCAGAATCTCCTGCCTGGTAGCATGGGCATGTTGTTCCACCTCAGATTTCTCTATCCAAAAGGCATTTATTTGCCCATTTAGATTCTAGAAGGCAAGAATTCCACAAAGAGCGTATGGGACAGATCGTCAGCTGGTGTAAATTACCACAGCTCCTTTTACATCGAAGGAGTTTTGCCAATTTAACAAGCTACAGATTTAGCCCTGTGCATTAGAGTGTCTCTGACCCTTTTGAGTCAGGCTGACTAGGCAGTAATTCCCCTTTCCAAGCTTCTGGTCCTGGCCACCATCAGAGACAGGGAATCGGATTAAACAGAACATTGGTCGGTCTGGAGAAGTATTTCCTAGTTGTTCCTGTTCACACAGGGTCTGGGAATAGGGAGACTCAGCATCTGCTGCATATGAAGGCAGATTCTCTGTTCACTCCAACCTGTGGGTGCGCAGTACGGGTCTTACTCCTTCAGTGACTAGTCATTTACATGTGATGTTGTATCCTCCTCCTCCCCTCTTTTCTCACTCCCACGCTTGCAGGTCGCCGTGTTTGCCTGGGGGAACAACTGGCCAGGATGGAGCTTTTCCTCTTCTTCACCAGCCTCCTGCAGCACTTCACCATCCGTCTCCCTGAGGGCCAGGCCAGGCCTCGAGAGGATGGACACTTTGCTGCAACACTCAGGCCCCACCCCTACCAGATCCAGGCTGTCCCAAGATAAGTGCTGTTTTCTGCCAAGTTCCCCTCATATATTTTAGGACCGCTGTAGTGCTCAGCTGAAAGATGCTCCTACTCCAACGGGGCAGCTTCTCCCGTCGGCACAGTTAAGCCACCTCCCTGAGAGGCGTTAGCTGTGTCAATGGGAGAAGCTCTGATGACACAGCGCTGTCTACCCAGAGGTTAGGTCGGTATAACTATGTCACTCAGGGGTGTGGATTTTTCACACCCTGAGCGACATAATTATACCGATATAAGCCTGTAGTGTATACCTGGCCTTAGTGTTGTGTCTGTGGCTCCCCGAAGCCACGCCATGGCCCCTCTCCGGCTCCTACGCACTCCAATGGGAGCTGCAGGGGCGGTGCCTGCGGATGGGGCAGCGTGCAGAGCCGTCTGGCCATGTCTCGGCGTAGGAGCCGGAGAAAGGAGATGCCACTGCTTCCAAGAACTGCTTGAGGTAAGCGCCGCTTGGAGCCTGCGCCTCCTGAGCCTCTCCCCACGCCCCAACCCCTTGCCCCAGTCCTGATCTTGCTCCCTCTCTCGAAACCCCTCGATCCTCGCCCTGAGCACCCTCCTGCACCCCAAACTCCTCATCCCCTGCCCCACCCCAGAGCCTGCACCCCCTCCTGCATGCCAACCCCAATTTTCTGCATGCCAACCCCAAGCATTAATGGCTCACCATACAATTTCTATTCCCAGATGTGGCCCTCGGGCCAAACAGTTTGCCTGGTATAATTCCAGTTTTGATCTTATCTTTTGCTCTTTACACAAACGTAATATGAAGGAACCACATGTGTACAGTGGGGTCCAAACCCGTGTTTATTGGAAATACGCAACGTGCCAGGCATTCCTCCACCTACACACTGCTGCTCTGGTTGGGTTCTGGCAACTTCTAAAAAAACCAGCGCATGGGGAATGGAACAATAAGGCTCACAAACTATTTAAAGGGATATTATGCTATGCTCGTACACGACACCTTCCTTCTTCCATTATACATGTTCCTTTCACTTTCAGCCCGGAAAAGGGTTAACACAGTTTCTTTGGAATAGAAACCTCTTCTGTTAGAGTAAAGCGACTATGGGAGGAATTGCCACTAATTTGCCTCAAAATATTGTGTTTTTTCCATGATAAGCCTGTAATTTGCCCTTGCAAAGGATTGTTATAATTTGAGTGATGTATACAAAATAGTAAAATTACGTTAATAAAAAAAGGACTATTTTATTCTTTAATGTTTATTTCTTCCTGTCTCTTTCGTTCTTGAAAATTTCTTGCCGCTGGCGCTTCATATCAAGTCCACGCTCTATGTTACTATACGAAGGAGATTTGGGCTGTGTGACTAGATGGGTGTTACCGTATGGACTGTAACAAGAGTGATCAGGAAAAGTGAGCTGTTACCAGCAGGAGAGCGGGGCAGGTGGGGGAGGAGGGAAGGGGAACCTTTTGCAGTGATAATCAAGGTGAATAACTTAGGCTTGAATAAAGACTGGGAGTGGATGTGTCATTACACAGAGTAAAACTATATCCCCTTGTTTATTTGCCCTCCTATGGTTCTTGTAAACTGCTGGAAATGGCCCACCTTGATCACTACAAAAGGTCCGTCCGTCCCCCCCCACCGCCCTTTCCATCTGGGAGTCTTAAGGATCCCTCTGTCCATCCCTACTCTTTTGGGTATTCCCCCGTTGCAGCTGACATTTGCGTGTCATGGATGAGACAGGATTCCCTTTGAACTCCATTAAGACTAGTCCTTCCTTAGGGTGCTGCTGACTAATGCAGAGGACTTCCTGCCCAACGAATGGAACGCAGTGCCTCCAATGCAGTAACGTTTACCAGCATACAGTCACATTCCTAACTAGGTGTAACAGGGTCAGCACCCACCTCTCATGAGTGTCATCCACTCCCAGTCTTTATTCAAGCCTAAGTTATTCAACTTGATTTTCACTGCAAAAGGTTCCCCCCTCCTCCCGCCCCGCCCCACTCTCCTGCTGGTAATAGCTCACCTTTCCTGATCACTCTTGTTACAGTCCGTATGGTAACACCCATTGTTTCATGTTCTCTGTGTATATAAAATCTCCCCATCGTATTTTCCACTAAATGCATCCGATGAAGTGAGCTGCAGCTCACGAAAACTTATGCTGTAATAAATTTGTGAGTCTCTAAGGTGCCACAAGGACTCCTGTTCTTTTTACAGATACAGACTAACACTGCTGCTACTCTGAAACCTGTCATTACACTAGGTATCTAACTCTTTATTTAATATTGTAGGCAGGGCCAGCCCTAGACCAAATGGTGTCCCAGGCAAGGAGAGTCTTCGGTGCCCCCCACCCCCCTCCCCGCATTTGTTAAACTTTTGAATACCTTATCTTTTATTGCATTTCTAGCCCATTTCATGACTTGGATGCACAATTTACATGCACGATTTATCCCTGTCATATAAGATGTTAAATTTGCATCTTAGGATCGCCTGGGTTGCCTGCCCCTAAATCCGGCCCTGATGCAGGAAAGGCAGTGCTGAATGGACACATGGGTTCATTGTGGATGCCCAGTTGTATCCTTCTATGATCTCAGCCACACTGGTCACATCCCTATGGATGCACGCTGTATAGTTACGCCCACCTCCATTACACCAGCACCCACTGTGGACTTCCCAGTCCAGTAACTCTCCAGGTTAGTCAGCTCCCACGGGCCAATGTCCATGCTTTTGGTGGTGATTAGATATTGGGGATAGCTCACTCTGGAGGTCTCATTCTGAAGTTCTGCAGCAAATTCTGGATATTCTGGGTCTCAAAACTCAGTCCCACCAGACTTGGCTTGGGGCCATGGTCTGGACCCAAGAGTGGTGAGGATCATCCTTAAGCTCCACATGGAGCCGGCGTTCCTGGAGATGGTAGGTGCACATTTAGTGCTGCTTATTGTTGTGTAAAGGCCCAATTAGCATTCCAGGAACACTGAGTAATAAAATAAACAAATAAATCTTTCCCCCTTGAAGTGCCTTATGCACCTAAAGTCTGACTGCAATGCTTTTGCTGTGTGTCCAGCCCATTACGTTCTCCTCAGCCTGTATTCAGTGATATTGCAAGAGAATTCGAGCAATCAAGGTCCCAAAAGGCAAACTCTTCTCCATAACCTTGAGTAGTTGTGTGTTTTGGCTTCTGTGCTAGCTTTGGTTATGGTGTCATGCCTCGTAAGAACATAAGAACGGCCACACTGGGTCAGACCAAAGGTCCATCCAGCCCAGCATCCTGTCTGCCGACAGTGGCCAATCCCAGGTGCCCCAGAGGAGTGAACCTAACAGGTAATGATCTAGTGATCTCTCTCCTGCCATCCATCTCCACCCTCTGACAAACAGAGGCTGGGGACACCATTCCTTACCCATCCTGGCAAATAGCCATTAATGGACTTAACCTCCATGGATTTATCTAGTTCTCTTTTAAACCCTGTTATAGTCCTAGCCTTCACAACCTCCTCAGGCAAGGAGTTCCACAGCTTGGCACTGCACTGAGTGAAGAAGAGCTTCCTTTTATTTGTTTTAAACCTGCTGCCTATTAATTTCATTTGGTGGCCCCTAGTTCTTATATTATGGGAACAAGTAAATAACTTTTCCCTATTCACTTTCTCCACACCACTCGTGATTTTATATACCTCTATCATATCCCCCTTAGTCTCCTCTTTTCCAAGCTGAAAAGTCCTAGCCTCTTTAATCTCTCCTCATATGGGTCCCGTTCCAAACCCCTAATCATTTTAGTTGCCCTTCTCTGAACCTATTCCAATGCCAGTATATCTTTTTTGAGATAAGGAGACCACATCTGCGTGCAGTATTCAAGATGTGGGCGTACCATGGATTTATATAAGGGCAATAAGATATTCTCCGTCTTAGTCTCTCTCTCCCTTTTTTAATGATTCCTAACATCCTGTTTGCTCTTTTGACTGCCGCTGCACTCTGCGTGGACCTCTTCAGAGACCTATCCACAATGACTCCAAGATCTCTTTCCTGATTAGTTGTAGCTAAATTAGCCCCCATCATATTGTATGTATAGTTGGGGTTATCTTTTCCAATGTTTATTACTTTACCTTTATCCACATTAAATTTCATTTGCCATTTTGTTGCCCAATCACTTAGTTTTGTGAGATCTTTTTGAAATTCTTCACAGTCTGCTTTGGTCTTAACTATCTTGAGCAGTTTAGTATCATCTGCAAACTTTGCCACCTCATTGTTTATCCCTTTCTCCAGATCATTTATGAATACATTGAGTAGGATTGGTCCTAAGGCTGACCCTTGGGGAACACCACTAGTTACCCCTCTCCAGTCTGAAAATTTACCAATTATTCCTATCCTTTGTTCCCTGTCTTTTAAGCAGTTCTCAAGCCATGAAAGGATCTTCCCTCTTATCCCATGACAACTTAATTTACATAAGAGCCTTTGGTGAAGGACCTTGTCAAAGGCTTTCTGGAAATCTAAGTACATAATGTCCACCGGATCCCCGATGTCCACATGTTTGTTGACCCCTTCGAAGAACTTTAATAGATTAGTAAGACATGATTTCCCTTTACAGAAACCACGTTGACTTTTGCCCAAGAATTTATGTTCTTCTATGTGGCTGACAATTTTATTCTTTACTATTATTTCAACTAATTTGCCCGGTACTGACGTTAGACTTACCGGTCTGTAATTGCCGGGATCCCCTCCAGAGCCCTTTTTAAATATTGGTGTTACATTAGTTATCTTCCAGTCATTGGGTACAGAAGCTGATTTAAAGGACCGGTTACAAACCATAGTTAATAGTTCTGCAATTTCACATTTGAGTTCTTTCAGAACTCTTGGGTGAATGCCACCTGGTCCCAATGACTTGTTACTTGTTCAGTTTATCAATTAATTCCAAATCCTCTTCTAATGACACTTCAATCTGTGACAATTCCTCAGATTTATCACCAACAAAGGACGGCTCAGGTTTGGTACTCCATGAGTCCACAAAATGCAGGCTCACCAGAGCAGTCATGTGGAAGCTCTTATGTTTGTTATGGAGGCTTGCAGTAAAACCCTGACCTACGAAATCAGTTGGGGGTTGACCTTGACTTCAGTAGGTCCAAGATTCCCAGACTGTAATTTCATAGTTAAGAATGAACTGAGTTTTTTGCTTAAAGCAGAACTTTAAAGTTTAAAGCTAAACCTCTTTACTATGTACGAGGAATACAATGTACCTTCGCCAAATTTAGGGCACTGAGTACTGTAACCCCTCGGCCAATGGCATCGGCAGCAGCAAGGGCCAGTGCCTTCTTTCTAGATGATTTGCTACAATTTGCTTAATTTTGACTCGGGTTCCCACTCAGTAATCTGGGCTCCTATATCCAATCTAGGCGCCTTTGATAGGCAAATCCATACCTGCTTGCTCTACCACCTCCTGCTATAACAGTTTCAGTAGCTAGGACAGAGAGACCTCACCAAAGTCTTTAGGCCAGTGTAGACGGATGCTGTAGACTCCTCTGCTTCCACCATAGTCCCCACAGCAGCTCTCAGTCTGCTTGCAAGCTGTAGGTGAGACCAGTTGCCACTTTGCTCCACTCACTGCTGGCCAGGTGACCAGAACTGCAGACTTGCTCTATGACTAGAACCTCCACTTGCTCTATGACTAGAACCACTGCTGAGCTCTGCCCATATCAGGCAACTGTAGCTTTCCGCTCAGATTTTATTTTTTGTTTTGTTATGGTACCAGGGGAATCAGTGATCTAAGAGCCCCCTTAGAGTTCTTACCCCCTACGAAAGCAGTCCCAGCAATTAACCAGGAATGGACAATCTCTCTTTTTTCTGGAACTTGGGCTCCTTCTGTCCAAGGGCTCTTACCTGACCTTGGCAAACATCAGTCTTCTTCTGGGTGACCCTGTACTCAGTCATTGTTCAGGCTTTGCCCAGATCGTTCCCACCAGAGTAATCTCCAAAATATGGGCCGCAAGTTCAAAACTCAGCCAAGTTATACCCCTATGTCCCCAAACTATCTGAAGTTCATATGTAAATGTGGTGCTGCCTTGCTCAGTCCACTCCTCTTGCTCTCCAGCAGAGAGCTGACTCTGTTTCCTTCCTTCTTTCCTAAGCTTCAGGCCACAGGGCTGACCGTACTGACTGACTTCTCTGAGGATTTACAAGTCAAATTGTTAATTAGTTAATGTTAAAATCAATCAACAGTGAGCTTTTAAGGAATGCAGCACTTTGGCTCACCTTTACTTTGACTGAACGATCCTAATAACAGAGTAAGACAGACATTTCTATGTCGTTAAACCTCCTAGAAAACACGTGCATAAATTATTTTGAAGAAATTAGGTTGTAATTAAGTTATGTTATTAATGATTGGTGTTCAGTTGTTATAATTCCAGTCATGGATAACTCAGATCCTTCTTAAGCAGTGCCACTGTGATGGTTAGATACCACAGGGATGAGCAGCCATATCTTAAAAACAACAACCCGAGACAGTGCTGTTAGAGGGAACAAACCCAATCAAACCTCTTCCTTTTTAGCTAATTCTGTTGCTGAAGTGGAGCGGTGGAGAGAGTGGGAGGGAATCAAGAGTCCTCACCGGTACATTTTTTGGCTCCAACTATCACAAGATCGGCCCCCAGCTGTGACTCCTCCTACAGATTTTGTGTAAAATTATGGCTTGCGTAAAGTGGGGACAGGCACACCTTCATCACCACTCCTACGAGGTCTGGGAAGGAGCTGAAGAGAAACAATAACTACACAGCCCGGCACTTTGCTATTTGTAAAGTCCTGTGTAGGCTTATGGCACTTCATTCTTAGAAGAGAGGGCGTGACTAGAATAGAATAGCTAGCGAAATAGATAAAAACGGAGGGAAAGGAAGAGAGGGATGGGGAGAGTGAGAGAGGGAAAGTAGGAGAAAGAAACAGAAAGACAGACTGGGAGAAGGTGAAACAGGAATAGGGAAAGTGTTGGAGGGGAAAGGGAAAAACGTATTGGGGGACAGAGTGAGGTAGGAGAGACACAATGGAACTGCTCTTCTGTCTCGGGTCCCAGCTCCCATCCCTCTGGAACAGCTTCACAACACTTGGCCTCTCTTGTGCTGTCTTTATCCTGCTTTTCGATCACATGAAGCGCAGAAAGAGATGGAACAACTACCCCCCGGGTCCTGTCTCCTTCCCTTTCATTGGGAACTTGCTGCAGATCAATTTCCAATGTCCTCGCCTTGCCTTAACAGAGGTAAGTGCCAGAGGGACAGATGCCTTTCACTGACTGGCAGAGAGGGTTGGTGAATAGCAGCCATGCCAGATCGGTTTCCGGTTCTTGTGTGGCAGCTGAACTGCACCTATTATTTACTGCATTGCAGGAAGATTTCAATCTATAAAAGGAGAAAAGCTAAACAGAATAAAAGCAAGGCAAAAAAAAATCACTAATTTTCATCATGTGAACTTGTGACATCCCCGTCTCACTGTAGGTGGGTGGTTAATTGTTGATCAGTAATACATTATGGAACCATATGTACAGCAAAACTGTAAACCAGTTTGCATCGTTCACTATACTTGTTACTTGTTAAAGTAAATGTTAACATAAAGAAAGCATTGACACTAGTTTACACTACTCTAATGGTTGAGAAAGCAGCCATGTAAGTGCCTTATTCCTCATTTGGGCCCTTAAACTAGGACTTGGACGCACCCTCCCAAGGGGTGTGTGCAAATTGGAGAATTACAGCACTTTAGCAATGGGTCCCATACACAGCTGTACAGTAGAGCTGGTGGGAATGTCTTCATTGAACCGGTTTTTAGACCAGAAATGCTGGTTTTGATGACTATTCCCCGGGGGTGGCCTTTTGAAGGGAAAATGTGTTCACTTTGGAAAATGTTTGTTTCCGAGTTCTTCATTTCTAATTATTTTTATATTATTTCGTAACACATCAGTAGCAGTACTATTCAGAGTGCTATTACCACTGACATGGATAAAATGTAATCCTGTGCAAATAAAAAAGCCCCATGTAACAAAACAGCATTAGAATCCAAACATCCAGATTTCAAAATGACATTTTGAAACAAAAACTTTCCAAAACAGAACTTTGTTGGAAATGTCAATGTCCGAGAAATTCATTTTTATGCTGGAAACAAATTTCAAAATGTCAAAATTTCCCGCTATCTGGAAATTGAGTTTTGACCAGGCTAATGGACAGCTGAATATTGGTGCAGTGAGACAGTACTTTGAAACCCAACAATGTTCTTTATGGACAAAGAGCAACTGGGAAATTAAGGTGGCCGGGGAGAGGGACACTGATTGGCTTCCTGCCCAAATCCACACGGCATGATATGAAAATGTGGTGCTGAGCTAGATGCCTCCTACCAACTTTGGGCACATTCCCTCTTGGGTCGACAGCTTTGCAGGGATTAAGCACTCTGCAGTCAAAGCTCCTGTGCCCTCTGCCTGCCACAGACTATGCTACAGTGTCTCTCATGTTAAGGTACAGCCTGTGTAGCTGGTTTTTCTCTTTAATCCTGTTTCGTTCTTTTTTTATCTCTTTGCCCTCTTACTTGACAGCCCCATGAGAAGTCTGGGAAGATCTTCTCTCTTCAGGTTGAATGGAAAAATGTGGCCATGCTGAATGAGTTAGAAGCTGTAAAGGAAGCAAAGGGGAGTGGTTCTTTACAACCAGTCTCATTAAATAAAAGTTTCTTCTGAGCCCAAAGGACCAGCCACACACCCAGGTCAATATATAACTCAGATTTCACCCCAAAATCATGCTGCTGCCGATCCTTCAGTATCTAAAATCGAAGGGTTTATTTATAAAAAGGAAAGAAAGAAAGAAAGAAAGAAAGAAAGAGGTGAGAGACAAACGATGCAGAAGAAATCTGCAGATATGGGACTTTATGAATTCAAAATGTTACCACTTGGGTTAATTAACGCAGGAGCCACTTCTCAGAGGCTTGCCAATCAAAGGACTTTGGATGAGCTTATATCAAGCCTCTTGCGATTTGAGCAGTTCTTGGTCAGAGCACAAGAATCACTCGGGAAATGTGTTGCCCAAACACAGGGATGTGGTAGTATTGTGAATATGAAATTGGAGCAGCCAAGGTTCCTTATTTGGGACACTGGGCTGAGAGCAGGGAAATCTTGCCTGACCCCTTGGAAGTGCAAGCCGTTTTTAACTGGCTTATATCCCAGACCAAAACGGAGTTCCAGCCTTTCATAGGCTTGGTTATTTGTTACTGCCAATTTGTGCAGGGGTTCAGTGACATTGTGTCTGCTATCACAGGCTTGTGCAAGAAGAGAAAACCAAACACAGTCGTGTGGGCAAAGGCTTGCCCACAGGGTTTTGATAAGGTAAAAAAAATTCTGTCCGAAAAGCCTGTTCTGGCCAGTCTTGATTTTGATGAAATGTTTGAACTGGTGTGTCCGACATAAGTTTAGGTGCAGTAGCAGTGCAATCGGGAAAGTTACAAAAGCATCCCCTTGCTTTCTTGAGCAAAACACTGACTCCCACTGAACAGAATTACTCTGTCATAGGAAAAGGATGCTATGCTGTTGAGTAGGCAATCGGGCAATTAAGGTCATCTCTCTTTAATAGAGAGTTCAGGGCTTTAACTGGCCACTCTCCATTCATTTGGGTACATAGAACCAAAGACACTAATTCCAAACTGCTGCGGTGGAACATGAGGCTCCAAGAATATGACTTGGAAATTGTGCCAATGGCGGACCCTCCTGCAGCCCTGTAAGAGGGGAGATAAGACCCCCTGTGTGCTAATTGGCAAAGGGCACACTCAACTCAGTGATGTCCAAATATTTAGCCAAACAGTGTTTTGTAAGGTATCCTATAAAAACTGGTGACCCGCTGGTCACGGATAGCATTGTGTGATGTGTGTATGGGTTGTGTAATGAGAGTTATCTATGTATGTGTTGTAATAGAGTCTTAAAATATGTTGCAGAGGCAGCTGATAAAAAAGTTTGTCCTAGAGAAAGAAGCCGGGGGGAGGAGGGGGCTCTGATGTCAGGGTGTCCGTCCCCTCTGTACCTCATCTCTGCAGGGCTCAGGAGTGGGATGTGGGACAGAGCTTGCTGGCGGCGGCTGCTGCTGTGTCCGAACAAACAGCTTCAGACTTGTCCGTGCCATCTACTTAAAGAGGCAGCGCGTGTGTCTCTTTCACACAGTTACACACACACACCCTGTGTGTGTCTCTCTCTCTTACACTCACCTCCCAACACACACTTATGTTGTTGTTGTTGTTACTTCTTGATATTTCCTGCAAGGCACACATGTTCTCTGTAATTTTAGTCTTTCAAAGTGCTGTTGTTTGAGTTTTTTGACTGGTCTGTGCCTTTCATAATTTTTATTTCTCTCTCATGCTTAAATTTAATTCTTTCAGTAGTGAGTTCTAAAATGCCTAAGATGTCCTGGCTGGAGTAATTAGCCCTATGGTAACTTTTAAAAAATATATATTATGTCTAGGTTTTTTGTTTCTACTGGTGGCGCACATCACACATTACCTCGATGCTGGTGCACAGAACAAAATTCATTCCACGCCTGGGTGGAAAACATTAGAGGGAACATTGCACAGGACTATAAAAAGAAGTATGCAGTGTAGTTGTAGCCATGTCAGTCCCAGGATATGAGAGAGACAGGCTGGGTGCTGGCTCTATAAAAAGAAAAGGAGAGGACCCCTTAGCTATCCATCCCTTAAGGGGCAAAAGAGGCCAGTGTTCTTGAAAGCTGTGGAAAGTGGGTCCACCAGCCAGGTGGGTTGAAGAGGCTGAGAACTGACTGGAGGTGAGAAATTGCCTCAGACCAGAATTATAATCTGTTAAACTGTAGACACTAGAAAGTGTGTTTTCTTTTGTTTTATTTGTAACCATCTTTTGCTCCTATTATCTCTGCTTAAGATCACTTAAATCTCTGTTTTTTATTAATAAACTTATTCATGTTTTATTATAAATGCATCTTAGTGCTGTTATATTAAAGTGAGGTGTGGATCCTCAGCTGAGCCAACAGCGGACTTCTGTGATTGTCCAGTGAGAGGGACTGGACACTACCAAGACATGTCACTGGGGAACTCAGGAATTGGGGTTCCCTGAATGTTCTCTGCAAAGCCAGGTTTAGACTGGCAGATTCTCAAGTAGTTGGCTAGTGAGGCAGACAGAAGTGGGCAGGTGTGGCAGGACACAAGTTTATGCTCCCGCAAAGCTCTCTCTGGCTATGGCAGAGAGGTGACGGAGTGGCTTACAGTTCTGGGCTTGCTAAGGAGAGCGTCACACATCACTTTCATTAGAGTTTGCTTTCTGTGTAGAATAACATTTCTAGAGGTTTGAGAAACACGATCCCTAATTTAAAGGTACTGGTGGGGCCAGGTTGTGCCTATCCCGCTCTCTTGCTCACAGTCAACAAGGTGCTTCTCCTCATGCTGGTGTTCTTGCTTCCATTGTCCCAATCTCTGTTGCTCGGTTGCTTTGCTGTTCCTGGCCAAAGGGAGCTGCGGAAAGTAGTGTGGGCTGCAGGGACATGCTGGCCACCGCTTCCCGCAGCTCCCATTGGCCGGGAACAGTGAACTGTGGCCACTGAGAGCTGCAGGGGGCTGTGCCTGCGGACGGTCAACAAACAAACAAGATGTCTCACGGCCCGCCAGTGGATTACCCTGATGGGCGGCGTGCCGAAGGTTGCCGATCCCTGCTTTACACAATGTTGTTGTGCTGGGTTTGGTCACAGAGATCCCCTTGGGATTGTCACCTGATGTGCTGAAAGTACCTCTGAGCCCCCTCTCCTTTTCTGCACCTTGCAGCCTAAGAAGCTCCAACTTCGCAATCACTTCACTGCTTTCACTCATTTTCCTGTTTTTCTGTTCCTACTTCCCATTCCCGAAATAAGCAAACAGAAAATAACAAACCACTAACCACTTTGTCTGCTGTCCAGCCAGCACATTTAAAACTCACTTAAAATCACTACCAGTGTCTCAAAGCAATCAGCTGTGCACAGATCCTGCTCGCCTATGCCACTGTGACGGGTTCAATCACAGAGACCCCCTTGGAACTGTCACCTGATGTGCTGAAATTACCTCTGAGCCCATTTTCCCTGCCAGCTTGGGACTTCCAGGACCCTCCCTTGTTGAGCCAGACATGTTAGCCGGCTGCAACACACAGCCAGGGTCTGGACCACACCCCCAAGCCGGCAGGCTTTCAGTGAAAACTGCTCAGCAGGTAACCTATCTCCAGCACCCAGACAGCCAGCTCCCAATGGGATCCAAACCCCAAATAAATCTGTTTTACTCTGTATAAAGCTTATACAGGGTAAACTCATAAATTGTCCACCCTCTATAACACTGATCGAGAGCTATGCAGAGCTGTTTGCTCCCCCAGGTATTAATCACTTACTCTGGGTTCATTCATAAACAAAAGTGATTTTATTAAGTATAAAAAGTAGGATTTAAGTGGTTCCAAGTACTAACAGACAGAACAAAGTAAGTGGTCAGTTTGGATGAGCTATTACCAGCAGGAGAGTGAGTTTGTGTGTGTATGGGGGTGGGGGGGGTGAGAAAACCTGGATTTGTGCTGGAAATGGCCCACCTTGATTACCATGCACATTGTAGGGAGAGTGGTCACTTTGGATGAGCTATTACCAGCAGGAGAGTGAGTTTGTGTGTGTGGTTTTTGGGAGGGGGGTGAGGGGGTGAGAGAACCTGGATTTGTGCAGGAAATGGCCCAACTTGATTATCATGCACATTGTGTAGAGAGTTGT
This sequence comes from Lepidochelys olivacea, assembly GCF_965140295.1. NCBI lineage: Eukaryota > Metazoa > Chordata > Testudines > Cheloniidae > Lepidochelys > Lepidochelys olivacea. Next base: position 263,183,714 of record NC_140411.1, on the reverse strand, counting down.
CACTTTGGATGGGCTATCACCAGCAGGAGAGTGAATTTGTGTGGGGGGGTGGAGGGTGAGAAAACCTGGATTTGTGCTGGAAATGGCCCAACTTGATGATCACTTTAGATAAGCTATTACCAGCAGGACAGTGGGGTGGGAGGAGGTATTGTTTCATATTCTCTGTGTGTATATAAAGTCTGCTGCAGTTTCCACGGTATGCATCCGATGAAGTGAGCTGTAGCTCATGAAAGCTCATGCTCAAATAAATTGGTTAGTCTCTAAGGTGCCACAAGTACTCCTTTTCTTTTTTCTTAGAACAAAGTAAGTTACCAAGCAAAATAAAGCAAAAACATGCACGTCTAAGTCTAATGCATTAAGAAACTGATTACAGGTAATCTCTCACCCTCAGAGATGTTCCAATAAGCTTCTTTCACCGACTAGACTCCTTCCTAGTCTGGGCCCAATCCTTTCCCCTGGTACCATCCTTGTTAGTTGCAGCAGACATCTTAGGTGGAAAACAGAGGTTTTCTCATGACTGGAACCCCCTTTGTTCTGTTCCACCCCCTTTTTATAACTTTGGCAGAAGGCGGGAATCTTTTGTCTCTCTAGGTCCCCACCCCTCCTTCTAAATGGAAAAGCACCAGGTTTAAGATAGATCCCAGTACCAGGAGACATGTTCACATGTCCTGTGAGAGCCCAGCCTCCATTTTTCTAGGGCTGGCCCACAGATACCCAAGAAGGTTTGCAAGTAAACAGAGCCATTTACAGGTCCTTGATTTGGAAGCACCCTTAATGGCTTCCACTTAATACATGTACATCAGTAATACGAGTTTATATCTTATTCGCCTAACTCCAGACATTGAAATAATACATGCAAACAAATAGGATGAACACACTTAGCAGACTATAAGCTTTGTAATGATACCTTACAAGAGCCCTTTTGCATAAAGCATAGTCCAGTTACATCATATTCTGGAAACTGAGGGGTCTGCTATTCTCCACAGAGCAGGGCTTCACAAGAGGCATCGACGGAAACTCATCATTGCCCTTCCCCTGTCAATACTGGGTGTCGCAGCCTGGATTGGAACCTGCTGTTTGCGCAAGAGGGTAATTAAGTCTCCATGGGCTTTGCTCAGTCCTTGTCCTCTATACTGACAATGCCAACAAAGTTCCTGCTGGTTGTGAAGCTGTTTAGGTGATGTGGATAACTAGCCTATTAGCACTTTGACTGAGGCCACTCACTCATCTCCCCATAGCCACTGAGCAATGGTCTGAGAAGCAGGATTGGAAGCACTGACCTAGGATGACAGGTTCTGTATCCCATCCCCACTTCCCTGATTGCTACAGTCCCTAGCCTAGCATGAATTCTGAGAGTTTATTTTCCATACTGATCACTTAGAAATACTGTGGGGTTTGAAATGGTCTCCGTGGCCCGGGTCCTCAGCTATGACTGAGGAGAGCACAGCACAGTTCAAAACGGGGGACAGAAAGCTAGTCTTTGTGCTCTCCCAAACCTGGGCTGACTGAGGTGTTCTTGTCTCCTCACGTCATTTACAGCAGACTAATACACCAGCTAACCACGGGCCAGTATGACAACTGGAGATCAGTAGGGCCTCAGTACACCCCGGCCATGCCCCTTTACAGTGGCAGCAAGGAAGGAGGGATGGTATAGAAGACACAACGTAGGCTGTACCCCTCGGAAGATGGTCCTATGGCACCTTCACCTGCTCCACTCTTACACATCACACATGGTGTGTCATAAAATGAGGGTGCCATATCCTGAGAACTGGGCCTTGTATATTTGTTTTAATTAGTGTTAAAATCTGAACATTAAGGGCCAATTTAGAGCAAAAATTTCAAAAATGCAGTAATTAAAATGATGGAAAAATGAATGTGTAGAGCACACTGAGGGCCAGATTCAACACTTGCACCAGCTTTACCACCATCAAATAGCTCATCCGTGGGCTTATTCCTGATGTACACTGGCGTGCGTAAGAGGAGAATATGGCCCATAATGTGCTAAGTGAGGCCCTGGTCCAGCAAAGGATTTTTAGCACATGCCTAATGTGAAGACCATGAGTAGTCCCATAGTCCCATAGAAACATGCTTAAATGCTTGACTGGATCAGGTCCTCAGTCTCCAATGTAAACAGTTCTATGCTGTACATCATGTTGGCACCTAATTGTTTAATTCACGAATGTAATGAACTGATAACACTTGGACATTCTGGTGCGCGTGTTAGAATATAGATATTCAGGCCTGCCTGTAAAGCCTATACTTTAAGAACTTAGGTGTATTTTTATCACGTAGCTAATTACAGGGGAACAAAAACAAAGAATCAAAATCACAGTCCGCCTGTGTATGGGCCTTCTCTCACTAAGAAAGTCTGAGGCCTTGTTCTTAGGCTAAGGCCTTTGACTAAGCAGCAGGGGCAGCCAGCCATAAGCTGGGAAGCGTATGGTCACATCCTCACATTCCAAACCAGTCACATTGAAATAAGGTGGTATTGGGCTGTTAGGAAGACAATCCTGTCCTGATAGTGCCCATCACCACCAGATAAAGAAACAGATCTTAAGATGGTTAAAGAAAACTTAGTTTGATAGCATCCTGTCTGGCAAGAAATCTCTTATCAGTTGTTGTAGTTGTGAAACCCTCATTTCTGTATTGTTTTTTCTTTATGGGCCCCACTTTTCTATTGTTAATCTGTCTGGTTCTCTAATTGTTTCTGTCCACTGTATAATTAATTTTGCTAGGTGTAAATGAATTAGGGTAGTGGGATATAATTGGTTAGATAATTATGTTACAGTATGTTAGGACTGATTAGTTAAATTTCAGTAAAATGATTGGTTAAGGTGTAGCTGAGAATATTACTCTATAAACTGGGGTCAAGCAGGAAGTGGAAGGGAAATTGGAATCATGCTCGCTAAAGCAGGGGGAGCAGGGACACAGGCAAGGCTCTGCGGCGTCAGAGCTGGAAAGGAGGGAAACGGGGTAAAGGCTCCGCAGCATCAGAGTTGGAAAGGGAACACGGGAACAGACTCTCGCGGCATATAGAGATAAGCCCAACTGTTATGAAGGGCTTCGGAATATGCATGCTTGGAAACTAACCCCAATAAACATCACATTGTCCGCATTTCGGACTTCTGGTCTTTTTCTGCTTGCTGTCTGCGTGACAAGAACCAGGGAAGTGGGAAAGTGAAGGGAAAGCCCTCTAACAGTGCGTCTATGGCTTGTTTTGTTGCTGTCCATATGGGCATCTCCTTGAACACCCTCCCTTCCCGCAACAGGCAGGAGGAAATAAGAAAGTTTGCAGAAAGCTATGGAAGAGTCAAAAACATGGCATTCTTTGTGAAGAAGTCCCTGAGCAGAAACAGCAGATGGAGGAGACCATCAAAATGATCTACCAGAAGGCAGATAGTATTGATGGGACCCATCAGAACTGTACCGTTATGAGTCTCATGTCTAAGCGTATTAGTGCTGTTGCGAGTATATTGGGCATCATTGGAATAAATGAGGAATCTACCCCTAATTTATTCCTTACAACTCTATAAATCAGGATCAGATTGCTCCACCTATCCCACTGAAGGATCTGGAGTGGCATCGATTCTGATTGGCATAAGAATGGCCATGGGGGGGTCAAACCAATGGTCCGTGTAGCCCAGGATCCTGTCTTCCGACAGTGATCAATGCCAGATGCTTCAGAAGGAGTGAAAAGGACAGGGCAATTATCAGGTGTTCCATCCCCTCCCATCCAGTCCCAGCATGTGGCAGTCAGAGGCTTAGGGACACCCAGAGCATGGGGTTGCAGCCCTGACCATCTTGGCTAAGAGCCATTGAGGGACCTAACCTCCATGAAACGAGCATGGAACTCTCCCAGGACATAACCAATCTCACTCTCAGATTTAGGGCTCAACCAAGTTCCCATTGAAATCAGTGAGTATTTTGCCATTGATTTCAGAGGGAACAGGGGCATTGCCTGGATTTTAACAAAGCCGGGGGGGAGCTGTCTGCTCTGTGTTGGAATATCCAGAGATAGATTAAAGTCAAACATGGCCCAGCCTGATGAGAAACGTGATTCCAGAAGCACTCTCTAGGGATCTATGAGGTGCTGCTGGGAAGACAAATTGTGTGACCCCCGTTCTGAGCATCACAGCACATGTCTATATGGCCAAAAAAATGCTGCAGCAGCAAGTCTTGGAGCTGGGGGCTACAGAGTCAGGTTTGTGGGGCTTGGGCTATAGCGCTAAAAATAGCTGGGTAGATGTTTGGGCTCAGGCTCTGACACCCAACCCTTTCTCCAGGCCTCAGAGCCTGAGCCTGGCATGAGGGCACCTCCCTACCGCCTGCTCTTAGTGTGAGGGAGCCTTATCTGCAGCTCCACCAGCCCCAGGCAACATAAGCACTCCCCTCTAGGTCTGTGCAAGCTCTGCTGTCTCTCTGCAGGCCAGGGATAGGCACACATACACCAAGCCCTGAGCCCCCTGGGCATCTCCCTGCAGTGTCCAGCCCCTGTTCCACTGGACTTTCACAATGTTCACAGCGATCTGATCCAGGGGGTTTCCTGTCAAACTCTGTGCACCCCTGTGCCCTCTGTCAGTTGGCATCAGGAGTTGCCTAGCTCACACCCTACCATTGCATTAACAGAAATGTTGCCTTCTATAGCATAAAAAATAACCTCCCCTGGCTGTAACAAGTGTATTTTTAAAGGCGGTACAAGGGGCTCTTCTCTCCACACAGAAGATCCTCAGACAGTGGTCTGTGCAGGAAGTGGATTTCAGCTCCTGGCCAGGGGCTGGCAGATAATTTTTCTGTCTCACTGAGTGAATCATTTTCCTTCAAAAGTTAGCGAAAGCGGGAACTGTCTTCATAATGGTCTGGGTAGGGTTTTCAAAAGTGGCTAGTGACTTTGCCCCAATTGTTGGGGGGCTCAGCTTGATCGAGACACCTTGAAGAGATTTGATTTGCACAGTGCTGAGCACCCACCTGCTGAAAACCAGCCCACTTTAAGGTGGCACAAGCTGGGCAGCCAAAAAGTTGGTACGCAAAGCCACAGGTTCTTTCGGAAACTCTTGACCTGCCAGTGTTCAGTAGCTGGTTCTCCCTTAAATCCTTTGTAAAAATCATCCAATAAGAAAGAGAGGGGCTTCAGATCTAGTTAAACCCATTTTAAGCAACCTCTTGAGGGCTCAGGAAAAACTGGTTACTAACCAACCAAGTGAGGAGAAACCCTGATGGTAAGGTGACCAGATAGCAAGTGTGAAATATCCAGATGGGGAGAGGGGACGGTAATAGGCGCCTATATAATAAGAAAACGTCCTGAATAGTGGGACTCTCCCTATAAAATGGTAGGTTTCAGAGCCGTGTTAGTCTCTATCCACAAAAAGAACAGAAGTACTTGTGGCACCTTAGAGACTAACCAATTTATTAGAGCATAAGCTTTCGTGAGCTACAGCTCACTTCATCAGATGCATAGAATGGAACATATAGTAAGACATATATATATACATACCCACCTGCTGAAGTGAAAAAACAGATTGACAGAGCCAGAAGAGTACCCAGAAGTCACCTACTACAGGACAGGCATAACAAAGAAAATAACAGAACGCCACTAGCCGTCACCTTCAGCCCCCAACTAAAACCTCTCCAACGCATCATCAAAGATCTACAACCTATCCTGAAAAATGATCCCGCACTCTCACAGATCTTGGGAGACAGGCCAGTCCTTGCTTACAGACAGCCCCCCCAACCTGAAGCAAATACTCACCAGCAACCACACAACAAAAACACTAACCCAGGAACCTATCCTTGCAACAAAGCCCGATGCCAACTCTGTCCACATAGGGTTCAGAGTAGCAGCCGTGTTAGTCTGTATCTGCAAAAAGAAAAGGAGGACTTGTGGCACATTAGAGACTAACACATTTATTTGAGCATAAGCTTTTGTGAGCTACAGCTCGCTTTATCGGATGCATTCAGTGGAAAATATATATGTCCACATATTTATTCAAGTGACACCGTCATAGGACCTAATCACATTAGCCATGCCATCAGGGGCTCGTTCACCTGCACATCTACCAATGTGATATATGCCATCATGTGCCAGCAATGCCCCTCTGCCATTTACATTGGCCAAACTGGACAGTCTCTATGCAAAAGAATAAATGGACACAAATCTGACATCAGGAATCATAACATTCAAAAACCAGTAGGAGCACACTTCAACCTCTGTGGCCATTCAGTAAAAGATTTAAGGTAATTTTGCAACAGAAAAGCTTCAAAAACAGACTCCAAGGAGAAACTGCTGAGCTTGAATTAATATGCAAACTAGGTACCATTAACTTGGCTTTGAATAGAGACTGGGAATGGCTGGCTCATTACACATGTTGAATCTATTTCCTTAAGTTAAGTATCCTCACATCTTCTTGTCAACTGTCTAAATGGGCCATCTTGATTATCACTCCACAAGTTCATCTGAACTAATTAGCCTCTCACAGTTTTGTAAGGTAACTTCCAACTTATCTGTATGTATATATACCTAGATCTATATCTTACTATATGTTTCATTCTCTGCATCCGATGAAGTGAGCTGTAGCTCAGGAAAGCTTATGCTCTAATAAATTTGTTAGTCTCTAAGGTGCCACAAGTCCTCCTCGTTCTTCTTCCTATAAAATGGGGTCATCTGGTCACGCTAGGTAAGGATTGCTACTTCTGAATACAAGGGGCAATTCGAGCCCTAGGAGAGACTCATCCTTGCATGTGGACCCAGCCTGACAGCTCCCACAGGCTCCAGGGGCTCCTCTCTCCCTCATGTTACACACTGCAGATGCTGGAAATGGAGCTATGCCCTTTCCCTTTTACAGAGGTTGGGCCACCCTTCACGACCACTCCTCTGCAGTTTGTATGGTCTGGGCAGAGGAGGGGCTACAGAGCAATTCTGGCCAGGCAGCTCCAAGCTGTGACAGTAGCAAGAGCGGGGCGGGTGTCTGAGCAATAAACCGAGAGCGAGAGAAGGGGAATGGGCGGAGGAAACTAGGGAGGCAGAAACAGCAAAGAGTGAGAGAACAGGAGCAGGAAAAAGAGGCCCGGGGGAGAGGTGAAGGCACAGGGAGGAGAGCAAAGAGAGATCATGGAGCTGCTCCTGTGGCTCTGGTCCCAGCTTCGATCCTGCGGGAACAACCTCCCAGCCCTGGGCATAGCCCTCACAGTCTTCGCTCTGCTGTTTGATTTCCTGAAGCGCAGGAAGCGCTGGAGTCGCTACCCACCAGGGCCGAGCTCTCTGCCCTTCCTTGGGACCATGCTGCAGATCGACTTCCACAACCCGCACGTCTCCTTTACCCAGGTCAGTGCCAGAGGGGCTGGAGAGCCCAGCGTGCTGGGGAGCGGGGCTGGTGGTTCGTTAATGCAGCTGGTGCGGGCTGGACGGGTTATTTGACCGGCCCGGGGCTTTTCCAAGGCAGGAGCCGGCAGTGCCCCTCGGGGCGGGGGGGCCCTAAGGCTCTCTGCTTCTCTGCTTCGGCCTTGCTCTGGGTCCGGACCCCAGAGGGCAGCATTCCACTCCGGAGTCCAGCCCAGTTCTCTGCAAAGGTTGTGATAGCGCTGGAGGAGTGTGACCCCCACTGCGCACCCCCCCCCCCGGGACACCCCCCCCCACCCGACTCTTTACTTTCTCCCTGTAATTTCAGTTGGAGACATTGTAGCGTGCTGGGCTGTTGCGCAATATTAGCACTGTTAAACAGCTGCTGCATTCCCCCTCAGAGGTGGGTGCACTCAGTGGTGGGTGAAGTGGTCCCTTTATGTACCATCCGTATCCTCTGGGATGAAAAGGGCTAGCGAAAGATTTATCGTATATGAAAATGCATTTGTCTCTGCTCAGCTCCCTCCGTTCATTCCAAAGTTTCTCTGCTTTGGGGACGTGGAGGCAGGGACGACCGCTTCCTTGTAAGTCACCAGAGATGATTGAGCGTCTGAGCGTGGAAACCGGGTCTTGTTTTCACCATGCGGTAGAAAGAGCATTTGAGTTTCCAGATCAAATCGGATTATGACAATGCTAGCAACAACACTTTTGACCTGCATCTGTTTTAACTCCACATTTTTAGTAACAATGTATTATTCCCTTTTCTGTCCTTTTACTTACAGAATCTTAGAAATTAAAGGTAGAAATGGCCTATTCTTATCCACCCCTCTCCCTTCTGGTGGTGTGCCCCTGAGGGCTTTATCCCTTTTTAATAACCAGCAATGAGGCTTTCATCACTTCTGCTAGGACACTTCCCCAGTCTAATACACCTCTCGCTGAGGTTGTGTTTCTTGCTGTCCAGAGTCAATTTTCCATTATTTAGTCTCATTGCATTACTCCTTCAACCAACCTTAAACAATTTCACTCTGTCCTTTCCATTTGCACCTTTCAGATACTTGCAGGCATCAATCATAGTCCCCTTCCTTAGATATTTGACCAGTCTATATATTTACCTCATTTTATCTTTCCTCATGAATCAACCCATCCAGCTCCCTAATCTCGTTGGCTGATGCCCATGTGGCTTTGAGGAAAGTTACTGTAGAAAAGCAGGAACACAATATGTTGTGCTTTGTGTTTTTCATGTACACAAAAAACAAGTACTTGTGGTTTTTCTCTCCCTAAATTCTTGGCCCAGAAAGGCATTTTCTCTTGTATGAGTGGACAATCCTCAAGAAATCCCACAAAAAGCTGAAAATAGGTTAAATTTTGAGCCTAAACTATTTGATGATTGTTTTAAACTGTTCTGCTTTGTGCTCTGCAATGCCTGTCTGTCACCAGGGTGCAGTGGCCCTGGTCCTCGCTCACATCAGGCACACTCTGTGCTGGCGGAGTGGTGCAAAGTAGCCTCAAAGCTAGTCTAGCCAGCCACAGCGCATTCAGCCAGGACAGAGGGATAATCCAAAAGCAATTCCTACGGGATGCTTTCCTGTAGCCCAGGGGCATGGGCCATGGTTTTCAGTGCCCTGCAGAATCCCAGCTGCTGAAATTGCCTCTCATGGTTCTTGAAAACTGCCACGATTTAGAAAGGCCTTCAGGCTAATCTAAATTACTGCAGGGGAACGGGACTGGCCTGGCACACATGACCAGGAGAGTCCAGAGGTATCTTAAAGAACTTTGTACTACCCTCTCCTGCGTTGCACCACACAATTGTTGGCTGCGGGAAAGGATCAAGGTTCATAATTAGAAAACTCAGATTTGCAGCCAAGAACTTAGAAGCATGACATTCTCAATGAAGTTTACCTGGTTTGCTTTGGTCGAAGACCTGAAAGTTGCTGGGCACGAGCTGAACACCTGCAATTCCATAGGTGCCCCCTCCTCAGGTTTCCCTTGAGTGTGGAAAAAGGGCAGGACTTTTATGCGTCCCCTTTCTAGGCATGTCTGGTCTACACACAGTTTTTGTATCGAGTTATGATTTCAGTCAGGGATGTGATTTCTTCCCCGACCAAAATAGTTGAATCAGAGCTGCATTAGGGCACTAGTCAACGCCCTAACATTTCCCTTTGTCTGAGTGTCATTGCCATCTGCTGTAATGCTCAGAACAGCATTGGCTAGGATACCATCATAGTTACATTACATTTCATAGCGGCAATAAGCCATCTCCTGGCGAATGTATTTGGGGTAATGCACCACCCACATAGGTTAAGAGATGGGGCAAAGAAACGGTCACGCTTTCGGGAGTGGCTCATGAGTGAGAGTGCTCCCACTGCCCCGCTGCCAGAGCTCCGATGGCACTTAAAAGGGTCCAGGGCTCCCCGCAGTGGCCGGAGGACCGGGCCCTTTAAAGCACTGCCGGGGAAGCCGGTCCGGTCGGGCATGGCGTACTGACTCTTGCCGGTACGCCGGACTGGCTTACTTTCACCTCTGCCTCCTGGACAGGAGTGCTGGACCTCGGTAGAAGTGTGTGGGAGAACATGGGGCTCTGCCCCCTCTGTGACCCTATCTTTCCTCTCTTCTTCCCCCCAGGCTCTGCCCTCTCTGTGGCCCCACCCCCTGCTCCTTCTCTTTCCCCTGAGGCCCTACCCCCCAGCCAGCCTGGAAGCCCAAGCCTGGCTGTGGTAAGAGCCACCCAGGGAGCCTGGCCACAGTTGAGAGCCCCCGGCCCCCTCTGTTCCGGCACCCCTGCTCCTGGATCATTGTAACAGTCTTACCATGGAGTCACAGAAAGTCCCCTTAGACTCTCCAGTCTATCTTGCCACCCAGACAAACTGAACTTACTGATAAATGGTCACCAAAAAAAATCACCCCACATTCAGCTTATTCCTGCTCCCAAGAGACCAGTCACTTACGCCAGATCAGTTGGTACCCTAGATCTTACACCAAAGACAACACCTGTAGCCAATCCTGTAATAAATGATCTAAAGGTTTGTTAACTAGGAAAAAGAAATTACAAAGTTATTTGCAGGTTCAAGCAAGCAAACATATACTCACAGATGAGTTACCATCTAAATCCTAAGAGTGACCAAGTTGCAGTGATGTGTCTATTCAAAGTGTCTTTCGGGGCAGACCCAGCAGGCAGCCCTGGGGATCTCTAGCCCTGTCAGAGTTCAGACAGCCAAAGAGATGGAAAATTTTCCTGTGACTTTGTTTTATTTCCTTCATTCAGCTTCCAAGTCCACAGAACAAGCTTCCTTGCACAGAGCATTTCCAAGGGGGGATAGGGCCATTAAGCAGTCCTTTGTATTGCAATGTTCCTTGAGCCAGCTGATTTTGATAGCCCTTCTGGATGGGGTGGGGGAGGAGTCCTGTGCCTGGTTCACAAGCGCAGAGCGGACATTTGCAAAGTTATAAAGCAAAACGTACAGATTTTCTCGTGGCGTGGAACACCGACATTGCAAGTGAGATTAACGCCTGCAGCAACTCACAAGGATTTCATAGCCTAAACACGAAATACATTCTTGTAAGACTAATACCTACTTTGAGCAAACTAACATACAGGTGACCTGGTCTGGTTTCCAGCTATGAGTTTGTTAGTTCTTAGCTAGTGCCTGCAGCCTGGGCAAGTGCTGGCACCTCGTTTGCCAGCATCACAGGAAACGCCCTCCCCCACCCCCAATCCCTTTTGTCAGTAATTTTTATTTTGTGTGTATCTGTAGGCAGCACTGCTGTACCCTCTGTGGTGATATCAGATTTCATAACCGAAGCAAGGTTGGGCCTGGTGAGTACTTGAATGGGATATCGCCTAGGCAAAGCCATGTGCTGCAGGAAGCGTTGTAGAAGGCTGTCTGTGTCAGTGGTTAAACCAGTGCCACACCAGGAACAATGTACGCTTGGGTCTGTTATCCTTGAAGACACCAAAAGAGGTCCTGACCTCTGGTAGTTGTTAAAGACCCCATCTGGCTTCCAACGAGATATTTTCCCCTTTTCTTTTCTTGGCAGCTGAGTAAAAAATATGGAAATGTCTTTAGTCTTCAGAATTGCTGGACTAATCTGATAGTAGTGAATGGATTCAAAGCAGTAAAGGAAGCATTGGTCCAGAAATCAGAGGACTTTGCTGACCGACCATACTTTCCTATATATGAACAGATGGGTTATGGAGAGAACTCTGAAGGCAAGTACCTTGGAAACTAACATAGTTCTCTGGCAGCATTGCAGGGGGACTGGCTTTATCATTTGAGCTCCTGGAGAGGTTGAAGGGGACTTAGCGAGTGAGCTGGAGTCTGCCCCTGACGCTCCCTCTCGCGAGGAGGAAGTCAGGCGAGATGGAACTGGGGACTCTCCTTCCCAACTTCAGCGCTGCAACAACTACTAAGACAGGGCCGTTCTGAAATGCTCAGTGGGATGTATATGCCAATCAATACCGATTGGCTGCCACTGTCAGAACTGGCGGAGTCCTACCCCTCACCATATGTATGCACCTTCCTCGGCTTGTAAAAAAAAGTAACCTCCTTCCAAGGAACCTCCAGGACCCAAGAATGAAAGTGGGGGACGGTAGAAAGAAAAGCAACCTAAAAGGGAGGCTTGTTGGGCTGGAATCCTCTCGGGTTATCCCAGAGCACTTTCATTAGAAAGATTAGAGCTGGACAAATATCTATAGAGTCACATCTTCTCAACCATGGGCAGTATGTGAACCTCCCATTTGGGGAGGCTAGTTCCCTGCCCTGAGCTCTCTACTGCAGCTGGAGAAGCCCTGCCCAAGCCACCGCCGGCCTGAGGCACCCCGAGCCCTGGCTGGCTGGAGGAGCTCTGAGTCCTCCCGCTGGCCTGGGGCCATGGTGGGGATTATTCGCAGAAGTTTGGGGAGGCTTAGCCTCCTCCAGCCTCCGTTACACACCGCCTATGTTCTCAGCTCACCCTGGCCCATACTCTGGCCAATGCAGGAATGCGCCCTATAGTATGTTCTCCAGTGCTTTCTCCAGTCCAATTTTAAATGACTTGTGGTGGGGAATCCATGAATTCCTTTGAGAGACTATTGAGTAGTTTAGTCAATCTAATCATTGGGAAATGTTTTCTGACATCCAGCATGAGCCTCACACCCTAAGGGTATAGCATGGCTTAGCTCCATTGATTGCATCCGGTTATACGAGCTGCGGATCTGGTCCTGAATTTCATCCCCTTACTCCTAGCTATACCTTGGACCTCCCTGAATAATCCCTCTCCTTCTGCACTAACCACCTACACCTATGAAGGCTGAAATAATAGCTCCCATTAGTTGCCATTTTGGCCAAGCTATACTTGGTTCCTTTTATCCTTTCTCAGAAGCCAGTCCCTCCAGCCCTATTTTGTTGCTGTCCAGTGAATTTTGTATGGTGCTTCCCAGAGGTTATTATGTCTCTTGTTTGTTAATATTTTCCAGGGGTGGTGCTTGCAAGATATGGTCATGCGTGGAAGGAGCAAAGGAGATTTGCACTCTCCACCTTGAGGAACTTTGGGATGGGAAAGAAATCCTTGGAGCACCGTGTGACCGAGGAAGCTGGATTTCTATGCTCTGCGATCAGTTCTGAAAAAGGTTTGTGGCATCCAGGGAGATGGGGCAGAGGAGCCGTGTAACTTCCATAGATAAGGAAATGAAAGGGTAATATGACTGATTATGAAGGAAGGAATAATAACACAGTATCTCACATTTCTACATAATCCCTGATAGCCAGAAGGATACTAAAGTGCTTTGGAGACCAGACACATAGTGATCATTCATCCAGCACTATCATGAAGCCACCTGTGGGGTCGAACCTGACAGCTGTTTTAACATGACAGTTTGTGATGGGAAGTAAAAAAAAAAACAACAAAACCCCGACACCTCCAATTGAATGTGCAAGAGGAATTTTAGGTTGGTAGAATGTAATTACCTCAACTGGAATCTGGTGAAGGCATCAACACTAAGACGCTTCCAAAACATGCCATGACGTCTTTAAGGACGTCACTTTTATGCCTCAACTTAAAAATGTCTGTAGCAGCACAGTAACATCTGTCTGTACACAGGCGGCCCGGGTTCAGTCCCGAGGCAAGGAGATGAGTACTGTTACCTGCATACAATTCTCTGTTACTTGCACATTCTGGGGGCACCCACTTGACCCAGTTCTTAAGGCTGAAGGCGTAACCCTCTTAATTTAGACACCCACCCTTACCCCAATCCTAGGGCTCAGGGCATACCGTTTGGGGGTTTGCAAGATCTTTTACATGTGAAAGAGCCTTACACAGTAATAACCTCTATTTATTAACAATTACCAAGCAGAATACACATGGTAAGCGTACAATGCGACAGGGCTTATCCTGACAGTACCACTGACTGAATCCGCAGCAGAAACCTGCAATTCTTAAGTTTTTTCCATGGTGATCTCTCTTCCAAGTATTGAGCAGGCCCAACCCTGTTAGTCTGTGAGACATCTTTAACTTCCCCAGCTTACATGAGCATGGACTTTCAACTGGTTGTTCCATAAGAAGTCTTGAAATGTTAGCGGTTCTTGCTCAGTATGTTCCATGCAGTGAGGGGCAGGCTACAATGATGTTGTGCCTCCTAATGTCTTTGGTTGGTCCTGTATGTTTTTCAGGTCGTCCTTTTGATCCACATTTTCTTATAAACAACGCAGTTAGCAATGTGATCTGCTCCCTCATCTATGGTGAGCGCTTTGACTATGACAATAAGAAATTTCAGAGGTTGTTGCATTTGATTGATCAGGCCTTGAATGAAGAAGCTGGATTCCTGCCCCAGGTAACTCAGCATGTATGACTTGGTCAGTAAGAAGCTGTCATTGATTGATCAGTAAGATTGTATTTTAGTGATTCTTTTCTGGGAGCCATAGGGTGTGGTTCTCTCTCTCTCTCTCTCTCTCTCTCTCTCTCACTCTCTGTTATCTTAGCTCCTTGTCGTAGTACCTTGGCTGCTGCGCATCCCTGGAGTGCCACAGAGCATCTTCCGATCCCAAAAGGAGATCCTGGACTTCACAAATGAGCTTTTGAAGGAGCACAGGATGACCTGGAATCCTACCCAAAAGAGAGACTTCACTGATGCTTTTCTACAAGAGATAGAGAAGGTAGGAGGAGAGGGGCAGGTGTAGATCTCTTTGGCTCTGTGAATGTATTAGTGATGGGAACACTCCATGTTAGCTTCCCGTGTTGTCAAGTTTAGCAATAGGATTTTGCTTGTAATAGAACTGGTATGAACAGCTCGCTATTCTATTTCTTCTGGTTTTCACTTATCTAGTGAGTTTAATGAGTTCACGCTCAGAAATCAGCTGAAGAATAGGCTGAAACATGAAACAAGGAAACGTGTCACTTTTGACAAAATTTCATTTAGAAAAAAATGAAAATGAAACATTTTGATAGGCTTGAAACATTCCATTTTGAGGTTGTCAGAACGGCACTGCAACAGGGTCGGGTCAAATGGCTACAGGAGAGTAATAGAAGGCAGATATATTAGCCCCAGGTTAAGTAGGTCCCTTTTCCCTGGGTAAGGTAACAGGGAAGGATTTTTTTTTTGAAAGAGAAAAGAGGTTTATTTGTAACACTTACAAGAATTACCAAAGGAAACAAAACAACTATGCAACAAAACAACACAAACAGAAGGTATAACAGAGCAGCTTTCAGGAGGGAGAAGTGTTCAGGCTAGCCTGGGCCCAGAGCAGGGGGGCTTCCTCGACACTCGTGGTCTTCCACCCCCTCGAGTTACCTAGGGCCGCGCCCAGTGTCACCGATCCTCCCTCTCCTGAGACTGCCCAGCAAGATGGGCACGGCTGCGGGGTGGGCGGCTTAGGGGTGGGGGGGTAGACACCCATGTATTATAGGACCCCTCTTAGATGACAGTAATGATGGTATCCACAGCGGCAACGGCTGGGGCTGGCGTCTCTCCCTCTTCCCCTCAATCAAAGGGTCAGACGGAGGGAACCGGATGGGGTCACCGAGCAGAGAACCCTGGACCGCGCCCACCGCTCCTTGAAGGCATCAAGGGAGTCGGTGGACGCCGCCCAGAGGAACTCCACCCGGATACGTGAATGTACTGAGGATCGGAAAAAGGCCCTACAATCGCAGGACGTTTCATGGGCCAACCTCCTCTCTCTGGTTTTATAAATGGCTGTTTTAGCCAAGGCTAGGAGGAGGTTGACCAGGAAATCCCGCGATTTTGTGGGGCCACGGATGGGAAGTGTATAGATAAAAAGGTGAGGGGAGAAATGAAGCCAGAAGCGCAATAGAATATTTGTGAGGAGCCGGAAAAGGGGCTGCAATCTGGCACACTCTAAATAAACGTGCGCCAGGGTTTCCCTCACATTACAAAAAGGGCAAGTATCCGGGATGGGGGTAAACCGTGTCAGAAACACGCCCGTGCTCACAGCTCCGTGAAGGAGCCGCCAACTGATGTCCCCGACAGGCCTCGGGACCAAGGTGGAATACAGGCTGGCCCATCGAGGTTGCTCACCCTCCAAAGGTGGCAGGAGGTTCCGCCACTTTGTATCGGGGCAGGACACCAGGGTGCGGGCGTGAAGGGTGTGAAGCGGGAATGTGTATAAATATTTCCATGGTGCAATTTGAAAACTGACCGTCTGCAGTTCTTGCAGCCGGCTTGCAGTGAAGGGGTGAGGGCCCAATGGAAAGGTCCGGCGGGCTTGGGGTAGAGGATGGGTGGGGTGCGCCCTCGCGCAAGGCTCGGTTGACATAAGCCCGAGCAGCGGGCGTCAAGGCGGCCTTCACCTCCTGAAGTATGCGCCGGGGGGGTATGAGGGCTGGAGAGCCCCATGCGCCGAGCGAGCATCAGGGGATCCAGCCAGTCTCTCCGGTCGTAGTCCAGGAGGTCTCCGACCCTCATGACTTCCGCCAGGACCAACCTCTAGCGCACCGAGCGGGACTCCGCCACCTGCACACGGAGTTGGGGATTGTGCAGCAGGGGCTCCATGAGGAGATCTGGTCCCACGGTGGCCACCACGGACCTGGTCGTTAGAAACAGTTTCCAGGTCCGGAGGAGGTCCTGGTAGAAGACCGGCAGCCCGGAGAGGTCTCGTGGAAAACCTCTCGGACAAAGATAAAAGAGCTGCCGGTCGTATCGGAGCCCTTGGAAGCGGCGCAGGAAGGCGTGCGCCAGTATGCTCCACGCCGGACTACCTGCACCATAAAGGAGCCTCTGCAGGGCCTGGAGGCGGAAGACATGGACCTGGGTGTGTAAACACTTCAGGCCCTGCCCTCCTTCCTTCAGGGGTAGATGAAGAACTCCAACAGGGGCCCAGTGCGTTCCTGACCAGAAGAACTCTAGAATCAATCTCCGGAGGTGGGTCAGGAAACCTGGGGCCGGGGCCAGGGTGTTGAGCCGGTACCAGAACGTGGACAGGACTAGTTGGTTAAGCACCAGTGCTCTCCCTCGGAGGGAGAGACATCGGAGTAGCCTCGTCCATTTCCGGATCCGCTCTATCACCCCGCCCTCTAAATTTTGCCAGTTCTCCGGCGGGGAAGGGTGCGTGGCGGAAAGGTAAGATAGATAGAGATAGAGCAGTGGACCCGCACTCCACCGGATGGTCTGAAGCGCGGGTGGGAGGGAGCTCCCCTGCCGCCAGTCCCCCACCGCCAAGCCAGAGCTCTTGACCCAGTTGACTCGGGCAGAGGAGGCTGCCGAATAGATGGCCTGGCATGCCTCCACTCGCGCCAAGTCGCCCGGGTCCTGGACCACAAGGAGTACGTCATCGGCGTACGCCGACAGGACCAGCCGCAGCTCCGGCTCCCGCAGCACCAACCCTGTCATCCTCCTGCGGAGGAGACAGAGGAAAGGCTCGATCGCCAGAGCGTACAACTGGCCCGAGAGGGGGCACCCCTGCCGCACTCCTTGCCCGAAGCTGACCGGTTCAGTCAGGGTCCAGTTGAGCCTAACCAAACACTCCGCAGAGGCATACAGCACCCGAAGAAAACTCACAAACTGAGGTCCGAATCCAAACGCCTGCAGAGTGCTCAGGAGGTACCCATGGTCTACTCTATCGAACACCTTCTCCTGATCAAGAGACAGGAGGGCGAACGACAGACCATCTCTCCGCCCGAGTTCCAAAAGGTCTCGGACTAGAAATAGGTTGTCAAAAATGCTGTGACCTGGGACAGTATAGGTCTGGTCTGGGTGGATCACGTCCGCCATCATGGACCCTAGCCGCAGCGAGATTGCTTTCGCTACGATTTTGTAATCCGTGCTAAGGAGTGAGACGGGATGCCAGTTTTGCAAATCGCGGAGGTCCCCCTTCTTCGGCAGCAAGGCGAGCACCGCTCGCCTGCACGACAGAGGGAGGACCCCGCTCTGCAAGGACTCAGCCCAGACAGTGAGTAGGTCTGGGCCGAGAATGTCCCAGAACGCGTGGTAAAACTCCACGGTCAGCCCGTCCATGCCCGGAGATTTATTGGTGGGCATGCGATGGAGGGCTTCCGAGAACTTGGCCAGGGTGAGAGGCAGCTCTAGGCGGTCTCGGTCGCCCATGCTGACCGTGGGGAGTTCCTCCCAGAGCACCTCGCAAGCACCAGGATCGGTCGGATCCGGGGAGAAAAGGCTTGTGTAGAAGTCACGGGCCCTCCCACACATCTCCTCTGGATCCGTGAGGGGGGTGCCGTCTTCCGCAAGAAGGCAGGTGACGTGTTTCTTGGCCCCCCTCGTTTTCTCCAGGGCATAGAAGAAGCGGGAGCTGCGGTCCATCTCCCGAAGGAGGCGGATGCGGGACCGAATGAAGGCACCTCGGGCCCGGTGGTCCTCGAGGGCCCGGAGCTCCTCCCGCTTCTCCCGGCACGCTCCGCAGAGGGACGGGTCCTCGGGGTTGGCGGCCAGACGCCTCTCCATCTCTAAGACCTCCCGTTCCAACTGCTTTATCGCTGCATTTCGCCGTCGGCTGGTGCCCCGGGTGTAGTCATGGCAGAAGAGCTTGGTGAGCACCTTCCCGAGATCCCACCATCGCCGCACCGAGGGAAAGGCACGCCACTGCTCTCGCCAGGCCAGCCAAAACTCCCGGAAGGACGTCACGAAGCTCTCGTCCTCCAACAGGCTGTTGTTAAAGTGCCAATAGGCCGGCCCCGGTCTCTCTGCACGGAGGAGACCGTTATGGTGACTAAATGATGGTCGGAGAATGGGGCCGGCCGAATGGAGGAGGAGTGGGCCTGTGAAAGATGGAAACGAGATAAGTAAATACGGTCTAACTGGGAGTGGTGTGACCGATGGGCCTCCACCCGGACAAAAGTGAACGTGGAAGTGTCATCTGGGTGATGGTCACGCCAGATGTCCACTAAGGAGTGATGTTCAACTATTCCTCAGAGAATATTCGCGGCGGCCGGGCTCGGCTCGGCCCCTAAGTGGTCCCATTCCTCGAGGGTGGTGTTAAAGTCCCCTCCCAAGACTAGGCACTCATGCGAATCTAGGGTGCCGAGAAAGTCGGACACCCGCTGATAGAATTGTGGCCGCCTTGAGCTCATTTGCAGGGCATAGATGTTAACAAGATTGACCACGAGCCCCTCCATACGGACTCGAAGGTGCAGCAGGTGGCCCGGCACGGCCTTAGTGATCCCTAGCACCTCGGGCCGTAGGTTGGGGGAGAACAGGGTCACCACTCCAGCTTGCCAAGTCGTGAAGTGGCTGAAGTATACCCCGTCCCCCCTCTCCAGGCGCCACCTGTCCTCGGCGGTTGGGTCCGTGTGGGTCTCCTGCAGGAAAACTACAGAGTACCCCCCTTCCCGAAGGTAAGAGAGCACCTGGGACCTGCGGAGAGCCATCCTACAGCCCCTGGTATTCAGGGTTGCAATAATAAGAGGCGTCATGCGGAGGGCTGGGAGGTGGGGGTTTCTTGTTGGTGGGGGTGTTCATGGCCCCCGGCAGGTTGCGTAGCAACCCGTGACCCATCCCGTGGATGAGTAGATCGTTTCGGAAGCCGCGGGCTCGCTCGTAGGCCACAGCACCGCGCCTTCCTTGCCCCCTGCCCTCCTGTATAAGGGCCCTTGTGGCCTGGAGGATTTGGTCAAAGTCCCCCCATAGCTGAAGAGCCAGCTGTACCCTATTGCGGGCGCCACAGGTCTGTTCTAGGAACTTTCGTAGTGCATGCCACAGCTCATGGGGCGGTGGGGTTACAATTTCCGGGGTATTCCCTGGTGGGGCTCTTAATACAGCCTCGTGGTCCGCTAAGGCGGGTAGAGAGGGTGTGGACCACCGACGGGGCATCTGACAGGCTGGGGTTATTAAATTCATTTCACACCTTGGGGTGGAGGGGGATGGCAGGGAAAAAATTGCAACTCCTAATGGGTCGCGACTTGAAAGTGCAAAGACTGCTTCTTGGGGGGGATCTGCGAAAGGCGGGAAGGAAATAACCCCAGGGGCGGCATTAGCATTGCAGGAGGAGGGGACTTGGGCAGGGGCAGGGGTAAGGCTCTGGGGTTCAGGAGCCAAGCAGCTAAAGGAAAGTGCCTCCTGAGCAGAGTCAAGGGTTAAAGGGTAAGGGAGGGGGCTCCCAATAATGCTAGGCGCTGGCTCCGTGGTGGTCTTGGCGGCCATGGCATCAGGTGGTGGACCACCTTCTGCAGGGTGCTCGCCCGGGAAGGCAATTAGGGGGAGGGAGCATGGGGAAAGGGGGGCTGGGGTAAGGTTGCCAGGCTCGAGGTCAGCCGGCAGTAGATCATCCTCCCCCTGGGTGACCGGGGTCAAATCTAGGGCCTCAATCTCCGCATACACGGAGGAGAGGCCAGCTCCTGCTACCCCGGGGGCCTCTCCTCTAGGGTCCGCCTCAACGGTCGCCTCGGGGTCCGCGGGAGGTTCGGGTGATATCCAGGCAGAAGGGGCGTCCTCAGGAGTCTCGGAGGGGAGGGTCTCCCGTGGAGGGGGGATTCTGCCCTCCAATGCCAGTCCATCTTCCCCTCCCGACACCATCTTCCCCTCACTCTGGCCGTAGCAGGAGGCTCAATATCAGTGACTCCTTTCCTGGTCTTCCGGGGGGCTTCCGCGTCGGATGGATGCAGCAGAGCTCGAGCCTTCCGCTTGCCTCGCTTCCCCTGGACTAGGGTCCAGCCCTCCATAGCGTCGTCTGGGGGTTGGTTAGCAGGGGTCGTGTCAGGGGGCGGAGGCGATGGTTCAGGGGTTCGGGGGGGTAGCGGTGAGGCAGCATGAGGGGCGGGGGGTTCTCCTTGGGGCGGGCCCTCTCCTATACCTGGTACTATCCTTGCCACACCCTCCTCCATAGGCTCTGCTGGATTGGTAATAGCAAGGCTGGGACTCTCTTGCTTGCCCGGGCGTTGTAGGGAAGGTATCTCTTGGGAGGAGGGTTGGTTTCAGGTGCCAGGCAGCCAGGGGCATCGGCAACGACGGGGCCGATATCCTGCCGGGTCTCGGGCGTTTCGGGTGCCCCTCCCCCCCGGGCCATAGGGCAGTCTCTGCGGACATGCCCCACTGAGCGGCAGAGGTAGCACCGGGCCTCTCGGGTGGAGTAAAAGACCCGATAGCGGGCTCCCTGGTAGGGGACTAGGAAGGACCCCTCGAGCGCCTCTCCGTCACGCGCCCCCGCCGGCGGTAGAAGCTGCACTTGCCGGCGGAACGAAAGGACGTGACGGAGGGTGGGGTCCTTGCAGCCCAACGGGAGAAGGCTGATGACAGAGACAAGTTTCCCCAGAGTGGAGAGAGCGGGTAACAGGGCAACATTGGGTAAAAAGGGAGGAACGGAGGTGAGGACGAGGCGAACGCCCAGGTCTTCTAGCGGCTCTAGGGGGACAAACACCCCCCGCACCGCCAGGTCCCTCTCCACCGCTTCTTGGGCGGCAGCCTCCGAAGCTAAAAAAAAACCCGACCTTCCCATACATCTTGGAGGCCGCCACAATAGCCGTGGGTCCTACCACCTTCGCCAACGCCTGCACGTATGTCTCCACGTGGGGCGAGGTGGGCACCGAGAGGCAACGGACACCGTGCCTCCTGGTCAAGGTGGGGAAAGGGCCCCGGCCGCTGGTGATGGTAGCGGAGACAGGGGGTGACGAGGGAGATGACGAGGTGGCAGGCAGGGGGGAGCCCGTCACCACCCGAGCATACGTCCTGGGGGCCGGGGGAGGAACATTCACGGAGCTGGTGGAGGGAAATGCAGGGAGGGGCGCCACGGTTGATGACGAGGCCACAGCTGTGGGGGCAGCCCCTGCCATGGAGGGCCTAGTGGTTTTAGTGGGGCCCTTTCCTTTATTCCCGCCCTGACCTTTCCGGCCAGCTGAGGGGGGGTTCCTAGAATCTGGGGGGACAGTGGGCGCAGCAGCGGCAGTAATCACCCTGGTGCCTCCTGCTGCCGGTGCCCCAATGCGGGAGGGGCAAGTATTTTGACAATAGTGGTGGGGGGGACCTTGGGGGTCGGGCGGGGGGGGAGGTGGGGGAGGGACAGCTAATTTTGTTAGAGGGGCCTCACCCCTCTCATTCCCTGCCATTGTGAGCAGGGAGAGACGGGGAGACGCCGGAAGGAGGAGGGGGGAGGGGGAAGCAGATTAACCGCTCCTCCCTGCTGGGCTGCAGGTGTGCGGGGGGGTGCCAAATAGGTTGGACTGGAAGGGGGGAAAAACAAAAACCGGGGTCCGGTGATGGGGGCAAGCTGTAAAATAAACAATCCGGGGGGGTGTGTGTGTGTGTGGACCCACGCACGTTTGTCCAAAGAGTCTCGTTTGGTCGGCTATTGTGTCCAGTCCGAAAGGCAAAGTTCAAAGCAAACAGCTGGATCTGAAGGCAGATGGCAAGTTGCCAGCAGGGACGGACGGCGGGGGGGCCGTGACAGTTGTAGTAGTATTGGGGGGGGGCAGGCACCGATGGATGGGGGGGGGCTCCGTGCCACACCCCCTCTGCCGCCACAAATGCAATTAAACCACAGTCAAACTCCCCCCCACGAGAGTGTAATTCAGAAAATTACTCAGTCTTATGGCTCCCTTCACGATGATTTGTAGCTTCCCTGGGTTATTTCTCCTGTCTTCTGAAATCTTCTTCTCCAGCTGTGTTGGCTGTGTTCCAAGGCTTCCAGCAGGCTGAGAAAAATTACAGAAATAAGCTGACAGCAAAACAGCTGGGTCTGGGGGCTTCCACTCCCCGCTCCGGATAGCAGATTGGCAATCTTCCCCCCCTCCTCCGGGGGTTTCAGCTGAGGCAAATAGCTGCACCCGGGAACAGGCGTGGGGGGGTGCTGGCGAAAGTTGGCAGCTAACCAGCACTCAGCAACGGCAAAGAAATGGCAGAAAGACGAAACGAAACAAAAAGGCGTCTGGCCCAGTCGGAGGGGGGAACTAAGGCAGGTTCAAAAAGTAAGAAAAATCCAGGCCAGGGGGCTTTAGGAAAGAATAGAAAGCAGATAGCTGAGGAGCAAGCAAAGGACGTTCCGTTTCCCAACAGGGAAGGTTCCAGAACAATCAGGAACCATCTGGAGACAATTAAGACAGGCTGATTAGAACACCTGCAGCCAATCAAGAAGCTGCTAGAATCAATTAAGGCAGGCTAATCAGGGCACCTGGGTTTAAAAAGGAGCTCACTTCAGTTTGTGGTGCCCATGTGAGGAGCTGGGAGCAAGAGGCACTAGGAGCTGAGTATGACAACGTGGACTGTTGGAGGACTGAGGAGTACAAGCATTATCAGGCACCAGGAGGAAGATCCTATGGTGGAAATAAAGAAAGGGTTGGGAGGAGGTCATGGGGAAGTAGCCCAGGGAGTTGTAGCTGTCACACAGCTGTTCCAGGAGGCACTCTAGACAGCTGCATTCCACAGGGCCCTGGGCTGGAACCCGGAGTCGAGGGAGGGCCCAGGTTCCCCCCAAACCTCCCAACTCCTGGTCAGACACAGGAGGAGTTGACCTGGACTGTGGGTTCACGAAAACGGCCAAGCTGAGGGCTGCCGTGAAGCTCCAAGGCGAGCAAATCTGCCAATAAGCGCAAGACCCGCCAAGGTAGAGGAGGAACTTTGTCACAGCACATTTCAATTTTTCATTTAGAAATTACTTCATTTCACTTTTATTTTATTTTATTGTTTGTTTTATTTTTATATTTTATTTTTATAGTATATTTTACATTTTGATTAACCTGAAACCGTTTTTAAAAAACTTTCATTTTGTGTGAAATTTCTAAATGTCAGCTTCTTCTTCTGAGTCGTAAACAAAGCAAATTACATTGTAATTGGCTCTTAAATAGCATATTAGTGATTGCCCATGTGAAGTCTAAGTCCAAATTTACAGAATTGGTCTGAGAAAAATTGAGATAAGAAACCCTTAGAAAACAGACACATAAAATCCACAGCATTACAAAAGATAGCCGGACTACTTCGTGCTGCGATCCTGTCATATCTTGTACGCTAAGCACGGTGGCCCTGAAGAGTACTTGGTGGGGAGACTGTTGGTTCAGTAGGTAGCATTGCGGTCCTGTTCTCATAGAAGCTACCAGGGCAGGAATAGGGCCTGTCAGATTGTTATTCCCAGGTACGTATATGAACTTTTGGAATCCTGATGTTAATTGGTTGGCTAGCATGTTGGCTGCACCCTGCTCGTTACTACATGGAATTTCTGACCTGATCAAGTGAGAGTGATCACACTGACCTCTTGAGGTTGCAGAGGCACAAATGTCTAAGACTGACTGGAGACCCTCCTTTAACTCTGGTGGCAAGAGACTGTGGGCAGAGTTTCCAGCATGTATGCTCAGTGTACTGAGCAGCATCAGCCAGTGGGAGTCTGCCGTGCCTGGGTACTCCTCCTCCGTCTTCGTAAACTCTTCCAGGTGCCTTTGGCAGTGGTGCTGGAACTGGGGGTGCTGCCGCACCCCCTGGCTTGAAGCAGTAATAACACAGACCAAATACATGGTTTCCAGCATCAGCACTCCCACTATAAAAATTGTTTCAGCACCCCTGGACTTTGGTGGGTCAGAAAATGCTGCTGAAATGTCCACCAGCGCCTCAAGGAAACTCTGCCCAATTCCTGACCCAGGCGTGACAGCGCAAGCAAAAAAAGTTCTTGAAAAGGGGCCTCTTCCATGTTGCTCGGCAGGCAGTGCTGGCAGGCTGGTCACGCTTCCTGTAACGTGCAGGGTGGGCATGAAGCTTCCCCACAGTCAAAGGCTAGAGCGGCCACACTCTGGGGGGGTGCTAGGGAGTCTGGGATATGGTTGGTTTGGCTCAGGTCTGCCTGCTACTGTGTGGATGCCAGAACCCCAGGTTCACGCCTGGGCTCGAAAATTCTTAACGTAGGGTTTATAATCAGCATAGACTTCTGCAGGGGTAGTCAATAAATTTTTGTCAAGGTCCACATTTCTTGGTCAAGGTATAGGCAAGATCCAGACTGCAGAGAGAAAAAAACCAATAATAATAAGTATATAAAAAGATTTCAGGGTCTGTTCAAAAGCATCTACCAGTCCAGATTTGGCTTGCGGTCTACCTATTGACTACCCCGGTGTAGATGCTCAAGCCCATGGTTCTCTAACGCAGGGTCAGCTGAGTCAAGTGTCCCGAACCCTGGGCTTATATTGCCTGTGTAGACATACCCTGTGTTTTTGGAGGAGAAGGTCCCGAGCTTTATTCCTGATGAAGTCTATGTTGTGTGGGACAAATTGTTACTTTGAAATGTATGTGACCAAGGAGCCATTACAGCATGTGTTGTCATATGTACGTGTTTTGCTGCACTCTGCAAACAATTCAACCTTTCAGTCTGAGAATATGAATTACCACTATCTACAATTCTGCTCCTCTCTCCCCAAGAAAAATCTAGGTCAAATCTTGCTCTCCTTTGTTCCCTTAGGCTAAAGAGCATGCGGGGAGCAGTTTCAATGACAACAACCTTCCTATGGTAACAGTTGACTTGTTTACCGCTGGCACTGAGACCACTTCCACCACCCTGCGCTGGGCATTGCTGTTCATGCTTCTCCGCCCTGACATCCAGTGTAAGCAAGGGGACTGGTGGAGATGTGACCGGTTCTCCCAACCCTGCATCTTCCACAGAGAACTTCTTAGCATCTGCTGTCACCTTTGTGTTCTGGGGGTATGAATCATAGAATCATAGAATCATAGAATATCAGGGTTGGAAGGGACCCCAGAAGGTCATCTAGTCCAACCCCCTGCTCGAAGCAGGACCAATTCCCAGTTAAATCATCCCAGCCAGGGCTTTGTCAAGCCTGACCTTAAAAACCTCTAAGGAAGGAGATTCTACCACCTCCCTAGGTAACGCATTCCAGTGTTTCACCACCCTCTTAGTGAAAAAGTTTTTCCTAATATCCAATCTAAACCTCCCCCACTGCAACTTGAGACCATTACTCCTCGTTCTGTCATCTGCTACCATTGAGAACAGTCTAGAGCCATCCTCTTTGGAACCCCCTTTCAGGTAGTTGAAAGCAGCTATCAAATCCCCCCTCATTCTTCTCTTCTGCAGGCTAAACAATCCCAGCTCCCTCAGCCTCTCCTCATAACTCATGTGTTCCAGTCCCCTTATCATTTTTGTTGCCCTTCGCTGGACTCTCTCCAATTTATCCACATCCTTCTTGAAGTGTGGGGCCCAAAACTGGACACAGTACTCCAGATGAGGCCTCACCAATGTTGAATAGAGGGGAACGATCACGTCCCTCGATCTGCTCGCTATGCCCCTACTTATACATCCCAAAATGCCATTGGCCTTCTTGGCAACAAGGGCACACTGCTGACTCATATCCAGCTTCTCGTCCACTGTCATCCTTAGGTCCTTTTCCGCTGCCGTAGAAAGAGAAGCTGCCGTAGCAGCAGTCACAGCAGTGATTGGGGAATAATTCCAGTGGAGCACTCTCTGAGGGGGAGAGCAAAGACCTGTGGGAAGGGAGAAAGGAGAGAGCAAGCCTCTGTTCAAGATTTCAGTGTCAGAGGGAGCACTCACCACTTTTCTTCATGACAAGTGCACTTTGAGACCCTTGTAGCTACTTGGTAACTCTTCCTTCTCTTAGGGTCTCTGCAGGGATAAATGCTAACCTGCTTGAATGTGCTAATGCCAGAGGCACAAGTGGGTCAAATAGAGAATGGATAAGGTGGGATGTCTCGACCAATGAGCTTATTGGCCTATAGAACAGAGGATGACTGTGTAAGTTGGGCTGAGTAACCGAAGATGAGTGTGCTGTCCTTCAGCTCCTAATTCCGCATTTCTCTCTTTCCTACTGTCTATGGGGCTTGCTCTGCCCCCTTGCCCTCAGCCAGGTAAACCCTGCCTCCCTTGCACTCTTGCTTTCAGGTGCTTGTAAACTGCTCAGTGATTGGTAGGAAGGAGGCTAACAAACTCACCGAATATAAACCCAGCGCTGTACAAATAGACAGACCATTCCTGCCCCACAGGGTTTAAAGCCTAAGGGTAAATGCGTAGGTTCCCCATTTTTATGGTGTTGATGTACATCATTATGTTGCATTGAGGAGGATGTAAAGTGTCTTTTTCCAGGTAAAGTCCATGAGGAAATTGATAAGGTGATTGGCAGGGACAGGTCACCCCAGATGGAGGACCAAGCGAACATGCCTTATACCAGTGCTGTGATCCATGAAACTCAACGTTATGGGGATATCATTCCCTCTGGAGTTCCTCACATGACATACCGGGACACCGAGCTCCAAGGCTTCTTCATTCCAAAGGTATCTATGGCCAGGCAGGGGATGCAGACCTCCTCTCCCCTTGCAGACTTATGTCCTGCAGCTGCAGACATTCCATATGTGAATCTACCCAAGGTTCCATGCAGAGGGGGGTGGAGCACCAGGCCCTGAATCACACAACCATTGGCGAGTTATCAAATGTGCAGTTTTAAAAGGCCTTGGGCTTCAGAGACAGCCTTGTTTATGTGGTTAGCTCCATCTTGAACAGGTCTTTGGATATCTGAAAAAACAACGAATTGAGCTAAGACACTACTAAGGATTTCAATCCTTACAGGGGAGACTGTAATTTTGCCTTGGGCACCTTCTAACATTCAGTACATCTGCTTGAAGGTGGAGAAAGGTAATGCTGACTGACTGTATAGAAACTACCGGCTAGGTCAGCAGTTCAAATCCAACACAGTAGCAACTAACACACTATTATCTGAAGGGTGTTCAGAGGCCACTGTGCATCTCAGTCCAGTTCCAAATGGACAAGAGACAATGACAGGCAATTACTGCCTTCTTTGGTGAGAGTCTCATTGGAGAGACCAAAGCCACACAGTACTCAATTCCACTTTCGCCCCTAGAGGAAGCTCCTCTAGCTCAGGCCTGAGGCATGTGAGAGGGGAAAGATCTCGCTTTTTCTGTGAAGACAATGAGAATTGCGGTTTGGAGTCTCTCAGTCAGCACACTCTTACCAGAGCTAAAATTAACTTGAGAAAATATTTGAAGCAACTGGGGGAGTTCATCTCCTGAACCTCATTAGACCATGAAAACACCCCTTGCATACTCTTAGTCTAGCTAGCATGCAATGGACAAGGGCTTTAGAGCATATGCTGTGCACTGGCTGGAGCCTTGAAAGCGTCCCACTCCATTGTGCTGTAAGATTATATAATGAGGTACCTGAGCTGGGTTCTATGTCTTCCTCTGAAGCATCCTACAATGGCCACTGCTTGAGATGGGATATTGAATGCAGAGGGACTGGCCTGTTCTGGTGTGACAATTCTTACGTACCCTGTTCCTTCTCTGGGGTGGATCAGGGGACGACAGTCATCACTAACTTGACCTCGGTGCTGAAGGATGAAACGGTTTGGGAGAAGCCGCACCAGTTCTACCCGGAGCACTTCCTGGATGCAGATGGGCAGTTTGTGAAGCGAGAGGCCTTCCTGCCTTTCTCTGCAGGTAAATCCAAGGGGAGGAGCAGCTGGCAGAGGCCATCCCTGTGGAAATGAGACACAGTGCATGAGATGTGACCCACTATAGTTATGGGAAAATGAGTCTCCTCTAAAGCAAGATGTCCCTCTCATCATGAGAGCAGCTTCCTCAAGGGGAAGATCAGTGCAGTCTGTGCTGAGCTGGGCCTGTTCTTCATGAGCATGCTGCATCTCCCCAGAGAAACTACTTCATACTCCAATAGACACAGGGACATACTGAATGCAACACATTAATCCCTTCTGCACTCTAACGGAAAACCTTAACTACAAGCCCAGGAATCTGTTCAGAAACAATGTGCACGCAGGTGAGGTGTGTGTTATTGGGAAAGGGATGAGGTCAGAGTTAAGGCTTTCTGTTAAAGCATGATCAAAATTGCTGTGTCCCACATGCTTCTTTATCTGTTGCAAGGCCCCCTGATCAAAGGAAGGTGTTTGTTCGTGGAGGCTCTGGGACCACTGCAATGGGGAACATGGATCAGTCGGGGATAAAGGGGAGATGAATGTTCCCAGTTTCCCGTATGCTCTCAACTCACCAGAGAGATGGGAAGAGGGAAATACTGATTCTCGGATACACACCAAAGGAGGCCAGCTGTGGCTGGTGGAGGGTCTGTAGGGTCTGTCCTAACCCCTCTGGACACCACATCAGCAGCAGTGGGAAGCCTGAACCAGTGGGTCACTGCCTCTGCCAGGCTTGTACGAGTGCAGCCCAGGAGTCCCAGCAGTGTGAACCATGAGGACTTTGACAGGAGGGTCTATGCACTGAGCAGGATTATAGCTTTTCCACAGAACCTTTCCCAGTGACTGGTTGGTGCTCTCTAGGTTTGTTTCAATGCAGCCAACCGTTTCAGTGGCAGAGAGGGGTTGAGGTCCCATCAAAGAAAAAAATGTGACACAAACTTAGTTAGGCAGCTTCTAACGCATTTCCAGGATACTCTGGTATTGGCTCAGCGGGTACATCTACACTTCAGACTGGGGGTGTATGTTCCAGGTTGGGGACACATACCCACGCTAACTCAGTGATAGCATGTAGGAGTGTAGCCACTGCAGCGTGAGCAATGGGCGGGGCTGGCCGCAATGAGGATGATCCCGTCGAAGATGGTAGGTACCTGCTCAGGTGGCTAGCCCCTCCCACTGCTTGTATCCCCATGGCTACACTTCTCTTTTTAGCACACTAGCTAGCTCAGAGTTAATGGAGGCACGTCTCCTTGAGCTGGAGCTTACACCTACCGAAGTGTGGACATATCCTTGGTTAAAAGCCACTTTTGTTTTTCATTTTATGATTTTATTTTAGCCTGTAAACAGGTAATTGAGCAGCCAACTTCCATTTGTGCCAAACTGCAGTGCAATCAGAGTTTCCCTTGCACCCTTTGTCAGTGCCTGCCTTTCACTCTCTCTGGAGCAGTGGTTCCCAAAGCGCAGCTCACAACCCCAAATGGGGCCGTGCCAGCAGCACATGGGATCGTGGCAATCCTTTGTGTGCAGAGGACGCCATTTTGCTCTGTACAGCATGACCTCGCATGCACCATATGTAGGAGGTCACACCTGGTGGGGGACACCATTTTGTAGAGCAAAATGGCGTTCTCCACAAGGGGTGAGCTCTCCCTTACGGTGTGTCTGAGATCGTGCTGTGCAGAGGACACCATTTGGCTCCTCCATGTAGTCTGGGATTCCGGACAGAAATACTTCATTAAAACGGGGTCACTCCGGAAAAAAAATTGGGACCTGCTGGTCTAGAGCCTCACAGAATTCAAGAATGGACTTTTGTTAGCTAGCTCAGTATTTGTACTTTAGCAGCACAAAGCACAACACCTCTACCTTTCCTATTTGCATTGGCCACTGTTGGAAGACAGGATACTGGGCTAGATGGACCTTTGGTCTGACCCACTATGGCTGTTCTTATGTTCTTCAAATTTCAGGGCCCTGGAGACATTCCAGTTGGAAGTAGAAATTGATGGAGGCAGGTATTTTCTTTGATGCAGTCTTGTTTATTTATAAGGAATGTACAAAGTCCTGCTCCTCTGAACTCAGGAGGAACCAGTAACAAAAGGAGCAGGTTCTTGGCTTATGGCCCAAAGCCTCTTTTGCCAACAGACCCAAAGCTTTTCTCTAGGGTCTCACTGCGCTCACAGGCTATTACTGCTTGTCCTTCTTGCTTTTGTCTCTGCCTCTCTCTGTTTTTGTCTGTTCTCAGTTTGTGTGTGTTCTCTCACAGACTCACAACCCCCTTCCACTCCCCCTCATCCTGGTCACAATACCAAGTGGAACTCCCTACCCACCTGATGCTAGTTTCTGGGTGGATTCTATTCGGCCTTGTATTAGGTGTGGCCCCTTATGTATTTCTTACAACTATCGTAAGTGACAGGCATGTTCACACATGAGTTTGAATGAGGTTTTGAGTCAACCCATAACAAGGTGTGACCGGAGTACCGAGGCGGGGGGGGGGGGGGCATGCTGACATTGCTCAATTAGGGCAGACTGCAAAGAATGGGGCAGACAATTCCCAACAGTGGTGGTTATTGTAATACTTAGATTCACCAAGCCAGCAACAAAACAGCTTCTACAATACAATACCTTACTGGTTACCCAGAAGCCAAAATACAGTTCCCTGAAAGCAACCCACCCTTGAGCTCCCACCCAGACACCCAAGTCAGATATGATGAGGATTACTGAAAATCTTGTTCATCATGTAAAAAATTTACCAATCCCAAAGGATCGGACACATTGCCCATCAGGTTAATGAATATCTCAGATCTTACCCAAATACACACTTACAGCCCATTCTTATTAACAAAACTAAGATTTATTAAAAAAGAAAAAAGAGAGAGAGTATTGGTTAAAAGATCATTATTCATACAGATATGAACAAAGTGCTTAGGTCAGTTTCATAGTAGAGTGGGTGAGCTCTAGAATTTCAGAGAGTCCTTTCCAGAATCAGTTTTTCAGGTTCTTGTCCAAAGTCCAATATCCAAGATCAGGGTGATCCAGAATGGAGCTGGAGACCTCAGTCTTGTGACTCAAACTTCCCCTGATGAAGGTTAAGCAGATCTGAGATAAGAGGCTCAGGGCCCTAGAGTTCTTTTTATAGTTGTTCAGCAGCCTCTTGACAGCGTGCAGTCCTTGGGTGACCAGTAGTGGTCTTGAAGTAACCTCCTATTTCCTAAGCACCATTGCTAATTAGTTACATGAATTAATGTAAGGCAACTGCCCATTGCCTGCCATTTACAGGAAGTTTACTACATACTTCAAAGAGAAATGAAGACAGTGCTATTACTACATTGACAGTTCATTTAATGTTATCATCTCCTTTTGATCTCTGACAGCGATAGACAGGAGCCCTTTGGTTACATTGTCAACCTCTAACAATAGGTATCTAAACCAGATTTGGGCAAACTATGGCCTGCGGGCTACATCCGGTCCGCAGGACCGTCCTGTCCAGCCCCTGAGCTCCTGGCCCAGGAGGCTCGTCCCCGGCCCCTCCCCCACTACTCCCCCAGCCACGCAGTGATGCCACCACGTAGGCAGTGGGGCTGCGAGCTCCTGCTGCTCTGAGTGTCATGGAAAGCGGGTGGCGGCACACGTGGTGGGGTTGGGTAGAGGGTCCCGGGGGGCAGTCAGGGGACAGGGAGCAGGGGGCAGTTGGATGGGGTGGAGGTTCTGGGGTGGACAGGGGTCGGGGAACAGGGGGAAATTGGATAGGTGTGGGAGTCCTGAGGGGCCTGTCAGGGAGCGGGGGTGTGGATAGGTTGGGGAAGTCAGGGGACAGGGAGCAGGCGGGGGGAGCTTGGATAGGGGGTGGGATCCCGGGGGGGTGGTTTGGGGTGGAGGGAGTCCTAGGGGCAGTCAGGGCACAAGGAGCAGGGGGGGGTTGAATGGGTCGGCGGTTCTGAGGGGGACATTTAGGGGGCGGGAAGTGGGTGGGGGCGAATAGGGGGAAGGGGCCAGGCTGTTTGGGGGGCACAGCCTTCCCTACCTGGCCCTCCATACAATTTCACATCCCGATGTGGCCCTCGGGCCAAAAACTTTGTCCACCCTGATCTAAATGCACAACAAAATAATCCTTATCTACTAATACGTTTCTCAAGGTTGAATCTGGGTCAATTAGCTGGCTAGTTGTGTAACCCTTTGTGGTCCTGTGTCACACAAGGTTTCACCCAGCTCATAACATGGTCTGACCCGTAACTCATTCACTTCAGGTATCAGCTCTTAGACCTCAAAGTTTCATTTGACTATCTTCAAAGGGAACAGTCCAAAGAGGAAGATGGGGGTGTTGGTCATTAGGAACCTTTATGACAAGAGAAGGATTTTGCAGTGGCTGCGGGAGTAGATATGGGACCAGTGAAGTCTTTCGGGCTGGCGGTGAGGTGATCCTGTTTGTACGAGTACTGCAAAGGCTTGCTGCAGTGGTTTAGCCTGAGATGGGTCATTGGTGAAGATGCGTCACTTGTATTTGCCTCGAGTCCAGAAAACCAATGTCCCCAGATCGCACTTGAACCAGAATCTCCTGCCTGGTAGCATGGGCATGTTGTTCCACCTCAGATTTCTCTATCCAAAAGGCATTTATTTGCCCATTTAGATTCTAGAAGGCAAGAATTCCACAAAGAGCGTATGGGACAGATCGTCAGCTGGTGTAAATTACCACAGCTCCTTTTACATCGAAGGAGTTTTGCCAATTTAACAAGCTACAGATTTAGCCCTGTGCATTAGAGTGTCTCTGACCCTTTTGAGTCAGGCTGACTAGGCAGTAATTCCCCTTTCCAAGCTTCTGGTCCTGGCCACCATCAGAGACAGGGAATCGGATTAAACAGAACATTGGTCGGTCTGGAGAAGTATTTCCTAGTTGTTCCTGTTCACACAGGGTCTGGGAATAGGGAGACTCAGCATCTGCTGCATATGAAGGCAGATTCTCTGTTCACTCCAACCTGTGGGTGCGCAGTACGGGTCTTACTCCTTCAGTGACTAGTCATTTACATGTGATGTTGTATCCTCCTCCTCCCCTCTTTTCTCACTCCCACGCTTGCAGGTCGCCGTGTTTGCCTGGGGGAACAACTGGCCAGGATGGAGCTTTTCCTCTTCTTCACCAGCCTCCTGCAGCACTTCACCATCCGTCTCCCTGAGGGCCAGGCCAGGCCTCGAGAGGATGGACACTTTGCTGCAACACTCAGGCCCCACCCCTACCAGATCCAGGCTGTCCCAAGATAAGTGCTGTTTTCTGCCAAGTTCCCCTCATATATTTTAGGACCGCTGTAGTGCTCAGCTGAAAGATGCTCCTACTCCAACGGGGCAGCTTCTCCCGTCGGCACAGTTAAGCCACCTCCCTGAGAGGCGTTAGCTGTGTCAATGGGAGAAGCTCTGATGACACAGCGCTGTCTACCCAGAGGTTAGGTCGGTATAACTATGTCACTCAGGGGTGTGGATTTTTCACACCCTGAGCGACATAATTATACCGATATAAGCCTGTAGTGTATACCTGGCCTTAGTGTTGTGTCTGTGGCTCCCCGAAGCCACGCCATGGCCCCTCTCCGGCTCCTACGCACTCCAATGGGAGCTGCAGGGGCGGTGCCTGCGGATGGGGCAGCGTGCAGAGCCGTCTGGCCATGTCTCGGCGTAGGAGCCGGAGAAAGGAGATGCCACTGCTTCCAAGAACTGCTTGAGGTAAGCGCCGCTTGGAGCCTGCGCCTCCTGAGCCTCTCCCCACGCCCCAACCCCTTGCCCCAGTCCTGATCTTGCTCCCTCTCTCGAAACCCCTCGATCCTCGCCCTGAGCACCCTCCTGCACCCCAAACTCCTCATCCCCTGCCCCACCCCAGAGCCTGCACCCCCTCCTGCATGCCAACCCCAATTTTCTGCATGCCAACCCCAAGCATTAATGGCTCACCATACAATTTCTATTCCCAGATGTGGCCCTCGGGCCAAACAGTTTG
The DNA here is from genome assembly GCF_965140295.1 of Lepidochelys olivacea. NCBI lineage: Eukaryota > Metazoa > Chordata > Testudines > Cheloniidae > Lepidochelys > Lepidochelys olivacea. The sequence continues at coordinate 263,149,608 of NC_140411.1, read as the reverse complement.
CCTGGTATAATTCCAGTTTTGATCTTATCTTTTGCTCTTTACACAAACGTAATATGAAGGAACCACATGTGTACAGTGGGGTCCAAACCCGTGTTTATTGGAAATACGCAACGTGCCAGGCATTCCTCCACCTACACACTGCTGCTCTGGTTGGGTTCTGGCAACTTCTAAAAAAACCAGCGCATGGGGAATGGAACAATAAGGCTCACAAACTATTTAAAGGGATATTATGCTATGCTCGTACACGACACCTTCCTTCTTCCATTATACATGTTCCTTTCACTTTCAGCCCGGAAAAGGGTTAACACAGTTTCTTTGGAATAGAAACCTCTTCTGTTAGAGTAAAGCGACTATGGGAGGAATTGCCACTAATTTGCCTCAAAATATTGTGTTTTTTCCATGATAAGCCTGTAATTTGCCCTTGCAAAGGATTGTTATAATTTGAGTGATGTATACAAAATAGTAAAATTACGTTAATAAAAAAAGGACTATTTTATTCTTTAATGTTTATTTCTTCCTGTCTCTTTCGTTCTTGAAAATTTCTTGCCGCTGGCGCTTCATATCAAGTCCACGCTCTATGTTACTATACGAAGGAGATTTGGGCTGTGTGACTAGATGGGTGTTACCGTATGGACTGTAACAAGAGTGATCAGGAAAAGTGAGCTGTTACCAGCAGGAGAGCGGGGCAGGTGGGGGAGGAGGGAAGGGGAACCTTTTGCAGTGATAATCAAGGTGAATAACTTAGGCTTGAATAAAGACTGGGAGTGGATGTGTCATTACACAGAGTAAAACTATATCCCCTTGTTTATTTGCCCTCCTATGGTTCTTGTAAACTGCTGGAAATGGCCCACCTTGATCACTACAAAAGGTCCGTCCGTCCCCCCCCACCGCCCTTTCCATCTGGGAGTCTTAAGGATCCCTCTGTCCATCCCTACTCTTTTGGGTATTCCCCCGTTGCAGCTGACATTTGCGTGTCATGGATGAGACAGGATTCCCTTTGAACTCCATTAAGACTAGTCCTTCCTTAGGGTGCTGCTGACTAATGCAGAGGACTTCCTGCCCAACGAATGGAACGCAGTGCCTCCAATGCAGTAACGTTTACCAGCATACAGTCACATTCCTAACTAGGTGTAACAGGGTCAGCACCCACCTCTCATGAGTGTCATCCACTCCCAGTCTTTATTCAAGCCTAAGTTATTCAACTTGATTTTCACTGCAAAAGGTTCCCCCCTCCTCCCGCCCCGCCCCACTCTCCTGCTGGTAATAGCTCACCTTTCCTGATCACTCTTGTTACAGTCCGTATGGTAACACCCATTGTTTCATGTTCTCTGTGTATATAAAATCTCCCCATCGTATTTTCCACTAAATGCATCCGATGAAGTGAGCTGCAGCTCACGAAAACTTATGCTGTAATAAATTTGTGAGTCTCTAAGGTGCCACAAGGACTCCTGTTCTTTTTACAGATACAGACTAACACTGCTGCTACTCTGAAACCTGTCATTACACTAGGTATCTAACTCTTTATTTAATATTGTAGGCAGGGCCAGCCCTAGACCAAATGGTGTCCCAGGCAAGGAGAGTCTTCGGTGCCCCCCACCCCCCTCCCCGCATTTGTTAAACTTTTGAATACCTTATCTTTTATTGCATTTCTAGCCCATTTCATGACTTGGATGCACAATTTACATGCACGATTTATCCCTGTCATATAAGATGTTAAATTTGCATCTTAGGATCGCCTGGGTTGCCTGCCCCTAAATCCGGCCCTGATGCAGGAAAGGCAGTGCTGAATGGACACATGGGTTCATTGTGGATGCCCAGTTGTATCCTTCTATGATCTCAGCCACACTGGTCACATCCCTATGGATGCACGCTGTATAGTTACGCCCACCTCCATTACACCAGCACCCACTGTGGACTTCCCAGTCCAGTAACTCTCCAGGTTAGTCAGCTCCCACGGGCCAATGTCCATGCTTTTGGTGGTGATTAGATATTGGGGATAGCTCACTCTGGAGGTCTCATTCTGAAGTTCTGCAGCAAATTCTGGATATTCTGGGTCTCAAAACTCAGTCCCACCAGACTTGGCTTGGGGCCATGGTCTGGACCCAAGAGTGGTGAGGATCATCCTTAAGCTCCACATGGAGCCGGCGTTCCTGGAGATGGTAGGTGCACATTTAGTGCTGCTTATTGTTGTGTAAAGGCCCAATTAGCATTCCAGGAACACTGAGTAATAAAATAAACAAATAAATCTTTCCCCCTTGAAGTGCCTTATGCACCTAAAGTCTGACTGCAATGCTTTTGCTGTGTGTCCAGCCCATTACGTTCTCCTCAGCCTGTATTCAGTGATATTGCAAGAGAATTCGAGCAATCAAGGTCCCAAAAGGCAAACTCTTCTCCATAACCTTGAGTAGTTGTGTGTTTTGGCTTCTGTGCTAGCTTTGGTTATGGTGTCATGCCTCGTAAGAACATAAGAACGGCCACACTGGGTCAGACCAAAGGTCCATCCAGCCCAGCATCCTGTCTGCCGACAGTGGCCAATCCCAGGTGCCCCAGAGGAGTGAACCTAACAGGTAATGATCTAGTGATCTCTCTCCTGCCATCCATCTCCACCCTCTGACAAACAGAGGCTGGGGACACCATTCCTTACCCATCCTGGCAAATAGCCATTAATGGACTTAACCTCCATGGATTTATCTAGTTCTCTTTTAAACCCTGTTATAGTCCTAGCCTTCACAACCTCCTCAGGCAAGGAGTTCCACAGCTTGGCACTGCACTGAGTGAAGAAGAGCTTCCTTTTATTTGTTTTAAACCTGCTGCCTATTAATTTCATTTGGTGGCCCCTAGTTCTTATATTATGGGAACAAGTAAATAACTTTTCCCTATTCACTTTCTCCACACCACTCGTGATTTTATATACCTCTATCATATCCCCCTTAGTCTCCTCTTTTCCAAGCTGAAAAGTCCTAGCCTCTTTAATCTCTCCTCATATGGGTCCCGTTCCAAACCCCTAATCATTTTAGTTGCCCTTCTCTGAACCTATTCCAATGCCAGTATATCTTTTTTGAGATAAGGAGACCACATCTGCGTGCAGTATTCAAGATGTGGGCGTACCATGGATTTATATAAGGGCAATAAGATATTCTCCGTCTTAGTCTCTCTCTCCCTTTTTTAATGATTCCTAACATCCTGTTTGCTCTTTTGACTGCCGCTGCACTCTGCGTGGACCTCTTCAGAGACCTATCCACAATGACTCCAAGATCTCTTTCCTGATTAGTTGTAGCTAAATTAGCCCCCATCATATTGTATGTATAGTTGGGGTTATCTTTTCCAATGTTTATTACTTTACCTTTATCCACATTAAATTTCATTTGCCATTTTGTTGCCCAATCACTTAGTTTTGTGAGATCTTTTTGAAATTCTTCACAGTCTGCTTTGGTCTTAACTATCTTGAGCAGTTTAGTATCATCTGCAAACTTTGCCACCTCATTGTTTATCCCTTTCTCCAGATCATTTATGAATACATTGAGTAGGATTGGTCCTAAGGCTGACCCTTGGGGAACACCACTAGTTACCCCTCTCCAGTCTGAAAATTTACCAATTATTCCTATCCTTTGTTCCCTGTCTTTTAAGCAGTTCTCAAGCCATGAAAGGATCTTCCCTCTTATCCCATGACAACTTAATTTACATAAGAGCCTTTGGTGAAGGACCTTGTCAAAGGCTTTCTGGAAATCTAAGTACATAATGTCCACCGGATCCCCGATGTCCACATGTTTGTTGACCCCTTCGAAGAACTTTAATAGATTAGTAAGACATGATTTCCCTTTACAGAAACCATGTTGACTTTTGCCCAAGAATTTATGTTCTTCTATGTGGCTGACAATTTTATTCTTTACTATTATTTCAACTAATTTGCCCGGTACTGACGTTAGACTTACCGGTCTGTAATTGCCGGGATCCCCTCCAGAGCCCTTTTTAAATATTGGTGTTACATTAGTTATCTTCCAGTCATTGGGTACAGAAGCTGATTTAAAGGACCGGTTACAAACCATAGTTAATAGTTCTGCAATTTCACATTTGAGTTCTTTCAGAACTCTTGGGTGAATGCCACCTGGTCCCAATGACTTGTTACTTGTTCAGTTTATCAATTAATTCCAAATCCTCTTCTAATGACACTTCAATCTGTGACAATTCCTCAGATTTATCACCAACAAAGGACGGCTCAGGTTTGGTACTCCATGAGTCCACAAAATGCAGGCTCACCAGAGCAGTCATGTGGAAGCTCTTATGTTTGTTATGGAGGCTTGCAGTAAAACCCTGACCTACGAAATCAGTTGGGGGTTGACCTTGACTTCAGTAGGTCCAAGATTCCCAGACTGTAATTTCATAGTTAAGAATGAACTGAGTTTTTTGCTTAAAGCAGAACTTTAAAGTTTAAAGCTAAACCTCTTTACTATGTACGAGGAATACAATGTACCTTCGCCAAATTTAGGGCACTGAGTACTGTAACCCCTCGGCCAATGGCATCGGCAGCAGCAAGGGCCAGTGCCTTCTTTCTAGATGATTTGCTACAATTTGCTTAATTTTGACTCGGGTTCCCACTCAGTAATCTGGGCTCCTATATCCAATCTAGGCGCCTTTGATAGGCAAATCCATACCTGCTTGCTCTACCACCTCCTGCTATAACAGTTTCAGTAGCTAGGACAGAGAGACCTCACCAAAGTCTTTAGGCCAGTGTAGACGGATGCTGTAGACTCCTCTGCTTCCACCATAGTCCCCACAGCAGCTCTCAGTCTGCTTGCAAGCTGTAGGTGAGACCAGTTGCCACTTTGCTCCACTCACTGCTGGCCAGGTGACCAGAACTGCAGACTTGCTCTATGACTAGAACCTCCACTTGCTCTATGACTAGAACCACTGCTGAGCTCTGCCCATATCAGGCAACTGTAGCTTTCCGCTCAGATTTTATTTTTTGTTTTGTTATGGTACCAGGGGAATCAGTGATCTAAGAGCCCCCTTAGAGTTCTTACCCCCTACGAAAGCAGTCCCAGCAATTAACCAGGAATGGACAATCTCTCTTTTTTCTGGAACTTGGGCTCCTTCTGTCCAAGGGCTCTTACCTGACCTTGGCAAACATCAGTCTTCTTCTGGGTGACCCTGTACTCAGTCATTGTTCAGGCTTTGCCCAGATCGTTCCCACCAGAGTAATCTCCAAAATATGGGCCGCAAGTTCAAAACTCAGCCAAGTTATACCCCTATGTCCCCAAACTATCTGAAGTTCATATGTAAATGTGGTGCTGCCTTGCTCAGTCCACTCCTCTTGCTCTCCAGCAGAGAGCTGACTCTGTTTCCTTCCTTCTTTCCTAAGCTTCAGGCCACAGGGCTGACCGTACTGACTGACTTCTCTGAGGATTTACAAGTCAAATTGTTAATTAGTTAATGTTAAAATCAATCAACAGTGAGCTTTTAAGGAATGCAGCACTTTGGCTCACCTTTACTTTGACTGAACGATCCTAATAACAGAGTAAGACAGACATTTCTATGTCGTTAAACCTCCTAGAAAACACGTGCATAAATTATTTTGAAGAAATTAGGTTGTAATTAAGTTATGTTATTAATGATTGGTGTTCAGTTGTTATAATTCCAGTCATGGATAACTCAGATCCTTCTTAAGCAGTGCCACTGTGATGGTTAGATACCACAGGGATGAGCAGCCATATCTTAAAAACAACAACCCGAGACAGTGCTGTTAGAGGGAACAAACCCAATCAAACCTCTTCCTTTTTAGCTAATTCTGTTGCTGAAGTGGAGCGGTGGAGAGAGTGGGAGGGAATCAAGAGTCCTCACCGGTACATTTTTTGGCTCCAACTATCACAAGATCGGCCCCCAGCTGTGACTCCTCCTACAGATTTTGTGTAAAATTATGGCTTGCGTAAAGTGGGGACAGGCACACCTTCATCACCACTCCTACGAGGTCTGGGAAGGAGCTGAAGAGAAACAATAACTACACAGCCCGGCACTTTGCTATTTGTAAAGTCCTGTGTAGGCTTATGGCACTTCATTCTTAGAAGAGAGGGCGTGACTAGAATAGAATAGCTAGCGAAATAGATAAAAACGGAGGGAAAGGAAGAGAGGGATGGGGAGAGTGAGAGAGGGAAAGTAGGAGAAAGAAACAGAAAGACAGACTGGGAGAAGGTGAAACAGGAATAGGGAAAGTGTTGGAGGGGAAAGGGAAAAACGTATTGGGGGACAGAGTGAGGTAGGAGAGACACAATGGAACTGCTCTTCTGTCTCGGGTCCCAGCTCCCATCCCTCTGGAACAGCTTCACAACACTTGGCCTCTCTTGTGCTGTCTTTATCCTGCTTTTCGATCACATGAAGCGCAGAAAGAGATGGAACAACTACCCCCCGGGTCCTGTCTCCTTCCCTTTCATTGGGAACTTGCTGCAGATCAATTTCCAATGTCCTCGCCTTGCCTTAACAGAGGTAAGTGCCAGAGGGACAGATGCCTTTCACTGACTGGCAGAGAGGGTTGGTGAATAGCAGCCATGCCAGATCGGTTTCCGGTTCTTGTGTGGCAGCTGAACTGCACCTATTATTTACTGCATTGCAGGAAGATTTCAATCTATAAAAGGAGAAAAGCTAAACAGAATAAAAGCAAGGCAAAAAAAAATCACTAATTTTCATCATGTGAACTTGTGACATCCCCGTCTCACTGTAGGTGGGTGGTTAATTGTTGATCAGTAATACATTATGGAACCATATGTACAGCAAAACTGTAAACCAGTTTGCATCGTTCACTATACTTGTTACTTGTTAAAGTAAATGTTAACATAAAGAAAGCATTGACACTAGTTTACACTACTCTAATGGTTGAGAAAGCAGCCATGTAAGTGCCTTATTCCTCATTTGGGCCCTTAAACTAGGACTTGGACGCACCCTCCCAAGGGGTGTGTGCAAATTGGAGAATTACAGCACTTTAGCAATGGGTCCCATACACAGCTGTACAGTAGAGCTGGTGGGAATGTCTTCATTGAACCGGTTTTTAGACCAGAAATGCTGGTTTTGATGACTATTCCCCGGGGGTGGCCTTTTGAAGGGAAAATGTGTTCACTTTGGAAAATGTTTGTTTCCGAGTTCTTCATTTCTAATTATTTTTATATTATTTCGTAACACATCAGTAGCAGTACTATTCAGAGTGCTATTACCACTGACATGGATAAAATGTAATCCTGTGCAAATAAAAAAGCCCCATGTAACAAAACAGCATTAGAATCCAAACATCCAGATTTCAAAATGACATTTTGAAACAAAAACTTTCCAAAACAGAACTTTGTTGGAAATGTCAATGTCCGAGAAATTCATTTTTATGCTGGAAACAAATTTCAAAATGTCAAAATTTCCCGCTATCTGGAAATTGAGTTTTGACCAGGCTAATGGACAGCTGAATATTGGTGCAGTGAGACAGTACTTTGAAACCCAACAATGTTCTTTATGGACAAAGAGCAACTGGGAAATTAAGGTGGCCGGGGAGAGGGACACTGATTGGCTTCCTGCCCAAATCCACACGGCATGATATGAAAATGTGGTGCTGAGCTAGATGCCTCCTACCAACTTTGGGCACATTCCCTCTTGGGTCGACAGCTTTGCAGGGATTAAGCACTCTGCAGTCAAAGCTCCTGTGCCCTCTGCCTGCCACAGACTATGCTACAGTGTCTCTCATGTTAAGGTACAGCCTGTGTAGCTGGTTTTTCTCTTTAATCCTGTTTCGTTCTTTTTTTATCTCTTTGCCCTCTTACTTGACAGCCCCATGAGAAGTCTGGGAAGATCTTCTCTCTTCAGGTTGAATGGAAAAATGTGGCCATGCTGAATGAGTTAGAAGCTGTAAAGGAAGCAAAGGGGAGTGGTTCTTTACAACCAGTCTCATTAAATAAAAGTTTCTTCTGAGCCCAAAGGACCAGCCACACACCCAGGTCAATATATAACTCAGATTTCACCCCAAAATCATGCTGCTGCCGATCCTTCAGTATCTAAAATCGAAGGGTTTATTTATAAAAAGAGAAAGAAAGAAAGAAAGAAAGAAAGAAAGAAAGAAAGAAAGAAAGAAAGAAAGAAAGAAAGAAAGAAAGAAAGAGGTGAGAGACAAACGATGCAGAAGAAATCTGCAGATATGGGACTTTATGAATTCAAAATGTTACCACTTGGGTTAATTAACGCAGGAGCCACTTCTCAGAGGCTTGCCAATCAAAGGACTTTGGATGAGCTTATATCAAGCCTCTTGCGATTTGAGCAGTTCTTGGTCAGAGCACAAGAATCACTCGGGAAATGTGTTGCCCAAACACAGGGATGTGGTAGTATTGTGAATATGAAATTGGAGCAGCCAAGGTTCCTTATTTGGGACACTGGGCTGAGAGCAGGGAAATCTTGCCTGACCCCTTGGAAGTGCAAGCCGTTTTTAACTGGCTTATATCCCAGACCAAAACGGAGTTCCAGCCTTTCATAGGCTTGGTTATTTGTTACTGCCAATTTGTGCAGGGGTTCAGTGACATTGTGTCTGCTATCACAGGCTTGTGCAAGAAGAGAAAACCAAACACAGTCGTGTGGGCAAAGGCTTGCCCACAGGGTTTTGATAAGGTAAAAAAAATTCTGTCCGAAAAGCCTGTTCTGGCCAGTCTTGATTTTGATGAAATGTTTGAACTGGTGTGTCCGACATAAGTTTAGGTGCAGTAGCAGTGCAATCGGGAAAGTTACAAAAGCATCCCCTTGCTTTCTTGAGCAAAACACTGACTCCCACTGAACAGAATTACTCTGTCATAGGAAAAGGATGCTATGCTGTTGAGTAGGCAATCGGGCAATTAAGGTCATCTCTCTTTAATAGAGAGTTCAGGGCTTTAACTGGCCACTCTCCATTCATTTGGGTACATAGAACCAAAGACACTAATTCCAAACTGCTGCGGTGGAACATGAGGCTCCAAGAATATGACTTGGAAATTGTGCCAATGGCGGACCCTCCTGCAGCCCTGTAAGAGGGGAGATAAGACCCCCTGTGTGCTAATTGGCAAAGGGCACACTCAACTCAGTGATGTCCAAATATTTAGCCAAACAGTGTTTTGTAAGGTATCCTATAAAAACTGGTGACCCGCTGGTCACGGATAGCATTGTGTGATGTGTGTATGGGTTGTGTAATGAGAGTTATCTATGTATGTGTTGTAATAGAGTCTTAAAATATGTTGCAGAGGCAGCTGATAAAAAAGTTTGTCCTAGAGAAAGAAGCCGGGGGGAGGAGGGGGCTCTGATGTCAGGGTGTCCGTCCCCTCTGTACCTCATCTCTGCAGGGCTCAGGAGTGGGATGTGGGACAGAGCTTGCTGGCGGCGGCTGCTGCTGTGTCCGAACAAACAGCTTCAGACTTGTCCGTGCCATCTACTTAAAGAGGCAGCGCGTGTGTCTCTTTCACACAGTTACACACACACACCCTGTGTGTGTCTCTCTCTCTTACACTCACCTCCCAACACACACTTATGTTGTTGTTGTTGTTACTTCTTGATATTTCCTGCAAGGCACACATGTTCTCTGTAATTTTAGTCTTTCAAAGTGCTGTTGTTTGAGTTTTTTGACTGGTCTGTGCCTTTCATAATTTTTATTTCTCTCTCATGCTTAAATTTAATTCTTTCAGTAGTGAGTTCTAAAATGCCTAAGATGTCCTGGCTGGAGTAATTAGCCCTATGGTAACTTTTAAAAAATATATATTATGTCTAGGTTTTTTGTTTCTACTGGTGGCGCACATCACACATTACCTCGATGCTGGTGCACAGAACAAAATTCATTCCACGCCTGGGTGGAAAACATTAGAGGGAACATTGCACAGGACTATAAAAAGAAGTATGCAGTGTAGTTGTAGCCATGTCAGTCCCAGGATATGAGAGAGACAGGCTGGGTGCTGGCTCTATAAAAAGAAAAGGAGAGGACCCCTTAGCTATCCATCCCTTAAGGGGCAAAAGAGGCCAGTGTTCTTGAAAGCTGTGGAAAGTGGGTCCACCAGCCAGGTGGGTTGAAGAGGCTGAGAACTGACTGGAGGTGAGAAATTGCCTCAGACCAGAATTATAATCTGTTAAACTGTAGACACTAGAAAGTGTGTTTTCTTTTGTTTTATTTGTAACCATCTTTTGCTCCTATTATCTCTGCTTAAGATCACTTAAATCTCTGTTCTTTATTAATAAACTTATTCATGTTTTATTATAAATGCATCTTAGTGCTGTTATATTAAAGTGAGGTGTGGATCCTCAGCTGAGCCAACAGCGGACTTCTGTGATTGTCCAGTGAGAGGGACTGGACACTACCAAGACATGTCACTGGGGAACTCAGGAATTGGGGTTCCCTGAATGTTCTCTGCAAAGCCAGGTTTAGACTGGCAGATTCTCAAGTAGTTGGCTAGTGAGGCAGACAGAAGTGGGCAGGTGTGGCAGGACACAAGTTTATGCTCCCGCAAAGCTCTCTCTGGCTATGGCAGAGAGGTGACGGAGTGGCTTACAGTTCTGGGCTTGCTAAGGAGAGCGTCACACATCACTTTCATTAGAGTTTGCTTTCTGTGTAGAATAACATTTCTAGAGGTTTGAGAAACACGATCCCTAATTTAAAGGTACTGGTGGGGCCAGGTTGTGCCTATCCCGCTCTCTTGCTCACAGTCAACAAGGTGCTTCTCCTCATGCTGGTGTTCTTGCTTCCATTGTCCCAATCTCTGTTGCTCGGTTGCTTTGCTGTTCCTGGCCAAAGGGAGCTGCGGAAAGTAGTGTGGGCTGCAGGGACATGCTGGCCACCGCTTCCCGCAGCTCCCATTGGCCGGGAACAGTGAACTGTGGCCACTGAGAGCTGCAGGGGGCTGTGCCTGCGGACGGTCAACAAACAAACAAGATGTCTCACGGCCCGCCAGTGGATTACCCTGATGGGCGGCGTGCCGAAGGTTGCCGATCCCTGCTTTACACAATGTTGTTGTGCTGGGTTTGGTCACAGAGATCCCCTTGGGATTGTCACCTGATGTGCTGAAAGTACCTCTGAGCCCCCTCTCCTTTTCTGCACCTTGCAGCCTAAGAAGCTCCAACTTCGCAATCACTTCACTGCTTTCACTCATTTTCCTGTTTTTCTGTTCCTACTTCCCATTCCCGAAATAAGCAAACAGAAAATAACAAACCACTAACCACTTTGTCTGCTGTCCAGCCAGCACATTTAAAACTCACTTAAAATCACTACCAGTGTCTCAAAGCAATCAGCTGTGCACAGATCCTGCTCGCCTATGCCACTGTGACGGGTTCAATCACAGAGACCCCCTTGGAACTGTCACCTGATGTGCTGAAATTACCTCTGAGCCCATTTTCCCTGCCAGCTTGGGACTTCCAGGACCCTCCCTTGTTGAGCCAGACATGTTAGCCGGCTGCAACACACAGCCAGGGTCTGGACCACACCCCCAAGCCGGCAGGCTTTCAGTGAAAACTGCTCAGCAGGTAACCTATCTCCAGCACCCAGACAGCCAGCTCCCAATGGGATCCAAACCCCAAATAAATCTGTTTTACTCTGTATAAAGCTTATACAGGGTAAACTCATAAATTGTCCACCCTCTATAACACTGATCGAGAGCTATGCAGAGCTGTTTGCTCCCCCAGGTATTAATCACTTACTCTGGGTTCATTCATAAACAAAAGTGATTTTATTAAGTATAAAAAGTAGGATTTAAGTGGTTCCAAGTACTAACAGACAGAACAAAGTAAGTGGTCAGTTTGGATGAGCTATTACCAGCAGGAGAGTGAGTTTGTGTGTGTATGGGGGTGGGGGGGGTGAGAAAACCTGGATTTGTGCTGGAAATGGCCCACCTTGATTACCATGCACATTGTAGGGAGAGTGGTCACTTTGGATGAGCTATTACCAGCAGGAGAGTGAGTTTGTGTGTGTGGTTTTTGGGAGGGGGGTGAGGGGGTGAGAGAACCTGGATTTGTGCAGGAAATGGCCCAACTTGATTATCATGCACATTGTGTAGAGAGTTGTCACTTTGGATGGGCTATCACCAGCAGGAGAGTGAATTTGTGTGGGGGGGTGGAGGGTGAGAAAACCTGGATTTGTGCTGGAAATGGCCCAACTTGATGATCACTTTAGATAAGCTATTACCAGCAGGACAGTGGGGTGGGAGGAGGTATTGTTTCATATTCTCTGTGTGTATATAAAGTCTGCTGCAGTTTCCACGGTATGCATCCGATGAAGTGAGCTGTAGCTCATGAAAGCTCATGCTCAAATAAATTGGTTAGTCTCTAAGGTGCCACAAGTACTCCTTTTCTTTTTTCTTAGAACAAAGTAAGTTACCAAGCAAAATAAAGCAAAAACATGCACGTCTAAGTCTAATGCATTAAGAAACTGATTACAGGTAATCTCTCACCCTCAGAGATGTTCCAATAAGCTTCTTTCACCGACTAGACTCCTTCCTAGTCTGGGCCCAATCCTTTCCCCTGGTACCATCCTTGTTAGTTGCAGCAGACATCTTAGGTGGAAAACAGAGGTTTTCTCATGACTGGAACCCCCTTTGTTCTGTTCCACCCCCTTTTTATAACTTTGGCAGAAGGCGGGAATCTTTTGTCTCTCTAGGTCCCCACCCCTCCTTCTAAATGGAAAAGCACCAGGTTTAAGATAGATCCCAGTACCAGGAGACATGTTCACATGTCCTGTGAGAGCCCAGCCTCCATTTTTCTAGGGCTGGCCCACAGATACCCAAGAAGGTTTGCAAGTAAACAGAGCCATTTACAGGTCCTTGATTTGGAAGCACCCTTAATGGCTTCCACTTAATACATGTACATCAGTAATACGAGTTTATATCTTATTCGCCTAACTCCAGACATTGAAATAATACATGCAAACAAATAGGATGAACACACTTAGCAGACTATAAGCTTTGTAATGATACCTTACAAGAGCCCTTTTGCATAAAGCATAGTCCAGTTACATCATATTCTGGAAACTGAGGGGTCTGCTATTCTCCACAGAGCAGGGCTTCACAAGAGGCATCGACGGAAACTCATCATTGCCCTTCCCCTGTCAATACTGGGTGTCGCAGCCTGGATTGGAACCTGCTGTTTGCGCAAGAGGGTAATTAAGTCTCCATGGGCTTTGCTCAGTCCTTGTCCTCTATACTGACAATGCCAACAAAGTTCCTGCTGGTTGTGAAGCTGTTTAGGTGATGTGGATAACTAGCCTATTAGCACTTTGACTGAGGCCACTCACTCATCTCCCCATAGCCACTGAGCAATGGTCTGAGAAGCAGGATTGGAAGCACTGACCTAGGATGACAGGTTCTGTATCCCATCCCCACTTCCCTGATTGCTACAGTCCCTAGCCTAGCATGAATTCTGAGAGTTTATTTTCCATACTGATCACTTAGAAATACTGTGGGGTTTGAAATGGTCTCCGTGGCCCGGGTCCTCAGCTATGACTGAGGAGAGCACAGCACAGTTCAAAACGGGGGACAGAAAGCTAGTCTTTGTGCTCTCCCAAACCTGGGCTGACTGAGGTGTTCTTGTCTCCTCACGTCATTTACAGCAGACTAATACACCAGCTAACCACGGGCCAGTATGACAACTGGAGATCAGTAGGGCCTCAGTACACCCCGGCCATGCCCCTTTACAGTGGCAGCAAGGAAGGAGGGATGGTATAGAAGACACAACGTAGGCTGTACCCCTCGGAAGATGGTCCTATGGCACCTTCACCTGCTCCACTCTTACACATCACACATGGTGTGTCATAAAATGAGGGTGCCATATCCTGAGAACTGGGCCTTGTATATTTGTTTTAATTAGTGTTAAAATCTGAACATTAAGGGCCAATTTAGAGCAAAAATTTCAAAAATGCAGTAATTAAAATGATGGAAAAATGAATGTGTAGAGCACACTGAGGGCCAGATTCAACACTTGCACCAGCTTTACCACCATCAAATAGCTCATCCGTGGGCTTATTCCTGATGTACACTGGCGTGCGTAAGAGGAGAATATGGCCCATAATGTGCTAAGTGAGGCCCTGGTCCAGCAAAGGATTTTTAGCACATGCCTAATGTGAAGACCATGAGTAGTCCCATAGTCCCATAGAAACATGCTTAAATGCTTGACTGGATCAGGTCCTCAGTCTCCAATGTAAACAGTTCTATGCTGTACATCATGTTGGCACCTAATTGTTTAATTCACGAATGTAATGAACTGATAACACTTGGACATTCTGGTGCGCGTGTTAGAATATAGATATTCAGGCCTGCCTGTAAAGCCTATACTTTAAGAACTTAGGTGTATTTTTATCACGTAGCTAATTACAGGGGAACAAAAACAAAGAATCAAAATCACAGTCCGCCTGTGTATGGGCCTTCTCTCACTAAGAAAGTCTGAGGCCTTGTTCTTAGGCTAAGGCCTTTGACTAAGCAGCAGGGGCAGCCAGCCATAAGCTGGGAAGCGTATGGTCACATCCTCACATTCCAAACCAGTCACATTGAAATAAGGTGGTATTGGGCTGTTAGGAAGACAATCCTGTCCTGATAGTGCCCATCACCACCAGATAAAGAAACAGATCTTAAGATGGTTAAAGAAAACTTAGTTTGATAGCATCCTGTCTGGCAAGAAATCTCTTATCAGTTGTTGTAGTTGTGAAACCCTCATTTCTGTATTGTTTTTTCTTTATGGGCCCCACTTTTCTATTGTTAATCTGTCTGGTTCTCTAATTGTTTCTGTCCACTGTATAATTAATTTTGCTAGGTGTAAATGAATTAGGGTAGTGGGATATAATTGGTTAGATAATTATGTTACAGTATGTTAGGACTGATTAGTTAAATTTCAGTAAAATGATTGGTTAAGGTGTAGCTGAGAATATTACTCTATAAACTGGGGTCAAGCAGGAAGTGGAAGGGAAATTGGAATCATGCTCGCTAAAGCAGGGGGAGCAGGGACACAGGCAAGGCTCTGCGGCGTCAGAGCTGGAAAGGAGGGAAACGGGGTAAAGGCTCCGCAGCATCAGAGTTGGAAAGGGAACACGGGAACAGACTCTCGCGGCATATAGAGATAAGCCCAACTGTTATGAAGGGCTTCGGAATATGCATGCTTGGAAACTAACCCCAATAAACATCACATTGTCCGCATTTCGGACTTCTGGTCTTTTTCTGCTTGCTGTCTGCGTGACAAGAACCAGGGAAGTGGGAAAGTGAAGGGAAAGCCCTCTAACAGTGCGTCTATGGCTTGTTTTGTTGCTGTCCATATGGGCATCTCCTTGAACACCCTCCCTTCCCGCAACAGGCAGGAGGAAATAAGAAAGTTTGCAGAAAGCTATGGAAGAGTCAAAAACATGGCATTCTTTGTGAAGAAGTCCCTGAGCAGAAACAGCAGATGGAGGAGACCATCAAAATGATCTACCAGAAGGCAGATAGTATTGATGGGACCCATCAGAACTGTACCGTTATGAGTCTCATGTCTAAGCGTATTAGTGCTGTTGCGAGTATATTGGGCATCATTGGAATAAATGAGGAATCTACCCCTAATTTATTCCTTACAACTCTATAAATCAGGATCAGATTGCTCCACCTATCCCACTGAAGGATCTGGAGTGGCATCGATTCTGATTGGCATAAGAATGGCCATGGGGGGGTCAGACCAATGGTCCGTGTAGCCCAGGATCCTGTCTTCCGACAGTGATCAATGCCAGATGCTTCAGAAGGAGTGAAAAGGACAGGGCAATTATCAGGTGTTCCATCCCCTCCCATCCAGTCCCAGCATGTGGCAGTCAGAGGCTTAGGGACACCCAGAGCATGGGGTTGCAGCCCTGACCATCTTGGCTAAGAGCCATTGAGGGACCTAACCTCCATGAAACGAGCATGGAACTCTCCCAGGACATAACCAATCTCACTCTCAGATTTAGGGCTCAACCAAGTTCCCATTGAAATCAGTGAGTATTTTGCCATTGATTTCAGAGGGAACAGGGGCATTGCCTGGATTTTAACAAAGCCGGGGGGGAGCTGTCTGCTCTGTGTTGGAATATCCAGAGATAGATTAAAGTCAAACATGGCCCAGCCTGATGAGAAACGTGATTCCAGAAGCACTCTCTAGGGATCTATGAGGTGCTGCTGGGAAGACAAATTGTGTGACCCCCGTTCTGAGCATCACAGCACATGTCTATATGGCCAAAAAAATGCTGCAGCAGCAAGTCTTGGAGCTGGGGGCTACAGAGTCAGGTTTGTGGGGCTTGGGCTATAGCGCTAAAAATAGCTGGGTAGATGTTTGGGCTCAGGCTCTGACACCCAACCCTTTCTCCAGGCCTCAGAGCCTGAGCCTGGCATGAGGGCACCTCCCTACCGCCTGCTCTTAGTGTGAGGGAGCCTTATCTGCAGCTCCACCAGCCCCAGGCAACATAAGCACTCCCCTCTAGGTCTGTGCAAGCTCTGCTGTCTCTCTGCAGGCCAGGGATAGGCACACATACACCAAGCCCTGAGCCCCCTGGGCATCTCCCTGCAGTGTCCAGCCCCTGTTCCACTGGACTTTCACAATGTTCACAGCGATCTGATCCAGGGGGTTTCCTGTCAAACTCTGTGCACCCCTGTGCCCTCTGTCAGTTGGCATCAGGAGTTGCCTAGCTCACACCCTACCATTGCATTAACAGAAATGTTGCCTTCTATAGCATAAAAAATAACCTCCCCTGGCTGTAACAAGTGTATTTTTAAAGGCGGTACAAGGGGCTCTTCTCTCCACACAGAAGATCCTCAGACAGTGGTCTGTGCAGGAAGTGGATTTCAGCTCCTGGCCAGGGGCTGGCAGATAATTTTTCTGTCTCACTGAGTGAATCATTTTCCTTCAAAAGTTAGCGAAAGCGGGAACTGTCTTCATAATGGTCTGGGTAGGGTTTTCAAAAGTGGCTAGTGACTTTGCCCCAATTGTTGGGGGGCTCAGCTTGATCGAGACACCTTGAAGAGATTTGATTTGCACAGTGCTGAGCACCCACCTGCTGAAAACCAGCCCACTTTAAGGTGGCACAAGCTGGGCAGCCAAAAAGTTGGTACGCAAAGCCACAGGTTCTTTCGGAAACTCTTGACCTGCCAGTGTTCAGTAGCTGGTTCTCCTTTAAATCCTTTGTAAAAATCATCCAATAAGAAAGAGAGGGGCTTCAGATCTAGTTAAACCCATTTTAAGCAACCTCTTGAGGGCTCAGGAAAAACTGGTTACTAACCAACCAAGTGAGGAGAAACCCTGATGGTAAGGTGACCAGATAGCAAGTGTGAAATATCCAGATGGGGAGAGGGGACGGTAATAGGCGCCTATATAATAAGAAAACGTCCTGAATAGTGGGACTCTCCCTATAAAATGGTAGGTTTCAGAGCCGTGTTAGTCTCTATCCACAAAAAGAACAGAAGTACTTGTGGCACCTTAGAGACTAACCAATTTATTAGAGCATAAGCTTTCGTGAGCTACAGCTCACTTCATCAGATGCATAGAATGGAACATATAGTAAGACATATATATATACATACCCACCTGCTGAAGTGAAAAAACAGATTGACAGAGCCAGAAGAGTACCCAGAAGTCACCTACTACAGGACAGGCATAACAAAGAAAATAACAGAACGCCACTAGCCGTCACCTTCAGCCCCCAACTAAAACCTCTCCAACGCATCATCAAAGATCTACAACCTATCCTGAAAAATGATCCCGCACTCTCACAGATCTTGGGAGACAGGCCAGTCCTTGCTTACAGACAGCCCCCCCAACCTGAAGCAAATACTCACCAGCAACCACACAACAAAAACACTAACCCAGGAACCTATCCTTGCAACAAAGCCCGATGCCAACTCTGTCCACATAGGGTTCAGAGTAGCAGCCGTGTTAGTCTGTATCTGCAAAAAGAAAAGGAGGACTTGTGGCACATTAGAGACTAACACATTTATTTGAGCATAAGCTTTTGTGAGCTACAGCTCGCTTTATCGGATGCATTCAGTGGAAAATATATATGTCCACATATTTATTCAAGTGACACCGTCATAGGACCTAATCACATTAGCCATGCCATCAGGGGCTCGTTCACCTGCACATCTACCAACGTGATATATGCCATCATGTGCCAGCAATGCCCCTCTGCCATTTACATTGGCCAAACTGGACAGTCTCTATGCAAAAGAATAAATGGACACAAATCTGACATCAGGAATCATAACATTCAAAAACCAGTAGGAGCACACTTCAACCTCTGTGGCCATTCAGTAAAAGATTTAAGGTAATTTTGCAACAGAAAAGCTTCAAAAACAGACTCCAAGGAGAAACTGCTGAGCTTGAATTAATATGCAAACTAGGTACCATTAACTTGGCTTTGAATAGAGACTGGGAATGGCTGGCTCATTACACATGTTGAATCTATTTCCTTAAGTTAAGTATCCTCACATCTTCTTGTCAACTGTCTAAATGGGCCATCTTGATTATCACTCCACAAGTTCATCTGAACTAATTAGCCTCTCACAGTTTTGTAAGGTAACTTCCAACTTATCTGTATGTATATATACCTAGATCTATATCTTACTATATGTTTCATTCTCTGCATCCGATGAAGTGAGCTGTAGCTCAGGAAAGCTTATGCTCTAATAAATTTGTTAGTCTCTAAGGTGCCACAAGTCCTCCTCGTTCTTCTTCCTATAAAATGGGGTCATCTGGTCACGCTAGGTAAGGATTGCTACTTCTGAATACAAGGGGCAATTCGAGCCCTAGGAGAGACTCATCCTTGCATGTGGACCCAGCCTGACAGCTCCCACAGGCTCCAGGGGCTCCTCTCTCCCTCATGTTACACACTGCAGATGCTGGAAATGGAGCTATGCCCTTTCCCTTTTACAGAGGTTGGGCCACCCTTCACGACCACTCCCCTGCAGTTTGTATGGTCTGGGCAGAGGAGGGGCTACAGAGCAATTCTGGCCAGGCAGCTCCAAGCTGTGACAGTAGCAAGAGCGGGGCGGGTGTCTGAGCAATAAACCGAGAGCGAGAGAAGGGGAATGGGCGGAGGAAACTAGGGAGGCAGAAACAGCAAAGAGTGAGAGAACAGGAGCAGGAAAAAGAGGCCCGGGGGAGAGGTGAAGGCACAGGGAGGAGAGCAAAGAGAGATCATGGAGCTGCTCCTGTGGCTCTGGTCCCAGCTTCGATCCTGCGGGAACAACCTCCCAGCCCTGGGCATAGCCCTCACAGTCTTCGCTCTGCTGTTTGATTTCCTGAAGCGCAGGAAGCGCTGGAGTCGCTACCCACCAGGGCCGAGCTCTCTGCCCTTCCTTGGGACCATGCTGCAGATCGACTTCCACAACCCGCACGTCTCCTTTACCCAGGTCAGTGCCAGAGGGGCTGGAGAGCCCAGCGTGCTGGGGAGTGGGGCTGGTGGTTCGTTAATGCAGCTGGTGCGGGCTGGACGGGTTATTTGACCGGCCCGGGGCTTTTCCAAGGCAGGAGCCGGCAGTGCCCCTCGGGGCGGGGGGGCCCTAAGGCTCTCTGCTTCTCTGCTTCGGCCTTGCTCTGGGTCCGGACCCCAGAGGGCAGCATTCCACTCCGGAGTCCAGCCCAGTTCTCTGCAAAGGTTGTGATAGCGCTGGAGGAGTGTGACCCCCACTGCGCACCCCCCCCCCCGGGACACCCCCCCCACCCGACTCTTTACTTTCTCCCTGTAATTTCAGTTGGAGACATTGTAGCGTGCTGGGCTGTTGCGCAATATTAGCACTGTTAAACAGCTGCTGCATTCCCCCTCAGAGGTGGGTGCACTCAGTGGTGGGTGAAGTGGTCCCTTTATGTACCATCCATATCCTCTGGGATGAAAAGGGCTAGCGAAAGATTTATCGTATATGAAAATGCATTTGTCTCTGCTCAGCTCCCTCCGTTCATTCCAAAGTTTCTCTGCTTTGGGGACGTGGAGGCAGGGACGACCGCTTCCTTGTAAGTCACCAGAGATGATTGAGCGTCTGAGCGTGGAAACCGGGTCTTGTTTTCACCATGCGGTAGAAAGAGCATTTGAGTTTCCAGATCAAATCGGATTATGACAATGCTAGCAACAACACTTTTGACCTGCAGCTGTTTTAACTCCACATTTTTACTAACAACGTATTATTCCCTTTTCTGTCCTTTTACTTACAGAATCTTAGAAATTAAAGGTAGAAATGGCCTATTCTTATCCACCCCTCTCCCTTCTGGTGGTGTGCCCCTGAGGGCTTTATCCCTTTTTAATAACCAGCAATGAGGCTTTCATCACTTCTGCTAGGACACTTCCCCAGTCTAATACACCTCTCGCTGAGGTTGTGTTTCTTGCTGCCCAGAGTCAATTTTTGCATTATTTAGTCTCATTGCATTACTCCTTCAACCAACCTTAAACAATTTCCCTCTGTCCTTTCCATTTGCACCTTTCAGATACTTGCAGGCATCAATCATAGTCCCCTTCCTTAGATATTTGACCAGTCTATATATTTACCTCATTTTATCTTTCCTCATGAATCAACCCATCCAGCTCCCTAATCTCGTTGGCTGATGCCCATGTGGCTTTGAGGAAAGTTACTGTAGAAAAGCAGGAACACAATATGTTGTGCTTTGTGTTTTTCATGTACACAAAAAACAAGTACTTGTGGTTTTTCTCTCCCTAAATTCTTGGCCCAGAAAGGCATTTTCTCTTGTATGAGTGGACAATCCTCAAGAAATCCCACAAAAAGCTGAAAATAGGTTAAATTTTGAGCCTAAACTATTTGATGATTGTTTTAAACTGTTCTGCTTTGTGCTCTGCAATGCCTGTCTGTCACCAGGGTGCAGTGGCCCTGGTCCTCGCTCACATCAGGCACACTCTGTGCTGGCGGAGTGGTGCAAAGTAGCCTCAAAGCTAGTCTAGCCAGCCACAGCGCATTCAGCCAGGACAGAGGGATAATCCAAAAGCAATTCCTACGGGATGCTTTCCTGTAGCCCGGGGCATGGGCCACGGTTTTCAGTGCCCTGCAGAATCCCAGCTGCTGAAATTGCCTCTCATGGTTCTCGAAAACTGCCACAATTTAGAACGGCCTTCAGGCTAATCTAAATTACTGCAGGGGAACGGGACTGGCCTGGCACACATGACCAGGAGAGTCCAGAGGTATCTTAAAGAACTTTGTACTACCCTCTCCTGCGTTGCACCACACAATTGTTGGCTGCGGGAAAGGATCAAGGTTCGTAATTACAAACTCAGATTTGCAGCCAAGAACTTAGAAGCATGACATTCTCAATGAAGTTTACCTGGTTTGCTTTGGTCGAAGACCTGAAAGTTGCTGGGCACGAGCTGAACACCTGCAATTCCATAGGTGCCCCCTCCTCAGGTTTCCCTTGAGTGTGGAAAAAGGGCAGGACTTTTATGCGTCCCCTTTCTAGGCACGTCTGGTCTACACACAGTTTTTGTATCGAGTTATGATTTCAGTCAGGGATGTGATTTCTTCCCCTACCAAAATAGTTGAATCAGAGCTGCATTAGGGCACTAGTCAACGCCCTAACATTTCCCTTTGTCTGAGTGTCATTGCCATCTGCTGTAATGCCCAGAACAGCATTGGCTAGGATACCATCATAGTTACATTACATTTCATAGCGGCAATAAGCCATCTCCTGGCGAATGTATTTGGGGTAATGCACCACCCACATAGGTTAAGAGATGGGGCAAAGAAACGGTCACGCTTTCGGGAGTGGCTCATGAGTGAGAGTGCTCCCACTGCCCCGCTGCCAGAGCTCCGGTGGCGCTTAAAAGGGTCCAGGGCTCCCCGCAGTGGCCGGAGGACCGGGCCCTTTAAAGCACTGCCGGGGAAGCCAGTCCGGTCCGGCATGGCGTACTGACGCTTGCCGGTACGCCGGACCGGCTTACTTTCACCTCTGCCTCCTGGACAGGAGTGCTGGAACCTCGGTAGAAGTGTGTGGGAGAACATGGGGCTCTGCCCCCTCTGTGACCCTATCTTTCCTCTCTTCTTCCCCCCAGGCTCTGCCCTCTCTGTGGCCCACCCCCTGCTCCTTCTCTTTCCCCTGAAGCCCTACCCCCCAGCCAGCCTGGAAGCCCAAGCCTGGCTGTGGTAAGAGCCACCCAGGGAGCCTGGCCACAGTTGAGAGCCCCCGGCCCCCTCTGTTCCGGCACCCCTGCTCCTGGATCATTGTAACAGTCTTACCATGGAGTCACAGAAAGTCCCCTTAGACTCTCCAGTCTATCTTGCCACTCAGACAAACTGAACTTACTGATAAATGGTCACCAAAAAAAATCACCCCACATTCAGCTTATTCCCGCTCCCAAGAGACCAGTCACTTACGCCAGATCAGTTGGTACCCTAGATCTTACACCAAAGACAACACCTGTAGCCAATCCTGTAATAAATGATCTAAAGGTTTGTTAACTAGGAAAAAGAAATTACAAAGTTATTTGCAGGTTCAAGCAAGCAAACATATACTCACAGATGAGTTACCATCTAAATCCTAAGAGTGACCAAGTTGCAGTGATGTGTCTATTCAAAGTGTCTTTCGGGGCAGACCCAGCAGGCAGCCCTGGGGATCTCTAGCCCTGTCAGAGTTCAGACAGCCAAAGAGATGGAAAATTTTCCTGTGACTTTGTTTTATTTCCTTCATTCAGCTTCCAAGTCCACAGAACAAGCTTCCTTGCACAGAGCATTTCCAAGGGGGGATAGGGCCATTAAGCAGTCCTTTGTATTGCAATGTTCCTTGAGCCAGCTGATTTTGACAGTCCTTCTGGATGGGGTGGGGGAGGAGTCCTGTGCCTGGTTCACAAGCTCAGAGCGGACATTTGCAAAGTTATAAAGCAAAACGTACAGATTTTCTCGTGGCGTGGAACACCGACATTGCAAGTGAGATTAATGCCTGCAGCAACTCACAAGCATTTCATAGCCTAAACATGAAATACATTCTTGTAAGACTAATACCTACTTTGAGCAAAGTAACATACAGGTGACCTGGTCTGGTCTCCAGCTATGAGTTTGTTAGTTCTTAGCTAGTGCCTGCAGCCTGGGCAAGTGCTGGCACCTCGTTTGCCAGCATCACAGGAAACGCCCTCCCCCACCCCCAATCCCTTATGTCAGTAATTTTTATTTTGTGTGTATCTGTAGGCAGCACTGCTGTACCCTCTGTGGTAATATCAGATTTTATAACCGAAGCAAGGTTGGGCCTGGTGAGTACTTGAATGGGATATCGCCTAGGCAAAGCCATGTGCTGCAGGAAGCGTTGTAGGAGGCTGTCTGTGTCAGTGGTTAAACCATTGCCACACCAGGAACAATGTACGCTTGGGTCTGTTATCCTTGAAGACACCAAAAGAGGTCCTGACCTCTGGTAGTTGTTAAAGACCCCATCTGGCTTCCAACGAGATATTTTCCCCTTTTCTTTTCTTGGCAGCTGAGTAAAAAATATGGAAATGTCTTTAGTCTTCAGAACTGCTGGACTAATCTGATAGTAGTGAATGGATTCAAAGCAGTAAAGGAAGCATTGGTCCAGAAATCAGAGGACTTTGCTGACCGACCATACTTTCCTATATATGAACACTTGGGTTATGGAGAGAACTCTGAAGGCAAGTACCTTGGAAACTAACATAGTTCTCTGGCAGCATTGCAGGGGGACTGGCTTTATCATTTGAGCTCCTGGAGAGGTTGAAGGGGACTTAGCGAGTGAGCTGGAGTCTGCCCCTGACGCTCCCTCTCACGAGGAGGAAGTCAGGCGAGATGGAACTGGGGACTCTCCTTCCCAACTTCAGCGCTGCAACAACTACTAAGACAGGGCCGTTCTGAAATGCTCAGTGGGATGTACATGCCAATCAATACCGATTGGCTGCCACTGTCAGAACTGGCGGAGTCCTACCCCTCACCATATGTATGCACCTTCCTCGGCTTGTAAAAAAAATAACCTCCTTCCAAGGAACCTCCAGGACCCAAGAATGAAAGTGGGGGAGGGTAGAAAGAAAAGCAACCTAAAAGGGAGGCTTGTTGGGCTGGAATCCTCTCGGGTTATCCCAGAGCACTTTCATTAGAAAGATTAGAGCTGGACAAATATCTATAGAGTCACATCTTCTCAACCATGGGCAGTATGTGAACCCCCCATTTGGGGAGGCTAGTTCCCTGCCCTGAGCTCTCTACTGCAGCTGGAGAAGCCCTGGCCAAGCCACCGCCGGCCTGAACCACCCCGAGCCCTGGCTGGCTGGAGGAGCTCTGAGTCCTCCCGCTGGCCTGGGGCCATGGTGGGGATTATTCGCAGAAGTTTGGGGAGGCTTAGCCTCCTCCAGCATCCGTTACATACCGCCTATGTTCTCAGCTCACCCTGGCCCATACTCTGGCCAATGCAGGAATGTGCCCTATAGTATGTTCTCCAGTGCTTTCTCCAGTCCAATTTTAAATGACTTGTGGTGGGGAATCCATGAATTCCTTTGAGAGACTATTGAGTAGTTTAGTCGATCTAATCGTTGGGAAATGTTTTCTGACATCCAGCATGAGCCTCACACCCTAAGGGTATAGCATGGCTTAGCTCCATTGATTGCATCCGGTTATACGAGCTGCGGATCTGGTCCTGAATTTCATCCCCTTACTCCTAGCTATACCTTGGACCTCCCTGAATAATCCCTCTCCTTCTGCACTAACCACCTACACCTATGAAGGCTGAAATAATAGCTCCCATTAGTTGCCATTTTGGCCAAGCTATACTTGGTTCCTTTTATCCTTTCTCAGAAGCCAGTCCCTCCAGCCCTATTTTGTTGCTGTCCAGTGAATTTTGTATGGTGCTTCCCAGAGGTTATTATGTCTCTTGTTTGTTAATATTTTCCAGGGGTGGTGCTTGCAAGATATGGTCATGCGTGGAAGGAGCAAAGGAGATTTGCACTCTCCACCTTGAGGAACTTTGGGATGGGAAAGAAATCCTTGGAGCACCGTGTGACCGAGGAAGCTGGATTTCTATGCTCTGCGATCAGTTCTGAAAAAGGTTTGTGGCATCCAGGGAGATGGGGCAGAGGAGCCGTGTAACTTCCATAGATAAGGAAATGAAAGGGTAATATGACTGATTATGAAGGAAGGAATAATAACACAGTATCTCACATTTCTACATAATCCCTGATAGCCAGAAGGATACTAAAGTGCTTTGGAGACCAGACACATAGTGATCATTCATCCAGCACTATCATGAAGCCACCTGTGGGGTCGAACCTGACAGCTGTTTTAACATGACAGTTTGTGATGGGAAGTAAAAAAAAACAACAAAACCCCGACACCTCCAATTGAATGTGCAAGAGGAATTTTAGGTTGGTAGAATGTAATTACCTCAACTGGAATCTGGTGAAGGCGTCAACACTAAGACGCTTCCAAAACATGCCATGACGTCTTTAAGGACGTCACTTTTATGCCTCAACTTAAAAATGTCTGTAGCAGCACAGTAACATCTGTCTGTACACAGGCGGCCCGGGTTCAGTCCCGAGGCAAGGAGATGAGTACTGTT
Organism: Lepidochelys olivacea; assembly: GCF_965140295.1. Classification (NCBI taxonomy): domain Eukaryota; kingdom Metazoa; phylum Chordata; order Testudines; family Cheloniidae; genus Lepidochelys; species Lepidochelys olivacea. The sequence goes on along the minus strand of NC_140411.1, from coordinate 263,124,138 downwards.
ACCTGCACACAATTCTCTGTTACTTGCACATTCTGGGGGCACCCACTTGACCCAGTTCTTAAGGCTGAAGGCGTAACCCTCTTAATTTAGACACCCACCCTTACCCCAATCCTAGGGCTCAGGGCATACCGTTTGGGGGTTTGCAAGACCTTTTACCAGTGAAAGAGCCTTACACAGTAATAACCTCTATTTATTAACAATTACCAAGCAGAATACACATGGTAAGCGTACAATGCGACAGGGCTTATCCTGATAGTACCACTGACTGAATCCGCAGCAGAAACCTGCAATTCTTAAGTTTTTTCCATGGTGATCTCTCTTCCAAGTCTTGAGCAGGCCCAACCCTGTTAGTCTGTGAGACATCTTTAACTTCCCCAGCTTACATGAGCATGGACTTTCAACTGGTTGTTCCATAAGAAGTCTTGAAATGTTAGCGGTTCTTGCTCAGTATGTTCCATGCAGTGAGGGGCAGGCTGCAATGATGTTGTGCCTCCTAATGTCTTTGGTTGGTCCTGTATGTTTTTCAGGTCATCCTTTTGATCCACATTTTCTTCTAAACAACGCAGTTAGCAATGTGATCTGCTCCCTCATCTATGGTGAGCGCTTTGACTATGACAATAAGAAATTTCAGAGGTTGTTGCATTTGATTGATCAGGCCTTGAATGAAGAAGCTGGATTCCTGCCCCAGGTAACTCAGCATGTATGACTTGGTCAGTAAGAAGCTGTCATTTGATTGATCAGTAAGATTGTATTTTAGTGATTCTTTTCTGGGAGCCATAGAGTGTGGTTCTCTCTCTCTCTCTCACTCTCTGTTATCTTAGCTCCTTGTCGTAGTACCTTGGCTGCTGCGCATCCCTGGAGTGCCACAGAGCATCTTCCGATCCCAAAAGGAGATCCTGGACTTCACAAATGAGCTTCTGAAGGAGCACAGGATGACCTGGAATCCTACCCAAAAGAGAGACTTCACTGATGCTTTTCTACAAGAGATAGAGAAGGTAGGAGGAGAGGGGCAGGTGTAGATCTCTTTGGCTCTGTGAATGTATTAGTGATGGGAACACTCCGTTAGCTTCCCTTGTTGTCAAGTTTACAAGCATTCAGGGGTAAATGAAGAACTGAAGAAATGGATGGATGCAGCTTCCGCTTGCCTCGCTTCCCCTGGACTAGGGTCCAGCCCTCCATAGCGTCGTCTGGGGGTTGGTTAGCAGGGGTCGTGTCAGGGGGCGGAGGCGATGGTTCAGAGGTTCGGGGGGGTAGCGGTGAGGCAGCATGAGGGGCGGGGGGTTCTCCTTGGGGCGGGCCCTCTCCTATACCTGGTACTATCCTTGCCACACCCTCCTCCATAGGCTCTGCTGGATTGGTAATAGCAAGGCTGGGACTCTCTTGCTCGCCCGGGCATTGTAGGGAAGGTATCTCTTGGGCCCGGACGGGAGCAGCGAAGGGTCGAGTAGGAGGAGGGTTGGTTTCAGGTGCCGGGCAGCGAGGGGCGTCGGCAACGACGGGGCCGATGTCCTGCCAAGTCTCGGGGGTTTCGGGTGCCCCTCCCCCCCGGGCCATAGGGCAGTCTCTGCGGACATGCCCCGCTGAGCGGCAGAGGTAGCACCGGGCCTCTCGGGTGGAGTAAAAGACCCGATAGCGGGCTCCCTGGTAGGGGACTAGGAAGGACCCCTCGAGCGCCTCTCCGTCACGCGCCCCCGCCGGCGGTAGAAGTTGCACTTGCCGGCGGAACGAAAGGACGTGACGGAGGGTGGGGTCCTTGCAGCCCAACGGGAGAAGGCTGATGACAGAGACAAGTTTCCCCAGAGTGGAGAGAGCGGGTAACAGGGCAGCATTGGGTAAAAAGGGAGGAACGGAGGTGAGGACGAGGCGAACGCCCAGGTCTTCTAGCGGCTCTAGGGGGACAAACACCCCCCCCCACCGCCAGGTCCCTCTCCACCGCTTCTTGGGCGGCAGCCTCCGAAGCTAAAAAAAACCCGACCTTCCCATACATCTTGGAGGCCGCCACAATAGCTGTGGGTCCTACCACCTTCACCAACGCCTGCACGTATGTCTCCACGTGGGGCGAGGTGGGCACCGAGAGGCAACGGACACCGTGCCTCCTGGTCAAGGTGGGGAAAGGGCCCCGGCCGCTGGTGATGGTAGCGGAGGCAGGGGGTGACGAGGGAGATGACGAGGTGGCAGGCAGGGGGGAGCCCGTCACCACCCGAGCATACGTCCTGGGGGCCGGGGGAGGAACATTCACGGAGCTGGTGGAGGGAAATGCAGGGAGGGGCGCCACGGTTGATGATGAGGCCACAGCTGTGGGGGCAGCCCCTGCCATGGAGGGCCTAGTGGTTTTAGCGGGGCCCTTTCCTTTATTCCCGCCCTGACCTTTCCGGCCAGCTGGGGGGGGTTCCTAGAATCTGGGGGGACAGTGGGCGCAGCAGCGGCAGTAATCACCCTGGTGCCTCCTGCTGCCGGTGCCCCAATGGGGGGGGGGGCAAGTATTTTGACAATAGTGGTGGGGGGGACCTTGGGGGTCGGGCGGGGGGGAGGTGGGGGAGGGACAGCTAATTTTGTTAGAGGGGCCTCACCCCTCTCATTCCCTGCCATTGTGAGCAGGGAGAGACGGGGAGACACCGGAAGGAGGAGGGGGGAGGGGGAAGCAGATTAACCGCTCCTCCCTGCTGGGCTGCAGGTGTGCGGGGGGTGCCAAATAGGTTGGACTGGAAGGGGGGAAAAACAAAAACCGGGGTCCGGTGATGGGGGCAAGCTGTAAAATAAACAATCCGGGTGGGTGTGTGTGTGTGTGGACCCACGCACGTTTGTCCAAAGAGTCTCGTTTGGTCGGCTATTGTGTCCGGTCCGAAAGGCAAAGTTCAAAGCAAACAGCTGGATCCGAAGGCAGATGGCAAGTTGCCAGCAGGGACGGATGGCGGGGGGGCCGTGACAGTTGTAGTAGTATGGGGGGGGGGCAGGCACCGATGGATTGGGGGGGCTCCGTGCCACACCCCCTCTGCCGCCACAAATGCAATTAAACCACAGTCAAACTCCCCCCCACAAGAGTGTAATTCAGAAAATTACTCAGTCTTATGGCTCCCTTCACGATGATTTGTAGCTTCCCTGGGTTATTTCTCCTGTCTTCTGAAATCTTCTTCTCCAGCTGTGTTGGCTGTGTTCCAAGGCTTCCAGCAGGCTGAGAAAAATTACAGAAATAAGCTGACAGCAAAACAGCTGGGTCTGGGGGCTTCCACTCCCCGCTCCGGATAGCAGATTGGCAATCTTCCCCCCCTCCTCCGGGGGTTTCAGCTGAGGCAAATAGCTGCGCCCGGGAACAGGCGTGGGGGGGTGCTGGCGAAAGTTGGCAGCTAACCAGCACTCAGCAACGGCAAAGAAATGGCAGAAAGACGAAACGAAACAAAAAGGCGTCTGGCCCAGTCGGAGGGGGGAACTAAGGCAGGTTCAAAAAGTAAGAAAAATCCAGGCCAGGGGGCTTTAGGAAAGAATAGAAAGCAGATAGCTGAGGAGCAAGCAAAAGACGTTCCGTTTCCCAACAGGGAAGGTTCCAGAACAATCAGGAACCATCTGGAGACAATTAAGACAGACAGGCTGATTAGAACACCTGCAGCCAATCAAGAAGCTGCTAGAATCAATTAAGGCAGGCTAATCAGGGCACCTGGGTTTAAAAAGGAGCTCATTTCAGTTTGTGGTGCCCATGTGAGGAGCTGGGAGCAAGAGGCACTAGGAGCTGAGTGTGACAACGTGGACTGTTGGAGGACTGAGGAGTACAAGCATTATGAGACACCAGGAGGAAAGCCCTATGGTGGGAATAAAGAAAGGGTTGGGAGGAGGTCATGGGGAAGTAGCCCAGGGAGTTGTAGCTGTCGTACAGCTGTTCCAGGAGGCACTCTAGACAGCTGCATTCCACAGGGCCCTGGGCTGGAACCCGGAGTCGAGGGAGGGCCCAGGTTCCCCTCAAACCTCCCAACTCCTGGTCAGACATAGGAGGAGTTGACCTGGACTGTGGGTTCACGAAAACGGCCAAGCTGAGGGCTGCCGTGAAGCTCCAAGGCGAGCAAATCTGCCAATAAGCGCAAGACCCGCCAAGGTAGAGGAGGAACTTTGTCACAGCATATTTCAATTTTTCATTTAGAAATTACTTCATTTCACTTTTATTTTATTTTATTGTTTTATTTTTATATTTTATTTTTATAGTATTTTTTAAATTTTGATTAACCTGAAACCGTTTTTAAAAAACTTTCATTTTGTGTGAAATTTCTAAATGTCAGCTTCTTCTTCTGAGTCATAAACAAAGCAAATTACATTGTAATTGGCTCTTAAATAGCATATTAGTGATTGCCCATGTGAAGTCTAAGTCCAAATTTACAGAATTGGTCTGAGAAAAATTGAGATAAGAAACCCTTAGAAAACAGACACATAAAATCCACAGCATTACAAAAGATAGCCGGACTACTTCGTGCTGCGATCCTGTCATATCTTGTACGCTAAGCACGGTGGCCCTGAAGAGTACTTGGTGGGGAGACTGTTGGTTCAGTAGGTAGCATTGAGGTCCTGTTCTCATAGAAGCTACCAGGGCAGGAATAGGGCCTGTCAGATTGTTATTCCCAGGTACGTATATGAACTTTTGGAATCCTGATGTTAATTGGTTGGCTAGCATGTTGGCTGCACCCTGCTCGTTACTACATGGAATTTCTGACCTGATCAAGTGAGAGTGATCACACTGACCTCTTGAGGTTGCAGAGGCACAAATGTCTAAGACTGACTGGAGACCCTCCTTTAACTCTGGTGGCAAGAGACTGTGGGCAGAGTTTCCAGCATGTATGCTGAGTGTACTGAGCAGCATCAGCCAGTGGGAGTCTGCCGTGCCTGGGTACTCCTCCTCCGTCTTCGTAAACTCTTCCAGGTGCCTTTGGCAGTGGTGCTGGAACTGGGGGTGCTGCCGCACCCCCTGGCTTGAAGCAGTAATAACACAGACCAAATACATGGTTTCCAGCATCAGCACTCCCACTATAAAAATTGTTTCGGCACCCCTGGACTTTGGTGGGTCAGAAAATGCTGCTGAAATGTCCACCAGCGCCTCAAGGAAACTCTGCCCAATTCCTGACCCAGGCGTGACAGCACAAGCAAAAAAAGTTCTTGAAAAGGGGCCTCTTCCATGTTGCTCGGCAGGCAGTGCTGGCAGGCTGGTCACGCTTCCTGTAACGTGCAGGGTGGGCATGAAGCTTCCCCACGGTCAAAGGCTAGAGCGGCCACACTCTGGGGGGGTGCTAGGGAGTCTGGGATATGGTTGGTTTGGCTCAGGTCTGCCTGCTACTGTGTGGATGCCAGAACCCCAGGTTCACGCCTGGGCTCGAAAATTCTTAACGTAGGGTTGATAATCAGCATAGACTTCTGCAGGGGTAGTCAATAAATTTTTGTCAAGGTCCACATTTCTTGGTCAAGGTATAGGCAAGATCCAGACTGCAGAGGGAAAAAAACCAATAATAATAAGTATATAAAAAGATTTCAGGGTCTGTTCAAAAGCATCTACCAGTCCAGATTTGGCTTGCAGTCCACCTATTGACTACCCCGGTGTAGATGCTCAAGCCCATGGTTCTCTAACGCAGGGTCAGCTGAGTCAAGTGTCCCGAACCCTGGGCTTATATTGCCTGTGTAGACATACCCTGTGTTTTTGGAGGAGAAGGTCCCGAGCTTTATTCCTGATGAAGTCTATGATGTGTGGGACAAATTGTTACTTTGAAATGTATGTGACCAAGGAGCCATTACAGCATGTGTTGTCATATGTACGTGTTTTGCTGCACTCTGCAAACAATTCAACCTTTCAATCTGAGAATATGAATTACCACTATCTACAATTCTGCTCCTCTCTCCCCAAGAAAAATCTAGGTCAAATCTTGCTCTCCTTTGCTCTCTTCAGGCTAAAGAGCATGCGGGGAGCAGTTTCAATGACAACAACCTTCCTATGGTAACAGTTGACTTGTTTACCGCTGGCACTGAGACCACTTCCACCACCCTGCGCTGGGCATTGCTGTTCATGCTTCTCCGCCCTGACATCCAGTGTAAGCAAGGGGACTGGTGGAGATGTGACCGGTTCTCCCAACCCTGCATCTTCCACAGAGAACTTCTTAGCATCTGCTGTCACCTTTGTGTTCTGGGGGTATGAAGCTGCCATAGCAGCAGTCACAGCAGTGATTGGGGAATAATTCCAGTGGAGCACTCTCTGAGGGGGAGAGCAAAGACCTGTGGGAAGGGAGAAAGGAGAGAGCAAGCCTCTGTTCAAGATTTCAGTGTCAGAGGGAGCACTCACCACTTTTCTTCATGACAAGTGCACTTTGAGACCCTTGTAGCTACTTGGTAACTCTTCCTTCTCTTAGGGTCTCTGCAGGGATAAATGCTAACCTGCTTGAATGTGCTAATGCCAGAGGCACAAGTGGGTCAAATAGAGTATGGATAAGGTGGGATGTCTCGACCAATGAGCTTATTGGCCTATAGAACAGAGGATGACTATGTAAGTTGGGCTGAGTAACCGAAGATGAGTGTGCTCTCCTTCAGCTCCTAATTCCGCATTTCTCTCTTTCCTACTGTCTATGGGGCTTGCCCTGCCCCCTTGCCCTCAGCCAGGTAAACCCTGCCTCCCTTGCACTCTTGCTTTCAGGTGCTTTCAACAAACATATAAGACCTGATTGTGAGGTCAGGAATTAGTAGTCGAGAAGCAGAGCACTTCATTCTGGGGTATCAAAGAGGCTTTCTGGTTGTGTGAAGGTGAGAGAAATCAGAGGTTTGTCCACCGCCTCTCCTCACTGTTGGTTATCTTTCCTGACCCCTGAAGAAGTGCCCCAGACACTTAAAGCACCCACTTCCTAGAGATGACTCGCTTGTAAACTGCTCAGTGATTGGTAGGAAGGTGGCTAACAAACTCACCGAATATAAACCCAGCGCTGTACAAATAGACAGACCATTCCTGCCCCACAGGGTTTAAAGCCTAAGGGTAAATGCGTAGGTTCCCCATTTTTATGGTGTTGATGTACATCATTATGTTGCATTGAGGAGGATGTAAAGTGTCTTTTTCCAGGTAAAGTCCATGAGGAAATTGATAAGGTGATTGGCAGGGACAGGTCACCCCAGATGGAGGACCAAGCGAACATGCCTTATACCAGTGCTGTGATCCATGAAACTCAACGTTATGGGGATATCGCTCCTGTTGGATTGCCTCACATGACATACCGGGACACCGAGCTCCAAGGCTTCTTCATTCCAAAGGTATCTATGGCCAGGCAGGGGATGCAGACCTCCTCTCCCCTTGCAGACTTATGTCCTGCAGCTGCAGACATTCCATATGTGAATCTACCCAAGGTTCCATGCAGAGGGGGGTGGAGCACCAGGCCCTGAATCACACAACCATTGGCGAGTTATCAAATGTGCAGTTTTAAAAGGCCTTGGGCTTCAGAGACAGCCTTGTTTATGTGGTTAGCTCCATCTTGAACAGGTCTTTGGATATCTGAAAAAACAACTAATTGAGCTAAGACACTACTAAGGATTTCAATCCTTACAGGGGAGACTGTAATTTTGCCTTGGGCACCTTCTAACATTCAGTACATCTGCTTGAAGGTGGAGAAAGGTAATGCTGACTGACTGTATAGAAACTACCGGCTAGGTCAGCAGTTCAAATCCAACACAGTAGCAACTAACACACTATTATCTGAAGGGTGTTCAGAGGCCACTGTGCATCTCAGTCCAGTTCCAAATGGACAAGAGACAATGACAGGCAATTACTGCCTTCTTTGGTGAGAGTCTCATTGGAGAGACCAAAGCCACACAATACTCAATTCCACTTTCGCCCCTAGAGGAAGCTCCTCTAGCTCAGGCCTGAGGCATGTGAGAGGGGAAAGATCTCGCTTTTTCTGTGAAGACAATGAGAATTGCGGTTTGGAGTCTCTCAGTCAGCACACTCTTACCAGAGCTAAAATTAACTTGAGAAAATATTTGAAGCAACTGGGGAGTAAAAGCAATTTTCATCTCCTGAACCTCATTAGACCATGAAAACACCCCTTGCATACTCTTAGTCTAGCTAGCATGCAATGGACAAGGGCTTTAGAGCATATGCTGTGCACTGGCTGGGGCCTTGAAAGCGTCCCACTCCATTGTGCTGTAAGATTATACAATGAGGTACCTGAGCTGGGTTCTGTGCCTTCCTCTGAAGCATCCTACAATGGCCACTGCTTGAGATGGGATATTGAATGCAGAGGGACTGGCCTGTTCTGGTGTGACAATTCTTATGTACCCTGTTCCTTCTCTGGGGTGGATCAGGGGACGACAGTCATCACTAACTTGACCTCGGTGCTGAAGGATGAAACGGTTTGGGAGAAGCCGCACCAGTTCTACCCGGAGCACTTCCTGGATGCAGATGGGCAGTTTGTGAAGCGAGAGGCCTTCCTGCCTTTCTCTGCAGGTAAATCCAAGGGGAGGAGCAGCTGGCAGAGGCCGTCCCTGTGGAAATGAGGCATAATGCATGAGATGTGACCCACTATAGTTATGGGAAAAAGAGTCTCCTCTAAAGCAAGATGTCCCTCTCATCATGAGAGCAGCTTCCTCAAGGGGAAGATCAGTGCAGTCTGTGCTGAGCTGGGCCTGTTCTTCATGAGCATGCTGCATCTCCCCAGAGAAACTACTTCATACTCCAATAGACACAGGGACATACTGAATGCAACACATTAATCCCTTCTGCACTCTAACGGAAAACCTTAACTACAAGCCCAGGAATCTGTTTAGAAACAATGTGCACGCAGGTGAGGTGTGTGTTATTGGGAAAGGGATGAGGTCGTAGTTAAGGCTTTCTGTTAAAGCATGATCAAAATTGCTGTGTCCCACATGCTTCTTTATCTGTTGCAAGGCCCCCTGATCAAAGGAAGGTGTTTGTTCGTGGAGGCTCTGGGACCACTGCAATGGGGAACATGGATCAGTCGGGGATAAAGGGGAGATGGATGTTCCCAGTTTCCCGTATGCTCTCAACTCACCAGAGAGATGGGAAGAGGGAAATACTGATTCTCGGATACACACCAAAGGAGGCCAGCTGTGGCTGGTGGAGGGTCTGTAGGGTCTGTCCTAACCCCTCTGGACACCACATCAGCAGCAGTGGGAAGCCTGAACCAGTGGGTCACTGCCTCTGCCAGGCTTGTACGAGTGCAGCCCAGGAGTCCCAGCAGTGTGAACCATGAGGACTTCGACAGGAGGGTCTGTGCACTGAGCAGGATTATAGCTTTTCCACAGAACCTTTCCCAGTGACTGGTTGGTGCTCTCTAGGTTTGTTTCAATGCAGCCAACCGTTTCAGTGGCAGAGAGGGGTTGAGGTCCCATCAAAGAAAAAAATGTGACACAAACTTAGTTAGGCAGCTTCTAACGCATTTCCAGGATACTCTGGTATTGGCTCAGCGGGTACATCTACACTTCAGACTGGGGGTGTATGTTCCAGGTTGGGGACACATACCCACGCTAACTCGGTGATAGCATGTAGGAGCGTAGCCACTGCAGCGTGAGCAATGGGCGGGGCTGGCCGCAATGAGGATGATCCCGTCGAAGATGGTAGGTACCTGCTCAGGTGGCTAGCCCCTCCCACTGCTTGTATCCCCATGGCTACACTTCTCTTTTTAGCACACTAGCTAGCTCAGAGTTAATGGAGGCACGTCTCCTTGAGCTGGAGCTTACACCTACCGAAGTGTGGACGTATCCTTGGTTAAAAGCCACTTTTGTTTTTCATTTTATGATTTTATTTTAGCCTGTAAACAGGTAATTGAGCAGCCAACTTCCATTTGTGCCAAACTGCAGTGCAATCAGAGTTTCCCTTGCACCCTTTGTCAGTGCCTGCCTTTCACTCTCTCTGGAGCAGCGGTTCCCAAAGCGCAGCTCACAACCCCAAATGGGGCCGTGCCATCAGCACATGGGATCGTGGCAATCCTTTGTGTGCAGAGGATGCCATTTTGCTCTGTACAGCATGACCTCGCATGCACCGTACGTAGGAGGTCACACCTGGTGGGGGACACCATTTTGTAGAGCAAAATGGCGTTCTCCACAAGGGGTGAGCTCACACTTACAGTGTGTCTGAGATCGTGCTGTGCAGAGGACACCATTTGGCTCCTCCATGTAGTCTGGGATTCCGGACAGAAATACTTCATTAAAACGGGGTCACTCCGGAAAAAAAATTGGGACCTGCTGGTCTAGAGCCTCACAGAATTCAGGAATGGACTTTTGTTAGCTAGCTCAGTATTTGTACCTTAGCAGCACAAAGCACAACATCTCTGCCTTTCCTATTTGCTCAACAGCCATACTAGATAATAGTGTTGCCCCTTTCCAACGGCTGAATGGCTACTTGAAACTACAGTAAAGAATAAAATTGTCAGACACATAAACGAAGATAATTTGTTGGGGAAGAGTCAACATGGTTTTTGTAAAGGGAAGTCACACCTCCCCAAACTACTAGAAGTCTTTGAGGGGGTCAACAAGCACGTGGACAAGGTCCCTCACCAAAGGCTGTCATGGGATCAGAGGGATGGTGCTCTCATGGATTAGTAACTGGTTAAAAGATAGGAAACAAAGGGTAGGAATAAATGGTCAGTTTTCAGAATGGAGAGAGGTAAATAGTGGTGCCCCCCAGAGGTCCGTTTGGGGACGAGTCCTATTCACCATATTCATAAATGGTCTGGAAAAGGGAGTAAACTGTGAGGTGGCAAAATTTGCAGATGATACGGAAGTACCCAAGAGAGTTAAGCTCCAGGCAGACTGTGCAGAGCTACAAAAGGATCTGTCAGAACTGGGTGACTGGGCAACAAAATGGCAGATTAAATTCAATGTTGATAAATGCAAAGTAATGCACACTGGAAAACATAATCCCAACTATCCATGTAAAATGATGGGGTCTAAATTAGTTGTTACCACTCAAGAAAGATCTTGGAGTCATTGTGGATAGTTCTCTGAAAACATCCACGCAGTGTGCAGTGGCAGTCAGAAAAAGCAAACAATGTTGGGAATCCTTAAGAAAGAGAGAGATAACAAGACAGAAAATATCATATTGCCTCTATATAAATCCATGGTATGCCCATATCTTGATCACTGCGTGCAGATGTGGTCGCCCCATCTCAAAAAAGCGATATTGGAATTGGAAAAGATCAACAAAAATGATGAGGGGTATGGAACGGCTTCCATATGAGGAGAGATTAATAAGGCTGGGACTTTTCAGCTTGGAAAAGAGAAGAGTAAGGGGTGATATGATTGAGGTCTATAAAATCATGACTGGTGTGGAGAAATGTCGGTCACTGGTGAAAATGCACCACTTGTATTTGCCTCGAGTCCAGGAAACCAATGTCCCCAGATCGCACTTGAACCAGAATCTCCTGCCTTGTGGCATGGGCATGTTGTTCCACCTCAGATTTCTCTATCCAAAAGGCATTTATTTGCCCATTTAGATTCTAGAAGGCAAGAATTCCACGAACAGCATATGGGACAGATCGTCAACTGGTGTAAATTACCACAACTCCTTTTACATCGATGGAGTTGTGTCAATTTAACCAGCTGCAGATTTAGCCCTGTGCATTAGAGTGTCTCTGACCCTTTTGAGTCATGCTAACTAGGCAGTAATTCCCCTCTCCAAATCAACTGACAGAGTCCTTTGTTTTATGGTTTCCACTGAAGCTTCTCGTCCTGGCCACCATCAGAGACAGGGAATCGGATTAAACAGAGCATTGGTCAGCCTGGAGAAGTATTTCCTAGTTGTTCCTATTCACACAGGGTCTGGGAATAGGGAGACTCAGCATCTGCTGCATATGGAGGCAGATTCTCTGTTCACTCCAACCTGTGGGTGCGCAACTCCTTCAGTGACTAGTCATTTACATGTGATGTTGTATCCTCCTCCTCCCCTCTTTTCTCACTCCCACGCTTGCAGGTCGCCGTGTTTGCCTGGGGGAACAACTGGCCAGGATGGAGCTTTTCCTCTTCTTCACCAGCCTCCTGCAGCACTTCACCATCCGTCTCCCTGAGGGCCAGGCCAGGCCTCGAGAGGATGGACGCTTTGCCACGACACTCGCCCCCCACCCCTACCAGATCCAGGCTGTCCCAAGATAAGTGCTGTTTTCTGCCAAGTTCCCCTCATATATTTTAGGACCGCTGTAGTGCTCAGCTGAAAGATGCTCCTACTCCAACGGGGCAGCTTCTCCCGTCGGCGCAGTTAAGCCACCTCCCTGAGAGGCGTTAGCTGTGTCGATGGGAGAAGCTTTGATGACACAGCGCTGTCTACCCAGAGGTTAGGCTGGGATAACTATGTCGCTCAGGGGTGTGGAGTTTTCACACCCCTGAGCGATGTAATTATACCGATATAAGCCTGTCGTGTAGACCTGGCCTTAGTGTTGTGTCTGCTTTATTCTTTAACAGAGTCTCCTTGAGATCACCTGAAGAGATGGTATCAGCATTATTGGCTGTTTACCCATCAGCACTGTGTAGATCCCTGTCACGTATCAGTACACAACGCAAATGTGTAATAGAATGCTAAAGATAGCATCATTACACATGGATATCAAGAGCCTGGCAGACTTGTCACCGCAACACACAATGAGCTTAGTGCAGCTGTTCAAATGGGAAGCTCAGTGCTCTGAGCCAGCAGGGTGTGGTTTGGTTTTCTAGCACTTTTCCTGGGTATTCCCTTCAGGGCCGGGCCAATGCCTCCTCTGAGAAGAGATTTTGAAGTATGCTTTGCATTTGCTTGTACAAGCTGCAGACAGTGCTATTGACAGAGATTTACCTGCATTACTTCAGGAGATTTGATAAACAAAAATGGATCACTTCTTCCACTGATGTAAAGTGACTTCAATGGAGCTATGCCTATTTGTGCCAGCTGAGGATCTGGCCCAATATGTACTTTATAGTTTAGTGTAATTCAGGGGTGGACAAAGTACAGCCCACGGGCCGGATCCGACCCACGAGCCATTTTAAGCTGACTCTGCTCCGGCACTCCAGCCGGGGCGCTGGCTCTGGGGCTGCAGCACAGCCCCACTCTGTCCGGGGCATTGGGTCGGGGGCCACACCATGCGGCTCCAGGAAGCCACGCCATGGCCCCTCTCCGGCTCCTACACACTCCAATGGGAGCTGCAGGGGCAGTGCCTGCGGATGGGGCAGCGTGCAGAGCCATCTGGCCATATCTTGGCATAGGAGCCGGAGAAAGGACATGCCGCTGCTTCCGAGAACTGCTTGAGCTAAGCGCCGCTCGGAGCCTGCGCCCCCTGAACCTCTCCCCACGCCCCAACCCCCTGCCCCCGTCCTGATCCCCCTCCCACTCCCGAAACCCCCCGATCCTAGCCTTGAGCACCCTTCTGCACCCCAAACTCCTCATCCCCAGCCCTACCCCAGAGCCTGCACCCCCTCCTGCACGCCAGCCCCAATTTTGTAAGCATTCATGGCTCACCATACAATGTCTATTCCCAGATGTGGCCCTCGGGCCAAAAAGTTTGCCTGGTATAATTCCAGTTTTGATCTTATCTTTTTCGTTTTGCACAAACATAATATGAAGGAACAGTGGGGTCCAAACACGTGTTTATTGGAAATATGCAACATGCCAGGCATTCCTCCACCTACACACTGCTGCTCTGGTTGGGTTCTGGCAACTTCTAAAAAACCTGCACATGGGGACTGGAACAATAAGGCTCACAAACTATTTAAAGGGATATTACGCTATGCCTGTACATGACACCTTCCTTCTTCCATTGTACACGTTCCTTTCACTTTCAGCCCGGAAAAGGGTTAACACAGTTTCTTTGGAATAGAAACCTCTTCTGTTAGAGTAAAGCGACTATGGGAGGAATTGCCACTAATTTGCCTCAAAATATTGTGTTTTTTCCATGATAAGCCTGTAATTTGCCCTTGCAAAGGATTGTTATAATTTGAGTGTTGTATACAAAATAGTAAAATTACGTTAATAAAAAGAGGATTCTTTAATGTTTATTACTTCCTGTCTCTTTCGTTCTTGAAAATTGTTTGCCTCTGGTGCTTCATATCAAGTCCACGCTCTATGTTACTGTGCGAAGGAGATTTGGGCTGTGTGACTAGAAGTCAAGGGATGAGATTGCGGTTATGTTGCTGGGGAATTGCAGAGTGAATTGTGAAGGAAGGTAGGGAGTAGATCACATTCGCTGCTTGGCTGGATTATGAGTCGTTCAGACCCAACAATTATTTTTAACCTAAAAGCCTCTTGTTCCCAAAGGAAAGCAGCTAACTTACACTTAGTTTCCCATAGCCCTGTCTAGGCTGTCGGAAGCAGAGACTAGCCAGCGCACATCAGCACTTCAGCCAAGCCACCTGTCCACCCACAGACTGCCCAGCCACACAGCCCGGCGAAATGGGACAGACCATTGTTAAACTGTAACATGGAGATGATGATAATATTTCCTTTGTCCCACTGTGTCTGTCTTGTCTGTTCAGAATCTGAGCTCTTCAGGGCCAGGACTGTCTCTTAGGGTATGTCTACACTACGAAATTAGGTCGAATTTATAGAAGTCGGTTTTTTTGAAATCGGTTTTATATATTCGAGTGTGTGTGTCCCCACAGAAAATGCTCTAAGTGCATTAAGTGCATTAACTCGGCGGAGCGCTTCCACAGTACCGAGGCAAGCGTCGACTTCTGGAGCGTTGCACTGTGGGTAGCTATCCCACAGTTCCCGCAGTCTCCGCTGCCCATTGGAATTCTGGGTTGATATCCCAATGCCTGATGGGGCTAAAACATTGTCGCGGGTGGTTCTGGGTACATATCGTCAGGACCCCGTTCCCACCCTCCCTCCCCCTGTGAAAGCAAGGGCAGACAATCATTTCGCGCCTTTTTTGTCTGCTGCCAGCCAAAGATGTAAAGGAGCGATGGAGTGGGTCAGAACAAGACATAGACCAGATTTGTTTTGGACTCATTTTCCTCCTCCCCTGTCTAGATCACACTGCAGTCAGTCACAGAGAAGGCGCAGCGAGGTTAATCTAGCCATGTATCAATCAGAGGCCAGGCTAACCTCCTTGTTCCAATAACAACGATAACTTTGGTGCACCATTTCTTATTGGAACCCTCCGTGCAGTCCTGCCTGAAATACTCCTTGATGTACAGGCACACCCTTTGTTGATTTTAGCTCCCTGAAGCCAACCCTGTAAGCCGTGTCGTCAGTCGCCCCTCCCTCCGTCAGAGCAACGGCAGACAATCGTTCCGCGCCTTCTTTCTGTGCGGACGCCATACCAAGGCAAGCATGGAGGCTGCTGAGCTCATTTTGGCAATTAGGAGCACATCAACCACCACATGCATTATCCAGCAGTATATGCAGCACCAGAACATGGCAACGCGATACCGGGCGAGGAGGCGACGTCAGCGCGGTCCCGTGAGTGATCAGGACATGGACACAGATTTCTCTGAAAGCATGGGCCCTGCCAATGCATGCATCATGGTGCTAATGGGGCAGGTTCATGCTGTGGAACGCCGATTCTGGGCTCGGGAAACAAGCACAGACTGGTGGGACCGCATAGTGTTGCAGGTCTGGGACGATTCCCAGTGGCTGCGAAACTTTCGCATGCGTAAGGGCACTTTCATGGAACTTTGTGACTTGCTTTCCCCTGCCCTGAAGCGCATGAATACCAGGATGAGAGCAGCCCTCACAGTTGAGAAGCGAGTGGCGATAGCCCTGTGGAAGCTTGCAACGCCAGACAGCTACCGGTCAGTTGGGAATCAATTTGGAGTGGGCAAATCTACTGTGGGGGCTGCTGTGATGCAAGTAGCTCATGCAATCAAAGATCTGCTGATATCAAGGGTAGTGACCCTGGGAAATGTGCAGGTCATAGTGGATGGCTTTGCTGCAATGGGATTCCCTAACTGTGGTGGGGCTATAGACGGAACCCATATCCCTATCTTGGCACCAGAGCACCAAGCCGGCGAGTACATAAACCGCAAGGGGTACTTTTCGATAGTGCTGCAAGCTCTGGTGGATCACAAGGGACGTTTCACCAACATCAACGTGGGATGGCCGGGAAAGGTGCATGACGCTCGCATCTTCAGGAACTCTGGTCTGTTTCAAAAGCTGCAGGAAGGGACTTTCTTCCCAGACCAGAAAATAACTGTTGGGGATGTTGAAATGCCTATATGTATCCTTGGGGACCCAGCCTACCCCTTAATGCCATGGCTCATGAAGCCGTACACAAGCAGCCTGGACAGTAGTCAGGAGCTGTTCAACTACAGGCTGAGCAAGTGCAGAATGGTGGTAGAATGTGCATTTGGACGTTTAAAGGCGCGCTGGCGCAGTTTACTGACTCGCTTAGACCTCAGCGAAACCAATATTCCCACTGTTATTACTGCTTGCTGTGTGCTCCACAATATCTGTGAAAGTAAGGGGGAGACGTTTATGGCGGGGTGGGAGATTGAGGCAAATCGCCTGGCTGCTGGTTACGCGCAGCCAGACACCAGGGCGGTTAGAAGAGCTCAGGAGGGCGCGGTACGCATCAGAGAAGCTTTGAAAACCAGTTTCATGACTGGCCAGGCTACAGTGTGAAAGTTCTGTTTGTTTCTCCTTGATGAAACCCCCCGCCCCTTGGTTCACTCTACTTCCCTGTAAGCTAACCACCCTCCCCTCCTCCCTTTAATCACCGCTTGCAGAGGCAATAAAGTCATTGCTGCTTCACAGTCATGCATTCGTTATTCATTCATCACACAAATAGGGGGATGACTACCAAGGTATCCCAGGAGGGGTGGTGGAGGAGGGAAGGAAAATGCCACACAGCACTTTAAGCACAGCACTTTAAAAGTTTACAACTTTAAAATTTATTGAATGACAGCCTTCTTTTTTTTGGGCAATCCTCTGTTGTGGAGTCGCTGGTTGGCCGGAGGCCCCCCCACCGCGTTCTTGGGCGTCTGGGTGTGGAGGCTATGGAACCTGGGGAGGAGGGCGGTTGGTTACAGAGGGGCAGCAGTGGCAGTCTGTGCTCCAGCTGCCTTTGCTGCAGCTCAACCATACACTGGAGCATACTGGTTTGGTCCTGCAGCAGCCTCAGCATTGAATCCTGCCTTCTCTCATCACGCTGCCGCCACATTTGAGCTTCAGCCCTGTCTTCTGCCTGCCACTTACTCTCTTCAGCCCGCCACTTACTCTCTTCAGCCCTCCACCTCTCCTCCCGGTCATTTTGTGCTTTCCTGCACTCTGACATTATTTGCCTCCATGCATTCGTCTGTGCTCTGTCAGTGTGGGAGGACAGCATTAGCTCGGAGAACATTTAATCTCGAGTGCGTTTTTTTTTCTTTCTAAGCTTCACTAGCCTCTGGGAAGGAGAAGATCCTGTGATCATTGAAACACATCCAGCTGGTGGAGAAAAAAAAAGGGACAGCGGTATTTAAAAAGACACATTTTATAAAACAGTCGCTACACTCTTTCAGGGTAAACCTTGCTGTTAACATTACATACATAGCACATGTGCTTTCGTTACAAGGTCGCATTTTGCCTCCTCCCACCGCGTGACTACCCCCTCAACCCTCCCCCCTCCCCGTGGCTAACAGCGGGGAACATTTCTGTTCAGCCACAGGCAAACAGCACAGCAGGAATGTGTCCCTGAAGAAAAGCACCCTATTTCAACCAGGTGACCATGAATTATATCTCACTCTCCTGAGGATAACACAGAGAGAGAAAGAACGGATTTTGGTTGAATGCCAGCAAACATACACTGCAATGCTTTGTTCTACAGTGATTCCCGAGTATGTGTTACTGGCCTGGAGTGATAAAAGTGTCCTACCATGAAGGACGAAATAAGGCTGCCCTCCCCAGAAACCTTTTGCAAAGGCTTTAGGACTACATCTAGGAGAACCGCAAATGCCAGGGCAAAGTAATCCTTTCACATGCTTGCTTTTAAACCATGTATAGCATTTTAAAAGGTACACTCACCAGAGGTCCCTTCTCCGCCTGCTGGGTCCAGGAGGCAGCCTTGGGTGGGTTCGGGGGGTACTGGCTCCAGGTCTAGGGTGAGAAACAGTTCCTGGCTGTCGGGAAAACCGGTTTCTCCGCTTGCTTGCTGTGAGCTATCTACAACCTCCTCCTCATCATCATCTTCTTTGTCCCCAAAACCTGCTTCCGTATTGCCTCCATCTCCATTGAAGGAGTCAAACAACACGGCTGGGGTAGTGGTGGCTGAACCCCCTAAAATGGCATGCAGCTCATCATAGAAGCGGCATGTTTGGGGCTCTGACCCAGAGCGGCTGTTTGCCTCTCTGGTTTTCTGGTAGGCTTGCCTCAGCTCCTTCAGTTTCACGCGGCACTGCTTCGGGTCCCTGTTATGGCCTCTGTCCTTCATGCCCTGGGAGATTTTCACAAAGGTTTTGGCATTTCGAAAACTGGAACGGAGTTCTGATAGCACGGATTCCTCTCCCCAAACAGCGATCAGATCCCGTACCTCCCGTTCGGTCCATGCTGGAGCTCTTTTGCGATTCTGGGACTCCATCATGGTCACCTGTGCTGATGAGCTCTGCATGGTCACCTGCAGCTTGCCACGCTGGCCAAACAGGAAATGAGATTCAAAAGTTCGCGGTTCTTTTCCTGTCTACCTGGCCAGTGCATCTGAGTTGAGAGTGCTGTCCAGAGCGGTCAGAATGGAGCACTCTGGGATAGCTCCCGGAGGCCAATAACATCGAATTGTGTCCACAGTACCCCAAATTCGAGCTGGGAACGTCGATTTAAGCGCTAATCCACTTGTCAGGGGTGGAGTAAGGAAATCGATTTTAAGAGCCCTTTAAGTCGAAATAAAGGGCTTCACTGTGTGGACGGGTGGAGGTTTAAATCGATTTAACGCTGCTAAATTCGACCTAAAGTCCTAGTGTAGA
Source organism: Lepidochelys olivacea (assembly GCF_965140295.1). NCBI lineage: Eukaryota > Metazoa > Chordata > Testudines > Cheloniidae > Lepidochelys > Lepidochelys olivacea. The sequence continues at coordinate 263,105,283 of NC_140411.1, read as the reverse complement.
CCAGGGCTTACTGTGTATCTGTACAATGCCTAGCACAAAGAGACCTCCAGGTACTATCCTAATACAAACAATAAACCACAGGAATAATTACCACATTTAAAGTAAAACTTAGATGCAAAGAAAACGATTGTTTTTTGTGGCTGCACAAAAACTTACCAAGGATGGTTGGTGCTTTCAGCTGGAAAGAGAATTTAGGTTTTACCCTGCAAAAAAAAATAAAGACAATGTAAAAACCCCCAACTTTTTTGGCAGGAGCAGTGGTTTCCCTCACCCCTTTAAATTGTGTGTTTCCATCTGGGAGTCTTAAGGCTCCCTCTGTCCATCCCTACTCTTTTGGGTATTCCCCCGTTGCAGCTGACATTTGCCTGTCATGGATGAGACAGGATTCCCTTTGAACTCCACTAAGACTAGTCCTTCATAAGGGTGCTGCTGACTAATGCAGAGGACTTCCTGCCCAACGAATGGAACACAGTGCCTCCAATGCAGTAACGTTTACCAGCATACAGTCACATTCCTAACTAAGTGTAACGGGGTCAGCACCCACCTCTCATGAGTGTCCCCTTTTCTCTAGCCGATATGCCTGCGATCCCAGGAGGAGGAATTGTGGGATAAGGAGCCTCTACGCTATTTATGTAACTCTTTATTTAATATTGTAGGCAGGGCCAGACCTAGACCAAATGGCGTCCCAGGCAAGGAGAGTCTTCAGTGCCCCCCGCCCCCCTCCCCCCATTTGTTAAACTTTTGAATACCTTATCTTTTATTGCATTTCTAGCCCATTTCATGACTTGGATGCACGATTTACATGCATGATTTATCCCTGTCATATAAGATGATAACTTTGCATCTTAGGATCGCCTGGGTTGCCTGCCCCTAAATCCGGCCCTGATGCAGGAAAGGCAGCGCTGAATGGACACATGGGTTCATTGTGGATGCCCAGTTGTATCCTTCTATGATCTCAGCCACATTGGTCACATCCCTATGGGTGCACGCTGTATAGTTACGCCCACCTCCAGTACACCAGCACCCACTGCGGACTTCCCAGTCCAGTAACTCTCCAGGTTAGTCAGCTCCCACGGGCCAATGTCCATGCTTTTGGTGGTGATTAGATATTGGGGATAGCTCACTCTGGAGGTCTCATTCTGAAGTTCTGCAGCAAATTCTGGATATTCTGGGTCTCAAAACTCAGTCCCACCAGTCTTGGCTTGGGGCCATGGTCTGGACCCAAGAGTGGTGAGGATCATCCTTAAGCTCCACATGGAGCCGGCGTTCCTGGAGATGGTAGGTGCACATTTAGTGCTGCTTATTGTTGTGTAAAGGCCCAATTAGCATTCCAGGAACACTGAGTAATAAAATAAACAAATAAATCTTTCCCCCTTGAAGTGCCTTATGCACCTAAAGTCTGACTGCAATGCTTTTGCTGTGTGTCCAGCCCATTATGTTCTCCTCAGCCTGTATTCAGTGATATTGCAAGAGAATTCGAGCAATCAAGGTCCCAAAAGGCAAACTCTTCTCCATAACCTTGAGTAGTTGTGTGTTTTGGCTTCTGTGCTAGCTCTGGTTTTGGTGTCATGCCTCATGGGTGCTCCATGAGTTCACAAAATGCAGGCTCACCAGAGCAGTCATGTGGAAGCTCTTATGTTTATTATGGAGGCTTCCAGTAAAACCCTGACCTACGAAATCAGTGGGGGGTTGACCTTGACTTCAGTAGGTCCAGTATTTCCAGACTGTAACTCCATAGTTAAGAATTAATTGAGTTTTATTCTTAAAGCAGAACTTCAAAGCTTAAAGCTAAACCTCTTTGCTATGTACGAGGAGTACAATGTACCTTCGCCAAATTTATGGCACTGAGTACTGTAACCCTTCAGCCAGTTGTGTTGGTAGCAGCAAGGGCCAGTGCCTTCTTTCTAGATGATTTGCTACAATTTGGTACCATTTGCTTAATTTTGGTTCAAGTCCCTGTTGGATCATATTAAAGAAGTTCTGTATTAAAATCACAAATGAGTTTGATTCCCCATAGTTTAAATTCCAGGGTATTACTAATTAAGCGATCTCTTGGTTTTTGGTACTGTTTCTCTCCCTCTCTGTGTGAAACTTGCAAGCTGCTAATTGTGTTAGTACATTCTAAGACAGAGTCTGTTCTCAAAGCAATTCTTTGTAACAACAACTACTCACACAGAGAGAGACTCAAAGCAATACTCAGTAATAACAGAAACAGCACCCAGAAACTCCCCGCCCTTTTGTTGTATTCATCTTGCTTTGTTAACAATTGTGATTAAAATAGAGATAAAGGATGTATGTGGATGGATGCTTGGTGTGGATAATAACTGAATGATCAGGGAGGTGCCAGCCTAAGAATCCAGTGCCCATCAGCTGAAGAAGGCGTCAAGTGGAAATAACCAGAGGACCCCTGGAGGGCAGACTGGAATCCACCCAACAGCCTCAAGGATGGGAGAACCAAAGAACAAGATAACATCTGGCAGCATGGAGCTGTCAGGAATGTGCCATCTGCTGATTGATTCAGCAACAGCATGATGAAGCAATTCCCATAGACTGGCATAGGAATAAATTCCTATAAAAATGTGCTCTAGAAAGTGAGAACTTTGGGGTCTGATTCTGCAAACCAACTTCCAGGAGCATCAGATGTGCATCTGACAAGGCCCTGCTCCCTCCTCATGTCCAGGCCACCTGGCCAGTGGCTTGGCATGAGCAACTCTAAGGCTGGTAACTATGATAACAACCTTGCAGAACCTGTGTGTATGAATGTGTGTGAATAAATATGAAATTGAATGGAATGTTATAGCTATAACTAACTGCTTACTATGATTCTTTCTGTATTCACAATAAATGTGGCATTTTGCCTTTTCCCCTTTAATAAGATCCTGCTGGTTTTTATTTTATTGGTATAACTCTATATAAAGTGTTCCTATATTTCCAGGAAGAGTCCATGAGGAAATTGATAAGGTGATTGGCAGGGACAGGTCACCCGAGATAGAGGACCAAGTGAACTTGCCTTACACCAATGCTGTGAGCTATGAAACTCAGTATTATTGTGATGTTGTTTTTGCTGGAGTGCCTAGCGTGACGTACCGGGACACTGAATTTCAAGGCTTTTTCATCCCTAAGGTACAGCAATTGTGACTCCTGGAATATTAATGCAGCCCAGATGCAGATTGCTAAGGGATATTGCTAGGATACTTACTTAGTAGTGTGCTAGTCTAAAGGACTTGAACCTCACAGTGAGCTGTTTTTCTACCTGTAGATCCAACAGTATAAATTCAACTGAATCTCATTATACAGAATTAATTTGCTTGAAAATTTAGGGAGATCTAGAGTGGGAGGAAATTTTGTCCTGCTAATATCATTGAAGGAAGTGGAAATCTCATTTACATACACAAATGTTAAATTGATAGGCCTTTTCCAATGGAAAGTTGTGCCATTATCTGATTAATAGGGCAAAAGAGAACTGCCTGGCTTTTCTTTCACTATAGATGATAGTAAAAGGAAGCATAAGGTAAAGTTGACAATGGTTTATATTCTCCTGAAATAACCTGTTTGTTTTTGTTTTGGGGACGTTAATGGGAATGTTTAGGGCACCACCATCGTCGCGGTTTGTGCTTTTGCCTTCCCCTATAGGCTTGGCTGGCTGCAAGGATGAAACGATTTGGGAGAAGCCCCACCAGTTCTACCCGGAGCACTTCCTGGATGCAGATGGGCAGTTTGTGAAGTGGGAGGCCTTCCTGCCTTTCTCTGCAGGTAAATCCAAGGGCAGAGCAGTTGGGTGAGGCTGTCACTGTGGAAAGGAGTTACAGATGTCTTTATCTTTAAAATGAATAAAGGGCATCAGTTCTCATGCTGCAGGGCACAAGCCAAATATTAACTGCTCATTACGGGGCTTCTTGGAACTTCCTCAGAATTCTCTGGTACTGGTCACGGTCAGAGAGAGGATGCTGGACTAGATGGAGCACAGGTCTGTTCCAGTGAGGCAGTACGTGCATTCCTGTCTTTCTGGAATTAGGTGTTTGCAGTCGTCAGTGATATATGGCAGAGTGGCAAAGTGGGGCAGATCCTTTGATTCAGTTCATTGTTCATGGAGTGGGAGTGCTGCTCCCAGTGACTTAGAATCATAAAAATGCAGGGCTGGAATGGACCTCGAGAAACCAAGTACCCTGACAGGTGTTTGTCCAACTTGTTTTTAAACACTTCCAATGATGGGGACCTGGGGCGCAGGAGTGGGGGTGGGGGCAATGGCCCTGTTTCCCTCCCATTTTTTACCAGGCGTTAGGGCAAGCAATGGGGGAGGGGGTGGAGAGGAACAAGAGGGGGCAGGGCCTCAGGGGAATGGGTGGTGCGAGGGCAGGAGTTTGGGGAGAAGGGGTGGCGCAGGGGTGGGGCTCCATGGGGAAGGGGCAGCGTGGGCATGGAGAACCGGTTTTATTTGACCTAAAACAAAATGTTTTGTTTTAATTGTGTGGTTTTTGTTTTTTTTTACTTTTTTTATTAATAAGGTAAAAGTAAAATTCTAAATGAAATTTTGAATTGAAAAAATAAAAACATTTTGACTTTTTCTGATTTTTTTCCTCTTTTCTTTTTCAGCTGAAACAATTTGGCAAATTTGACACAAATTTGCTAGATGTTGCAATTGACCCAATTATGAATTTTTTTGTCAAAAAAACCACCTTCATCCAAAAAATTGAATCCAGCTCTACTGCTATAGTGAAACCAGTATAGTTATACTGGTAAAACCTCCATGTGGCTACTGTTTAACAGTGATGTTGTAGTTGGTTTTGACAGTACCTGCTGTAATGGAGAAAATATGGAATATCTGTCAGGTAAGAGCAGTTTTTCAGAAGTTCATCGATTCCAAGGCTAGATGGGACCATTGTGATCATCTAATCTGATCTGCTGTATAACACAGGCCATGGAACTTCCCTGCTTGGTAACCTAGTGAGGAGGGCTTTAAACTAGGTTCTCCGGAGGATGGTGACCTAAGCCCAGAGGTAAGTGGGGAAGTGGGATACTGGGAGGAAACACATAGAGGAGGGTGCAACAGGGGAGGCCTCCTGATTCATACTGAGACAGTAGAGCAGGGGTGGGCAAACTATGGCCCGCAGGCCACATCCAGCCAGCTGTTTTAATTCTGCCCTTGAGCGCCCGCTGGGGAGCAGGGTCTGGGGCTTGCCCCTCTCTGGCGCTCCAGCAGGGGAGCAGGATCGGGGCCCACTCCACATGGCTTCCGGAAGCAGCAGCATGGCCCTCTCCGGCTCCTACGCATAGAGGCAGCCAGGGTGCTCTGCTCTGCATGCTGCCCCTGCCCCAAGTGCCGCCCCCACAGCTCCCATTAGCTGGGAACTACAGTCAATGGGAGCTGCTGGGGCAGTGCCTGCAGACGGGACAGCATGCAGAGCCTCTATATAGGAGTTGGAGAAGGGACATGCCGCTACTTCCAGGAGCTTGAGGTAAGCGCCTTCCGGATCCTGCATCCCTGAGCCTCTCCCCTCATTCCAAACCCTGCCCCATCCCTGATCTTCCTTTCTCCCTCCAAACCCAGTATGATTGCTCAGAGCTCCAGTATGAAACTGGAGAAAAGCCTGTTGAGAGTCTTTGAGTTAAGTTTAGAGTCGCGAGAACAATGGTGATGTCATGGTGGGCGTCTGCTATAGACCACCAGACCAGGAGGAGGAGGTAGACGAGGCTTTCTTTGGACAACTAACAGAAGTTTCCAGATCACAGGCCCTGGTTCTCATGGGGGACTTCAATCACCCTGACATCTGCTGGGAGAGCAATACAGCAGTGCACAGACAATCCAGGAAGTTGTTGGAGAGTGTTGGGGCCAACTTCCTAGTGCAAGTGCAGGAGAGACCAACTAGGGGCCATGCTCCTCTTGACCTGCTGCTCAGAAACAGGGAAGAATTGGTTGGAGTAAAAGTGGGTGGCAACCTGGGTAGCAGTGACCATGAGATGGTCGAGTTCAGGATCCTAGCAAAAGGAAGAAAGGACAGAAGCAGAATATGGACTCTGGACTTCAGAAAAGCAGAATTTGACTCCCTCAGGGAACTGGGAGGCTAATATGAGGGGGAAAGGAGTCCAGGAGAGCTGGCTGTATTTTAAAGAAGCCTTATTGAGGGCGCAGGAACAAACCTTCCCGATGTGCAGAAAGAATAGCAAATATGGTAGGTGACCACAGTGGCTTAACAGAGAAATCTTCAGTGAGTTTACACACAAAAAGGAAGCTTACAGGAAGTGGAAACTTGGACAGGTGACTTGGGAGGAGTATAAAAATATTGCTCGAGCATGCAGGGGCGTAATCAGGAAGGCCAAAGCACGGTTGGAGTTGCAGCTAGCAAGGGATGTGAACGGTAACAAGAAGGGTTTCTACAGGTATGTTACCAACAAGAAGAAGGTTAGGGAACATGCAGGACCCTTACTGAATGGCGGAGGCAATGTAGTGACAGATGATGTGGAAAAAGCTGAAGTACTCAATGCTTTTTTTTGCCTCGGTCTTCACAGACAAGGTCAGCTCCCAGACTGCTGCACTGGGCAGCACAGTATGGGGAGGAGGTAAAAAGCCCTCAGTGGTGAAAGAACAGGTTGTCACGGTTCCTCCCCCACTCTGAACTCTAGGGTACAGATGTGGGGACCTGCATGAAAAACCTCCTAAGCTTATCTTTACCAGCTTAGGTCAAAACTTCCCCAAGGTACAAAATATTACACCTTGGACTGGCCGCTACCACCACCAAACTAATACTGGTTACTGGGGAAGAGCTGTTTGGACGCGTCCTTCCCCCCAAAATACTTCCCAAAACCTTGCACCCCACTTCCTGGACAAGGTTTGGTAAAAAGCCTCACCAATTTGCTTAGGTGACTACAGACCCAGACCCTTGGATCTTAAGAACAATGAACAATCCTCCCAACACTTGCACCCCCCTTTTCCTGGGAAATGTTGGATAAAAAGCCTCACCAATTTGCATAGGTGACCACAGACCCAAACCCTTGGATCTGAGAACAATGAAAAAGCATTCAGTGTTTTACAAGAAGACTTTTAATAAAAAATAGAAGTAAATAGAAATAAAGAAATCCCCCCTGTAAAATCAGGCTGGTAGATATCTTACAGGGTAATTAGATTCAAAAACATAGAGAACCCCTCTAGGCAAAACCTTAAGTTACAAAAAAGATACACAGACCCTTTGTTTCTCTGCCTCCTCCCAGCTTTTGAAAGTATCTTGTCTCCTCATTGGTCATTTTGGTCAGGTGCCAGCGAGGTTACCTTTAGCTTCTTAACCCTTTACAGGTGAGAGGAGCTTTCCCCTGGCCAGGAGGGATTTCAAAGGGGTTTACCCTTCCCTTTATATTTATGACACGCCCCCCAAATCTCAGCTAGGGTGAAACACTGGCTGGGATTTCTTCCTGGAGCTCTAGGAAAACAGAGTTAATAAGACACATGCATCTCTAAATATACTACCAAGTACATAAAGACTAACAATATTTTCCACATCTCAAGGACGATTTTAACCAGTTGATTCTGGGAAACTTTCACGGGAGAGTGCATCAGCCACTTTGTTAGAAGCTCCTGAGATGTGTTGGATATCGAAATCAAAATCTTGGAGAGCTAAACTCCACCGAAGAAGTTTTTTGTTAGTTTCTTTGACGGTGTGAAGCCACTTTAGTGCAGCATGGTCGGTTTGCAGGTGGAAACGCCGTCCCCAAACATATGGGCGTAGCTTTTCCAGAGCGTAGACAATGGCATAACATTCTTTTTCAGTGACTGACCAGTTGCTTTCCCTCTCAGACAGTTTTTTGCTGAGAAACACTACAGGGTGGAATTCTTGATCAGGTCCTTTCTGCATTAAAACTGCTCCCACACCCCGCTCGGACGCATCTGTGGTTACTAGGAACGGTTTGTCAAAGTCTGGGGCCCTTAGTACAGGGTCAGACATGAGTGTCGCTTTAAGCTTGTTAAAGGCCTTCTGACACTTTCCGGTCCACTGAACAGCATTTGGCTGTTTCTTTTTGGTTAGGTCTGTCAGTGGGGCAGCGATTTGGCTGTAGTGCGGTACAAATCGTCTGTAATAACCGGCCAAGCCTAAGAAGGATTGAACCTGTTTCTTTGACTTTGGGACAGGCCACTTTTGGATAGCATCCACTTTGGCCTGTAGGGGGCTGATAGTTCCTTGACCCACCTGGTGTCCAAGGTAAGTCACTCTGTTTAGGCCTATTTGACACTTCTTAGCCTTAACAGTTAGTCCTGCCTCCCTTATGCGCTCAAGGACTTTTTGTAGATGTTCCAGGTGGTCTGCCCAGGAATCCGAAAATATGGCCACATCGTCAAGGTAGGCGACTGCATATTCTCCTAATCCCGCTAGGAGACCATCTACAAGTCTTTGGAAAGTGGCGGGTGCATTTCGCAGCCCGAAAGGGAGTACATTAAATTCATACAGCCCGAGATGTGTGATGAAGGCTGACCTTTCCTTGGCAGATTCATCTAGCGGTACCTGCCAGTACCCCTTGGTTAAGTCCAAGGTAGAGATGAACTGGGCCCGTCCCAGTTTCTCTAATAGTTCATCAGTGCGTGGCATTGGATAGTTGTCTGGGCGAGTTACAGCATTTAGCTTACAGTAGTCCACGCAAAAACGTATTTCCCCATCTGGTTTGGGAACTAGAACCACTGGAGATGCCCATGCACTTTCAGAGGGGCGGATTACACCCATCTGTAACATATCCTGGATCTCCCGTTCTATAGCAGTTTTAGCTTGAGGAGACACCCGGTAAGGTTGGACCCTAATTGGGTGAGCATTACCTGTGTCAATGGAGTGGTATGCCCGTTCAGTCAGTCCTGGGGTGGCTGAGAACGTTGGCGCGTAGCTAGTGCACAGCTCCTGGATCTGCTGTCGCTGCATACGCCCAAGGGTCATGGAGAGGTTCACCTCTTCCACACCACCAGCACATTTCCCTTCGTAGTAGACACCTTCAGGCCACTCAGCGTCGTCTCCTCCCTGGGCTGTAAACTGACAAACCTTTAATTCTCTGGAATAAAAGGGCTTTAGAAAATTAATATGGTACACCTTAGGCTTTCGGTTGGAGGTGGGGAATGCTATGAGATAATTAACGGCTCCCAGGCGCTCCTGGACCGTGAATGGCCCTTCCCACGATGCTTCCATTTTATGGGCCTGGAGCGCCTTTAAGACCATGACCTGGTCTCCTACTCTGAAGGAACGCTCTCTGGCATGTTTATCATACCAGGCTTTTTGCTCTTTTTGAGCATCCTGTAAGTTTTCTCTAGCAAGGGCTAAACAGGTTCGGAGGGTGTTTTGTAGGTTGGTTACAAAGTCCAGAATGTTAGTTCCTGGAGAAGGTGTAAATCCCTCCCATTGCTGCTTCACCAACTGCAATGGCCCCTTAACCTCACGGCCATATACAAGTTCAAATGGGGAAAACCCTAAACTGGGATGTGGTACCGCTCTGTAGGCAAAGAGCAACTGCTGCAATACTAGGTCCCAATCATTGGAGTGCTCATTTACGAATTTACGTATCATGGCCCCCAAAGTTCCATTAAACTTCTCCACCATGCCGTTTGTTTGATGGTGGTAAGGAGTGGCAACCAAGTGATTTACCCCATGAGCTTCCCAAAGGTTTTTCATAGTTCCTGCCAGGAAATTAGTCCCTGCATCTGTGAGGATGTTGGAGGGCCAACCTACCCTGGCAAAAATGTCTGCTAGTGCCTGGCACACACTTTTAGCCCTGGTGTTGCTTAGAGCTACTGCTTCCGGCCATCGGGTGGCAAAATCCATGAAAGTCAGTATGTACTGCTTTCCTCTGGGTGTCTTTTTCGGAAAAGGACCCAGAATATCCACAGCTACTCGCTGAAATGGAACTTCAATGATGGGGAGTGGCTGGAGAGGAGCTTTGACCTGGTCTTGGGGTTTTCCCACTCTTTGGCACACCTCACAAGACTGGACATAGGTAGAAACATCCTTGCCCATTCCCTCCCAGTGGAATGACCCCCCCAAACGGTCTTTGGTCCTGTTCACCCCAGCATGGCCACTAGGGTGATCATGGGCTAAGCTCAAGAGCTTGGCCCGGTATTTAGTTGGAACTACCAACTGTCTCTGAGGATGCCAGTCTTCCTGGTGTCCCCCAGAAAGAGTTTCCTTGTATAAAAGTCCTCTTTCTACAACAAACCTGGATCGATTAGAAGAGCTGAGAGGCGGTGGGTTGCTCCGTGCCGCCGTCCAAGCTCTCTGGAGGCTTTCATCTGCTTCCTGTTCGGTCTGGAACTGTTCCCTTGATGCTGGAGACATCAGTTCCTCATGGGATTGTGGACCTAGGCTTGGTCCCTCTGGAAGCGATATAGGGGATGGAGCTGTTTCTGTTGACTGTGAACCGCTCTCCGCTGGTGCACTATGTTGGGATTCAGGCTCCGGCTGAGCCTCTTGTGTAGGGTTATCGGCTGCTGCCAGTTCAGGTTCGGTGGGGCCCTCTGGTGTTGAGGTTGCAAGTACTGGATTCAGTGCTGACACGGGGTCTGGTGTTGGTTGTTTGGCTGGTTCCGGTTCTGGGACTGGTTCCATCTGGGTCTCTGGGACTGGATCCACTACTGCTGTTGCAGACATTGGCCTGGGGTCCAGGTCCATCACCTCTGACTGGGTCCTGATAGAAGTTTCCGGAACAGAGCTAGGCCTCACGGCTTGTTTAGCCTGGTTGCGGGTGACCATTCCCACCCTCTTGGCCTGCTTCACATGATTGGCCAAGTCTTCCCCCAACAGCATGGGGATGGGATAATCATCATAGACTGCAAAAGTCCACATTCCTGACCAGCCCTTGTACTGGACAGGCAACTTGGCTGTAGGCAAATTGAAAGAGTTGGACTTGAAGGGTTGAATCGTCACTTGGATCTCTGGGTTGATTAAATTGGGGTCCACTAAGGAAGCATGGATAGCTGACACTTGTGCTCCGGTGTCCCTCCACGCGGTGACCTTCTTCCCACCCACACTCACAGTTTCCCTCCGCTCCAAGGGTATCTGGGAGGTATCTGGGCCTGTGGACCTCTGGTGTGATTCCGGTGCAATGAACTGTAATCTGTTGGGGTTCTTGGGGCAGTTGGCCTTTACATGCCCCAGCTCGTTACACTTAAAACATCGTCCAGCTGACGGGTCACTGGGGCGAGGAGGGTTGCTGGAGAACGGGGTGGTGGGACGATAAGGGGTCTGGAGGGTTCTTTGGGAGGTAGGTGGGGCTTTGGGCGGCCCCCGGTAATAGGGTGTCGTCTGGGGTGGTCCCTTCTGGTCTCCGCTCCAACTGCGACCAGTTTTCTTCTTCTCTGCCACCTCCACCCATCTGGCTCCAATCTCTCCTGCCTCAATTACAGTTTTGGGTTTCCCATCTAGGATGTATCTTTCTATTTCCTCAGGAACACCCTCTAAGAATTGTTCCATTTGCATTAGGAAGGGCAAATTTACTGGAGATTCAACACTTGCTCCTGATATCCAGGCATCCCAATGTTTTACAATGTGGTAGGCATGTCGGGTAAATGACATGTCTGGTTTCCACCTTAGGGCTCTGAACCTCCGACGAGACTGCTCGGGTGTTATCCCCATTCTGACTCTCACCTTGGATTTAAACAGTTCATACTTGTTCATGTGTTCTTTAGGCATTTCAGCTGCCACCTCAGCTAAGGGTCCACTGAGCTGCGGCCTCAGCTCTACCATGTATTGGTCAGTAGAGATGTTGTACCCAAGGCAGGCCCTTTCGAAGTTTTCTAAGAAGGCCTCAGTATCATCACCTGCCTTGTAGGTGGGGAACTTTCTGGGATGGGAAGTGGTACCTGGAGAAGGATTGCTAGGGTTTGTTGGTATATTCTGCTGGGCCTTTATCCTCTCCATCTCCTCCACATGCTTCCTCTCTTTTTCCTTCTCCTCCTCCTTCAGCCGCATGAGTTCTATCTGTCTTTCATGTTCCCTTTGTTTTTCCTCAGCCTGAAATTTGGCTAATTCCAGCTGTAGTCGAGCTGAGGATTTGGCCATTCTAACCTCTCTGTTTTTAACTAACTTTACACCCGAGGTTTAGAAATAAACAAACAAAACTTGGCTGTAAAATTTTGCTGTGCTGGAATAGAATACCTATTCTCTGATAGTGATTGTCAGCCTACAGAAAAAGACAATTCCCTTGTCTCTGCTCTGGGCCCAAATTAAAGCAAAAAACCTCCAACTACTTGGAAACCTGCTTACCCAGCCCAAAGAAGAAAAAAAATTTCTTTTCAAACCTGTGCTCCTTGTAAAACAAAAAAAAAATCAAAATCCTAAAAAAAACCCTGCCACTTTTGTCTCCAGGCAAATGGGTAGAGCACACACCCCCTATTTACTTTTAGGAAGAAAAGAAAAAAAAAAAAAACCTCTGGGTTGGAAGACTGTGAATTTCTCTGCAGGAGTTAAGTACCCTGCCTCCAGGCAAAGAAAACCTGCAATTCACAAGATAATCCCCTTTTGTCTCTGCTTGGCCACAAAGCAGAGAGAAACCAAGCTGCTTTCAGTTTCAAAGCTGCCTTCTGGACCTCCTAAAAATTCCTTTTTAAAATCTGTATTTCTAGTTCAAAAAATCTCAACTGGATCTCAAAATGATTTCAGGTTAATCCCACCACTGTGCCACCATGTCACGGTTCCTCCCCCACTCTGAACTCTAGGGTACAGATGTGGGGACCTGCATGAAAAACCTCCTAAGCTTATCTTTACCAGCTTAGGTCAAAACTTCCCCAAGGTACAAAATATTACACCTTGGACTGGCCGCTACCACCACCAAACTAATACTGGTTACTGGGGAAGAGCTGTTTGGACGCGTCCTTCCCCCCAAAATACTTCCCAAAACCTTGCACCCCACTTCCTGGACAAGGTTTGGTAAAAAGCCTCACCAATTTGCTTAGGTGACTACAGACCCAGACCCTTGGATCTTAAGAACAATGAACAATCCTCCCAACACTTGCACCCCCCTTTTCCTGGGAAATGTTGGATAAAAAGCCTCACCAATTTGCATAGGTGACCACAGACCCAAACCCTTGGATCTGAGAACAATGAAAAAGCATTCAGTGTTTTACAAGAAGACTTTTAATAAAAAATAGAAGTAAATAGAAATAAAGAAATCCCCCCTGTAAAATCAGGCTGGTAGATATCTTACAGGGTAATTAGATTCAAAAACATAGAGAACCCCTCTAGGCAAAACCTTAAGTTACAAAAAAGATACACAGACCCTTTGTTTCTCTGCCTCCTCCCAGCTTTTGAAAGTATCTTGTCTCCTCATTGGTCATTTTGGTCAGGTGCCAGCGAGGTTACCTTTAGCTTCTTAACCCTTTACAGGTGAGAGGAGCTTTCCCCTGGCCAGGAGGGATTTCAAAGGGGTTTACCCTTCCCTTTATATTTATGACACAGGTTAAGGACTATTTAGAAAGCTGGACATGCACAAATCCGTGGGTCTGGATCTAATGCATCCGAGGGTGCTGAGGGAGTTGGCTGATGTGATTGCAGAGCCATTGGCCATTATCTTTGAAAACTCATGGCGATTGTGGGAGGTTCTGGATGATTGGAAAAGGGCAAATATGGTGGCCATCTTTAAAAAAGGGAAGAAGAAGAAGAATCCAGGGAACTACAGACAGGTCAGCCTCACCTCAGTCCCTGGAAAAATCATGGAGAAGCCCCTCAAGGAATCCATTTTGAAGAACTTGGAGGAGAGGAAGGTGATCAGAAACAGTCAACATGGATTCACCAAGGGGAAGTCATGACTGACCAACCTGATTGCCTTCTATGATGAGATAACTGGCTCTGTGGATATGCGGAAAGTGGTGGACGTGATATATCTTGACTTTAGCAAAGCTTTTGATAAGGTCTCCCACAGTATTCTTCCCAGCAAGTTAAAAAAGTATAGATTGGATGAATGGACTATAAAGTGGATAGAAAGCTGGCTAGATTGTCAGGCTCAACGGGTAGTGATCAATGGCTCCATGTCTAGTTGGCAGCCGGTATCAAGTGGAGTGCCCCAGGGGTCGGTCCTGGTGGTGGTTTTGTTCAACATCTTCATTAATGGTCTGGATGATGGGACGGATTGCAAGTTTGTACATGCCACTAAGATGCGGGGGAGAGGTAGATACGCTGTAGGGTAGGGATAGGGTTCAGAGTGACCTTGACCAGTTGGAGGATTGGGCCAAAAGAAATCTGATTAGGTTCAACAAGGACTAGTGCAGAGTCCTGCACTTAGGATGGAAGAATCCCAGACACTGCTACAGGCTGGGGACCGACTGGCTAAGCAGTAGTTCTGCAGAAAAGGACCTGGGGATTACAGTGGATGAGAAGCTGGATATGAGTCAACAGTGTGCCCTTGTTGACAAGAAGGCTAATGGCATATTGGGCTCCATTAGTAGGAGTATTGACAGCAGATCGAGGGAAGTGATTATTCCCCTCTATTCAGCACTGGTGAGGCCACATCTGGAGTATTGCATCCAGTTTTGGAGCCCCCACTACAGAAAGGATGTGGACAAATTGGGGACAGTCCAGCAGAGGGCAATGAAAATGATTAGAGGCCTGGGGCACATGGTTTATCAGGAGAGGCTGAGGGAACTGGGCTTATTTAGTTTGCAGAAGAGAAGAGTGAGGGGGGATTTGATAGCAGCCTTCAACTACCTGAAGGGGGTTCCAAAGAGGATGGAGCTTGGCTGTTCTCAGTGGTGGCAGATGACAGAACAAGGAGCAAAGGTTTCAAGTTGCAGTGGGGGAGGTCTAGGTTGGATATTAGGAAAAACTATTTCACTAGGAGAGTGGTGAAACACTGGAATGGGTTACCTTGAGAGGTGGAATCTCCATCCTTAGAGGTTTTTAAGGCCCAGCTTGACAAAGCCCTGGCTGGGATGATTTAGTTGGGGTTGGTCCTGCTTTGAGCAGGGGGTTGGACTAGATGATCTCCTGAGGTCTCTTCCAACCCTAATCTTCTATGATTCTATGAAATAATTTGTCCATGATGGTCCCCAAAAAAGATATATTTCCAGCAAAAATCCCTAGTGCCTATCACAATCATGCTTGGCTATTTGCACATCCAAGGGACTGCTCTGTGGTGTGCCAGGAACATCACTGATGCCGCGTACAGGAAGTAATGTTTGTTTGGGGACAGAGTTTGCCACCATGACTCTCACTGAGTAACACTTTACTCTGTGCATATTTTCATTGCCATTAATGGTACTGCTGGCTGAGTACTGGGCTACTCAGTGTGGGTGCTCCTGGCAAAAACTGACTCTCACCTATTTAAGAGCTTATGAAGGGGACTCTAGTCTGAGAAATGCACAAAGCCTGAGGGCTCTGGAGAGTCTGGGCAGGGCGCTGAGAAGGTCTTATTGTTATGCACAGCTGGTTGGAACTGAACATGGAATAAAGCAGAGCTCCAGCAAGCTCCTTACACGCCCCCACGGGCTGCCTCCCTAAGGCATATCGTAACCCAGTTCTTCTGAATGTCACACCGCAATTCCTGCACTCCGTATGCGAGGAGTCATCTGAGAAGGTGCCCTGGCACTTTCCCAGCAGAATGGCTCCCACACCCTCTCTGTGATGCCACAGCAAGTTCTAGCTGAAGGCGGGGGATGTATATCTGTCCCAGTTCATGCCCTTGACTGCCGTGCCACTTAGACAAATTGCTCCATAACCCATCTCACCACATCCGGCTGGCCAAAGATGAGAGCTAGAGTTAATCAATATTTGAGAGAACAAACGATGACTTTTCCAGTGTGGGTTGCAACATGCACCCTCCCTGTTTTCTCTGGCACCCATTCCTAGACAGCTGCCCAGAACACTGAATTGCTTGCAGCAGTGGCTAGGATGCTGGCAAGAGCACAAACAGATGAACTAATAGTAGTGTTTTGGTTTTGAAAAACCCCTCCTGCCATTGTTTCATTTGTAGTTATACAGCAGGGAAAGATCTGATCGGGATCACAATGGCTGTGAGGAAAGGCATGTTTACATGAACGATAGAGGCAGGATGGGTGCGTGTGCCCAAGGGGGAAGGCTCAGTGGGAGAAGGACAGAGTGTCCCCCACCCCATAGGTAACGTGGGATGGGAAGAGTGTGGTGGCCCTGGACTGGGCGCAGAGTGGGAGAGGAGATGTGGGGCGGTCACGTGTCCTCCCCTTTCAATTGTGCCCCCTCCCCAAAATGACCAGTAGGGCGGAAACATGCAGTAGTAATTCCAATATGGAAACCAGGCAAACTATGCCACAAAAGTGCATATAGACCAATTGCCCTTACTTCCTCTCTGGGTAAAATTATGGAGAGAGGGTGAATTAATGACTGGTTGTCAATTTGGAAAACAGTGGCATTACAGATGAGGTGCAGAGTGGTTTTAGGAGAGGAAGATGCAGCATTGATCATATTGCTAACTTAGGCTTTGTTTACACTGGACTTTCGTCGGTAAAACTTTTGTCATTCAGGGGTGTGAAAAAAACCAACACTCCCCTTAATGACAAAAGTTTTACAGATGAGAAGCGCTGGTGTGAACAGCACTTTGTCAGTGGGAGAGCTTGCCCGCTGACCAAGCTACCGCCACTCATTGGGAGTTGTTACCAGATTTGCCTGTTACTTTG
The DNA here is from genome assembly GCF_965140295.1 of Lepidochelys olivacea. NCBI lineage: Eukaryota > Metazoa > Chordata > Testudines > Cheloniidae > Lepidochelys > Lepidochelys olivacea. The sequence goes on along the minus strand of NC_140411.1, from coordinate 263,088,683 downwards.
GGGTATGCTCATTTATTTGGGTTACTCTTCTGCAGGGAGGGAGGTGTTCTGTAATTCTATCAATGTACTGCTTGTGTCACTTGTGTTCTCATACGGAGCTCTACTTCTCCCTGCTACAAGTTCCCTTGCAATGGAGCTATCCTGCAGGACTTACATTCCCCAGGGCTGGGTTCTTCCAGCCCCAGAATCAAATGAGCACACACACACACAAACACACACACACGCTAACAGAGTGCGTCTGAGAGGACTGAGTTCATCAGCAGTCCCAAGATGACCCCTTATATGTTCCTGGACCAAGCTGTCACCCTCATATGTCCCAGGTTCAGCATGTCCCTATTCCCACTTTCACGTTACAGTTGTTCTGGTAGTAACCCACTTGACAAGCAAACCCCACAAGATTTTTGGGCGCTGCAGGGATCTTTAGCTTAGGGACAAGGAATGTTGCTGCAGAGCAAAAGGGGAAGCCAAAAAACACCCATGAGGAGGGGGGAGAGAGAGAGAAGCAACCAGCTGAACCATGGAAGTTATTTATTGCCAGGTAATAACCATACAAGGGTAGCCAAACAAACGAAACAGTTATAATATTAAATCTAACGTAAATTTGATTATAAAAGTCAGGTTTAGAAAACTATAACTGATAGTTATACTGATAGTTATAAAACTGTACTGATAGTTATAAAACTATAACTGGGTTAGCAGCAAAATCAGAACTTAAATTAGAATTAATACAAACCCAGGCACTACAAATTAAGTGCAGTGCATTTATTACAACATCTATATGCATTCTGCAGATTGCTTCTAGTGAAATGCCAGTTACACTACGAATGAAACTACTGGACCCAACTTTCTGGGACAATGTTAATGGAAACTGCAATGACGAAAGTACCAAATAAATGTATGAGGATTGTTGCCAAATTGATAAGCAAACTGTAGCACATGATGTTAGAACTCCACATGCCATTCAAGTTAAAGTGTGGATGCAGGAGTTGAGGGACAAGGAATAGCTGAACGAAGTCAAAACTTGTAGTCGTGGGAAAATTAGTTAGGGATGGGAAGTTGCATGTCCAATGTGGATTTAGATTTATTTTAAAGACTTAAGGGTAAAAAAGACAATAGGTATTAAAAATGAAGGGTACCAATATATAGAAGAAAAGTAGTCAGTTTTGTCAAATATATACAGATGGGTCCAAAAAAGAAAAAACAGGAAAAGTAGGGACAGCATATTGTATATCACAATTGGGAATTAGTTACATCTAAAAGAATATCTGACTATGTAGATATCATGACAGCCAAACTAGTAGCAATAATGCGAGCATGGAATTGGATCTGGGATGTACTTCCAGCAGCTGCAGTAATTTTTTCAGATTCAATCTCAGGCCTTCTGGCAATAAAAAGGAGTGTCTTGGTACGCAGAAGTGATTTAATCAATGAAATGATATTTCTAATAACAGAGCTAGTGTGGATGGGCGTACATGTAGCATTAGCTTGGATCCCAGAGCATATCAGGATGACAGGGAATGACATGGCGGAGAAAGCAGCTAAAACTGCTGTAAGAAATGGAAGGCTTGACATAGAAATTCCCTTGAGTAGCAGAAATTCAAAAGCCCAGCACAGAAAAATGTAAAAGATGAATGGCAAATTGGATGAATGAAAAGAGAGGAAGAAGAATTTTGGAATTGTGCCCTAGAATTGAGGACTACGACATACTTCAGGGCCTGGATAGGACTAATGAAGTGCTTTTGTTTAGAGTATTAACCGGCCATAGTGGCTTAAAGAAAAATCTTTTCCAAATAAATAGACACAAAGATGGCCTATGCATACACTGTAAGGTAGAAGAAACAATTGATCACAGTTTATGGGTATGTAAGGGCTTTAGTAAAGAAAGGGAAAAGATTTTTGAGCAATTCAAACGTTTTGCGGTAAAAAAATACTTTATTTGATTTAGTAAAAGCATTGGGAAAGTGGAGTATTATTAAAAAGGGGCTGTTACATTACCTGAAAGATACAGGGCAGAGTGGGAGGTTAGAAACCTCTAAGAAATGAAGGATTATAGTTGGTGGCTGCTATAAACTATTCAGTCAAGTCTGCTTCACCATAAAAAAGAGAAGAAGAAAAAGAAAGAAAGGGGGTTTCAGAGAGAGAGAGAGTTTGCAGTTGCTCTCTGGGTACAGAGAGGCGGGTCGGAGGAAACCCAGGGGGAACTAAAAGCCCTGGGATCCTGTCCCTAACTGAAGGGGTTTACCCAGAGGAGTTGTGGGGAAGAAAGCCTGTGGAAGGCAGAGCAGGAAGAAGCCCAGGGAAAGAGCAGTAAGGGCTAAGACTGTGTAGACCTTGGCTGCTGAGGACATGGTCCCTGGGCTGGAACCTGGAGTAGAAGGTGGGCCTGGTTTCCCCCACCAGCTACTAGGAAAGTGGGTCTGGACCTGGACTTGGACCAGAAGACTGACTGACGTGGCACATGGACAGTTTGTCCAGTAGGACCCTGACACCCCAGAAGGGGAGGACTAAATGGTGACCTGTCTGAAGGGCCAAGTCATGGACAGGGAGCACCCCGAGTCCTAAAGAGAGTTCACTGTGCGAGCAGCCAATGGGAAGGGCTCCCAGACCAGAAGAGAACTAATCCCCAGATCCAGCCACAAGGAGCCGCCCTTGCAATCAGTGTCCCCCATTACAATGCCCCAGTCTTTAACCCTTTGGAAAACGGTACAGCACCCCTGTTTTTGTAAAAATGGGGGGAGGGCAGATATGTAACTTCAACTTCTAACATATTCCAGCTTCTTCAGAAGGCATCTACTATACATGCTGTGCTACTGAATAAACTAACTATTTAGAGACTAACCAATTTATTTGAGCATAAGCTTTCGTGAGCTACAGCTCACTTCATCGGATGCATACTGTGGAAAATACAGAAGATGTTTGTTTTTATACACACAAATAATGAAAAAATGGGTGTTTATCACTACAAAAGTGGTGGGGGGAGAGAAAACCTTTTGTAGTGATAAACACCCATTTCTTCATGATTTGTGTGTATAAAAACAAACATCTTCTGTATTTTCCACAGTATGCATCCGATGAAGTGAGCTGTAGCTCACGAAAGCTTATGCTCAAATAAATTGGTTAGTCTCTAAGGTGCCACAAGTACTCCTTTTCTTTTTGCAAATACAGACTAACACGGCTGTTGCTCTGAAACCTAACTATTTAGAGTTATTGAGGATACACTTAGAATAAAAGAAACTTGGAAAACATATTTCACGTACACTAAAATGACTGAGAGACATTGCTCAGGTCAATCTAGTTAGTCTATTTGGGAGTCTTCCAGACTGTTTGGCCAGAGATGAGTCTCTTTCACGCTTGGAGATCTCACCAGAAGCATTGCTTTCTGCGGACATGGGTCAGTTAGGTATCATTTGACTAAAAGCTTGGGAAATGTTATCTTGGGTCTGAAATAGTTGGTGACTCTTGTTCTGGGTGATTTTGGAGTAATCAGTCTCACTGAAAAGCAGGTTTATTTTCTACTCCCTGGTAAGTGGACTTGGATCTTTGACTTTAGGTATTAAAAAGACCCAACAACTTTTGGTGATTTGGAACCATTGACAGCTATCAAGTTGTGCAAGAGCTAGCCTGTGTAACTGTGGGATCTCATTTTTTTGTTACTCAAGGCCTCCCTGAGCTGCAACTGTTTATCACAAGCACTTGTATCTTGCTTCATATTACGAAGTAGGTCTCTTAGGGGTGGGGACCATGTCTGTCTCTGTAGAACGCCCAACACAATGGGAATCTGAGCTTTGATTGGGGCCTTTTCATGCTACCACAATTAAATGTAACAACTATTTTTATTATTATTACACACTCACTTGTTTTGTACATGGCTGCTGTCACTGAGTCAGGTATGGCAAGCTTTCTGTTTGGCTCAGCCTCCAATCGTATCTTGTTGTTTTTCAGTTGTCCTGTAATCTAATTTCATTGTGTTGGAGTGATGTGCATTGATACAAGTCTGGCAATGGTATACTGAGCAGCTACACTACCAAATATATAATAGCTGATCAGATTTGTGAAAGAATGATGACTTTATGACAAAAGCATGAATTTAGCCAGAATCTTAGGGCAGGACCCAATAAAGATTTTCAGGTCTGGGGCCATTGCCATCTCATGCAGTGCTGGCTGTGGCAGCCATTTTAAATTCAGAATGCATTTTTTGATCTACTGCTGTTTTTCTGATGCTGATTGTTTATGGTATTAAATCATCCCAGTGCGTTTTTATTTTTGTACTTCTATATTCCCATTATTTTAGGTGATCTAACAACTAAAGCAATGAGTTGTGATGACTTGAGATTGTACAAAAATATTAAAAATTAACATGCTCTAGTAAATTCTTCCTGGTGACACACTATGAAGTATTAATTGCACAGAAAAATAACACAATAACACAATAAATTTACAGATTTCTATTCAGGAACAGAAAGTTACATTTCATATGCATAACAGGATATTGCTGTGTCTCAAGAAGACTGAATGGGCAACTTATATAAATATGCAGCCAAAAATTAATTCCGAAAAATGTCTTTCACAGTTTTCAACAATGCACTGTGAACCATTTTTTTCAAGGAGAACTGTACTTTGGTCTTGGAGATCTCCCTTGCAGGAGGTTTGCTGAATAAGGGGAGTTTATTTTGCTTGATAGGCTCTGTTAATAGCTTGGCTTTATCTTGCAATCTCTGCCCCAAACATGCTGTAACAAGGAGACAATCACAGAAGGGTTTGCAATGTCTTTGGTGTCTGGTTTAACAAAGTCTACACTCTTTTTGGAGAAGGGGTTGCCCATGTCTCCTATGACCTCAACCAGCACCCTGACATGTCATGCAAAGGAAGCCTGTACACTTTTCACCTGCTCATGGTGTTTTGTGTTAGACCCTTTCTTTGCTGCGGCTCCAAACTCCTTTCAACGTGGCCAACTCTGGTCCTGCTGTCATCCAGTGCTGAAGAGTCTGTGGACTTTGTGATAGACCAAGTGCCGCCACCCCCTTTCAGTTTGGCATTATTTTGCTCATGAGCTTGGTCAAGGATGATTGCAGAGAAAGCGTGCTATGTCTGGCGAACTGTGAAGTTCCCCTTTAGGAATTCTTTAGCTATGTCTGGATGTACTGTGTGAAGGCTTACCATAACTGGGAGGTAAGCAGGCACCTAACAAGTGAAATTAGTATCATCTAATGCAAACAACCGGGGTCACAGCTTCCCAAGGCATTCCGTGTAGAGGGGGAAGTTTGCCTGGCAGATTGACGGCAGATTGACAGCACATTGGTCTATAAAAGAAACTTCAGATGAAGTGTGCTATGCCAGATCTGGGACACTGGGTTTTCTAGTTTTTGCTTATCACACAATGTATCATACCCCATTCTGACATACCAGGGTACAATCCAGACTAATGAGCCACTGTGTCACCCCTGCCCTGCAAGCTTTGGGGTCTTACAATGCCTTGCTGAAGTAGCTCCCACTTAGGCCATTCACAAACAGCCTTCCAGCATGCAAGCCCCACCCTGATTGTGAAACTGCAGCCTGCCAGCCACACTTGGGTTATGCTCTGGCTCTCACCAGCCTTGGTTATACTGCAGGGTGACCCCAACACCCCCCCAGTCCCTGATTTCCCCCCAGAAATGTGTCTCCTGTACTGCCCAGCCCTCTCCTGGACAGTACTAAATATTTTAAATCCATTATTCCTTAAAGGGACTAATATGCTAGCTTATGATCTTAAATAGTTATTCAGACTCTTGAATTTAAACGCACTGGATTAGATAAAACAATAAAATGAGTTTATTAACTACAAAGACATTTTAAGTGAATATCAGTAACGTGGCATAGAAAGTCAGAAATGGCTACAAGAAAAATAAGGATATGACTTTACTAATACCTAACTTAACAAACTATATCAGATTCAAGCCAAATTTCTCACCATACACTTTCGGTAGTCTTATTCACCAAATTCTGTAGGTCAAGACCCCTCCCACAGAGTCCAATGAATGCTTCCTTTATCTTTTCAGGTGTAATGAATGTGATGGGTGGGGTGGGGTGCATTTGGGTGTTTGTCTCTTCTTTTTACAGTCTCCGTCTCCAAGTGCCCAGCTGGACATGTTTTTCAAGGGAGGGACTAAGACTTTATGTGGAAAGATGTTCCCTGCTGGCTTTTTCTCAACTTTTTTGAGCTTTCTTTGTTTCCCTTCCTGCTTGAAGACTCTGTTTGAGGCTTAAATGCAAATTAAGCAGAGCATACATTCATTTGTTTAGGACAGACCTTAGTTTGCCAACCTTAGTTTGGGAAGGGCTGTGGAGTTTGGCAATATGTGTTAATAATATTATATGGGAAAATAGTATAATTTACATACATTGTTGCCAGACAGTGTCTGGCAACAGTGTCTCTGATGTAAGAGACTATCCAGTGTGCATCAGCAGTGAGGCTCCCCCACTAAAAGCTAAAATCACTGAGAGCTGTGTTAAGTGGTGGGCCCTGAAGACATCTTGGTGAGCGGCTGGTGGAGAGGGCCAGAGCAGAGTCCTGCAGGGAGGGGTGGCGAGTGACTACCTGAGCAGCAGAGTGAGTAAAGTGCCTCCTTACCCACCCACCCCCACGGTGGGAGGTGAACTCTGAAGAAGCACCTCTGAACTCTAGGTCTCAATGCTACTTCAATCCATGACCCTTTTCCTGGGACTTGCGGGGATCACTCCCTTCCTTTTAAAAGGTTGAAATCCTCATGAATGGTTGTTTGACTTCAAAACCACAGAACAGAATGAATCGTCTTCATTTTCTTTTGAAGTAAAATGTTCCTCAGTTCCACTAGTCATTTTTTCTTATGCATTATCTCACAGCAATCAGTACAGATCTGTTAACAACTTGTTTCCAGATTCCGTTATGGTTAAAGTTTTTCTGGAATTTTATCGATGATAATGCCTGACATATTCAGTCAGCAATGGACTTGTGTTAGTGTTTCTGGGGCATCAGGAGGTATAGTCAGTGGCGATGGTCGTTCCAGATCTCTGAACTGTAAGGATATGTATGGAGCTATAGGCCACATTGTTCAATTTTGATCAGCTGTTTTGCTTTCAGATTTGCAGTGGAAGGGATGATTGTCCCCTCTCAGGAGTTTTTCATTGGCAGGAGGCTAAGGGAGAAGAAACCACAGAGAGTTCTCCTCTCAGAGTTCTTACTAATTGTCCAGATCAGTGGGCAGGGGTTCCTCCCCAGCCTCAAAACAGACTGGGGCTCCAGCTCCACACCAGGCAAATCCTCAGGATCTGCAGGAGGTTAGCTCCAACCACACAGACTCTGTGCCTCTGCATCAGCTCTGTGTCCCTTTGTACCCCTCCACTACATGACAGCATTGTTCCATTGGAGCCATTGTATCAGGGCTTTGGTAGCTGGTGACTACCCCTGTAACCACCTGTCCTTAAAGGGGCATCCCCACAGCAGGATATGTATGCATGCCTGAGTGTAAAACACCTTGGGGTCTTACTAAGGTCCAGTTGTTACAGTCAAGTTTTAAGGAGTACGAAGCTCCATTAAGATTGCTTCCTAACATCCACAGTTGGTGTAATATGCTGTTTTTATTTAATAGAGATATCTAGAAAATAAAAATACATGTTGCATCTGTTTCTTGTGCTTTGGTGACTGCAACAGTTGGAGATATCGCTGGGGCAGATCCCTCGTCTTTCTTGATGTGTCTTGCTTGTCTAGTTTTTTGTAATTTCTTCTCCACTATTTTTCTCACACAAAAGAAACGTCTTCAGCGTTCTGACACTGCAAGTATAATTGTGGCATCCATATGTAGGCGAGCCTTGTGTACTCCCTTATTTCACTCAAGCTGTGTGTCATACTCTGCTACTAGATTGTTAATACTATCCTGGTGCTTCAATCAACCACTGTGTTTCTCACAGTTTTTAATTAGGCCCAAGGTGTTGGTAGTGATTATCCATGCAGCATGCCATCTGACATTTTGGTATTAAATAAGCCCACAGATTTCCTCATCTTCTTTTGAAGTATTCTATGAATCTGCATTAGTTTCTATTCAGTGAAACTTTTTGAAACTCTGTCTTCTGTTGGGCTGTGTCTTGTCTGAAGCCTTGGAGTCTGAATGTGATTACCAGGGATCCTAGTTTTCTATGACAAAACCTCCTCAAAATTCTCCGATTAAAAACACATAAAAATCTGCACTTTTTTGCATTTAAAATGAAACACTGAACTTTAGTTTCTGTAGCCACAATATAGATCAGTATCAGTTGAACACAATGTTTTATTTATTATATTTACAATTTTTAAGCTGAGAGCCTGAGCTCTACCCATTCTACTCATTATCCACATTTTTGATGATCTGATCTGGCCCCAGTCCCAGTTAGGTCAGATCATCGGGGTTCCAGTGTATATGTTTTTAGTTTTTCACAAAAAGTAAGAACTAAAGATTCTCGGTAAAAACACAGATTCTGCTTTTTTCCATGGCAAATGCATTTCTAGGATCTCTGGTGATTACATATATGTCACTTGCCTTCTTGCTTTAACACACTGATGCAGAGATTTCTGCCCAGGAATGTGTCAGGTTTCCCTTTTTGCAGGACAACAATCTTCTTCACAAAGGAGTGGTTTGCCACATTTGTATTAAGTGTTGTGGTCTGTCTTCTGCGAGGTGGATGATTTGTCTTTTCTGGCTTATGTGCCTTTATTGCCCATCAATAGTTTGGACAGGCACCTGCCACTCCTGTCTATCTAAAGTAATTACAGAGTCCCAATCTCTGCATCATCTTGGCACTGAACACAGTAAGAGGACATGAGATTTAGAGAAAAGCGGACTCCACTCCTGCCTTCCTGGGGTTCAGGAGCTGGGGCTCTTTAAATGTATTTCTCATCACAGCTCTCCTACTTGCTCAATCTTTCACACAGAAGGTGGGTTTCACACTAGGCTCTGAAGGTGCCCAGACTACAGCAGTCTGATTCTCCAGCAGGATGTTCCACCGCCTAGAGCCTAGCTCTGAAAAGGCCCCACCTCCGTGTTCCAGCATTCTCACTCTGGGAGGATCTAGTTTCACTGAGTGAATTGACAAAGCCTCCCCTGAAGTAATCTGATCGACTGGGCACCAGAGGACTTCTGGACCAGGGGGTTCATTTTAATTTTTAAATTGCTGCCTCCTTCCACAATGAGAGAGAGAGAGAGAGAGGAAGAGAGAGAGTGAGCACTCTTTCGATAGCTTAGTTAACACAGTACTGAGCCCTTTCACCGCCCCAGCGGGAAAACTCTAAACAGCCATCTTCTACAGAGCTCACAAATGTGAATGTAAGAGGCAAGGCTCAGGAACAGCTCCAGACGCCGAACAGCAAAGTTCCCCTGGAAGACAACATTGGAGAGATCTTGCTTCAGGCAGTCACACTCCTTCTCGGGGCTGCTCCGTGCGTATGGCGTGGCCTGAGCAATCTACGCCCCCAGAATATCAGCCCCGTTCCTCATGGTGATGGCCCATAATAGGTTTATGTTGAAGTCTTTTTTTATTTTTAACATAAGTAACCCCCCCACAAAAACTTTAAGCTAGAGTTAAGTGCAGGTCAGAACAACCCTCACCATTACACACACTGCAAACGTTCACACATAAAGGAATCACGAGCTACGTTTTAATAAACAATTCAGACGCTAAGCGTAGTAACCCACAGTTCACAGGCTTGTACTAATAAAGAAAAAAATTCTCATTAGCCAGCACCCAAATAACCTCAACTTTGTCATTTTAGTTCTGTTAAACTCATGTCTTGTAACTCCCTTTCTTTTAGTAGCGCACATGTAATAAGGTGGCCTGTCCCTTTAAGGGCCAGGAGGCTGTGGGTCAGCCAGCCCTTTCCAATTAGCCCTGCCCTGCTACATCTGCACTGGAAGTGGGATTTAAAGAGAGCTCTTATGGGAGTCCATGGGACTGCAAGTAGTGCTGGGCGTGCCAGCAGGACAGAAGCCTGAGAAGCTTCAGCTGTCAACCACATTGGGAGTGACCTATCTCCAGGCGTGAAAGTAAGTTAAAGGACTTACCAGTACGCCAGAGTCCTGAGCAGGGGGCGGGGCCTCAACTGGAAGAGGTGTGGCCTTTAAATACCCGGGCCCTTTAAATCAAGATTTAAAGACCCGGGGGCTCCGGCCGCAGCTACTTTAGTGGAGCGCCGGGCCCTTTAAATTGCCGATAGAGTCCGGGGGCTCCCAGCTGCTGCCGCTACCCTGGTACTCAGGTGGAAATTTAAAGGGCCTGAGGCTCCGCTGCGGTAGCAGCAGCCAGGAGCCCCTGGCCCTTTAAAACACCGCCGGAGCTCTGCCGCCGCTACCCCAGGACTCTGGCCTCTGCAGGGAGCCCCAGGCCCTTTAAATCGCCAGCCTGGGGAAGCCGGTCTGGTCTGGCACGGTATGCCAGACCGGACCAGCTTACTTTCATCTCTGCCTATCTCTGCCTCCTGTCACTGGTCTCTGAGTCTAGCAAACTATTTCTGCAGAGTCTCCTCCCACCCTGTGGGGTTGGCCTTCAAATGGTTCTGTCCCTCCGTTCTGTGATGGCCTTTGTGTCTCTGCTGGCTCTCTCTGGGTGTTGTTTGCTGGCTCGTTTCCTGTTCCTTTGCATCACTTGTCCCTCTGGCGTAGCCAGCTCACATGATGTGGGTGCTACTAAGGGTGACCAGACAGCAAGTATGAAAAATTGGGATGGGGGTGAGGGGTAATAGGAGCCTATATAAGAAAAAGCCCCAAATATTGGGACTGTCCCTATACAATTGGGACATCTGGTCACCCTAGTGCTACTTCACCCCTCATAACTCAGTCCTATAGTCCACTCATTCAGATGTCTCTCTAATGCAGGGGTCAGCAACCTTTGGCATGTGGCCCATCAGGGTAATCCACTGGTGGCCAAGAGACATTTTGTTTATATTGACCAGCCACAGGCATGGCCCCCTGCAGCTCCCAGTGGCCGTGGTTCGCCATTCCCATTCGCCATTCTATGGGAGCTGGGGGAAGCGGTGCGGGCCTCAGGTATGTTTCTGCAGGATAGGAGGTGTCCAGATGCTTTTGAATGGATAATTGTGAAATGGATTTCAAAGCTTGTTTCATTGTCTGCATAAATCTTTCAGCTAATCCACTGGTGGATGGATGATATGGTGCTGCAGTGATGGGGTGTATCCCATCTGCCTTCATAAAATTTTGAAAGTCCTGAGAGATGAACTGCAGTCTGTTGTTGCTCACAAGTTGTTCTGGCAGACCGAAACGACTCTCTGCAGTAGTGGATTGCATTATAGAGACTTCTGGCCATTTAGAATGGGCATCTACTACCACCAAGAACATGCTTCCTTCAAGGGGGCCAGCGAAGTCAACGTGACTACGTTGCTACGAGTTTTCAGGCCAGTCCCATGGGTGTAGGGGTGCCCACTGGGGTGCATTCCTCACACCCTGACATGATATACAAGCTCTTGCCTTCTCTTCAATAGCACTGTCCAATCCAGGCCACCAAAAATAGCTTTGTGCAATTTCCTTCATGTGCACTATTCCACAGTGACCAGAATGTAGCTGTTCTAACATCTGTGATCTCAGTGGTGGTGGGATAATGACACGTTTCCCCCACAACAAACAACCAGATTGGATTGATAACTCCATCCTCCTGGACATGTAGGTAGCAAGGTCAAGTGAGACCGGAGAGGTTTGTCGAGATGTTCCATGCATCACCAGGTCCATAACTTGGGACAATACTGGGTCAACTAGAGTTGCCTTCTTTACCTGAGTAGTGGTGATGGTTTACCTGTTCAAAGTAAAAGATTTCCTTCTGGGCAATATCTTGACATTTGACTGGCAAAGGTAGCCTTGAGAGACCATTCGCATTGCTGTGCAGAGTGGATTTCTGATATTTGATTTCATATGTGTGCGCGGAAAGCAACAATGCCCAACATTGCATACGACTAGCAGCTAATGGCGGAATGCCTGTGTGGGGTCCAAAAATTGAAGTCAGGGGTTGATGGTCTGTGAGAGGAGTAAACTTCCGTCTGAACAGGTACTGATGAAACTTCCGAATTCCAAAAACGATTCCCAATGCCTCACGTTTGATTTGGGCATAGTTAGTTTTTGCTTTGCTTAGAGTGTGTGAAGCAAAAGCAATAGGTCTCTCTTCTCCCAAAGGCATAATGTGTGACACAACTGCTCCCACTCCATAAGGGGATGCATTGCAGGCCAACTGTAGGGGTAAGGACGGATCAAAGTGCGTCAGAACTTCAGAATTTAGCAGTGCATCCTTAGCTTTGTTAAATGCAACATCACAGGCTTCAGTCCACTTCCAGGCCATGTTCTGCTCAAGGAGTTCGTGAAGTGGTTTTAGCTGTGTGGTTAATTGTGAGATGAACTTTCCATAATAGTTCAATAGTCCTAGAAATGAGTGAAGCTGGTTAACATTTTGAGGACGGGGAGCCTCCACAATAGCCTTAACGTTTGCAGGGGCCTTATGAAGACCTGTAGCATATTCAACAGAGGACTGGAAGAATTCACACTTGTCTTTGTGGACTTGTAGGCCATACTCTTCCAGTCTTTTTAGGGTAGCTTCTAAATTCTTTAGGTGATCCTCCTCATTCCTTCCAGTGACCAGGATGTCATCCAGATAGCACTGGACTCCTGGCAAGCCACACAAGATCTGGTCCATAGCCCTCTGGAACAGGGCAGGAGCAAACGTTATTCCAAAGGGTAGGCGACAGTATCGATAAAGCCACTTATGCATCACAATAGTCAACAGCTCTTGGGACTTTTCATCGACATGCATCTGTAAATACGCTTGACTCGGCTCAATCTTACTGAACTTTTGTCCCCCAGCCAGGCCCGCAAACGGGTCATCGATGCGGGGAAGCGGGTATTGCTCTGCACACTACACTGGGTTGACAGTGACTTTAAAATCACCGCAAATCTGAAGGGAGCCATCTTTCTTCACTGTTGGAAGAATTGGAGTTGCCCATGGGCTAAGGGTAACTGGTATTAGGAATCCATTTGTGACCAGTTGCTCCAGGTCCACTTCAACCTTCAGCCTGATGGCATATGGCACAGTTCTGGCTTTCAGATATTTTGGTTGACTGTCAGGTTTAATGTTCAATGTTACAGTGATTCCCTTCATACTTCCCAGATCCTCTCCAAAAACAGCAGCATGTTTCCTTAGTATAGCAGGCAGACTGGTTTCTTCTTTAGTCATTCAGTGAACTTCTGCCCACTTCAACGGGATCTTCCTAAGTCAAGGCCTACCCATTAAGGCTGGGTAATTACCTCTCACCCCAAACAGTGGCAATTTAGCAGTCTATCCATTGAGCTCCACCTTAACATCAATAGTGCCCAACATGGGCACAGCTTCTCCTGTATATGTTTTCAGAACTGTTTTTGTTGCTTTAAGCGGAAGATGCTGTAGCTTTTTTTAAACACAGTCTCGGGGACCAACAAGATGCCTGCACCGGTATCCATGCGTATAGGTTTGCCGTCCAACAATGGGGTTACCCAGTATTCATGTAAGCCCACTGCCAAAGACAAAACGTGGAGTGGCTCTTCTTCTTCTGATGAGGTGTCTCCTTGGTCATCCTGGGTCTGCTCTAGGATATGCAGATTTCCCTTTTTGGTCGGCCAGACCACAAGCCTCTTTCTTTTGTTTACAGGCACACTCAGTGTGTCCCTTTTTGCCACAGTGTCGACACATCAAGGCCTTACACCAGCATTCTGATGCATGGTGACCCGGCTTACCGCAGCGGTAACATTTCTGACTCCCCACACTTTTGTGGGGAGGTTCTTGTGACACCTTATGCACCCTAGGGGATGCACCGATGGATTGCGCCTCCTTTGTTGCCAGTTCCATAGAGACCGCAATGTCAACAGCCTTCTGTAAGGTAAGCTGAGCCTCTGTCAACAGGCGCTTCCATATAGCTTCACTGTGCAGGCCACACACTAACCTGTCACGTAGGGCATCATTTAGTATCTCCTTAAATTCACAGTGTTTTGCAAGCTTTTGCAAAGTTGCTACAAATTGTACAACCGTTTTGTCTTCTTTCTGGTCTCTTTTGTGGAATCTATATCTTTCAGCAATTACCAATGGTTTTGCAGAAAAATGGGACCCCAGGATTTCCACAATGTCACTGTAAGATTTAGTCTCTGGCTAAGCAGGGTGTAGTAAGCTGCGTAGCAGGGAGTAGGTGTTAACTCCTACAACACTTAAGAATATTGGCACCTTCTTCTCTTCTGTAATGTCATTTGCGATAACAAAAAGCTCAAAACGCTCAGTATATACATGCCATTGCACTATAGTCTCCTCAAAAGGTTCCAGTGTAGCCATGATTTTAGTTTCAGTTTGCACAGTTAATGCAAACAAGCCAGTTCTCACCCCCTTCCAGCAGCAAAAAGGTATCGGTTATTTTTGTACCTTAACTTCTACTTCCTTCTGTTGCGGGGCAGCACAGAAATCCCATCCTTGTCACCACGTTGTTATATCCTTGGGGGCAAGAGTTTTAGGAAGAAATCACTGGAGACACAGTGAGCTGTAAACCCTGAAAGTAGCCATCTATTGCCACCCACTGAACTAACCAAAAACCAGCCAAAACTGGCTGGGCTATCTCCTAATAATCTAACTCAGTTGCCATAGCAACACAAGATTCTATTACCACAACAACCAAATACACAAGTGCCATGGAAATGAGAGGCTCCATGTCCCACTCTGAATCCTGAGTCACCCAACGCTCCTAGGTGCTGCCGCACTCCCTGGCTTGAAGTAGTTTCCTTTAGATCCAGGGTTTACAGTTTGGTTCAATGGCTCTAGTCTCAGCTCTCCCACTATACAAATTGTTCCAGTGCCCCTGCCAACCTTCTATGTAGAGCTGAATGAAATTATTTTGACAAATAGTAAATTTTTCAGGGCACTGAAACTATTTACAAATTCAGCTCAAATGTGGCAAAGAGTTTGGGCAATCCGCCCCTCCCCCCCCAAAAACCCCCCCAAGTGTCAAAATGGTTCATTTTGGGGGGAAAATTGACATGAACCATTTTGAAGATTTTGGTTCAAAGTAACATTCAAAACAAAATGTCATGTCGATAAGACATTTCATTTCAAAAGGACTGTACCTTGGGCATGAAGAAGCACTGAATGTTGGTGTGCTAGCAGATCCCATGAGGTACTCTAACAGGACTGGTATCACTATATTATAAAATTTCGTGGACCACAGCACTGGTGGAACGGAGGTTTGCCTGCATCACGGGGTGACCTGTCCTTGCCAATCACCTTATCGATTTCCTCATGGACTCTTCCTGGAAATACTGGGACACTTTACCTGGAAAGGAAAATAACCAAGTAGATGTAGCAAAGAACTTGGAGCCCAGAATTAAAAGGGGGCTCTCCTGTGTGTCTGCTCCTCAGTCGTCTAAAGGCTCATTAGATAAACTCATAGTAAAAGAAATAAGCTCCTATGAAGAGAGCACATCTGCCTGCCTGGACTGGACCCTGGGTACCTCTCACCCTGCGGCCAGTGCATTGTCAATAAGTCACAGGTGCAACCCCTATTGGTGTGAGGGTGCGTGAGATAATAGTTCTGTTCCCATAAAGCACCCTTTCCCCTTCAGGAATCCCTCCCTTCTTCAAACCTCGTCTTACAGCAGCCTTTCCCTGGGCCAAGCCATGGTGGGGGAGGGGACTGAATGTGCCCCCCCCCCTTAGATCTTATGAATGTTACTCCTTCAGTTGGGCAGATGGGGGGGGCCCTAAAGCGACAACGCCTCTCTCACACAGGGGCTGAGTGCAGTGAACCCAGAACCCTGCACAACAGTGGGTTAAACTGCTGCCAGAGCCAGACCAGCTTATCCATATGTACAGCTCATCCCAACGGGCATCCCTGCATCCAATAGCTATTTCGGTAGCTGTTAGAATTTACTAGTAGTGAGGGAACGGCATCTATTCGGAAGGGACCGTATCATAATCCTCCATGTTTTGCACTGGCTGGTCTTTCTATCCAAGAACCAGCTCCTGTATATTCAATGTAAATAAATTTCCAATAGTTAAACCCAGCTAAGATTTCTCAAATCATGATTTGTGCTTGAATTTTATTTATTTTATTTCACTTCTTAATAGGTATTTGTGACAAAGCGGGACTGTTCTTAATGTTTCCAGTGAATATTGTGGGGGAGCCTCAGTTTCCCCAGGCAGTTCTTAAGTATCTAGGTGGTGGGATAAGGGTGTATGATCGTTGCAGAGCCCTAGAGGGCAGGTGTATGCAGGGGTCTGGATACAGAGAATGGCCAACACCCTGTTTCCTGGCAACTGATGGCCTGGCCCTTCCCCCCCTGCAAGGTGAGAGCTAAAGGGTTGGAAAACAAAGGAATCAGGTGCCCTCCTGGCCTGGGAAAGGGACAAAGCCCAGAGGAGGAGGGGCTGGAGAGGGAGTCAGTTTGGGGCTGGCTGGGGACATGGAGTGAAGTGCAGACGTGGTTATCTGGCTCACTGCCCCCCAAAATAGACCCAGCTGAGGGGTCCCGTTCTCTGCACCTACAAGCTCTGTTTTAGACCATGTTCCTGTCGTCTAATAAATCTCTGTTTTACTGGCTGGCTGAGAGTCACGTCTGACTGCAAAGTTGGGGTGCAGGACCCTCTGGCTTCCCCAGGACCCCGCCTGGGTGGACTCGCTGTGAGAAGCGCACGGAGGGGCAGAAGATGCTGAATGCTCCAAGGTCAGACCCAGGAAGGTGGAAGTTGTGTGAGCTGTGTGTCCTGAAGACAGTCTGCTCATGGAAAGGAGACTTCCCCAGAGTCCTGACGGGCTTAGTAGGGAGCCGTTCCAGAGCATGGCCCGGGGACTCCGTGACAGTACTTCAATGGGGATTATCACCGTAATAGCTTAGGGTGGGACTCACAAGGGGCACTTAACTGCCACTTGTGGTGCCTAAGTCCAACACTTAGATTCTGAATAGCCCTGCTCAGCTGCCTTCCAGCCCTGTAGGTGCCGATGTTCCCTTTGCACCTACGTTTCTACCGGTAAAATCCCCTACACACCAACACATCAGAGCAGCTAGGCATGTAACTCACATGTAAGCCCCAGCAGGATTCACAAACTGGGCATTCTCCTACCTATCTTGCCTGTGGGCCCTGGTAGCAGCGTTGTCTGTTCAGTCAGCAAGCCTAGTGGTCAGGGCCTGCTGCTCCAGTTTCTTAGTTCAATGTGTCCTGAATCCCTAGGTTGGCTTCCTTGTTAGTAATCCCCTAGCCCTGCCTGTCTCAGGGCTAGGTGCAGGGAGACCCAGTCCCTCACGTTCCACTGAGTCCTGGACCAGGGCCCTGAAGGTGTGGGATGCCCTACATTTGGCCCCCCTACTGCTCACCTTTCCCTGAATCCTTCCTAACACATACGATGGCTTAGTTTGGGGATTCGCTGCTGTTTCATTATAGTTCTTCGCTTCAGACCCTACAGTCTTAGACTGATGCAGCCAATCCTCCGGTGCCCCTGCCCATGGTTCTCCCTCCCCTGAGGTGATGTCTAAAAAGATCAGGGTGGAGGGGAAGGGAGCGGGGAAGAAAGACTCACAGCCAGACTTTCTTCATAAGGGCTTCTTCCGCAGTGCTCCTCCAGGAAATGGCTTCTCTCCTCCAGGGGTGGCAGGTTAGTATAATTTTTGGTGATGCCCAGAATGGGTCCAAGTCCCGCTGCCCCCTCCCACACCTGCCTAAGGCTCTGGGAGAGAGTTTGGGTGCGGGGGGTGGGGTGGGGTGCAGGCTCTGGGGGGGAGTTTGGGTGTGGAAGGAGTGTGGGCCCTCAGAGGGAGGTGTGCCCACTTCATAACACCTGTATACAACCAATTATATACTTTAAAGGGTGTAAAATAATCAAGTATTGTGCTAAACACGATCATACCCCAAACTGATCGCCAAATTTAAATTGAGTGTTTTCCCCCTCAGGTCAGGGCTCTGGGGTGGGGTTGGGGATGAGGGGTTCACACTGAGGAGGGGGCTCAGGGCTGGGACTCAGGGTTGGGGTGCTGGCGGCGCAGGCTCTGGGGTGGGGCAGGGCCGGGGACGAGGCGAGGGGGGGTGGGGAGCTGCCGCAGGGCTGGGGGAGGGGGCGGGCACAAGGTGGAAGTTTCGCCTAGGGCGCGAAACATCCTTGCACCGGCCCTGGGTGTGCAGTTGTTGTAGAGCTCAAGAGGGCCAGTGTGGTGCTGTCTACAGAGAGAATGGCTGACACTCTGTCTCCTGGCAACTGATGGCCTGGGCCCCTCCCCTGCAAGGTGCCAACTGAAAGTGTTGGAGAACAAAAAGATCAGGTGGCCTCCTTCTCCAGAAAAGACACAAAAGTCAGAGGAGGGGCTGAGGCAATGTCAGTTTGGAGCTGGCTGGGGAAACGGGGAGAGGCCCAGAACTTGGGTCTGGGCTCCCCACCCCCCAAGTTGGAACTGACTGAGGGGTCCTGTTTTCTGTACCTACAACAAGCTCTGTTTTATACTGTGTTCCTTCTGTTTTACCAGCTGGCTGAGAGTCATGTCTGACAGTGGAGTTGGGGTGCAGGGCCGCCTGGCTTCCCCAGGAGCCCCGCCCGGGTGGACTCGCTGCAGGAGGTGCATAGTGTGGCAGACAGCATCACACTGGCTCTCTAGGGCTCTACAACAATCACACACCCTTATCCCACCACCTAGATCCTTAAGAAATGCATAGGGGAAACTGAGGCACCCACACAGTATTCAGAGAAAACATTAAGAACATTCCCACTTTGTCACAACAGGGACAACAAAATATAATATATGGGAGCAGGCGAGCGCTGCTTCTGACTTTCCACTTTTAATTGACCCTTGAAATCTTGTGGTGCCGGCGCATTGTAGCTTCATGTTATCCCAGCAATAAATTCTTGATTTGTAGGACCACTAACAATCAACAACCCTAACCCTGACCCTATATTTGTTTTAATTTTAGAAAGTATTTGCTTTTGAGGGTTGGTGATTAAAGAGTGCTTGGTTGTTTCCGTATTCAAAAGAGTATTAATAACATTGATATTCTTAGTTAAATACTTTTTTCTTACGATAGTGATATTGTGCAATAAAGGGAAACTGTTAAACGCTTACAGTTTCCAGTCCATTTTTACATTATTTAATAAAATATATATTGGCTTACAGGGTGGGAGGGTCGGTGGGGGGACGGGGGGACTAGACCCATTCTGGGCACCACCAAAAATTATACAAACCTGCTGCCCCGGTTAAGGACAGCTACTTTATTCAGTTGTGTCTGTCCCATGGATGACTGGGGTTAATTTTTAAGTCTTCTGAAGCTGGAGAATGAGTTCAGGATTATACGGGCACAGTGAGAGGAATTCTTATAAATTTGCAGTACTGTGGAAACATAGTGCTTCCAGAGTACTGCAAATGACTCCAAGATCTCTTTCTTGATGGGTAACAGCTAATTTAGGCACCATCATTTGGTATGTATAATTTGGATTATATTTGCCATGTGCATTACTTTGCATTTAATATTGAATTTCATCTGCCATTTTGTTGCCAAGTCACCCAGTTTTGTGGGATCCCTTTGTAACTCTTTGCAGTCTGTTTTGGACTTAACTATCTTGAGTAATTTTGTATCATCTGCAAACTTTGCCACCTCACTGTTTACCCCTTTTTGCAGATCATTTATTAATATGTTGAGCAGCACTGGTCCCCGTACAGACCCCAGGGGGACAATACCATTTACTTCTCTCCATTCTGAAAATGGACCATTTATTCCAACCCTTTGTTTCCTATCATGTAACTTATGTGCCTGGGAATGCTTTCAGGCTCATCTCACCATCCTTAATTTAATTTGATGACAAGCCTTTTTTATCTGAAGTAACCTTCCTCTGTTGCAGCACAGAACTCATCACATCCCACACTCAAGCTCTGGCTCCTCGGTGCTCATCACCCACTATTTTTTTTCTATGGGTGCTTGAGCCCCGGAGCACCCATGGAGTCGACGCCTATGTTCTGAACAGTGCTGAGCACGGAGATGGTGCCCAGTGAATAATACAAATCCTGATAGTAATCGTTGACTTTATGGACTCTGTGGATGCAATTTCTGTTCTTTGTTCTGGAATTGGCCTGGATACAGAAAACCAGTGGTGAGCTGGAGCCTGTTTGCGCGAACCGGTTGTTAAATTTTGAAGCAGTTTTAGAAACAGTTGTTAACCTGCTTCCCTGCAGGGGACGCTGAGGCTTTGATGGGCTCTGGCCGGGAAGTGATGTAATTCCTCCTCCGGCCGCCGGGGGTGCTGCGCTGCGGGAGCCATGTGGGCTGCTGTCTGGCCCTGGGCACGAGCCCTGTTGCTGCTGCTGCTCCCCTGGCCCTGGGGCTCCCGATGCTGCCTGGTGGGTCCCCGGCTGCTCTGCTGGGCCTAAGCTGCGTCCTGCTGCTCTTCCCATGAGTACCCACCACCCTGCCTGCAGCCAGCCCCTGCCTCCAGCCACCCCCTGCCGCACCCCCTGACCTGCCTCCAGCCACCACTGCACCCCCTGCCCGCAGCCAGCCCCCGTCTCCAGCCACCCCCTGCCCTGGCTCCAGCCACCCCCTACCATGCCTCCAGCCACCCCCTGCTGCACCCTCTGCCCTGACTCCAGGCCCTGCCGCACCACCTGCCCTGCCCGCAGCCAGCCCATGTCTCCAGCCACCCCCACACCCCCTGCCTGCAGCCACCGCCTACCCTGCCTCCAGCCACCCCCGCCGCACTCCCTGCCCTGCCTCCAGCCACGCCCGCACCTCCTGCCTGCAGCCAGCCCCCGTCTCCAGTCACCCCCTGCCCTGTCTCCAGCCACCCGTGCACCCCGTGCCCACAGCCAGCCCCTGCCGCACCCCCTGCCCTGAGGTGGATAGGAAAAAACAAGAGGAAACAGGCTACCTTGCATAATGACTTAGCCACTCCCAGTCTCTATTTAAGCCTAAATTAATAGTATCCAATTTGCAAATGAATTCCAATTCAGCAGTTTCTCGCTGGAGTCTGGATTTGAAGTTTTTTTGTTTTAAGATAGCGACCTTCATGTCTGTGAAATCCTGGGCGCCCCATCATCTCAGGCATTGGTACCCTGACAGCAGGATTGTCTGGCTATGTAGACTCCCTCCTCAGGCCCTACGTTACCAGCACTCCCAGCTACCTTTGAGACACCACTGACTTCCTGAGGAAACTTCAATCCATCGGTGATCTTCCTGATAACACCATCCTGGCCACTATGGATGTAGAAGCCCTCTACACCAACATTCCACACAAAGATGGACTACAAGCCGTCAAGAACACTATCCCCGATAATGTCACGGCTAACCTGGTGGCTGAACTTTGTGACTTTGTCCTTACCCATAACTACTTCACATTTGGGGACAATGTATACCTTCAGATCAGCGGCACTGCTATGGGTACCCGCATGGCCCCACAGTATGCCAACATTTTTATGGCTGATTTAGAACAACGCTTCCTCAGCTCTCGTCCCCTAAAGCCCCTACTCTACTTGCGCTATATTGATGACATCTTCATCATCTGGACCCATGGAAAAGAAGCCCTTGAGGAATTCCACCATGATTTCAACAATTTCCATCCCACCACCAACCTCAGCCTGGTCCAGTCCACACAAGAGATCCACTTCCTGGACACTACAGTGCTAATAAACAATGGTCACATAAACACCACCCTATACCAGAAACCTACTGACCGCTATTCCTACCTGCATGCCTCCAGCTTTCACCCTGACCACACCACACGATCCATCGTCTACAGCCAAGCTCTGTGATACAACCGCATTTGCTCCAACCCCTCAGACAGAGACAAACACCTACAAGATCTCTGTCAAGCTTTCTTACAACTACAATACCCACCTGCAGAAGTAAAGAAACAGATTGATAGAGCCAGAAGAGTTCCCAGAAGTTACCTACTACAGGACAGGCCTAACAAAGAAAATAACAGAACGCCACTAGCCGTCACCTTCAGCCCCCAACTAAAACCCCTCCAACACATTATTAAGGATCTACAACCTATCCTAAAGGATGACCCAACACTCTCACAAATCTTGGGAGACAGGCCAGTCCTTGCCTACAGACAGCCCCGCAACCTGAAGCAAATACTCACCAACAATCACATACCACACAACAGAACCACTAACCCAGGAACTTATCCTTGCAACAAAGCCCGTTGCCAATTGTGCCCACATATCTATTCAGGGGACACCATCACAGGGCCTAATAACATCAGCCACACTATCAGAGGCTCGTTCACCTGCACATCCACCAATGTGATATATGCCATCATGTGCCAGCAATGCCCCTCTGCCATGTACATTGGTCAAACTGGACAGTCTCTACGTAAAAGAATAAATGGACACAAATCAGACGTCAAGAATTATACCATTCATAAACCAGTCAGAGAACACTTCAATCTCTCTGGTCACGCAATCACAGACATGAAGGTCGCTATCTTAAAACAAAAAAACTTCAAATCCAGACTCCAGTGAGAAACTGCTGAATTGGAATTCATTTGCAAATTGGATACTATTAATTTAGGCTTAAATAGAGACTGGGAGTGGCTAAGTCATTATGCAAGGTAGCCTGTTTCCTCTTGTTTTTTCCTACCCCCCCCCCCAGATGTTCTGGTTTAACTTGGATTTAAACTTGAAGAGTGGTCAGTTTGGATGAGCTATTACCAGCAGGAGAGTGAGTTTGTGTGTGTATGGGGGTGGGGGGGATGTGAGAAAACCTGGATTTGTGCAGGAAATAGCCCAACTTGATTGTCATGCACATTGTGTAAAGAGTTGTCACTTTGGATGGGCTATCACCAGCAGGAGAGTGAATTTGTGTGGGGGGGTGGAGGGAGAGAAAACCTGGATTTGTGCTGGAAATGGCCCACCTGATGATCACTTTAGATAAGCTATTACCAGCAGGACAGTGGGGTGGGAGGAGGTATTGTTTCATATTCTCTGTGTATATATAAAGTCTGCTGCAGTTTCCACGGTATGCATCCGATGAAGTGAGCTGTAGCTCACGAAAGCTTATGCTCAAATAAATTGGTTAGTCGCTAAGGTGCCACAAGTACTCCTTTTCTTTTTGCGACTACAGACTAACACGGCTGTTACTCTGAAACCCCTCTCATCTGACTCTCATTCTCTCTCTTTCTTTCTTCATCCTTCCTGACCTCTGTGCTGCTTTTCATGCTGTCAACCATGACATCCTTCCCAAGTGCCTGGGACCGTTTCCTGGAGTCTCAGAGAACTGGCTGCCTTGGTTTTGCTCCCATCTATCAGAGTTCTCTTTTTTTGCAGCATGCAGCAGAGTGAAAGAGGCTGGTCTGCTGGATAGGGAGCTACCCCTGAAAGACCTGGGCTCTGCTCCCCCCATGGATTTCTTGTGTGACCTCAGGCCAGTGCGTTAGGGACAGAGTTTCAAAACCTTTTAGGCATCCAAGGATGCAGCTGGGCATCTAGTGGGGCTTACAAAGCACCTAACCTTCCCACTAGGTGCCTAAATAGCTTTGAAAATCTAGCCTTTAGTCTGTGTGTGCCTCAGTACCCCATCTGTACAATGGGGATAAGAGCACTGCTCTACCTCACTGAGTGGCTGTGAGGAGAACTAGGTTAGATATTCTGAGGGGCCACATAAGTACCACATGTACAGTGGGAACCTCTCTGTACACTGCTATACCTTCCCTGGGTTTTGGCCCCTTCACCTGTGCCCCCAAATCTCCCCCTTTTCTGAATGAAACCTTGGCTCAGACGACTTGGTTGTATTTCTTGAGTCCCCTGTGTTCTCTCCAAAAAAACTCTCCCTCCCTCCCCCCACCCCCAACAGAGGGACTCCTGTTTTACAAGCTTGACTGCCAGCTCCTTAATTTAATCACCAGCCCTTTTTTATCTTGATCACTCTGCCTCTGTTTGTAAACAAAATATTCACTCCCTGCCTCAGGGGCACCTCTCCTCTGCACTAATGCTGTGCTGTAGTTAAGAGCTCCACCTGGGAGCACACCTCCTGTACGAAACTCAGGGAGAGAGGGAGTCCCCTGCGCCCTCCTGAATGGCACCCCTGCCCTTTCTTTCTGATACAGACCTCACACTTAATACTTAAATAGAGAGAGAGGTTGACTGTATAGTGCAGTGATTCAGGCACTTACCTCAGATATGGGAGTCCCAAGTTCAAGGCCCTGGTCTAATGAATATTTAAGTATTTATACAAAATGGAATATCTTCAATGGGAGAGATTAAGAAAAACCCACTCCATGGTACCCCCTCTCCCAGTGATTATGGTACTCGCCTAGGAGACCTAGGTTCAAGTCTCTGGCCCTCTGAGGCAGTGTAGAAATTTGAACCTGGGTCTTCTACATCCTAAGTGAGTGCTGTAACCACTGGGTTATTGGACATAAGAGCTTCTCCTCCTCCAGCTGTGTTTTATGTGGGGCCTGACCCAGTAAACATGCTCTAAGGCAGCCTCTGAGTACACCTCCGGGACAGGCCCCACAGGCAAGATAGCCGGGGGAATGCCTAGTTTGTGAATCCTGCTAGGGCTTAAGCATGAGTTGCTTCTCACTTGCAATGCTGGAATGCCTGACTTCATGGGGTCTTTGGGTGGCTGTGAAGATCCCCTACAAGACAGACATATATACAGCAACACACTCTAAAAATCTGATTGGACATTTATTTCTAATACATATCACCAATGGGCCAGAACTGGTGGGGGAAAAAGATGCTACTGAATTGAATGTGTAACATATGTAGTACACAAGTGCCCTAGATATGTGGCTGCAGCCTGCCTGCTTGACACCAGTGGATTGCATGCTCATGGATCTAGCTGGAAGGAAAATCTTGTCTTGTGAGTGTCTGTCCTAAATGGACACAAATCAGATGTCAAGAATTATAACATTCATAAACCAGTCGGAGAACACTTCAATCTCTCTGGTCACGCGATTACAGACATGAAAGTTGCGATATTACAACAAAAAACCTTCAAATCCAGACTCCAGCGAGAGACTGTTGAATTGGAATTCATTTGCAAATTGGATACAATTAACTTAGGCTTGAATAGAGACTGGGAATGGCTAAGTCATTATGCAAGGTAACCTATTTCCCCTTGTTTTTTCCTACCCCGCCCCCCCCCCCCTCAGACGTTCTTGTTAAACCCTGGATTTGTGCTGGAAATGGCCCACCTTGATTATCATACACATTGTAAGGAGAGTGGTCACTTTAGATAAGCTGTTACCAGCCGGAGAGTGGGTTTGTGTGTGTGTGGGGGGGGAGAAAACCTGGATTTGTGCTGGAAATGGCCCAACTTGATTATCATACACATTGTAAGGAGAGTGATCACTTTAGATAAGCTATTACCAGCAGGAGAGTGGGGTGGGGGGAGGTATTTTTTCATGCTTTGTGTGTATAAAAAGATCTTCTACACTTTCCACAGTATGCATCCGATGAAGTGAGCTGTAGCTCACAAAAGCTTATGCTCAAATAAATTGGTTAGTCTCTAAGGTGCCACAAGTACTCCTTTTCTTTTTGCGAATACAGACTAACATGGCTGTTACTCTGAAACCTGTCCTAATTACCACTTCCTTGCTGGATAAACCACTTCATTATGGGTTAATGTCTACACAAGGAATGTAGATCAAGTGGGGATAGCTTCCCAAGCAGCATGATTTCACACCTTATTCTATCACTTTGGGAAGCTATCTCCCATGCGACCTACATCTCTCCATAGGCATTACTTACCATCACTGCTACATTTATGGTTTACTCCCTTGCTTGAAAATGTGGAGAAAAATATGCTCACTACATGTATTCTCGGTGTCACATATATAATGCCTCCAAATTGCTGTGCGCAGAGAGCAGGAAGATGGCAGTGATAGAACCAAGCCAGGGGGCAGAAGAGACATGTGTAGAATTCTTGGTAAGCAGACATGAGATTTTAATCCAAACCACATTGAACAACGTCAGTTCAAAGGTAGGATACCAAAGAGTCAGATGCCACAATGAACGTTACACCAAACCTCACATGCCACCAGTTAGTGAATTATTATACATCATTATTATTATACATTATACAGGGGGATTCCTGTCAAACTCTGTGCACCTCTGCCAGTTGGCATCAGGAGGTGCCTCTCTCCCTCATGTTACATACTACAATGCTGGAAATAGAGCTATGCCCTTTTCCTTTTACAGAGGTTGGGCCACCTTTCACGACTACTCCTCTGCAGTTTGTATTGTCTGGGCAGAGGAGGGACTACAGAGCAATTCTGGCCAAGGAGCTCCAAGCTGTGACAGTAGCAAGAGAGGGGCGGGTGTCTGAGAAATAAACCGGGAGGGAGAGAAGAGGAATGGGTGGAGGAAACTGGGGAGGCAGAAACAGCAAAGAGTGAGAGAACAGGAGCAGGAAAAAGAGGCCCGGGGGAGAGGTGAAGGCACAGGGAGGAGAGCAAAGAGAGATCATGGAGCTGCTCCTGTGGCTCTGGTCCCAGCTTCGATCCTGCGGGAACAACCTCCCAGCCCTGGGCATAGCCCTCACAGTCTTAGCTCTGCTGTTTGATTTCCTGAAGCGCAGGAAGCGCTGGAGTCGCTACCCACCAGGGCCGAGCTCTCTGCCCTTCCTTGGGACCATGCTGCAGATCGACTTCCACAACCCGCACGTCTCCTTTACCCAGGTCAGTGCCAGAGGGGCTGGAGAGCCCAGCGTGCTGGGGAGCGGGGCTGGTGTGGGCTGGTGGTTCGTTAATGTAGCTGGTGCGGGCTGGATGAGTTATTTTACCGGCCTGGGGCTTTTCCAACACAGTAGCCATCAGTCCCCCTAGGGGAGGAGGGGCTCTAATGCTCTCTGATTACAGTTGAACCTCAAAGATAGGAACACCAGAGTTGTGGACTTACCGGTCAACCGGATACCCTCTGGAACTGGAAGTCCTCAATGAATCAGGCAGGCAGCAGTGCAGACACCCCCCCCCTCCAAAAAAGCAAATACCTTACTGCCTGGGGCTCAGGGCTTCAGCCAAGGGGGTTGGGGCTGTAGCTGCAGGGTGGGGGAATCAGGGCTGGGGGGACTCGGGGCTTCTGACCCTTGGGAGCACCGGGGCTCAGGGCTTTAGACATGGGAGGGATGGGGCTGCTAGCTCTGTTCCCAGCTTCAGCCCTGGGGGAGGGTGGGGGGGGCGCCAGGGCTCAGGGCTTTAGCTAGCAGCGGAGCACCGGTTTCAGCCCCAGCGCTCTCACTGTAGCTAAAGTCCCAAGCCCTGGTGCCCCCTGCTGAAGCTGGGAACGGAGCCATGGGGAGACCAAGCGCCCCCTGCGGGCTGGGGCAGAAGCCAGGAGCAGAGACATGGGGCTGAAGCCCCTCCCCCCAGGTCTAAAGCCCTGAGCCCTGGTGCTCCTGCTGGGCAGAAGCCCTGAGCGCTCTGCCCGCCCTGGACCTCGACTCGAGGGTCAGAAGCTCCAACTCTCCCTGCCCCCGCCCTGACTCCACCGCCCACCCTGCAGCTGCAACCCCAACCCCAACGCCCCCTGTGGTTGATGTCGCTAACCTCTTCTTCAGAGTTACAGATGGACAATCTCCATTCCCAAGGTGTCCCTAACTGCAAGGTTCTCCTGTATCTGCTTTGGCTTTGCTCTGGCTCTAGAATCCAGAGGGCAACATTCCACTCCCGAGTCCAGGCGAATTCTCTGCAAATGTGATAGCACTGGAGGAGAGTGATACTTACACACACAGACTCTCTCTCTCTCTCTTTAGCTTCTCCCTGTCATTTCAGTTGGAGAAGTAGTGTACTGGGCTGTTGCACAATAGCACTGTTAAACAGCTGCTGCATTCCGCCTCCGAGATGGCTGCACTTCAGTGGTCCCTTTATGTACCATCTGTATCCTCTGGGATGAAAAGGGCTAGTGAAAGATTTATTGTATATGAAAATGCATTTGTCTCTGCTCAGATCCATTCATTCAAAAGTTTCTCTGGTTTTGGGATGTGGCTGCATGGACGACAGTCTTCCTTGTAGAAATTATTAAGAATCTCAGCAAAAGTGAACAAAACCGTAATCTCCAGGATATGCTTTTATGTAATCTCCAGGAAACTTTAGCATGTGCTTGTTGGCTGTGTCTGCGCTAACAAGAGCACACACAACCTCTGCAGGGTTAGTTGTTGCAAGTGAATGCTTTGTCCTGTCTGGGAAACTACTGATACAGCTTGTGACAACTAAATCATATTATATGTTGTGACTGTAGTTGCCAAATGCCAGAGGCCCCTTTTCTAGGCTGGTACCTTTCAACATTCCAGTCAAGAGAAACTGGGTCTGGTTCTTGTTTTTACCATGCAGTAGAAAGAGCTTTTGAGTTTCCAGATCAAATCAGATTATGACAATGCTAGCAACAACTCTTTTGACCTGTAGCTGTTTTAACTCCACATTTTTGGTAACAACATATTATTCCCTTTTCTGTCCCTATTTCCATTTCACACAATTTCGTTTTGCTTTTTTGCATTTCTCACAGAATGGAAACGAAAACAGCTCCTTTTACTTACAGAATCATGGAAATCTAGAAATGGCCTATTCTTATCCACCCCTCTCCCTTCTAGTGGTATGCCCCTGAGGGCTTTATCCAGTTTTAATGACCAGCAATGAGGCTTTCATCACTTCTCCTAGGAAACTTCCCCAGTCTGATATGCCTCTCGCTGAGGATTTGTTTCTTGATGTCCAGAGTAAATTTTCCTTTATTTATTTTCCACTGAATGCATCCGATGAAGTGAGCTGTAGCTCACGAAAGCTTATGCTCAAATAAATTTGTTAGTCTCTAAGGTGCCACAAGTACTCCTTTTCTTTTTGCGAATACAGACTAACACGGCTGCCACTCTGAAACCTTTATTTAGGATTTCCCTACACACACACACCCCTCCCCCCAGTTTTGTGAACTAGTTACATGCAGTGTTGCCAATTTAGTGATTGTTTGGAAATGTGAATTGAAATTGAAACATTAATACACACTTTAAAAGCATATACAGTGTATAATAAAATACGTGTATCTGAAAAAGTATAATAGATTTGAAAAGTATGAACATAGACTAGCTTCCTTATACAGCTGTTGTTTTTATGACCATGTCGGTGCATTCATTTTGGTGATGTTGGCCAACCTAATAATTTCAAATTATGATTTGTAAGCAAAGTCTAAATAGGCTCTTCTTGACAGCCAGTGATGAGCTGGGGGCTGTGGGGAAAGGCTTCAGGACCAGATTGTTTTTACATTCACACGTAATCTACCGAGGTGTCCAGCAAACAGAGCTGTGTTGCCCAAGTGATAGATTTTGGCTGGGGTTGGGTTACAAATCACTTGAATGTGGGGGTGGAGGTGGGGGGGTTATGAAATGTAGTTATTCTTATTGTGGGAGTAAAGGGCAGTAGAACTGTACTTAGCCTTTGCTGATTGAGGGCATCAAGAGAGAGGGTGGGGACAGGTGTTTTGCTTGATGGTCTGCCTGAGTCACAAGTACTATTTGACCTGCCCCTCTCCACTGTTTAAAGACAGAGCTGATTAGGCTCCATAGATAGTCTTTTGTTCTGTAAAATGACCACTACAGCTGAAATCACTGATAATCAGGTCTAAGTGCTCAGACCTGCTGTGGGACAGTGTTTCTGTGGAAGAGACGGCCCAGTCTGCACTAGCAGCGAGGTGCCCCCACCAAGAGCTCAGCTGAAATCATTGAGAGTCGAGATCAAGAGATCAACTCGCAGAGGTCACAGTGGCAGGTGGCAGCAGAAGGTAACAGTGCAGGGCCATTGGCAACAGAGCGATGGAGTGAACAGTGGCACAATGAACAATAGTGGCCAGAGCGAACAGTGAGCAGCTGGAGGAATGAGCAAGGTGCCTTCTTGGTTCCCACCTGGGAGGTGAACTTATGTGAAAACACCTCTGAACTCTGAGTCTCCACTGACCAAGGACAACACTGGTGAGTGTTAATGAGGCTGTTACACAACACAGTTCATGCGAACAAACGTGGCTGTGGCATCATACTTTCTATGTAGGCAAGAGATACCACACACTACAAAACTGGAGGCCAATGTTAAGCGCATTGTCACTTTTAATCCTGAAGTTGAACACTGGTTCTGAACAAGACCAGCAAATGCTCACTGTCTTTCTGCAAGAAACTCAACTGACTGGCTAGAAGCATATGGTGCAACACTGAAAGACTCAACAGTTGAAAAAGTGAAGAACTCTCACTGCGTTCAGAAAAGTTCCATACATGGCTGATGAATGCACCAATGCAAATGGTCATCAAGTATTAAGTCATTGTGTACGTTATCTTGATGTCAAGGGTAGGCCAGTAGATGCATTTCTAGATGTTCAAGTTATAGAAGACACATCGGCTGCATCTGTGACAACCCACATCTTAGAAGAGTTAAATGCTTGTCAATTGGACCCCAAACAGATGGCTGCTTGTGCATTTGATGGAGCTGCAAACTTCTCTGGAAGACGTGGTGGAGTACAAGCTTTGCTCAGAGAAAAGTGTAACCCTAATCTCTCCTATACACACTGCAGAGGCCATCTACTCCAACTAGCACTAGTATGAGCAGCAGAATCTTCAAAAGACATTAAAAAAGCTATAAATTCAATGTCTTCATTATATTCTTTTTTCAGCAAGAGTCTAAAAAGACTGAATATCTTGGAAAATATAGAAGATACACTGGGACTGAAGTTCAAATTAGTCCAACCTGGGAAAACCCTCTGGCTTTCTCATGAGCGATCCTTGGCTGTTGTCTTAAAATTACTTCAGCTGTTATTACTGGCTTTGGAAAGTATCTACCAAGATGGGATGGATCTAAGTAGTGAGGCTAGTGGATTACTTTTGCTACTATGTTCAGAGAAGACTATTGCCATTCTCTCTCTTGTAAGTCTACTGTTGAAACCACTTGGGTCATTAAACAATGCCATCCAGGCATCTGCTACAACAGTAGTAGATCTTTGTCCAGCAATAGAAGCTACATTTGGATCAATCAGAGAGCCATCCATTGAAAAAGTACTGGAAGAAGCAAAGACTTCAGTCCAGAAGTTGACTAATGAAGGCATTTATATTGAATCCTTAAGTGAAGAGGACAAGAAGTGTTTATTAAGACAACTGAAAAAGTACACAGACTTGATTCTTAAAAATCTACAACAGCGACTTCTAGATTCTACTCAACCTCTACGTAGCTTTTACAGATCCCTGTCTTATAAAACACTGACAGTTGAGTGGAATGAGGCACTACCAGCAATGAGGCTGCCATGGGATCAGGACAGAATAGAGAATTTGAACACAGAGTGGAATATCATACGACAAATGAATGAAGATTTGACTTCAACTTCTTTTTTTTATCATCACTAGTGGCTCGACCCGATCTTTGTGTTCCGTTTCCTGGGATGAAAGAAGTAGGAATTCATCTCTTGCTACGCACAGTCACAACAGCTACAGTTGAGCATTCTTTTTCATCATTGAATGGAAGAACCGGACACACAAGAAGCCACCAAAGATGAAAGCATTGCATTCAAGAAGTTCATTAACAGAATTGTGCAAAATTATAACAAGAAACCGTGAAGGATGTAGACATAGTGCTTCATAGAAGGCTTGAGTAGCCAACTTTAATTTGTGTGATGATTTTAAAACATGAGTTAAATCTAATAAAATGATCATGAAACATTTTTCAGTTTTTACTATGGTGCCATACAGCCCACGTTCACTCTCACAGTCTCACCCCAGCCTCGGCCGCCTTACCCCTATCTATGTCCCCCCCTCCCAGAACCACAGCCCTGCTCCTGGCCCCAGCTCTAGGTGGCGGTGAGGGGCACGGACACGGTAAGGGGGGGCAGAGCTCAGCATCCCCACTCTAAAACTGTTCCAGCGCCACTGGCCAGGTCCTGGTCCTTTATCTCCAGGATGCTGCTCCCGGAAATGGCTGGCTGCTGCTGGCATGTCTCTCTGCACGCTGACCCTGCCCCCAGCACCGTCCTCACAGCTCCCATTGGCTGGTAACCAGCCAATGGGAGCTGCGGGGGCGGTGCTTGCGAGTACGGGTAGCATACGGAGACCTGCTGCCCCCTCCCCGCAAGGGGCGCACAGAGACGTGCCAGCAGCAGTTGGCCACAGCTGCTTCCGGGAGTGGCATGGGGCCATGGCATGCAGGCGGCCTGCCTGAGCCCTTCTGCGCTGCCTGCCGGGAGCCACCTGTTGTAAGCTCCTCTCAGCCAGAGCCTGCACCTCGTACCCACTCCCACACCCCAACCCCCTGCCCCAGGTCAGAACCCCCTCCTGCACCAAAACTCCCTCCCACGGCCCACACCCCTCACCCTCTCTTGCACCCCAACACTCTGTACCAGCCTGGAGCTCCCTCCTGCACCCAAACTCCCTCCCAGATCTCACACCCCTCCTGCACCCCAATTCCCTGCCCCACCCTGGAGCCCCCTCTTGCACCAAACTCCCTCCCAGACCCCGCACCACGGCCATTAATATAGTAGAAATGGGCGGCCCGTGACGACTTACCAAAATTCCTGGAGTGGCCCCCTTGTGAAAAGTATTGCCCAACCGTGGCTTAGAGGAAAGCTACTGTAGAAAAGCAGGAACACAATAGATTGGGTTTTTTTGTTTTTCATATACACATAAAACAACTACTTGTGGTTTTTCTGTACCTAAATTCTTGGCCCAGAAGTGCATTTTCTCCCTGTGGAGAATGTGTGGACAATCCTCAAGAAATCCCACAAATCATAGGTGAAAAAAGGTTAAATTTGGGGTATTTGGTAATTGCTTTAAACTGTTCTGCTTTGCACTCTGCAATGCCTGTCTGTCACCAGGGTACAGTGGCCCTGGTCCTCCCTTACATGAGGCACATTTTGTGCTCGTGGAGTCAGAGGCAATGTGTAGGAGGGGCATGGGGGGTTAAGTGCCCCCGCAGCTTGGCCTGCCGGAGGCAAGGAGGGAGAGGGGCTCTGTCCTCTCCTGTGTCTCTCCCCCGGCACGTTCGGCTGCTTTCCCAGGCAGCTGGGCGGGGAGCAGGATGGAGCCACTTCTGCCTCAGAGAGCCTCCCAGCCTGCTCCATGTCCCTACCCTTCCTCTTCCCTCTACCCTGCCCTCCCCGTAGCTCCTCCCCTCCTCCCCTCCTCCTCCTCTTCCCTTGAGGTTCTGGAAGCCAGAGCCTGGTGGTGGTAAGAGCCACCCAGGGAACCCGGTCAGGGGGCTGGGGTGCCCAAGAGCAGCCCCCAGCCTGTCCCCTCGCCCCCACCAGGCCATGCCACCCAGGGCAGGTGGAGGGTGCAGGACTGCCTACAGTGGCCCAGGCTCCCTCGGTGGTTGTCCGGCTCTGACTTCCACCTTGTCCAGGGGATGGGGCATCGGGGAGAAGAGGAGGAGCAGGGGTGGGGCCACTGAGAGGGGCTAGCAACGGGAAGAGGCTGGTGCTGCAGGCAGAGGCTACGCTTAGTGGCGGGGGAGCGGATGATTTCTGCCTGTGCCATTCCATGCCTGCCCGAGGCTTGCAGCTGGGGAAGAGGGGGATTGCAGCCCTCTGCCCCCCAAATTACACCCATGTTAAAAAGTGGGCAGGCCTGGCCCTCCCAATTTTAAAACTGGGGGGCCATGACTCCCTCCCCCCTCCCCCGCGCCACCGTTCCAGCACCCCTGCTCCTGGATCACTATAACAGGCTTACCATGAAGTCACAGACAGTCCCCTTAGACTCTCCAGTCTATCTTGCCACCCAGACAAACTGGACTTAGTGATAAATGGTCACCAAAAATCACCCCACATTCAGGTTGCTCCCAGTCCCAAGAGGCCAGTCAGTTACCCCAGATCAGTTGGTACCCTAGATCTTACACCAAAGCCAACACCTGTAGCCAATCCTGTAATAAATGATCTAAAGGTTTGTTAACTAGGAAAAAGAAATTACAAAGTTAATTGCAGGTTCAAGCAAGCAAACATATACTCACAGATGAGTTACCATCTAAATCCTAAGAGTGACCAAGTTGCAGTGATGTGTCTATTCAAAGTGTCTTTCGGGGCAGACCCAGCAGGCAGCCCTGGGGATCTCTAGCCCTGTCAGAGTTCAGACAGGCAAAGAGATGGAAAATTTTCCTGTGACTTTGTTTTATTTCCTTCATTCAGCTTCAAAGTCCACAGAACAAGCTTCCTTGCACATCGCATTTCCAAGGTGGGATAGGGTCCTTAACCAGTCCTTTGTATTGCAATGTTCCTTGACGCAGCTGAATTTGATAGTCCTTCTGGATGGGGTGGGGGAGGAGTCCTGTGCCTGGTTCACAAGCTCAGAGCGGACATTTCAAAGTTATAAAGCAAAACGTACAGATTTTCTTGTGGCGTGGAACACCGACATTGCAAGTGAGATTAACGCCTGCAGCAACTCACAAGCATTTCATAGCCTAAACCAGGGGTGGCCAGCCTGACCCTGAGAAGGAGCCAGAATTTACTAATGTACATTGCCGAAGAGCCACAGTAATACCTCAGCAGCCCCCCATCAGCTCCCCCCCACTCCCAGCGCCTCCCACCCACCGGCAGCCCCGCCGATCAGCACCTCCCCCTCCCTCCCCACACCTCCCAATCAGCTGTTTTCTGGTGTGCAGGAGGCTCTGAGTGAGGGGGGAGGCGCGAGGGCAGGACAGGCTCAGGGGAGGGGGCGGGAAGGGGTGGAGCGGGGGCAGGGCCTGTGGCAGTTGAGCAGTGAGCCCCCCCCGCACACTGGAACGATGGCGCCTGTAGCTCCAGCCCCAGAGTTGGTGCCTATAGGAGGAGCCGCACGTTAAGTGCTGAAGAGCCGCAGGTCGGCCACCCCCGGTCTAAACACGAAATACATTCTTGTAAGACTAATACCTACTTTGAGCAAACTAACATACAGGTGACCTGGTCTGGTCTCCAGCTATGAGTTTGTTAGTTCTTAGCTAGTGCCTGCAGCCTGGGCAAGTGCTGGCACCTCGTTTGCCAGCATCCCAGGAAACGCCCTCCCCCACCCCCAATCCCTTATGTCAGTCATTTTTATTTTGTGTGTATCTGTAGGCAGCACTGCTGTACCCTCTGTGGTGATATCAGATTTCATAACCGAAGCAAGGTTGGGCCTGGTGAGTACTTGAATGGGATATCGCCTAGGCAAAGCCATGTGCTGCAGGAAGCGTTGTAGGAGGCTGTCTGTGTCAGTGGTTAAACCAGTGCCACACCAGGAACAATGTACGCTTGGGTCTGTTATCCTTGAAGACACCAAAAGAGGTCCTGACCTCTGGTAGTCGTTAAAGACCCCATGACACTTTCACAAGATCCCTGGCCAAATTTCAACTTGGTTAGTTACGTTCTGCTGACAAACTCTTCCTGCACCTTCATCTGACAATGGTGGTGTTCTTCACTCCCTGTGTAAGTGGCTGTGTAGTGATGCTGTGAGTTGTTCCACTCCAGAGGCGGCTGCACATCAGTGATTAGCTAACAAGCCCAACAGAGTGCTCTGAGATCCTTCTAAGTTAGAGAGCGTACAGAAATGCAAGATGATATTTTTCAGGCTTGCCTTCCAGCAAATTTAAGTGTCATCTGGCTTCCAACAGTATATTTTTCCTTTTTCTTTTCTTGACAGCTGAGTAAAAAACATGGAGATGTCTTTAGTCTTCAGAACTGCTGGAGTAATCTGATAGTAGTGAATGGATTCAAAGCAGTAAAGGAAGCATTGATCCAGAAATCAGAGGACTTTGCTGACCGACCATACTTTCCTATACATGAGCACTTGGGTTATGGAGAGAACTCCGCAGGCAAGTATCTTGGAAACTAACACAGTTCTCTGGTAGTGTTGCCAGAGGACTGGCTTTATCATTTGAGTTCCTGGAGAGGTTGGAGGGGTCTTAAGGAGTGAGCTGCCTCCCTCTCTTGTCCCTCTGTTGACGTTGCTTTTGGTGGAGTCTGCCCCTGACACTCCCTCTCGCGAGGAGGAAGTCAGGCGAGATGGAACTGGGGACTCTCCTTCCCAACTTCAGCGCTGCAACAACTACTAAGACAGGGCTGTTCTGAAATGCTCAGTGGGATGTACATGCCAATCAATACCGATTGGCTGCCACTGTCAGAAGTGGCGGAGTCCTACCCCTCACCATATGTATGCACCTTCCTCGGCTTGTAAAAAAAAATAACCTCCTTCCAAGGAACCTCCAGGACCCAAGAGTGAAAGTGGGGGAGGGTAGAAAGAAATACAACCTAAAAAGGAGGCTTGTTGGGCTGGAATCCTCTCGGGTTATCCCAAAGCACTTTCATAACAAAGATTAGAGCTGGAAAAATATCTGTAGAGTCACATCTTCTCAACCTCGCCCTGGCCCATACTCTGGCCTTGCGGTGGCCAACCTGTGGCTTCGGAGCCACATGCGGCTCTTCAGAAGTTAATATGCGGCTCCTTGGATAGGCACTGACTCTGGAGCTACAGGTGCCAACTTTCCAATGTGCTGGGGGATGCTCACTGCTCAACCCCTGGCTCCGCCCCCACTCCACCCCTTCCCGCCCCCTCCCCTGAGCCTGCCATGCCGTCACTTTTCCCCCTTCCCCTCCAGAGCCTCCTGCACGTCACAAAACAGTTGATTGGGAGGTGCGGGGAGGGAGGGGGAGGTACTGATCAGCGGGGCTGCCGGTGGGCGGGAGGCGCGGGGTGGGGTGGGTGGGAGCTGATGTGGGGCTGCTAATGTGTTACTGTGGCTCTTTGGCAATGTACACTGGTAAATTCTGGCTCCTTCTCAAGCTCAGGTTGGCCACCCTTGCTCTGGCCAATGCAGGGATGCTCCCTATAGTATGCCCTCCAGTGCTTTGTCCAATCCAATTTTAAATGACTTGTGGTGGGGCATCCATTAATTCCTTTGAGAGACTATTGAGTAGTTTAGTAGCTCTAATCATTGGGAAATGTTTTTTGACATCCAACCTGAGGCTCACACCCTCAGAGTATAGCATGGCTTAGCTCCATTAATTGTATCCGATTATACGAGCTGCGGATCTGGCCCTGAATTTCATCCCATTACTCCTAGCTATACCTTGGCCCTCCATGAATAATCCCTCTCCTTCTGCACTAACCACCTACACCTATGAAGGCTGAAATAATAGCTCCCATTAGTTGCCATTTGGCCAAGCTATACTTGGTTCCTTTTATCCTTCCTCAGAAGCCAGTCCCTCCAGGTCAGCTCTATTTTGTTGCTGTCCAGCGAATTTTGCATGGTGTGCTCCCAGAGCTTATTACATCTCTTGTTTATTAATACTTTCCAGGGGTGGTGCTTGCAAGATATGGTCATGCGTGGAAGGAGCAAAGGAGATTTGCACTCTCCACCTTAAGGAACTTTGGGATGGGAAAGAAATCCCTGGAGCAGCGTGTGACCGAGGAAGCTGGATTTCTATGCTCTGCAATCAGTTCTGAAAAAGGTTTGCAGCATCAAGGGAGATGGGGCAGGGAATCAATATGACTTCCACAGATAAGGAAATGAAAGGATAATATGACTGATTATGAAGGAAGGAATAATAACACAGTATCTCACATTTCTACATAATCCCTGATAGCCAGAAGGATACTAAAGTGCTTTGGAGACCAGACACATAGTGATCATTCATCCAGCACTATCATGAAGCCACCTGTGGGGTCGAACCTGACAGCTGTTTTAACATGACAGTTTGTGATGGGAAGTAAAACAAAACCAAAACCCCGACACCTCCAATTGAATGTGCAAGGGGAATTTTAGGTTGGTAGAATGTAATTACCTCAACTGGAATCTGGTGAAGGCATCAACACGAAGACACTTCCAAAACATGCCATGACGTCTTTAAGGACGTCACTTTTATGCCTCAACTTAAAAATGTCTGTAGCAGCACAGTAACATCTGTCTGTACACAGGCGGCCCGGGTTCAGTCCCGAGGCAAAGAGATGAGTATTAATGACTGAGTCCGCAGCACAAACCTGCAATTCTTAAGTTTTCCATGGTGGTCTCTCTTCCAAGTATTGAGCAGGCCCAACCCTGTTAGTATGTGAGACATCTTTAACTTCCCCAGCTTACATGAGCATGGACTTTCAAGTGGTTTGTTCTGTAAGCAGTCTTGAAATGTTAGCGGTTCTTGCTCAGTATGCTCCATGCAGTGAGGGGCAGGCTGCAATGATGCTGTGCCTCCTAATGTCTTTGGTTGGTCTTGTATGTTTTTCAGGCCGTCCTTTTGATCCACATTTTCTTATAAACAAAGCAGTTAGCAACGTGATCTGCTCCCTTATCTATGGTCAGCGCTTTGACTATGACAATAAGAAATTTCAGAGGATGCTGCAATTGTTTGAACAGGCCTTGGACGAAGAAGCTGGATTCCTGCCCCAGGTAACTCAGCACATAAGATTTGGTCGGTAAGAAACTGCCATTTTATTGATCAGTTAGATGTATTTTAGTGATTCTTTTCTGAGAGCCATAGGGTGTGGTTTTCTCTCTCACTCTGTTATCTTAGCTCCTTATTGTAGTACCGTGGCTGCTGCGCATCCCTGGAGTGCAACAGAGCATCTTCCGAGCCCAAAAGGATGTCCTGGAGTTCACAGATGACCTTGTGAAGGAGCACAGGGCGACCTGGAATCCTACCCAAAAGAGAGACTTCACTGATGCTTTTCTGCAAGAGATAGAGAAGGTAGGAGGAGAAGGGCAGGTGTAGATCTCTTTGGCTCTGTGAATACATTAGTGATGGGAAAACTCCATGTTAGCTTCCCTTGTCCCTTGTTGTAAAGTTTACAAGTAAAATCCTATTGCGAATAGAACTGCTATGAACAGATCGCTGTTCTGTTTCTTCTGGTTTTCACTTATCTGGTGAGCCTAATGACTTCATGCTCAGAAATCAGCTGAATAGGCTGATATTTGGAACTTTGTACTTATACAGCCAGGCACTTACAGCCTAAGGCAGTGCCCCAAGAAGTCAAAGGTGAGACTCACATTGACTCTAGTGGGTGTGGTACCTGAGTCCTTAGCTCACTTGGCTGTGGAAAAGCCCTGAGATAAGCCAACCATGTACAGTTTAGAGACACTTTTTAATCATTTTGGCAAAGGTCACAGTAAAGACTTTCTTCATCCTTCATCCTTCCAAGTCACAGCTTCGTTCAAAGGCAGGCTGCTGGGAATTCCTGAATGGAAAAATGTTCCAGAACAAAAACCAAATCTGTTTTTATATTTTTCTAGAACAGCTGGTTGCAAAATTGAAACATGAAACAATGAAACATGGAAATATTTCACTTTTGACAAAATTTCATTTAGAAAAAATCATAATGAAATATTTTTATAGGGCTGAAAGATTCTGTTTTGAGGTTGTCAGAACAGCACATTTCAATTTTTCATTTAGAAATTACTTAATTGCTTTTTTTATTTTATAGTATTTTTTAAATTTTGATTAACCTGAAATCCTTTTTGAAAAACTTTCATTTTGTGGGAAATTTCTAAATGTCAACTTCTTGTTCTGAGTCGTAAACAAAGCTAATTACATTTTAATTGGCTCTTAAATAGCATATTAGTTATTGCCCATGTTAAGTCTAAGTCCAAATTTACAGAATTGCTCTGAGAAAATTGAGATAAGAAACGCTTAGAAAACAGACACATAAAATCCACAGCATTACAAAAGATAGCCAGACTACTTCCTGCTGTGATGCTGTCATATCTCCTATGCTAAGCACGGTGGCCCTGA
Organism: Lepidochelys olivacea; assembly: GCF_965140295.1. Taxonomy (NCBI): domain Eukaryota; kingdom Metazoa; phylum Chordata; order Testudines; family Cheloniidae; genus Lepidochelys; species Lepidochelys olivacea. The sequence continues at coordinate 263,049,042 of NC_140411.1, read as the reverse complement.
AGAGTACTTGGTGGGGAGACCTGTCTTGTAGAAAATGAGACTGTTGGTTCAGTAGGTAGCACTGAGGTCCTGTTCTCATAGAAGCTACCAGGGCAGGAATAGGGCCTGTCAGATTGTTATTCCCAGGTACGTATATGAACTTTTGGAATCCTGATGTTAATTGGTTGGCTAGCATGTTGGCTGCACCCTGCTCGCTACAACATGGAATTTCTGACCTGATCAAGTGAGAGTGATCACACTGACCTCTTGAGGTTGCAAAGGCACAAATCTCTAAGACTGACTGGAGACCCTCCTTTAACTCTGGTGGCAAGAGACTGTGGGCAGAGTTTCCAGCATGTATGCTCAGTGTACTGAGCAGCATCAGCCAGTGGGAGTCTGCCGTGCCTGGGTACTCCTCCTCCATCTTCATAAACTCTTTCAGGTGCCTTTGGCAGTGGTGCTGGAACTGGGGGTGCTGCCGCACCCCCTGGCTTAAAGCAGTAATAACACAGACCAAATACATGGTTTCCAGCGTCAGCACCCCCACTATAAAAATTGTTCCTGCACCCCTGGACTTTGGTGGGTCAGAAAATGCCGCTGAAATGTCCACCAGTGCCTCAAGGAAACTGCCCAATTCCTGACCCAGGCGTGACAGCGCAAGCAAGAAAAGTTCTTGAAAAGGGGCCTCTTCCATGTTGCTCGGCAGGCAGTGTTGGCAGGCTGGTCACGCTTCCTGTAACGTGCAGGGTGGGCATGAAGCTTCCCCACAGTCAAAGGCTAGAGCGGGCACACTCTGTGGGGGTGCTAGGGAGTCTGGGATATGGTTGGTTTGGCTCAGGTCTGCCTGCTACTGTGTGGATGCCAGAACCCCAGGTTCACACCTGGGCTCGAAAATTCTTAACGTAGGGTTGATAATCAGCATAGACTTCTGCAAGGGTAGTCAATTTTTTGTCAGGGTCCACATTTCTTGGTCAAGGTATAGGCAAGGTCCAGACTACAGGGAAAATAATAAAAAAATAACAACAATAATGATAAGAAGTAAATAAAAAGATTTCAAGGTCTGTTCAAAAGCATCTAGCAGTCCAGATTTGGCCTGCCGTCCACCTATTGACTACCCTGGTGTAGATGCTCGAGCCCATGGTTCTCTAACCCAGGGTCAGCTGAGTCAAGTGCCACTAACTCTGGGCTTATATTGCAGTGTAGACATACCCTGTGTTTTTGGAGCAGAAGGTCCTGAGCATAAGTCCATGATGTGTGGAATAAATGATTACCTTGAAATGTATGTGACCAAGGAGTCATTACAGCGTTTGTTGTCATATGTACGTGTTTTGCTGCACTCTGCAAACAATTCAACCTTTCAGTCTGAGAATATGAATTACTACTATCTACAATTCTGCTCCTCTCTCCACAACAAAAATCTAAGGTCAAATCTTGCTCTCCTTTGTTCTCTTCAGGCTAAAGAGCATGCGGGGAGCAGTTTCAATGACAACAACCTTCGTATGGTAACAGTTGACTTGTTTACCGGTGGCACTGAGACCACTTCCACCACCCTGCGCTGGGCATTGCTGTTCATGCTTCTCCACCCTGACATACAGTGTAAGCAAGGGGACTGGTGGAGATGTGACCGGTTCTCCCAACCCTGCATCTTCCACAGAAAGAAAAGGAGTACTTGTGGCACCTTAGAGACTAACCCATTTATTTGAGCATAAGCTTTCGTGAGCTACAGCTCACTTCATCGGATGCATACTGTGGAAAGTATAGAAGATCTTTTTATACCCACAAAGCATGAAAAAATGGGCGTTTACCACTACAAAAGGTTTTCTCTCCCCCCACCCCACTCTCCTGCTGGTAATAGCTTATCTAAAGTGATCACTTTCCTTACAATGTGTATGATAATCAAGTTGGGCCATTTCCAGCACGCCATTTCCAGCACAAATCCAGGGTTTAACAAGAACGTCTGGGGGCGGAGGGTAGGAAAAAACAAGGGGAAATAGGTTACCTTGCATAATGACTTAGCCACTCCCAGTCTCTATTCAAGCCTAAGTTAATTGTATCCAATTTGCAAATGAATTCCAATTCAACAGTCTCTCGCTGGAGTCTGGTTTTGAAGTTTTTTTGTTGTAATATCGCAACTTTCATGTCTATAATCGTGTGACCAGAGAGATTGAAGTGTTCCCCGACTGGTTTATGAATGTTATAATTCTTGACGTCTGATTTGTGTCCATTTATTCTTTTACGTAGAGACTGTCCAGTTTGACCAATGTACATGGCAGAGGGACATTGCTGGCACATGATGGCATAGATCACATTGGTGGATGTGCAGGTGAACGAGCCTCTGATAGTGTGGCTGATGTTACTAGGCCCTGTGATGGTGTCCCCTGAATAGATATGTAGGCACAGTTGGCAACGGGCTTTGTTGCAAGGATAGGTTCCTGGGTTAGTGGTTCTGTTGTGTGCTATGTGGTTGCTGGTGAGTATTTGCTTCAGGTTGGGGGGCTGTCTTTAGGCAAGGACTGGCCTGTCTCCCAAGATTTGTGAGAGTGTGGGGTCATCCTTCAGGATAGATTGTAGATCCTTAATAATGCGTTGGAGGGGTTTTAGTTGGGGGCTGAAGGTGATGGCTAGTGGCGTTCTGTTATTTTCTTTGTTAGGCCTGTCCTGTAGTAGGTGACTTCTGGGAACTCTTCTGGCTCTATCAATCTGTTTCTTCACTTCCGCAGGTGGGTATTGTAGTTGTAAGAATGCTTGATAGAGATCTTGTAGGTGTTTGTCTCTGTCTGAGGGGTTGGAGCAAATGCGGTTGTATCGCAGAGCTTGGCTGTAGACAATGGATCATGTGCTGTGGTCAGGGTGAAAGCTGGAGGCATGTAGGTAGGAATAGCGGCCAGTAGGTTTCCGGTATAGGGTGGTGTTTATGTGACCATTGTTTATTAGCACTGTAGTGTCCAGGAAGTGGATCTCTTGTGTGGACTGGACCAGGTTGAGGTTGATGGTGGGATGGAAATTGTTAAAATCATGGTGGAATTCCTCAAGGGCTTCTTTTCCATGGGTCCAGATGATGAAGATGTCATCAATATAGCGCAAGTAGAGTAGGGGCATTAGGGGACGAGAGCTGAGGAAGAGTTGTTCTAAGTCAGCCATAAAAATGTTGGCATACTGTGGGGCCATGCGGGTACCCATAGCAGTGCCACTGATTTGAAGGTATACATTGTCCCCAAATGTAAAATAGTTATGGGTAAGGACAAAGTCACAAAGTTCAGCCACCAGGTTAGCCGTGACATTATTGGGGATAGTGTTCTTGATGGCTTGTAGTCCATCTTTGTGTGGAATGTTGGTGTAGAGGGCTTCTACATCCATAGTGGCCAGGATGGTGTTATCAGGAAGATCACCGATGGATTGTAGTTTCCTCAGGAAGTCAGTGGTGTCTCGAAGGTAGCTGGGAGTGCTGGTAGCGTAGGGCTTGAGGAGAGAGTCTACATAGCCAGACAATCCTGCTGTCAGGGTGCCAATGCCTGAGATGATGGGGCGCCCAGGATTTCCAGGTTTATGGATCTTGGGTAGTAGATAGAATATCCCAGGTCGGGGTTCCAGGGGTGTGTCTGTGCGGATTTGATCTTGTGCTTTTTCAGGGAGTTTCTTGAGCAAATGCTGTAGTTTCTTTTGGTAACTCTCAGTGGGATCAGAGGGAAATGGCTTGTAGAAAGTGGTGTTGGAGAATTGCCGAGCAGCCTCTTGTTCATATTCCGACCTATTCATGATGACGACAGCACCTCCTTTGTCAGCCTTTTTGATTATGATGTCAGAGTTGTTTCTGAGGCTGTTGGTGGCATTGTGTTCTGCACGGCTGAGGTTGTGGGGCAAGTGATGCTGCTTTTCCACAATTTCAGCCCGTGCACGTCGGCGGAAGCACTCTATGTAGAAGTCCAGTCTGCTGTCTCGACCTTCAGGAGGAGTCCACCTAGAATCCTTCTTTTTGTAGTGTTGGTAGGGAGGTCTCTGTGGATTAGTATGTTGTTCAGAGGTGTGTTGGAAATATTCCTTGAGTCGGAGACGTCGAAAATAGGATTCTAGGTCACCACAGAACTGTATCATGTTCGTGGGGGTGGAGGGGCAGAAGGAGAGGCCCCGAGATAGGACAGCTGCTTCTGCTGGGCTAAGAGTATAGTTGGATAGGTTAACAATATTGCTGGGTGGGTTGAGGGAACCATTGCTGTGGCCCCTTGTGGCATGTAGTAGTTGAGAAAGTTTAGTGTCCTTTTTCTTTTGTAGAGAAGTAAAGTGTGCGTTGTAAATGGCTTGTCTAGTTTTAGTAAAGTCCAGCCACGAGGAAGTTTGTGTGGAAGGTTGTTTTTTTATAAGAGTATCCATTTTTGAGGGCTCATTCTTTATCTTTCCCTGTTTGCTGTAGAGGATGTTGATCAGGTGATTCCGCAGTTTCTTTGAGAGCGTGTGGCACAAGTTCAGCATCTGCTGTCACCTTTGTGTTCTGGGGGTATGAAGCTGCCGTAGCAGCAGTCACAGCAGTGATTGGGGAATAATTCCAGTGGAGCACTCTCTGAGGGGGAGAGCAAAGACCTGTGGGAAGGGAGAAAGGAGAGAGAAAGCCCCTGTTCAAGATTTCAGTGTCAGAGGGAGCACTCACACTTTTCTTCATGACAAGTGCACTTTGAGACCCTTGTAGCTACTTGGTAACTCTTCCTTCTCTTAGGGTCTCTGCAGGGATAAATGCTAACCTGCTTGAATGTGCTAATGCCAGAGGCACAAGTCCATAGGCACTGACTCCATGGGTGCTCCACGCTTGGAGCACCCACGGGGAAAAAGATTGTGGGTGCTCAGCACCCACTGGCAGCCCCGCCAATCAGCTCTTCCCCAATTCCCCCTGCCCATCATGGATCAGCTGTTTAGTGGCATGCAGGAGGTGCTGGGGGGAGGCAGGGGGAAGAACAAGGGCAGGGCGCACTCAGGTGGAGGGGGTGGAGCAGGGGTAGGAAGAGGCAGGGCAGAGCGGGGGCAAGAAGAGGCACGGCAGGGGTGAGGCCTTGAGGGAAGGGGTGGAGTGGGGGTGGGGACTGGGGCAGAGTGGGGCTCAAGCACCCTCGAGGAAATTAGAAAGTTGGCACCTATGCACAAGTGGGTCAAATACAGTATGGGTAATGTGGGATGTCTCTAACAATGAGCTTATTAACCCATAGAACGGAGGATGACTATGTAAATTGGCCTGAGTAACCAAAGATGAGTGTGCTCTCCTTCAGCTCCTAATTCCGCATTCCTCTTTCCCACTGTCTGCAGAGCTCACTTTGGCCCTTGCCCCCAACCAAGGCCAATACCCTCCTATAGATATCTCTAGGTAAACTCTGCCTTCCTAGCACTCTTGCTTCCAGAGGCTTTCACCAATCTCCCTGTTCAACAAACACACAAGACCTGATTGCAAGGTCAGGAATCAGTAGCTGGGAAGCAGGGCAGTGCATGTCTGGGGTATCAAACAGGCTTTCTGATTGTGGGGGTGAGAGAAATCAGTAGTTCATCCAGACAAGGCCCATGCCCTCTCCCCACTGCAGGATGTCCTTCCTGACCCCTGAACAAGTGCCCCTGACACCAGCCACCTCCCACACACTTAGAGCACCCACTGCCTAGAGATGACTCACTTGTAAACTGCTCAATAATTGATAGGAAGCTGGTTAACAAACTCTCAGAATATTAACCCACATTAAGTATACTTATTATACTTCTATATTATAATAGCTCCCATAGGCTCCAATCAAGATTGGTTCCTTGTTGTTCTCAGCGCTGTACAAATAAAGATAAACAGACAATCCCTGCCCCAGAGAGTTTACAGCCTAAGAGTAAATCCGTAGGCTCCTCACTTTTACGGTGTTGATGTACATCATTAAATATGTTACATCCTCCTCAATGTAAAGGGTCTTTTTCCAGGTAAAGTCCATGAGGAAATTGATAAGGTGATTGGCAGGGACAGGTCACCCCAGATGGAGGACCAAGCGAACATGCCTTATACCAGTGCTGTGATCCATGAAACTCAACGTTATGGGGATATCGCTCCTGTTGGCATGCCTCACATGACATACCGGGACACCGAGCTCCAAGGCTTCTTCATTCCAAAGGTATCTATGGCCAGGCAGGGGATGCAGACCTCCTCTCCCCTTGCAGACTTATGTCCTGCAGCTGCAGACATTCCATATGTGAATCTCCCCAAGGTTCCATGCAGAGGGGGGTGGAGCACCAGGCCCTGAATCACACAACCATTGGCGAGTTATCAAATGTGCAGTTTTAAAAGGCCTTGGGCTTCAGAGACAGCCTTGTTTATGTGGTTAGCTCCATCTTGAACAGGTCTTTGGATATCTGAAAAAACAACGAATTGAGCTAAGACACTACTAAGGATTTCAATCCTTACAGGGGAGACTATAATTTTGTCTTGGGCACCTTCTAACATTCAGTACATCTGCTTGAAGGTGGAGAAAGGTAATGCTGACTGACTGTATAGAAACTACCAGCTAGGTCAGCAGTTCAAATCCAGAACAGTAGCAACTAACACTCTATTATCTGAAGGGTGTTCAGAGGCCACTGTGCATCTCAGTCCAGTTCCAAATGGACAAGAGACAATGACGGGCAATTACTGCCTTCCCTGGTGACAGTCTCATCGGAGAGACCAAAGCCACACAATACTCAATTCCACTTTCGCCCCTAGAGGAAGCTCCTCTAGCTCAGGCCTGAGGCATTTGAGAGGAGAAAGATCTCGCTTTTTCTGTGAAGACAATGAGAATTGCGGTTTGGAGTCTCTCAGTCAGCACACTCTTACCAGAGCTAAAATTAACTCGAGAAAATATTTGAAGCAACTGGGGAGTAGAAGCAATTTTCATCACATGAACCTCATTAGACCATGAAAACACCCCTTGCATACGCTTACGTTATGTGTACACGATGCACCTTTTAGTGACACCTGTGCCGCTAAAAGGTGTGGTGGGTAGCCGCTCTTAGTTGGCAGGAAGAGCTCTCCCACTGACAAAGCGCTGTTCACACCGGCACTTTTTGTCAGTAAAACTTTTGTCGTTCATGGTGTGTGTGTTTTTCTTCACACCTCTGAATGACAAAAGTTTAACCAACAAAAGTCTAGTGTAGACAAAGTCTTAGTCTAGCTAGCATGCAATGGAGAAGGGCGACAGGCTTCAGAGCACACGCTGTGCCCTGGCTGGGGCCTTGAAAACGTCCCACTCCATTGTGCTATAAGATTATACAATGAGGTACCTGAGCTGGGTTCTGTGCCTTCCTCTGAGGCATCCTACAATGGCCACTGCTTGAGATGGGATATTGAATGCAGAGGGACTGGTCTGTTCTGGTGTGACAATTCTTATGTACCCTGTTCCTTCTCTGGGGTGGATCAGGGGACGACAGTCATCACTAACTTGTCCTCGGTGCTGAAGGATGAAACGGTTTGGGAGAAGCCGCACCAGTTCTACCCGGAGCACTTCCTGGATGCAGATGGGCAGTTTGTGAAGCGAGAGGCCTTCCTGCCTTTCTCTGCAGGTAAATCCAAGGGGAGGAGCAGCTGGCAGAGGCCGTCCCTGTGGAAATGAGACACAGTGCATGAGATGTGACCCACTATAGTTATGGGAAAATGAGTCTCCTCTAAAGCAAGATGTCCCTCTTATCATGAGAGCAGCTTCCTCAAGGGGAAGATCAGTGCAGTCTGTGCTGAGCTGGGCCTGTTCTACAGTACCCTGGTGGAACCAGTATATGTAATCTCTGCAAAATAGCTCCCTCTCTCTATTTCTCCAGTGCAGAAACTCTGGCCTTGAAATGCTGTACTTCAGGTCAGGCCTTGAGAGACTGAGCATCTTGTCCCAGAGTCCTATGTAAACCACTCAGCCAAAGGGAAGCAGTCCTATATTCTACATTCTGCTGTAAACTGGGCAAGCCCTCACCTTAATTAATTCGTTGCTCACCTTCTACCGCTGTAGTTATTTAAATAGAAAATAAATTGTTACAAATCAATTAAGGTTGCTTATGTAACAAAGCCACCTACCTAATCCTACAAGAGTGCAGAACTGCCAGGTTAAGGAGGTCCTCCGTCCCTTAAGCCTATACATCCAGCCGTCACATTAGGCTCTGTTCTTCATGAGCATGCTGCATCTCCCCAGAAAAATTACTTCATACTTCAGTACATCTGCTTGAAGGTGGAGTCCCAGGAACTGGTTTAGAAGCAATGTGCACACACACAGGTGAGGTGTGTGTTATTGGGAAAGGGATGAGGTCGTAGTTAAGGCTTTCTGTTAAAGCATGATCAAAATTGTGTGCCACATACTTCTTTATCTGTTGCAAGGCACCCTGATCAAAGGAAGGTGTTAGTTACTGGAGGCTCTGGGACCACTGCAATGGGGAACATGGATCAGTCGGGGATAAAGGGGAGATGGATGTTTCCAGTTTCCCGTATGCTTCCAACTCACCAGAGAGATGGGAAGAGGGAAATACTGATTCTCTGATACACACCAAAGGAGGCCAGCTGTGGCTGGTGGAGGGGCTGTAGGGTCTGTCCTAACCCCTCTGGTCACCACATCAACAGCAGTGGGAAGCCTGAACCAGGGGGTCACTGCCTCTGCCAGGCTTGTACGAGTGCAGCCCAGGAGTCCCAGCAGTGTGAACCATGAGGACTTCGACAGGAGGGTCTATGCACTGAGCAGGATTATAGCTTTTCCACAGAACCTTTCCCAGTGACTGGTTGGTGCTCTCTAGGTTTGTTTCAATGCAGCCAACCGTTTCAGTGGCAGAGAGGGGTTGAGGTCCCATCAAAGAAAAAAATGTGACACAAACTTAGTTAGGCAGCTTCTAACGCATTTCCAGGATACTCTGCAGTACTGGGGGGTTCTCTGTGTGTCTGGGTACTAAGCTGAGCTAGGTATTGGCTCAGCGGGTACATCTACACTTCAGACTGGGGGTGTATGTTCCAGGTTGGGGACACATACCCACGCTAACTTGGTGATAGCATGTAGGAGCGTAGCCACTGCAGCGTGAGCAATGGGAGGGGCTGGCCGCCCTGAGGATGATCCCGTCCAAGATGGTAGGTACCTACTCAGGTGGCTAGCCCCTCCCACTGCTTGCACCCCCATGGCTACACTTCTCTTTTTAGCACACTAGCTAGCTCAGAGTTAGCAGAGGCACGTCACCTCGAGCTGGAGCTTACACCTTCCAGCTCAAAGCATGGACGTAACCTTGGTTAAAAGCCAAGTTAGTTTTTGTTTTATGATTTTATTTTAGTCCATAAACAGGTAATTGCGCAGCCACCCTCCATTTGTGCCAAACTGCAGTGCAATAAGAGTCTCCCCTGCACCCTTTGTCAGTGCCTGCCTTTCACTCTCTCTGGAGCAGTGGTTCCCTGGGGGGCAATCCTTTGTGTGCAGAGGACGTCATTTTGCTCTGCACAGCATGACCTCGCATGCACCATATGCACCAGGTGGAGGACACTGTTTCGTAGAGCTAGATGGTATCCTCCACATGGCGTTACCTTACACTTACAGTATGTCTGAGATTGTGCTGTGCAGAGGACACCATTTGGCTCCTCCATGTTGTCTGGGGTTCCATCAGGAAATACTTCACTAAAATGGGGTCACGCTGGCAAAAAATTTGGGACACGCTGGTCTATAGCCTCACATAATTCAAGGATGGACTTTTTGTTAGCAGCACAAAGCACAACACCTCTACCTTTCCTATTTGCTCAATAGCTACACTCGATAATAGTGTTGCCGCTTTCCATCTTGAACAGCTGGTCAAATTTCAGGGCCCTGGGGACATTCCAGTTGGAAGTAGAAATTGAAGGAGTCAGGTATTTTCTTTGATGCAGTCTTGTTTATAAGGAACATACAAAGTCCTGCTTCTCTGAATTCAGGAGGAACCAATAACAAAAGGAGCAGTTTCTTAGCTTATGGCCCCAAGCCTCTTTTGCCAACAGACCCAAAACCTTTTTTCCAGAGTCACACTGCACTCACAGGCTTGTCCTTCTTGCTTTTGTCTCTGCCTCTCTCTCTGTTTTTGTCTGTTCTCAGTTTTCATGTGTTCTCTCACACACTCACAACTCCCTTCCCCCTGCCTCCTCCAACCCGATCACAATAGCAAGTGGACCTCCCTACCCACCAGATGCTAGTTTCTGGAAAGATTCTATTAGGCCTTGTTTTAGGTGTGGGTTACAACTATCTTAAGTGAAGGGTGTGTTCACACAGCAGTTTGAATGATGTTTTGAGTCAACACATAACACAGTTTTACCCAGCTCATATCATGGTCTGACCCATAACTTCAGTTATCAACTCATAGACTTCAAAGATTCATTTTACTATCTTCAGAGAGAACAGTCCAAAGAGGAAGATGGGGGTGTTGTCATAAAGGTTCCTAATGACCAAGAGAAGGATTTTGCAGTGGCTATGGGAGTAGATATGGCACCAGTGAAGTCTTTCGGGCTGGCGGTGAGGTGATCCTGTTTGTACGAGTACTGCAAAGGCTTGCTGCAGTGGTTTAGACTGAGATGGGTCATTGGTGAAGATGTACCACTTTGGTTTTCTGGACTCAAGGCAAATACATGATCCCCAGATCGCACTTGAACCAGAATCTCCTGTCTGGTGGCATGGGCATGTTATTCTACCTCAGATTTCTCTATATAAAGGCATTTATTTGCCCATTTTGATTCTAGAAGTTAAGAATTCCACAAAGAGCATATGGGACAGATCTTCAACTGTAAATTACCACAGATCCTTTTACATCAATGGAGTTGTGCCAATTTAACCAGCTGAGGATTTAGCCCTGTGTATTAAAGTGTCTGACCCTTTTGAGTCAGGCTAACTAGGCAGTAATTCCCCTCTCCAAATCAACTGACAGAGTCTTTTGTTTTATGATTTCCACTGAAGCTTCTGGTGCTGGCCACAATCAGAGACAGGGAATCAGATTAAACAGAACATTGGTTGGTCTAGAGAAGTATTTCCTAGTTGTTCCTGTTCACACAGGGTCCGGGAATAGGGAGACTCACTATCTGCTGCATATGGAGGCAGATTCTCTGTTCACTCCAACCTGTGGGTGCGCAGTAAGGTCTTACTCCTTCAGTGACTAGTCATTTACATGTGGTGTTCTATCCTCCTCCTCCCCTCTTTTCTCACTCCCACGCTTGCAGGTCGCCGTGTTTGCCTGGGGGAACAACTGGCCAGGATGGAGCTTTTCCTCTTCTTCACCAGCCTCCTGCAGCACTTCACCATCCGTCTTCCTGAGGGCCAGGCCAGGCCTCGAGAGGATGGACACTTTGCCACGACACTCGCCCCCCACCCCTACCAGATCCAGGCTGCCCCAAGATAACAGGAGCACCTTTTCAGATTGGGGAGGAGGGCAACTTTAACCATGATTCCAGGGGACACTTAGGCACCTGAAAACTCTAGGGTTTTCTGCAGATTATAATTTAGAAATTAGCTGATAGGAGCACTGTATCTAATTCCTGTATTAAAATAAAGAGAATTAAATAAATATTAGGCCTACTCAGCTGTAACACTAACATGTTCTCACATCTTGTATCAAGTCCCTGGAGGGACACTGGTTAGATATAACATTTTAATGTATATTCTTACTAACTCTTGAAGGCAACAATTGAAATAATTGTAGAAAAATCTAGATTACTTTCTATCACTTTTTGCAGTTCGCCAAGCTTGGAGTAGATCATTTAACTTTGGAAACATCCTACTAGGGCAAGGCCCCATGAGTTTATACTGCACCTGCCTGGGCCTGTATGGGTGTTACCTCACTCCAAATAATAGACTAGAAACTGATCTTAAACAGGAGTGAAATTGACACTTTCAAGTCACTTTCACAATATTGCCAACCCTAAATGTTCAAAAATTATGAATCAGGCTGACCAAAAATCATGAGATTACGTAAAAGTAATAGATTTGGTGCTCTTTTTATTGCCTTCTGCTTTTTGAGCCTTTACTGTTGACCTGAATTTGATGGGTTAGTTGGCAGGATCGCACTTTAATCCCACTTCCTTAAGAGTTTGCAGGAGCTCATCCAGCTTTGCCAAATGTTCTTCCTTGTTGCGAGTTGCTAAGCAAAGGTCATCTACATACTGGAATAAAACAGTCGGTTTAGAAAATCGTGTTAGGCCCCGCCGCATTTGAGCATGGAACAATGCCCAGCTATTTTTATATTCCTGTGGTAATTGGGTCCAGGAATATTGGACCCCCTGGAAGCTAAATGCAAACCTGTATTGTGACTCCCGGGCCACTGGTAAAGTCTAAAAGCTGTAACTGATATCTAGCACAGAGAACAACTGAGCCTCCCGGTCAAAGGACTGTGTGAGGTCTGGCATCTTTGCCACAGTAGGGGCACAAGTAGGGGTGACCTGATTTAACCATCTGTAATCGATGGTGAAGAGCCAAGAGCCATCTGGTTTCTTAACGGGCCAAATCAGGGAGTTGGCTGTAGAAGTGCATCTATGCAGGACTCCCTGTACCAGCAACTACTTGATAGCCTTGGCTATGTAAGGGGTGGCCTGGTCTGGATAGGAATATTGTTTTTGGGTGGGCACATCTCCCCCGTCCACAACAATAGTGACTGCCATACACCCGCAGTCATGTTCGTGTTTAGCAAAGGCATCTGCATGTTTGCGAAGTATGGCCTGTAACTCTGGATAGAGTGTGTGTTTGGCTATTAATGTGTCCAGGTGGTATTCATCTGGGTCTGGTCCCTCTGCTGGGATAACCATACCACACTCCAGCATGACCACTAGCGGGCAACCCAACTCTTGTCCTGCAGTAAGACACAATGACTGATTAGCCAAATCAATAACACATTCCTGCCTACCTAGGAAATCAGACCCCAACAGATTACCTTTTGGGTATGGCAATGTGAGCAACGTGAAGACATGGGTCTTGTGCTGGTGACCAATTTGTACTTCGATAGATTTAGATAGCATGGCCATAACTTGGTAGTTTACAAATGTTGATAGTATCTTTGTTTTCCCAGATGCCAAACCAGAGGATCTAGGATCCTTCACATGGATGATACTGATTGCTGCTCTGGTATCTACAATAAAATTTAGGTGGCAGCCCCCTACCACTATAGATTCCGTGGGTCTTCCACTTGTGTCTCTTCCCAGAGAGGTTGTGACACTCCTCAGGCCAGCTGACATCAGGCGGAGTAACCTATGGGAAAGATAGGTGGTTAGCCTTCAGGCTCTTCCACCTCCAACTCCTCAGGGATAGCCGACCCTGAATGAGAATAATTGGGAGGCAGGGCTGAGTCCACAGAGGCCACTGGTTGGTTTAAAGGATTTGGATGTTGATCTCCCAACACCAACTCGTTTAGGCATGTCCAGAGTTTTCGGATATCCGGCGGTGGGTCTCCAGGGTTTGCTGCACTTGAACATCGACACCACTGAGAGGTCCTCCTACTGATGAGGTGGTGGTGATCTAGAACCCTGAGGATGAGAAGAGTTCTGTGCAGCACCTGCAAGAAAAGGAACATGATCTTGAGGCCCCTCTCCCCCCTCAGGGCCCGAATGCATACCCCTATAGATTGTTCTGTGAATTGAAATTATTGGCCCAGCGCTGAGATCGAGGGGACATAGGACTAGTCCGGTTCGGCCCTTGAGGTGTCCGGCTAGGACCCTCAATCCTCACTATGGGAGTACTCTGTGGCTTTTGCAGAGTTGCAACTGGGGCTCCACGTCGACCTGCCTTAGGGGTTTCCCTGGGTATGGGCCCTGGCTAGAAAAACCAGGGCCTTATCCAGGGAGGTCCCAACATGGATATGCATGTTAACTCTTTCCTATAGGTAGGGAAGAGAATTATTAACCAACAAGCTAATCTACTGTGGTTCATCTGTGTCCTCTTTCATGTGACTGTGCCAGGCTGCACTTAACCGTAGATGAAATTGGTGGGGAGACTCATTTGGCTTTTGTCTCAAGTTAGACAGGATAGCCACTCCAGGATGCGGATTACAGTTAAGACCATTGTCTCTGAAAAAGACTTTTCACCCTTCCTATACTCCGGGGGCAAAGTGCTCCATAAGGCTCAATTTACTGTGAACTGTAAGATTTTAACCCAATCATAGAATCATAGAATATCAGGGTTGGAAGGGACCTCAGGAGATCACCTAGTCCAACCCCCTGCTCAAAGCAGGACCAATCCCCAAATAAATCATCCCAGCCAGGGCTTTGTCAAGCCTGACCTTAAAAACCTCTAAGGAAGGGGATTCCACCACCTCCTTAGGGAACCCATTCCAGTGCTTCACCACCCTCCTAGTGAAAAAGGTTTTCATAATATCCAACTTAAACCTCCCCCACTGCAACTTGAGACCATTACTCCTTGTTCTGTCATCTGCTACCACTGAGAACAGTCAAGATCCATCCTCTTTGGAACCCCCTTTCAGGTAGTTAAAAGCAGTTATCAAATCCCCCCTCATTCTTCTCTTCTGCAGACTAAATAACCCCATTTCCCTCAGCCTCTCCTCATAAGTCATGTGCTCCAGCCCCCTAGTAATTTTTGTTGCCCTCCGCTGGACGCTTTCCTATTTTTCCACATCCTTCTTGTAGTGTGGGGCCCAAAACCGGACACAGTACTCCAGATGAGGCCTCACCAATGCCGATCATCACTTGGCAAACCAAATAATTGTGCTGTTTCCTGAACATGCCGTGCCTGTACTGCAACCGAAGAATCCTCCATCATTCCTATTCGTTTAGCTACCAAATCCAGAGTTTTAATATCTGTAACCACTGCTATGGGATGGTCAGGAGTTACATCTGGAGAGTTTGGGCGGCTCCCACTGGAGTATCTGAAGTGTCTTTCCCCCAAACCTGGAGGCCTTCTCCCTACCCTAGCCAGTACTTCCTTCATCAGAACTAGCAGATATTTCCCTTGAGTGGAACCTGAGAAATATATGGTTAGTGTAGTGTTCTGGATAACTCCTATGGAGGGTACTCTCCTACCGTACTGTCACATTCCTTATGCCAGTGAAAGGTACGGATGGAAGTTCCACTGGCATACACAGTGATATTAACACATACCACGGTGATGATTGTATCACACGCATTAGATACTTGAACCACTTCTGGTACAGCACACTCCATTTCCCTGACAATTTGAACCTCCAAAGGCTTTTCTCCTGCTCTGCTAAGAGCTCAGTCTTTTCCTGAGAATCTCCTTCTCTCTCTCCCTCTGCAACATCCACTTGCTTTTCTAGGATGACAGTGTCTGGTTCACTTAACTCCTTATCTAGCACTATGGCCAGAGGACTTCCCTTTTCTGCTGGCATACTGGCTCCCATTACTTCACTATCAACTTCCTCTTTTAACTCACCAGGCTGTTCCTCTGCATTAGCGGCTTCAGAAGCCATCTCCACACTAGCTAGCTCTCTCGCTCTCCTTCTTGTTACTGGTCCCACGGGCTGATCGATTTCTGTTGGTTCCACTAACCCAATAGGGATAGGAACCACTGCTGGCTCATCTCCTGTCTCTCCTTGCTCCTTGGCCATAATCCGTGGGGGGTCCTCCTTACCTACAATCTCTGTCTGGACCCGGCAGCTTACGGTTTTAGGCACTCCTATGGTCTCTCCCATACAGCTCGACGCCATACACCTTTCCGTATTCTTTCTGAGTGAATCACAACTGCCTTCTAACTTTCTGATCTGATCCAACAACCGACCATGGTCTAGTTTATAAACTTCCAGTGATTTTAAACTGGCAGCTGCTCATTTCTGCCACCCATACACTTCCTCACGCAACTCATGGGAATGATGCTGACTTCATTCTAACTTCCTTTCCATCTCTTTTCCTTTACAGAAATGAGAGAACCACTCTTCAGAGGCAGTGTATCACTGCTCCTTTAACTCCTGAATTTCCTTATCCTTCTTCTCTACAACTTTCTGTGCCTTCCTGAGCCGCTTCACTTTCACATTTAACTTCCATCCTGAAAGATCACATGCTGTCAAACACTCCATTGCAATTCCTTTCATTTCTCTATCTTTTCTTTTCTTTCTCTCAGTTTCAATTTCAAACACCTGACTCACGAGACTCCATGGGTTACTATGATCGGAGAGAACTTCCCTATCTTTCAATTGTTCCAATCCTCCTCCATGTTCCCTAATGTATCTTCTGACATAAATTTCTAAGGCTATATTGGAGACAGCCTCTACAGGCTCTGCCGCCTTTCTTTCACTCATTTTTGCTTTTACACTGAATAGACTTACTTAACCTTTAAAATAACAAGGAGGAAAACGTAACACTATAACTTAACTCTAAATCTTAAATCTAAATTAAGAGAGCTAAAGGCACCTTATGAAACTAATAATAGTAATAATAAAAAATATACCCCAGACCGGTCCAACAATACTTCAAACAAGACCCAAAATGACAGGATGGAGGTAGGATCCCTCTCTTCCCTCAATGGCCAACGTATATTAGCAGATCAAGAGGCAAAACCCCTGGCAAGACTTACTGAAGAGAGAGGCACATATTGTTCAGAGACAGCTCAAGGGAGCAATCCAGGGGAGCTGAGGGGACTACAAAGGGGGTAACTGGAACCATACAAGTTCTGAGCTAACACGACCCTTAAAATATTAATCAGCTGCACCGCTACCATGAGTGTGGGTCATTGAGCCCAAAGCAATTGCCTAATCAATACTTAAAAAAAAATACCCCTTATCACGTGTACAATACCATTACTCCCAATATTTGGCCATATAAAACAGACAAACAGACATGAAACAGTTAAACCATTTAACCCACAAGCTTCAGGGGGAAAAAAAAGAAGTATAAATTCTCTGGGATCAGTGCCCAGAATTCATCTGTTACAAAGGGAATTGTTACCAGACTGTGCCCAGTGACTAGGTCACACAGAGTTTTCCTTTTTAACCCCTTAAATGTGTGTTTGCCACTCACACTTCGAAACTCCTGGCTGGCTCGCCAACCTGTTGACCTGAATTTGATGGGTTAGTTGTTATGGCTCACCACTGATCACATCTGGTCAGAAGCTTTATAGGTTCTTGTCCAATTCAGACTACAGGGTCCAAGAACTCAGAGTTCTATATCGGGAGAGGACTCTCGGGGTGCTTGGCAAAAACACTTACATTGAGGACAATACAAAATTGATAAAACTTTGAGATTAAAAAAAGAATAATAAATGCTATGAAATTTATGACTACAAAACAGTAAAAGAATTCCAAAACTCCTGGTGGTAACATTCCAATTATAAATAAGTACCTTAACTTAACATAGTTCCTTGAGGAACCGGTAATAGGAGGTGAAGGACCAGCGTTACTCCTGGCATACCTGATAACACAATGGTGCTGGCTTCCCCAATAGTTAGGAATGTTGAGTAGTTATACTATACTGCACAAAGCTGAGCTGATAGTGTGATAGAAGATAGAATGATAGGTAGATAGAAAGATAGTTTATGGAATATAGGAGAACAAAAAAAAGAAAGAGCTAAAGACTAAAAGAGCACTAAGAGCGCTAATAGAGCTTAAAGAGCTAAAGCCTAAAAAGAGCTCCAGGCTCTTCCGTACAAGGTATTTTATAGGATCCTGATGCTATGTAATTCAGGCCCAACCTACTATACCCAAATCTTATTTCCATACCCTAAGAAATTTATGGGTACCCTTATTTTATAGGTTAGTGGATTATGACACTTACTCTCTTTATATTAATAAGGATTATCTTCCTCCAAAAACTGCGAACCTAGGCTCTCTTGGCGACGTCCAGGTTGTGATATACTCTGCGGTTGCCAACCAGTTGCAGATGCCCGATAAACCCATTCAGTGTTGTGTGTAGTTCCTCCCTTTGGTTCCCCAAAGTTCAGAGACCATTCCTATCTGTGCCAAAGTTTACCAGCTTTTATGCTGACTTACTCTTACTGATTATACTTTTAGCTATTGAGCGGATCTTACTGGATACAGGCCGGTAGGCTTCTTGCATTTCAGCAAAACTATGTATAATTATTAGGAAACACATCATATGCCTCAACTCATCCTAAATTCATAGGAATTAATACTGATAAAACATAAGAATAAAATGGATTAATTCAGAACAAGAAACATTATTTGATACGGCTGTCTGGATTAGTAGGATATAATAGCTAGCAGAATAATCCTATGGGCTACATTACAGTGCACTGGGATCACATTTTGAAGCTTTCTTCACAGCCACAAGGGCTAGACATTTTATTTTTCTTCAAGAATGAAAGCTGAAATCATCACATATCCACTTGACTCCAGGGGCTGGGTCTTTCTTTAAGGCAAGCAATAATTATCATGAGACTCATGGCAAAATCACAACACTACTTTCACTTCTGTTTAAAGGCTAATTACTTTCCAGAAGGCTCTTAAATGTCCAATCGGATTTTTAGAGTGTGTTGCTGTATATATGTTTGTCTTGTAGGGGGTCTTCACAGCCACCCAAAGACCCTAGGTTCAAGTCTGTGGTCTTCTGAGGCGGTGTAGAAATTTGAACCTGGGTCTTCTACATCCTAAGTGAGTGCTGTAACCACCGGGTTATTGGACATAAGAGCTTCTCCTCCTCCAGCTGTGTTATAGGCTCTTATTACCCCCCACCCCCTGTCCCTATTTTTCACACTTGCTATCGGGTCACCCTAATGATTCCCAACATTCTGTTCGCTTTTTTGACTGCTGCACATTGAGTGGATGTTTTCAGAGAACTGTTCACAATGACTCTAAGATCTCTTTCTTGAGTGGTAACAGCTAATTTAGACCCCATCATTTGATATGTACAGTTGGGATTAAGTTTTCCAATGTACATTACTTTGCATTTATCAACATTGAATTTCATCTGCCAGGGTCAATTTGCCCAGTCACCCAGTTTTGAGAGATCCTTTCGCAGCTCTTCACTGTCTGCCTGGGACTTAACTATCTTAAGCAGTTTTGTATCATCTGCCAATTTTGCCACCTCACTGTTTACCCCCTTTTCCATATCATTTATGAATATGTTGAATAGGACTGATCCCAGTACAGACCCCAGGGGGACACCACTATTGACCTCTCTCCATTCTGAAAACTGACCATTTATTCCTACCCTTTGTTTCCTATCTTTTAACCAGTTAATAATCCATGAGAGAACTTTCCCTGTTATCCCATGACTGCTTACTTTGCTTAAGAGTCTTTGGTGAGGGAACTTGTCAAAGGCTTTCTGAAAATCTAAGCACACTGTATCCACTGGATCTCCCTTGTTTACATGCTTGTTGACCCCCGCAACAAATTCTAATAGATTATTGAGGCATGATTTCCCTTTAACAAAAGCTGTGTTGATTCTTCCCCAACAAATTATGTTCATCTATGTGTCTGACAATTTTGTTCTTTACTATAGTTTCAACCAGTTTGCCTGGTACTGAAGTCAGGCTTACCAGCTTGTAATTGACAGTGTACCATCTGGAACCCTTTTTAAAAATTGGCATCACATTAGCTACCTTCCAGTCATTTGGTACAGAGGCTGATTTTAATGGTGGGTTACAGACAACAGTTAGTAGTCCCAAAATTTCACATTTGAGTTCCTTCAGAACTCTTGGGTGAATTCCATCTGGTCCTGGTGACTTATTACTGTTTAGTTTATCAATTTGTTCCAAAACTTCCTCTGACACCTCAATCTGGGACAGTTCCTCAGATTTGTCATCTAAAAATAGTGGCTTAGGTTTGGGAATCTCCCTCACATCCTCAACTGTGAAGACTGATGCAAAGAATTCATTTAGTTTCTCCGCAATGGCCTCATCGTCCTTAATAGATAAATCTGTTATTCCCATAGCAGCTAATGGAGTGGTCTTCCTATAGAGCCACATACCTGCCTACTTCCTCATGCAGCCTTATATGCCCACTGAACTCTCTCTCTCTCTCTCTCTCTCTCCTGTTCACACCAGTGAAATGTTCAAAGCAGACGTAACCTCTTCCCCCGCAGCATATGTGAGCAAAATGACCATGTCCCTCAACATGTATATAGCCAGTGAAATCTACACAGCAATGGAACATTTTATAAGAACTTATTTTACAGCCAGATTTGCAGAAAAATTCTAAAAACTTTAGACACGTTACAATAACCACAATCCACAGTGAACAGGACATCTGCTCACATGTGACAGGTTTCAGAGTAGTAGCCATGTTAGTCTGTATTCGCAAAAAGAAAAGGAGTACTTGTGGCATCTTAGAGACTAACAAATTTATTTGAGCATAAGCTTTCGTGAGCTACAGCTCACTTCATCGGATGCATTCAGTGGAAAATACAGTGGGGAGATTTATATACATAGAGAACATGAAACGATGGGTGTTACCATACACACTGTAACCAGAGTGATCACTTAAGGTGAGCTATTACCAGCAGGAGAGCGGGGGGGAGGCGGCGGGGAGGGAACCTTTTGTAGTGATAATTAAGGTGTGCCATTTCCAGCAGTTGACAAGAACGTCTGAGGAACGGTGGGGGTGGGGGTGGGGAGAAACTTGGGGAAATAGTTTTACTTTGTGAAATGACACATCCACTCCCAGTCTCTATTCAAGCCTAAGTTAATTGTATCCAGTTTGCAAATGAATTCCAATTCAGCAGTCTCTCGTTGGAGTCTGTTTTTGAAGATTTTTTGTTGAAGTATTGCCACTTTTAGGTCTGTAATCGAGTGACCAGAGAGATTGAAGTGTTCTCCAACTGGTTTTTGAATGTTATAATTCTTGACGTCTGATTTGTGTCCATTTATTCTTTTACGTAGAGACTGTCCACTTTGACCAATGTACACAGCAGAGGGGCATTGCTGGCACATGATGGCATATATCACATTGGTAGATGTCCAGCAGAGAATCTCCACTCTTCCACACACTTTTTGGAAAGGCTTAACTCTTTGCACTAACATTTTCTCATATAAATTCAGACTTTTAAGATCAGAAGGTGAACCTGCACATCTATCAATGTGATATATGCCATCATGTGCCAGCAATGCCCCTCTGCCATGTACATTGGCCAAACTGGACAGTCTCTGCGTAAAAAACTCCAATAAATTCCAAATGAAAATATCAATGTAAACCATTGCTGCTGTCCTTGGGCTTGAACGTCCATCCCTCAGTTTCTCCTGTACTCCATTCCTCATCTGAATGTTTCCCTGGGCTTCTTCCCTGGAGGTCTGGGTCCTGCCCTTTATCAGGGCTTGCTGTACTCCAGTGGCTTCTCCATGTCTCTACTTTCCACTGCCAAGAAAGGTACTGCACAGTTTTTTTGTTTTTTTTTCCTCTCTCTCTCTCTCCCCCCCCCCCAACCCTCCTCCTACTCTGGGCTTCCTCTCTTTATAGTAACCACCAAGATCCTCCCCCAGCTAGGACTCATCTTGAATTGGGTCTGGCCCACCCTCTGGGTGAACCAGGTGCCCTAATTGAGCTCTCAGCTCTTTGTGAAAATCCCCTTACTCTCTCAGCTAGGTCCAATCATTATTCAAGGCCACCTGATCCCCAGCTGATTAGGATCAGCAGGGCGTGTAGCTGATAGTCACAAGCAAGGCCAAGCCTGACTCCGCTTAAAGGGCCACCCAGGACGTGACACAGTGGTGTTTCTAAATACTAAATGGGGAAACATGCTATCCAAACAATTATCCATGAAGTTAAAGAAAAAGTAGTTTATCTTGCTTTACCTTTATGGGAGACTCTTGTAACCATTGGAGAAAATACTGATATCACTAAGCACTTGTTAATTCTAGTCAATGGGGTTGCCACTAAAAAACACTATATTTGGCAAGACTTGATACATTTTGCACAAGTAAGGAATGCAATTTGCAAATTAAAATAAGTGATATATTGTACATTACATTGCACAAGCTCCCAGTCTGAATTACCATATGGTTATAATATGCAGCAGCACTTAAGGGAACCCATATACAACCAGTACACAATACACCCATTACACGGTCAAGATGCAGTTGGGGACAATACTGCTCTATGCTGAGTGAAACCTGTCAATGACTCACTCCTTAGTGTGTAAAAGAAAATACTGGAAGCAACATGTCTGACCATTTCCCACATGGTACAGGGAGGTTTCATGACAGTCAGGAGATATCAATTTCCAAACGTGAATACTGAAACAGTCACATGAATTCTGTAGATCTGCAATTCTGCAGAAACATGCAATATTTATTTCACTTGCTACTGGAGAGGGAATTGAGTGCGCTATCAGCTAGCACTGCCCACACAGCTAACTGCTCAACAGTTACCAGACAGTGTGGCACAAAAGGATGAAAGTCTTCACATTACTTTCAAGAATATCTTGCCCATCATGCGTGGGACCAAGGAAATACTGATATCTCACACATTCTGAGGTTCAGTGCATGCTGTGCTGATTTGGTGAATCCTGAGTTCAATTTCTGGAAATGCTCTGTTGGGCAAATCAAGATGCTTAAGTCATTGAAAACATGTCAGTTGGAGTACTTTGTGTTATGGATCCAGTGAACGTGTTCCGACACTTTCGTTCCAGATTTGCCGCTATGCTTTGCTTTTTTTTTTTCCAAAAGACAATCCTTCCCTGGCAGAGTTTCCTTTGGCGGGTAGAATATGAGAGTCATGAATGTGCAATGCATCACATTCATATGCTGCTATGGGGAGAGGACGCACCACTGTTTGGAAGCAACACCGCAGAAATATGTCACATGCTTGCTACCCAAAGAACTGGATTCCCCTACACTATGTCACTTGATAAATGCATTTCAAAGGCATCACTGTTATACATATTGCTGAAGGACTGTCAAAAGGAAGGATATATTTCAGGCATGCTGCTGATTTGATTTCCCTAGAAGACAGAGGCAGATTTACAGTGAAACACAGGGTGCTCTGGCACTGGGGCCCCTGCAACAACAGATTTAAGAGATAGTAAGTAAGGATAATAATGGAAACAAAAAGGATCACATATAAAACAAAAAGTATAACACACTTTCTACAGTCTAAACTTAACTTTAACAGTCTAAACCTTTATCTCACCTAATGCAATGTCCCAGCATCTCCACCCAGCATGGCTGGGATCCCTCTTTCATGAATGCAGAAAGCACTGTCCTCTTTGTTTCCTTGTTGAAGGATCAAACAATGTCCTTTTGCTTTCTCCTTATATCCCCCAAAGTTCATTGTTTTGTCCCCAAAATCAGGATGACTCCCTGAGGGTTTATTCCCTGGTGTGCTGACTTCATGTTGACTTCACATCCTTATGCTGACTTTGTTCGCAAATAGGTCTTTCATTGTGTTGGCTTACAATGCTTAATTTACATGTAAACTGAGGCAGACAGGTGAATATACATTCTTTGTCTGGCAAAATTTATTGGTCCACCTGGCTTTGATTCAGACCTTAAAGCATATTTTTCAGTACATATATGTAACTCCTTACATAGTGTCAGTACATACATTTCACAATGACATTAATCACCAGTGTGATCCTGGCTGTCATTTAAGATTTCACGTGACATTTTTATAGATAAATATTATGATGGCCGTGTGCTAGGTCTAGTGAGTTTGTCAGGCCTGCTAGGAGATGTTGTTATAGAACAGCAAACCCTTTGCCAGCTGACACTGAAGGGTTCTTAGGGTCACACAAGCAACATGCACTTTTAAGCACAGACTTCATTATGAGAGCAATGTTCACGTACAGATTACAGTCTTCTTCTCTATGACAGTGGTCCCACAGGTTCTAGGAAAAGTTTTATAATCCATACCATCTCTACATTCATACAGGAGACAAGTGGATCTCCCTTAGTATGTGTGATGTCTGCACCTACAGGTGTAGCTGTCATATTGCATCACCTTCTCATGCTTCCAGTAAACATGGAAAGTCATTAGAATACAGATAGCCAACTGAAGAAGCATTAGTAGAGGCTGGAAAAACACTGAAACAAATTAAACTTCTGATTGTGGATGAAATCAGCATGATGTCCAACTCAATGTTGGCATTAATATTAATATTCAAGAGGTTCTCAAAACTGAGTCGCACCTGCTCTTTTGAGGAAAAGATGTCATTCTCTTTGGAGACCTCATGTAGAGGACACTTGTCAGACAGAACATGTGTTTGACACACTAACAACATGTTATTACTATTGACAGTATTAGGCTGTGAGGGGTTGGGTCAGAGACCCCCTTGGAACTGTCACCTGATGTGCTGAGACTACCTCTAAGCCCATTTTCTCTGTCAGTTTGGGCCTCCAGAACCCTGCCTTGTCAAGTCAGACATGCCAGTTTGCTCCAACACAGACTCAGGGTCTGAACCACGTGCCCAAAGCTGCAGACTTAACTGACAACTGCTTAAGAAGTGCTCCTGTCTCTAGCACCCAGACATCCAGCTCCCAATGGGATCCAAACCCCAAATGAATGTGTTTTACTCTATATAGAGCTTATACAGGGTAAACTCACAAATTGTCCGCCCTCTATAACACTGATAGAGAGATATGCACAGCTGTTTGCTCCCCCAGGTACTAATTACTTACTCTGGGTTCAATAATAAACAAAAGTGATTTTATTAAGTATAAAAAGTAGGATTTAACTGGTTCCAAGTAATAACAAACAGAACAAAGTAAGTTACCAAGCAAAATTAAACAAAACACGCAAGTCTAAGCCTAATACATTAAGAAACTGCACAAAGGTAAATCTCACCCTTAGAAATGTTCCAGTAAGCTTCTTTCACAGACTGGGCTCCTTCCTAGTCTGGGTCCAGCAATCACTCATACCCCCATAGTTGCTGTCCTCTGTTCCAGTTTCTTTCAGGTATCTCTTGGGGGTGGAGAGGCCATCTCTTAAGCTAGCTGAAGACCAAATGGAGGGGTTTCCAAGGCCTTTTATATTCTGTCTTGTGGGCAGAAACCCCTTTGTTCTCCTGTGCAAAATCATAGCAACAAGATGGAGTGTGTAGCCATCAGGCAAGTCACATGTCCATGAATGATTCATCTTTTTGCAGGCCGACGCCATTGTTTACATGTTAGTTTGAATGTTCCCAGGAAAGCTCAAATGTGGATTGGCTTCTCCCAAAGTCCATTGTCAGTTAAGTGTTTCTTGATTGGGCATTTACTGAGACTAGTCCTTTCTCAAGAAGGTGACCAAATGCTTCACTGAAGCTACTTAGTACCAAACACATTGAAATACAAGTACATAGCCAATATTCATAACTTCAAATACAAAAATGATACACACATACAGACAGCAAAATCATAACCAGCAAACTACAACCTTTCCATATGTTGTCAGTAGCTACCGGTGAGGTGCTCTGTTCTGGTTCGATGATGATAACAGTTGGCTGCGTGCGTGTTCCCTCTGTGTGCTGCCCCAGCTCTGCGCAGATAGCTGACACAGCAGACCCCAAGAGAACCCCCAAAGATCACAGACTCTAGTAAGGTACGAAGGCACCCAGCCAGGTTTATTGTCCAACGAAGCACAGTAATAGTTTCCTATAGACTCTACAGGACATACTATGAATATGTGCCCCCTGGCAATGGACACAGCTCAGTCAGTGGCGGGACACTCCACTGCCCCCTAAGCTGGACAAAGATATGCCCTCCAGAACCAATTTTTTTACAGTTGCAGGACAGATTACTCATCCCTACTGACGTATTGAGGTACAGCCCCTTGACTCATTAGGGTGCTGTCTCCCCTTTGATCATGTTGGTTCAAACAAACAGATCTGTCCAACATGCTGTCCTTTTGACCCTGTCTTTGGGATGCACCTGGCTGTTCCTTGTTATCTCTGTGAAGTGTCCTTGTATTGGGATGTCCAGGTGCCATCTTGGCATACATTCCTCTTATTACTACTTATATCATTTGCGAATGCTTTCTAGGAGCCCTTTTCCTGCCAAGTTCTGCAATTAGGGCCTGCCACTGGCTCACAGCGCAGCTTTGCTTAGCAATGCCTAGAAGTACTTTGGGTCAGGCTTTAGGCCTCAGACCAGGCCTCTGATACAAGGGTTTATGTTTCAGGGCCTCCTACTACACCATAGACACCCCACTTGCCCTCCTCTGCACAAGACTTCGTTCAGCCATAGGACCCTGACTGCAACAATGATCTATACGGTCACAGTTCATGTCAACAACGTCACATAGGCACGTGAACTTTCGGCAATTTTTCAAATAAGCAGAACTGCAGACTAATATGTGGCAATGGAAGCATAAGCAATATGGCCACCTTTTTAATTGAGAGTATGTTGGAAACTTGGAAGCAAATGACATTTGTAAGATTGCGGAGTGCATTGTCAAAATTGAGAAGAGTGTGTACATGGAAGCTGCTGAAATCTTTAAGACCTTGGCAAACAATGAACAGCTCCTGTTTATTTCATACTTACACTGAAAGCATGTAATAACTTTAATAAAATGATACTTGAAACAGATAATGAAAGCACTATGCTAATTCCTGCCCTAGACATACTAGATGTACTTAACATGACTCCAAGATTAGTAAAAGGGGTAAGTAAGAAACTCAGCAGCAAGATAAACGTCTCCAGAACTGCAGGCTTAAACACCTCCCTAGCCATCACTTGGCAATGTAGAGTTATGCCTTGCTGTAACTGTGACATTAAAAATGGTCTGGTAAATGGAGGAATGGGCTTTGTGCAATACATCCAATATGACAGGCACAACCAATTTGTGGAGGAAATCATTGTTAAGTATGATAAGCTGGGACAGTCTCAACTAATGTTAAGAGTTTCAGTGACATTTCTGTTAATGATGTGTCTATTATCTGTAAACAGTTTCCATTGATCATTTTCTATGCAGAGTCCATTCACAAATTCCAAGGCTTGAACTTGGATTCTGTTATAGTTGATGTTGGATCAATTGTACGCAAAGAAGGAACAACATATGTTGCCCTTTCTCAGGTTTGGACCCTGACAGGCTTACACATGTAGCCATTTGATTCTGCAAAGGCCAATGCTGATGTGCAATGCATTCAAGAATATATTGTCTCAGGGAGGAATTTCTTCCTCATCTATCACCAGTTCCAATAGCTAGAAGGAGTGTTCATAAACTAGTACAATAAAAAGAACAGGAGGACGTGTGGTACCTTAGAGACTAACAAATTTATTTGAGCATGAGCTTTTGTGAGTTACAGCTCACTGCATCCGATCAAGTGGGCTGTAGCCCATGAAAGCTTAGGCTCAAATAAATTTGTTAGTCTCTAAGGTGCCACACGTCCTCCTGTTCTTTTTGTGGATACAGACTAACACGGCTGCTACCCTGAAACCTGTCATAGTACAATAAAGAAGACTTCCTGCAAATGACACCTGGTATGTCCAGCAAACACCCCTCCCCCCATGTGATGCTGAAAAAACAGATGTGCTCCATTCCATAATGCAACTGCAGTTAATTGTTATGCAAATGTCATTGTACAAACACTCCTAAAAGTGACACCAATCTCATTCCTTTAATTGTGTAGCATCAGTCACCTGGTCTCATTAAACCTGCATGGCAGACAATAGTACAGCATACACAACAACCCCCAGACCATCCAAAGCACCACAGAGTTCAGAGCTGCTGTGGGCACCTACCCACTGGAGCCAATTTTCAGTTTATCAGTGCAGCAAGACGATTCCTAATTTCTTGTACAGCTGCTGAACTTCCTCTCACAAGCACACATACCCTCCAGCACCTATTTACCACTACGTATATTACCATATAAAAATACCACAACTCTCCTTACATATTTCAAACAGCTACAAACCTGGAGTGAATTCTACAGTTGTCTTCTGCCAGACAATTCCTTCCCCACCCCATCCCCAACTATTCTGCTTTACTGCCCTTGGCTAGGCGTGCCAACAGCATGGTGGGTGTTAAGGAAAAGTTAGCACATGTGACTCCATTTTGGTTTGGGGCCCACCATTGTTTAAATGCCAGCACATCATACACCAGGAGGAGTGATCCTTAGATACTGAATCCCTGTGAAAATCCTCCTCCTTGTCTCCAGCCTGCCTTGACTCCCAGTATCTGTTTTTTGTCAGTCTCTAACTCCCTGTCTCTTGGCCTTGATGTGAGGCCTCCCATTCTGATAATAAAAGTTACTGATGCATGGCTTTAGGACCATGCTGTGTAATTAACATACTGGTATAGCACGAGGAATGCACCAAGCAGGGATAGGTGGTAGATAAGACAAGGGTTTGTTTATTGGCTAAGGTTTCCGATGCACGAGTGCAACATGCTTTGCTAAAAAGTATATAACCTTTGTATAATCTGTATTCGTGGTCCCCCCTGGCTAGCAGGGGGGCACCACGCTCGAGCGTAATAAACTTAGTATTTTTGGGAACTCTGCAGTTGTGGACTTTGTTTCTGTGCCTCAGCCTAGATTCGAACTGTGTGTGACCTATCAGGTATAATTCACAGCATTGGTGTGCGTGTCCTATCAGGTATAATTCGCAGCATTTGTGTGCGTGTCCTACCAGGTGTAATTCGTAGCATTTGTGTGCGTGTCCTACAAGGTGTAATTCGCAGCAGTTGTATGCGTGTCCTACCAGGTGTAATTCGTAACATGGGACAGTACAGTGATCCATACATGTCAGTCATGCTCCTCCATGCCTACTTATGCTTCTTTGTGCTTCCCGCCGAGAAAAATAACCCGCCAAATTCAGAAATTTGTTTTGCAGTCTTTCCAAATTAGTAATTTTACATAGTATATATCCCAAAGGGCACGCTTATAAATTCTGGACATTACATTGCATGAATTCATAGCAGTACAGGGTGGCTTGTCCAATGACAAGAGCATTGATTACAATCAGCACCTGCTAGTAATCTCAAAGAAGCGTACCCTTCTCCTCCTTAAAAACCAAAACCCCTCTACACTACTAGCGGCACTCTTAAACTTTCCCTACTGTACCTACATCCTCCCTACTACCTCTGTGAGGACTGAACCAAAAGAAGGCTATCCACAGAGTACATCCTTCCAAGCCCGTTGGCAAGAACAGCAGGAATTACATCACACTGCAAAGTGCTGCACTCCAGTTACAGTTGTTACAAGGACTGTTTGGGCCCTATGTCTCCATATACATATGTTAGCCCTCACTCTGCTGTTTGCCTCGATAGGTATTGGGCCCTGGGGAAAAGTAGGGTTATGCATGGGTCCAGGCAACACAGGGTCCTTGGCCTACATGCTAACGTTCTTGGGACTGTTTGGTTGCGATACCAGCATACTCTTATGCTATTCTTGATTCTACAGTTTGTCTCTGTAGGTTTAATGCACAGGATAGGACGAGGACAATGTCTAGAGCAAGGAAGCCAGGGGGCATTAGCCTTGATAGAAGGACTCCCTAAGATAACTGAAAAGGAGGACTTGTGGCACCTTAGAGACTAACAAATTTATTTGAGCACACTTCATCGGATGCATTCAGTGGAAAATACAGAACGCCACACTGCAGTTTCCACGGTATGCATCTGATGAAGTGAGCTGTAGCTCACGAAAGCTCATGCTCAAATAAATTGGTTAGTCTCTAAGGTGCCACAAGTCCTCCTGTTCTTTTTGCAGATACAGACTAACACGGCTGCTACTCTGAAACCTAAGATAACTGAGTGCCACACTAGAAACAGGAAAGAATTTTCTCCTTGTGGTGTTTTTTCCCGTTGTTACAAGGAAGGGTTTTTTCAACAGCAAGGTTTTTTGCCTTCCTCAAGAATTACAGCTTGCTGTACAATTCTAGGATTACCCAACACTGGATATGACCTCAGAGTCCAAGTTTACATGTTAGTACTCTTCTAAGTCCAGGAATGCAAAGACTATGCTCATTCTTCCACTAGATGGCGCCGTGCACTGATTTACATTGCAGACTCACAGTAAAAAATACTGCATGTCTGGCCACTATTGTGTGCCAATCACCCTCTTCCTTCCATTAGTCTTAGCGATACACACATATCCCAGTCGAGAGGAAGGGACAGAAACAGATGTTTAGTTCACACCTCTAGCGTGCATCCCAGCTGCTCTTCGGGGCACGTCTGTACTGCAGTGGGGAGGTATGATTGCACCTTGTGTAGACACACCTGAAGTAGTTAGTTCAGGTCACAATAGCAGCAGCAACATGGGTGGTATGTACCTGGGGTTCCAGGTGGACAGGGTTAGCCTGTGCTGCTGCAGCTGAGTTGTTGCTATTGATCTCGAGCTCACTTTGACCTAGCTAGCTCCTTCCCCCACCTTATTTCTTCTTGCCTATCGCTCTCTTTTGCCTTTTGCTTAATAAAAGTCCGGCTTAGCCAGCCAAGACCATATATTTTGCAACACTGCTGGGACCCTATGATCAGAAAGGCAGCTACAAGCAAAGCTCGAAATAGTCCACTGCGAGTACAAGCTTGCCCCGTCTTGGAGTAGCTCATAAAACCACAGGCTATGCCTGTGTGCTCTCTGTCTGAGAGGTTGCAGGTAAAAGTCAGCACCAAAGACAGAAGCTGCATTTTCTATCTTTGCTGCTCTTTTCTTTCCCCACTGGTGCGAGTTTGTCTTGTTTTGTCTTCCAGCGAACAAGACTCGACTTTAACAAAAGCAGCGCCAGACTAATTTAGTTAGTTCTCTTTCTCTCTCCAAAAAATACAGTTATTAAACACCTAAAAGACGGTCAGTGTCATGTTTCTGTACTAGATATGGACTGGCTTCAGAGCTTCCTTTTTAGCGAGGTACACTCCAGATGTGTTCATCCTGAGATTCTTTAATGCTCTGCCAGGTATGGCGGAAGTTAGCTTAAAGTATTGTATTCACAGCACCACCTAGTGAGTGAACTATATAATACAGTTTAGCATTCCATTACATCTCCTCCAAGTCCTACATTCCCACCATTTATTAAAAAAACAAGGAGTACTTGTGGTACCTTAGAGACTAACAAATTTACCATATATAGTATTTACACTATCACAGTGTCTGTGAAGTTCAGTATGTATCAGTCTGTTAAAGTGTCTCTGAATCATACCGGTTTTCTAATTACATGATCCAAATGCATAACAACTTGGTCATCTGGGTGTACGTTAGTTGCAACAACCGGCTGCGCTTTGTCTAGAATCCTTGAGTTTTCTTCTTCTTGTTCTGTATCAGTTATCTGTAGAGTTTGCTCCCTTGCTTATTCTTTCTGAGGCACAAACTATAGATGTGGATGGTTTCTACTGAAATCTCCACTGTTGAGCTCAGTCTCTCATGGTCTGGGCACTGAATTATTTTTCTTTATGACAGCTGGAGTTGTCCATTCTTTTTCTCCATCCAATTTGACATGAAACACAATTACTAGATTCTAGACCCAGAAGGTCTCTTACTGAGGCACTTCTGTTGTAAAAGTGTTCAGAAACTCTTTTAACCTTTTTATTTGGTTTGGCTACGTTCTTCATGTCTGGCCACTTTGGAAATAGATTATGTTCCAAAGTTGAAACAGTAGTTCTGAGCTGTCTTCCCATCAGAAGTTGTGCAGGACTATATCCAGTAGCTATGTTGGTGCTGATCTGTAATTCAGAGGAGCAAGGAATGGATCTTTCTGATGTAGGATTTTCTTGGCTCTCTGTACAGCTCTCTCAGCCTCTCCATTTGCTTGTGCATATTGTGAGCTGTTTAGTAATATGATCAAAATAATATTTCATTCAGAATTATTTAAAATCTGCTGCAGTAAATGGTGGTCTGTTGTCCGTCACTAGTTGTTCTGGAATATTTAAGTGAGCAAAAGTGCACTTCCGTTTCTCAATAAACCTGTGACATGTTATGTCTTTCAAGTACATTATTTCTATATACCTGGAAAAGTAGATCACAAAGAGCAGGTAACAATGTCCTCTGAATCTGCATAAATCTGCAGCTAGTCTCAGATTATCTCTGGTAATGGTGTTGTTATGAAAGGTTCTTTTATTGTGTTGGTTTGTTAGTTCCACAATTTTCACATGCAGATACTTTATTCTTTATGCCTTGCTGATGCCT
Organism: Lepidochelys olivacea; assembly: GCF_965140295.1. Lineage (NCBI taxonomy): Eukaryota > Metazoa > Chordata > Testudines > Cheloniidae > Lepidochelys > Lepidochelys olivacea. The sequence goes on along the minus strand of NC_140411.1, from coordinate 263,017,184 downwards.
GGCCATTACACTGACTGGTTGGTCCATTTGCAGCATTTAGTTAATTCTTGATGTCCTTCATGGATGAGGTTTAGGATTTCTCCTCTCATTTCTTTTGGAATTAAGATGCAATTGCCTTTAATCAGGTGGATGGGAATCTGAGAGGCAGTGACCTTGAGATGGTCGAGTTCAGGATCCTGACAAAAGGAAGAAAGGAGAGCAGCAGAATACAGACCCTGGACTTCAGAAAAGCAGGCTTTGACTCCCTCAGGGAACTGATGGGCAGGATCCCCTGGGAGAAAAATATGAGGGGGAAAGGAGTCCAGGAGAGCTAGCTGTATTTTAAAGAAGCCCTATTGAGGTTGCAGGAACAAACCATCATGATGTGTAGAAAGAATAGTAAATATGGCAGGCGACCAGCTTGGCTTAACAGTGAAATCCTTGCCAATCTTAAACACAAAAAAGAATCTTACAAGAAGTGGAAGATTGGACAAATGACCAGGGAGGAGTATAAAAATATTGCTCAGGCATGCAGGAGTGAAATCAGGAAGGCCAAATCACACTTGGAGTTGCAGCTAGCAAGGGAAGTTACGAGTAACAAGAAGGGTTTCTTCAGGTATGCTAGCAAAAAGAAGGTCAAGAAAAGTGTGGGCCCCTTACTGAACTGGGAAGGCAACCTAGTGACAGGGGATGTGGAAGAAGCTGAAGTACTCAATGCTTTTTTTGCCTTTGTCTTCACGAGCAAGGCCAGCTCCCAGACTACTGCACTGGGCAGCACAGCATGGGGAGGAGGTGACCGGCCCTCTGTGAAGGAAGAAGTGGTTCGGGACTATTTAGAAAAACTGGACGTACACAAGTCCATGGGGCCAGATGCGATGCATCCAAGGGTGCTAAAGGAGTTGGCGGATGTGATTGCAGAGCCATTGGCCATTATCTTTGAAAACTCATGGCAATCGGGGGAGGTCCCGGAAGACTGGAAAAAAGCTAATGTAGTGCCCATCTTTAAAAAAGGGAAGAAGGAGGATCTGGGGAACTACAGGCCAGTCAGCCTCACCTCAGTCCCTGGAAAAATCATGGAGCAGGTCCTCAAGGAATCAATTCTGAAGCACTTAGAGTAGAGAAAAGTGATCAGGAACAGTCAGCATGGATTCACCAAAGGCAAGTCATGCCTGACTAACTTAATTGCCTTCTATGACAAGATAACTGGTTCTGTGGATAAGGGGAAAGCAGTGGACGTGTTACTCCTTGACTTTAGCAAAACTTTTGATACGTTCTCCCACAGTATTCTTGTCAGCAAGTTAAAGAAGTATGGGCTGGATGAATGGACTATAAGGTGGATAGAAAGCTGGCTAGATCATCAGGCTCAACAGGTAGTGATCAATGGCTCCATGTCTAGTTGGGAGCCGGTATCAAGTGGAGTGCCCCTAGGGTCAGTCCTGGGGCCGGTTTTGTTTAATATCTTCATAAATGATCTGGAGGATGGTGTGGATTGCACCCTCAGTAAGTTTCCAGATGACATTAAACTGGGAGGAGGAGTAGATACGCTGGAGGGTAGAGATAGGATACAGAGGGACCTAGACAAATTAGAGGATTGGGCCAAAAAAATATGATGAGGTTCAACAAGGACGAGTGCAGAGTCCCACACTTAGAATGGAAGAATCTTATGCACTGCTACAGACTAGGGACTGAATGGCTAGGCAGCAGTTCTGCACAAAAGGACCTAGGGGTTACAGTGGACAAGAAGTTGGATATGAGTCAACAGTGTGCCGTTGTTGCCAAGAAGGCTACATTTTGGGCTGTAAAAGTAGGAGCATTGCCAGCAGATTGAGGGACATGATCATTCCCCTCTATCTGGCATTGGTGAGGCCTCATTTGGAGTACTGTGTCCAGATTTGGGCCCCACACTACAAGAAGGATTTGGAAAAATAGGAAAGCGTCTAGCGGAGGGCAACAAAAATGATTAGAGGGCTGAAGCACATGACTTATGAGGAGATGCTGAGGGAACTGGGATTATTTAGTCTGCAGAAGAGAAGAATGAGGGGGGATTTGATAACTGCTTTCAACTACCTGAAAGGGGGTTCCAAAGAGGACGGATCTAGATTGTTCTCAGTGGTAGCAGATGATAGAATAAGGAGTAATGGTCTCAAGTTGCAGTGGGGGAGGTTTAGATTGGATATTAGGAAAACCTTTTTCACTAGGAGGGTGGTGAAGCAGTGGAATGGGTTCCCTAGGTAGGTGGTAGAATCTCGTTCCTTAGAGGTTTTTAAGGTCAGGCTTGACAAAGCGCTGCCTGGGATGATTTAGTTGGGGATCGGTCCTGCTTTGAGGAGGGGGTTGGATTAGGTGACCTCCTGAGGTCTCTTCCTACCCTGATATTCTATGATTCTATGATTCTGTCACTCCACCCCACCACAAAATACCCAGCAGCCCAGTGGTTCAGGCACTCATGTTGTGGGGGGAGGGGTGTCAGTTCTCAGGGTACATAGAACTGTGAATTATCTCATTACCCCCTGCCTCCTACATGAGGGAGTCCTTCTTGTGGTAGCTGACTGTCAGCTCCGTGGCACCAACAACCTTTCAGCCACTCAAGCACTTTCCTCTGGGCTATGCCAGCCCTTCCTTCACCTTGCAGGTTAGCAATAGGTGTACCCCAATCCCAGAGTCCCTTTGAATAATTTCCTGTGATATCTAGCCCCTGACACTGGCTGCTGGTAGAAATTTCAGATCCTCTGCTCCCAAAGGTGCAGTGTACCACTGTTAACTAGTTTTACCTTTTACCACTGCTCTTGTAACCACACAGCACTTGTGAGCACTTATGATAAGACAAAGGTAGGTTTAATTAAGAACAAAGATTTAGGTAGAAATAAGAGAAACGATGGAAACAATTGGTTACAACTCCAAACAAAACATAAAACGCGAATCTGAACCTATACTTATTAATAGTTATCTTTCTTATATAATAGAGTAGATTTTCCCCCAAAAGTTTAGTCTTTTGCAAAGCTGCCTGGCTGCAGACAAAAACCAGGATCCAGGCATTCATGAATGCACCCTATTCCTCAAAAGGTTTCTTCAGTGAATGGATGCAAAGTGTCCTTCCCCACACTCTGTTACACTGAAAAGAGTCTCAGTTTTATGAATAGACACAATCCCTCTCTTGTTGCAAAGTTTCTTTTTTACTTTTAAGAGGTTTCATCTGTTTGTTGTTGCCTCTGATGGTTTCCCCATTCAAAATCTTAATATTGCACAAAGCTATGCAATTGAGCCTTGCATTGCATCACCAGCCAACCAGAGCAGGGTAACAACCCCATGCCCAAATGGGCCATTACTGAGACATCCTGATGATTAATCTTTACTTTTTACTCCAAGTCCATAAGACATATTTTCAATATAAATACATTATATTCCTTAAATATCACCCATACACGTCTCACAGGTTGACAAGTTGCAAGCTTTCTGTAGATACCTTACACATTACTCTTTATGGATATGTATCCTGCAAGACATGTGTTTGGGGCAGTGAGGTTGTCGGCTCTTAGGTGAGACTAGTTTGCAAAGAGCAGGGGATCCATTGCCAAGAGGTCTCTGTATCACGGGGGGAAGACCTGGGTTCAAGTCTCTGTTGCAGATGAAGTTCTCCTACATTCCTTGTAATGGCCCTAACCGCTGGTTGATGGGCTGTAATGGGGTGGAGGAGGGCTCTCTCCTTTCATGAGAAAGGGCCGCACTGGCTTAGGTGCCTAATTCCAGGAAAGGGTTTCTGCCTGAGAGCGCTGAGTGGAAATAGGAGCCTCCTTCTGGCCTGTTGGCCAGGCAGAAAAGGCCCAGTTGAATGGAAGTTAGGCTCCTGAGTATCTTTAAGGATCTAGGCCCTGTTTCTGTCCTCTGCATTTCACCCCTAGCTAAATTGGGCAGCTCCCAACTCAGCTTATTGGCTTCTGAGAATCCCTTTCCTTGGCGTCTAACATTCCCCATACAATGCCTGTCTAACTCAGGGCTGGGAATTCCACTGAGTGCCTAAGACTGAGGCACCAGAATACCTAAGTCACTTGTGTGAATCTAGCCCACAGTGTCCAGCCCAGTAGCAGGAAAAACAGCTCCATCTCTGACCCCTGCTTGCTGCCTGTCCCTTGTACACTCTCCTGGGAAATTCCTCAGCCCAAAGTCAGACAGCCCTTCCTTGTTCTCAGTACTGATCACAGGTTAGAGCCCGGATGTTAGCCCCCCACTTTCCAGCTGCTTTGAAACACAAAAAACCCTCAGACAGCTTCAACTATAAGCCATGTCCGCCAGAGCCAGCTCCACTAGAAAACTCATCCATCCACAAGTCTTCATCTCATAATGGGCTAGGCAGCGGTGACCCATAATCCCTTTAACTGGTGTCCAGGTGCGATTATGGCAGCTGACTGTTATGGGTCCTTTGGGCCAGAGTCTGTGTCTAACCCTGGCTATGGAGGATTTCATATTGAATGTTATATATCAGCAACTCATAATATGCAGCCCATTAACTCTTTTGCTACAACATCAGCAAGAGCCCCTGTAGCCAGACAGTCAGCCCCCCCCGCCCTCAGACCGGCATTGCTGGAAACACAGGAGGAAGCAGGAACAGGGCACTTAACATATATTCCAGCACAGCCTTTGAAGCTGTGAAAGCACAGGTGTGCTGCTACAATGTGCCTCTGGGAACAGATACAAGGATTAAGCTCACAGCAGGCAGAGGCCCTGTGACAGACATGGCTCTTAGCCCCAACTAAATAGCGTGATGCACACACACCAACATCCTAGTTGGGAAAATATTTACCCTGATAAAAGAAATGTCCAGTAGTCGACACTTATTGTTTCTCTCCTTTGCAAGTGTAAACTACTCTTGCGAAAGCTGGCGTCACCCCAACAGACCAGCCTCAATTTGGCATAAGAAAGGAGAAAGAGAATAAAGGAGTACAGAGGTATAAGTAGGGGACCTACAGCACCATGATTTTTGAGTGCTTTTCACTATCTATCTGCTGGTCAGATAAGTGACAGCCTCCCAAGGCTTCTGCAGCTAAGAGGGTCCCTACGCCTTGTCCCTTATTCGTCTTTCCGCAGAATTGAGTGACCGATCCTGGCTTGGCACCGCTGGAATCGAGAGATGCAAGGAGGGTAAGAAGCACCCACACCTGATCTCCTATCTTTAGTGTACACATATTTTGAAATAGAGCTCTATATTTTGTTTTCTTTCTTTGGGATTGTGGCTTCAGTTTTGTAACTTGTTTGTGTGTGTAACATCTCTACATTTAAATAAGTAGGCACTAGCAATTTTGTAACCACATGATTAGAATCTAGCTTAATAAATTTTGGTAACCATTTATGCATAAGCCTGACTTGTTTTCTCTGGTTTACTGTAAAGCAGCCAACACAATTAAAGAACCTCAGCCGTTTTGGCTCTAAAGCCTGGCCATTAGGTGAGAGTACTAAGAGCCTAGCGTTGAGTTGTGCCGCCTCCACGGGGCAAACTCTTGGGGCACCTGTCAGTCAATCCTGGCTGCCCGCTGCGAAGGAGCTCTGAGCTCTAGCAGTTAAAGTCACGGGTGTGGAGAGGCTCTTAGTGCTGCCATTGGGGCACCTGTCAGTCAGTATTGACTGCCCGCTGCGAAGGAGCTCTGAGCTCTAGCAGTTAAAGTCACGGGTGGTTAGGACCTTGGGGCATCCGTCAGCCTAGCCCGGGCTGCCCGCCGCGAAGGGACAGTGCGTCCTAGCGGTTAAAGTCACGGATGGTATAAACGGGCATAGCTGGCACCTCACCAAACATCCTTGGCCGTCGGCTAACAGAAATTGGCGTCACGAACAGGATTGTGATATAGGCTGCACTACAGTAACACAATGAAACCAGTCATGATAAACACCACAGAATTCCCTGAGCTAGAGAAAAGTTTGACCCAAGAGGGATGGGGAAATCCTCTGTGGAGCAAAGAACTGCTGGAGAAATATTGGGGAAAACCAGCAGAGATCTGGCAGCATTTCTGTAACTGGAGAACTGCCTGCAAGATGAAGAAAGGGAAAGGAAAAGGTGCTTGTATATGGCTGCTTACTAACGTTTGGCAAGCTGCCTGTAAGGATTATCATGGTCTGGCAATAGAATTTAATAGGCTGCAACAGGAAAGGGACACACTGCGCAAGGAATGCCAGAATTTAGATACCAGAGTAAGAACACTGAATAGGGATATGGAACATCTTCAGAAAAGATTACTTCCCTTAATTGAGAAATAAGGGATAGAACGAAGGGAAAAGCTGGAGACTAAAACACGCAGTATCAACCGGGCTAAAGTTGAGACTGCTCTCTGGCTAGACCCTGAGGAATGGGATGGAGACATTTGGGATTCAGCAAATGAGTCCCCCTCCTCTGAGGAGGAAGGTCCCTCTGTAAAATTAAGACCAGCTATCACACATCACAAATCAGAAGAACATGAGGAAAATTTGAGTGGGGCAGAGCTGGATGAAGAAGGGGATGACAATTATCCATCCACCTCTTCAAAAACAAAGAAGGGAGGTAAAAAGGGAAAAGGGAGTAAAGCTCCAACACACTTTACCAAAATTACCACCCGCCAATATACTCCCATGGAGTTAAAAACAATCCAGGGAGATTTTGCTAAAAAGCCTGAGGAAGGTATAATAGAGTGGCTGGTCCGCCTCTGGGACACTGGGGGTGGATATATACACCTGACAGCCCAAGAAACTGAGCGCCTTAACTTAGGTGCAGGAATATTCCTGGAACACTCAGAGGGGAACACCCCTAAAACACTTTGGTCTCTGGCTTGTCGATGGGCAAGAGGAATTTACCCAGCAGACCGAGATGAACCCACAGTAATGCACTGGACCAACATAGATGAGGTAAAAACAGCTCTATTAACTGTGGCTGTCATTAGCATGCTTGGCCAAAACCCTCAAGAGTTAGCCTATGAAAGCCCATGGGAGGGTCAGGTAAATGTAGATGATCTCAGACCCCTGCTTAAGGGAGTTCCGAGTAACCACAGGGCTATGGCACTGTCCCTTAGATCAGAAGCTGCAGCACATAACAGTACCTTTCGGGCACTGCTAAACCTTCTGGTGTCATACTTTAGAGAATTCGGAGACATCAGAGCACTGACAGGCAAAGCTAAGATGCGTTCCCTTCAGGGAAACAAGGGGGCACCATCTAAAGGACATAAAAACAAGCGAGAGCCAACCCAGGAGGAAAAGGAGCTTAGAGCCAAGTTGTGGAGACAATGTCTGGCTTTAGGTTATCCCAGAGATGTGATAAATGGACTGCCCACAGAGCGGCTAAAATTATTCACCACCTTTAAAAGAGCTGACTGGGAGACAACTAATGCTACTCCCAGTGCACCTCTGCAGCTCTCTCCTCTTTCCCCACCTGCAGACACCCGATATACTCCATTGCTGCGGCAACTGCAAGAGTTACCAGAGCAGGGAAACTAGCTTGTGGGGGTCAATCTCCTCTCCTAATAAACCAGCTTAAATCCAAAGAGGAGAAAACAACAGCAAAAGACCCCCGGATACATGTAACTGTAAATGACAAACACATTATCTTTCTTAATGGACACAGGGGCTCAAATGTCCATGATTAAGCGAGAAAGTTTTCAGGGCTCGCCACCTACTGGCGAAAAGCAGGTACTTGTTACAGGGGTAAATGGCAGTACCATAACTTACCCATTAGTTAAGATAAAACTGGATATCCCCTTGCAACCCCACCATCAGCCCCGAAAATATGAGGTGATTTTGGGCAATGCCAACCTACTGGGCATGGATGTTTTAAGAGGAAAGAAGGGAAGGATTAATGGGGAAAGATGGGCTTTTGGAGTCAGTTCTGTTCCTCATGCCACCCACCTGGAAGAGGAAAGCCCTCCCCACTATTCTGTAAACTTACTTAGCAGCGCGCCTGCTCTCCCGCCCTCAACAGTAACAAACATAAAGCAGTATAATGTCCCAGCTGAGGCCATAAGCCCTGTTACTGACCTGATCAAAGATTTGGAACAGCGAGGAATTTTAATTCGTACCCACTCTCGCTTTAATTCTCCTGTGTGGCCCATTAAGAAACCAAATGGCAAATGGAGACTCACTATAGACTATAGGAAGCTAAACAGTAACACTGGACCATTAACTGCAGCAGTCCCTAGCATAACAGATATTGTAAACACCACACAAACCTGGGATAAACCCTGGCTAGCAGTATTAGATGTAAAGGACATGTTCTTCAGGGTCCCTTTGCAACCAGCTGACCAGGAAAGATTTGCTTTTACTTGGAAAGGTGTACAATACACTTTTACCCGAATGCCACAAGGGTTTAAACACTCACCCACTATTTGCCATGGGGCACTGGCAAAGGTCCTAGATGACCTTATACTGCCACACAATGTACAAACTGTGCAATACATTGATGACATCTTAATAGGTGGGAAAACCCCAGAAGAGGTACAGGAGGCTATGAATCAAATCAAAGGAGCACTAGAAGCCCTTAATTTAGAGTTACCAGCTGAGAAATGCCAAGGTCCCTCCCAAGAGATAAAATTCTTAGGTACTGTATGGATGGGAGGTAGGAGGTCTGTGCCTAATGACACTGTGCAAGAGCTAAATCAGGCACCCTCCCCTGAAAGTAAAGATCAATTGAGACAGATTTTGGGAACCCTGGGGTTTTGGAGAAAACATGTACCTGGCTTTGCCATTATAGCCAGACCATTGTACAATTTGTTAAAGAAAAGTGCTGCCTGGGAATGGGCTCCTGCCCATGAGGAAGCCCTCAGGCAACTGATAGGGGAGATACACACCTATCAGGCTCTGGGTCCCATACATCCTGAAGCCCCATTCCATTTGTACCTAACTGTGGGAGCCACTGGAATGTCTTATGCTCTCTGGCAAGACAGTAACACTGCTCCCAGACGACCAATTCAGTTTGGTTCCACGTCATGGCAAGGGTCACAGGCTAACTACACACCTTATGAGAAGGTGCTTCTGGCAGCTTACACAGCCTTGAGAGAAACTGAGGAATTAACTCAGGATAAGGACATCACAATTCACACTCCTCTTCCAATCATTAAACCTATATTGGAAGGGAAAGAGTTACCACCTGGTGTAGCACAAAAGATGACTATCCAAAGATGGGCACTTTACATACACCACAGGGTAGGGAGTGCAGACACTGCACAAAACCCCACTATGATTCAGGAATCCCTATGGAAAGTAGGAATGCCTGATGAATACCGCCTGCCTCCACAGCAGTCTCCCATTAAGGATGCTGCCCCATTTGATCCTTCTAAGCCTGAGGGAGTATGGTTCACTGATGGCAGTGCCAGGCTGGTAAAAGGAAAATGGAAGGGAAAAGCTGCAGCAGTGCCTGCAGACACCTCTGCAGCGCCCCTAACTGCTGAAATTGATGGGTCAGCACAACTTGCAGAATTAGCTGCAATTAAACTGGCCTGTGAAGCAGGAGCCACCGCAGTATATACGGACTCCTATGCGGTATGGGCAGGTGCCACTCAGTGGATCACTAACTGGAAAAATAACCACTGGGAAATAGGAGGTAAACCAGTCTGGGGACTGGAATACTGGCAGTGGTTATATCAGCATGGCCTGCAACAACCCCTGTCTATAGGACATGTCTCAACTCATCAGAGGAATAATACCCCAGCTGTACAGTTAAACAATTTAGCCGATGCAGCTGCCCAGCTCTTTACCACACAAGTAGAATGGGAACGCTTATATTCATGGTTACATGATAATTTAGGACACACAGGAAATGATGAGTTAGTGCGGCAAGCACATATCAGGGGGTGGCCTATCACCCACAGACAGGCTAGAGACCTGGTGCAAGCCTGCACTATTTGTGCTGAGACTAGAAAACATATAGCAGAAGGACAAAGGTTTGCCAGGCTAAGAGATGGAAAAACACTATGGGCAACCTGGCAGGTCGACTATGTCGGACCACTGCCCACTACAAGGCAGAGGTGGAAATACATCTTGACTGGAGTAGAAATTGTTTCAGGGATTGGTTTTGCATATCCAACCCGATTGGCAACAGGGTTGTCCACAGTTATGGGACTAAACCGCTTAACAGCAATTGTCCCAATGCCTCAAGAAATCCAATCAGATAATGGTTCGCATTTTAAGAATAAACTTGTAAGGGAATGGACCCTTAACCATGGAGTCCAATGGACCTTCCACCTTCCATATCGACCTCAATCTAATGGCATGGTCGAGCGCTGGAATGGGTTGCTAAAGAATCACTTGAAGCCTACTGATGGCACATGGGGAGACAGACTGGACGAAGTGGTGCAGAGATTAAACAACAGACAGACTCCTACAGGAAGTCCAATCAGCAGGGGATTCTTCCCTACAGGGAAAGCTATCTCCCCTGCCAGAACACCACTGCACAGTTCCAAGTATGCTCCCGGAGATACTGTCTTGATTAAACACCCAGCCCTGGGAACCTTTACCTGCGTTTTGCATGTCTATAAAGAGAAAGGTGTATGGAGTGCCTTAAATGCTGATAAAAGGCTAATAACCATTACAGAGGCTTGGATCGCATCCAAGACCGGCTGACCATGTGATTTATTGCAGGAATGGTCCCATGGTTCCGAGCAACCTGTCAGCTAACCTGTCAGCAAAATGGATCATGCAGCAGACCTGTTTGATCACTAGAGACTACTATGGACTGTTGATATATTTGCCATTACTTATAATAGCAGCTGTAATTTTTGCTTTTGGTTTTAAAATAAGTTTTTTTAGCTAGAACACGACCCACCAGAGATATGTTCCTGCAAGCCCTCATGATCCTTCTGTTGGCTCCAGTCACCTTGGCAATACCAGAACATCCTCTTCGGGGAGCAATCCAAACCATCGCCTCAGCTGCTGGTGCTACAAATTGCTGGATGTGCACCTTGCTAGATTCAACCAATGGACTGGGAATTGAATTTGTACCACTACATGCAGTGGCTGAGAATGGACAAACCTCATGGATGCAATGGTTAGCTCAACACTTGGGATTCTCCCTCTCCCCGTTTTTACATTCGGTTGTGAAAACTGTTTTAACCATTTTAATTATTGTAATTGTTTTTTGTGTAACTTTATGTATTATGAAGCGTTTGATTCAAACTGCTCTTTCCTCCACGCAAATCAGATACCTAGAGCTAAAAAGGGATCCTAACCAATTCCGCAAACCCTCATCCTCTAATTTGGTTGTTGGGTATTTCTAGATTTCCCCAAGGAGGGCAAGAGGTGCTGGCATCACCGCCACCTTGCAATCTGGGATGTAGTGTGGTGCATCAGGGGGTGGAATGTAGCCAGACAGTCAGCCCCCCCCCCTCAGACCAGCATTGCTGGAAACACAGGAGGAAGCAGGAACAGGGCACTTAACATATATTCCAGCACAGCCTTTGAAGCTGTGAAAGCACAGGTGTGCTGCTACAATGTGCCTCTGGGAACAGATACAAGGATTAAGCTCACAGCAGGCAGAGGCCCTGTGACAGACATGGCTCTTAGCCCCAACTAAATAGCGTGATGCACACACACCAACATCCTAGTTGGGAAAATATTTACCCTGATAAAAGAAATGTCCAGTAGTCGACACTTATTGTTTCTCTCCTTTGCAAGTGTAAACTACTCTTGCGAAAGCTGGCGTCACCCCGACAGACCAGCCTCAATTTGGCATAAGAAAGGAGAAAGAGAATAAAGGAGTACAGAGGTATAAGTAGGGGACCTACAGCACCATGATTTTTGAGTGCTTTTCACTATCTATCTGCTGGTCAGATAAGTGACAGCCTCCCAAGGCTTCTGCAGCTAAGAGGGTCCCTACGCCTTGTCCCTTATTCGTCTTTCCGCGGAATTGAGTGACCGATCCTGGCTTGGCACCGCTGGAATCGAGAGATGCAAGGAGGGTAAGAAGCACCCACACCTGATCTCCTATCTTTAGTGTACACATATTTTGAAATAGAGCTCTATATTTTGTTTTCTTTCTTTGGGATTGTGGCTTCAGTTTTGTAACTTGTTTGTGTGTGTAACATCTCTACATTTAAATAAGTAGGCACTAGCAATTTTGTAACCACATGATTAGAATCTAGCTTAATAAATTTTGGTAACCATTTATGCATAAGCCTGACTTGTTTTCTCTGGTTTACTGTAAAGCAGCCAACACAATTAAAGAACCTCAGCCGTTTTGGCTCTAAAGCCTGGCCATTAGGTGAGAGTACTAAGAGCCTAGCGTTGAGTTGTGCCGCCTCCACGGGGCAAACTCTTGGGGCACCTGTCAGTCAATCCTGGCTGCCCGCTGCGAAGGAGCTCTGAGCTCTAGCAGTTAAAGTCACGGGTGTGGAGAGGCTCTTAGTGCTGCCATTGGGGCACCTGTCAGTCAGTATTGACTGCCCGCTGCGAAGGAGCTCTGAGCTCTAGCAGTTAAAGTCACGGGTGGTTAGGACCTTGGGGCATCCGTCAGCCTAGCCCGGGCTGCCCGCCGCGAAGGGACAGTGTGTCCTAGCGGTTAAAGTCACGGATGGTATAAACGGGCATAGCTGGCACCTCACCAAACATCCTTGGCCGTCGGCTAACAGCCCCTTGCAGGAATAAGGTTGGTTTTTTGCAATACCATAATAAAAACGAATAACTGAAAATGTTCTCTCTTAGCATTCACCATTGCCTGTCTCCCTTGTGATGACCTCTCCATCACAGTGGCTTCAAGGTGTTTCCAAGGAGATCTCAGAACATCTAAAGTAAACAGATGGACAGATGCAGATAAAGTCAGTGAATAACTGGATGTTGTACAATTTAGCAAGGATGATTAAGATTTGCAGAATGTAGAGGGGAGGCAGGCGTTACTCTGGAAAAAGCAGATTAAATGCCTTCTGCAGTGAATTCTCCGCAGCTGCCTGGGATCCCTAGGGAGCCTTCCATTCCCCACCTCCAGTCCACCTCTTGCCTCTAATAGTCCTTCATTTAAGGATAAGGCAGGATTCCCTTTGGAACCCACCACTGGTGCTCTTTCATTGACATTCTATTGAGTAATAAGGCACTCTCAGCACTACTTGCAGTCCCATGGGCTCCCATAAGAGCTCTCTTTAAATCCCACTTCCAGTGCAGATGTAGCAGGGCAGGGCTAATTGGAAAGGGCTGGCTGACCCACAGCCTCCTGGCCCTTCAAGGGGCAGGCCACCCTGTTACATGTGCACCACATGGACACAGAAGTTCACAGGGCCACTTGTTAAACTTAATCTGCATTCACCTTCAGGCTTTGCTAGTGGAACGTGGTGGCAGCATGAGCCAGAGAACTTGATTAGAAGCTTCCTGGAGCCTTAGATTTGGCAGACACAAACCTAGCCCATTGATGGACCTGAGAAGTACACAGACTGGCCAGGCAGGATGATGCCACCAGCAGGAAAGTAAAACTATTATTTCACCTTAGTGGGAAATGAGGCAGAGAGGTCTACAGCACTCTGAAGCTCACCACTGCCTCAAGCCTCACAGCAGTCCTAGGAGCCCTGGAGTCCTATTGCTCCCCAAAGCAGAATGAAACTGTGGAACAACACAAGTTTTTCACTAGATACCAACACCAAAGGTGAGGGTGTGACAGTTTTCTGTTACTAATCTGCCTGAGGCGTCAGGTGAGCAGGCTGAGGCCGCAGGATCATAGATTCATAGATTCATAGATATTTAGGTCAGAAGGGACCATTATGATCATCTAGTCTGACCTCCTGCACAATGCAGGCCACAGAATTTCACCCACCACTCCTAAAAAAGACCTCACACCTATATCTGTGCTATTGAAGTCCTCAAATTGTAGTTTGAAGACCTCAAGGAGCAGAGAATCCTCCAGCAAGTGACCCGTGCCCCATGCTACAGAGGAAGGCGAAAAACCTCCAGGGCCTTCCAATCTGCCCTGGAGGAAAATTCCTTCCCGACCCCAAATATGGCGATCAGCTAAACCCTGAGCATATGGGCAAGATTCATCAGCCAGATACTACAGAAAATTCTTTCCCGGGTAACTTGGATCTTACCCCATCTAAAAACCCATCACAGGCAATTATGTTTCAGGGCCTCATCTTACTACACCGCAAGCCCTAACCCACTTTCATACTCACACCTGCACTACCCGAGACTGGCCAAGCCTGGGTGTAACATAAGAAGAAGAGGGGGAAGGGTGGACAGGAGTTCTTGTCCAGTGTATGGGTTGTCCAGGGTCCACTGTTGATCTCCGACCTGCCCTGGCTCTTGGGAGGATTCTTAAGCCCTTGGTTCTTCCGGGATGGCATTCCGTTCAGGGACCTTTGTCCCTCTTGCTTTTTGTACCAGTCCAAACCAGCTTTTCGCGGCTTCCTCAGGTTCCCCAAAACATACTGGCTTCAGGGCCATGAGATGGTTATTTTTCACTCGCTGACCTTCGTCGTCTCACTCCTTTTCGCAGCCCCTGCAATTTTGTTCAGCAACTCTCCTTTCTCACGGCTGGTCAGGGGAGTGTGGGGGATGGACTCTCCCAGTGTTTCTTGGCAGGTAGCAGAGTGTGCAATGGCCTTGGGCTGGAGTCAGCTCCTTATCTTCAGGTTTAGCTGGAACTTCAAGTTAACCCGTTCCTTTCTCCTTTCCGCCCCCTTCGGCCTTTTGCCACCTGCAAAGAAACCTTTTGCTCCACACTCAGACCTTTAACCCTTCCCAAGATCCTTTCGAATACATATAAAAGCATTATCAATATATGATGCTGGTGTTTACCCAGCGAACCCCGGGGGGGGCAGCTATATTGTGACAAAGGGACAAACCCCTGCATTACTGCCTTATGCACAGTGGCTCCTATGTGTAATTTTGGGGACTTGACAGATTCCCAATTCAGGACAGGACAGTCTGCAGTACCTGGGAGCAGGAGTGACTGCTGTGGGAAGATAATCTCATATTAGACAGATGCTTAGACTTGGGGCGGGAACTAGAAGGCTCAAGAAAAAGGACAAAAGTCCGAGGAGGCACAACATCCGCTGAAGGACATGCAGTGAGGCAACTGCAAAGGAGGGCAGGTGGCCAGGCTTCCGTCCCCACCGTGAGATGCAGGAACTGTGGGAGACAGCATGAGCAGGTAAAGGAGAAGTGCCCCACCCTAGGGCTGCATTGCAAGAACTGTAGCAAGCTGAACCATTTTAGCAATGTGCGCAAGAGCAGAGGAAGGTCTCCGAAAGATCCAGTCAGACTTGTCCAAAGAGGGATGGCATATGACACAGCAGTGATGACACTGTGATTCTCCCCTTGAGTCCAAGAGCCTATCAGAGTCAGGCTGTCAGGACAGGAAAGCAACCAGGGACAATACCAGCTTCTGTGAATGGAACAAGAAATCCCCTGTGCGATTTCAACTGGATAGCAGGTCCTCCTGCAGCAGGATTCCTCAGGATGAATTGAACTCGAACACACCCATTTACAAAGAGCCGGCACAATCTAATATGTATAATGACAGGATAATGCAGCCAGTAGGAAAATGTGACCACATAGTAACTAACCCAAAAAATAATAGATGGTATCTACTGTAGTTTGTGGTGGCAGATGGTAAACACCACAGACCCCTCTTGGGGAGTCGAGCCATACAAGCCATGGATCTGATCAGGGTGCGGCATGAGAATTTTATAACTGCAGGGCAAGAAGCAAAAGGGGGAGTCCCGTGGACAATGGAGACAATTTTTAAAGCATGCGGGGATGTTTCCAAAGTCAATGGATGCCTCATGGGAAAGCTGTGACTGGAAGTAGACCCCACAGTAGAACCTATGTGTTTATCATGAAGGAAAATTCCAGTGGCACTATGTAATCCAGTATGTAAAGAGCTCAAAAGTCTGCAGAACAGGGGTATCACAGACTCTGTAGAGGCCACTATAGCCTGCGTAAGCACAGGCATTGATGGCACAAAAGACAAAACCCTGCTAGGGGAGCCCTGTTGCAGTGAAAAGGATGGGAACACCTGCCAGAGGAGATGGCCAACAATCAGAGAAAGCAGGCAATAGAGTACAGCAGGTCAACCAGGGAGGTGGGGCCTTTTCAGAGCTAGGCTCTAGGCGGTGGAACATCCTGCTGGAGAATCAGACTGCTGTAGTCTGGGCACCTTCAGAGCCTAGCGTGAAACCCACCTTCTGTGTGAAAGATCCAGTAAGTAGGAGAGCTGTGATGAGAAATACATTTAGCGAGCCCCAGCTCCTGAACCCCAGGAAGGCAGGAGTGGAGTCCGCTTTTCTCTAAATCTCATGTCCTCTTACTGTGTTCAGTGCCAAGATGATGCAGAGATTGGGACTCTGTAATTACTTTAGATAGACAGGAGTGGCAGGTGCCTGTCCAAACTATTGATGGGCAATAAAGACACATAAGCCAGAAAAGACAAATCATCCACCTCGCAGAAGACAGACCACAGCACTTAATACAAATGTGGCAAACCACTCCTTTGTGAAGAAGATTGTTGTCCTGCAAAAAGGGAAACCTGACACATTCCTGGGCAGAAATCTCTGCATCAGTGTGTAAAAGCAAGAAGGCAAGTGACATATATGTAATCACCAGAGATCCTAGAAATGCATTTGCCATGGAAAAAAGCAGAATTTGTGTTTTTACCGAGAATCTTTAGTTCTTACTTTTTGTGAAAAACTAAAAACATATACACTGGAACCCCGATGATCTGACCTAACTGGGACTGGGGCCAGATCAGATCATCAAAAATGTGGATAATGAGTAGAATGGGTAGAGCTCAGGCTCTCAGCTTAAAAATTGTAAATATAATAAATAAAACATTGTGTTCAACTGATACTGATCTATATTGTGGCTACAGAAACTAAAGTTCAGTGTTTCATTTTAAATGCAAAAAAGTGCAGATTTTTATGTGTTTTTAATCGGAGAATTTTGAGGAGGTTTTGTCATAGAAAACTAGGATCCCTGGTAATCACATTCAGACTCCAAGGCTTCAGACAAGACACAGCCCAACAGAAGACAGAGTTTCAAAAAGTTTCACTGAATAGAAACTAATGCAGATTCATAGAATACTTCAAAAGAAGATGAGGAAATCTGTGGGCTTATTTAATACCAAAATGTCAGATGGCATGCTGCATGGATAATCACTACCAACACCTTGGGCCTAATTAAAAACTGTGGGAAACACAGTGGTTGATTGAAGCACCAGGATAGTATTAACAATCTAGTAGCAGAGTATGACACACAGCTTGAGTGAAATAAGGGAGTACACAAGGCTCGCCTACATATGGATGCCACAATTATACTTGCAGTGTCGGAACACTGAAGCCATTTCTTTCATGTGGGAAAAGTAGTGAAGAAGAAATTACAAAAAACTAGACGAGCAAGACACATCAAGAAAGACGAGGGATCTGCCCCAGCGATATCTCCAACTGTTGCAGTCACCAAAGCACAAGAAACAGATGCAACATGTATTTTTATTTTCTAGATGTCTCTATTAAATAAAAACAGCATATTACACCAACTGTGGATGTTAGGAAGCAATTTAAACGGAGCTTTTGTACTCCTTAAAACTAGACCTTAACAACTGGACCTTAGTAAGACCCCAAGGTGTTTTACACTCAGGCATGCATACATATCCTGCTGTGGGGATGCCCCTTTAAGGACAGGTGGTTACAGGGGTAGTCACCAGCTACCAAAGCCCTGATACAATGGCTCCAATGGAACAATGCTGTCATGTAGTGGAGGGGTACAAGGGGACACAGAGCTGATGCAGAGGCACAGAGTCTGTGTGGTTGGAGCTAACCTCCTGCAGATCCTGAGGATTTGCCTAGTGTGGAGCTGGAGCCCCAGTCTGTTTTGAGGCTGGGGAGGAACCCCCGCCCACTGATCTGGACAATTAGTAAGAACTCTGAGAGGAGAACTCTCTGTGGTTTCTTCTCCCTTAGCCTCCTGCCAATGAAAAACTCCTGAGAGGGGACAATCATCCCTTCCACTGCAAATCCGAAAGCAAAACAGCTGATCAAAATTGAACAATGTGGCCTATAGTCCTTACAGTTCAGAGATCTGGAATGACCATTGCCACTGACTATACCTCCAGATGCCCCAGAAACACTAACACAAGTCCATTGCTGACTGAATATGTCAGGTATTATCATTGATAAAATTCCAGAAAAACTTTAACTATAACGGAATCTGGAAACATGTTAACAGATCTGTACTGGTTGCTGTGAGATAATTCACAAGACATAATGACTGGTGGAACTGAGGAACATTTTACTTCAAAAGAAAATGAAGATGACTAATTCTGGTCTGTGGTTTTGAAATCAAACAACCATTCATGAGGATTTCATCCTTTTAAAAGAAAGGGAGTGATCCCCGCAAGTCCCAGGAAAAGGGTCATGGATTGAAGTAGCATAGGCCATTCACCTGGTATTGTTAAAACAAAACCATTACTGACCAATAAAAAGTCCTTTCCAAAAATCAAGCAATATGTTGACAGTTGCGTTAAAATATGACAAGAATATTGTTTCCTTATCTTCCACCCACCTGTCTTTCTGTATCCGCCTGTTGTCCTAGTTTTATATGTAGATTGTAAGCTCCTTGGGACATCTTTTTGGTTTCAGTTTGTAAAGCAGCTAGCACATTTGGGTCGTGGCCCAGGAATGGAGGTCCTAGGCACTACTGCAATATAAATAAGAAACTATAATTAATACATGTGTATTACAAGCTAACGAGTTTGAACTGGCAGATATCAGACATGCCAAAACACATTTGAGAAAATCTTACAAATGCATTAGTCATTACTGATCAGATTACATTACAGGATACATTTTATGTCAACAGCAAACATCTTTGCATTGCCTCTACTGAACAAAGTTTTTGCAAACTTTGGCATTCCCACTGAAGTCAAAACAGAAAATGGGACTCCGTTTTATGGTCAGCACTTCCACGGGCTGCAATATTTCCATTGCGATTATTCCAATGGTTGCAATAATCTGGTGTTGTTCACCACCCCATAACCACTCTGACCATAGAATAACATAACAGTTGAAAGATCTGTGGATAATGAGAGTAAACAGATAAAAATCATCAAAGGATCCAAGATACCTCTCAGACAAGTACTGCCCCTATTCTGGTGACATCCATCTTCACCACGTGTAAACAAGATATGTTAAAATGTCAGAATCTTTTAACCAGCTGTGTCTTTTTGGGTCATGCATGCACCCTGTACACTCTCGTGCTACCCCTCTGGAGGGCATAAAGGGTTGAGCGGCACTCAACCGTTCGTATCGCCCATTGTAATGAGACAGAACGAAGACTCTGTACAGCTAGACTAGAAGAGCTGGGGCTGACAATGGCTGGACACATTCACAGCACCATAGGCACCAACTCCATGGATGCTATGGGGCTGGAGCACCCATTGGGAAAAAATGGCGGGTACTGAGCACCAGCAGCAGCCCCCGTATCAGCTTCCCCCACCTCTCCAGTGCCTCCCACCTGCTGGCGGGCCCTAGGGATCAGCACCTTCTCCCTCCCTCCCTCCCCGCACCTCCCACCCACCGCAATCAGCTGTTTTGCGGCATGCAGGAAGCTGGGAGGGACACGGAGGAGTGAGTACACAGGGCGGGGTGGAGTGGGGGCAGGAAGAGGCAGGGCGGGAAGAGGTGGGGTCTTGGGGGAAGGGGTGAAGTGGGGGGCCAGGTCCTGAGGCAGAGCTGGGGGTTGAGCACCCCCCAGCATTTTGGAAATCAGCGCCTGTGCACGGCACTGAACTAAAATCCCATATCTTTCCACACATTCCAGATCTCAAAGCACAGAAAGAAGAATGTGATGTGCTCCTTGCATTCAACCAGGCTATTGTCCATGCCCTCCAAAAAGTATGTGAGTAAGTCTGTGACAAAGAAGCACTTCACCTGTCCCAAATAGCAAAAATTATTCCAAGGGACATGTTTCACATGCGAACACAGTTCACTGGATCTCTTGACCCAGAATGCCAACCAAAATGTGTGCCTGAGTCACTACTGGCACTGATGTCCATGATATTGGATGAGCCAAACATTAAAACTCAATAGGAACAAGTTTCCCTTCAGCCAGCTCCTTGGCACAACTGTTGCAGTACAACAGTAAAACACGTCGCTGTGAAGGAACAGAAAGTTTGTACCACAACAAAGCTGGAGAAATGCCTTTCCTAATCTACATTGGTTTGACACTTAAGGGCTCCCAGGTGGGGCCTCAGGGCTTCTGCACTGCAGGAGCACCAGGGCTAAGGGATTTAGACCTGTGGGGAGCACTGGGGCTTGAGACTTCAGCTCCTCCTTCAGCTCCCACAGGGGGCGCCAGAACTCAGGATGCCCCCTGGCTCTGCTCCCAGTTTCAGCCAGTGCGGGGGGGGGGGGTGCCAGGGCTCTAGCTATGGGTGGGAGCACGGATTTCAGCCCTACTTCCCCCATAGCTAAAGCCCCAAGACCCAGCACCCCGGGGCTTTAGCTGGGAATGGATCCGCAGGGCTGAAGCCCTGAGCCCCAACACTCCCCCTGGGTGTAAAGCTCTGAGCCCTGATGCTCCCAAGGGTCAGAAGCCCTGAGCCTGGGCCCGCCGCCCGGAGTCCTGACCTCCCACTCTCTCCCCTCCCCTGGTTGAAGCCCCAACTCCTTGTGGCTGAAGCCCTGAGCCCCAGGGCTAAAGCCAGAGGCAGTACAGTATTTGCTGGGGGATGGGGGGTTGTTTTGGCTTTTTGTGTGTCTCCGCTGCTGCCTGATTGACTACTTTCGGTTCTACATGGTGTCCGGTTGACCAGTAACTCCATAACTCTGGTGTTCATATCTTTGAGGCTTTGCTGTATTGTCATAATTTTTGTATGTAACCCTTCTGCCAGTCAGAGTTGGCAGCAACAAGGGCCAGGTTCAGTATCTAGGGGTTCCTTTTCACAATACAACACAAAACTGGCTCGAGTCCTCTCCCAGTGACCTGGGACAATTACACACCGCCCTCTAAGGCAATACTTCCCCTCTCACAAGCACAGAGTCTGAGTGTAGCAAAAAACTTTTAATAAAGGGA
Source organism: Lepidochelys olivacea (assembly GCF_965140295.1). Lineage (NCBI taxonomy): Eukaryota > Metazoa > Chordata > Testudines > Cheloniidae > Lepidochelys > Lepidochelys olivacea. Next base: position 262,996,214 of record NC_140411.1, on the reverse strand, counting down.
GGGAAGTAACTTGGTGTTAATTTGTGAAAACACCACAAACAGGGTTCATAAACATAAACCATGAGCAAAAGACCCACCCCCAAGTAAGTTATGCAGTGTTCTTTTCCTCTCAGGTTCTTAAATCCAGCAACCCAAAAATCCCTTTAACGTGCCTGTCCCTTCTCTGTTTCCCACTCAGAGTTGTTGTCCTTGGCCAGTGCAGCCCCAGAGTTCAGAGGTGCATCTGCAGAGTTTACCTCCCACCCTGGATGGGGAGAGGAGGGTAAGGAGGCACCTTACTCACTCTGCTGCTCAGGCACTCACTTACCACCCCTCTCTGCAGAGCTCTGCTCTGGCCCTCTCCACCAGCCACCCTGCTGGCCACTTGCTGCGCCTCTCCACCAGTCACCTTGCTGGCTGCTCACAAAGATGTTTTTAGGGCCCACCACTTAACACAGCTCTCAGAGATTTTAGCTGCTAGTAGGGGAACCCCACTGCTGGTGCACACTGGGTAATCTCTTGCATCAGAAACACTATCCCAAACCAGATCTAATATTTAGACCTAGGTATCAGTGATTTCAGCTCTGCAGCTTGTAACAAGACTCTCAATTGAGTCTAAATTAGCTCTGCTTGTACACAGTAAAGAGAAGACTGGTCAAATGGCATCTGAGGTCCTTGGGCAGAGCCCACACCACCAGCTACAAGTACTCATCCCCACCTGCTCTCAACTCACTAGGCTTTGGAACCCATGTCCCCTGCCTAGTGAGTGCTGCTTAGTTAAGGGTGAGTCTCTCAATCGGGAAATGCCAAGAACAGTTCTGCTGTTCTTGAGTCACACAAAAAGAATAAACCAACACTTTATTACTCCTGCCCCAACAACAAGGAAACTGGGGATCCCACACCAGCCAAAAGTGACCATTTGGGCAAGCAATCCCATCATGCTGAGCACCTAGGCAGGGTTGGTATGCCCATGCAAACGAGATCAGCTTCTGAAGTCCTCTTCCACAGCTCATCACTACATGTCAGGGGAGAGCTCATTCAGACTCTGTTTACATGTACAAGTCTGCTTACATATCTTATAAGGTATCATTTGAGAACACATAATTTGCTGGTCATTATTATCCTGATAAAATATGTATGGCAACAATGTATGTAAATTATAATATTTCCCCATATGATATTATTAACTCATGTTACCAAACTCCACAGTCCTGCCCAAACTAAGGTTGGCAAACAGGTCTGTCCTAAACAAAGGAATGTGTGCTCTGCTTAATTTGCATTTAAGCCTCAAACAGAGTCATCAAGCAGGAAGGGAAACAAAAGGCTCAAAAAGATTAGAAAAAGCCAGCAGGGAGCATCCTTCCACATAAACTCTTAGTCCCTCTCTTGAAAAACACGCCCAGCTGGGCACTTGGAGATGGAGACTGTAAAAAGGAGGGACAAACACCCCAATGCACCCCACCCCACCAATCACAATTACTGCACCTGAAGAGAGAAAGGAAGCATTCATTGGACCCTTTGGCAGGGGTCCTGACCTGCAGAGTTTGGTCAGTAAGACTACTGAAAATGTATGGTGACAAATTTTGCTTGAATCTTATATAGTTTGTTAAGTTAGGTATTAGTAAAGTCGTATCTTTATTTTTCTTGTAACGATTTCTGACTTTTTATGCCACATTACGGATATTCACTTAAAATGTCTTCGTAGCTAATAAACTCATTTTATTGTTTTATCTAATCCAGTGTGTTTAAATTCAAGTGTCTGAATAACTATTTAAGATCATAAGCTAGCATATTAGTCCCTTTAAGGAATAATGGATTTAAAATATTTAGTACTGTCCAGGAGAGGGGTGAGCAGTACAGGACATACATTTCTGGGGGGAAATCAGGGACTGGCGTGGGGGTCATCCTACTGTATAACCAAGGCTGGTGAGAGCCAGAGCATAACCCAAGTGTGGTTGGCAGGCTGCAGTTGCATAATCAGGGTGGGGCTTGCACGCTGGAAGGCTGTTTGTGAATGGCCTAAGTGGGAGCTACTTCAGCAAGGCATTATAAGACCCCAAAGCTTGCAGGGCAGGGGTGACACAGTGGCTCATTAGTCTGGATTGTACCCTGGTATGTCAGAATGGGGTATGATACATCGTGTGATAAGCAAAAACTAGAAAACCCAGTGTCCCAGATCTAGCATAGCACACTTCATCTGAAGCCTCTTTTATTGACCCATGTGCTGTCAATCTGCCAGGCAAACTTCCCTCTCTACACTGAATGCCATGAGAAGCTGTGACCCTGATTCTTTGCATTAGATGGTACTAATTTCACTTGTAAGGTGCCTGTTTACCTCCCAGTTATGGTAAGCCTTCACACAGTACATCCAGACATAGCTAAAGAATTCCTAAAGGGGAACTTCACAGTTCGCCAGACATAGCACACTTTCTCTGCAATCATCCTTGACCAAGCTCATGAGCAAAATAATGCCAAACTGAAAGGGGATGGCAGCACTTGGTCTATCACAAAGTCCACAGACTCTTCAGCACTAGATGACAGCAGGACCAGAGGTGGCCATGTTGAAAGGAGTTTGGAGCCGCAGCAAAGAAAGGAGCTAACACAAAACACCATGAGCAGGTGAAAAGTGTCCAGGCTTCCTTTGCATGACATGTCAAGGTACTGGTTGAGGTCATAGAAGACGAGGGCAACCCCTTCTCCAAAAAGTGTGTAGACTTTGTTAAACCAGACACCAAAGACATTGCAAACCCTTCTGTGATTGTCTCCTTGTTACAGCATGTTTGTACCAGAGATTGCAAGATAAAGCCAAGCTATTAACAGAGCCTATCAAGCAAAATAAACTCCCCTTATTCAGCAAACCTCCTGCAAGGGAGATCTCCAAGACCAAAGTGCAGCTCTCCTTGAAAAATGGTGCACAATGCATTGTTTCAATATATTGAAGATTGTGAGAGACATTTTTCGGAATTTGGCTGCATATTTATGTAAGCTGCCCATTCAGTCTTCTTGAGACGCAGCAATATGCTGTTATGTATGGTTTCAGAGTAACAGCCGTGTTAGTCTGTATTCGCAAAAAGAAAAGGAGTACTTGTGGCACCTTAGAGACTAACCAATTTATTTGAGCATAAGCTATGTATGTGGACTGTAACTTTCTGTTCCTGAACGGAAACTTGTAAACTTATTGTGTTATTTTTCTGTGCAATTAATACTTCATAGTGTGTCATCAGGAAGAATTTACTAGAGCATGTTAATTCTTAATATTTTTGTACAATCTCAAGTCATCACAACTCATTGCTTTAGTTGTTAGAACACCTAAAACAATGGGAATATAGAAGTACAAAAATAAAAACCCACTGGGATGATTTAATACCATAAACAATCAGCATCAGAAAAACAGCAGTAGACCAAAAAATGCATTCTGAATTTAAAATGGCTGCCACAGCCAGCACTGCATGAGATGGCAATGGCCCCAGACCTGAAAATCTTTATTGGGTCATGTGCTAAGATTCTGGCAAAATTTGTGCTCTTATCATAAAAGCCATCATTCTTTCACAAATCTGATCTGCTATTACATATTTGGGAGTGTAGCTACTCAGTATACCATTGCCAGATTTGTATCAATGCACATCACCCCAACACAATGAAATTAGATGACAGGACAACTGCAAAACAACAAGATACGATTGGAGGCTGAGCCAAACAGAAAGCTTGCCACACTTGACTCAATGACAGCAGCCATGTACATGTAGAGAGTGTGTTGTAATAATAAAAATAATTGTTACATTTAATTGTGAAGCATGAAAAGCCCCCAATCAAAGCTCAGATTCCCATTGTGTTGGGCGTTCTACAGAGACAGACGTGGTTCCCACCCCTAAGGGTATGTCTACACTATGAAATTAGGTCAAATTTATAGAAGTCGAATTTTTAGAAAGCGATTTTATACAGTCGACTTTGTGTGTCCCCACTTAAAACCATTAAGACCATTAAGATGGCGGAGTGCATCCACAGTACCGAGGCTAGCATCGACTTCCAGAGCATTGTACTGTGGGTAGCTATCCCACAGTTCCCTCAGTCTCTGCCGCCCATTGGAATTCTGGGTTGAGATCCCAATGCCTGATGGGGCAAAAAAGATTGTCGCGGGTGGTTCTGGGTACATGTTGTCAGGCCCCCTCCCCCTCCCTCCATGAAAGCAAGGGCAGACAATTGTTCCGCACCTTTTTTCCTGGGTTACCCATGCAGACACCACGGCAAGCATGGAGCCTGATCAGCTCACTGTCACTGTACATCTCGTGAGTGCTGGCAGACGTGGGATTGCATTGCTACACAGCAGCAGCTCTTTGCCTTGTGGCAGCAGATAGTGCAGTACAACTAGTAGCCGTTCTTGTCATCTCCTGGGTACTCTTGGCCGGCCTCGGTGAGGTCTGTCAGGGCACCTGGGCGGACATGGGTGCTCCTGGCAGACCTCGGTAAAGTCTGTCAGGGGCGCCTGCACATAAATGGGAGTGACTCAGGTCATTCTCTTCTTTAAGTTTTGTCTAATGGAGGTTCAGTCCTGCCTGGAATATTGGCAGAGGGATAGCTCAGTAGTTTGAGCATTGGCTTGCTTAAACCCAGGGTTGTGAGTTTAATCCTTGAGGGGGCCGTTCTGCCTCAGGCTGCTCTCCCAGCCAGCAGCACAGTCTGCTGCCAGCCTAACCCTTGCTCCTCCCTCCATGAAAGCAACGATCATTTCGCGCCTTTTTCCGTTAGGGCACCATATTGCTGTCAGCATCGTCATCCACCCGTCACTTCCACTGCCACTCTGCTCTCCTGCTCACACCATACAATGGCAAACATGGAGCGCGCTCAGATCACCGTGGCAGTTGTGACTGCTTTAAACACCACGCACATTATCCAGCATATATGTAGAACCAGAACCAGAACCAGAACCTGCAAAAGCAGGCAAGTAGACGATGGCAGCGTGGTGATGAGAGTGATGAGGACATGGACACAGACTTCTCTCAAAGTATGGGCCCCAGCAATTTGGCCATCCTGGTGGCAATGAGGCAGGCTCATGCCATGGAACGCTGATTCTGGGCCCGGGAAACAGGCACAGACTGGTGGGACCGCATAGTGTTGCAGGTCTGGGACAATTCCCAATTGCTGCGAAACTTTCGTATGCATAGGGCCACTTTCATGGAACTTTATGACTTGCTTTCCCCAGCTCTGAAGCACCAGAATACCAATATGAGAGCGGCCCTCACAGTTCACAAGCGAGTGGCAATAGCCCTGTGGAAGCTTGCAATGCCAGACAACTACCGGTCAGTCGGTAATCAATTTGGAATGGGCAAATCTACTGTGGAGGCTGCTGTGATGCAAGTAGCCAACATGATCACTGAGCTGCTGCTATCAAGGGTAGTGACACTGGGAAATGTGCAGGTCATAGTGGATGGCTTTGCTGCAATGGGATTCCCTAACTGTGGTGGGGCTACAGATGGAATGCATATCCCTATCATGGGACCAGACCACCAGAAAAGCCAGTACATAAACCGCAAGGGGTACTTTTCAATGGTGCTGCAAGCATTGGTGGATCACAAGGGACGTTTCACCAACATCAAATTGGGATGGCCGAGAAAGGTACATGAGGCTCGTATCTTTAGGAACTCTGGTCTGTGGGAACGGCTGCAGCAAGGGACTTACTTTCCAGACCAGAAAATAACTGTTGGGGATGTTGAAATGCCTATAGTTATCCTTGGGGACCCAGCTTACCCCTTAATGCCATGGCTCATGAAGCCGTACACAGGCAGCCTGGACAGTAGTCAGGAGCTGTTCAACTACAGGCTGAGCAAGTGCAGAATGGTGGTAGAATGTGCATTTGGACGTTTAAAGGCGCGCTGGCGCAGTTTACTGACTCGGTTAGACCTCAGTGAAATCAATATTCCCGTCATTATTACTGCTTGCTGTGTGCTCCACAATATCTGTGAGAGTAAGGGGGAGGTGTTTATGGCAGGGTGGGAGGTTGAGGCAAATCGCCTGGCCTCTGATTACACACAGCCAGACACTAGGGCGGTTAGAAGAGCACAGGAGGGCGCGGTGTGTATCAGAGAAGCTTTGAAAACCAGTTTCATGACTGGCCAGGCTACGGTGTGACAGTTCTGTTTGTTTCTTAATGAAAACCCACCCCCCTTGGTTCACTCTACTTCCCTGTAAGCCACCCGCCCTTCCCTCCCCACTTTGATCACCACTTGCAGAGGCAATAAAGTCATTGTTGTTTCAAATTCATGCATTCTTTATTAATTCTTCACACAAATGGGGGGAGAGCTGCCAAGATAGCCCGTGAGGGGTGGGGGAGGAGGGAAGCACCAGGTGGTGGGGGGGAGGAGGGGGAGGAGGGAAGGACAAGGCCACACTGCACTCTAAAACTTATTGAATGCCAGCCTTCAGTTGCTTGGGTAGTCCTCTGGGGTGGAGTGGCTGGGTGGTCGGAGGCTCCCCCCACCGCATTCTTGGGCATCTGGGTGAGGAGGCTATGGAACTTGGGGAGGAGGGCAGTTGGTTACACAGGGGCTGCAGCAGTGGTCTGTGCTCCTGCTGCCTTTCCTGCAGCTCCACCATACGCAGGAGCATATCACTTCGATCCTCTAGTAGCCTCAGCATTGCATCCTGCCTCCTCTCATCACGCTGACGCCACCTCTCCTCTCGCTTGTCCCTCCTGTCCTTGCGTTCATTTTGTGCTTTCCTGGACTCTGACATTGTCTCCCTCCACGCATTGTGCTGGGGTCTTTCAGCGTAGGAGGACTGCATGAGTTTAGAGAACATTTCATCCTGAGTGCGGTTTTTTCGGCTTCTAATCTTTGATAGCCTCTGGGATGGAGATGATACATGGAGCGATGAAACATTTGCAGCTGCAGGAGGGAAAAGAGGGAGATTAGTCTTTAAAAAGAGACATTTTAGAGAACAATGGGTAGGCTCTTTCATGGTGAACCAAGCTGTTAACATTACATAGCACGTGTGCTTTCTTTACAAGGTCGCATTTTGCCTCTTATGTCGAGGGCCTGCCGGTAGGGTGTGAGAGATCACACACGCAGGCTGGTGGGCAACATAATTCGGCTTGCAGGCAGCCATGGTAAGCCACAGTCTTTTGGCTTCTTTAACCTTCCTAACATGGGGGAATTGTTTCAAACAGCACCGCCCTCATTTCACATACCAAGCACCCGTTGGGTTGGCCCTTTAAAACTGGTTGGCCATTTAAAAGGAGGGGCTGTGGTTTTCGGGTTAACGTGCAGCACAAACCCAACTAACTACCCACCCCTCCCCACACACACATACCCAATTCTCTGGGATGATGGCTTCACGCTCCCCACACTGCGTGGCTAACAGCGGGGAACATTTCTGTTCCACCACAGGCAAACAGCCCAGCAGGAATGGCCACCTCTGAATGTCCCCTTAATAAAACTCCCCTATTTCAACCAGGTGACCATGAATGATATCACTCTCCTGAGGGTAACACAGAGAGATAAAGAACGGATGTTGCTTGAATGCCAGCAAACACCGGGACCATACACTGCCATGCTTTGTTATGCAATGATTCCAGACTACGTGCTGCTGGCCTGCCGTGGTAAAGTGTCCTACCATGGAGGACGGAATAAGGCTGCCCTCCCCAGAAACCTTTTGCAAAGGCTTTGGGAGTACATCTAGGAGAGCCGCGAATGCCAGGGCAAATTAATCCTTTCACATGCTTGCTTTTAAACCATGTATAGTATTTTAAAAGGTACACTCACCGGAGGTCCCTTCTCCGCCTGCCGGGTCCAGGAGGCAGCCTTGGGTGGGTTCGGGGGGTACTGGCTCCAGATCCAGGGTGAGAAACAGTTCCTGGCTGTTGGGAAAACCGGTTTCTCCGCTTGCTTGCTGTGAGCGATCTACAACCTCATCATCATCATCATCATCATCTTCTTCATCCCCAAAACCTGCTTCCGTGTTGCCTCCATCTCCATTGAAGGAGTCAAACAACATGGCTGGGGTAGTGGTGGCTGAACCCCCTAAAATGGCATGCAGCTCATCATAGAACCGGCATGTTTGGGGCTCTGACCCGGAGCAGCCGTTCGCCCCTCTGGTTTTCTGGTAGGCTTGCCTCAGCTCCTTAAGTTTCATGCGGCACTGCTTCGGATCCCTGTTATGGCCTCTGTCCTTCATGCCCTGGGAGATTTTGACAAATGTTTTGGCATTTCGAAAACTGGAACGGAGTTCTGATAGCACGGATTCCTCTCCCCAAACAGCGATCAGATCCCATACCTCCCGTTCAGTCCATGCTGGAGCTCTTTTGCGATTCTGGGACTCCATCATGGTCACCTCTGCTGATGAGCTCTGCATGGTCACCTGCAGCTTGCCACGCTGGCCAAACAGGACATGAGATTCAAAAGTTCGCAGTTCTTTTCCTGTCTACCTGGCCAGTGCATCTGAGTTGAGAGTGCTGTCCAGAGCGGTCACAATGGAGCACTCTGGGATAGCTCCCAGAGGCCAATACCGTCAAATTGTGTCCACAGTACCCCAAATTCGACCCAGCAAGGCCGATTTAAGTGCTAATCCACTTGTCAGGGGTGGAGTACGGAAATCGATTTTAAGACCCCTTTAAGTTGAACTAAAGGGTTTCATCGTGTGGACGGATGCAGGTTTACATTGATTTAACGCTGCTAAATTCGACCTAAAGTCCTAGTGTAGACCAGGACTTAGAGGTTTCTAACCTCCCACTCTGCCCTGTATCTTTCAGGTAATGTAACAGCCCCTTTTTAATAATACTCCACTTTCCCAATATTTTTACTAAATCAAATAAAGTATTTTTTTTACCGTAAAACGTTTGAATTGCTCAAAAATCTTTTCCCTTTCTTTACTAAAGCCCTTACATACCCATAAACTGTGATCAATTGTTTCTTCTACCTTACAGTGTATGCATAGGCCATCTTTGTGTCTATTTATTTGGAAAAGATTTTTGTTTAAGCCACTATGGCCGGTTAATACTCTAAACAAAAGCACTTCATTAGTCCTATCCAGGCCCTGAAGTATGTCGTAATCCTCAATTCTAGGGTACAATTCCAAAATTCTTCTTCCTCTCTTTTCATTCATCCACATTTTTGCCATTCATCTTTTATTTTTTTTCTGTGCTGGGCTTTTGAATTTCTGCTACTCAAGGGAATTTCTATGTCAAGCCTTCCATTTCTTACAGCAGTTTTAGCTGCTTTCTCCGCCATGTCATTCCCTGTCATCCCGATATGCTCTGGGATCCAAGCTAATGCTACATGTACGCCCATCCACACTAGCTCTGTTATTAGAAATATCATTTCATTGATTAAATCACTTCTGCGTACCAAGACACTCCTTTTTATTGCCAGAAGGCCTGAGATTGAATCTGAAAAAATTACTGCAGCTGCTGGGAGTACATCCCAGATCCAATTCCATGCTCGCATTATTGCTACTAGTTTGGCTGTCATGACATCTACATAGTCAGATATTCTTTTAGATGTAACTAATTCCCAATTGTGATATACAATATGCTGTCCCTACTTTTCCTGTTTTTTCTTTTTTGGACCAATCTGTATATATTTGACAAAACTGACCACTTTTCTTCTATATATTGGTACCCTTCATTTTTAATACCTATTGTCTTTTTTACCCTTAAGTCTTTAAAATAAATCTAAATCCACATTGGACATGCAACTTCCCATCCCTAACTAATTTTCCCACGACTACAAGTTTTGACTTCGTTCAGCTTTTCCTTGTCCCTCAACTCCTGCATCCACACTTTAACTTGAATGGCTTGTGGAGTTCTAACGTCATGTGCTACAGTTTGCTTATCAATTTGGCAACAATCCTCATACATTTATTTGGTACTTTCGTCATTGCAGTTTCCATTAACGTTGTCCCAGAAAGTTGGGTCCAGTAGTTTCATTCGTAGTGTAACTGGCATTTCACTAGAAGCAATCTGCAGAATGCATATAGATGTTGTAATAAATGCACTGCACTCAAGTTGTAGTAATTTTAACTTAAGTTCTGATTCTGCTGCTGACCCAAAAGCTTGGCAGCATAGTCAATAACTGGTCTGATTAAGGCTCTGTTTACCATCAGCAGTGTTTTCTAATCCACCACCCAATTAGTCCCAGCAAGACTTTTAAGCAGTTTAATCCTTCCTGCACATGTATCGTTACCATAATGTATATGATTTTTCCAAAGTAATTTACTATCTAATATTACCCCTAAGAATTTGAACCTTTTAACTGTCTCTTTGTTCTCCATAACGATACAGTTATCATTCTTTTGTAACTTTCCTTTTTGTAAAGATCAGTCCTTTGGTTTTAGCAATGGAAAACTTGAAACCCCAGGCACTTCCCCAGTCAGATATCGCACATAAGGCTTTGTTGATTCTCTTTTCTGCCATCTCAGTATTCCTGCTCCTTACCCACAAAGCACAATCACCTACAAGTAGAGTGACACCAACCCCAGAACTTATTTCTTTTGGGAGACCATTTATCATACTGTTAAGCAAGGTTGGGCTGATAACACTTCCCTATGATGTACCATTTTTTATATAATATATATTGAACATAACTTTCCCAACTCTGACCTGAATGTCCTTTTAATCAAAAATTCTCTATTCCACCCATATATTTCCCCCTTATCCGCAGTGCACCTGCTTTGTACAATAACCCTTCCCTCTACAGCATGTCTTATGCCTTTGCAATATCTAGAAAGACAGCGCTAATGAAATCATTGTGCCTCATACTTTTTGGTATTTCAGTTTCTGAGGCTATGTCTACACTACGCACCTTTCTGTGACACAGCCGTGCTGCTACAGCCGTGCCGCTAAAAGGCACGCGGTGTAGTTGCTCTTTGTCGGCAGGAGAGAGGCCTCCTGCTGAAAAAAAAACTTCCACCCCCAGGGAGTGGCACTAGCTTTGTCAGTAGGCAAACTCTCCCACCGACAAAGTGCTGTTCACACTGGCGCCTTTCATCTGTAAAATTTTGTCGATCGGAGTGTGTGTATTTTTTCACAACCCTGAATGACAAAAGTTTTACGGACGAAAGTCCAGTGTAAACAAAGCATCTTCCTCTCCTAAAACCACTCTGCACCTATAATGTCATTGTTTTCCAAATAGACAACCAGTCTTTAATTCACCTTCTCTCCATAATTTTACCCAGAGAGGAAGTAAGGGCAATTTGTCTAAATGCATCCACTTTTGTGGCATAGTTTGCCTGGTTTCCATATTGGAATTACTACTGCATGTTTCCACCCTACTGGTCATGGGGGACACACAATCAAAAGTGGAAGACACGTGACTGCCCCACACGTCTCCTCCCTACCCTGCGCCCAGCCCAGGGCCACCGCGCTCTCCCCACCCCATGTTACCTATGGGGTGGGGGGCTCTCTGTCCTTCTCCTGCTGCGCCTTCCCCCTTGGGCACACGCACTCATCCTGCCCCCATCGTTCATGTAAACATGCCTTTCCTCACAGCCATTGTGTTCCTGATCAGATCTTTCCCTGCTGTATAACTATAAATGAAACAATGGCAGAAGGGGTTTTTCAAAACCAAAACACTACTATTAGTTCATCTGTTTGTGCTCTTGCCAGCATCCTAGCCACTGCTGCAAGCAATTCAGTGTTCTGGGCGGCTGCCTAGGAATGAGTGCCAGAGAAAAGAAGGAGGAGGCACGTTGCAACCCACACTGGAAAAGTCATCGTTTGTTCTCTCAAATATTGATTAACTCTAGCTTTCATCTTTGCCAGATGTGGTGAGATGGGTTATGGTGCAATTCATCTAAGTGGCACGGCAGTCGAGGGCATGAACTGGGACAGATATACATCCCCCGCCTTCAGCTAGAACTTGCTGTGGCATCACAGAGAGGGTGTGGGAGCCATTCTGCTGGGAAAGTTCCTGGGCATCTTCTCAGATGACTCCTCGCATACGGAGTGCAGGAATTGCGGTGTGACATTCAGGAGAACTGGATTACAATATGCCTTAGGGAGGCAGCCTGTGAGGGTGTGTAAGGAGTTTGCCGGAGCTCTGCTTTATTCCGTATTCAGTTCCAACCAGCTGTGCATAACAATAAGACCTTCTCAGTGCCCTGCCCAGACTCTCCAGAGCCCTCAGGCTTTGTGCATTTCTCAGACTAGAGTCCCCTTCATAAGCTCTTAAATAGGTGAGAGTCAGTTTTTGCCAGGAGCACCCACACTGAGTAGCCCAGTACTCAGCCAGCAGTACCATTAATTGCAATGAGAATATGCACAGGGTAAAGTGTTACTCAGTGAGAGTCATGGTGGCAAACTCTGTCCCCAACGAACATTACTTCCTGTACGCGACATCAGTGCTGTTCCTGGCACACCACAGAGCAGTCCCTTGGATGTGCAAATAGCAAAGCATGATTGTGATAGGCACTAGGGATTTTTGCTGGAAATGTGTCTTTTTTGGGACCATAATGGACAAATTATTTCATAGAATCATAGAAGATTAGGGTTCGAAGGGGCCTCAGCAGGTCATCTAGTCCAACCCCCTGCTCAAAGCAGGACCAACCCTAACTAAATCATCCCAGCCAGGGCTTTGTCAAGCTGAGCCTTAAAAACCTCTAAGATGGAGATTCCACCACCTCCCTAGGTAACCCATTCCAGTGTTTCACCACCCTCCTGGTGAAATAGTTTTTCCTAATATCCAACGTAGACCTCCCCCATTGCAACTTGAAACCATTGCTCCTTGTTCTGTCATCTGCCACCCCTCAGAACAGCCAAGCATTTTGGGAACCCTCCCTCCAGGTATCAAATCCCCCCTCGCTCTTCTCTTCTGCAGACTAAATAAGCCCAGTTCCCTCAGCCTCTCCCCGTATGTCATGTGCCCCAGCCCCCTAATCATTTTCTTTGCCCTCCGCTGGACTCTCTCCAATTTGTCCACATCCTTTCTGTAGCGGGGGCCCCAAAACTGGACGCAGTACTCCAGGTGTGGCCTCACCAGTGCCAAAAAGAGGGGAATAATCACTTCCCTCAATCTGCTGGCAATGCTCCTACTATTGCAGCCCAATATACCGCTAGCCTTCTTGGCAACAAGGGGACACTGTTGGCTCATATCCAGCTTCTCGTTCACTATAAACCCCAGGTCCTTTCCTGCAGAACTGCTGCTTAGCCAGTTGGTCCCCAGCCTGTAGCAGTGTCTGGGATTCTTCCGTCCTAAAGGCAGGACTCTGCACTTGTCCTTGTCGAACCTCATCAGATTTCTTTTAGCCCAATCCTCAAATTTGTCTAGGTCACACTGGATGCTATCCCTACCCTCCAGCGTATCTACCTCTCCCCCCAGCTTAGTGTCATCCGCAAACTTGCTGATGGCGCAATCCATCCCATCATCCAGATCATTAATGAAGACGTAGAAAAAAGCAGCCCCAGGACCAACCCCTGGGGCACTCCACTTGATACCGGCTGCCAACTAGACATCACGCCATTGATCACTACCTATTGAGCCCGACAATCTAGCTAGCTTTCTATTCACATATAGTCCATTCATCCAATCCATACTTTTTAAAATTTTCTGGCAAGAACTTGCCCTTGGTGAATCCATGTTGACTGTTCCTGATCATCTTCATATCCGCCATGTGCTTCAAAATGGATTCCTTGAGGACCTACTCTATGATTTTTCCAGGGACTGAGGTGAGGCTGACCAGTCTGTAGCTCCCTGGATTCTCCTTCTTCCCTTTTTTAAAGATGGGCACTATATTTGCCTTTTTCCAATCATCCAGAACCTCCCCCAATCGCTATGAGTTTTCAAAGATAATGGCCAATGGCTCTGTAATCACATCAGCCAACTCCCTCAGCACCCTCGGATGCATTAGATCCAGATCCATGGATTTGTGCATGTCCAGCTTTTCTAAATAGTCCTTAACCTGTTCTTTCACCACTGAGGGCTGCTCACCTCCCCCGCATAGTGTGCTGCCCAGTGCAGCAGTCTGGGAGCTGACCTTCTCTGTGAAGACTGATGCAAAAAAAAAAAAAAAAGCATTGAGTACTTCAGCTTTTTCCACAACATCTGTCACTAGGTTGCCTCCCCCATTCAGTAAGGGTCCCACACTTCCCCTGACCTTTTCTTGTTGCTAACATACCTGTAGAACCTCTTCTTGTTACAGTTCACATCTCTCGCTAGCTGCAACTCCAACTGTGCTTTGGCCTTCCTGAATACACCCCTGGATGCTCGAGCAATATTTTTTTACTCTTCCCTAGTAATCTGTCCAAGTTTCCACTTCTTGTAAGCTTCCTTTTTGTGTTTAAGCTCACTGAAGATTTCTCTGTTAAGCCAAGCTGGTCCTCTGACATATTTGCTATTCTTTCTGCACATCGGGAAGGTTTGTTCCTGCGCCCTCAATAAGGCTTCTTTAAAATACAGCCAGCTCTCCTGGACTCCTTTCCCCCTCATATTAGCCTCCCAGGGGATCCTGCCCAGCAGTTCCCTGAGGGAGTCAAAGTCTGCTTTTCTGAAGTCCAGGGTCCATATTCTGCTTCTCTCCTTTCTTCCTTTTGTCAGGATCCTGAACTCAACCATCTCATGGTCACTGCTGCCCAGGTTGCCACCCACTTCTACTTCCCCTACCAATTCTTCCCTGTTTGTGAGCAGCAGGTCAAGAGGAGCATGGCCCCTAGTTGGTTCCTCCAGCACTTACACCAGGAAGTTGGCCCCAACACTCTCCAAAAACTTCCTGGATTGTCTGTGCACTGCTGTATTGCTCTCCCAGCAGATGTCAGGGTGATTGAAGTCCCCCATGAGAACCAGGGCCTGTGATCTGGAAACTTCTGTTAGTTGTTCAAAGAAAGCCTCGTCTACCTCCTCCTCCTGATCTGGTGGTCTATAGCAGATGCCCACCACGACATCACCCTTGTTCTCTCGCCTCTAAACTTAACCCAAAGACTCTCAACAGGCTTTTCTCCAGTTTCATACTGGAGCTCTGAGCAATCATACTGCTCTCTTACATACAGTGCAACTCCTCCATGTTTTCTCCCCGACATGTCCTTCCTGAACAGTTTATACCCATCCATGACAGTGCTCCAGACATGTGAGTTACCCCACCAAGTCTCTGTTATTCCAATCACATCATAGTTCCTTGACTGTGCCAGGACTTCCTATTCTTCCTGGCTTGTTTCCCAGGCTTCTTGTGTTGGTGTACAGGCACCTAAGGTAACTAGCCGATTGCCCTTTCTCAGTATGAATTAGGAGGCCTCCCCATTGCACCCTCCTCCTTGTGTTTCCCCCTGGTATCCCACTTCCCCACTTACCTCTAGGCTTAGGTCACTGTATCACAGTGGTTCTAAAAGCCGGTCCGCCGCTTGTTCAGGGAAAGCCCCTGGTAGACCGGACTGGTTTGTTTACCTGCCATGTCCGCAGGTTCGGCCGATCGCGGCTCCCACTGGCCGCGGTTCGCCTCTCCAGGCCAATGGGAGCTGCAGGAAGGGCGGCCAGCACGTCCTTTGGCCCGCGCTGCTTCCCGCAGCCCCCTTTGGCCTGAAGTGGTGAACTGCGGCCAGTGGGAGCCACAATTGGCCTAACCTGTGGACGCAGCAGGTAAACAAACCAGTCCGACCCGCCAGGGTCTATCCCTGAACAAGCGGCGGACCAGCTTTGAGAACCACTGCTGTAGCAGATCGACACTCACCAGTGTGGCACCTCCTACTGGCTGTCTGGGAATTAGCTCAACTCCAGCTCCGGAGTGCCCTCTGCTGGCCAGTGTCTCCCCTGCCTCAGGCCCTGTGTTCCTCCCAGACCCCAGTACCCTCTTATGTTGGGGTGCTGCCCCACAGCAGTACCCCCACACTATGGATCTCCCCTCCCAGGGGAACCCCCAATACTCTAAGCCCACCTTGCCTCAGTGGCTACTGCCAGTCATCATCTAGTCCCCTTTCACTGGGACAAAGGGCAATCTGTAATGGCCGCTCATCATTGGCAAGGGGGTAGGACCTGCTGCCTCTGCCTATCCCTGGGATGCCCCTCGGCAGCCCCAGTACCTCTGTAGGCCTTCACCAAGGCACGCAGCCTGGAGGTTTACCAGGCTGGAGCTCCCCAGCTCCTCTTGCCCTTCCCTAGCATGGCTCTACTTCAGGTACCTTGCTCCCAGGCAGCTAGCCCTTCCTACTCCAGGGCTAGAGTGAGACTCCTCTCAGCTCCTGGCTCACACCAGCTGTGGCCTGATGGGGCTGGCCACACCTGTAGTCAGCTACTCCCTCAGATGCTTTCACTCCTTTTCCCAGCCACAGCCCTCTCCAGGGCTGCTTTTAAGCCCTGTTCTGTGGGAGTGGGGCAGCCACACCACTATAGTCACCCATCCCCTGGTGAACCTAGTTTAAAGCCTGCCTCACTAGGTTACCAAGCAGGGAAGTTCCATGGCCCGTGTTATACAGGAGATCAGATTAGATGATCACAATGGTCCCATCTAGCTTTGGAATCGATGAACCTCTGAAAAACTGCTCTTACCTGACAGATATTCCATATTTGCACCATTACAGCAGACGCTGTCAAAACCAGCTACAACATCACTGTTAAACAGTAGCCACATGGAGGTTTTTACCAGTATAACTATACTGGTTTCACTATAGCAGTAGAGATGCGTTAAATTTTTTGGATGAAGTTTTTTTTTTGACAAAAAAAATCCATAATTGGGTCAATCGCAACACCTTGAAAATTTGTGTTAAATGCGTCAAATTGTTTCAGCTGAAAAAGAATAGGAAAAATTCAGAAAAAGTCAAAATATTTTTATTTTTTTAATTCAAAATGACATTTCATTTAGAATTTTACTTCCATTTTATTAATTAAAAAAAGTAAAAACAAAAACCACACAAATGAAACAAAACGTATTGTTTCAGGTCAAATAAAGCATTTTGTTTGACCTGAAATGATTTTTTTTCTGTTTCCGCTTAGGTCAACCTGAAGCAAATATTTTATTTTAGTTTTTGTTAGTTTTTGGTTTGGCCACAGAACTGAAAAAATCAGTTATTTGCACAACTCCACATAACGGTATCATTATACCAGTGTATATGTAGACAACGCCGTAGGCTGCTATTAATGTATCCAATGTTAGCTACTCTTCCTGAGGGGACAGAAGAGCCCCCCTCAAGACTACAGTGAAGAATTGAGAAGGAGGAAGGGGGATATTGGTTCCAGTTTCTCTGTGTTTCATGAATGATGCAGATCCAACAGGGAGTGCTGTCTAGTTTTTTAATATATTTATAGTTTATATTTTTGAGTCACAGAAAAAAAGAAGGAGTGCAAGGGAAGGGTTGGCTTTAAGCAAACTACAGTAAAACCATCACACAAGTAGAAAGAATAATACAATAAACAGGGATTAAATGACTAAGATTTACACAGGAAATACATATGGTACAAAGGATAATAAGTTAGATGATTCACCTCTCTGCATATCAGATTCAGCAATCCAAATAGCAAAGTATTGACCACGGTTTCTATGTTTCATATTAGTAAGTTTATGTGGGGTCAGGCTACCACACGTTTTATTCAGCAATATGTGGGATTAGTGGTGTTTTGTTCCTGGCCTGCAATAGTGAACGTCGCATTGATGGTTTTTGTTGCTGGATGTTCATTGTTTAATACAAGTAAAGGAACAGACACAGAGAACCACACTCAGGCACGGCATATGCAGGTGTAATGCCATTTAAACCAGTGGCGTTGTACCTGCCTACCTCAAGGCTGAATTTGACCCACTGATTTCTGCAGGACAGCCTAAAACCAAATTGTTTTATTCTTGCTAAAGGTTCCTAAAAAATCAAGGTCCAAATTCAACTGTGGTTTAACTTCTGAGAAGTCAGTAACCTTACAAACCGGGATTACATTTGCCCCTGGACTCTACAGCAATCCCAGCAGGTATGTTATAAATAACAGCTGTTGAGTTACATTGGCAGCATGACTCTGTTTAGTGTTTCCCATTTGATAGACTTTGGGATTTTAACTGGGAGTGCTGTAAGATTTGCTGTTGCATCTTAAAATGATCAGCGCATAGTGACACGATAGAGGTTTATCTCCACAACTTACCCTGAAATCTGATTTGATTGCTAGCATCAGTTCTAAAACTATTATAATTTGCTCTTATTTATGTGCCACCAATGTGGGCTAGGAGCTTTGCAAACATGTGAGAAGAGAGCTCTCTGCCCTGGAGCATTCATAACCTAAGCAGACACAAAAAGGGACGAGAAAAGGGGGGGGAAGCTATACAGCATAAAAGCAAAGGGGCGGAACTGAGGCTTCCAACATATTGTTGGTTCCATGATTTTTCCAATATGTTTTCCAGTGTGTTCCATTTTCCCAGTTATCACTATATCTTTGGCTGTGCTGGACTTGTTTCTTAATATAGCAAATATTTTAATAATCGATTGTTCTGGTTGGCATCTTGAATCCAAAGTTCACGTCATTGAGTCTCTGCCATAATTGCTTTACAAACTTCAAAACACTTAGATAAAGTTATTTGAGCATAAGTTTTCGTGAGCTACAGCTCACTTCATCGGATGCAAAGCTTATACTCAAATAAATTGGTTAGTCTCTCAGGTGCCACAAGTCCTCCTGTTCTTTTTGTGGATACAGACTAACACGGCTGCTACTCTGAAACCTTAGATAAAGTTATTTCAATCTAAAAAAAAGTGCTTCCTAAATTGCTCTGCTGGGGAAACTTTAGCTCAGCTCAATGCAGATCTGGCAGCTCATGCCTGGGACACTTTATCTGGGGATGGCACACAGCTCGTAGGAATCGGGGGAATGTATGAGGATGTAGCACCCATCTTCCTGTGGCCTGGGCTGACCCTCAGGGATATGGAAAGTGAAATGCTGCAGGAGGGTTGCGAAGAAGAGAAAGAGCTCCTTCCTGGCCAGCTGCTCCCCCAGACACATGCGGCGACCTGTAAAAGAGAGAGTGAGGCAGGAGGAAGAGGGAGACCCCCAAAACAAAATGATACCAGGAAAGATCCTAGCGCAAATAATTAAACAATACATTTGTAAGCACCTGGAGGATAATAGCATTATAAGGAATAGTCAGCATGGATTTGTCAAGAATAAATCATGGCAAACCAACCTAATTTCCTTCTTTGATAGGATTACTGGCCTTGTGGACAGTTCCATGTGACATTCTTATAAGTAAACTAGAGAAATGTGGTTTAGATGAATTTACTAAAAAGTGGGTGCACAACTGGTTGAAAGACCGAACTCAAACAGTAGTTCGCAAACCATATGACTACTACTGTCATACTGGGAGGGCATCTCGAGGGGGTCCTCCAGGGGTCAGTCCTGGGTCCGGTCTATTTAATATTTTCCCTAATGACTTGGATAATGCAGTAGAGAGTATGCTTGTAAAATCTGCAGATGACACTGACGTTTGGTACCTCATGGGAACACCCTACATGTTCATCCTCATAAAATGATTGTGTGGTATCCAATGCAACGTTTGTCATGTCGGGTGTCTTCAGAAGACTCATGATGCACTGAGCATTGTTGTTCTAGTAATTTTTGTTGCAGTAATGTTATAGTAATGTTACAGGTTATCATTCCTGTATATAGTTATGAGGCTGAAAATGTATCCTCATGGCTTAAAATAAGCCCAGGCAAAAACTCTCTAAGAGCAGGGGGGCAGTTCACACCTCATCAGGGCATGCATGGGACAAACCCAGCCCAGCCTCACAGGAACAAAGGACACTGGCCTAGGCAGCAACAAAAGGATCTGTTGGACTCTCGAGTGAGTCACCCCCCTTCCTTTGGTCAGTTTGGGACTGTGATGAGGTAATGCTCACCTGACTCTGAAGGGGGGAGGGGGGGCAAAGCCAAGGGGGAAGAAAGAACATGATAAAAAGGAGAGACATTTGCCATGCTCTTCCTCTCTCTTCCACCTACATCTACAGACCAGTGGCAGATTTAGAGTTAGTGGGGCCCTGTGTGCAGTTTCATTTTGGGCCCCCCCCACATGGTGGGAGCATTCTCTCTTATCTTCCCCCAGCCCTGTTTTTCATTTTTCCCCCCTGCATTCTCCTCCTGGGACTCAGGGCTGGAGGTCCAGGCTCTGGGAGGGAGTTAGGGTGTGGGAATAGGCTGGGGGTGGAGGGTCTGCGTGGGGGTTATGGTGATGGAGGGGCTCAAGGTTGGGTTGCAAGGGAGGGAGTTAGGGTGTGGGAGCAGGCTGGGGCTGGGGGTGCAAGGTCTGGGTGGGAGTTAGGGTGCAGGCTAGGGATGGGGGGTCTGGCCAGAAATTAGGATGTGGGACGGGGCTCAGGACTGGGCAGGGGGTTGGGGTGCGGAGAACTTACCTGGGACAGATCCCATTTGGTGAGGGGGGTGCAGGTGAGGCCCTGTACTTGCCCACAGGCACCACCCCCTGCAGCTCCCACTGGCTGTGATTCTTGGAACCACCTCCCCCCCCGCCAGGGAGGGCCAGAACTCAAGGGCTTTAGGGGCTGCAGCCCAGGCTAAGTGGGCACCGGAGCCCTGGGCTGCAGCCCCTAAAGACCCACCCCATTTCTGAATCTGGTCATGTGAGCACGGGCTGGAGGACTCAGGAGAAGCAGGGGCAGCCACACAGCCAGAGAGAAGCGGTGGTTTCCCCTTCAAAGTGCCGCTTCTCTCCGGCTGGCTGCGCAGCTGCCCTGCGCTCCTCCTGAGTCCTCAGGCCCACATTCGCAGGGCTCCCGCCACCTGCACCTCCTGCCTGCTCCCCTGCGGCTGCAGGTGAGCCTCCCTCCCTGTTCTCCTTCTGCCTACAGCTTCTACCCTTGCAGCCCCCATCCTGTGGAGCATCCCCACTGTGGGGGGTGCGCTGCCTGAGTGCCCGGCCTTGGGGCCCCCTGTTGCTGGGGGGCCCCATGCCAGGGCACTGTGTGTTTCATGGTAAATCCGCCCCGCTACAGACATTGCCACCAAGCAACTGAAGCACTGATCAAAGGGGAGAGCCTGGCTGAAGAGCAACCAACCAGCCTGTGGTGAGAAGCATCTAAGTTTGTAAGGGCACTGAAAGTGTTAAGATCAGCTTAGAATGCTTTTTGCTTTTATTTCATTTGACCAAATCTGACTTATGTTTTGACTTATAATCACTTAAAATCTATCTTTATAGTTAATAAATCTGTCTGTTTATTCTACCTGAAGCAATGCATTTGGTTTGAAGCATATCAGAAACTCCCCTTGGATTAACAAGCCTGGTACATATCAATTTCTTTGTTAAATTGACAAACTCATATAAGCTTGCAGCATCCAGAGGGCATAACTGGACACTGCAAGATGGAGGTTCCTAGGGTTGTGTCTGGGACTGGATATATTGGCTAGTGTCATTCAGTTGCACAATCCAAGGAGCAGCTTACATGCCAGAGGCTGTGAGTGAACATCTCAAGAGTGGGGGTTCTCACAGCAGAGCAGGGTAAGGCTGGCTCCCAGAGACAAGGATTGGAATGACCTAGCAGATCACTGGTCCGGATAACACCAGAGGGGAACGTCAGAGACACCAAGCTGGGAGGGGTTGCAGGCACTTTGAAGGGCAAGTTTAAAATTCAAAATGATCTTGACAATTTGGAGACTTGATCTAAATTCAGCCAGATGAAATTCAATAAAGACAAGTGCAAAGTACTTCACTAAGGAATGAAAAGTCAAATGCAAAACTACAAAATGGGGAATAACTGTCTAGGTGGTTGTACTGCTGAAATGGATCTATGGCTAAGGTGGCCATACTGTGGCTCCTGAGACACATGTGGCTCTTCTAGTGTTAAAGTGCAGCTCGCGGAGCCTCCCACACCTCCCTCCCCATTCTCCACCTACCAGGCTGCAGTGGGGAGCTCGGGACCTCTTCCTTGCAGTGGGGTGCTGAGGTAGGGGCTTATGCCCAGTGAGGAGGGGAGTCTTGGTGCTCCTCACCAAAGGGTGTGTCTGCTGGGGCTTGGGACTTCAGCAGGAGTAGGACTGAAACTTCTGAAGGTGGTTGTATGTGGCTCGGAGGGTCAGTAAGTTTGGACACCCCCGGTCTATGGGTTACAGTGGATCACAAATTGAGTATGAGTTGTAAATATGATGTAGCTGTAAAAAAGGCTATTATGATTCTGCGGTGTATTAACAGGCATGTTGTATGTAAGACACAGGAGGTAATTGTCCCTCTCTACTTAACACTGGTGAGGCCTCAGCTGAAGAACTGTGTCCAGTTCTGGGCACCACAATTTAGAAGAGATGTGGACAAATTGGAAAGAGTCCAAGGAGAGCAACAAAAATTATCGAAGGTTTAGAAAACCTGACCTATGACGAAAAGTTGAAAAATCTGGGCTTGTATAGTCTTGAGAAAAGAAGACCGAGTGCCAACTTGATAACAGTCTTCAAATCTGTTAAGGGCTGTTATAAAAAGGATGGTGATCAAGTGTTCTCCAAGTCCACAGAAGGTAGGACAAGAAGTAATGAGCTTAATGTGCAGTAAGGGAGATTTAGGTTAGATATTAGGAAAACCTTTCTAGCTCTAGGGTATTTAAGCTCTGCAATAGGATTCCAAGGGAGGTCAAGGACTCCCTATCAGGAGCGGCAAAAGCGCCTTAAAAGTGTGGGGGCCACCGGCGCCCAAACTGTGGCCCTGCCCCTGCACAGTCCCTTTCTCTTGAGACCCCACCCCCCACACTGCCCCTTCCCTGTGGAGCCCCACCCTTGCGCTGCCCCTTCTCCCCAAGCTCCTGCCCTCGCACCACCCATTCCTCCGAGGCCCAGCTCCACTCTCGCTCCTCTCCGCCTTCTCCCCCATTGCTTGCCCTTACCTCTGTAAAAAGTGGGAGGGCAACAGGGCCATTGCCCCCACCCCCACCCCCGCACCCCAGGTCTCCATCACTGGAAGCGTTTAAAAACAGGACAAACACGTATCAGGGTACTTGGTCCTGCCTCAGCACAGGGGGCTGGACTTGAGGGTTTCTCGAGGTCCATTCCAGCCCTGCATTTTTTATGATTCTAAGTCACTGGGAGCAGCACTCCCACCCCATGAACAATGAACTGAACCAAAGGATCTGACCCACTTTGCCACTCTGCCATATATCACTAACGACTGCGAACACCTAATTCCAGAAAGTACTGCCTCACTGGAACACACCATTTCTCCATCTAGTCCAGCATCCTCTCCCTGACCGTGACCAGTACCAGAGAATTCTGAGGAAGGTTCAAGAAGCCCCGTAAGGAGCAGTTAATATTTGGCTTCTGCCCTGCAGCATGAGAACTGATGCCCTTTATTCATTTTAAAGATAAAGACATCTGTGACTCCTTTCCACAGTGATGGCCTCACCCAACTGCTCTGCCCTTGGATTTACCTGCAGAGAAAGGCAGGAAGGCCTCTTGCTTCACAAACTGCCCATCTGCATCCAGGAAGTGCTCTGGGTAGAACTGGTGGGGCTTCTCCCAAATCATTTCATCCTTCAGCACTGAGGACAAAACCGCGATGATGGTGGTGCCCTAAACATTCCCATTAACGTCCCCAAAACAAAAACAAACAGGTTATTTCAGGAGAATATAAACCATTGTCAGCTTTACCTTATGCTTCCTTTTACTATCATCTACAGTGAAAGAAAAGCCAGGCAGTTCTCTGTTGCCCTATTAATCAGATAATGGCACCACTTTCCATTGGAAAAGGCCTATCAATATAACATTTGTATATGTAAATGAGATTTCTACTTCCTTCAATGATATTAGCAGGACAAAATTTCCTCCCACTCCAGATCTCCCTAAATTTTAAACCAAATGAATTCTGTATAATGAGATTCAGTTGAATCTATACAGTTGGATCTACTGGTAGAAATACAAAAACAACAAAGAGTCCGGTGGCACCTTAAAGACTAACAGATTTATTTGGGCATAAGTTAACTCTCTTCTCTTCATGTGTCATTGTCACACTTCCTGCATCTGTAATCTTTACTCCATGAATTTGAAGAAGTGTTTTTTTACCCACAAAAGCTTATGCCCAAATAAATCTGTTAGTCTTTAAGGTGCCACTGGACTCCTCGTTGTTTTTGTGGATACAGACTTACACGGCTACCCCTGATACTTGCTAGAAATACAGTTCTCTGTGACGTTCAAGTCCTTTAGAATAGCATGCTACATAACGAACCTGTGACTTAGTAACTAAGTATCCTAGCAATATCCCTTAACAATCTGCATCTGGGCTGCATTAATTTTCCAGGGGTCACAATTGCTGTACCTTAGGGATGAAAAAGCCTTGAACTTCAGTGTCCCGGTACGTTGTGCGAGGCACTCCAGCAAAAACAACATCACAATAACGCTGAGTTTCATAGATCACAGCATTGGTGTAAGGCAAGTTCACTTGGTCCTCTATCTCGGGTGACCTGTCCCTGCCAATCACCTTATCAATTTCCTCATGGACTCTTCCTGAAAATATAGGAACACTTTATATAGCATGGAGTATAACAGAGTAGATGTAATAGACTATTAAGGGTCTGATCCAGTTACCACTGAAAACAGTTGAAACATTCCCATTAACTTCTCTTCTAAAGAGACCCTCTATCAACCCTTTATATTTGGCACGAATAGGTATTCCCATCCAAGAAACAGGTAACATGTATTCAGTGTAAATAAGTTTCCGTGCGTTATGTCTACATTAGACGCTTACACTGGCTACTACTTTGTTGACGTGAAAAATTCTAGCAGACTGCAGAAGCACAATTTCCATATCAGACACAGGGACAACCACTGTGGGGAGTGCGGGGGGATACCCTCCCTCCAGGATGTTGTCCTCCCCACCACTCTGGTCATGGAGTTAAAAATGCAAACGCTTTTCATCTTTCCCTTAAGATGTGCCCTCCTGCTGCTGCCCACCTCCTCTTAACGCCCCCCTGCACATCACCATTTTCACCTCTCCCCCTGCTCTGCACTGTGCTCGGGGCTGTACCAGTGTAAATATGACAAACTGCTGTGCTGCAGCCAGCCAAGCCTACAGGGGAAGGCAGAAGCACAGAGGCTGCAGCACCACTTAGGCCTGTACACTGGGAAATCAAGTCGGCCTAACTACGTCGCTCACAGGTGTGAAAAATCCACACAGGGAAACCTCGGAATTTCAGAAGCCCCAGGAGGAGGTGGGGGGCGGGGCGGGGAGGCGGGGGGGGGGTGACTGGGGAAGGAAGCAGGGGAAAGAGCCAGGGTGGCGGGGGTCGGGGAAAGGAGACGCACGCGAGCAGAGAGTAGGGAATGGGTGGGTGTGAGTTAGCTTGCGGAGGGAGGCTGACCTTTCTGTGGGGGGCAGTGAAGCGGGGAGAGGAACATGAGAGGAGAACGGAGGCTGCACAAAGGGGGTCAGAAAGAGCTCTCCCCAGCAGAGGGGTGGCTGAGGACTGTGTGTGGAGGGATGGCGTCTTGTTTTGGCAGAAGGCTCTGGAACACCAAGGCCAGGTTTAGACTACAGACCTATATCCATATAACAACATCGCTGAGCAACTAGTTATACCGACCTCACCCGCCGTGCAGACAGGACTCCCTGGGTCGCAGGCAGGTGTCTGCGGAGTGAGGTAGGGCAGCCTGCATGGAGGTATGTGTGTGAATGGAGTCGTTAGGGCAAGGGCCTGCCTGCGTGAGTGGGCTCTGAGGGCGTGTGTGGGGCTCGGTTTGGTCTGATTGATTGAGAGTGCGGGGGGGTTGGAGGAGGACGGCAGCTGAGCCAGAGAGTGATCTTTGTGTGGGAGGCCAGAGGGTGCGTGCGAGAGAGGTCTGGGGGACGGGAGGGAGCGTAAAGTGCCTGTGGGTGAGGAAGGACGGGGTGAAGGGTTTGGTCGGGGCTGCAGAAGAACGTGAGACTGACAACCTGGGGGAAGGAGGGAGGGAACACAAAGTAGGAAAGAAGAGGAAGGTAGATGCAATGGAGAAGAGAAGGAAAGAGAGGGAACAATTAGGACACAATGTCAAAAAATACTACTAAGGGGATAATAGACTGAAAATACAGAGCAAAACGTCTGCAGTGAGGAGATGACGGTGTGAAGGAAATGGAAAAGGGGAAAGAACAAATGTGAGGGAGACCAAGGATACTGTGTAAAGGTTTTGTTGTTAAGAAATATGATAAAATGTGCTGTGCAGGAGGGGACAAAAAATTTGCCTTGGGCCAGCCCTAGCTCCCAACTAACCCCTCTCCCATCATTGTGACTTCTTTATGTTCGACAAAATTCTCCCACCTGGTCCCCATCCATTTTGTTTTCCTGTTGTTGCACCTACGAGAAGTTGTACAGATGTGTCAGTTAATCGAGGCTTTTCATGATTCCCTCTATTTATTGTTTCAACCAATTTGTCTGTACTGAAGGAAGGTTCACTGGTCTGCATTTCCCCAGCCCAGTCCGAGAGGCTTTTTAAACCACCGTGACAATATTTGCTCCTCCAGTACGGTATTTGATCATTTCAGAGACAGCACGAGTTTGTTAGCAGCTCAGCCACTTCATTCTTAAAGTCCTTGGAATCTCTTGGAGATAAGCCAGCTGGTCTTGGTGGCACTTAAATGTATCCATTTATTCCAGAACCTTTTCTTTTGTTAATTCTATCTCTGACTATGCCTTGTGATCACTACCTGAAAATACATAGCAGAGGTAGATATCTCCCCAAAGGTTCGCTGTTGTAGTGAGGACTGATACAAAGAAACCATTTAGCTTCTTGTTAATGTCCTTATCCTCCTTGATCGTTCCCTTTCTTCCCTGGTAGTTCTGGGAACCAACCAATTCTCCCAGACATCCTGCTTCTGATATACGAAATAATGTGTTTGTTTTCATGTCTTTGGATATAAATTCTTTACATTTCCTCTCACCTCTCCTAATTTCCATGTTATAGTTTACCTCTTTACCTTCCTTTCTACTGGCATCACTTGGGCTGGATTCCATTGTATTTTTTACAGATACCTCTTTGGTCTGGACAACCAGGATGCTACTTAAGCAACCCTACCCTATCCTCACTTCTGACTCTAGCGCCTTTTTGACTGCCTTGTTCATTTTTAAAAGCCCCCTTGGAAAGTGCAAGTTTTTGGTTTGATTCTTTCCCTTCAGCAGTTGAACTTATTTATATGGTGGTGACACTTAGTGTCTGAACTTCTTGAATTAAGTCCTATGTGGTATTAGGACTAAGCTGAGTGCAGACTCTCTTTTTATGTGTTGGAGAAATAATTGTTTCAAGAAGAAATTGTGTAAAAGAGTTGAGAAAAGGTTTCTTCTTATATATCCCTGAAGTTGATCGGGGGTGGAAGTGAAAGGGGCCAAGATTTTCCAAAGTGACTAGTGCTTGTGGGCGACACAATGTGTAGGTGCCCGTTTTGACAAGAGGCCTGATTTTCAGAAAGTGCTGAGTAGCCACCCTCTGAAAATCACGTCCTTTTAAGGTATCTCAAGTTGAACACCCAAAAGCTGAGCTGCCCAAAATTGCTAGTCATTTACCGAATCTTGGCTTAAGCATTTGTGGCCAGAGAGAGAAAACTTAGCAAGGAGCTGCTGGAGACACAAGGTGCACTTAACAGTAGCAGTGGGTTTCTGTGAACATACTGAGATCTTTAACAAGGGCTTTCCCTCTCCTCATGAGATTTTGCTCTCCCCCTCAGCACATAATGCTCCATGATGATTGTGTGGACTTATCCCCTCCTCATTACTGTAGTTCTGTCCAACAGTAAATACTACTGACTGTACTCCAGGAGGTCACATCCGAAAGACAAAAGCATCTATAAGTAGAAAAATACTGGAAACTTGTCAATGGGAGGTACAGGGTGTGAGGAAGCTCTGGCACTCCCAAACTGCATCACTTACTTTGGACATCAGGATAGCAAAGCATGAACAGCAGTGCCCAGCACAGGGTTACAGTGGTGGTTTCAGTGGCGGCACCAAACAGGTCAAAAACTGTAAAGATCAGGTTGTCCTCACTGAAAGTGCTCTCTGGGTCCATTTTAGCCTGAAGGAAATAACAATAGACTTGTCATACAACTTGGGTTTGTTGTTTTTTATTTAATTCACCCTACTAGCTAGGAGCATACATTTGGGTGTATAACGCATTTTCCAGACGTAGGAGTCTGAGGCCCTGTTGCCCCACACCTGGTGTGATCATTGACACCCATGCAGAGTGGAGGAGGATGCCTGATCAGAATGATAGCATTTTACACTCCCTTTGAACTGGTGCACATGTTTATACAAGGTATAGGGCAGTCAGGAGACAGGCCCACAATCCTGAAAATCTTCTTAGTAGGGATTAGAATTCAAAATATGAATGAGTTTCAAGATTCTTCCTTGACTGAGAAGAGCTAAATAAACCAGCAATTCATGCATTGATCAAAGGTAGAGTCATTAAGGTTTCATGAAGTATGGGAATGAAATTTGAAATATTTTTGCATTACTTTCAAGGCTCATAATACTAGATTTCATAGAAGCACCAAAAAGCAATGGGAAGTCCAAAGGAAAATATAATAAGGATATTTTAATAGCTTAAAATCATTGACTTACTTCTTGTGGGCAAGAAGAAAATAGTGGATCTTTAGAAGGGATTTGGATGAAGAGAAGGCAATGGCTTAGTAGACCAGAATTTGGAGGGTGTTTCAGTGGTATGAAGTAGCATGAAAGAAGACACAGAGAAAACTGTGGGAGAATTAAATGAGTAAGGCATTGAAAGACCACAGGTTATGGGGGTGATGCATTAAGAGACTATGTCCAAGATATAATGTGGGTTGTGTAAGACTTTCAAGACAAGGACAAGAGATTTAAATCAGATGTGATAAACAAGAAGGAACCAGTGAAGCAGAGAAAGAAGCAGCAAGATTTGAAATTGGATGTGTGCAGGGGGAGGAGAGGAAGGATTCATAGAGAAACCTAATTTTATGATCCTGGCTGAGCAGGAAGATGGGAGAGGGGTTTTGGAAAAAAGTAAGAATCTCATTTTTAGCTATGTTAAACTTACACAGTGGACAAATCACCTCGGAAGAAATGTCAGAGGGACTGAAGTACAGGACTCCTTAGCGAGAGATGGGTCAGGAGAGCTGAGCTTGGTTTGCTAGTTATGAGCCTCGAGATGAAAGTTGCAACTGTGTAAGCAGATATGGTTCCTCAGAGTTACAGTGTAGAGGGAGCGGGCAAGGGCAGAGGCTTTAGGACTTCCACAGACAGTGGACGAGCAGAGGAGGATCCACCACAGAGAATGCTGAAGCAACAGTTGGGGAGAAACTACTGGGGAGATGGTTCGCCAGATACAACAAGAAACTGCTAGGCATGAGCTCCAAATCAAAAAAGCAATGGAAGAACAGCAGAAACTGTATCATCCTGAAAAGCCAGCTCCTCTCAACAGCAAAGATGGGGATAGAATCTATCCAGTTTGTAAAAATGTTGGTATGTTGTTTGACTCTAAGCAGTTGTCTGTGTGAAACCAAATATACCCCAGCACTGACACCTTTTATGAAAATGCTTTTACTGTGAGCTCAGGTGAAGGTAAACCCCATAACTTGTGCAGAGAATATAAAAAATCAATGGTAAAAGCTGTTTAGGGCAAATTACAACTTTTAACATCACTCTAGTTAAAGATTTCAGAGTAGCAGCCGTGTTAGTCTGTATTTGCAAAAAAAAAAAGGAGGACTTGTGGCACCTTAGAGACTAACAAATTTATCTGAGCATAAGCTTTCGTCTTTGTCAAAGAGGAAGATTATTTACCAGATAAATGTGTGAATATTGTAATCCTCTATGAGTTTCCTGTAAGTTTGCCTTTAGCCAGAATCCACTGTGAATAGAATGGTAATAAACATGAAGTTATAGCTGGTGTAAGGAAGTTATTGCCTAAGGATCTTTTGATTGGGGTTTATATTAAAGCTTTGTTCAGTCAAGTTAACTAGTCACAGGAAAGAAATAATCCTGACTTTGTGTCTATTAGAGACAATGATTTGCCTATGGAGGGTTTCTCCAAATGTTTGTCTGGGGAAGATAGCTGTTTGTCTGTGCAGAAAAGCAGGGTATATGTGGAAGAAATTTCTCAGTATTTGTCTAGTATCTCAGAAGTGAATCTAAAATTAGCTAAAGCACAGAGAGAACTCATTGGTCAGGAAAAAGTTTCTCTGGAGCAGATTAAACTTGGTGGTCAGGTTAAAGTCCTAATTGAGGAAGAAAAAGGTAGATTTTTTAGGGGTGATGGATTGTTGGCAAGTAAAGTTTGTGAAAGTAAGCCTGAAAAAGTGAGAAGTGATTTGCTTAAAGTATCTCAGTATAATGTGGAGAACAGCAGTTTATCTGTTGGGAGTGGCAACCTGCCTGTTAAGGAAGGTGTCCCACTTTCCAGGTGTGTATCTGAAATCAGCCATGGGTGCTGGGACAAAGGAAAGGGTATTTCCAATGGTTTGTCAGTTTTAAATAGCAGCAGCACGCCTGCTGAGAGAAAGTTTCTTTCCCGTTCTTTGTCTGTGGAGCAGACAGAAAATGCTTCTCAGTTTATGCTACTTGAGAATTTGTCAGTTGTCCCAGAGTTGGTTCTGGATACAACTAAAGCCCAGGATGGAAATGTTGCTAAGTTTGTGTCTGCTGGGGAGAATGGCATTGTAAGTAGTTTGCATCCAGTTAATGTCATAACTGAGTCCCAGGGACCAGGTGATTCTGGTGCTTCTATTTTGCCTGTTGCTAGTGTGTTGCTGGGTAAAGGTGTGACAACTCGGTTTAACCAGGTTGATATCATAGCCAGGGCACAAGGAAAGAATGAAGGTGATTTGATTGGCAGTGTGGAAACTTGTAACAAGAAGGAAATTATTCCTAAGCTTGTGTGTGTGGCAAAAGGAAGGGGAGTGCCTCTAACCTTTTATCTAGTAAGTCTATCAAATTGCCTAAAAGGGGTTATGTGAAAATCCTCCTAATGTGCCAGAGATGATTCTGGGTGTAAGTGAAACTCGGAAGGAGTTTGTTGTGGCTTCACAGAGCAATGCTTTTGTAGAGCAAGAAAAAAATGGATTGTTGCTTAGAAAGATTCCTGAAGAGAAAAATCTTCCTGGTAGTCTTTGCAATCAGTTTGCTGCAAATGAGGGGTGTGGTGAAAGTGATTGGGCAACAAAATCGCAAATGAAATTTAATGTGGATAAATGTAAAGTAATGCACGTTGGAAAAAATAACCCCAACTATATATACAATATGATGGGGGCTAATTTAGCTACAACTAATCAGGAGAAAGATCTTAGAGTCATCGTGCATAGTTCTCTGAAGACGTCCAGGCAGTGTGCAGTGGCAGTCAAAAAAGCAAACAGGATGTTAGGAATCATTAAAAAAGGGATAGAGACTAAGACGTAGAATATCTTATTGCCTTGTATAAATCCATGGTACGCCCACATCTTGAATACTGCGTACAGATGTGGTCCCCTCATCTCAAAAAAGATATACTGGCATTAGAAAAAGTTCAGAAAAGGGCAACTAAAATGATTAGGGGTTTGGAACGGGTCCCATATGAGGAGAGATTAAAGAGGCTAGGACTTTTTAGCCTGGAAAAGAGAAGACTAAGGGGGAATATGAAAGAGGGATATAAAATCATGAGTGGTGTGGAGAAAGTGAATAAGGAAAAGTTATTTATTTGTTCCCATAATATAAGAACTAGGGGCCACCAAATGAAATTAATGGGTAGCAGGTTTAAAACAAATAAAAGGAAGTTCTTCTTCACTCAGCGCACAGTCAACCTGTGGAACTCCTTGCCTGAGGAGGTTGTGAAGGCTAGGACTATAACAGGGTTTAAAAGAGAACTGGATAAATTCATGGAGGTTAAGTCCATTAATGGCTATTAGCCAGGATGGCCAAGGAATGGTATCCCTAGCCTCTGTTTGTCAGAGAGTGGAAATGGATGGCACTTGATCATTACCTGTTAGGTTCACTCTCTCTGAGGCACCTGGCCTTGGCCACTGTCGGTAGACAGGATACTGGGCTGGATGGACCTTTGGTCTGACCCAGTATGGCCTTTCTTATGTTCTTATTTAATTGAGGTAGTTTCAGTTCCTAACTGCCAGAGTCTTTCAGATGTGTATGGATCCACTGCCCCAGCTTCAGAAAGACCCAGTGTGGATAGCTTTGAGAAGGTTTTACATAAAATAAAAATTGTTTGGAAGTTTGAACAGCCCTATAAGCTTAACCAGCTTGTTGGGGAGCCAATGTTGGGACAGGAAGGGCTCCATGTTGATTCTTTAAGTAAGTATTTCAGGTTCAGAGAAAAAACTGGGTAGCTGATTCTGTAGAGCAGGACAGCTGTGCAGCTGATCTCTCAAGAATACAGGGGATGGCAGGCAAACTTTGATCTCTAGACACTTTGAATATGTCTTGTTGTCTGTTAGTGGATTTGACATCTGATTCCATGTTGAAGCAGAGGTTGGTAATGAAAAGACAAAAGGACCTTGAGTCTAACTTGCTAGTGAAAATGGATGGTATTTCTTTAAGACAGAGTCCAGCCTTGGAATTGGTAATGGTTAGTCATAAATATAAAGGGAAGGGTAACCACCTTTCTGTATACAGTGCTTTAAAATCCCTCTTGGCCAGAGGCATCATCCTGTTACCTGTAAAGGGTTAAGAAGCTCAGCTAACCTGGCTGGCACCTGACCCAAAGGACCAATAAGGGAACAAGATACTTTCAAATCTTGCGGGGGAAGGCTTTTGTTTGTGCTCTTTATTTACGTGTTTGTTGTCTCCTGGGACTGAGAGAGGCCAGACAGAAATCCATCTTCTCCAACCCATCCTAATCCAAGTCTCCAATATTGCAACCAGTATAGGTAAGCCAGGCAAGGCGGATTAGTTTATCTTTTGTTTTATGTGAATTTTCCCTGTGTTAAGAGGGAGGTTTATTCCTATTTTCTGTAACTTTAAGGTTTCGCCCAGAGGGGGATCCTCTGTGTTTTGAATCTGAATACCCTGTAAAGTATTTTCCATCCTGATGTTACAGAGGTGATTCTTTTACCTTTTCTTTAATTAAAATTCTTCTTTTAAGAGCCTGATTGATTTTTCATTGTTCTTAAGATCCAAGGGTTTGGGTCTGTGTTCACCTGTATAAATTGGTGAGGATTATTATCAAGCCTTTCCCAGAAAAGGGGGTGTAGGGCTTGAGGAGATATTTTGAGGGAAGACGTCTCCAAGTGGTCTCTTTCCTTGTTCTTTGTTTAAAACGCTTGGTGGTGGCAGCATACTGTTCAAGGACAAGGCAAAGTTTGTACCTTGGGGAAGTTTTTAACCTAAGCTGGTAAGAATAAGCTTAGGGGGTCTTTCCATGTGGGTCCCCACATCTGTACCCTAGAGTTCAGAGTGGGGAAGGAACCCTGACAGTTAAGAATCTAAAAACGAGTAAACAAGCTAGTGTCTGTGTTGATGCAAATTACTTAACTGAATGGAGGGAGAAAGACTTGCCCATAGCTGTCACCAGGGAAGACACACCTAGCCAGCCAATGAATTCTGTTAAGCAAGAGAGCTCAGGATTTAACCCTACTGGAGAGGGATGAAAGGGAAAAGTTTGTCATGCTAATGGAAGCCACAGGTTAACCCTAAAATGCCAAAATCCCAATGACATTGAGCCAAGGTCGTGGCATAACAAAATTATTGTAAACGTACACTTGTAATGAACTTAATGTTAATATTAATGCTAATGTTAACTGTTGTGACTAATGTGTTGCCAATACCAACAACTGTAAAAATGTACAATGTGCCTAATCTTTTGGAAAAACCCTTGAACATGTTAAGAGTGAGACATAAGAACACACTTTATGTGAAAAGGCCTTGTGATACTGATATTTCAAAGCTAGTGCCTGTAACCAGTCTTGGAACTTTTCTCAGGAGAAAAGACATTACAGATCTAATGTGCTATATAAAAAGAGAAACTGTGGGACACTACCATATTGCTTTCGTGGCTAAATGCCAAGATTCCTACACTTTGGAGAACATTAATATCTACATTGACTTGATGTTATTTGGATTCCAAACATTTTCCAGAGCTTGTATGAATAAATTAGCTATTTTCTTTAGCTTATGGCAAAATCACATGAAACATACAAAAATTATGCTGCAAAAGCAGATCCAATCCACTATTGGTCTAACCAAGTTTTACCTTGATTGGGTTTGTAAAGGGATTCAACAATATTGTGAAACATGATTTTGATAAACCATTTCTGTTATACACTGATACTTCTAATATTGGGTTAGAAGCTGTAGTAATACAGAACCAAAAATGGGAAATCCCTGTGATACATCCAGTAATGTCTGGGACACCACTTCCTGCATCAGTTTTGCATTGGGATTCTGACATTATCTGATTAAAATATGACCATATAGAACAACCACTGTTATATATTTGCAACAAATCTTATACAAAGGTTGTCAAGTGAGGTGTCTATGAAAAGGTTATGATTTGTGGTTATGATTATGCTATCTGTATGCATATATCATTTTTGTATTTGAAGTTATAAGTGTTGGCTCTATATCTGGATTTGAAATATTTGCTCTTGGGGTATCGCCCACAAGGTAGGTAGTCAGCACATCTTGGAGGGACTATTCAAATGGAGTGGCCCATCGAAAGAACATTTAACTGACAGTGGACCATGGAGAGACGTCCATCTACACTTAATGGAATTTCCTGCTGTGTCAAGCCCATGTGACTCCAAACACCATCTTGCTGCTGTAATTCTCCACAGTAAGAACTATGGAATTCCCTCCACATGGCAGAAGAGATAAAAGGGCTTGGAAACTTCTCCATTTTGCCTCTATCCTGCTCCAGCCTCTTTTCTAGCCAAACCTCTGGAATATGGACTATACTAATGGGAGAATTCTAACCAATGAACTGAGGACCTTCCAATAATTTGGAAGCAGCCAAAGACTTGACTTAAGATAGCAGTTTATTCCATCACTGCTACAAGCCTGAAGAAGAACTTTGCAATTATTGTATGTATTTGATTCCTTTAACCAATTTTAACTCTCACCTTTCTTTCTTTCTTTTTATAAATAAACCTTTAGATTTTACATACTAAAGGATTTGCATCGGCATGATTTCTGGGTGAAATCTGAGTTATATATTAACCTGGGTGTGTGACTGGTCATTTGGGCTCAGAAGAAACTTTTATTTAATGAGACTGGTTGTAAAGAACCACTCACCTTTAAATCCAGTGTTTTGGTGGTGACATAAGAACTGGAATGCCCAAGGGAACTGCTTTTATGACTTCTTGTTAGCTAGGGTGGTGAAACAGGAGTTTACTTTTGTTGCTGGTTTCGTATATCTCATGGAAGAACAACCACCAGTTTTGGGTTGTGTTTGCCCTATTTCTCAGCAGTTTGTCCTGAGTTTGGCATTCTCAATTGTGGCCCACTGAGGCACAGTTACAGACAGAAATGTGCATTCAGTGGTACTGAAAGCAGCGGAGAAGTCAAAGAAAATAAGAATTAGTTTATAAGCCATGAGACCTGGCCAAGAGAAGGCTACAGGCAACGCTTCTATATCAGTACATGTCCTATAATTAGTGATGTGGGATTTTTGTCTCTTTCCATAGTGTCATTGATGTTTACTTGGCAACAGAGCCACCTTTGGACTTGGTCATATCACTGGGCATCACAACTTCACTCTCACCTTCCCGCCACATCTCTCTCTGCAGTTGGGTAAGGAATGCATGCTGACAGGAAAAACCCGCAAGGATGGATGAGATTTTAAAATTTCACTAGTATTGGTAGGGCTGCTTTGCCACACATGTGTAAGTGGGGGAATAGTACATTGGCTGACTGAAGTCCATTAGGTAGGTTTACCCCAGATGTAGGCTCTACAAGAGCTCAATATCTATTGGTATTTTCTGATACACAGCAGTGTTCATCAAGGACCTTCCCTCTCTGAGGAGGAATAACAATCTTCTGTTTTCTGCCCACTTTAACATTTCCAATCTGCCCCGCAGGGTCCAATGAATGATTTTGTCTCTGTGCTCGAGCCAGTACTCTACTCAACACAGCATTCTTCTTAGAGTGTCCATGATGGTTCATCCTCCTAGTTCCTTCTACTGGCAATGGTAGCTCCCTCAGCTCACTAATGATGTTCATCGCTAGAATCCCTGGGACTCCTTCTCCCACATGGCTCCCTTCAGAGTCTTTGTCTTTCAGGATGAAGATGCATTTCCCTGGCAGTGTCTGGCCCATGTAGTCTATGTCTGCTTCCAGGCATCCCACCACTGGGATTGCCAGTCCATTAACTGCTGTTAGAAATACAAACTGTGTGTTGTGCATGGTCAGCTCCTTGTCTTTCAAATATTTTTGAAAATGTGACTCAGTAATGGTGGTGACTTCTGAGCCAGTATCTGACAAACATCTGGTCTTCACCCCTGCTATGCATACTTCAGCAGCTAGACAGTCTCCAAAAGCTCGCTTACAGAAGTCACTAGATATGCTGGCATTGCCCACATTCCTTTCAACACTGTATGCAGAGTGATTTTCCACCAAGGAGAGGCCTAGGAATCCTTCTGCCACTGCTTGGCCTTCTACTGTAGATGGACCACTCGCTCCTGGTGCCCCATTGGTTTTCAGTGCCTGGGACTCTGTTCTCTTTCTTAGTGGACATTCCCGGCTAGTATGCCCTGGCCTTTCACAAGTGTAACAGATGTACCTTCCCAGCTCATCCTTTAGTGGGGCTCTTCGGGATCCCGGTGCCCTTGGATACTTTGACATACTAATGGGATTTTTTTCTTTCATTAACTCAGTCATCACTTTTATCATCTCCTCCTGTTGGACCGACAGTTTTTGGACAGCCTCACTTAAACTTTCCAGTGTTAACTGTGTTTGGGGCAGGGCCTTTTCCCCAGCAGCTGCATTCACTAGGCCCCCACTTTGTGTATGGGGATTAGGCTTGGCTGTCTCTGTCACAGGAACTTCCTCTTCTTCTGACCATATAATGGCAGCCTGCATGAGTTCATGGAACTTCTCACTGGGCTCTTCCTTAAACTTCCTTTTCATTTTGCAGCAGAGGGAATCATCCTGGAGCCCCAGCACTAACTGCTCTTTCAGAACCACATCTGGGTCTGGAACTCGTTGAGGGTCTCGCTGCTCCACTTTGCTCATACTCTCCTGGAGGTCATATGCATATGCCTGGATAGTTTCACCGGGCTCCTGCTTTCACTCAAAGAACTCCTTTAGTCGGGTTCCAATAGGTACCTTGTCTCCATACACTTCTAGGAGAAGTTCAAATACCTTTTCCACATCTTTTTTGTCTGACATTACCATGAACTTTACTGTGGCCTTGGCCTGGCCCTTGAGGTGCTCCTCTACGAAGTCTACTTGATCTTCTTCAGGTACTCTTAGCACACACAGGGCTGCCTTCACAGACTTGACCCACTCCTCTACCATAATGTCTCTTGATCTTGTCGGGAAGCCACCAAACTCGGTGACCTTCTGCTTCCGTGGGACATAAATAGTAGGGGGTTTCTTAGCTTCTGCTGCCTGTTGGTCTATTACCGCCTAAGCCAGTGATAAGCCTTCTCTCTGTTCTGTTCTAGCTTGTTGTAATGCCTCAGCTTGGTCTGACAATCTGCGCTGAAGTTCAGCAAACTGGGCCCGTAGTTCTTCAATTCCAGACATGATAGGGTTCTTGACCAGGTCTGGACAGTGCTACCAGAACTCAACCAGTAAACCAGTGGGGTGGACCCTGTGGATAGAATCCTGTTCATGATGCCAATTTTGTAAGCGGGGGAATAGTCCCGCTATTGTGGGGAACTTTCCTGGCTTCTGCACTACCCCGGTGAAGTGGGCTAGCGAAAGGATCTGAGTCCTCACTCCCACTTCCTTTACCCAGTGGCCTCCCTGCCCTTGAGGACTCCCCTTCCACTCTCCTGTCTGGCAGAGTCCTTATAACCCCAGCAAGGCTTGGCCCAGGATTCCCAGGGGGCTCAACCCCCATCGCTGCTGTGGTCACCTAGGACAGGGGCTAGGGTGTCCCCACTCCGGGGTACTCTCTCTGCACTGGGCACTTCTCTGACCCACTGATCATTACATACAATTGGAAGCAAATGCAAGTTATTTAATCAACAATGAATTTTAAAAAGAATAAGGAAAAATGGGAAAGGTTAAAGGAAACACATCACCCCGCTCTGTGGCAGGGAACACAAAACAAACAGTGTCTCTGGAATGTCCGGGCAGTTCACAGTCTGTCCTTGTAAGTCCCAGGCCTCCTTCTCAGGCCCTGGCTGTGCTGCAGGGATGCTGTGGGTTGGACGCTCGCTCTGGTGGTGGCCACAGGCTCTAGGTGGCAGGGCCCTTCTTCCCAGCGTCGCCCCCGCCCTGTCGGGGTTACTAATCCCCCTTTGAGTCTGGCCTGCAGAGCCTCCTGGCTGAGGCGTCTCCCTGTGCTGGGCCCACTGCCCAGGGTCCCCCTCGCTCGCCCCAGCTGCTCATGACACCCGGCTCCGGACTGCTCCAGCCCCAGCTCCACCACTCTGTCTCTGCGGCTCTGCCTCCAGCTCCCTGGGCTGCTTCTCTGGCCCCTCTGGCTCTGGTTGCTGCAGCTCTGCTCCCGGGACAGGTCTGCTCTCTCTGGGCTGTGCCTCTGGCTTTGGGGCTGCAGCTCTGCTCCCAGGACAGGTCTGCTCTTCAGGCTGCTTCTGTGACTGGGCTCCCAGCACTGACCTGCTTCGTGGGCTGCTTTTCTGGCCCCTCTGGCTCTGGTTGCTGCAGCTCTCCTCCCAGGGCAAGTCTGCTCTCTCTGGGCTGTGCCTCTGGCTTTGGGGTTGCAGCTCTGCTCCCAGCACAGGGTCTGCTCTCTCTGGGCTGCTTTTCTGGTCCCTCTGGATCTGGCCCAGCTCCGCTCCCCAGCTCAGCTCGGGCCCCTGCTTTCTCCTTAGCTCGGCCCCACTCTGTCTGACCCAGGCAATTCCAGCTCACACGGAGGATGGGGCCCACCCTGGCCTCCTGACTCCCTGATTAGCCTGCCCGCCCTGTCATTCAGGCTGACCTGGAGCATTGGCCTCTCCCCATTGCTCCTAGGGACTGGCAGTCTCAGGGTCCTGATTCCCCATCAACCCTTCCCCCTTTTAGTACTGGGAGCTAGCAACTAAAACGCCCTCACTGAATGTTAGTAAGGGGGCAATAGTCCCCTTACACCTAGGCCAGTAAATAATGTGAAAGGGATCACACAGAATAGAGCAAATTATACTCTAACGTCTGCGGGGCCAGGACTGTGTCTACTAGTGTATCCGTACAGCACTCAGCACAGTGGGGCCTTGATCCTGCCTTGGAGCTTAGGGGGCTACCTCACTGTGAATAATGACCTCGAACTGCGTTTTGATTGGCATTTTCTCACACATGCCATATACCACTCCACTGGGAGTGAAGTGCTATTGGAACCGAGATAAATCAGAGGCAGGGAAGATAAGGTGAATTGTTAAATAACTAAGCACCGCATTTGTGAGCTGAGGTTACACTTAAACCAAGGCCTCCTTAGACATCCTTTTCCATGTGCCCTTGAGTGTAAGGGGGTAGGTGTATGAGGATCTCGAGATCTAATTCCACTCACCTAGTGCTTTTGCATGTGTGTGCCTACATGTTGCCTCTACTTGCACTGGAGAGCAACAGCTTTGTGCTCTTTGCTGCATGCACTCGTGTTGGGGACACTGGGGCATGGCCACTAGGTAACTCGAGGGAATGGAAGACCACGAGTGTCGAGGAAGCCCTCTCGTAGTAGGCCCAAGTGTCCTTGGCCCCCCCGCCTGAAGGCACTGGCAGCAGTTATGCTAAAAATCTGCAACAATATGTTGCAAAGTCAAACTGCCTGAAACTAAACAAGGCCAAACAAAGCAAATATAAAAAAACAATGCTGAATAAAGCAGCTTTATATATGGTTTAACAAATGGTACAAAAAACAAAAAAACTAGCTGGTAACTGAATTGGCTGGCTATATAAATACTTAGGGCAGCTTGCTATTAAATACATATGCTAAAAAAAAATGTATAAAAGCCTGTGTAACTTCCTGCTCTGGGTGCAGGATTTGAGATTCTATTCTCCCTGTACCTTCTTTGCAGCTGCAAATAAACTTTTCTGCTTCTCCACCCCGTTGTGATTATTGGGTGACGCACACCAGGCAACGAACCTTGCTGTTGTTCGCCTCTGGCACTGGGTGCCGGCAACCGCTTTTGGCGTCCCTGGGTGGGCGACAAGGCTGCTATTTAGCCTTGCCCGGACCCCTCCTGGAGGTCGAGGATTGCGGTGAGAACCGACGCCTAGCGCACACCGGTGAGTTCATTGGGGGCCTCAGAGGAAACGCGATTTGATCGACCCCGGAGGGCACAATGGTGCAACGCACTCATATAGTGGAGAAGCAGCTGTGGACGACGGTGAGGAACCGGTCCCTTGGATAAGGTAGGAACCTTTTGAAATCCGGATTGTATGCTCTGTTGGAACCTGGGGACGCCCAGAGTTACCCTGTAGGTATGGGACAGGGACAGAGCTCGGGGGTTAGGGCATGGTGTACGCCCCTAGAGTGCATTCTAGCAAACTGGAAGGTATTTGGTGCGGATCCAATGACTAAGAGTCAATTAAAACAATTCTGTACAGTTAACTGGCCTCAATATCAACTAGAGGACCAGGAGTGGTGGCCACCAGGTGGGTCAATTAATTACAACACG
This sequence comes from Lepidochelys olivacea, assembly GCF_965140295.1. NCBI lineage: Eukaryota > Metazoa > Chordata > Testudines > Cheloniidae > Lepidochelys > Lepidochelys olivacea. Next base: position 262,955,678 of record NC_140411.1, on the reverse strand, counting down.
ATCCTCCAGTTACTCCTGTTCTGTCAAAAAACAAGGAAATAAAATGAACATATGTATGCGCATTTGTTTTTGGCTTTATGTACTCAACCAGATATTTTACAGCACTGTAATCTGACTCCGACTGGTTCGGTAACAGCTAATGTTAGTCCCCAGACCCCCAACCTCACTGTAATGGCAGAGCCGGTGTCCCCTTCGGCCCCTACACTCACACCTTGTAAGTCCCCAGTGGTTGGCCTATACCCCTTAATCACCGAAACTAAAGTCGCCCGGTCTGGATCGGACAGGCGTCCGGCCACGACTATGCAAGTTTATACTCATGTGCCCTTTAATGGATTTGGCTGCTTTCAAAGCACAGGCAGGAGAGTTTTCCACCAACCCAAGCAAGTTTATTTCAGTTTTTGAGGGATGTCGTAGCAGCCACAAGCCGGACTGGGATGATTGTAACATCCTCCTGCGAACCCTGTTGTCTGAGGTTGAAAGACAACAGGTTGTGTCAAAGGCAAGGGAGGAGGCGCAGAAACGGTACGACTGGGATCGTATTAATGTCCCTGACCCAGATGCACAAGTCCCCCGAGCAGACCCCAGGTGGGATCCAAATGATCGTGGGGATATGACCCGCCTTACCTCCTATAAGGAGTTGCTTTTGCATGGACTCCATCACTTGGCTGTCCGACATAATAATTGGGCAAAGCCATATAAAGTAATGCAGGATTTAAAAGAAAGCCCAGGGGCCTTTCTACAGCATATTCAGGACACGATTCAACAGAACACTAACGCAGGCAACTGATCAGGCAACTGAATCAATTATTAAGGGAATTTTTACAAGCAAAGCAGCCCCTAATATTAAAAAAAAGTTACAAAAAAAAAAGAATTTAATGGGCATGATCATGGCACAAATCTTAGAAACTGCAAACCGAGCTTATAGTCTGAGAGAGACAGAGAAGGAGAGAAAGCAAGTGAGACTGATGGTAACAGCGGTACAGGCCGGCACTAAGGGAAATGGCCGGGGAGGAAGGGGCCGTGGACACGAACGTCCGGGCTCGCAGGAGAGACAACTGGGTTGCAACCAGTGTGCCTTGTGTCGACAAGAGGGACACTGAAAAAATGAGTGCCCAAAAAGGAAAGAAAAGGGGTGTGCCTCTATGATGGCGATGGCGGAACAGGAATAGGGGTGTCAGGGGAGAGGGACCACCCTATCCCTGGAACCCCGAGTAAAGATGCGGGTGGGAAGCTCAGAAATAGATTTTTTAGTGGACTCTAGAGTGGCATGAACTGCCGTAAATCGACCCCTTCAGTTGCCAGTAGCAGATTCCCTTACCGTGGTGGGAGCCACAGGCAGAGACACCAAGTGCCCAGTGTATGCCCCAGCAGAATGCGCTTTGGGAAACCGAACTATATCCCACAAGCTGGTATACCTCCCTGAGTGTCCAACACCTCTGCTGGGACGGGATCTGCTTTGTCACCTTGGTGCCACCCTGCATTTTACTGAGGATGAAATAACCCTTACCTTACCCCCTGAGAATGCATGGATCATGACCCTTGCAGTTGAGCCCTCAGCCATGCAAGCCCCAGAATGGAGCCTGTGGGAAGACCAGGTGTACCCCCTCGTGTGGGCATCAGGGATCTCAGAAAGGCCACCCACCAGACCCCCATTACTATTCAGCTCATACCAGGGAAAGGCCCAGTGCAAGTAAAACAGTATCCAATCAAGAGGGAAGCCAAAGAAGGTTTACAAAAAACTATAAATCAATTCCTAATGTATGGTATTCTCCGGGAATGTCAGTCAGCCTGGAACACTCTCATTATACCCGTACGGAAGTCTGATGGCATGTATTGGCTGGTACAGGACCTAAGGGCAGTCAATGAACGGGTTAAGACTCTGCACCCTCTTGTCCCTAACCCGTATACCTTATTGGCTTCTACAGGGGGACAGTATACCCATTTTTCAGTCCTCGATCTGAAAGATGCTTTCTTTACCATCCCAGTTGCCACCCCGTCACAGGAGATCTTCTCCCCCACCCTCTTTGGTCAGGCTCTGGCCAGGGACCTAGAGGAGTGGGATAATAAAAAGGCCCTCCTTCTGCAGTATGTAAATGATTTGTTAACTGCCACTGTGGGCCAAACCCCCTGCCTTAAAGCCACCGTGAGCCTCCTGAATTTTATTGGACTCCGGCGATATCGGCTAGCACGAAGTACTAGTACCTCGGGTTCCACATACGGCAAGGGGAGCATCAGCTTTCAAACGAAAGGAAGGAAGCTATCTGTCAAGTTCCTACCCCAAGTAATTGTAAGCGGCTCAGGGCATTTCTGGGTATGGCAGGCTTTTGCAGAATATGGATCCCAGAGTTTGGACTATGGGCTAAACCCCTGTACGACTGTGTAAAAGGAGCAAATCATGACCCCTTCTATTGGACCCTAGAGGCTGACAGGGCATTTAAAATTTTTAAAAAACAGTTAATGGAAGCCCCGACTCTGGGCCTGCCGGATCTCTCTAAGCCGTTTCAGTTGTATGTACATAAACAAAACGGGGTGGCCCTAGAAGTGCTCACACAGCTGTTAGGAGCATGGAGACGTGGCTTATTTTTCTAAGCAACTGGATCAGGTTGCAAAGGGTTGGCCGGCATGTTTACGGGCACTTGCAGCTACTGCCCTAGTGCTTGAGGAAGCCGAAAAGCTAACATTGGGAGGGATTATGCAAATCTATACTCCCCATATGGTCCGAGCCTTACTGAATGCAAAGGGTGGGCTCTGGCTCACCCAGGCTCAGAATCAGGCTAAGCTGTTAAAGAACTCTGAAGTCACCTTACAGCCTTGCCCCTCCCTTAACCCAGCCACCCTCTTGCCAGAAACAGAGGAACAGAAACATGACTGTTCAGAGATGATAGATGTCCAGTACTCCAGCCGTCCGGATTTAAAGGATGTACCCCTCCCAAATGCAGATTATGAGTGGTACACTGATGGTAGCAGTACTGTAAAAGATGGGCAAAGGAGGGCGGGTTATGCTGTTGTGACCCTCCATGACACTGTGGAAGCTGAAGGTTTGCCTGCTGGGACCTCTGCCCAGCTTGCCGAACAAATAGCCCTGACCCGTGCACTTGAACTGTCAAAAGGAAAGCGGGTCAACATTTTTACTGATTCAAAGTATGCTTTTGGTGTGCTGCATGCTCATGCTGGCCAATGGAAGCAAAGGGGAATGCTGACAGCCCAAGGCTCCCCAGTCAAGTACGGGCCCCAAATCCTCCGGCTCCTAGAAGCCATACAACTTCCCTTGGAAGTGGCGGTGGTACACTGTAAAGCCCATCAAAGGGAAGACCAAGATGTGGCCAGAGGTAACGCCCGGGCAGATAGAGAGGCTAAGCACGCTGCCACCCTGCCATCCCCTCAGACTGAGAACGTCCATATGCATGCCCTTATCCCATCAGTAGGGGAGCTTCCAACCCCTCAGTACTCTGGGGAGGAGAGACAGCTAACTGACAAACTCGTTCTCCAGGAAAAGGAGGGATGGCTCCATTCCTCAGAAGGGAAGGTCCTCCTACCAAAGGGCCTGATTCGGCCGGTGCTGCAAAAACTACATCAAACCACTCATGCTGGCAGGAAAGCACTTATCCAACTAATGGGAAAATACTTTATCACTTCTGGACTCTGACCCCTGGCTGCCCAGGTACAAGCGGACTGCTTAGTCTGCCAAAAGAATAGCCCCCGACCAGGACATCCTGTGCCACCAGCTGCCCTGGAACCCACTCCGGGCCCCAGACAAATGTGGCAAATAGACTTTACTGAGTTTCCCCGGACCCAAGGGTTCAAATATCTCCTTGTCATAGCGGATCGGTTCAGCGGATGGCCAGAAGCCTTCCCATGCCATAATTGCACTTCCAGAACAGTGGCCCTCAAGTTTGTTAAGGAGATCATTCCTTGCTTTGGACTCCCCTGGTGGATGGAATCTGACAACAGGACACACTTCACGTCAAAAATCATTCAAAGCATCTCACATGCCTTACAGATCCCCTGGAAACTCCATACGCCCTGGAGACCGCAAGCCAGTGGTGTAGTGAAGCGTACCAATCAGGCCCTTAAACGGCATCTCTCAAAAGTGTACCAAGAAGCCTCACTGCGATGGCCTGATGCTTTGCCCCTCGTCCTACTCCATATCCGCGTTCTCCCTAAGGGTCGATTAGGGCTTAGTCCCTTTGAAATTATGTTTGGAAGGGCATGGCCTATGAATAGCACCCCAGTTCTGTCAGGGGAATGGGAGCTGGCTGATGGTTTTTTTGTCTCAGTATATGTGTTCCCTGTCTGCTGTTCTCTTGTCTCTTCACAGGTATACAAGGATTCCCAGCCTCTCCCCTGGGACTCTCCCGTCCACTCCTTACAGCCCGGTGACTCTGTGCTTGTTCGTACCTGGAAAGATGAGCCTCTCCAGGAAAAGTGGAAAGGACCCTATACCGTCCTGCTGATCTCCCATACAGCGGCAAAGATCGAGGGACACAAGAACTGGATCCATCACTCTCGTCTGAAGGCAGTACCTGCCCCCTTGTCAGCAGGACAGTGGACTGTCCAACCTGCTGACTCCTCATCTAGTGACGATCTCGGGCTAAAGCTACTGTTTAAAAGACACAAATAGTGGGCACCTTAATGCTAAAATGGGCCCACCCAGGTCCTGGAGACCCTGGGTTGGGAAGACTCTGGTGATAATTAATTGGGTAACATTGTTATTCTCTGTATTGGTATTTCCAAACCGTGCATATCGGGAGCATAACTCCTTTGTTTCGCTTGCGCACCAAGTTGCTACTTTAACAAATCAGACTGATTGCTGGGTGTGTGCTCCAACCCCACTGTCCCCCAGAACGGGAATGCCCCTTGACATGCTGCCCCTGACCCTAGCAGAATTAGCCGCCACCAAAGAGCAGGAAAGAACGGACTCGCCGTTCTGAAACAAGACCTCTTTACAGCAAGCCACCTATCAGGACCAGGAGTATTCAGTTGCAATACTCACTGAGGGCGTATTATGTTTTACCCGAAACCAATTTAATCACTATGGGCGTCCTGTGGGAAAGAGCTCCTGTGTTATTACACAATGGGCTAATAAGTATTAAATAAAGACCAAAAAAAAAGGTCAGCTGTGTGGGTGTAATGGTTCCTCCCCTTTTAAAAAAACTCTTACAAATAATCTTACCACAGAAAAAAGGTTTAGAAATATAACTTGCCGTCCAGTTAATATCTCCAATGCAGCAAGCCAATGGTGGGTTTGTAGTAGTCTCTATGGCAAGTGTAATTTAAACAGCACAATTAGAAACACTCCCACTTGTACCCGATCAAAAAAAGGGGATGCCCTCTTAGGGGCATATAAACTGTTTAAAAAAGCAGCCAAAGCAGCCTTAATTATCCCAGGAATCCCCTTAAAAAACAGTCCTTACTGGGCCCTATAGGGTCACTGTTTTGTATGTGGTCAAAAGGCTTACAAGGTGCTGCCAGCCAACGGAACAGATAGCTCTTATATAGCTCATGAAGTTCCTCATCTGTCAATAACTGCCACACTGCCCAAAGGCAAGATTAGAAATGCCCAAAATACCTCTGTTAAGTCACAAAAAAAGACCCTGCGGCGACTGACTACAGCATTAAAGGGCAATATAAAAAATCCCCTCACAACCCAGAAGCTTGTAGGGTGCTCTGTACTGAGAATAGCGCCACTGTTTACTGGGCCAGCCATGGCATGCGTAGGCCGCTATACTGTAAGGCTGCAAATGGTACTTTAAAAAATTGCCTTAAAGTTAAAAAACTTGGTTAATAATTTAGAGTCAGCAATAAAAACATTAAATAAAAAAAGGTACAGCAGCTCAGGACCTTTTCCCTCCAAAACAGGCTGGCTTTGGACTATCTCTTAGCATCCCAAGAAGGGGTTTGTGCCCTCGTCAGGCCCCAATGTTATGTATATATAAATAATAGCAATGATAAAATCTATAAAAAGGTGGTACAGCCTAAGGCCCATGCCCGAGCCAGAGCACAGGTTGCCTATACTGCCCCGAGAGCAATTGGTTGCAAACCTTGTTTTCAGGCTGGGGTTTGTCGTTTTGGCTTGGTGGTTTATTTAGCCTGTTATTAAAATTTCTTTTTTCTGTATTGCTTGTATTACTGGTATTATGCTGTGCAGTCCCATGTGTCAGGGCCCTTTTGCAAAAGTTAATAAGTCATTCTCTTCAGGGCTTTCACAAAGTGCTTATGCAAAATCCTATTGTAAAAAAATAAGTAGCCCAAGTGAAAAAACTCAGAGCCAAGGCTGTTGAGTGTTCTCAAAGGCGGGAGTTGTTGGGGACACTGGGGCATGGCCACTAGGTAACTCGAGAGAATGGAAGACCACGAGTGTCGATGATGCCCCCTCGCACTAGGCCCAAGTGTCCTTGGCCCCCCCGCCTGAAGGCACTCGCAGCAGTTATGCTAAAAATCTGCAACAATATGTTGCAAAGTCAAACTGCCTGAAACTAAACAAGGCCAAACAAAGCAAATATAAAAAAACAATGCTGAATAAAGCAGCTTTATATATGGTTTAACAAATAATACAAAAAACAAAAAAACTAGCTAGTAACTATATAAATACTTAGGGCAGCTTGCTATTAAATAAATATGCTAAAAATATATATATATAAAAACCTGTGTAACTTCCTGCTCTGTGTGCAGGATTTAAAATTCTATTCTCCCTGTACCTTCTTTGCAGCTTCAAATAAACTTTTCTGCTTCACCACCCCATTGTGATTATTGGGTGACGCACACCGGGCAACGAACCTTGCTATTGTTCGCCTCTGGCACTGGGTGCCGGCAACACTCGGGTGAAAGGACCTGCAGGGTCCAGGTCTCAGCATAACTGACAGGTTGTTCCATCACAACCACACATATCCAAACAGCAAAATATGGATCCATGTCTGTCTCCTCCTACCTTTTCTATCTCCTCCAGAAAAGCATCAATGAAGTCTCTGGTAAAGCCTGGATCCCGGGTCTCCTTGTGCTTCTTCACAATCTCTCTTAGGATGTCAAAGCTATCAGCATAGGGTTGGAAGATGTTATGATGAGGCCCAGGAATATACAACAACCAAGGCATCATGTTCAGAATCTAGGACGGAAGAGACAGGAGAGGAAAAGCATTAGATAAGAAAGGCAGTTCTCAGATACTCGGCGGGGGAAGAAATGGAACTGGGATGGAATGTTCCCAACAGGCCAGCTCCCCGACTTCACACTGGGTAAATGTTTTGGAGCTCCCTACCTTGCTCCCTCCACCATGCAATACAATGTGTTCTGACCAACATTGTCTGCATGTAAGTTAACCATCTGACTAACTGCCCCTGTGAGTAAACACCCTCCTCAGTTCAGACTCATTCTGTTACGGGCTGTTCCTAGCCTCCCATCCGCATGACAGTGGCAACAGGAGAACAGTGAAAGAATGGAGGGACAGGGGAAAGATTACTGTTGAGACTTTTCTTATTGTTTCAAGGCTCTAGGGAGATTTTAAATGTTACAAATACTGGCCCTGATGCTGCAGTCCTTACTCAGGATAAATGTCACTGACTCTTATGGGCTGGGCTCATATACCTTTTTTTTTTCTCCTGAGCTATCTATTGAGTGTGATGGCCAAGGGCCTGTAAGGCGGAGTTCCCTTGAAGGGCTGGTTTTCTGGAGGAGAGGAAAGTCTCTCACTCGCCATTCCCTGATCTTGGTTGTACTAATGGGATAGTTAATTCTTTTGTAAGAATGTGTGTGTGATATAGAAGATAGTAGTAAGATCCAGTCTGAAAGTCAGCTTCTTGCAAAAATCACATAGAGCAAAGTCACTTGTGTTCCCAGTTGGGAGAAGGTGGGAGGTTCTGGATGCCTTCCTTCCCTAAAAATATTCACAGAGTTCTCTTACTGTATTGAAAAGCATTGAAGTCGGGGGTTGGTTTTGTTGTTGTTGTTGTTTTAAGTTTTAGATGTTCTGTTCAGAAAAACCCTTACAAATTAGGAAACTTCTCTAAACTATCCCAGGCCATCAGTTCATCCAAACTGGGCTGGAAATCTCCCGATAACAAGCCCTCCTTAGAATTTCCTGTACACATCTCTTGTTGACCAAGAAATACTAAGGCTATGTCTACACTACGCAGCTTTGAGCGTCACGCTAGAGGCGTGCAGTGTAGCTGCTGTTTGTCGGCGGGAGAGAGCTCTCTTGCCGACAGAAAACTTCCACCCCCAAAGAGTGGCATTAGTGTTGTTGGCAGGACACACTCCTGCTGACAAAGCGCTGTTCACACCAACGCTTGTCGTCGACAAAACTTTTGTCTTTTGGGGGATGTTTTGTTAACACCTCTGACTGACAAAAGTTTTGTCTTTCACGTGCCAGTGTAGACAAAGCCGAAGAGACCAACCTATCTCCAGGCATTTCAGCAGTCCCACTTCCTGCCCCAGCTGCCTCTAGAAAATGCAGAGGAACACAAGGGAAATAGCCATGTGCAAACCCTAGCCAGAAAGCATTTGACGGGTTTCAGGAGATTTCTGTTTTATCCAAACTGGTTCATAATCCCTGCATCAAAAGCACCACGGCACCTTTGTCTAAAACACCGTATGGAGTGTGAGCTCTTCATCCCCCTCGGACCCACCCAGGCAACCAAGAGGTTTCATCTTTACTGACAATCAGATTTTTGTGGGCTACCTGGGACATGATTCCAGCTCCTATATTGAAAGCCTCCTCTATCAGATGTAGCATCCTCAGGAATTTCTCATTGTTGTACTCAAAGCGGTTGCCAAAAGTGAGGGAGCACATCACATTGCCGACGGCACTGTTTATGAGGAAGCGTGGATTGAAAGAATGGCCTGAAAAAGATACAGGAACCAACCCAGGAAATTAGGAGGCACACCAGGATTGCAGCCTGCTGCTACATGGGGATGTACTCAACGAGACCCTCCAACACCACAGGAAGTGGGAAATGCACTGCACCTTGCTATTTAGCTGAATCCCCTCCACAGTGGCTGGATCATCTTCACATGGAAACCTCTCTTCCTCCTCCTCTAGAATTGCTCTTCCCACCAGCTCCATGTACCCTACTCTTGAGAGCACCCCCCTTCCCTGCTTTATGACTAGAGATATGAGAGTTTCCACTCTCCCAAACATACCATCTTTAGAACTGAACGCAGAGCATAGATATCCAGCTTCCTCAGTCACGCGCTGATCCAGGGATTTCTTCCCCAGCCCAAAATTCCTCAAGGTGGAGAGTGTGAATCTCCTCAGCTCCTTCCAGCCACGGCCATACCTTGCCATCATTATCCCTGCAGGGTTTCAAAGAAATACTAGTCACATAGCCACCTGTTCCCCCCACCCCTCCCTGCTGCTTTAATAAATGGAAAAGGGTTGGTTTTGTTGTATTGATTTACTCTTTTTAGTTAATTATTTCCCCGTTAACTGTGCCACTGTACACATGGCTCACGACAGTGATACTTGTGGGGAGAAATGGGCTTGGGTCCCTTGGGAAGCTGTGTGAGCTAGAGCAATAGTTCCCAACACCGCTCCATGGGCCAGATTTCCTGGTACTTCCAGTTTTTGTGACTCTAGGGGCTGTCTGTGAAACAGGTTTTCAAATAAAGTTTATAATGCCAGATGGCCTTTGAGGCTCTTGCTGGTGGCATCCATTTTGCTGAAAAGCAGAGCCATGTTGTTTGTGCTCCCCAAGAACTGATGTGCATGGAGGAGATGGGAAATTTGCCCAGGACTATGAGAAGCTTTAACTGCTCGAGGGACACTTACCTTCACAGTTTTTTCTATAGCCCAAATGGTCAAATAAAGAAAAGGGTGGTCGATCAGCAAAGTCCTCTGATCTCTGGACTAATGCTTCCTTTACAGCTTCTAACCCATTCAGCACGACCACATTTTTCCATCCAACCTGAAGAGAGAAGATCTTTCCAAACTTCTCAGTGGGCTGTCAAGTAAGAGAGAAAAGAGAAAAAAAGAAAAACAGGATTAAAAATTAAAAACAGCTACACAGGCTGTAGCTTAAAATGAGAGACACTGTAGCATAGTCTGTGGCAAGCAGAGGGCACAGGGGCTTTGACTGCAGAGTGCTTAATCCCTGCAAGGCTGTCAACCCAAGAGGGAATATGCCCAATTCTGGTAGGAGGGATCTAGCTCAGCACCACGTTCTCATACCATGCTGTGCGGATTTGGGTGGAAAGGCAAACAGTGTCCCTCTCCCTGGCCACTTTCATTTCCCAACTGCTATTTGTCCATAAAGAACATTGTTGGGTTTCAAAGTACTGTCTCACTGCACCAATACTCAGCTGTCCATTAGCCTGGTCAAAACTCAATTTCCAGATAGCGGGAAATTTTGACATTTTGAAATTTGTTTCCAGTTAGAATCAGAATGAAAACAAATTTCCCAGACATTGAAATTTCCAAAAAAGTTCTGTTTTGGAAAGTTTTTGTTTCAAAATGTCATTTTGAAATCTGGACGTTTGGATTCTAATGCTGTTTTGTTACATGGGGCTTTTTTATTTGCATAGGATTACATTTTATCCATAACATGTCAGTGGTAATAGCGCTCTGAATAGTACTGCTACTGATGTGTTACGAAATAATATAAAAATAATTAGAAATGAAGAACTCGGAAACAAACATTTTCCAAAGTGAACACATTTTCCCTTCAAAAGGCCACCCCCGGGGAATAGTCATCAAAACCAGCATTTCTGGTCTAAAAACCGGTTCAATGAAGACATTCCCACCAGCTCTACTGTATAGCTGTGTATGGGACCCATTGCTAAAGTGCTGTAATTCTCCAATTTACACACACTTCTTGGGAGGGTGCGTCCAAGTCCTAGTTTAAGGGCCCAAATGAGGAATAAGGCACTTACATGGCTGCTTTCTCAACTATTAGAGTAGTGCAAACTAGTGTCAATGCTTTCTTTATGTTAACATTTACTTTAACAAGTATAGTGAACGATGCAAACTGGTTTACAGTTTTGATGTACATATGGTTCCATAATGTATTACTGATCAACAATTAACCACCCACCTACAGTGAGAGGGGGATGTCACAAGTTCATATGATGAAAATTGGTGATTTTTTTTGCCTTGCTTTTATTCTGTTTAGCTTTTCTCCTTTTATAGATTGAAATCTTCCTGCAATGCAGTAAATAATAGGTGCAGTTCAGCTGCCACACAAGAACCAGAAACTGATCTGGCATGGCTGCTATTCACCAACCCTCTCTGCCAGTCAGTGAAAGGCATCTGTCCCTCTGGCACTTACCTCTGTTAAGGCAAGACGAGGACATTGGAAATTGATCTGCAGCAAGTTCCCAATGAAAGGGAAGGAGACAGGACCCGGAGGGTAGTTGTTCCATCTCTTTCTGCGCTTCATGTGATCGAAAAGCAGGATAAAGACAGCACAAGAGAGGCCAAGTGTTGTGAAGCTGTTCCAGAGGGATGGGAGCTGGGACCCGAGCCAGGAGAGCAGTTCCATTGTGTTTCTCCTACCTCACTCTGTCCCCCAATACGTTTTTCCCTTTCCCCTCCAACACTTTCCCTATTCCTGTTTCACCTTCTCCCAGTCTGTCTTTCTGTTTCTTTCTCCTACTTTCCCTCTCTCACTCTCCCCATCTCTCTCTTCCTTTCCCTCCGTTTTTATCTATTTTGCTAGCTATTCTATTCTAGTCACGCCCTCTCTTCTAAGAATGAAGTGCCATAAGCCTACACAGGACTTTACAAATAGCAAAGTGCCGGGCTGTGTAGTTATTGTTTCTCTTCAACTCCTCCCCAGACCTCGTAGGAGTGGTGACGAAGGTGTGCCTGTCCTCACTTTACGCAAGCCATAATTTTACACAAAATCTGTAGGAGGAGTCACAGCTGGGGGCCGATCTTGTGATAGTTGGAGCCAAAAAATGTACCGGTGAGGACTCTTGATTCCCTCCCACTCTCTCCACTTCAGCAGTAGAATTATAGCAGGCAAATTAGCTAAAAAGGAAGAGGTTTGACTGGCTTTGTTACCTCTGACATCAATATCTAGGTTTTTTTTAAACAATATATATATCTGCTCATCCCTGTGGTATCTAACCATCACAGTAGCACTACTTAAGAAGCATCTGAGTTTTCCATGACTGGAATTATAACAATTAGACATCAATCATTAAGAATTTAATTACAACCCACTTTCTTCAAAATCATAAGAATATAAGAACGGCCATACTGGGTCAGACCAAAGGTCCATCAAGCCCAGTATCCTGTCCTCTGACAGTGCCCAATGGCAGGTGCCCCAAAGGCAAGTGATCCATGCCCTGTCACCCAATCCCAGCTTCTGGCAAACGGAGGCTAGGGACACCATTCCTGCCCATCCTAGCTAATAGCCATTGATGGACCTATCTTCCATGAATCTATCTAACTCCCTTTTGAACCCCATTATAGTACTGGCCTTCACAACACCCTCTGGCAAGGAGTTCCAGAGGTTGACAGTGCATTGTGTGAAAAAATACTTTCTTATGTTTGTTTTAAACCTGCTACCTACTAGTTTCATTTGGTGACCCCTGTTTTTGTATTATGAGAAGTAGTTAACAACACTTCCTTATTTACTTTCTCTACACCAGTCATGATTTTATAGACCTCAAACATATCACCCCTTAGTCGCCTCTTTTCCAAGCTGAAAAGTCCCAGTCTTATTAATCTCTCCTCAGATGGAAGCCGTTCCATAACCCTAATAATTTTGTTGCCCTTTTCTGAACCTTCTCCAATTCCAATATATCTTTTTTGAGATGGGGCGACCACATCTGCACCCAGTACTCAAGATGGGGCATTCTGTCGACTTATATAGAAGCAATATGATATTTTCTGTCTTTTTATCTATCCCCTTCTTAATGATTCCCAACATTCTGTTCACCTTTTTGACTGCCGCTGCACATTGAGTGGATGTTTTCAGAGAACTATCCACAATGGCTCCAAGATCTTTTCTGAGTAGTAACAGCTAATTCAGACACCATCATTTTATATGTATGGTTGGGATCATGTTTTCCAATGTGCATTAGTTTACATTTATCGACATTGAATTTCATCTGCCATTTTGTTGCCCAGTCACCCAGTTCTGAGAGATCGTTTTGTAGATCTTCGCAGTCTGCCTGGGACTTAACTATCTTGAGTAGTTTTGTATCATCTGTAAATTTTGCCACAGCACTGTTTACCCCTTTTTCCAGATAATTTTGAATATGTTAAATAGGACCGGTCCCAGAACAGACCCCTTGGGGACACCATTATTTACCTCTCTCCATTCTGAAAACTGACCATTTGTACCTACCCATTGTTTCCTATGTTTTAACCAGTTACCAATCCATGAGAGGACCTTCCCTCTTATCCTATGACTGCTTATTTTGCTTAAGAGCCTTTGGTGAGGGACCTTGTCAAAGGCTTTCTGAAAATCTAAGTACACTATATCCACTGGATCCCCTGGTCCACACGCTTGTTGACCCCCTCAAAGAATTCTCGTAGATTGGTGAGGCATGATTTCCCTTTAGAAAAACCATGTTTACTTTTCCCAACAAATTATGTTCATCTATGTGTCTGACAATTTTGTTCTTTATGATAGTTTCAACCAATTTGCCTGGTACTGAAGTGAGGCTTACTGGCCTGTAGTTGCCAGGGTCACCTCTGGAGCCCTTTTTAAAAATTGCTGTCACATTAGCTATCCTCCAATCATTGGTACCGAAGCTGATTTAAATGATAGGTTCCAGATGACAGTTAGTAGTCCTGCAATTTCACACTTGAGTTTCTTCAGAACTCTTGGGTGAATACCATCAGGTCCTGGAGACTTATTATGTTTAGTTTATCAATTTGTTCCAAAAGCTCCTCTAATGACACCTCACTTTGGACAGTTTCTTAGATCTGTCACCCAAAAAGAATGTCTCAAGTTTGGGAATCTCCTTCACTTCCTCAACAGTGAAGACTGATGTAAAGAATTCATTTAGCTTGTCCGCAATGGCCTTATCGTCTTTGAGTGCTCCTTTAGCATCTTAATCGTCCAGTGGCCCCACTGGTTGTTTAGCAGGCTTCCTGCTTCTGATGTATTTAAAAAAAGTTTTGCTATTACTTTTGGAGTCTTTGGCTAGCTGTTCTTCACATTCTTTTTTGGTCTTTCTAATTATATTTTTACACTTCATTTGCCAGAGTTTATGCTCTTCTCTATTTTCCTCATTAGGATTTATCTTCCACTTTTTAAAGGATGCCTTTTTGCCTCTCACTGCTTCGTTTTATTTGTTGTTTAACCACGGTGGCTCTTTTTTGGTTCTCTTACTATGTCTTTTAAATTCGCGTATACATTTAAATTGAGCCTCTATTATGGTGTCTTTAAAAAGTTTCCATGCAGATTGCAGGGATTTTACTTTTGGTACTGTTCCTTTTAATTTAAAATCATTTTTTGCATGTGTTTTCTAGGAGGTTTAACTACATAGAAATGTCTGTCTTACTCTATTATCAGGATCGTTCCATCAAAGAAAAGGTGAGCCAAGTGCTGCATTTCTTAAAAGCTCACTTTTTCTTTGATTGTAATGCTAACTAATTAACAATTTGACTTGTAAATCCTCAGAGAAGTCAGTCAGTACAGTCAACCCTGTGGCCTGAAGCCTAGGAAAGAAGGAAGGAAACAGAGTCAGCTCTCTGCTGTTATCTGCTGGAGAGCAAGAGGCATGGACTGAGTAAGGCAGCACCACATTTACATATTAACTTCAGATAGTTTGGGGACATAGGGGTATAATCTGGCTGAGTTTTGAACTTGCAGCCCATATTACCCTGGTGGGAACCATCTGGGCAAAGCCTGAACAATGACTGAGTACAGGGTTGCCCTGAAGAAGACTGATGTTTGCCAAGGTCGGGTAAGAGTCCTTGGACAGAAGGAGCCCAAGTTCCAGAAAAAAGAGAGATTGTCCATTCTTGGTTAATTGCTGGGACTGCTTTCGCAGTGGTTAAGAACTCTTCTGGGCCTGTCAGATCACTTATTCCCCTGGTACCGTAACAAAACCTGAGCTGAAAGCTACAGTTGCCTGATATGGGCAGAGCTGAGCAGTGGTTCTTGGAATGCTAACTGGGCCTTTAAACAACAAAAAATAAAATAAACAAATAAACCTTTCCACCTTGAAGTGCCTTGTGTACCTAAAGTCTGACTGCAATGCTTTTGCTGTGTGTCCAGCTCATTACATTCTCCTCAGCCTCTATTCAGTGATATTCCAAGAGAATTCGAGCAAGCAAAGTCCCAAAAGGCAAACTCTTCTCCATAACCTTGAGTAGTTTTGGCTTCTGTGCTAGCTTTGGTTATGTTGTCATGCTTCCCGCAGCCTCCATTGGCCGGGAACGGTGAACTGTAGCCACTGAGAGCTGCGGGGGGCCATGCCTGCAGATGGTCAATGTCAGCAAAATATCTCACAGCCTGCAATCAGCTTACCCTCATGGACCACATGCAGCCCACGGGCTGCAGGTTGCCCACCACTGCTTTAGAGCCTACCAGTCAAAGCATGAAGGGACATATGAATGTTTAGCATATCTGCCATTTTTGCCAGAAGCTGGGAATGGGCGACAGGGGATGGATCACTTGATGAGTACCTGTTCTGTTCATTCCCTCTGGGGCACTTGACATTGGCCACTGTCGGATGGCTGGATACTGGGCTAAATGGACCTTTGGTCTGAGCCAGTATGGTCATTCTTAGGTTCTTATGTAAATACCTTGCAATACCTGCTAAAACAGTGCTATGCAAATACCTGTTCCCACTTTCAGGTGACATTGTAAATAAGAAGCGGGCAGCATTATCTCCCATAAATGTAAACAAACTTGATTGTCTGAGCGATTGGCTGAACAAGAAGTAGGATTGAGTGGACTTGTATGAGGTGAATTGAAAAATACTACTTCTTTTGTTTATCTTTTTTACAGTGCAAATATTTGTAATAAAAATAAATATAAAGTGAGCACTGTACACTTTGTATTCTGTGTTGTAATTGAAATCAATATATTTGAAAATGTAGAAAAGCATCCAAAATATCTATAATAAATTTAAATTGGTGTTCTATTACTATTTAACAGTCAATTAAAACAGAGATTAATTGCAACTATTTTTTTAATCTAGTCAATTTGTTTTGCGATAAACTCATGCATTAACTGTGATTAATTGACAGCCCTAGAGTGGCAGGGTGGACTAGGTCTGGAGGTCCCCTGCTGGAGGCCTTGCAGCCTGCATCACCCTGCCCCAGAATACAGCAGTGAGAAGTCCTCCAGGCAGCCTAGAGTGGCTGCAGAGAAACAACAAATCAGAGGGATGATGAAGCAGCTAATCTGGGGCCAGAACGGCCCTATATAAGACAAGCACTAGAGCAGAGAAGTCAGTTGCTGGCTGGAGCTCGAGGAGTGAAGACTGGGTGACTGGCTGGAAAAGCAGCAGTACCGCAGACAGCTTACTGTGGAGAGCTCACTGCAGACAGGACTGAAGCCCAGGGAAGGCTGCTGATGACCAGGTGCCTGGCTGGTGGGAAGAGCAGCAGGACCAGCGGAAAGTTAGTGTGGGCAGCCTGAAGCCCAGGGGGACTGAGCACAGAACCTGGCCAGGCCAGCAAGGGTACCGAGATGGGTCCCGCTGGTCTGGTTGAAGACTGAGCCCCTGGGCTGCTGAAACACCAGCAGCTGTGGGTACTGAGATGGGCCCTGGCTGGGTGGCTGAAGAAGGCAGTGCCTCTGGGAGAAACCTTAGAGCTACGACCCCATACCAGGGCTGAGCTAAGAACTTGGACTTTAAACCCCAGAAGGGGAGACAGTGTATGTGGCTCGGCCAGAGGGCTGAGTCGCTGAAGACCCACTGAAGAACCATCGGCTGGGGACGGGGGGTGCTCATGAGAGGCAGGTGCCACCCCGAAAAAACCCTGGGATCGCAGGCATATCAGCCAGAGAAAAGGGGACACTCATGAGAGGTGGGTGCTGACCCCGTTACATCTAGTTAGAAATGTGACTGTATGCTGGTAAATGTTACTGCATTGGAGGCAATGCGTTCCATTCGTTGGGCAGGAAGTCCTCTGCATTAGTCAGTAGCACCCTAATGAAGGACTAGTCTTAATGGAGTTCAAAGGGAATCCTGTCTCATCCATGACAGGCAAATGTCAGCTGCAACGGGGGAATACCCAAAAGAGTAGGGATGGACAGAGGGAGCCTTAAGACTCCCAGATGGAAACACACAATTTAAAGGGGTGAGGGAAACCACTCCTCCTGCCCAAAAAAGTTGCGGGTTTTTACATTGTCTTTATTTTTTTTGCAGGGTAAAACCTAAATTCTCTTTCCAGCTGAAAGCACCAACCATCCTTGGTAAGTTTTTGTGCAGCCACAAAAAACAATCGTTTTTTTTGCGTCTAAGTTTTACTTTAAATGTGGTAATTATTCCTGTGGTTTATTGTTTGTATTAGGATAGTACCTGGAGGTCTCTTTGTGCTAGGCATTGTACAGATACACAGTAAGAGACAGTCCCAGCCCTGACTGCGCCCCGGGACCCTCTACCCAACCCCACCACCACCACGCGCGCTGCCGCCCCCTTTACATGCCACTCAGAGCAGCAGGAGCTCGCAGCCCCACTGCCCACATGGCAGCGTCACTGCGTGGCTGAGGGAGTAGTGTGGGAGAGGCCGGGGACGAGCCTCCTGGGCCAGGAGCTCAGGGGCCGGGCAGGACAGTCCTGCGGGCCGGATGTAGCCCGCGGGCCGTAGTTTGCCCACCTCTGGTTTAGATATTTATTGTTAGAGGTTGACAATGTAACCGAAGGACTCCTGTCTATCGCTGTATTCTGTTAAGTCAGAGATCAAAAGGAGATGTTAACATTTAGATGAACTGTCAATGTAGTAATAGCACTGTCTTCATTTCTCTTTGAAGTATGCAGTAAACTTCCTGTAAATGGCAGGAAATGGGCAGTTGCCTTACATTAATTCATGTAACTAATTAGCAATGGTGCTTAGGAAATAGGAGGTTACTTCAAGACCACTACTGGTCACCCAAGGACTGCACGCTGTCAAGAGGCTGCTGGACAACTATAAAAAGAACTCTAGGGCCCTGAGCCTCTTATCTCAGATCTGCTTAACCTTCATCAGGGGAAGTTTGAGTCACAAGACTGAGGTCTCCAGCTCCATTCTGGATCACCCTGATCTTGGATATTGGACTTTGGACAAGAACCTGAAAAACTGATTCTGGAAAGGACTCTCTGAAATTCTAGAGCTCACCCACTCTACTATGAAACTGACCTAAGCACTTTGTTCATATCTGTATGTATAATGATCTTTTAACCAATACTCTCTCTCTTTTTTCTTTTTTAATAAATCTTAGTTTTGTTAATAAGAATGGGCTGTAAGTGTGTATTTGGGTAAGATCTGAGATATTCATTAACCTGATGGGCAATGTGTCCGATCCTTTGGGATTGGTAAACTTTTTACATGATGAACAAGATATTCAGTAATCCTCATCATATCTGACTTGGGTGTCTGGGTGGGAGCTCAAGGGTGGGTTGCTTTCAGGGAACTGTATTTTGGTTTCTGAGTAATCAGTAAGGTATTGTATTGTAGAAGCTGTTTTGTTACTGGCTTGGTGAATCTAAGTATTACAAAAACCACCACTGTTGGGGATTGTCTGCCCCATTCTTTGCAGTTTGCCCTAATTGAGCAATGTCAGCATGCCTTCCCACTCCTGGTACCCCGGTCACACCTTGTTATGGGTTGACTCAAAACCTCATTCAAACTGATGTGTGAACATGCCTGTCACTTACGAAAGTTGTAAGAAATACTTAAGGGGCCACACCTAATACAAGGCCGAATAGAATCCACCCAGAAACTAGCATCAGGTGGGTACGGAGTTCCACTTGGTATTGTAACCAGGTTGTCGGGGGGCGGGGGGAATGGAAGGGGGTTGTGAGTCTGTGAGAGAACATACAGAAACTGAGAACAGAAAAAAACAGAGACAGGCAGTGAAAAAAGCAAGAAGGACAAGTAGTAGTAGCCTGTGACCATAGTGAGACCCTAGAAAAAAGCTTTTGGTCTGTTGGCAAAAGAGGCTTTGGGCCATAAGCTAAGAAACTGCTCCTTTTGTTACTGGTTCCTCCTGAGTTCAGAGGAGCAGGACTTTGTATGTTCCTTATAAATAAAGAAGACTGCATCAAACAAATTTCCGAACTCCATCAATTTCTACTTCCAACTGGAATGTCCCCAGAGCCCTGAAATTTGACGAACATAAGAACGGCCATAGTGGGTGAGACCAAAGGTTCATCTAGCCCAGTATCCTGTCTTCCAACAGTGGCCAATGCCAGGTGCCCCAGAGGGAATGAACAGAACAGATAATCATCAAGTGATCCATTCCCTGGCACCCATTCCCAGCTTCTGGCAAACAGAGGCTAGGGATACCATCCCTGCCTATCCTGGCTAATAGCCATTGATAGACCTATTCTCCATGAATTTATCTGGTTTTTTTTTAATCCTGTTATGGTCTTGGACATCACAACATCCTCTGCCTATTAATTTCATTTGGTGACTCCTGTTCTTGTGTTATGAGAAGTAGTTAACAACACTTCCTTATTTACTTTCTCTACACCAGTCATGATTTTATAGACCTCAAACATATCACCCCTTAGTCGCCTCTTTTCCAAGCTGAAAAGTCCTAGTCTTATTAATCTCTCCTCAGATGGAAGCCGTTCCATAACCCTAATAATTTTTCTGGCCCTTTTCTGAACCTTCTCCAATCCCAATATATCTTTTTTGAGATGGGGCGACCACATCTGCACCCAGTACTCAAGTTGGGGCATTCTGTCGACTTATATAGAAGCAATATGATATTTTCTGTCTTTTTATCTATCCCCTTCTTAATGATTCCCAACATTCTGTTCACCTTTTTGACTGCCGCTGCACATTGAGTGGATGTTTTCAGAGAACTATCCAAGATCTTTTCTGAGTAGTAACAGCTAATTCAGACACCATCATTTTATATGTATGGTTGGGATCATGTTTTCCAATGTGCATTAGTTTACATTTATCGACATTGAATTTCATCTGCCATTTTGTTGCCCAGCCACCCAGTTCTGAGAGATCGTTTTGTAGATCTTCGCAGTCTGCCTGGGACTTAACTATCTTGAGTAGTTTTGTATCATCTGTAAATTTTGCCACAGCACTGTTTACCCCTTTTTCCAGATAATTTTGAATATGTTAAATAGGACCGGTCCCAGAACAGACCCCTTGGGGACACCATTATTTACCTCTCTCCATTCTGAAAACTGACCATTTATTCCTACCCTTTGTTCCCTATCTTTTAACCAGTTACTAATCCATGAGAGAACCTTCCCTCTTATTCCATGACAGCCTTTGGTGAGGGACCTTGTCCACGTGCTTGTTGACCCCCTCAAAGACTTCTAGTAGCTTGGTGAGGCATGACTTCCCTTTACAAAAACCATGTTGACTCTTCCCCAACAAATTATGTTCATTTATGTGTCTGACAATTTTATTCTTTACTGTAGTTTCAAGTAGCCATTCAGGTTGGAAAGGGGCAACACTATTATCTAGTGTGGCTGTTGAGCAAATAGGAAAGGTAGAGGTGTTGTTCTTTGTGCTGCTAAGGTACAAATACTGAGCTAGCTAACAAAAGTCCATTCTTGAATTATGTGAGGCTTTAGACCAGCAGGTCCCAATTTTTTTGCTGGCATGACCCCATTTTAATGAAATATTTTCTGCCGGAACCCCAGACTACATGGAGGAGCCAAATAGTGTCCTCTGCATAGCACGATCTCAGACACACCATAAGTGTGAGCTCACCCCTTCTGGAGAACGCCATTTTGCTCTACAAAATGGTGTCCTCCACCCAGTGTGACCTCCTACATATGGTGCATGTGAGGTCATGCTGTACAGAGCAAAATGGCATTCTCTGCGCACAAAGGATTGCCACGATCCCATGTGCTGATGGCACGGCCCCATTTGGGGTTGTGAGCTACGCTTTGGGAACTGCTCCTCCAGAAAGAGTGAAAGGCAGGCACTGACAAAGGGTGCAGGGGAGACACTGATTGCACTGCAGTTTGGCACAAATGGAAGATGGTTGCTCAATTACCTGTTTACAGACTAAAATAAAATCATAAAATGAAAAACAAAAGTGGCTTTTAACCAAGGATACGTCCACACTTCGGTAGGTGTAATCTCCAGCTCAAGGAGACGTGCCTCCACTAACTCTGAGCTAGCTAGTGTGCTAAAAAGAGAAGTGTAGCCATGGGGGTGCAAGTAGTGGGAGGGGCTAGCCACCTGAGCAGGTACCTACCATCTTCGACGGGATCATCCTCATTGCGGCCAGCCCCGCCCATTGCTCATGCTGCAGTGGCTACGCTCCTACATGTTATCACCGAGTTAGCGTAGGTATGTGTCCCCAACCTGGAACATACACCCCCAGTCTGAAGTGTAGATGTACCCGCTGAGCCAATACCTAGCTCAGCTTAGTACCCAGACACACAGAGAACCCCCCAGTACTGCAGAGTATCCTAGAAATGCATTAGAAGCTGCCTAAGTTTGTGATACTTTTTTTTCCTTTGATGGGACCTCAACCCCTCTCTGCCACTGAAACAGTTGGCTGCATTGAAACAAACCTAGAAAGCACCAACCACCCTGCTAAATGTTCATGGATTTTTGGAGGTGATCTGCTCACTGGGAAAGGTTCTGTGGAAAAGCTATAATACTGCTCCTTGCATAGACCCTCCTGTCTAAGCCCTCATGGTTCACACTGCTGGAACTCCTAAGCTGCACTCGTACAAGCCTGGCAGAGGCAGTGCCCCACCAGTTCAGGCCTCCCACTGCTGTTGATGTGGTGACCAGAGTGATTAGGACAAACCCTACAGCCCCTCCACCAGCCACGGCTGGCCTCCTTTGGTGTGTATCAGAGAATCAGTATTTCCCTCTTCCCATCTCTCTGGTGAGTTGGGAAGCATATGGGAGACTGGGAACATCCCTCTCTCCTTTATCCCCTACTAATCCATGTACCCCATTGCAGTGGTCCCAGAGCCTCCAGTAACAAACGCCTTCCTTTGATCAGGGGGCCTTGCAACAGATAAAGAAGCATGTGGGACACAGCAATTTTGATCATGGTTTAACAGAAAGCCTTAACTCTGACCTCATCCTTTTCCCAATAACACACACCTCACCTGCGTGCATATTGTTTCTGAACAGATTCCTGGGCTTGTAGTTAAGGTTTTCCATCATAGTGCAGAAGATTAATGTATTGCATTCAGTATGTCCCTGTGTCTATTGGAGTATGAAGTAATTTCTCTGGGGAGATGCAGCATGCTCATGAAGAACAGAGGCTAATGTGACGAATGGGTGTATAGGGATAAGGGAGGGAGGTCCTCCTTAACCTGGCAGTTCTGTTTTCCTCAGGGATCTGGGTTTGTTACATAAGCAACCGGAATTGATTTGTAACAAGTTTATTTTCTACTTAAATAATGACAATGGTAGAAGATAAGCAATGCATTATTTAAGGTGAGGGTTTACTCCTGGAGGAATTCTGCACCAAAAAATTAAATTCTGCACACAATATTTTCTGCAAAATTCTACATATTTTATTTGTCAAAGTAACAGAATATAATCATGCAAGTTTCACTTATTTTGGTAATTTATTTCAAAATATCTGTCAGCGAGTATGTCTGTAACAATACAGACAAAAAAAGATTCTGGTAATTTTTTTTTGACAGATTCCTTTCTAGGCATATTAATGCAGAACTTTGAGTACTTCATTTAAATTACAATACAGAACTATATTTCCTGCACCTGTCAGCAGTGCAAAGGCTTGGGGGAGTCAGGGATAATGGAGGAGCTGAAAGAGAGGGAAGGAGCCTAGGGAGTGAACCTGAAGGGTGTTGGGTGTGGGTGGGAGAAGGGTTTCTTTCGGGGGGGGCAGGGGGGATTATTAGGGAGTTGGGAAGCCTCCCACATGCAGACCCTGGCTGATCCCAAGCCTCTCCCATTCAGTCAGGAACATCTGCCCCTGTCCCCACACTCCCCATCCCCATGGGTCTCTGCAGCACTCCTCCCCCACCCCCGGCTCAATGTTGTCACCCCACTAGCTCCTGAGCCCATGTCCCAGTTTGTACCTCCACTATCCATGCTGAACCCCAGTCTGTGGCCCGCCCAGCAGCCCTGTGTGCCCTACTCTGTCCAAACCTGGCTCCACAGGCAGGGTGCTGTGATGAACTTCTACTCCTGGGGGAATGCTGCAGCTGACTGTTCTGGTGCCACATCGGCCTCCGGTGGGCAAACTGTGGAACTGCAGCACTTCTTGGGCAAAATGTATTTTATGCAGGAAAATACCAAATTATGCAGGAGAGAAGAATTCTGCACAACCACAGATGTGCAGAATTCCCCAGGAGTAAGGGTTGCCCAGTTTACTGCAGAATATGGAGTACGGGACTGCTTCCCATTGAGCTGAGTAGTTTACATAGGCCCCTAGTGCAAGCAGCTCAGGCTCTCAAGGCCTAAGTAAACCATTACAAGGCCAGAATTTCTTCACTGGAGAAATAGAGAGAGGGAGTTATTTTGTAGAGATTGCATATAGTGGTACCATGAGGACACTGTAGAACAGACCCAGCTCAGCACAGACTGCACTGATCTTCCCCTTGAAGCTGCTCGCATGATGGGAGGGACACCTTCCTCTAGAGGAGACTCACCTTTCTATAACAGTAGTGGGTCATTTCTCATGCACTGTGCCTCATTTCTACAGGGATGGCCTCTCCCAACTGCTCCTCCCCTTGGATTTACCTGCAGAGAAAGGCAGGAAGGCTTCTCACTTCACAAACTGCCCATCTGCATCCTGTAGTTGAACGCTGGTTCCGAACAAGACTAGCAAATGCTCACTATCTTTCTGCAGGAAACTCAGCTGACTGGCTAGAAGCATATGGTGCAACACTGAAAGACTCAACAATTGAAAAAGTGAAGAACTCTCTCACCACATTCAAGAAAATTGCATACATGGCTGATGAATGCACCGATGCAAATGGACATCAAGTATTAAGTTATTGTGTACATTATCTTGAGGTCAGGGGTAGGCCAGTAGATGCATTTCTAGATGTTCAAGTTATAGAAGACACATCGGCTGCATCTGTGACAACCCACATCTTAGAAGATGTTAAATGCTTGTCAATTGGACCCCAAACAGATGGCTGTTTTTGCATTTGATGGAGCTGCAAACTTCTCTGGAAGACGTGGTGGAGTACAAGCTTTGCTCAGAGAAAAGTGTAACCCTAATCTCTCCTATGCACACTGCAGAGGCCACCTACTCCAACTAGCACTAGTATGAGCAGCAGAATCTTCAAAAGACATTTAAAAAGCTATAAATTTAATGTCTTCATTATATTCTTTTTTTCAGCAAGAATCCAGAAAGACTGAATATCTTGGAAAATATAGAATACACACTGGGACTGAAGTTCAAATTTGTCCAACCTGGGAAAACCCTCTGGCTTTCTCATCAGCGATCCTTGGCTATTGTCTTAAAACTACTCCAGCCATTATTACTGGCTTTAGAATGTATCTACCAAGATGGGATGAATCTAAGTAGTGAGGCTAGTGGATTACTTTTGCTACTACGTTCAGAGAAGACTATTGCCATTCTCTCTCTTGTAAGTCTACTGTTGAAACCACTTGGGCCATTAAACAATGCCATCCAGGCATCTGCTACAACAGTAGTAGATCTTTGTCTAGCAATAGAAGCTACATTTGGATCAATCAGAGAGCCATCCATTGAAAAAGTACTGGAAGAAGCAAAGACTTCAGTCCAGAAGTTGACTAATGAAGGCATTTATATTGAATCCTTAAGTGAAGAGGACAAGAAGTGTTTGTTAAGACAACTGAAAAAGTACACAGACTTGATTCTTAAAAATCTACAACAGCGACTTCTAGATTCTACTCAACCTCTATGTAGCTTTTACAGATGCATGTCCTATAAAACACCGACAATTGAGTGGAGTGAGGCACTACCAGCAATGGGGCTGCCATGGGATCAGAACAGAATAGAGAATTTGAACGCAGAGTGGAATATCATACGACGAATGAATGAAGATTTGACTTCAACTTCTTCTTTTATCATTCTTTGTGTTCTGTTTCCTGGGATGAAAGAAGTAGGAATTCATCTCTTGCTATTCCCAGTCACAACAGCTATAGTTGAGCATTGTTTTTCCATCATTGAATAGAATTTCGTGTTTTGAAAGAAGTCACCTTCTGCCTGATCATGCGAATGAACTAATGAGCATATTAATTGAAGGAATGGAAGTATCGGACACACGAGAAGCCACCAAAGATGAACGCATTGCATTCAAGAAGTTCATTAACAGAGTCGTGCAAAGTTATAACAAGAAACCAAGAAGGATGTAGACATAGTGCTTCATAGAAGGCTTGAGTAGCCAACTTTAGTTTGTGTGATGATTTTAAAACAGGAGTTAAATCTAATAAAATGGTCATGACGCATTTTTCAGTTTTTACTATGGTGCCATACAGCCCACGTTCACCCTCACAGTCTTACCCCTCAACGGCCCTGACATACACCTCTGTAACGTTGAACACCCCCCTAATTTCAATTCCTAGGGAAACCACAGCGCAGAGCCCAAACCCAGCTGGAGCCCGGGCACCTCCCCTGGAGCCTGCTGCTAGGGCCGGCGGCATGGTCAGGCCTGGCGGGGGCGGGCAGAGCAGGAGGCCTGGCCAGCTCCTCGGGACCCCACAGCTCTTCACCCCCGGCCCCAGCCACGGAAGCGGGAAACAAACCTGCTCTAGCCCCTCTTCAGGGCCTGCCTGCAGCTAGGGTAACCCGGGCAACGGGCAGCCCGAGGACGATTATCAGCCACTTAGGTCCAATCAGGGATCAGGACCTCGGCCTTCACCCAATGGTTTGCCGGCGTGGGTGGGCGCTGCCGGGGGGCGGAGAACGATAGCTTCACAAACCAATCAGACGCCAGGGTCGATAAGACCCCGCCCCGTGCCCGGAGCAAGGGGCGTGGTCGCCGCTCCGACGGCAAGATGGCGGCGGCCGGGCCGGGGAAGGTGGCGAAGGCGGCGGGCGCGGCGGTGAAGCCGATCTTCAGCCGGGACCTGGGCGAGGCGAAGCGGCGGGTGCGGGAGCTGTACCGCGCCTGGTACCGGGAGGTGCCCAATGCCGGTGAGGCCGGCGGCGGCTTCGTTGCGGGACCGTGCGGGCTCCTGGGCTTCCGCCGGGGCGCTGCGGGGGAGGCCCCGGCCCCCTTCCCGGTGGCAGCGCCTCGGGGGCGCTGCGGGCTTCTCCGCTTTCCTGCCAGGCGGCGGGGCGGGGCTGACCTTGGGGCTCCAGTGCGGGGAGGGGGACTCTGCCCATCTCTCCCCTCCCGCTCTTGGAGACCCCGCGCTGGGCAGGACTCCCCGCGGCTCTGCCCTGGTGCCTGCTTGCCACTGAGCCTTGCAGTGTCTTGGGTGCTGGGCTGGGGCTCACTCAGGCCACCTGGGCTCTGTTGCTAGCGCTGCCAGTGGCCTGCTGTGTGACCTTGGCCATGTCACTCTGCCTCCGTTTCCCCATTTGTAAAACTGGGACAGCGATAGTCCCTTTTCTTTATGTAGCACTTCCCCATTCAAATGGGGATGGGGGTAGGGGTGGCTCTAAAGAGATTATTTATTCTTCAGGCTTTGTCTTCCACTGAATCCTCATGGCTGTCGACACTAAATACTTTGGTTGTGTGGGCTGCCTTCCCCGTTCAGCAGCAGGGAGAGTATCCAATAAGGTGCATGTACCATTGGCACAAGTTACAAAGTGTACTGTTTTTTTTAAATCAGGCACTTCTGTCCAATCATGCATCAGGACCCTGGACTTCTTTTACTTAATGTGAATGGCTCCTAGACTTTAAAGTCAGGCGGGACCATGATGATTAGACTCTAATCTGATCTCCAGCATGTTGCAGGCCACAGAACCTCACCCAGCTGGGAAAGAATTTTCTGTACTAATTCTGAACCCTCCCCATCTAGTGTCCCATCACTGGCTTTTGGAGATATTTGCTGCTAGCTGTCACAGATAAACTACATGCTATTGTAGGCAGTCTCATCATACCACTCCCTCCATAAACTTATTGAGCTCTGTCTTGAAACTAGTTAGGTTTTTTTGCCCCCACTTCTCCACTTGGAAGCCTGTTCCAAAACTTCACTGCTCTGATGGCTAAAAACCTTTGCCTAATTTCAAGCCTAAATTTGTTGATGGCCAGTATATATCAATTTGTTCTTGTGTCCACTTTGGCACTTAACTTCAATACCAAAGAAGGAGAAGAGTTATTTATCCCTCTGATCTATTGATAGAGAGCAGTCATATCTCCCCTCAGCTTTCTTTTAGTTTGGCTAAACAAGCCAAGCTCTTTGAGTCTCCTCTCATAAGGTAGGTTTTCCATTCCTCTGATCATCCTAGTAGCCCTTCTCTGCACCTGTTTCGGTTTGAATTAATCTTTCTTAAACATGGGAGATTAGAACTGCACACAGTATTCCAGATGAGGTTTCACCCCGTGCTTTGTATAATGGTACTAACACTTCCCTGTCTCTACTGGAAATACTCTGCCTGATGCATCCTAGGACTGCATGGACTCTTTTCATGATGGCATGACATTGGTGGCTCATAGTCACCTTGTGAGCAAACAGTACACCCAGGTCGTTCTCCTCCTCTGTCATTTCCAGCTGTTAAATCCCCAGTTTATAGTAAAACTTGTTGTTAGTACCTAAACGCATGACTTTGCACTATTAAATTTCATCCCATTTCTATATTACTCTAATTTTAAAGGTCATCCAGATCTTCTGTGGTCCTCCTCCATATTGGCTGTACCTCACAACTTTGTATCATCTGCGAACTTTATTCGCATACTCCCCCTTTTTGTGATAAGGTCATTAATAAAAATCTTAAATAAGATTGGTCCCAAGACCAGTCCCTGAGGAACTCCACTAGTAGCCTCCCTCTAGCTGACAGGTCACCTTTCAGTATGACCTGTTGTAGTCTTCCCCTTAACCAGTTTCTTATCCACTTTTCAGTTCTCATATTAATCCCCATCTTCTCCAATTTAATAATTTCTCTACTGTATAAATCGGTGGGGACATCTTGTCTGGTATCCTGTCTCCTTCAGTGAACAATACTGGATATTCAGTAGAAAATCATAAGCCTTACTGTCTGTACCCCTACCATCTCTGGTATGATATGATGTATCCCATCAGCTGGGAACAAGAATTATTGAGACGATATGTAACTGGATCTTCTGCCACTTATTTTGTGATGCTGCAAGTCATCTTGAGATATATATATATTTTTTTCAGTACTTTTTAGCACAGTTTTCAAGGTGCATCCCGTCCCAATGGCTGGAAGGGGCCTAGAGAGGAGGAAAGAAAGACTGCATCAAGACTCATATGTCTTCTCTTCTAACTTTGATCTCTTAGCCAAGTAGTGGGTGAAGCTCATTCAATAAATTCTGCAAAGTAAGAATGTGTATTATAACTGCCTAAGTCTGCAAAACTGGGCTGATCAATTTCTGATTACAATTTTTAATAACTTCTAGCTGAAGAATAATTTCTAGTTGAGAAATAAAAGAACAAATTTTTCTTTGCAGTGTTCAATACGTACAAAATTGAGACACTCTATGGTGGAAAATTTTAGCACATTGGTGATGACTTCTGTGAATATTCTTTGCTCTTTGTCTAGTACAACTATACCAGTTGGACATCTCGGTGAAACAGGGGCGTGATAAGGTGCGGGAGATGTTCATGAGGAATGCCCATGTCACAGACCCCAGAGTGATTGACATACTGGTTATAAAGGTAAAACAAACAACAAACATACTTACTTTCTCAAATCCACAAAGTGGTGTGATTAGCATGTATAAATAGTAGTGGGAGAGGGTGGCTCTTTGCTTATCAAAGTTCTGTAGAACAAGCTGAGATATTGGAGTCCATTAAGATCAGAGTAATATAGTTAGGATATGTATTTCAGTCACAGATCCTAGAGAAGAAGAGACCTCCTTGTTCTTATAAAGCAGGTTGGTCTTCATAATAGACTCATAACTAGGGCTGTCAATCAATCGCAGTTAACTCACGTGATTAATTTTTTTAACCAAGATTAATTTATTTGAGTTAATTGGAATTAATCACACTGTTAAACAATAGAATACCAATTGGTATTACTAGATATTTGTGGATGGTTTTTCTTCATTTTCAAATGTATCTATTTCAATTACAACACAGAATACAAAGTGTACAGTGCTCACTTTATATTTTTATTACAAATATTTGCACTGTAAAAATGATAATAGTATTTTTCAATTCACCTCATACAAGTACTGTAGTGCAATTGCTTTATTGTGAAAGGGCAAGTTACAAACGAAGGGTTTTTTGTTACATAACTGCACTCAAACAAAACAATGTAAAACTTCAGAGTCTACAAGTCCACTCAGTCCTACTTCTTGTTCAGCCAATCGCCAAGAGAAACAAGGTTGGTTTGTTTTTATAATCACAGGAGATAATGCTGCCCACTTCTTAATTACAATGTCACCTGAAAGTGAGAACAGGCGGTCACATGGTACTGTTGTAGCTGGCATCACAAGATATTTACGTGCCAGATGTGCTAAAGATTCATATGCCTCTTCATGCTTTGGCCATTGTTCCAGAGGACATGCTTCCATGCTGATGATGCTTTTTTTTTTTTTTTAAAGTGTTAATTAAATTAGTGTCTGAACTCCTTGGGGGAGAATTGTATGTCTCCTGCTCTGTTTTACCCGCTTTCTGCCATATATTTCATGTTATAGCAGTCTCAAATAATGACCCAGCACATATTGTTCATTTTAAGAACACTTTCACTATAAATTTGACAAAATGCAAAGAGGATGCCAATGTGAAATTTCTAAAGATAGTTACAGCACTCAACCCAAAATTTAAGAATCTGAAGTGTCTTCCAGAATCTGAGAGGGATGAGGCGTGGAGCATGCTTTCAGAAATCTTACAAGAGTAACACTCTGATGCTGAAACTATAGAACCCATACTACCAAAAAAGAAAATCAACCTTCTGTTGGTGGCTTCTGATTCAGCTGATGAAAATGAACATGCATCGGTCCGCACGGCTTTGGATTGTTATTGAGCAGAACCTGTCATCAGCATGGACGCATGTCCTCTGGAATAGTGGTTGAAGCATGAAGGGACATATGAATCTTTAGTGCATCTGGCATGTAAATACTTGCAGCGCTGGCTACAACAGTGCTATGCAAATGCCTGTTCTCACTTTCAGGTGACATTGTAAACAAGAAGCAGGCAGCATTATCTCCTGCAAATGTAAACAAACTTGTTTGTCTGAGCGATTGGCTGAACAAGGACTTGCGGGCTCTAAAGTTTTACATTGTTTTATTTTTGAATGCAGGTTTTTATTGTACATAATTCTACATTTGTAAGTTGCACTTTCATGATAAAGAGATTGCACTACAGTACTTGTAGTAGGTGAATTGAAAAATACTATTTCTTTTGTTTTTTTATAGTGCAAATATTTGTAATAAAAATAAAGTGAGCACTGTACACTTTGTATTCTGTGTTGTAATTGAAATCAATATATTTGAAAATGTAGAAAACATCCAAAAATATTTAAATGGTATTCTAGTATTGTTTAACAGTGCGATTAATTTTGTTGACACCCCCCTACTCATAACACCAGAGAGGAGGAGTTTAGTTAATAAAACTTCTCTTGTTCTGCATTTGTAAACAGGAATTGTCCAGCAGATGAAACAGTTGTGTTTAAGGATTCCTGTGTCTGTGCTTATAAAAGGTGATGGAAGAATTACTGTTGATGGAGAATTTGTGACCCCATTTCCCAGACCTTCATCTTATTGTGTCTTTTTCAGTCACAGTTGGAGACAGTAGACATTACAGAAATACTTCTGCTGTAAACGATGGCTTTGGATTTTTAAGTGGGTGGCATAGCTGCGTCAAGATTTCCTAGATAAACTTGCTAGATATGTAATTTGGGCTCTAGACCTGTCTGTGAAAGGGGGAATAAAATTACCAAAACACACAAGCACCCCCCTTAGCATTTCAGAACAAGTGGCCAAAGCAAGACTAACTGAACTCTGCAGTAGCATTGCTTTACCAAGAGATTCCTTCAAACTGTGAACTGCATGCTCACCTGTAGTGCTATATAAGTACCAAGACAGACAAACAGTGTTTGTCAAGAGTGTGTATTAGTAACTTTAAAGGGCAAAAAAATTATCCCCAAACCAACCATTATAAACCCAGAAATCCGGAATTAAAGTTGCACTTAAAAGAGCACCACTCGTGTTAAGGTAGGGAAATGCACAGTTTGGGCACCCAAACAATCTTACCTCTGCCCTGTAGCAACACCATGTAGTAACACATTTAAAGGAGGTCAGATGAATGATCATAACAGTCTTTCTGGCTTTGGAATTTGATTGACATTTTAGACCCAGATTTGTTTCATACATTTATACAAATGTTTTATTTTCATGGTGTCAATAGAGAATTTTCACATAAAGCTAAGTAATCTCACTGGTGAATCTGGGTATTGAACAGGAATTCTAAAATAAAGGTGCCTGCAGCCTTGTTACATGTCTGGAAGGGGGTGCTAGGCCAGGGATGGGTTTCTGGCAGAGGAAATGGGGCAAGTCATGATACCTCTATGGAGAAGAGTCTTGGCTTTTCTCTCCTGTGCAGCTTGACACCTGCTGCCAGGCTGTAGAGGCATGGATGTTTGAAAAGTAGGTGGGTAGCTAGGAATGCAGGTCATGAAAGGAGAGAACCAGTGATCTGGGTCACTTGCTCTGGGTGTTTGGGGGTGGGGCAGAGGAAATTAGTGATGTGATGCTGGGGAGGGTAATGTTGAGTATACTTGTTAGGGGGACAGATTTAAAAGACTGTAAGGGTGAGGTTAGTAGACTTTAAAAGGACTGAATAATTGAACTAACCAGTGGAGTTTTGTTAAAAAAAACCCAAACTTCTGAATGCAGAGGTAGAAATAAACCATCTATGCATTCTGTTCTCATCTGCTTAAGCTACTTAAGATCTCCTAACTGGGAATTGATCTATGAACCCTGGCTTGCTTTTTGTATAAATGCAGGGGAAAATGGAACTACAGGAAACTGCTCGTGTATGGAAGCAGCGGACACACATCATGCGGTTTTTCCATGAGACAGAAACCCCACGACCCAAGGACTTTCTGTCCAAGTTCTATGTGGGCCATGACCCTTGAGACAAACTGACTGAAAAACTAATTCTGTGTTTCACTGTCTTACTGCAAATAAAGCTCTGTATATTGGAGAGCAGTTCTTGAAATTCTTCATAAGGAAAGTATCCATCTCAACACTGTGTATGCTATTTTACTGATACAAGGGGTTGTGTGCAGCAAGGATCCTATCTTCTGTTCCTGTCCCCTTCTTAAAGTATTGTGCTTGCTCTGGAATATCATGTAGCATGAGAAAGCAACCAAGTATACAATGAGCTAAAGTAGGTTGGGGAACTTCAATTAGATTCAGCCTTTAGTGAAGTAAGCCTGTCCTTGATGGTGGGCATAGGATATTAAGTACAAACCACCTCAGAAGGAGTTGAAAAACTTTATGAAATTGGCCAGTACTGAAATTCTATAGTAGGGCTGAGGGTTACTGTATTGGAGGCAGCTGTTGATCAGTTGGTATGTCCAAGCATAACTAAAAATGTGCTAACTTTACCTAGCTGATAATTCTGGATATGCTACTTGAGTGAAGTCTAACTTAAAAAAACAAACCCAAACTCTCAGCCTTGGTCTGCTTGCTTTTTTCCCCAGCAACAGTTACTGTACACTTGCCTATGCAATTGACTACAACCTATTAAAGCTGGTGTATCAAACTCTTTGAGAGCTCTGTCAGTAGCTACCATAACTATCTATTACTCTTGAGGGAATTTCTCAAACGCATTCTTTGGTGCCTGAGCTAGTCCACTTGCAGCTGTGAGTGAATGTTGTGGTGGCATAGAATTAATATTTATTCAGCACTCTGAAGCCAATCTAATGGTAGCAAAACAGCTCCTTTTCTAAGATCTTCATTTATGAATATTCTCCCAAGCATTGATTATGTAGGCTAACCCTTCTCACATGCTTTGGCTGTAGTCCTGTCTACATTCCCACTAAGATCAGGGCAAGAGGAACCCTTTTTGAATACTGGTCTGAGACTTCAAAGACCATTGAAGATTCTAGCATAGTACAGATACTTTGCCACAGATAGCGCTCCGTCATGAGGTAACTAGCTCTGTGGTACAGCCAGTCTCTGTTTTGTTGGGGGAAAAGTGAAATAAAGCCCCACTGTTGGCTGTGCATCAAGGAAAGATTTTTCAGTAGCATGTAAATTGTTTAAAAAACACTCCAAACAAACTTACCTTCAGCTAAAATTTGAAATTGGCCCTTTCAGTGCTCTTTGTAATACTAGAATTAAAATAGCTTCACAATTACTGTTTTCAGTATATTCTTGATATTAAAGATAGTGGCACCTTCTTATGGGATAGAAGGGGTCTTCTGCCACCAGTAATTTTCCCGTGCCCTTGCAGAGTTGTGGCTCCCCATTTCATGCAGAAGTCTGTCTGCTTGGGGTGGAGGTTGTCTGTCAGTGGTCCTACAAGCCTGGCAAAACACAGTGGGAGGGTGTAGAGAAACTTGGGTGTGCAAGCTTCTGCATAGCTTACAGGCCTAGATATGTGAATTGGGGTCACTACACAAAAGCAGGATAACTATCAGGAAAGCACCCACACTTTACCTGGTCACATAAGCACTCTTGCACTGGGGAGCAGCAGAATCTGGGTTATGCAACTTTCTCTACCCCCACTTTCCTCACATCACTTATCCCTTCTCTGAATTAATAGCTGCCTTCTCCCTTTGACGTTCTCTGCTCAGCCTCACAGGCTGAGGGACAGGTGCTGCTGGGGAAATTAAATATTAAAATTATAAACATTTAACATACAAATCTGCCCTCCTTTAAAAAGAGAATCTTAAAAATAGCCAATGCTGCTGCTACTTTCCCACCACAATAGGCAAGTGCCTGAAGAGAGATGGGTGGTCAGCACTGTTACTAAAAGGTCAAACTCAAGCTGTGGTGGAGCACCTAGGGAAGTGCCTGGCAGAGGCCAAGTCTCTCCCTGTAAACACAATCTACTACCAGCAACTTTCTGTTTAAATCAGGAATTACTAGCTGAACTGTCTTAGCTAACTTTGGTAGATCAAAGGAAGAGAAAGCGGTCTCTTGAGTAGTAAAAACCCTTTATAGGTCATATTGCAAAGGCATTGGGTCCACCAAGTAGAAAATAGTAATCCACTGTAGCTGTTGGAGTGGTATGTTTGTATCTGCTAGGACCTAAGTAGCTGCACTTTGAATCACCTGTAGACTTCCAGGAGTCTTTTGAGTACAGCACAAAATCAAGCATGCTGAAATACTCTGATCTAGAAGTCAGAAAGCAATAGATGATTAGCTCCAGCTCTGTAAAACAAGGTAACAAACAAGTAACATGATGGGGCCTGTACGCTTATTAAAATGTTACTGTTCAGGGTATCTCACTGTTGACAGACCTGAGAGAATGAATATGGGTACTTGTCCACTACCAGAAGGCAAGTGAAATTAATGTTGTCTTTGTGCCTATTTCAGGATTAAAAGGGAGCAAGGAAATTTAAGATTTCCAGATAAGTGAGGTCTTAACAGAAGCTTTTCAGGAATTAAGAAAAACAGAGGATGTGATACAAGGGGAGATTTCTAGCATCCAGGTATGGCTTCTTGAGAAAGAGAATAAAACTCATTAAACAGAAGAGATGCTTTCCTGCACCCACATAAACTGTGACACCCAACACATTCTGGGATATTTGAAATATAAATAAGCTATTGTCTTGTTAGCCCAACATGGCAGAAAATACTTCAACCACACACAAGCAGCGAAGGTAAAACCTTCAGTCTCTACATGAGCCAATTTAACTGAAACAGTAAGTACCTTTAAAAAACAAAAAGTCCAGGAAACTAAATTTATAGCATTACAGTTTGCACATAGTCAGAACATGAAACACATTAGGTTTCTGATAGGACTGTTCAGTGCAGATATGGAGTAGTTTCTGGTAAAGTGTCTAGCTGACTATTTCATTGTTTATGAAATGCCGCAATATACATGGTATAGTTGACATTTGGTATTTAAGAGTTTTATTCTCTGTATTAGCTGACTTATTAATTTTAACTCTGCAATCTTAAAGTTGCATTTTAAGGTGAGGTGAAGTTAATAGTACTTAATGCTATAGCAGGTTGCATGGGAGCATTATAGTAACCCTAGGTCCAGTGATTTGCAGTGACTGCCTTTCAAAGCAGGTGAGTCCACCTGCAGTAGCCTTGCATATTCCAACATGAATTATTTTTCTATAGTCAACTGACAGGTTTTAAAGCAATGCAATAGATTTCAGCCTAGTGGGGTCCTTTTATATACTTTCAATAGAGCAAAAGAAGTGACAGAACCTTAGCCAAAAAGAAATAAGAACATAAAGTCTGAAGCATTGATGCTAATTAACAGGAACTTAGCTGACAAGCATGAAAAAACAAAAACAAACCCTTATATGGTTCAGTCTGCCATTCTTTATTCATAATCTAATAATTTATACTGCCCATGCTCATTACAGAAACCCAAATGTTCTCAGGAGGTGAAAGGTACAGCAGGCAAGGGTTGCTGGACCTACTGTATATACATCCCTTCCCAACTGCCACACAGACATGAAGAAAACATTCATTGGTACAGAGGGAGGTCCAACTGCACCTCCTTTCCTCTTTAAAATGAGGGAGCGGTATGAGGAGACAGTGATGTCAGAACCAGTTCTTTGTTTATGGCTTTCTCCTTTCTGTTCTTCCATTACAATGCTGCAAAGAGGTTAAAAAAAAAAAATGTTAGCCAGCACTGTGGAACAGCCCCATGCTATTCTTCAGCTAGACAATACTGGTTCCACTCCATAATTAACAAGAGCAAAGCCCAAAAGCAGAGTCAAGTGAAACAAGCTTCCTGTGCTGATAACTACACACAATTTAAGTTGATTGTGTGGCTGAAAATGGAATGCACCAATTTGACAGTACCTGCGAACTTTTCAGAAGAAAACATGGCCAGGGGACCATGGAAAAGAGGGTTAACAAAGGATATGTATTAACTAAACTGATATGGAAAAATTATAGAATGTTTGTGCTGCTGAACCTCTAAAGGAAACACATGAACTCCACATAAAATATATTACCCCATTTCATCTTATGCCACTTGTCTTGTCCTCATTAAGCAATATTCGATGTAGAGTAGATAGAGAGTTGAAATAATACAAGACTGGGAGCAACCAAAGTTTCATCTTCGTTATTATAAACCATCATCATTTAAATAAATCTTCAGCCTGCAAGATCTGAGTACTCTTAAGACTGCATACAAAGGACCAATCACAACGTGAGAATGCAAGCTTTAGTATGGAATACAAGTCATCCTCTGAATTAACAGGGGATATTTTAAGTAGGCAGAATGTAATAAAATTGGAATTAGCTTAGGACACCTAAGCTACCCCTACTATACTTGCAATGTGCTATGGCAATGGTCCCCAAACTGTGGGGCATGCCCCCCTAGGGGGGCATGGAGGAACATTGGGGGGGATGCAGCAGGACCTGAGCCAGCCCCCATGGGGATGGGGAGGGAACACTACCCAGCTGCAGCTCTGGCCCTGCTCCCAACCAGAGGAGCGCGGACACATTCCATTACAGGTAAGGGGGGGCGTGAGAGGAAAAGTTTGGGCACCACTGTGCTATGGTAATACAAATAATAATATGAACAATCAAATTCTGTAGTCACTACACATAGCCAGTTTGTTTTATATCTGACCCAAATGACAAGACTTTGGGCACATTATCAGTTTAGTACTAGCTCAAAAGCAAGTGTCACCTATAGCATTTATGTATTCTTTAGAGTAGGTCTCATTCAAATACTGATAAGGTCAGATCCGGAGCCAGCATATATATAAGATCACAGACAGAGGTAGTACAGCTGCAGGTTTTTATGGGACCCGTACTGAATGTGCAGCAGTTTTCCAAAGCAGTAGCAGTCTGCATCACCCAGTTACATAATCCCCTCCCTCTCCCATGCCAAACAGGTAATATAAGTAATTGAACTGTTAGTGGCACTGATGTCATACCTTTAATCATCATCATCATCATCCTCTGGGACAAAGATATCATGTTCCTCGAGCAAGGCTGCAAAATTCTTACTGATCTGAGTCCCAACGTAGAGGAAAGGGATCACAACGGTAAATACTCGTAGGAGGCCAAAGGGCATCTATACATGTTCAGTCAAAACAAATTAATCTCTATCAGCAAGTTCCATTTTGGATCAACTGATGTGCATTAATCTAATAGAGCAAGGAGGGAACTTTAAACTTCTGAGACCACATCTAGAATATTGTGTTCTGTTTTGAGCATTCAGAAAGATATTAATTACCTAGAGGGAATTCAGAGAAAAGAAACAAAACTGATTAAAGATTAGAATGAAAAAAAAAATTAAGTGTGTAAGGAACGAGAAAAATTCTTCTTGGTGATAAGGAGTAACACGACTAAAACATCTACATTTCCTCTACAATGTAAATATCTTCTATATTAAGATACCCAGCTAGAGCAATTCTGTCCCCAAACGCTGACAGCACAGTCTTGTAGCATACGTGACATCATTCTGTATTTTACCCATATTCCCAAATTGTGCTATTGGACTTTGCAAAGTTGTAGTACCCTTTGGAAACATGTATATAACATGCCTCCAAACCCATTTCCACTGGAAGACTAAACCATATTGTAACAAGGTCCTCCAGCAAGACATATTTTATTGAACAGGAGGGACTTTACTAGGCAGAACAGTCTCCCTAAGGAAATGGTGGTATAAACCCAATCAATAGTCATTTAAAAGTTAGGCAGAACATTGAATACTATTAAACAGAATGGTGAAATCCTCTATGTTCATCAACTGAGCTCTTTGTTCCAAAGCAATGTTATTAATTATTCTATAGCCCCATTCATCCTGCAGCATGCTAAAGTGTTTTATGGATTAAATACACAGGGAACACTCGGCCACCACCGTAATACACCTGGAAAAAGGCAGTTCTGTTTGTATCAAGGAAGGAAAGTGAAGAAGAACTTCTGCACTATAAACTCTAAGGGAAGTTTTAGGAAGGCTGATTAACTACTTGACCCAGAATTTGACTAGTGGGTTTAAGAATCTTACTCTTGCAAAAAGTGTCATGGGATTTCTTAATAACCAGGAGTGACCAGGGCTTTTATTTTCTGGCCGACCTGAAAAACTGCACCTCAGGTAATACCGTGTCCCCAATACCATGCTGGACAGCTGGTTCTGTAATAACTCAGAGGAAAGATGGCCACCTCAGTGATCGCCAATACCATCTCCAGCATTACCATAGTATGACTTGTCCCAGGCAAGTACTGATCCCAGGCCCCACCCATCCTGTTCAGTTTATGAGACCTGACAAGACCATAGCCTGAGCCCACAGGACTTAACTCGAATCTGTTATAATGGGATTGTCACGGGGCAGTCGGACACTCTGGTTTCCCCCGTCCCACGCAGCCCTCTTGAAAAGGTCGCTGTGTGGAACACACTGGACTCAACAACCCAGCCTGTTCACTAACCCTCAGCCCCGCCCCACACCCGGCTGCTGCAGAGCTTCCGTCGTGCCGCATCTTCCAGGCTCGTCTGTGCCTCAGCAAAGTCTTCCGCCCAGGAGGCCTGAAGCCCAGAGCACTGTGACCCCACACGGGGCACCGGTCGCCGGCCCGCGGGCAGGGCCTTCGACCCCCAGGGTCCTGCTGCCGAACGAGCGCCCTTGCTTCCGGGCCGGCTGCCGTGGCGGTTCCATTCCCTCCTCCCCGTCTCACCATAGCGGCAGCTGCCTGGGGAGGCGGCGCCGGGGGGTGTCCGGCTGCCCTGCGGCCGAGCCCTCACCCGGGACAGACCCAGGCGTGGGGGAGGGGCATTCTCATCCTGCCAGCGGGCAGCGCCGGGCCTGTGGTTCCTCCCCGCCCGCCAGGTGACATGCCGCCCCCCGCCCAGCGGTGCCGCCACCTGGGGGCGCTTCCGCATTCCAAGAGCCCCCGCAGAGCCATTCCCAGTGGGCCGGACCCTCACTTTTAATCCCGCCCCTCAAGGCAATGGTTTGTACTCTGATTGGCCAATGCTCCTGTCACTAACCCCAGCCGGCGGCTGACCGCGATCTGCGATTGGTTGCTCCCCCAGCCAGACTACGCCCCTCACCCCTCACTCACTTTTGCCGGTTTGGGTAAAATGGCCCCGCTGCGAGTGACAGTCTCGCTCCGCGCAGGCACGACGGTCACCGCGGAGCCGCTCCGGGGCCCGCCGGGCCCCGCCCGCCCCCGGGAACCGGCCGCTGCCGCCAACAAGCGTCCCGCCAGAGCCGCCATCTTCGTGCCGTCGGCCGCTCTGCCCCGGCCCGCGCTGCTATAGCGACGCGCCCGAGCTGTCCCCGGGGCGCCGCCGCCTCCTCAAATCTCGCGATGACCGGGGAGGGGTGGGGGCGTCGGGGTAAAGCGGCTGGCTCCAGTGCGCATGCGGACGAGCGCGAGGGCAGAGCAGGGGCTGCCGGTTTGTGCTACGTTAGCCCAGCTCTGGGCGTGGCAGGGCTCTGGGTGCCCAGGCCTGTCAGTCACCTTCCCCTCCCCCCGCGCCCGCCGCGGGTGTCCGCTCCCTGCCGTCCCCAGCCCGTTACTCACTCACGCGCTGTCCCCGGGGCTATGCCAGGCGGGACAGGGGGTGCACCCCTCCCCGGTCCCTTCGGCACAGCCCTGCAGGGTCCTGCTGAGGGCGGCCAGATGTCCCGTCTCTATAGAAGGGACAGTATCCTGTGTTGGGACTTTTGCTTATCTAGGTGCCTGTTCCCCCCCGCAACCCCTATCCCCTTTTTTCACAGTTGCTATCTGGTCACTGTACCTGCTCCTTGACCACTGAACAGGCTCAGAAATACCAACTCTGCTGTGCCCATGGGAACCGTGGACACATCAGCCTGTGTGATTTAACTCCAGGGCAGCACCTTGCTGAATATCACATTACT
The DNA here is from genome assembly GCF_965140295.1 of Lepidochelys olivacea. Classification (NCBI taxonomy): domain Eukaryota; kingdom Metazoa; phylum Chordata; order Testudines; family Cheloniidae; genus Lepidochelys; species Lepidochelys olivacea. The sequence goes on along the minus strand of NC_140411.1, from coordinate 262,915,563 downwards.
CAGATGTAAGGAGAGTAAAAACAGCAATAAGATTATCAAACATTCAAAAGTCAAGTGATAGTTACATATAAACTATATAGCAGAACAGATGTAACATGCTTTCTAGAGACTAAACTTAACTGACAGGTTACTTAAGGGTATGTCTACACTACGAAATTAGGTCGAATTTAGAGAAGTCGGTTTTGTAGAAAGCGGTTTTATACAGTCGATTGTGTGCGTCCCCACACAAATGGTCTAAGTGCCTGTAGTCGGCGGAGTGTGTCCACAGTACCGAGGCCACCGTCAACTTCCGGAGCGTTGCACTGTGGGTGGCTATCCCACAGTTCCTGCAGTCTCCGCCGTCCATTTGAATTCTGGGTAGAAATCCCAACGCCTGATGGGGCTAAAACACTGTCACGGGTGGTTCTGTGTACGTATCGTCAGGCCGTTCCCTCCCTCCCTCCGTGAAAGCAAGGGCAGACAATCGTTTTGCGCCTTTTTTCTTGAGTTACCTGTGCAGACGCCATACCACGGCAAGCATGGAGCCCGCTCAGCTCACCGTCACTGTATGTCTCCTGGGTGCTGGCAGACGTGGTACTGCATTGCTACACAGCAGCAGTTTATTGCCTTTTGGCAGCAGACAGTGCAGTATGACTGGTAGCCGTCATCAACGTAGTCCTGGGTGCTCTTTTAACTGGGCATCTGGGCAAACATGGGAGTGACTCAGCCAGGTCATTTCCCTTGTTTCATCTCGTGGCGACTGAGTCCTACCAGCAGTGCACTGTTTTTTAACCTCCAGCCAGCAGAAGATGATGGCTAGTCGTCATACTGTACCGTCTTCTGCCAAGCACCCAGGAGATGATGATGGCTAGCAGTCATACTGCACAGTCTGCTGCCAGCAAGATGTATAAAGATAGATGAAGTGGCTCAAAACAAGAAATAGACCAGATTTGTTTTGTATTCATTTTCTCGTCCCTCCCTCTGTGAAATCAATGGCCTGCTAAACCCAGTTTTGAGTTCTATCCTTGAGGTTTTGAGTTCTATCCTTGAGGGGGCCATTCAGTTTCTTGCAAAGCCACCCCCTTTGTTGATTTTAATTCCCTGTAAGCCAACCCTGTAAGCCATATTGTCAGTCGCCCCTCCCTCCGTCAGGACAACGGAAGACAATCGTTCTGCGCCTTTTTTCCATGCAGACGCCATACGACGGCAAGCATGGAGCCCGCTCAGATCACTTTGGCAATTAGGAGCACATTAAACACCACGCGCATTATCCAGCAGTATATGCAGCACCAGAACCTGGCAAAGCGATACCGGGCAAGTAGGCGACGTCAGCGCGGTGACGTGAGTGATGAGGACATGGACACAGACTTCTCTCAAAGCATGGGCCCTGGCAATGTGGGCATCATGGTGCTAATGGGGCAGGTTCATGCGGTGGAACGCCGATTCTGGGCTCGGGAAACAAGCACAGACTGGTGGGACCGCATAGTGTTGCGGGTCTGGGACAATTCCCAGTGGTTGCGAAACTTTCGCATGCATAAGGGCACTTTCATGGAACTTTGTGACTTGCTTTCCCCTGCCCTGAAGTGCATGAATACCAAGATGAGAGCAGCCCTCACAGTTGAGAAGCGAGTGGCAATAGCCCTGTGGAAGCTTGCAATGCCAGACAGCTACCGGTCAGTCAGGAGTCAATTTGGAGTGGGCAAATCTACTGTGGGGGCTGCTGTGATGCAAGTAGCCAATGCAATCAAAGATCTGCTGATATCAAGGGTAGTGACCCTGGGAAATGTGCAGGTCATAGTGGATGGCTTTGCTGCAATTGGGATCCCCTAACTGTGGTGGGGCCATAGATGGAACCCATATCCCTATCTTGGCACCGGAGCACCAAGCCGGCGAGTACATAAACTGTAAGGGGTACTTTTCAATAGTGCTGCAAGCACTGGTGGATCACAAGGGACATTTCACCAACATCAACGTGGGATGGCCGGGAAAGGTACATGATGCTCGCATCTTCAGAAACTCTGGTCTGTTTCAAAAGCTGCAAGAAGGGACTTTATTCCCAGACCAGAAAATAACCATTGGGGATGTTGAAATGCCTATAGTTATCCTTGGGGACCCAGCCTACCCCTTAATGCCCTGGCTCATGAAGCCATACACAGGCAGCCTGGACAGTAGTCAGGAGCTGTTCAACTACAGGCTGAGCAAGTGCAGAATGGTGGTAGAATGTGCATTTGGACATTTAAAAGCACGCTGGCGCAGTTTACTGACTCGGTTAGACCTCAGCGAAACCAATATTCCCACTGTTATTACTGCTTTCTGTGCGCTCCACAATATCTGTGAGAGTAAGGGGGAGACGTTTATGGCGGGGTGGGAGGTTGAAGCAAATCGCCTGGCTGCTGGTTTCGCACAGCCAGACACCAGGGTGGTTAGAAGAGCACAGGAGGGCACAGTGCGCATCAGAGAAGCTTTGAAAACCAGTTTCATGACTGGACAGACTATGCTGTGAAAGTTCTGTTTGTTTCTCCTTGATGAAAACCCCCCCACCCCTTGGTTCACTCTACTTCCCTGTAAGCTAACCACCCTCCCCTCCTCCCTTCAATCACCACTTGCAGAGGCAATAAAGTCATTGTTGCTTCACATTCATGCATTCTTTACTCATTCATCACACAAATAGGGGGATAACTACCAAGGTAGCCCTGGAGGGGTGGTGGAGGAGAGAAGCACCAGGAGGGGTGGTGAAGAAGGGAAGGACAAGGCCACACAGCACTTTAAAAGTTTAAAACTTATTGAATGCCAGCCTTCTGTTGCTTGGGCAATCCTCTGGAGTGGAGTGGCCGGGTGGCCAGAGGCCCCCCCACCACGTTCTTGGGCGTCTGGGTGAGGAGGCTATCGAACTTGGGGAGGAGGGCAGTTGGTTACACAGGGACTGTAGCGGCGGTCTGTGCTCCTGCTGCCTTTCCTGCAGCTCAACCATACGCTGGAGCATATTGGTTTGATCCTCCAGCAGCCTCAGCATTGAATCCTGCCTCCTCTCATCACGCTGCCGCCACCTTTCAGCTTCAGCCCTCTCTTCAGCCCGCCACTTACTCTTTTCAGCCCGCCACCTCTCCTCCTGGTCATTTTGTGCTTTCCTGCACTCTGACATTGTCTGCCTCCATGCATTCGTCTGTGCTCTGTCAGTGTGGGAGGACAGCATGAGCTCAGAGAACATTTCATCATGAGTGTGTTTTTTTCGCCTTCTAATCTTCTCTAGCCTCTGGGAAGGAAAAGATCCTGTGATCCTTGAAACACATGCAGCTGGTGGAGGGGAAAAAAAAGAGACAGTGGTATTTAAAAAGACACATTTTCTAGAACAATGGCTATACTCTTTCACGGTAAACCTTGCTGTTAACATTACATACACAGCACATGTGCTTTCGTTCCAAGGTCACATTTTGCCTCCCCCCACCACGTGGCTAGCCCCTCCCCCCTCCCCGTGGCTAACAGCGGGGAACATTTCTGTTCAGCCACAGGCAAACAGCCCAGCAGGAACGGGCACCTCTGAATGTCCCCTTAAGAAAAGCACCCTATTTCAACCAGGTGACCATGAATGATATCACTCTCCTGAGGATAACACAGAGAGATAAAGAACGGCTGTTGTTTGAACGCCAGCAAACATACACTGCAATGCTTTGTTCTACAATGATTCCCGAGTACGTGCTACTGGCCTGGAGTGGTAAAGTGTCCTACCATGGTGGACGCAATAAGGCTGCCCTCCCCAGAAACCTTTTGCAAAGGCTTTGGGAGTACATCCAGGAGAGCCGCAAATGCCAGGGCAAATTAATCCTTTCGCATGCTTGCTTTTAAACCATGTATAGTATTTTAAAAGGTACACTCACCAGAGGTCCCTTCTTCGCCTGGTGGGTCTGGGAGGCAGCCTTGGGTGGGTTCAGGGGGTACTGGCTCCAGGTCCAGGGTGAGAAACAGTTCCTGGCTGTCGGGAAAACCGGTTTCTCTGCTTGCTTTCTGTGAGCTATCTACCACTTCTTCATCATTATCTTCCTCGTCCCAAAAACCTGCTTCTGTGTTGCCTCCATCTCCATTGAAGGAGTCAAACAACACGGCTGGGGTAGTGGTGTCTGAACCCCCTAAAATGGCATGCAGCTCATCATAGAAGCGGCATGTTTGGGGCTCTGACCCGGAGCGGCCGTTTGCCTCTCTGGTTTTCTGATAGGCTTGCCTCAGCTCCTTAAGTTTCACGCGGCACTGCTTCAGGTCCCTCTTATGGCCTCTGTCCTTCATGCCCTGGTAGATTTTGACAAATGTTTTGGCATTTCGAAAACTGGAACGGAGTTCTGATAGCACGGATTCCTCTCCCCATACAGCAATCAGATCCCGTACCTCCCGTTCGGTCCATGCGGGAGCTCTTTTGTGATTCTGGGACTCCATCATGGTCACCTCTGCTGATGAGCTCTGGCCAGCATGGCAAGCTGCAGGTGACCATGCAAACCGGAAATTGAAATTCAAAAGTTTGCGGGCCTTTTCCTGTCTACCTGACCAGTGCATCTGAGTTGAGAGTGCTGTCCAGAGTGGTCACAATAGAGCACTCTGGGATAGCTCCCGGAGGCCAATACCATCTAATTGCGTCCACAGTACCCCAAATTCGACCTAGCAAGGCCAATTTAAGCACTAATCCACTTGTCAGGGGTGGAGTAAGGAAATCGATTTTAAGAGCCCTTTAAGTCAAAAAAAAGGGCTTCATCGTGAGGACGGGTGCAGGTTTACATCGATTTAACGCTGCTAAATTCGACCTAAAGTCCTAGTGTAGATCAGGGCTCAAGAAGTTTCTCTCACCCCTCAACGTCCTCTGCAGCATTTGAGCCAAGGTTGGCTGAGGTCCCATTTTCATGAATGTTAAATGCACTGTCTGTTTATCTCCTAGGTGCAGGATAAAGGGTGTGTCATCTTTGCCTTCTACTTATATCCCCAAAGTGCACACTCTACTCAGATGGGATAACCACTCATGGCTTAATTTTCCTGGTTACTGCTGCTGACTTCACATTTATCTGTTGATTTCATATGTGAATGGAACAGGAGTACTTGTGGCACCTTAGAGACTAACAAATTTTTGCGGATACAGACTAACACGGCTGCTATTCTGAAACATATGTAAATGAGCATCCATTGTGTTTGCTTACAATGCTTAACTAACATCCAGACTGAGAGACAGGTGAATAATCATCTCTCGTCTAACAGAAAGCCTATTTCTCCACCTCTGCTGTGATATAGAATCTACAAACATATTTTGAATACCTAAACATATATTTGCAATGCTAGTAATGACCAGTGTGACCCCAGCTTTAATTTAAAACTTCACACAACATTCTTTGGTGAACCAGAATGCACATACCAGTGTCTGGATATTCCTGTAACCCAGTTGGCATTAAGGGGTTCTTGACTCACAGCGGGCTCTGCAAGGACCCCACCCTCCCAGTGGAATCACTGTCACATCTCCTTAGCCACACTTCTGAAGAGGCAGCCTCTGACACAGTAGAATGGACTTTCAGTGTTTCTCAAATGTGGCCACCAGGGGCTTTTCTTGCAGCTACAGCCTCTTGGGTGGCTTGGGGTGGGGGGAAGCAGTGGCCTCTCTCTGGGGACTCACAAGCTGGAGGAGCAGGCAACCAGTGAGTTTCCCACCTTCCCAGGGTTGCGGTGGGGTTGGGCTTCAGCCCTGGGGTTGCACATAGCAGGCTCCAGCCAGAGGGCTTTGGGCTTCATTCCTTGAGCTCACCACCCCTCCTATCACATCTGGTCCCTGCTGCCTCCCCTAGTGCCCCATTGCCCCTGGCTCCCACTGCCTCCTTACCCACCTCCCCATCCAGGGCTCAATTTGTCCCCGGGCTTGCCAGGGCTGAGTAAATCTGCTGTGAAAAGTGACGTTTGTGTGTTTGCTAATATCACTTTTCACAGCAGACTTAGTAGCTAGCAAGTCTAAAAAAAAAAAAAAAAAAAAAGCAACCAAAAATACAAAAGAAACAATAAGAAAAAAGACAAGAACATGTAAAGCACCTTATTTGTATTTCTATTCCGCTTAGGTCCAGTAAAGAATAAAGACAACTGTTTATTATGTTTATTATTGAGTCTACAAAAAAAATCCTACATAAATAAATTACAATGATTTGGACACGTATATGTGCATATTCATTTGTGTTTCCTAAAGTATTTTAGGAAACACTGTCAGAGCGGCCACCAGCAAGAGTTAGTGGCCGCACTCTGAGGCCATCAAAAATTTTGTTGTGAGAACCCCTGGACTAGATCCTTTAATGAACAGAAAAAGCCTAACCAGACAGACTGTTCCTCATTGGCTGTGGCACTGTCGTCAGATTACATAGGCTAAACGGGGTCAGAGTTTGGATGGAAGACCTTTAAATGAAAACCTGTGTACAGCAGGAAGACCTGAAGCACCACAGGGCACACTTTTCTGAGTCAGTATTGTGTTAGTGCTCGAATACCATGCTGCCGTCTTTGAGATAAAACCAAGGCCCTTATTGCTTGGCTGTTATATCGAGAAAGCATTTTTGTTAGAGTAGAGAGTATTGAGGATCTGTCTAGGACATTAGGGCTAACAAGAATAATTGGTTTCAGAGTAGCTGCCGTGTTAGTCTGTATCCGCAAAAAGAAAAGGAGTACTTGTAACACCTTAAAGACTAACAAATTTATTTGAGGATAAGGTTTTGTGAGCTACAGTTCACTTCATCTTCTACACTTTCCACAGTATGCATCTGATGAAGTGAGCTGTAGCTCACGAAAGCTTATGCTCAAATAAATCGGTTAGTCTCTAAGGTGCCACAAGTACTCCTTTTCTTTTAGCTCACTTCATCGGATGCAATTTTAATAATTGCATTCTTTTAACCTAAAATTCCCATGTAGTTTCTTTTATGTCAGATTTTTTATTGATGTCTTGATCTGTTTGGATCTGTACACTGCAGTGTAATGTTAAATAGCTGCTACATTCCACATCAGTGGCAGATGAAGTAATGCTGGCATATAGTATAGGGAGCTCATGCTTCCAAGACACTGAGTGTCCTCACTAGGGCTCTGTAATTCCATCCCTCAGCTCATTTATTTCCCCCCACAGCCTGGTTACTATACAAAGAAAAACACAGCTTTACACAACTCCAGTCAAAAGGTGCACCAATGTTTGGAATGGAGCATGTAATTAAGCAAAGGAAAACAGAAGCTGAATATCTGCAAAAAAAAGTTATGAGTGGCTAGAGCTGTTAGGCTGTGGTAGCCCTGATGTTGGGGGGTCATTTAAAACGGTCTCTCTGATTCAATCGATCTCAATACACAGTCCAAATTCAAAACCTGTTTATTTACCATTACTAGCTTAAAATACAAATGTTAACAATTAAATGCACAATAATATACTGTTTTTATATAAAATAAAGGCCATGCAAAACTGCCTTCTTAAAAAAATACAATATCTACTTAAAGTACTTAAACACTTCAAGGTAACTAGAGAGAAACATACTGCAAGTTGTTTTTAGTGTTCTTTGTTAAATTGTACAGATTTTACAAGTGAATTTGGTGCTGGCGAAAGATGCTAGATTAGCAGCGCTGGAGACTCATCTCCACTTAATCCACAGACCAAATACACCATAGGTGCAAGCTTCCGACCATCACCTCCTGTTACTCGTCTGGAGATGCCACCTATATGGGTGAGCAGGCAGGTCAATCTCCATGGCTATTTGAACCTTTGGCCTCTCTACTAAAACATCACAAAAAACACGTCAATTGGCTGGGAACAAGTATGCCACTGGGAAATAGTCTGCAACCCTAAATTCACATGAGTCCACCAGATGACGTATTTTGTTTACTATCAGCCCGGTCTCAATTTGAACCAAATGGTAAACATCATAGTGGTTGGATTTTTTTTAACAACAAAGTGTAGGTAAATAAAGCTATAAAGCAAACAGGTCTGGAGATGAAAACCCTTCCTCAGAAGAGTACAATGACTTCAATTACTACTTTGGCAGGATCAGACCCAATCTTTGGCAGAGCTCATGAAAAACATACCAGAACCACCAGCCTCCCTCTATTACTGAAATGTTATCAAGCATTTTCTTCCCATATATGACAGAAAGAGCTTTTCATATTGTACCAAAGATTTATTGCAAAAGACAGCATCTTGAATAACTTCAGAGGGACAGCTATCAAACTTTAAAATATTCAATCCTCTTTTGCTAGAAATTCTGTTCAGATTTTCACTGTTTAAGAATAATGAAAAGGGGCGGGGGGGGGGGAAGAATAAGCAGCCCTAACCTAAATGATTGGGAGAAAAAAAGTTTGGCTAAAACCTATGTCTCAAATTTTTGCAGGGGAGACTGTGCTGGCAGGCAATGACGTGTCTCCCTTGCCCTGTAATGATCTGTGCCTGAAGATGCAAAGGCAGAATGGTCCATTAACCAACTCAACTGCAATATCAGGGAACAGAAGTCCTCACCTTCTGCCTAGGGAGCAGTTCAAGGGCACAGCCAGCAGGACTGATAAGCAGGTTTGATATTCTATCCAGTAGAAGGCAGTGGTGCACACACACACTAGCTAACTGATCCCCCGCCTAAAGGAGCTCTTGCCTTTGCTCAGCCAGCAAAGAAAACTAACTACACATGAGCAGATCTTTGCACAGACCCAAATATAATTTTTTTTTAAAGACACCAGGTGCCAATACCTAATATGAACTGAGGTGGGAAAGGGATGAGGAAAACCCTAAATCAGTGCATCTAAAGTCATGCTGCACCCCATAACCAAATGAAGTCTCAAAAACATTTGTAGGGGAAGCACAAATATCACTCAATGTTTTAGTTTCTGATCATTAATAAACAAAATTATCCCAAACACAGACACTGGTATCCTGCCCCTGGTTCACAGGACTTAGGGATATAAAGACCAAAAAAATCATTAGAAAAACACTGGATGCTTGAAGAGAACACTGTGGGTCACACTCCAAAAATAACTATTTAGCACACATACTAGCTATGAAGCCAGATAGCGTGAAAACTATGTAATGGGATAGGCAAAATAAAAATATTAAAATAAAGCTTTTAGGAGTATTAGGAACACTACTTAGTCTTATTAAAATGAGAAGAATCTTAAAAATAAAACTGACTTAAATCAATTATACTATTCCAATTTCAGCTCCAACAGCAAAACAGGCTGGATTACTTATTTTCTCTTTCAGTCATTTTCACTTCATGGTTCTCAGGCACCAGCAAAGTGCTGGTGTCTCTGGGTTTCCAACAGTGACAGGGAAGGCTTAACCTTCCAAATACAGCTGGTTTTTATTGACTTTAAAAAGTCTCAAAAATATTTCTCTCCACATTAACTTTTATAAACACTTTCTGCATCCTCAACCCCAACCAAAAAACCCCAGGACAAAACAGAACTTGGAGCCTGCACTAGTTGGCAGCGTCCCCTTTAACTCATGAATGCAGTAGATAGGATACAGGTAAAGGGGTGGGGATTTCAGCCAAAGAACGTTATAAAGAAACCGAAATGCAGCAGTGAATAAGAGATACACAGATTATGTTGTTCACAGATCAAAGTTGCGCCATTTGAGATTTACAACAGGGTGCTAGGCACCCAAAGCATTGGAAGTTGGGGGCGTGACTCCCTTTGTGCTTTTGGAAGCTTCTCCTGCACATTGTGAAGAACAAGGCTGAATGCTTCAACCAGCCAAGAAGTGCCCCAGTAGCCTATTAGTGCACAAGCCAGAGACACTCATTGCTCTCACGGTATGGTTCATTAATGGTACATGTAATTAAAAACATTGTTAAAAACATTCTTTGGCTGGTAGCAGGGGTCTGCACACCATGTTCTGCTCTGAAACGAAGTTCTTAGTAAGAGGATAAAAGGAAGGAGTAGGAAAATTATAAATACTCTCTCTACATAATATTTGCCACCAGCTTTTTACACAGTCCCTGGGCTATTTGTCCATGTATCTTTATCCCCGCCGAAGCCCAACTACCTTTTTAACAGCAATTTGTGGCCTAGCAGCCTCTCTCTCAACTCATTTTCATTTATAGACGCTATGGACTTGATTCACAACAGCGTCAGTGACACACTGGTGAGTCTCTCTTAACCCCAAATGCCTCTCTTCATGCCCTTCCCCCTCTACCCCATCCCTACAGAGTGTACGATTATCTTTGTCCCTCCTCCACTGATTTTCTCCTCCCCTTCTGTGTTATATGTGTGTGTTCCAGTGATGAGGCCCCACTTTTGGGAGTTGGGGCTCAGCTACAGTATCATCAGAAAGACCCAGCCAAAATTTGGGTCTGAACAATTAGTGTCCTCAGCCATACCCTAAGAACTGTGACCATGTACCACATATAACACTTTGCACAATCAACACACTGTACTGAGGTTAACAACTGAAGCCTTTGGGAGGTAAAGAAGTATTATTATCCCCATTTTACAGAAGGAGAGTCTGAGGTTAATTGACTTGGCCAGGGCGCCACAGCACATCAGTGCTAGAGCAAGATTAGAATTTGGGAGTTCTGGTCTCCTGACCTTTGGTTCAGTCCAGAATTTGTTGCCTCTCTGGGAGTCTTGCTTCCAAGCTCACATTCAGAGAGGGGAAAATATGAGTTTGTGGGGGTCTCTGCAAGTCTGTCTGATGGGTTTAGCAGGGTTTGGTTTGAGTTTTTTTTGTGAAAGGTGGTGCGCACCCAAGTATCACCATGCCCCTACCTCACACTGCATCCTCTTACCCACCATAAATACTACAGCACCTAAAATTCACTTGTAGATATGCTAATTCTATAATATGCAACGAGATGGGCAGTGACAGATCCCTGCACTCCTCACCTCTGTCAAGAATTTACTAGGGGAGGAACGGTTGGTACCACAGACTTGTGTAAATAATTATTGGTTATTGAGTCACACCTGCCCTCATGCTTGATACAACCATATGATCCAGAATCCTTTGGTGGCCTTTTATGTTTCTTCTCTTTAGCCAACCCATACTATAATTCATTACTGGATATATTGTATAAGAATCTGATCCTAGTTTTGAAGGCTGGGGAGTCCTATATCCATAAATCTGAGCCCATTCAAATCAGATAGACTGAGACTAAGGCAAAGCACCATCAGGGATTGATTAAGGTGAAACATGGCCCATGGACCAGCCAAAACAATGCAGCCCCAAATCTGCTTGAGTCCAGGCCAGTGAGAGGTGTGAGAGCTACACACCTTCAGGTGCTCTTCAGAGCAAAAGGGCCCAGTTCAGCCACTCTGTTCAATCCAGTCTTAATTCACCATTGATTACTCTGGGGCTCAGAAGGAATGTGAGTGTGACATAAGAAGCCATTTTCTAAAAGTTACCAGGCAATAGATGCTCCTTACCTCTAACCTAAGCAAACATTCAGTTGCTGACGATAAATCAGATAAATCAGAACAGATTACTCAAAGAAGGCGTAACAATAAAACACACCACTCCATCCAGTCCAGATTGGTAGGGAATAAAAACAGCCACCTGAACGGAAGCAGAGTGATGCCCATTTTGTGTATGCAAGTCTGGTCACACACACCCCACTCCACAATCTCCATCCCAGATTCAAAATCTACAGTTCCTGACACTTTACAGCCCTGCTGCAATATTCCACAGGGGAACATACACTGTCTGAGGGCTCAAAGGTGAAAACGAGGTCTTGGGAAGACTGGTGTCTCTCCTAGATCCCAACCTCACTCACCCACCCAACGTGCAATGATTCCAGAAAGGAAGGAGAGAAAACATTGTCACTTATTTGGCTATTCTCCTGGATGGGAGAGAGGTCACCAAGTACAGCAACGATAATGTCGAAATGGGCTTGGTGTCACTCCATGCCTTGCCTTCCCCAGTTCACAGTTCCCCACTCCTCTGGCTCTCCAGCCACTCCCTCCTTATCTCTGCAATCTCCTGACCGTACCAGTTGTGTAGCTTGGAGAAACAGGCTGTCTCCGGAGACATGGGGCTTTCCTGCCCAGTCAAAGAGAGGCCAGTGACGAGTGCTCCGCATCCACTGCCAGCTGCCAAGCGCCGGCGAGGAGGCAGAGGCGGGGGTTTGGAACACCCCCCATCGTGGTCAGCACAGGAGGCCCCTGCAGGGATGTAACCACTGCCCCATGTGGAGTAACCGTTCTCCAAGACGGGAGGCTGCTCCTGGACGAGCGCCATAGCAGGATTGGACAAATGCCTTTTTCTGCCAGATGATGACTTCCTTGGAGATTTGTAGCAGGCAGCCAAGCTCTTACGGGCATCCTCCAGTTGCTTTTCCAGCTCTCTCACCACCAAACGCATGTAATCAAAGCTGGCTCGCGAAAGCGCCTTCACCCATCCCTCCATGGCGGCCTGGCAGTCAGCCACCAGCACGTAGGCCTTGGCACCAGCGTCATCGAAGCGGATGGCAAAGGCAAACTCCTCGGCAGCCTCGCACAGTTCCACGGTGCAGCCCTCCAGCACAACAAGCCCCAGGGGGTCCCGGCTCTCACGATCTTCAAAATAGAACAGCAGGTTGCCCTTGAGGATGAACCAGCGACGGTGGTAGGAGGTGGCGTGGTGGTGGTGGTGGTGCCGCTCGACACGCTTGTGGAGGAAGCCAGCATGATCTGCCGGAGAGTCACATGTGGCATAATGCGCCACGCTTCGCTCGTTCAGCTTCATTGTCCTGGCAGGACAAAGACAGAGGAAGGGAGTCAGTTCAGTGCAGGGAACTACTGGTTCGAATTATACCCGATAGGTCACGTGCACTTCGAGTCTAGGCTGAGGCACACGAACAAAGTCCACAACTGCAGAGTTCCCAAAGATATTAAGTTTATTACACTCGAGCGTGGTGCCCCCCTGCTAGTCAGAAGGGGACCCCAAATGCAGGTTATACAAAGATTATATACCTTTTAGCAAAGCATGTTGCCCTTGTGCATCGGTAACCTTAGTCAATAGGCAAACCCTTTCCTTATCTACCACCTATCCCTGCTAGGTACATTCCCCTTGCTAAACTATTACTGCCCTAAAGCAATGCATCATTAACTTTTCTTATCAGGATGGGAGGCCCACATCAAAAGGCCAGGGGGCAGAGAGTTAGGAACAGACAAAGAACAGAAACCGGGAGTCGAGACAGGCTGGAGACAAGGCGGGGTTTTCACAGGAATGCAGTATCTAAGGAACACTGCTCCTGGTGCATGATGTGCTTGCTTTTAGACAATGGTGGCCCCCAGACCAAAATGGAGTCACAGATGCTAACTTGTCCTTAACAGTCCCCCGTTTTCTTTTGTACGTCAGTAAGCTATATCGGGCTGAGTGACCGCGATGCAGGGTTAGCAGTTGCCGACAGCACATTCTACAACACTGTAGGCATACAAAAAAAAATAACACAAAAGCAATAACAGCCAAAAGGATTAAAAACAAAATAAGCCGTCCCCAAGCCCCCACATCCGGTAGCCATGAGGTGAGCCAGTTCCAGACCTCCTGGAATCCAGCGCTGGTAGTGTCGAGGCTGACATGGTGGAACAGGACTGCCTGCTGCATGAGGATGTGGATGTCAGTTTCCACCCTGTGCTGCTGATTCACATATACACAACAGCGTGAGTTAACCAGCGCACAAACCCCGCCCTGGTTTGCAAGGAGATAGTCCAGGGCTAGGCGGTTTTGCAATGTAGTTTGGGATAGCTGAGTTACTTCAATTTGAAGGGCAGATAAGGCGTCTGCAGTAGCATTTGCCATGAATTCCAAAGCAGCTGAAATGTTAACTATAGCTTTTTCTAGCTCGCTTACTCCTAACCATGGCAGAAAACAATGCACAAAGGAGTGAAAGCCTGTGGGCCGTTGTGAAAGAGGGTTTAAAGGAATACTTTGTTGGTTTCTTTATACTAGATTGCAGATCTCTCCCTGGGTTAGGGTCTGGTGTACTGTCACGGCGAGTACTATAGCCCCTAAGGTACATGTACCACACCATCCTGCCGGGAGAACCTTATAGGCTGTGTGATTGCATAACCAATACCAGCCAGACCCCTCAGGGACTGACCACGGGGCACTGGGAGTAGGTGGAGGGGCCTGCCGCACCAGAGCTGATCTGGGTGGTGTCCTTGCACCCCACAAAATTCCCCACAAAAACTGTATTTTCTATGCCCTTACGTCGTGACACACATAAAGCATAATTACGCTGGGCCACCATATCAATAGACCATATTTGGATCGTAACATTCCACTTAAATGTAGAGTTTGCCCATAGCTTAGCTTGGAGTGTTCGATTAAGAGGGATAGGTACCCCTACCAACGGGACCCCCTGACCCAAATATGTGGGGGTATGAATACAAATCCAACACTGCGTTCAATTCACACCCTGTTTTATAGCGCAGGTTAAATTCAAGAAGCTATTGCCCTCCCATCCTTGTACTGGACTTAGGAATAGGGAGAGGACTGGGGGTGGTAAGGGGTGTGGAGTTGTCATGCAATCCCCAGGCACCAGTACAGCTCCTCTAAAATCTTTGCAGTGAAGTGCGATCCTCGGTCTGAGTCGATGACTTCAGGGACTCCAAATCTGGGCACAATGTCTTTCAGTAGAAATTTTACCACAGATCTGGCATCTGCTTTTCTGGTTGGTCCTGCTTCAGGCCATCCGGAAAGTTGATCCAACTATTACAAGGAGGTTGCAAAACCCCGAGCTTTTAGGCATTTCTGCATAGTCCATCTGTAATCGCTGAAACGGAAAGTTAGCCCAAGGTCTCCCCCCCCACCCTTAGTGTTGGCATCAAGCCAAGACCGAGCAGAGAAGGCCAGGCAAGTAGAGCAGGAGCCAAGAGCTCGCTTCACTGTCGGATAGATATGAGGCGCTGCCCAACATTTGAGAATAGCAGCTGCAGTGGCCTGAATGCCGGCATGACCCAAAGAATGAAAATAGTGGGCGGCTGAGAGCAGATAGTGACGGGGGAGAATAGGTTTGTTCCCGATTTGCCAAACCTTATTGACACCTTCAGAGCCTTCCCAACGTTTCCAGTCCTGGAGCTCGTCAGGTGGCACATCAGCACACAAGTGCGTCCAGTCCGTCGGATGGAAGGACGTATCCAGAAGAAGAGTTGCTGACACCAGGAGGGGCTGAAGGACAGCAGTCTTTGCGGCCGCATCAGCCAAGGCATTACCTTCAGAGACAGGATTCTCAGACTGCTGGTGAGCATAACAGTGGACAACAGCCAGTTCGAGAGGACCTTGAATGGCATCCAAAAGTGCAGAGATTAAAAGGGCCGTTTGCAATCTTAGTGCCTGAGGAGGTTAGAAACCCTCTCTGTTTCCAGAGCTGGCCCATAGCATGGCAAACCCCAAAGGCATATCTAGAGTCTGTATAAATGGTAACAGATTTCCCATCAGACAGCAAGCAAGCCCTAGTAAGAGCGTGCAATTCCGCGCCCTATGCACTAAAGGACGGTGGAAGGGGGGCTGCTTCTACAACGGTTGTCTGAGTAGTGACGGAATAGCCGGATACCCGCTGGCCCTCCAAATAGAAGGAGAAGCCATCGGTAAAAAGGGACAGGTCCGGGTTTTTCAGAGGGAGGTCACGTAAATCCGGGCGAGGCTTACGCTCTCAGCGACGACGTCCATACATACATGGTGCGGTGTGCCATCCTCCGGAAGGGGTGTCAGAGTAGCGGGGTTGAGGACGTTGCAGCGGCGAAGGGTGATGTTGTCAACGGCCAGCAGAATCAGCTCGTGTTTGCGTGCCTGCTGCGGAGACAGCGCTTGCATTGTATGCTGTTTTAAAAGAACCTCAACCTCGTGGGGGACCCAGACAGTCAAAGGGTGCCCCAGAACAATAGGGCGTGACCATTCCACCATTAGGGCTGCAGTGGCAATGGACCGCACACAGGAGACCGATCCCCGAATGACAGGGTCCAATTGTACAGAATAGTAAGCTATGGAGCGTGGGTGATCCCCTAGGTACCGCAATAGGACACCACTGGCCACTCCCCGCTGCTCGTGGCTGAAGAGGAAAAATGGTTTACCGTAATCCGGGAGTCCCAAGGTGGGCACAGAGATCAGAGCCTTCTTGGTGGATTCAATAGTGGCTTCCATTTCCGGGGTCCAGGAGACAGGATCGGGGGTCAATGTTGTGGTGGCCTGGACTAATGGTTTCACCAATTTCCCGAAGGCCACTATCCAGGGTAGGCAGAACCCCGCAGCCCCCAGGAAAGCCCACAACTGCTTTTTCGTAGTCAGGCACAGGCAATCCTGGATTGCCTGCACCCTATCAGGGGAGAGTAAACACTCTCCAGGCCGAATCACAAAACCTAAATAAATTACCTGATCTTTGCACAGCTGCAATTTGGATGGAGATGCACGATGACCCTTATTGGCTAGGGCAGTAAGCAAAACAACAGAGTCAATTAAACATGCATTATAATCAGAGGCAGCAATTAACAAATCATCCACAAATTGAACTAGGACAGACAAACTAGGCAAGACAAAATCTTTTAAATCCTCGGTGAGAATCCGGGAAAAAATAGTGGGGGAGTCTGAGAACCCTTGGGGAAGACGTGTCCACGTTAGCTGCTGGCCCTTCCAGGTGAATGCGAACAAATATTAGAATCGGGGTGCAAAGGGATACTGAAAAATGCTGCACACAAATCTACGACAGTAAAACAAGTGGCTGACTGAGGAATCAGTGTTAGAATGGTGCTCGGATCAGGGACAACTGGATGGGGGGCTATAACATAACCATTTATAGCCCATAGATCCTGAACAAACCGATAGACTGGACGCCCGTCCGGTACCGGTTTAGGCTTCCTTACAGGAAGAATGGGAGTATTACAGGGCGAACTGCAGGGAACTAGAACCCCCTGAGTCAAATAGCTGTCAATAAGAAGTGAAATGCCTTCTTCCGCCTCCCTCGGCAAGGGGTATTGTTTACGGAGGGAGGCAGTCTGTCCCTTGTTTCCAGACTAACTGGAATGGCTGATTTAAGAAGGCCTACATCGGTAGAATTCGTGCTCCACAAACTGTGTGGAACACTGGACAATTCAGAGGGGACGTCAGGAACAGGGGTAGCCGATGACATAAGAGAAGCAACAGCTGAGTCCGGGACGGACATGCGGAGCCCCTCGGGGGCCCAATATATGTGTGCCCCCAGTTTGCTCAGCACATCCCGCCCGAGAAGTTTCGCGGGGCCCTCTGGCATTACAACAAATCTATGACAATTTTAAAGAACCAAGCTCAACAGGGACAGGGTAGGATAGGGGAGCCGGGCACGGATTGCCCTTTATACCCTGCATCCAAACTTTGGTATCGGAAAGAGAGCCCAGAACAAAAGTTAAAGTGGAGAGGGTGGCACCGGTATCTACTAAAAAAGGCACAAGCTGTTCCCCAACTTTTAGATAAATTTGCGACTGTAACCTGAAATCCCATTCCAACTCTCCCAACGTTCCCAAAATCTCCACCTCTAGTCACTGGGGATTAGCAAAGTCCTGGGGAGCGTTAGGGGGAAAGGAAGAACCGGTCTCCAGCTGATCCTGCAAAGGAGCCCCTCGTGGAAGCAGGGGGCATTCCCTCTTCCAGTGCCCCGGTTGCTTACAATAATTACAGTTCCCGTTCCTTGTCCCGCCCCAGCCTCCTCCTCGTCCTGTCCCGCGTCCCCTCCCCCTTGTATTCCCATGTCCCTGCCAGTGCTGATTCCCCAAGGGAACCTGCAATGCGGCTACCAACATACTTACTTCCCCCTTCTTTTGCTTACGT
Organism: Lepidochelys olivacea; assembly: GCF_965140295.1. NCBI lineage: Eukaryota > Metazoa > Chordata > Testudines > Cheloniidae > Lepidochelys > Lepidochelys olivacea. The sequence goes on along the minus strand of NC_140411.1, from coordinate 262,897,850 downwards.
TTTTCCTTAGCTTTTTCCTTGTCCCTACCATTAAACACAAAAGTGGCCAGGAGAACTACTTTGCTTAGGGGTTTCCCTGGCCAGTCAGGAACATGTTTAGTGAAATACTTCTTTATGTCCAGCACCGCTTGATCGACAAAGTAAGAGACCATCATCGTGCGGCTAACCTCGGCTTCTGGCTCCACCCCTCCCCCGTACATCCTAACTTGCTTAAACAAGTGGGCCAAAAAGGCAGATGGATGCTCATTTAAGTCTTGCTGGCACTCTCTAATTTTGGACCAATTCGCAGTCTTACTACCTGCCCTGCGGATGCTTTCCAGAAGCCCCTCCCGAGCTGCTGAGAGGGTGGCCTTACCCCCCTCCACGTTGACATCCCACCCAGGATCTGTGTCTGGCCAGCCAGGCCCTCCCCTGGGCCCCCCGGCCCAACGGCGGTTGGCATCTAAGATGGAATATCTTTCATCCAGGGTAAATAGAGTCTGCAAAATGGCCTCAACGTCCGCCCAGTTAGTGTTAAAGGCCGTAAAGACAGATCGGATAGTCTGCAGAACCCGTTCCAGATCGTCGCACAACCTCAGCATCTGCGACTGCCAGGTGATTAGATCCCTAGGGCCGAAAAGGCGATGAACCGTGACCATAGCCACTTACTCCCCGCCGTCCGGCCCGTGTGTTATAATGGGCGGCTGTATCAGGGGCGCCTGAAGTGCCACAGAAGGCAGGGTTAAAGAGGGATACAGAGCGGCAGCGGGGAGAGGAGTGGGGCCAGGGTGAGGAGTAGAAGGGAGAGACGGAGGCAGGAAGGCAGCATAGGGTGGAGCGGAACCCATAAGCGGCATACAAACCTTAGATCTGGTACCAGAGCCCAAAGTCGAGGGGCACCCCTTACCTCGGGCATATGCCCAATTATCCCATACATACCAATAATCCATTTGAGCTGGATATTTGTCCTCCAGCTGTTGTCTAAGGCAGGTTAATTCATCCTGTCCAAAAGTTCTGTCGGGTGGCCATCCAAAGGGCGTCTGAATAGTCAGCGCTGGCCACATGACTTTACACAAAATTACAGCTCTCCTTTTACCTAACCCATGGGTGCCAGATATATTTTTCCAATTCTCAAGAATCTCAGCCAAAGGGGTTCCCCTGCTCACACTCTGCCCAGAGCCCATCCTAGGGCAACCAAAAGAACTCCCAATGTGCCACCTTATCGCCTAAGCGACGGCCCAAACTCCCGTTCCTTGGAGTTCTCAAAGGTGAACTCACCCTATGCCGGCTGAAGCTGTCCGAGAGGAGGAGTGCGGTCTCGCTCATTGGGGCGAGCCTAGAGTCCCTTCGTGGTCGCCAAGAACTGTTGCGAATTATACCTAATAGGTCATGTACAGTTTGAGTCTAGGCTGAGGCACAGGAACAAAGTCCACAACTGTTGAGTTCCCAAAGATATTAAGTTTATTACGCTGGTGCTGCTAGTCAGAAGGGGACCCCGAATGCACGTTATACAAAGATTATATACCTTTTAGCAAAGCACGTTGCCCTCGTGCATCGGAAACCTTAGCCAATAGACAAACCCTTTCCTTATTTACCACCTATCCCTGCTAGGTATATTCCCCGTGCTAAACTATTACTTCAACTACACAACATGGTCCTAAAGCAATGCATCAGTAACCTTTCTCATCAGGATGGGAGGCCCACATCACAAGGCCAGGAGGCAGGGAGTTAGGAACAGACAAAGAACAGAAACCGGGAGTCGAGACAGGCTGGAGACAAGGGGGGGTTTTCACAGGAATGCAGTATCTAAGTAACACTCCTCCTGGTGCATGATGTGCTTGCTTTTAGACAACGGTAGGCCCCAGACCAAAATGGAGTCTGTGACAAAGCTCTGTCCTTGCCTCCGTGGGTCCAGTGTTTCCTGGCAGATTTCGCTAGCCTCAGAGGCTCCCTGTGACCCTCCACGTAACCCTTCTTTCTCTAGAGACAAGGGTCACAGTCTACTGAGCCATTTTCATCATAAGCCAGCAAGGGAGGTGAGGAGAAGTTATCCTTCCTTGCACAGTTTCTGTTGTCTCCCAGTCTCAGTGATTAATCAGGGGGCAAAGCAGGGGGGGAGCCCGGACCCACCCTCTACTCCGGGCTCCAGCCCAGGGACCCTAATAGTATCAGCTATGGTAGCTGACCTTTTAGAAACATGACATGTACAATTCCCTGGGCTACTTCCCCCACAGCAGCCCTCACTTCCTCAAGCTCAACTTCACCCTTACCTCAGGGCCTCCTTCCTTGTGCCTGATATGGTGTGTACTACTCAGCTTCTCCAACAGTGCAACTTCCTCCCACAGCTCCTGACATGCACACCCACCTGACTGACTGGGAGGCTTTTAACTCATTTCAGCCAGCCCCTGATTGGCTTCAGGTGTCCCAATCAACCTAGCATTGTCCCTGCCTTCTGGAAAGTTCTTAATTGGCCCCAGGTGACTTAATTAACCTGGAGCAGCTTCCATTTCACTTAACCTGGTACCAGGGATTTGTTTAGCCTGGAGCTAATATATCCATCTCCCACTACTTTTCTATAGCCATCTGGCCTTGCCCCGTCACATATCTTCCGTCCCCCCCCCCCCTTCTCAACACCATAGAGTTGGGCAACTTGGGACGCCAGGCAGTATGCTCGTGACAGATCATCAGCGTTGCCATGGTGGCATCCAGCCCTGTGCCGTATGCGGAACTGGAATGGTTGGAGGGATAAGAACCACCTGGTGACCCTTGCATTCTTTTCCTTATTCCGCTGCATCCACTGGAGGGGTGCATTGTCCATCACAAGAGTAAATTGCCAGCCTAAGAGGTAATAACGCAGTGTCTCCATAGCCCATTTGACAGCTAGGCATTCTCTCTCAACTACTGCGTATTTCTGTTCTCTTGGGAGAAGCTTTCTGCTTAGGTAGAGGATCGGGTGTTCCTCTTCTCCCACCATTTGCGACAGAACTGCTCCCAACCCCACCTCGGAAGCGTCTGTTTGTAAAATAAATTCCCTATTGAAGTCCGGGGCTATGAGTATGGGGTCATTACAGAGGGCCGTCTGAAGGTCTGTAAATGCCCCCTCTGCTGCGTCGGTCCACTTTACAATGTCTGGACCTCGGGCCTTCACCAGGTCCATTAGGGGACTTGCCCTAGTGGTGAAGTGGGGAATAAACCGTCGGTAGTAGCCTACCACGCTTAGGAACGCGCGGACCTGCTTCTTTTGGGTCAGCCGGGCCCAGTTTTGAATTGCCTCTAGCTTATTTGTTTGGGGCTTCACTATGCCCCTTCCCACAATATATCCCAGGTACCTAGCCTCTGCTAGCCCTATGGCACATTTAGAGGGATTAACAGTGAGGCCAGCCCGCCTTAAGGTGCGCAGTACTGCCTCAACTTTCTTCAAGTGGGTTCCCCAGTCTGGCGTATGGATGATGACATCATCTAGGTATGCAGCAGCATAACTAGTATGGGGGGGCAGCAGCTTATTCACGAGGCACTGGAATGTGGCTGGGGCCCCATGTAGCCCAAAAGGGAGGACGGTGTACTGGAATAGCCCATCCGAGGTGGAGAATGCTGTCTTTTCTTTAGCTTCTTTGGTCAGAGGAATCTGCCAGTACCCTTTTATCAGATCCAGTGTAGTCAAGAATCAGGCACTACCCAGTCAGTCAACCAGTTCGTCGATGCATGGTATGGGGTATGCATCAAACTGGGATATTTCATTCAGTCGGCGAAAGCCATTACAGAATCTCATGGTACCGTCAGGTTTAGGGACTAGAACAATTGAACTGGACCACTGACTGTATGATTCTTTAATAACCCCTAATTCTAACATTTTCTTTACTTCAGCCTTGATTTCTTCTCTTTTGGCTGCTGGGATTCGGTAGGGTCTCAGTGTTACCTTAGCTCCGGGGACCGTGTGGATATGGTGATAGGTCTCAGTCGTCCACCCTGGTTTTGTAGAGAACATATCTCTGTTGCGATTAATCATGTCGGCTGCCTCGATCTTTTGGATCGGCGTCAAGTCAGATGATCTCCTCACTTGCTCATGTAAGTTATCCTCCTCGGGAAGGGTCTCCTGCATGACTAAGCATGCCTCTCAATCATGCCAAGGTTTTAGAAGATTGATGTGGTAAATTTGCTCCGATTTCCGGCAGACTGGCTGCCGCACCTTATAGTTCACCTCTCCCATGGCTTCGATTATTTCGTAGGGTCCCTGCCACTGGGCCAACAGTTTACTTTCTGCTGTGGTCACCAGTACCATCACCCGGTCCCCTGGTTGGAACCGTCAAAGCTTCGCTTGGTGGTTATAATGGGTTTGTTGGGTCTCCTGTGCTCTCTCCAAGTGTTCCCGTACAATGGGTGTAACTCAGGCTATCCGATCTCTCATCTGCAGTACACGCTCAACTATGTTCCTTCTGGGATTTGGCTCCTCTTCCCAGGCTTCTCTGGCTATATCCAATATGCCCCGAGGGTGGCGCCCATATAGTAGTTCGAATGGAGAGAAACCTGTGGAGGCTTGTGGAACCTCCCGGATGGTAAACATGAGGTAAGGCAATAGGGTATCCCAGTCTTTCCCATCCTGGCTCACCACTTTCCGGATCATGGCCTTGAGGGTCCTATTGAACCTTTCCACAAGGCCATCTGTTTGCGGGTGGTATACAGAGGTCTGTAGGGCTTGTACATGGAGCAATGAACAGAGATCTTTCATCAACTTGGACATGAAAGGTGTCCCTTAATCAGTCAATATCTCCTTGGGTAGCCCAACCCGGGCAAAGATCTGTACTAGCTCCTTAGCTATTGTCTTGGAAGCTGTGTTGCGCAGGGGAACAGCTTCCGGGTACCGGGTTGCATAGTCCAGTACAACAAGCACATATTGGTGGCCCCGAGCTGTCTTCTCTAGGGGCCCTACCAGATCCATGGCTATCTGTTTGAAAGGAACCTCTATTATTGGAAGAGGTATCAAAGGAGCCCGCAAGTGTGGGCGAGGGTTATGTAACTGACACTCCAGACAAGAGGTGCAGTATCGCCGGACATCTTCATGTACTCCTGGCCAGAAGAACCTCCGCAGGATCCGTGCCTGGGTTTTCTCTACCCCTAGGTGTGCTCCAAACAGGTGACTGTGGGCGAGACTCAATATGGCTTTTTGATGTTTTCGTGGCACGTGGCACCAGAAGTTGTATCTCTTGCTCCTGCATTTGCACCACATGGCACAGGAGATCTTTCTTCACTATAAAGTAAGGTCTGGGACCCCGGACCTTCCCATCCATCTATCTCGGCCACCTCTTTCCTGGCGTTATCATATCTGGGGTCCTCCGCCTGGTCCCACCCAAAAGTCTCTCTCCCGGGACTAACCTGCCCAAACTCCCAGGGGCCGGCTTCTGCTTCTTCCAACGGCTCACCGCCGTCATGGCTGGGGGCAGCTTCTGGCTCACCTTCTGTGGTGGAAGTTTCTCTGTTGGCTGCTCGCATCCATCTGCTTACTAGGGAGGTCTTCTGGCCCTGGGTCAGGATCTGGGTTCCCAAGGCCTTCACGGCCTTCCTCTCTTTTTTTGTCTTCTGGGTCTTTCGGGGGAGGGAGAACAGATCCTGAGAAATCTCAGCGAACATTGGGGGTTGACATTCCCCCAGTGACGAGTCGCTGTCCTCAGGGTCCCCACCTCCCTCCAGCCTCTCCGGGGAGAGTAAATTATCAAACCCTGGATAGTCACTCCCAATGACTACAGGATATAGGAGTTTAGGAACTACGCCCACGGTCACCTCAATGAGGTTTCCCTGAACCTCTATCTCCACTGGGATGGTGGGGTAATGGCTCACGGCCCCATGCATGCACGTCACTGCTACGTGTTTGGCTTGTAGCAGCCGACTATTTTTTACCAGCTTACCTGATATGAGGGTGATAGCACTCCCAGAGTCCACAAGCGCTGTAGTCTCTGCTCCATTTATCCTCACTGGCCAATTATGCGGGGCTAATGTGACCCCTGTGAGGTGGATAAGGGAGCATGGGACCTCCCAATCCCCCAAGTTACATTGCATAGGCTCCTCGGTGCTGTGACACTGTGCTGCTATGTGTCCCCACTCCCCACATGCATAACATCTATAATTGCTTTTAATCATTCCCCTATCCCAGGGGTTAGGGGGTTTAGTCCTGGGGTACCCCCCACTCAGGCCAATCCCTTCCTTCTGGGGTCCCCGCTGGTTTTCAACCTCCCCCCCTTCTTCCACCTAGGACTCCCCAACATTCCAGGGTTGGGGTCGGGTGCTTGCTTCGAAAGGGGCCTTCCTTGGGTAGTTGGGTCAGTTCCCTGGCTGTCATCCGTCTTTCTACCAGTGTGATCATCTCATCGGACGTGGACGGATCGTTCTGGCCTACCCATTTGCGGAGATCTGGCGGCAGTCCCCACATGTAATGGTCCATGACCAGGGTCTCCAAAATCTCCTCCAGCCTGCACACCTCGGACTGTAACCACTTCCATGTGAGGTGTATGAGGTTGAATAGCTGGGACCTCGGGGGTTTGTTCTCCTGGTATTTCCATTCATGGAACCTCTGGGCCCTTACCGCTGCCGTTACCCCTGATTGTGCTAGGATCTCTGCCTTCAGATGGGCATAGTCAGTGGAATCCGTGGCAGACAAGTCAAAGTTGGCCTTCTAGGCCTCTCCACACAAAAAAGGGGCGAGAATACTGGCCCACTGCTCCTGGGGCCATGCCTCACGCTGAGCAGTCCTTTCGAATGAGAGGAGATATGCCTCTACGTCACCTCCTGATGTCATCTTTGGCAGATAACCAGTGGCCCTCAGGGTTTGCGTCCCATCAGACCCCCGGGCCTGGGTGGTGAGGATCTTCAGCTGGTCCACCACGTCTCTCAAGAGGGCACGCTCTTGGGTTGCCTGGCTCATCAATAATTGATTGGTTTCCTGCTGTAGCCGCATAGACTCCTGTTGTGCCATTGCCTGAACCCGGGTGGCCTCCTGCTGGGCTGCCATGGCTCTTACCACCTCCTCCATTGTGGTACACAGCAAACAAACAAAAACAAAAACAAAAAAAATCCAAAACCCCAGTGCACTTTTTCCTTTTCAAAACTTCTGTCTTCCGCCACGCTGTGAACGAAGTCCCACTCCTGACACCAGTTGTGACAAAGCTCTGTCCTTGCCTCCATGGGTCCAGTGTTTCCTGGCAGATTTCGCTAGCCTCAGAGGCTCACTGTAACCCTCCCCGTAACCCTTCTTTCTCTAGAGACAAGGGTCACAGTCTACTGAGCCATTTTCATCATAAGCCAGCAAGGGAGGTGAGGAGAAGTTATCCTTCCTTGCACAGTTTCTGTTGTCTCCTAGTCTCAGTGATTAATCAGGGGGCAAAGGGGGGGGGCAGGAAGTCCGGACCCACCCTCTACTCCGGGCTCCAGCCCAGGGACCCTAATAGTATCAGCTATGGTAGCTGACCTTTTAGAAACATGACATGTACAATTCCCTGGGCTACTTCCCCCACAGCAGCCCTCACTTCCTCAAGCTCCACTTCACCCTTACCTCAGGGCCTCCTTCCTTGTGCCTGATATGGTGTGTACTACTCAGCCTCTCCAACAGCGCAACTTCCTCCCACAGCTCCTGACATGCATACCCACCTGACTGACTGGGAGGTTTTTATCTAGTTTCAGCCAGCCCCTGATTGGCTTCAGGTGTCCCAATCAATCTAGCATTCTCCCTGCCTTCTGGAAAGTTCTTAATTGGCCCCAGGTGTCTTCACTGACCTGGAGCAGCCCATTTCACTTAACCTGGTACCAGGGATTTGTTTAGCCTGGAGCTAGATATATCTATCTCCCACTACTTTTCTATAGCCATCTGGCCTTGCCCCGTCACAAGTCACATATGCTAACCTTTCCTTAACACAACTCCTGCTTTGGAACAGACTATTAAGCCAGTTAGTGCACTGTCCAATCTTCTCAGGTAGCAGCCACTAATTAATATTGAAGAGGAAGGTGTAAACCCCCAACACTGCACCTTACAAAGCAGTACTAGACCATGGGGAGAAACTTCATCCTGATTCCAGCAAATGATCATCTTGAGGTCTATTGTACAATGTTTAATCTAAGTGTCATTGCAGATGTTGGGCCAGATCATCAACTAACATAAAAAAAGCACAACTCCTCTGAAGTCAGTGGAGCTATGCCAATTTACACCAGCTGAAGATTTGTGGCCTCTTATTCTGTTTTATTCAAATAAATTATTACTTCTTTAAATTTTTGTGAATTTCACTATTTACTTCAATATCCTGCAGCAGTGAATTCCACAGATTAATTGTGTGTCACTTAAGAGGTGTTTTCCCTTTATTCCTTTTACATCAGTTGTCTCTTAATGCTGCCAAATGCTCTCTTACTCTAGTATTATGGGACAGGATAAACAGAAGGCATCTTTCAAACTGAGCAATGTCTGTTACCTCCCCTCTGCAGTAAATGCTTTCCCTGCCCTCCCACTTGTCACCTACAAGACCAGCAGCAGCCCTCAGTCCAGTCCCCTTCCTTCTATGCAGAAGCCTAGCTTGCCCAGAACGTGGACAGGATCGGGAATGGGGGCAAGGAGATACCATACCTTACCAGCTATGATGGTCAGACTGCAGTTCACTGGCCCTGAACAGGCTGCCTCTTTGACAAGGGTCCACAGTGCTCCATCCTTCTGTTCCCCACGTCCAGTCAGAGGGGAAAGTACTGAAGACAGAGACCAGGGCACCTTGGAACTGAAACACAAGGTCACATCACTCAAATATACATTCCCCATCATAAAGTCAACAGAATGAACCTGAGCAGAGTTCACACTAATGACAGGGCTGAGCACACGTTCAACAAGATTACCTGAACCACACTGTCAGCGCCTGCCGAGCTCAGACATTCAGCCATTGGGTGGAAAGGGCATTCCAGTCTAGATAGAAACACTGAACTGGAGCCCAATCCAGCCTTGTGTGGCCCAATACTGCCAGTAGCTGACAGAAGAATGGATTTTAAACTGTTTTCCTTTGAAATATATACATGCAACCTAATTCTCGAGGCTGGAAATAGATTCTGGATTCTGAACAGCTTTTTTTGTTTACAGAAGCATTTCCGTTTACCATCTGCACCCTGTACTGTGCAATCCAACACACAGTATACAGTGGATCATACATAACAATGTTATGAGAACGATCCTTTTACTTTTCCAGCCTGCTGGCATGTGTTCTCCAGCTAAAATTTAGGACAAAGAAATGCACAAAACAAGAGGGATGAACTGGATTATAAACCATGATCTTCACCTCCACCCAATCAGCATTCAGGATTCCCCTCCTCCTACATTCCTGCCCTGTCAATTAGACTATAAAATACCCCTCCCCCGCCCCCCAATATTCCAAAGTGGTCCTCCCTAGGCTGTGCTCTTCCGGCAGGGACACAGGGCCCATTTCTCCTCTCACTTCAGTTGGAAGTGATTCCATTGACCAGTGTAAGTGAGCTGGCAATCAGGCCCTGGTTTAGGGTGTTCAGAGAGCACATAAATCGTGGGTGCCACTGGAATACATTAACACACAAAAAGTCTCCACTACCCTCCCACAATGTCCTGAAGCCCTCCATGTCACCTACTATATATCTGAGAACACTGGAAATAAACGCTGGTGATACCCCTTCACCGAATTCAGCATTTACTCCTGCTCTTGGATTTTGTACAAGGGACCTCCTTAGAGTATATCCCCACTCTTGCTCATAATACAGGCACTAGAATCTCTCTGCATTTTCTTCAACCCCTGACCATTCACAAATCAACACCCTTAACTCTTCAAGGGTCTCCATTCCCAACAGCAGAGAGGCATTTATACAGGAGGCTGAGCCATAGAGGAAAAATCCCATATTGTGCAGGGACTTTGTTTTTATTTGTCTGCAAATGGCCTGGCACCTTTTTGCTGTTACAGACACAAAAAGAACAATCATCTTGTTCACATAAAGGATGTGGTTACCTCTAGGTGGCTAGCAGGATCAGCCAGTTTTCTAAGCCCATGATTCCAAATGCAACTGTGGAGACACAGAAAGGGAAGATTTGTGGTTTCAATACTCTCTTCCCAGAGAAGTGAAAATGTAAAAGGAAGGGGGGAGAGGGAGAATTTCCATGCACAAAAGGGAAAATAAATGTACAATAAATGAACAGCAAAGTAAATACATTAGGCCAGATTCTCAGCTGGTATAAACGATCATAACTCCATCAAAGTCAATGGAGCTATGCCAGTGTATACCAGCTGAGGATCTGGCCTATTAGTTTTGTGCCTGTCTATTAATGTTAGTTGAGGTACACTGGTTTGATGCCAGTGAACAACAACAAAGAATCAGGTCCTCTGTTCTTAAAACAAGATTAACAATGAAAATAATCAATGATGGTGCACATCACGTTGACTTCAAGGGCCTCAGAACTAGGCTCTCTGTGTGGGTGGTCGCCAGCCTGTAGCCAAAGCCCACAACTTTTAAAGATTCTATAAAGAAAAATCAGAGCTTTGTTTGAAGGAGGCTGCAGATACATGTGCTCAGAGCTCCAACGTAGAGCAAAGATACTGACAAGCTTTAAAAAGGGACAATGTTTCAGAGGATACTAAAGATGCCATGACTGGACTGCGATCTCTAAAAATTGGTCCAAATTCATCCACCATATAGCACAAGAATTCATGCATCAAACCTAATGTCTAAAAACCACACATTAAAAGATTGCGAAGTGCTCCCGTACTACAGTAATGGGGGGGGGGGCACATAAGTACCCAAGATAGAAATACAGAACCTACAGCCTTAATGACAACCAATCAGCACATGCAACCCAGCTACCAGCTCTTGCAGAACAGCCCACAAAATGACCCAACAGCAAACTAGTGCTCACTTCTGAGGACTCTACAATAACCGGACTAGCGCACGCAGCCCCGCTGCTCATAAACAGCCCCACAAACGAATGCCTTCAACCTATTAAAGAGACAAGGTGGGTGAGGTAATGTCTTTTATTGGACACCCTTCTGTTGGTGAGAGACACAAGCTTTTGAGCTTGCACAGAGAAGCTTGTCTCTCTCACCAACAGAAGTTGGTCCAATAAAAGACATTACCTCACCCACCTTGTCTCTCTAACACCCTGGACCGACACAACTACACAGCCTTCAGCCTAGTTGTTCCAAATGATCCTACGGTAACAAATTGTGACGCTGGCAGGCTAGGTGCCAGCTCTTGCCAAGGCTGCAGCCATTAGCTAAGAACTGACAAACTCATGGCTGGAGACCAGACCAGTTCATTTCAGTCTGTTAGTTCTGGTCTACACTACAAACTTCGGTCTGTATAACTATGTTGCTCAGCAGTGTGGAAAATTCACACCCCTGAGTGACATAGTTATACCGACCTAATCCCCAATGTCGACAGCACTGTGTTGATGGGAGGGCTTCTTCCACTGCCATAGCTACCACCTCTCTGAGTACCTACGCCAACAGGAGAAGCCGTCAGCATAGATAGTGTCTTCACCAAGTGTTATAGTGGCACAGCTGCACCAGTGCAGCGCTGTAACTGAAGACAAGTCCTTAGTGTTGCTCAAATTAGGTATCAGTCCACGAAGAACGTATTTAGTGTTTAGACTGTATAGAATGTATGTAAATTGCTGCACGCATTAATCTTATCTGTAATGTCTCTATTCCAGGCTGTAAGGAAATGTGTACGTTTTGCTTTGTAACTTTGAAAATGTTTGCTCTAAACTTGTGAACTGAGATGGGAAGAGTGTTTCCCCCCACCCGTCCAGAAGAACCATCAACATCAGGTGGGCCATCAAGGAACATTGCAATAGAAAGAACTGGTGAATGGCCCTATTGCGCCTTGGAAATGCTTTGAGCAAGAAAGCTTGTCTTTTACGGTCTTGGAGGCTGAATGAAGGAAATAAAATAAAGTCACGGGAAAAATGTTCCATCTCTTTTCTTTTTGAACTCTCACAAGGCCAGAGACACTAAACTGAAGCCAGAGATCCCAGGGTCTACCCCTGGGTGGATCTGTCCTGAAAGACATTTTGAATTGACAGATCTCTACAACTCTGTCACTCTTAGGATTTAGATTGCAACAAATTTATGTGCACGTTTGCTTGCTTTAACCTATAAATAACTCTCTCATTTCTTTTTCCTAGTTTATAAACCTTTAGATAGGCAATGCCTGCAGCCAATCCTGTACTAAACTTTGTCTAGGGTACCAGGTGATCTGGGGTAGGTGACTCGTCTCTTGGGAATGGGAGCAACCTGAACATTTTGTGATTTTTTGGTGTAACTCAGCAGTTCTCAACCAGGGGTCCGAGGCCTCCTGGAAGGCCCCGAGCATGTTTCTGGGGGTCTGCCAAGCAGGGCCGGCATTAGACTCTCTGGGGTCCAGGAAGAAAGCCAAAGCTACGCTGCCCCGAGCCCTGCCACCCGGGCCGAAGGCGAAGCCTGGGCGGCTTCGGTGTGGGGCTATGGGCAATTTCCCTGCTTGCTACACCCTAATGTAGGCCCTCACTTTTATATGCAGAAAAACAGTTTTTGTGGCACAGGTGGGCAGTGGAGTTTTTCTAGCATGTTGGGGGGGAGGAGGGGAGGGTTCAGAAAGAAAAGGGTTGAGAACCCCTGGTGTAAGTGACCATTTATCACTAAGTCCAGCTTCCCTGGATGGCAAGATAAACCTGAGAATCTAAGGGAACTGTCATCTGTGACTCCATGGTCAGACTGTTACAGTGATCCAGGGGTTCACATTCGTCACTGGCTTGGTGAAAGCTAATTATAGAACCTACCCCCAGTTTGGGCTATCTATCCTGTTTTTGATAGTCTGCCCTGCCACTCCAGACAGCATGACACAAACCACCGCCTACTACCCAAGCCCTCATGCTGCTGAAACAAGAGATCATGGCATGCAGCTGCCATGCGCACAATCATTCCTACAACACAGAACCACAAGGAATTCCTATACTCACTCAGAGCCCTTGGTGTGCAAAGCCCCAGCACTCATGAGCATTCGTTCACTAACAAACCTGCATAGAGTGTCCAACGCCCCATAGCCACCCTACAACAAACCAGTGTGTTCGGCTCCGCACTTCCAAACACACAAACCATCACATGCACTGCCCGTGCCCCGAATGCCCACTTCCCTCAAGCACCCACACTGCACTCGGAGGTCACTGTACATTCCTCTCTGATGCATACATTTCCCACTTTTCCTGCCTCTTTTCTAGGAGCCTTTCAAGGAGAGATTTTCACAAAGTAACTTGAGGCCAGCGACCATCCTTTCTCCTAAAAGCAGTTCATTTCTAATTTCCCCTGCTGCTGTTGAAGATTTAGAGCCAGAATGAGACCTTTTCCTGCTACCACTCTGCATCACAGCTTAGATCCAGAGTTTGTGCCACTATGCAATCTGTAGCTATAACGACAACTGTAATGTCACAAATCTGTTATTCAGACACCACTGTGGGGTTAGGCACCTTAACAAGGAGAAGACCGTCAGGTGTAAACACAGTTCTAGCTAATTAGAATTTTTAAGTTAATTTAGTGCTGGCGAAAAGCACTGGATTTCCAGTGCAGGGGTTCATAGATTCTGAGGCCACAAGCGACAATTGTGATCAGACTCCTGTATAACACAGGCCAAAAAACTTCCCAAAATAATTCCTAGAGCAGATCTTTTAGTAAAAAACATCCAACTGTGACTTTAAAATGGTCACCAATGGAGATTCCACCTTGGTAAATTATTCCAATGATTAATTACTCTCACTATTAAAAATGTACACCTTATTTCCAGTCTGAATGTGTCTATCTTCAACTTCCAGCCAAGGCATCATGTTATATTTTTTTCTGTTAGATTGAAGAGCTCCTTATTAATTATTTGTTCCCCATGTAGATACTTTTACACTGTAATCAAGTCCGTGATTCAAAAAGAATATGAAGAGCAACTAGCAAAAGACACGAAAACTAACACCAATTTTTTTTTTTAAGTACATCAGAATCAGGAAGCCTGCCAAACAATCAGTGGGGTCACTGGACAATCACCATGCTAAAGGAGAAGCTAAATGAATTCTTTGCATCAGTCTTCACTATAGAAAATGAGAGAGAGATTCCCACACCTGAGCCATTCTTTTTATGTGACAAATCTGAAGAACTGTCCCAGATTGAGGTGTCAGTAGAAGAGGTTTTGGAACAAACTGATTAACTGTAATAAGTCACCAGGACCAGATTGTATTCACCCAAGAGTTCTGAAGGAACTCAAATAGGAAATTGCAGAACTACTAACTGTGGTATGTAACCTATCACTTAAATCAGCTTCTGTACCAGACAGCTCATGTTAACAATGAATTTTTTAAAAGGCTCCAGTGGCAATCCTGGCAATTACAGGCTGGTAAGACTAACTTCAGTACCAGGCAAATCAGTTGAAACTCTAGTAAAGAACAGAATTATCAGACATATAGAAGAACATGATATGTTGGGGAAGAGTCAACACGGCTTTTGAAAAGGGAAATCATGCATGTTACAATTCTTTGGGGGGAGGGGGGGTCAACAAACATGTGGAAAAGGTGATCCAGTCGAGACAGTGTACTTGGACTTTCAGAAAGCCTGGGACAAGGTCTACACCAAAGGCTCTTGAGCAAAATAAGCAGTCATGGAATAAGAGGGAAGGTCCTCTCATACATCAGTAACTGGTTAAAATACAGGAAACAAAGGGTAGGGAAAATGGTCAATTTTCACAATGGAGAGAGGTAAATAGCAGAATCCCTCAAGGATCAGCAGTGGGACCAGTACTATTTAACTTACTCACAAATAAATTGGAAAATGGTGGGGTGGCCAACTTTTCAGATGATACAAAATTACTGAAGATGGTTAAGTCCAAAGCAGACCACAAAAAGTTACACAGGGATCTCACAAAACTGGGTGACCGAGCAATAAAATGGCCGATAAAATTAAATGTTGATAAATGCAAAGAAATGCACACCGGAAAACATAATTCCAGCTATACACGCAAAATGATGGGATCTAAATTAGCTGTTACCACTCAAGAAAGAGATCTTGGGAGTCATCATGGACAGTTCTCTGACAACATCCACTCAGTGTGCAGTGGGAGTCAAAAAAGCAAACAGAATGTTGGGAACCATTAGGAAAGGGTTGAATAATAATCCAGAATATATCATAATGCCACTATAGAAATCCATGGTACTCCCACATCCTAAATAATTCATGAAGTTCTGGTTACCTTATCTCAAAAAAAGATATATTAGAATTGGAAAAAGTACAGAGAAAGGCAACAAGAATGATTAGGGATATGGAACAGCTTCCCATATGAGGAAAGATTTCAAAGATTGGGACTGTTCATCTTGGAAAAGAGGGGCAATATGATTGAGGTCTATAAAATCATGCATAGTGTGGAGAAGGGAGTGTTATTTACCCCTTCACGTAACACAAGAACCAGGGATCACCTGATGAAATTAATAGGCAGCAGATTTGAAAGAAACAAAAGGCAGTACTTCTTCACATAATGCACAGTCAACCCGTGGAACTCATTGCCAGAGGATGTTGTGAAGGCCAAAAGTATAACTGGGTTCAAAAAAGAATTAGATAAGTTCATGGAGGATAGGTCTATCAATCGCTATTAGTTAAAATGGTTAGGGTCAAAACCTCATGCTCTGGGTGTCCCTAAGCTTCCAACTGCCAGAAGGTGAGACTGGAGAACAGGGGATGGATAACTTGATAATTACCTCTGTTCTGTTCATTCTCTCCGACGCATCTGGCGTCAGTTGCTGTCGGATGCGGGGCTAGATGGACTATTAATCTTACCCAGTATGGCCATTCTTTTGTTCTTAAGTCTCCCCTTAATCTTCTCCTTTTTAAACTAAATAGATTGAGCTCTTTGAGTCTGTCACTATAAGGCCTGTTTTCTAATCCTTTGCTCATTCTTGTGGTTCTACTCTAACCCCTCTCCAATTTACCAATATCCTTCTTGAATTGTGGACACCAGAACTGAGCACAGTATTCCAGCAGAATACGAAGGCAAATACAAAGGCAAAATAACCTCTCTGCTCCTCCTTGAGATTTGCTTCTCTATGTATCCCAGGCTCACGTTAACTCTTTTGGCCACAGTGTCACACTGGGAACTCATGTTCAGCTGATTATCCATCGCCACCCTCAAATCTTTTTCAGAGTCACTGTTTCCTCTATGGTCTATACTCTTTGTTCCTACTTGTATATGTACATTTAACTGTAATCAAATTCATATTGTTTGCTTGCATCCAGTTTACCAAGCGATCTAGTTCTCTTCATTATTTGCTTCTACCCTGTCCTCTTCGTTACCTGCTACTTCCTGAATTTTTGGGTCATCTGCAAACTTTATCAGTGATGAGTTTATGTTTTCTTCCAGGTTATTGATAAAGGTGTTAAATAGCATAGGGCAGCAATTCTCAACCAAGGGCCCAGTGTACCCCAGAGGGCCACAAGCAGGTTTCAGGGGGTCAGCCAAGAAGGGCTGGCATTAGACATTATGGGGCCCAGGGCAGAAAGCCCAACCCTGAGCCCGAGTCCCACCATCCAGGGCTGAAGCTGAAGCCCAAGCAACATAGCGTAGGGCCCCAAGAATTGCCCTGCTGGCTACCCCCTAATGCTGTCCTGAACTTTTATATGCAGAAAAGCAGTTGTGGTGGCACAGGTGGGCCGTGGAGTTTTTATAGCTTGTTTGGGGGGGGGGGGCCCTCAGGAAGAAAAAGATTGAGAACTCCTGGTGTAGAGCCCAGAACTGATCCCTGGGGGACCCCACTAGAAACACACCCACTTGATGACGATTTCCCATCTACACTTGCATTTGGAGACCTATCAGTGAGCCACTTAGTGTGGGCCACCTTAAATCCCACCACTCTCGTTTTTTTAATCAAAATGTCAGGCAGCAACAGGTCCGATGCCGTCCAGCAGAGGAAGTAGATTCTGAAACCCTCCTGGCACCACTGCAGTCAGCAGGAGTTTTGTCACTGACTTCAGTGGATTTCATCCTGGGAGCCTGCTGTACTAGGGCCTCCTGTTTGGGAGATTCCAGGACACCCAGACCTCGAGCTCTTTGCTGAGACTGCCAGCATTGCGGGGGGGGGGGGGGGGAGTATACGCCCCCCAACTAGGGCCAATTGTGACGCCAATCCCCCCAGCCAGTGACTACGCCTGATCGAAGCAGGAAGGGCTGTATTAGCCCAAGCTGTTGGGGGGGGGGGGAAGGTTTCCCTCTACTCCTAACGGGGGGGGGGGCGCTGTGCTCCTCCCCACCGGCCTTTCCTGGAACCCCCGCCCTTTGGGGACTGAACGGAGGCATTTCACGCCGGCCACTGGCCCCAGGCTGGCGCGCTCCCGCCCCGGGGCGGCTGGCTGCTGGAGCGCCCCTGCGCTCGCCCAGCTGGCTTGGGAGGAGGAATCGCAGCAGCACGGCCGCTCTGGCCGGCTCGCTGTCCCTCTCCCCCCGCGCCAGTGGCCCCGGGCCTGCGGGCCGCCCCGGTGTCTTACTTACTCACCGCCGCCGGCAAAGCCCGTCCCCCTGCCCGCCCGGCTCGGCTCGGCTCGGCCCGCTCCAAGTTACGAGTTGGGGCCGCCGCTCGGGGCCGCCCCGGTACAAAACCCTGACGGTCCTTCGAGCCTCCCCGTCCCCGCTAACTCCAGAGTCGGCTGCGGTTTTACGGCGGGCTCCTGCTGTGCGTGTTGTTTGGTCCTGCAGCCATGAGGCAAACTTGCACCCAGTTCAGCTGGAGAGAGGGGAAAAGTGACTAGCCGGGACTCCACAGGCACTGTCCCTAGGTCGGTGGGGCAGTCCCTAGAGTGGATCCACCCAGTGGGGTGGTGTCACAAAGCAACGGTCCTTTCCCCACCTTCCACTCCCGTGTATTTCAATGGCGTTAAAAAGGCATTTTCTCGTCTTGCTTTCGAATGCGCACAGCTGTGCCCCGGCTGCATAAAACCCCACCCCCTGCTGGTTAACTGCAGAGCTGCCTGATCCTGCTGTCTAAGAATACTAGACAAGGCCAATTCCCCACTGCATGGTGGCTCTTTTATGATGCTCCACTGCCATAAAGGGGCCACGTAGAGGGTGGAGCCGGCTCTGAAGGATACGCCTGGCATAGAGGGGGCTCCCCTCTTGGCACAGAGCTATATGAAGGGCCAGCGTAGTGGGTGTGCCGAGGAGGGAAAGTTAGAAAGAGGATGGTTCTACACCAGGAGTTCCCAAGGAGGCAAAGCCCAGCACTCCAACTATGTTTGGCTGCTAGAGAAGTGCCCGAAATCACCCGAACCTTGTGAGGGTTCCAGTCTAATTAAGCATCTGAACTTTAGAAACTTATTCATAGATTCCAAGGCCAGAAGGGACCATTGTGATCATCTACTAGTCTGATGATTCTATATAACACAGGCCATACATCTTCCCTAAAATAATTCCTAAAGCATATTTTTTAGACAAACATCCAAACTTGATTTTAAAATTGCTAGTAATGGAGAATCCACCACAACCCTTGGTTAATTGTTCCACTGGTCAATTACCCTCATTGTTAAAAAAACTTATACCTCATTTCCAGTTTGAATGTGTCTAGCTTCAACTTCCAGACATTGGATCATGTTATACCTGTCTCTGCTAGACTGAGCCCATTACCAAATATTTGTTCCCAATGTAGGTACTTTTAGACTGTAATCACGTCACTCCTTAACCATCTTCTCTGGACACTTTGTGGTTCACGCTTGTTAATAGTTGTGAGGCCATGGAGAGAGAAAGTTCCCTAACCATGTTTAATTGTTAGAAGATGGAGACTCACAGGATGTGAGACAGACCCCTGATAATCAGACCCTGTGAATTTCAAGACAGGCGGTCTCCCCAGTTACCACACTGTTCATGTAGCTGGTCTCTGTCATGTAACCCAAGAACCCTAACTATACAAGTCTAGAGACTGGGGTACTCGGTTCCCTGCAGGGGACTTGAGTCCTCTCTCCCCCGTCAACAAAACAATCAGAATCCAGTCACAGCAGATATACCACAAGCACAGCACAGTGTTATGTGAGACTCAGTGTCTGTTTCTGCCCTTTCTGAATTAATGTATGCATCTGATGAAGTGAGCTGTAGCTCACGAAAGCTCATGCTCAAATAAATTGGTTAGTCTCTAAGGTGCCACAAGTTCTCCTTTTCTTTTAGAGAATACAGACTAACACGGCTGCTACTCTGAAACCTGTATGTAATGTGTACATCATATTATTGTCTCAGGTACTGCTGTGGCTTCCATCATCTCTACAGTATCTGGGTAATTTATTAATAAATAATAAGACTTTGCACTTCTCTAGAGCCTTCCATATTAGGATCTCAAAGGTGTTTACAAACATCAGGAAATTAATCCTCACGCCCCTCTTGTGAGTTCGGAAAGTAAGTATGGTTGTTTCCATTTTACATGGGGAAACTGAGGCACAGAGAGAAAACTATTTTTTTAAACTGCACAGGGGCACAGGGACATTAATTAAAAATATCTAGGGAGGGTCTGAGGCTTTTTTTCAAAATAATTCTAGAGCTGATTAAATGTGCTTGCCTGACAGAGCTGGAGACTGCAGCCCTCTGTTTATCTGCAGAACAGGGATGATAAAGACACTGGCTGTGCATGCATCTCACAGATATCGCCTGCCAGTCTGTCCATTTGTCATAAGAAGGAGGCGACAGCTTTAGGTAGGGGTTAAGTCTTTATAGCTCTTGAACCTTAGCTTCTCTGCTGAGACTGCCAACAAACAAACTTTGCCTGGGTAGCCAATCATCCCATTTGTCTACCTTGGGAGGTGCCACGTCATTGTATTTCTGCTGTGGAACACCATAATTTCATGGAAGCATTTGTTTCTTTACCTTGCTAACTTTTTTACATGCAAATTTTAACTGTTGTTTGGCTCTTCGATATGGTTGTGATAAGTGCCATAAAATATCACAGACTGACATCATTGTATTGTGCCAGTGGATGATGAGGCAAAGCCTGAAATAAATGTGGATTTCTTTAATATTCGTTGGAACACAGGACAGAGCTGTGAAATGGGGATTGTACAACATATTTCATATCCCTGCACTTAGCAGCACACATCCCCTAACAAGCACCTGTAACAATAGGTAGACTCCTATTATAATATAAAATAATATAATAGCTGGCTCCTGTGACCACTGTCTTTCATGAGGACCAATGTAGTCCCATCATTTCCTTCTGCTCCCCTTTGTTTTATCCACTTATTGATCTTATACACTTTGATTGTAAGATCTTTGGGGCTGTGGCTGTCACTATTATATCTGTTCGTCTATTAGGCTGCCATTATTGTGATATCTGAGCATCTCACAGTCTTTAACGTATCTGTGCTGCTGGCAGACCAGGTGCCAGCTCTTGCCAAGGCTTTAGGCCTCAGCCAAGTTTTGACAAATTCATTGGTGGAAACCAGTCTTGTTCACCTGTGTGTCAGTATGCTTAAAATGGATATTGGACCTATAACAATGTGTTTGGTGTTTAGACTTTATGAAATGCTTGTAAGTTGCTGCATGCATTCATCTCACCTATAATATCTTTATCACATACTATAAGGTAATATATAAGTTTTTGCTTTGTAACTGTAAAAAAAATGTTTGCTTTGAAACTATGAACCCAGTCAGGAGGGATCATCTCCTGCCCATCAAGAAGGCTTATCAAAACTAAATGGGCCATCGTGTGACATCACAATACAAAGACTTTGTTAACTGCCCCCTTGCAGCTATGAAGAGGCTAGATGCAAAAGGACTTGTCCCATCAGGTTGAAACTTGGAAGAAGGAAGTAAAAATAGCTGACAAGAAAATGTCTCATCTCTTATGCTGTTTGGACTCTCACAGGGCCAAAGTTACGAAACAGAAGCAGAAATCCCCAGGGTCAACCTGGGTTAGCCCTAAAAGACATTCAAAGCTGACGGACTACAACAACTCTCACCTTTGGAACCATAGACTATAACTTATTTGTGTATATATGTCTGCCTGCTTTAACCTTGTAATAACTCTCATTTATTTTCTTCGTTAATAAATCCTTAGTTTATTATAGGATTGGCTGCAAGCATCTTTGGTGTGAGATCTAAGGTACAAATTGAGCCAGGGTTAAGTGACTGGTCTCTTGGGACTGGGAAAAACCTGAATATTTTGTGATCTTTGGTGGATAGCAACCAACTATCACTAAGTCCAAATTCCCTGATTGGCAAGATAGTCCTCTTGGGCATATACCACCAGTTTGGGGTCTCTGCCCTGCTTCTTTGCAGTCTGCTCTGAGGTTGGCACATGTGGTCACAAGCCACTCCAGACAATGGGACAGTACCTATTTTCACAACATTCCCGGGAGGTAGGGAAGAGCCATTTTACAGGTGGCGAACAGAGGCACAGATAGGTGCTAGAACTAGGGGTGCTACCGTACCCCCTGGCTTGAAGTGGTTCCCATTATATACAGGTGTTGCGGTTCAAATACAAGATAGCACAAAGCTTTATGCAAGCAAACAGGCTGGTCTGCCAACGGACTGGGCCTGTCAGCTTTCCACCCTCTCCTTTATTCTTTCTCTCCCCGCGCGCATTACATTCTCCAACCGATAAAAGGAATACACTGGCTTTGTTTAACATTCTTATTTACCAATTTCTATCTACCGCATTCCTTGCTCTCGGGCCTTGAGCCCAGTCCTGGGAGGCTTCCCACAGTTCATGTCATCTGGGCGAGATTCCAAGGTTCATGCCCTTGAGAGGAGCTGTGTGTGCACAGCTCCTATACAACACTCCGGGTGTGCCCTGAATGTTGCCAAGCACATGAACCTTGTATGAATCCTACATACAGGTTTACACTTTGGTTCAATGGCTTTGCACCCTCAGTATAAAAATTGTTCCAGCACCCCTGGAAGCACAGAGAGACTTAGGGCATGTCTACACAGCCGCAACAATGCTTTAATGTGGCTGTGTAGTCGCAGCTCCAGTGCTGGGAGAGAGCTCTCCCGGCGCTGCAAAAAAAACCCGCCACGAGGGGAATAGCTCCCAGCGCTGTAGCACTATCTACACTGCCACTTTACAGCGCTAAAACTTGTATTTTCACACCCCTGAGCGAAGAAAGTTTCAGTGCTGTCAGTGGCAGTGTAGACAAGGCCTAAGGCCCAGATCTTCAAAGGTACTTAGGTACCTATCTGCCACTGTTTTTACCAAAATATCTTTGAGGATCTGGGCCTTGTCCAAGAGCATACAGAAAGTCTAGCAGAGGAAAGAATTGAACCTGGGGTCTCCCAGGTCCTAAGTTAGAACTGTAACCACTGGAGGATCGTGTGTGTAGACACAGGGTGAGTACAGGGCCTAATGCAGTGGAACCCTGGTCTCTAAGTTCTACCATATTACAACTATAATAATAGCGCCTTTAGGAACCACAACCATCTCTAAAGAGCTAAATACTGTCTCTATGGCGGCTCAGCCCTGGGTCTTTCTGCTGAGACTTTTAACAAGACACTAATTTATTTCAGTTGTGGGTTTTTTTGTCAGTTCTATTGGGAACTGAACCAAGCCTATTAAAATGTTTCCACATTCATTAAAACAGAGCAGAGAAACGCAGCAAACTGAATCCAAAATCTAAGGGAAAATGTAGGCTGAATCCCTTTTATATCGCCATCTTTCGGGGTGACAAAACACCTTTCTTCCCTGGCACTGATCACAGGCTCAGCAACCCCGCCCGCCAGGCTGCTCTCTCAAGGTTATGACGATCGTGCAGCCTGAGGCCCCACAATGCAGAATCGGGAAGGGGAGGGTTATGGGGAGGGCGTTGTTCTTCTGTCCCCGTCCTCGGTTCCGGGAAGCGGGCGATTTGCTCCCCACCCACACCGGGAGCGGGAGCGGGAGCGGCCGCGGCGGGAGCGCAGAGCGCGGGAATCCAGCCGGGCCCCGGCCCGCTGGCGACCTGAACACCCAACCTTCCTAAGTCACCCCACTGGCTGGTCAGGTGATCAGCGGCGGGCGGTCACGTGATTGCCCGCCCGCCCTCCCTCCCCTGGCGAGGCTGGAAGGATCAGTTGAGTTGCAGCAGCCGCAGCGGCTCCCCGCGCCCCCAGCGCCCAGGTAAGTGAGCCAGCCAGCCAGCCAGCCGGCCGGCCGGCGGGCGGGGAGGGCCCGGGCAGGCTCCGCGCTGGGGCTCATGGCTGGCGCTCTGCAGGCGCCTCCAAGGAGTGGCGGAGGCTAAAGAACCGGACAGGTCCTGCCAGCCGGGGGAAGGGCCGATCATTGCTGCTTGTTCCTTCGCTCCCAAGGCGGCTGCTTGGGGCTCCAGCCCTACCGTCTTAAAAGTGGGGTGCCCAGGCAGCAAATGTGCAAAATCGGGTCGGGGTGGGGGGGTCATAGGAGCCTACATAAGAAAAAGACTCAAAAATCGGGACTGTCCCTATAAAATCGGGACATCTGGTCACCCTACTTAAAAGTGCCTTGGGATCCTGAAGGGTGAGGCGCTGCGGACTTCGGGTTGCTAGTTCTGCAGCTTCCCATCTCCGTGAACCCAGAGCTCAGCCATGTGCATGTGCTTCTTTCCAGGCGCTTAGTTTCCCGTGGTTGATGGGTTTGAACTGGGTTCCTAGGTGCAGACTACTCCATTAGCATGCACCGTGCTGTGTTCCACCCCGTCTGAGACTGGAGTTGTTTTATGGTCAATTCCTATCCAGAGACTGCTCTTTTTCAGTTGATAAGGTGCAATAATGCTATCCTGCCATTCAGATTTTCTTTTGTTTCCCTGGCGAAGAGTGCCAGTTGACTAGCACAGGAGAGCAGAGCGCTCTGCTTAGCTGCAGAGTAGGTACAGTGCAGCAGTAGTGTGGAGGCTCCACATATGCACTGGAACCAGCTTCCTGCATTAATGTACTTCATGGCAGGGCCAGCCCTAAAGATGAAAAAAATAACCTAGTTTCTGTGATCTAGCACTGAGTGATTGGAGGGAAAATGATTCACAAACAGCCCTGGATTGCTTTCTCCTCTCAGCCTGTCCCCTGCCTGGCTCTTTGTTTGTTAACATTTTTGGAATGGGTTTTTGTTTGCACAAAGTTGAGGAACAGCCGCTCCTCATGTGAACCCCCGAATTCAGATGTAGACAAGGGGGATCATAGCTGGTGTCAGGAGTGTTCACCCTCTTTATATGGCCCCTGTCAGCGAAGTATCTGAGTCTCTCACCATCTTTAATGTACATGAGGTAGGGAAGTGCTAGCATCCCCATTGTATGGATAGGGAATGGATGCACAGAGACCAAGTGACTTGCCCAAGGTCACACAGGAAGTCTGTGGTGGAGCAGGAATTTTGTTATTAAAGTTTTGGTCTTTGAGTTGGGGAGCATAAACAGTCCCGTGTGACTTGGGGAACCAGTAACGCTCCCTGAATTATGAATAACTGAAATGAATAATTCACAATCACCCTATAGGCTAGCATATGTTCATTGGACAATTATGAATAACAAAGATGAGTCAAAATCGTGGATAATTTCTGAAACCAGGATCAAATTCATTAGCTATGTTGTTCATAATGAATAGTTCACTCGACTCTAGACCTGGTTAATTCTTGACCTCTGTGGAGACTGCAAGTTGTGTAGGTGATTATTTGCAATGTGAGCAATCTGTCCTAGTAGGAACTAGACTTAGACCCTCCAACGCTCCACGCAAAGCCATCAGATGGTAACAACTTTCAGTTGCTACTGACCTGGGGGTGGTTTCGGACAAATAAACTGAAAGTTAAAGACTCCATGTCCCCATTCCCCAGGTCTCTGAGCTGCTTATTCCTTCATTGTAAGTATGTTTAGATTATTACTGTTTCCCCAAGGTGGGGGCCTCAACCTTCTCTGATCTCCGAGGATCTTTTCCAATTTTATCTTAGGGGAAAGTGCAAAATCCAGTGCCCATTAAAGTCAAGGGAAAGGCTCCTGTTGATTTCCCTGGTGTTGGACTGGGGCCCCTAGGAAGGAGCAGTGTGTTATGAACTTTCAGCTGTATTCAAGAATGTAGGGGGCACATTCAGCATCTCCATGATCATATTGTGATATCCTTTGAAGTTCTGTGCACAGATCAAAGCTAGAAGATGATCCTGAGCTTTTAGAACAGGCCACGTCCCAGTGCTTTCTTTAACTCGTCCCCTTTATCGATAAAAAATAACACTTGGCACTTCTGTGGTGCCTTCCCTTTGAAGGTCTCAAAGCACTAGAGAAACGTTAACGCAGTGAGCATCATAACCCCCTGTGAGAGGTTATTGTCCCAGTTTAGAGATGGGGAAAGTGATGCCAGAGGAGCTGGGCCCGACAGACTTGCCCAAGATCACGCAGCATGTCAGTGGCAGAAGTTAGAGACATGTTTCCAGCCGGTCCTGTGCTCCTGCCACAGACCGCAGAAGAGTTCTGCTTCTCTTCTTTTTATTGTCTGGACAAATGCAGCTGCCTACACACCACTTTTCTTTAGCATTCAGTGTGAGCCCAGCATCTCGGTATGGTATTAATCATTTTCTCCTTCACGTTTTGGGAGGAGTTTGTGACCTTGAGAGCCTGAAAGTACTTGCCCAGTGGTGGGTAACCTGCGGGTGGGTGCTCTGATTGTGGCAGGTCAAAAGGTAGGTATTTCTCTGCTGGGACCAGCCCAGTCCGTTTGGTGAAATGTTTACAATCTGGCCCCGTATAAAAGGGCCCAATTTTTTTGCAAAGGAAACATATTGCTTTATATGCACTGGATTCAAATTAGCTACTGTTCACCTTTCATTAATGCCAATTTACCCCACACAGATTGCAGCTGCACCTGACTCCTGACCTGCGTTGCACTACCACTGCTTGTAGTTTTTGTCCTAGATTTCTCTACACAACTCTGGTAGTACAACTTGGTCCTGTCAAGGAGCATCCCTTCCCCTGCTGTTTTAGTCCATGTGGGCCCTCCTGTGCAGAAACAGTAATGGAATCCTAGACATGTAGGGCTGGAGAGGTCATCTAATC
Source organism: Lepidochelys olivacea (assembly GCF_965140295.1). Taxonomy (NCBI): domain Eukaryota; kingdom Metazoa; phylum Chordata; order Testudines; family Cheloniidae; genus Lepidochelys; species Lepidochelys olivacea. The sequence goes on along the minus strand of NC_140411.1, from coordinate 262,871,892 downwards.
CAGCCCCCTGCACTGAGGGAGGACCAAGTACACCTAGATCAGGGGTTCTCAACCTGGGGGTTGGGACCCCTCAAGGGGTCGTGAGGGTATTACATTGGGGTGGTCGTGAGCTGTCAGGCTCCACCCCAAACCCCGCTTTGCATACTAAAAGAAACTACACCATTTGCTGAAGAAACTCCCTGAAAAAGCACAAGAACAAATCCGCACAGACACACCCCTGTAACCCCGACCAGGGGTATTGTATCTGCTACCCAAGATCCATAAACCTGGAAATCCTGGGTGCCCCATCATCTCAGGCATCGGCACTCTTAAGGCAGGATTGTCTGGCTATGTAGACTCCCTCCTCAGGCCCTACGCTACCAGCACTCCCAGCTATCTTCGAGACACCACTGACTTCCTGAGGAAACTACAATCCATCGGTGATCTTCCTGAAAACACCATCCTGGCCACTATGGATGTAGAAGCCCTCTACACCAACATTCCACGCAAAGATGGACTACAAGCCGTCAGGAACAGTATCCCCAATAATATCATGGCAAACCTGGTGGCCGAATTTTGTGACTTTGTCCTCACCCATAACTATTTCACATTTGGGGACAATGTATACCTTCAAATCAGCGGCACTGCTATGGGTACCCGCATGGCCCCACAGTATGCCAACATTTTTATGGCTGACTTAGAACAACACTTCCTCAGCTCTCGTCCCCTAATGCCCCTTCTCTACTTGCGCTGCATTGATGACATCTTCATCATCTGGACCCATGGAAAAGAAGCCCTTGAGGAACTCCACCATGATTTCAACAATTTCTATCCCACCATCAACCTCAGCCTGGACCAGTCCACACAAGAGATCCACTTCCTGGACGCTACGATGCTAATAAGCGATGGTCACATAAACACCACCCTACACCGGAAACCTACTGACCGCTATTCCTACCTACATGCCTCCAGCTTTCATCCAGACCACACCACACGATCCATTGTCGACAGCCAAACTCTACGATACAACCCGCATTTGCTCCAACCCCTCAGACAGAGACAAACACCTACAAGATCTCTATCAAGCATTTTTACAACTACAATACCCACCTGCTGAAGTGAAGAAACAGATTGACAGAGCCAGAAGAGTACCCAGAAGTCACCTACTACAGAACAGGCCCAACAAAGAAAATAACAGAACGCCACTAGCCATCACCTTCAGCCCCCAACTAAAACCTCTCCAACGCATCATCAAGGATCTACAACCTATCCTGAAGGATGACCCATCACTCTAACAGATCTTGGGAGACAGGCCAGTCCTTGCTTACAGACAGCCCCCCAACCTGATGTAAATACTCACTAGCAACCACACACCACACAACAGAACCACTAACCCAGGAACCTATCCTTGCAACAAAGCCCGTTGCCAACTGTGTCCACATATCTATTCAGGGGACACCATCATAGGGCCTAATCACATCAGCCACACTATCAGAGGGTCGTTCACCTGCACATCTACCAATGTGATATATGACATCATGTGCCAGCAATGCCCCTCTGCCATGTACATTGGTCAAACTGGACAGTCTCTACGTAAAAGAATAAATGGACACAAATCAGACGTCAAGAATTATGACATTCATAAACCAGTCGGAGAACACTTCAATCTCTCTGGTCACTCGATTACAGACCTAAAAGTGGCAATTCTTCAACAAAAAAACTTCAAAAACCAGACTCCAATGAGAGACTGCTGAATTGGAATTAATTTGCAAACTGGATACAATTAACTTAGGCTTGAATAGAGACTGGGAGTGGATGGGTCATTACACAAAGTAAAACTATTTCCCCATGTTTATCCCCCCCCACCCCACTGTTCCTCAGACGTTCTTGTCAACTGCTGGAAATGGCCCACTTTGATTATCACTACAAAAGGTTTTTTCTCCCCCCACTCTCCTACTGGTAATAGCTCACCTTACCTGATCACTCTTGTTACAGTGTGTATGGTAACACCCATTGTTTCATGTTCTCTGTGTATATAAAATCTCCCCACTGTATTTTCCACTGAAATGCATCCGATGAAGTGAGCTGTAGCTCACGAAAGCTTGTGCTCAAATAAATTTGTTAATCTCTAAGGTGCCACAAGTCCTCCTTTTCTTTTAATGTTTATAATGGTGTTAAATATATAAAAAAGTATTTTTAATTTATAAAGGTGGGGGTCACACTCGGAGGCTTGCTGTGTGAAAGGGGTCACCAGTACAAAAGTTTGAGAATCACTGACCTAGACTATCCCTGATGACTGGTATCTGTCCAACCTGTTCTTAAACACCTCCAATGATGGGGATTCCACAACCTCCCTGGGAAGCTTATTGCAGAGTTTAACTGTCCTTTCAGTTAAAAAGTTTTTCCTAATCTAAATCTCTCTTGCTGCAGATTAATCCTGTTACTTCTTGTCCTCCCTTCAGTGAATGGGGAGAACATTTGATCACCATCCTCTTTCTAATAGCCCTTAATATTTGAAGACTGTTATCGGATGCCTGCTCAGTCTGCTTTTCTCAAATTAAACGTGCCCAGTTTTTATAACTTTCCCTCATAGTTCAGGTCTTCTAAACCGTTTATCATTTTTGTTGCTCTCTTCTGGATGCTCTTCAGTTTGTTCACAGCTTTCCTAAAGTGTGGCACCCAGAGATGGACACGGTACTCCAGCTGAGGCCTCCCCAGTGATGACTAGAGCTGAAGTGAATGAGGTTTTCATAATATGGACCCATCTCCTCAGGGAGTAATCAGACCTGCCATGCTTGATTCTGTCCTATTTATCAAGATATCTATAATGTGTCTGTTGCCCTGGTGTCTGCAGCTAAAGTTACGTCTGTACAGCTAAATTCAGTACAGCTGTAATCTCCCTGCTGTCTGTGTGTGTCTGTGACTTTGTGACCACTTCAAGATTTGATTCCTAATCTCCAGACTGATTTTACATCTTGTTAAACAGAAAGGGGAAGCCTAGAGGCAGCTGCCCAGACCTCGGCCACAGCTTCTCCTTTCTGTACTATTTAGACTAAATTTGTTAGTCTCTAAGGTGCCACAAGTACTCCTTTTCTTTTGTTTAGACCTAGTTCCTCTTTCTAGTTGGGCAAGCAAAGCAAGGCACTACACTCCACTCGACAGCATTTCTCTGTCACTTTTGAGAACTGCACCAGACCAATTCCAAAATTTAGGGGAATATTCTAGGTATTGATGGGTAGAACCCTAGTGAGCTGGGTGAAAACCAGGAAAGCCTCATTTCCACTGAAATCAGGCCCACAGAACTCCCATTTGGTACTGCAGGCAGAGGAAGCTCTGGTGCCCTCTGGTAAGCTGCTGCCTGCATGTAGAACAGACCAGGTCAGTCACACACCTCGTTCCTTATGTAGGCTGAGTTGTAAACTCAGCTGGGCCCCTTCATCACTCCAGCCCTTCCCTCCCCTAGTGAGGCCGTTCAGGCCCCCACTCCAGCTGGGCCCCTTGCCCTCCACTTCACTTCAGTCAGCCCCTCCCCAGCTGGGCCTTCGTTAGCACTTGGATTACACACACAGATTGGCTACATGAGCAGGGAAGTGTGCGACCCTCTAGTATGACTGCTTGGCCATTCTTCTTTTTCCAGCACCTTACCGAGCTGCCCCTGATGGGATGGATGTTCCCCTAGTTGTACTCATAGCAGTGCCCTTGAATTGCAAACACAGGCTCCGAGTCATTCCTGGAGAATCCAGTGCAAGGGGGGGCAGCTGGACCCTGCCCTATTCTGGAGCTGCTGGGGGCTGGTTCAGCCCCTCATGTAGGTTAAGCAGCCCTTGGGACTGTCTTACTTTGTGCCCTGAATCTCACGGTGCTTGTGGGCCTTGTGGTAACTGGTAAATATCTGGGGTGTAGGAAAGCCCCTGCAGAGGTGCAGAGCCAGCTCTGGGTTGGCCAGAGAGGCCCTCTAGGCTAGAGGTATTCCCCAGCAGTGCCAGGCTGCTGCTTTGCTTTACATTGTATCCCCACTTCTGACTCCTGGCAAATAGCACCTGAAATTTGTCTTTGTCACTAACTTAAATGGACGGGTAGAAGATCCACAGGGAGCAGATGATAAAGACCATACTATTTTTACACAATCATGTATGTTCACAATCAATCCCAAGTATTCAAAATCATGAGGTAGGCCCCCAAAATCATGTGATTGGCTTAAATCAGGAAATTTTTAAAAAAGTAATACCTTTGGGGTTCTTTCTGTCTTTGGGGAATGTAGCATTTAGGGGTCACGCTCTCAAGCTTTTCTCCACAACCATGAAGGTTAGAAACAGTAGGGTTTGTTTGTTTGCTTTTAAATAAAAGCTGAGCATCTCACATCATCACATGACTCCAGGAGCTGGGGCTTTAAGGAAAGCACCAGATATTCCAAGAGTCACAGTAAAATTGCGCAAGCTGACAACATTGCACTTTTTCTAACCATAACCACATGTATACGCCTGATGCAAGCCCTTTAGAACTTCTTCCTGTGAGTGAAGCACTGTGTTGTGTAGATGTGCTCAGAACGGGGTTAGAAGGCTGGCAGCCTGTCTGTACTAGTGTTCCCATCAGCACTACTGCCATTGTAGCTCCACCAGTGAGAGCAGGCCTGGAAATATTTAGGAAAAGGCCTAGTTTTGACAGGGCCACCCAGAGAGGAGCAGTTACCCCAAGAGCCTGTTTGAGAGGGCCCCCCCAACTGAGTGGCATTGAGACCTGACCAGGGGGCTTCAGTGCCACTCATGGAATTTGGCCTGGTGGGCCCTCCAACATGAGGGCCAAACCTGAATGGTGCGGTGATCCCATGTGCCAGGTCACAATGCCCAGAGCGGGGAGCTGGGCCTAACCCCATGGGACAGGAGCTGAACCACTGCTGTGGGATGAGTGCGGGGTGGACTCCCCTCCAACCCGCCCCGAACCCCTGCACTGCCCTTCAATGGTCATTTTTTTTTTCCTAAAGGGAGGGCCTCAGTTTCAGATTTTACCCCAGGCCTCCCAAAACCCTCTGTTCAGCCCTGAGTGTCAGCACCCCCAAAGGGAACAGTCAGGAGGGAAGAATGACTGGAGCGTAGCGTGCAGGGCAGGTTGCGTAGGAACAAGAAATGAGCAAAAGTGGAGTCAGAGGCTCTGGAGAGATTGGGGAGCAAGGAGACATTTGAGCTGTAAGTGGAAAGTGAGGGGAAATCAGTGCAGATTCAAGAAGAGGGGAGGGACTTGGGGCCAGCAGAAGGAAAGGAAGACTATCCCGGCAGCGAAGTGTTAAATGGACGGGAGGGAGGAAGCAGGGGATGGCTAAAGAGGAGGAAGGTGCTGTGGCCAAGGCAGGGATTATTAGAGCAGGAGCAAAAGAAAAGGAGGACTTGTGGCACCTTAGAGACTCACAAATTTATTTGAGCATAAGCTTTCGTGAGCTACAGCTCACTTCATCGGACTAATACTTTGGCAGTGGGAATGGAGAGGGAAGGATACAGTTGGGAGATACTGTGTAGATAAGCAGCAGGATCTGACTATGAACACAGTGCAAGCCAAAGCAAATATATTTCTTCCATTCAACCTATTATAGAAGGTCTCCTAAGGCAGAAGTGAGGAAGAAAGACTAGAAAAATCAAGCCAAACCAGGAAGAACTGGGGCTGCCAAGTAAATGGATGTAGCTAAAGGCACTTCACCCATCCAGATTCCCAGTGTGATCTATTGGGAAGTGTTTCCCCTCTCTGCTCCTGTCTGGAGTATCTCCCAGGACAGAGCTCATCGGAATGAGCACAAAGTGGGCTTCTTTACTGGGGCTGCCAGACACAGACTGGCTCTGTAGTTGTCTCTGGTTCTGTAACAACCTGAGTAGCCAACCACAGCGTGTGCTGCCTGAAATCCCCACACAGGCCCCCCCAACCCCCAGTTACATGAGCACTGCATTGTAAACCCGGGTCTGTGGGACCTGGGCTTGTGGACTCTGTTTTGAATACTGTGCTTGAGAGCCCATGCCAATGGTCCAGCTCAGAGAGCATATTGGGAGGGTGTGTCGCTGAACTACAGGGCTGGCGGCGAGTGTACGTTCAGGACATCGGAGTGCTCTGGGCCCTTGCTAGTGGATGATGGCACTGGAGTATACTGGGTAGGATTCAGTGGTGCTTTGGGGTGCAGCTGTCACCACGGAGATGCTTGGGGGGGCAGGCATGGTGTTGGACTGAGCCATTTTGCTATGGCAGACTGGAATGTGTGGGGCGTAATGGAGTGAATGCAGGAGGATTTCTGTGCAAACCGGAATGAGTCACTGAGAGGAGGACCTGACACTGTGGTGCTTTGAAGGATGTGTGGGGCAGGATGCAAGTATCTTACTCTGGTTCTTTGGGGGTGCAGGGCCCTGCACAGTATGTGGTGGCGTAGTGGGGTACACGTAGAATATTATGAGGCCATAGAGGTGGGATGCTGGGGTGCAGGTGGTGTAGTAACATGCAGAATTACAGTCAGCGCTCTGGGTTACTCACAGATTGCTGTACGGGAGATGGGGTTTGTGGGGAAATGCAGTGAAAACAGTGAAAACACTCTCAGGCAGCTGGACTGGAGGGAAGAGGAAGTGGGACTAGGGAAGGAACCCTAACACCATAATGAGTGGATGATACAACCTCCCCTCTGAGGTAAACAAAGGCAGAGAGGGATGACTAACAACTAGAGCCACTGTAGAACCCTACACAGATAGGTCGGCTGGGGTGGCCTGAAGCTGATAACAAAGGGCCATGATTTGCATAGAGCTGGGTTGGGGGAGTGGGCTGGACATGCCATATCGCATCATATTCCTCCCCACTGTCAGTCTGTGTGTGGTGGATGGGTGGGCAGAGCCCTGTGACCCTCTGTGTTGTACCAATAAAATAAAAACCAGCAGGATCTTATTAAAGGGAAAAAGGCAAAATACCACATTTATTGTGAATACAGAAAGAATCATAGTAAGCAGTTAGTTATAGCTATAACATTCCATTCAATCTCCTATTTATTCACACATTCATTCATACAAACACACCCACACACACATACACACCCACACACACAGGTTCTGCAAGGTTGTTATCATAGTTACCAGCCTTAGAGTTGCTCATGCCAAGCCACTGGCCAGGTGGCCTGGACATGAGGAGGGAGCAGGGCCTTGTCAGATGCTCATCTGATGCTCCTGGAAGTTGGTTTGCAGAATCAGACCCCCAAAGTTCTCACTTTTTAGAGTCTATTTTTATAGGAATTTCTTCCTATGCCAGTCTATGGGAATTGCTTCATCATGCTGTTGCTGAATCAATCAGCAGATAGCACATTCCTGACGGCTCCAAGATGTTATCTTGTTCTTTGGTTCTCCCATTCTTGAGGCTGTTGGGTGGATTCCAGTCTGCCCTCCGGGTGGGGTCCTCTGGTTATTTCCACTTGACACCTTCTTCAGCCGATGGACACTGGATTCTTAGGCTGGCACCTCCCTGATCATTCAGTTATTATCCACACCAAGCATCCATCCACATACATCCTCTATCTCTATTTTAATCACAATTGTTAATACAACAAAAGGGCGGGGAGTCTCTGGGTGCTGTTTCTGTTGTTAGAGTATTGCTTTGAGTCTCTCTCTCTGTGAATTGCTTAGAGAACAGACTCTGTCTTAGAATGTACTAACACAGTTAGCAGCTTGCAAGTTTCACACATAGAGGGAGAGAAACAGTACCAAAAACCAAGAGACCTCTTAATTAGTAATACCCTGGAATTTAAACTCGAGGGAGAGAAACAGTACCAAAAACCAAGAGACCTCTTAATTAGTAATACCCTGGAATTTAAACTCTGGGGAATCAAACTCATTTGTGATTTTAATACAGAACTTCTTTAATATGATCCAACATCTGGATGACCCACTGCGGTGGGCGAATCCCCCGAGTGGACCCCATTGATTTCTGAGGCAGGAGAGAGCTCTTTCCACTGACGGGTTTTTGTCTCTCTCTTATCAGCATTTATCCCTCACTCCAGATTAATGAAGTTGGCAGCCTTTGTCTCTGGCCTAGCCCTAGTGGCCTGTGCCCTGGCTCTGGAGAATGGGCTCATGCGGGTGCCCCCGATGGGCTGGCTGGCGTGGGAGAGGTTTCGCTGCAACACTGACTGCAAGACGGACCCTGACAACTGCATCAGGTGAGTAAGGCAACGCCAGGGGCTGCTTCCGGAAGTGCTGTGTGCAGATGACAAGGGGTGAGGAGAGAAAGGAAGGTGAAAGGGCAAACTACCCCCACTTTTGGCTCGCCCTGCAGCTGAGGGCACCATGTGGAGTTCCCATGCTTCCCCTCTGTGTGTCAAGGGCTAAAGCATCACCTTTTTGTAGTGCTCTGTTTGAACAGTGTTTGATTTCAGTGCTTTGGAGAGCAAAGGCAGAGGGGAAACTCTGAACCTTGGGCTGAGTCAGTGTCCCTTCTCACCTCACTCAGGGACACCCCAAGCAGCGCCAGCATCCCCCTCCACTTCATCTCCTCCCCCCCATTCAGAGACACCTCGGTCAGAGTCCGTCCCTTCCATGCCCTATCTCCTCCCCACCCCTCACTCACCAGTCATGAGTCCCCCACCCTTGCCCCCACCACCTCTTTGCCAGCTGGGGGAAATAAAAGGCTTGGGTGGTAGGTATGGGGTTGGAGCAGAGACATTTGGGGGAGTGGCGGAGGAGGCTGCAGAGAAGCCGGAGCTAGGTTGTGCCATTGCATCCTGCTCAGGAGGATCTGAGGTGAGAGAACCAGACTCATTTCACTCGTGACTCAAGTCAGAAGTGAGGCAAAGATCACTAACCCCTGTACCATCACATCTCCGTGCCATGAAGAGTCATTTTAAAACATTGTGAAAGCCATTGAAATTGCCGCACTTGGTCGGTACACTGGTCCATCTCATCTGTCTCCCACTGTTAGCAGCACCAACATCTCCTGCTTCAGAGGAAGACTTAAATTGTCATCACATGCTTAATTGTGCAATATGGCATCCTGGAGGGACACTTCTTCCTGGCTGCAGCTGGGGGGAGTGTTACCTGCACACATTAGGGTACCTCACCTTTTCCCAGTCCATAGGGCTCCAGGCGAAAAGCACCTATCCTTACCCAATTTGTAGGGCTCAAAGCCACCCATACCCACTTTGTAGGGCTCAGGGTGTAACTAACCTGGTCAATTTAAGTACCCACACCCTTTCCCAATACGTAGGGCTTCGGGTGTATACTACTTCTGCAGGACCTTTTACCAGTGAAAGAGCCTTACACAGTAATATACTACATAACTTCTGTTTATTAACAGTCACCAAAAACAGAATGCACATGTTACACATACAGTGCCCACCACTCAATAAGACTGATGAACTTTTCTTGATGGCCAGTCAGGATCAGGTCCATCTGGGGGACTCCAGTTTCTGCACAGAGTCATTGGGAGAGTGATCTTTGGGGCTGTGTCCTGGAGTAGTTCCCAAAGAACTTCCTTTTGGACCCCAGGTTATATAGTGAAATTTGAGTTCTTTTTAGCTATACCTTAACCAATCATTATACTAAACTTTTACTAACCAATCCTAACATAGTTTAACAAAATTCTTTGACCAATTCTACCCCACCACCTTAATGTACAACCAGCAAAATTAATTATGTAACAGACAGAAACAATTAAAGAACCACATAGAGACCATACAGATAAACAATAGGGAAGTGGGGACCATAATGACAAAACCATTAAAAAAAAAAAAGTTAAAAAAATGAGGATTTCACAACCATTGATAAGTGATTTCTTGACAAATAGGATGCTATCAAACTAAGTTTGGTTTTTTTAACCATCTTAAGATCTGTTTCTTTATCTGGTGATAGTGGGTGCCATAGGACAGGATCGCCTTCTTAACAGCCCGATATTACATTGTTTTAATGTAATTTAGATGGAATGTGAGGATGTGACTTCCTGCTTTTCAGCTAATTGCTGCTGCTTGGCTGCTCTTTTAATCTGGCTGCAGACGAAGGCCTTCGGCTTTAGGCCTTACAATATGGCTGCAGACATAGGCCTTATCCTTACAGGAGGGATGGGGTGCTCCACGTGTGACCTGAAGCCACAGGGTTGACATCCCTCTTAATTGTACTCCAGCTGGCGTCTCTGCATTTGCTGTTCTTATTCATGGAAATGTCAGATCTAATTTGGGAATCTCCTGTCCGGTGTACGGAATCCCAGCAGATCTTTCAACACCTCCCATAGAAACAAGACACTTTTTTTGAAGGGGAGGGACAATGTTTCCTCTCTCTCCTGGAGCAGAAACACCCTGGGGCCCCCACGCTGTGGGGAATCAGGATGCTGCTCGTTTCTGTGATGAGGCCACCAAGAAGTACTGTGCTTAAAGCAGAATGCCCTTTGGTCTTTGTAGCACCAGCCTGAGGTCTGAAACATTGTCAGCCCGTCCCTTGTCTTGACCCTGTAAAATGATCAAGCAGCCATTTCCCTGGCTCCGCTCCTCGCTCTTTGATCCTGCTGACAGTCGGGGAAGGTGGAGGAGGAGGATCTTGCGGTGTGGCCTGGTTGCAAAAGGACTCAGGCTCTGGAGCAGAGTATGCAGAGACCTCACAGCACGGGTGCCAAGCAGGGATTGCTGATTTACACAGAATATGAATGAGCCCGCTCTGTGTATTTTTTTTTTCCACTTAGCTAGTCTATATAATCATATGTTCCTATCACTGTGACTCTTGCACAACCTCCCTCCCGCCCTGTGGTCGTTCTGTGACACCCCTTACAGCAGCTCATCTCAGATGCCAAGCTATTCTGCATGGTCACCACCTCCCAGCACTCTGCGGTGCTGGTCCTGCTTGGGGTCTCTGGATGCTACTGTAATACATATCATAACTGTAGCCACTCCCCCTGAGGGGTAGACAAAGCCTCCCCTGCCCTTTCTTCTCCCACCAATATTTGGAGCTTGTCCATTCTCTTTGCATCGCCTGGCTTTTTACTTCCTGATGTCTCCACTTGAGTGACTCCTTGCTGTGCCAGGTACACGGGGGGGGGCCAGCCCCTGAGAAATCAGTGACCATACTACTAGCTGGCAAGGGGTGGAAAGCCCAGTACACAGGGGACAATAGAGTAAATAAAACAAATCCCAGCAAAGGAATGGCACACCAAAAATAACTGCATAGCAAAGGTTTCAGAGTAGCAGCCATGTTAGTCTGTATCCACAAAAAGAAAAGGAGGACTTGTGGCACCTTAGAGACTAACCAATTTATTTGAGCATAAGAGTGACCAGGAAAGGTGAGCTATTACCAGCAGGACGGGGGGGGGAGGATGGGATCTTTTGTAGTGATGATCAAGGTGGGCCATTTCCAGCACTTTTCAAGAACAGTAGGAGGGGAAATACACAAGGGGAAATAGTTTTACTTTGTGTAATGACCCATTCACTCCCAGTCTCTATTCAAGCCTAAATTAATTGTATCCAGTTTACAAATTAATTCCAATTCAGCAGTCTATCCTTGGAGTCTGTTTTTGAAGTTTTTTTGTTGAAGAATTGCCACTTTTAGCGCTGGAAATGGCCCACCTTGATTATCACTACAAAAGATTCCTTCCACACACACCCCCGCTCTCCTGCTGGTAATAGCTCACCTTTCCTGGTCACTCTTGTTCCAGTCTGTATGGTAACACCCATTGTTTCATGTTCTCTGTGTATATAAAATCTCTGCACAATATTTTCCACTGTATGCATCCGATGAAGTGAGCTGTAGCTCACGAAAGCTTATGCTCTAATAAATTTGTTAGTCTCTAAAGTGCCACAAGTACTCTTCTTTTTGCATAATGAAAGGGGGATTTATTAGGAACAGGAAGCTAGGATTTGGAGAAGGAAAGGGTTAAAGTTAACGAATTGATAAACATGGATAAATAAGCCATGTCCCCACCTCCAAACACTCTCACACTCCAACTCTGTCTTCCCAAGGAAGATACTAGGCTGAGGTTGTGTGGCCTGAGATGGAGTGTTGCAGCGCTGTGGGATTGACTGACTTCAATAAAAGTCACCTTCATGGTTTTTTTTTTTTTTTTCTTCATCCCTGGGCGGGACAGGGTGCTCTCCAGACTCTGTCCAGGCCTGCTCTTCCCTGGCGTGGAATCCTCCTGCTCTCGACTGCCTCTTGGCAGCATGTGCAGGGTTGGATTGATCTCTCCCTGGATGCCGGTCCCTGCAATGCTGGAGCTGCCCGATCCATGCAACTAGAGTTTCAGAGAAGTGGGAGTTCAATGACGACTCCCTGATCCGCACTCGCTGTCTCTCTCCTGTCTGTCCAGGCCCAGATCACCTCATGCAGAAGCCTCCCAAGTCCCTGTTGTCCCTGGTAGGGGTTTCTAACTCCTTCTGCCCCCTCTCCTAGCTCCAAGCGGGCCGGGAATGGGGTGAGCAATATGACAGCAATTTGACAGCAATATGAGTTGTAGCCGTTTTGGTGGGGCCCCCTGAGGCTCAGTCTGGAGCCCAGGAGCTGACAAACTCCAGGTGGGGGTCACATGGCCAACGAGGGAGGGGGCTAGACCATCTCCGTACAGGCCTCGTGAGGTCCCCACCAACGATTCCATGTTCTGTTCTGGGACCTCGGTAACGGAGCGAGATTGAGAAACTGGAGAGAATTTAAAGAACAAAACTGCTGCTGGGGTTGGAGGGGGTGACTTGAAAGGAGAGAGCGAATGGACAAAATGCATTGGTTTGCACAGGCCACTTGGGGACTGCGGGGCGGGATCTAGCTACTGTTGACAAATGCCTGGAGGGTGTAAACAGCAAGGTGAGGAAAGAGGGAGGATGGTTCAGTGGTTACAGCACTAGCCTGGGACATGGGAGCCCCAGGTTCATTTTGCTGCTCCCCATAGACTCCATTGCCCCATCTTCCAAAGGGGGATAACAGCACTTTCCTATCTCACAGGGGTGTGGTGAGGATAAATGCATTCCACATGGTGAGGGGCTCAGATACTACAGTCGCGGGGGGCAGATAAATGCCTGACAATTGGTCAGACTCCGAGAGCTACAAGGAGGAATAACGGGAAACATTTCCTATTGATGAGATCTGGTAGAGAAGGGAATAGACTCCCAGGGGAAGTGGACATTGCTGGAGTCCTTTAAAACGGGGCTGGACAAAGACTTTGAGATTCTGCTGTGGAGACCAGACCCCTGCACTGACAGTGACAGGGGAAGATGGAACCTAAAAGGTCTTTTCTGTCTTGGTTAAAGGTTCAATGACTCAATGGTTTTTGTAGTAGCCTTTGGGGATAAAGAGGAGCAGGTGCTAAGTGTTGTTGTTAATAATGGGTTTATTTGTTTTGTTACCTCTGCCGCTCTGAGCCTGTTCTCTCTCTCTCTCTCTCTCTCCCCATCCCCGAGGCAGCGAGAAGCTTTTTGTTGACATGATAGATTGTCTAGCGGATGATGGCTGGAAGGAGCTGGGTTATGTGTATGTGAACATAGATGATTGCTGGATGGCGAAGAAGCGGGACGCAAAGGGGCAACTGATCCCGGATCCCGAGCGGTTTCCCAGTGGGATCAAAGCCTTGGCGGATTACGTGAGCTGATTCTTTTCGTGTAAAGACAGGATCCAGAGAGGGAAGGGGATGGGGAGCAGGGTGGTATTTCTTGGTATTTCAGTCACATCACATCTCAGTGGCCTTGAGGCATGAGGTCTGTGACCTGAGAGATGAGAGGTGACATTGTAGAGCAGTGAGAGATGCTAAAGCACTGTCCACTCTGACACGTTCCCCCCCACAAACACACACCTGCCCCGAGTGGCAGCCAAGGATTTTCAGACTCTCTCTCACAGCCCTGTCCTTTGCACAGGCGCACTCCCGGGGGCTGAAGTTGGGCATCTATGGAGACATGGGCACTTACACATGCAGTGGCTACCCAGGCACCACGCTGGACCGGGTCGAACAGGATGCCCTGACCTTCGCGGAGTGGGGCGTGGACATGCTGAAGCTGGATGGCTGCTACTCATCAGAAGAAGAGCAGGCCCAGGGTAAAGACTGTCTCCTGGGCTGTGTGAACTTGGAGCCACACCACTGTTACTGTCCTTGGTGTCAGAGAAACTGAGAAGACATTTTTTCTTTATGCTAAAGCAGAGGCTCTCGCAGCCTGTGGGCCACCCCAGATGGGGGCTCCTGCACATATCAGGGGAATGGGGCTGCCATCTCGATTCCTATTCACCATCTCCATAACTCATTGCATCGATGCTCACGGTGCTTCCCATGGGGCAGTCTCTGAGGACACTGGTGGCGTGTTTCAAGAGGGGTGTGCAGAAATGGCTGAACATGGAACTGTGGCTTGGTAAAAGGCTGAGAATCCCTCTGCTAATGGGCACAAACCCATGTCGTGTCCTTGTGCCTCCCATTCTGGATCTTCACCTCCGAGCTTGGTCCCTAGCTGGGATTTTAGAAGGTAGCCAAGATACCTGCTTTACAGTGGAGCTACAGAACCTTCAGAGATGAGCTTACATGTGCATAGGATGTTGTGGTGGGGGGGAGGTTGTCCTTACTGGCCATAAGGCAGAGCTTTTTTTCTGCAGAAATCCCATTGGTGGCCAGAGAGTGGCTTGTCTGATGGGTCTGTGTTTTGGTGCGGGACCTGGTGGTTTGGCAGTGCTGATAGTGTGTGTGTTTGTGGGGGGGGGATAGGTTTCAGCCTCAGGATCTGAGTATGGGTGAAGAAGCCCTCAAATATTTGATTTCTTAAGGAAGGCAGCTTCTGTTATTGGCCTCTCCCCTCCGCGCCCCCCCTCCCCCCAATCCCTGAGCCCCTTTCTTTCCACTTGTGTGTCTCTTAAAATAGCCCATTCAAAATCCATGTAACTAGGTTCATCTGAGTGATCATTCCAGAAAGGGCTGCTGTTTTCCCCCTGGTCAATGCCAGCCATTTCCTTGACCAATTGGATTTCTTGTCTCTCACAGGCTACCCTAAAATGGCAATGGCCTTGAATGCAACAGGCCGCCCCATTGCCTATTCCTGCAGCTGGCCAGCCTATCGGGGAGGGCTTCCACCCAAGGTAAGGCTCACCCTGGCAGATCCTGGGGTTCCTTTGATTTTCCTCTAAACATCCTGCACTGACTGTCCTGGGGGGAGCGTTGTATGAATTCCTAATGCCTTCCTTTCCTACCCCTCCTCCACCCCAGTTGCTATGATTGGCTTGTGGGCACTGATCTCCCAAAAGGGACCGTGAGCCGTCAGACAGGCTGTGGATCCATGTGGAAGGATGCCAGGTCGGGGTGCAGGAGGAAGGGCAGTGGTACCAGTCTTCGGGCCATGTTGTTAATGTAAAAGGACACTCCTGAAAAGTGGTGATGTCTACAGGAGAATCACTGAAGTTAAATGTGGAAAAGAGGCCTGTAGGACACCTCTTGTCCATCCATATCCCAACCAACCCAGGATCATTCCCTACCCATCTATTCTTCAGAGTGTTGTCCAGTTTTGAATGTCTCCAGTGATTGGCCTTCCACCAACTCCTCTGGGAGACTCCTCCATAGTGGAGCATGAGTTTTACCTTGGCACACTCTCATTCCACCCTCGCCTGCACTCTAGGCCTTTGGATCACCCTGATCAATTCCTCTCCGCCCCCTCCTTATTGCTTACACCCTTCAAGTGTACTCGTGGATGGTCATTGTGTCTTCCCCCACCCCCAGTTACCTCTAGCTGGTTAGCCAGGCTGTACGACTTTTCCCACAAATGAGGCACCTTGCCCCTTAGTTGCTTGGTGTTGCACTTCTCTGAATTCCCTCACATCTATCAACACCTTTTGGGCCCTGAGGCTCTCAGAACTGAGCCCAGCGTTCCTACTGAGTCTCACCGGTGGCTTCTGAACTAGCAATGATACGTACAGTGGGGCTGGGGGGAGGGGTGGTATTTTTCCCCCCTCCCCATAACAAAGGTGCATCCCATAGTGCTGTGGGCACATCCCCCCTCTCCCATTCACCTGAGCTCCTCTCCCTCCCCCGCCGTACACCTTGTTCTCTTCCAGGTGAACTACACCCTCCTGGCGAACATCTGTAACCTCTGGCGTAACTATGGTGACATTCAGGACTCCTGGAACAGCATCCTCTCCATCGTGGACTGGTTTTCAGCAAATCAGGATGTGCTGCAGCCGGTGGCCGGCCCTGGCCACTGGAATGACCCAGACATGGTAACTTTGTGCTGTGGAGGGGAGGGTCTCCAGGGATTTCTTGTCTAGAAGCAGGGTGGAGAATTGGCAGGAATTCATTAGCCCGTGACACACCATACAGGTCTGTAGGCTGCCGGAGCTACCTAAGCCGTATGCCACATCCCTCATCCACCCTGAAAGGCCCTGTCTAGATTAGGGGCAAAGTGGGGGTTTAAATGTGTTAGTATTTTAATTAATGCGTATTTAACATCACTAAGCACAGATGGGAATGGGCACCTTTATGACTGTGTTAGCTGGGCATGCTCCACCCGCGGGGGAGGGAAAGGGCTTGCCAGGATGCCAGTGGGCTGGGTCCTGCCACTGAGAGCAGCAGTTGTCTTACTAATGTGTATCCCGCCCTCCCTTCTGCTCTTCCTCTCTCTCCCTCTCCGCCCTCCCCGTCTGTGCCACAGCTGATCATTGGAAACTTTGGCCTCAGCTATGAACAGTCCCGATCCCAGATGGCCTTATGGACGGTGCTGGCTGCCCCGCTCTTCATGTCCACGGACCTCCGCACCCTCTCCCGCAGCTCCAGGGAGATCCTGCAGAACCGACTGATGATCAAAATCAACCAGGACCCCTTGGGAATCCAGGGACGCAGAGTCCTTAGGGTACAGAAGGGAGCATGTGGGAACCTGATAGCATGAGAGGGAAGTAGATGGGGGAATAGCTGTTGAGAGGGCCTAGCTGGGCGTCACGGGAGAAGGTGACCCGAGCCTGGGAATGGCTATGGTTAGCTGGGGATTTACAGGGTTAGTATAATATTGGGGAGGCCTCCACAGGCGGAGGGGAGGTGCCCCCGGGAACGCTTGAACTAAGACGCGCTTGTTAAACAGCTCTAGTATTACTCTCCTCCATTTGCACCCCACTGGACTTGGCTGCTTGGTTTGACCTCCAATGCCCGCCCTTGTCTGTTGGTTTGGAAAGAGTTAATCTTGGTGCTCTGGGCCCACCGGTGGGTAGGGCAGCCACTAAACGACCCGAGTTCACTCCCCCCTGCTGATGCCTGGTGTATCAGTGTCTGGCTGGTCCCCTCGAGCCCAACAGAGAGACTTGATCTGTGCTGCTTCTAGGCCCCTGCCAGGGCAGGTTCATGAGCCACCCCAAGAGCTGATGAGCATTTGGGGGAGTGGGTGGCAGCTGCAGAGAGAGGTGCAGAGAAGCTGGAGATGCACCTAGACTCCCTCTTTCTGCTCCCCCTGTGCTTCCCTAGGAGAAGTCTCAGATCGAGGTGTTCCTGCGTCCACTTTCCCACTCAGCCAGTGCCCTGGTCTTCCTCAGCCGGCGGACAGACACGCCATACCGCTACACCATCTCCCTCAGCAAGCTCAACTTCTCCGCCAGTGCCGTGTACGAGGTGGGCAGGGAAAACACAGCAGGTCCGGTCCCATGCCAATGCCCCTGCCGTGCAGGCCACTTATCTCCGCAGAGCGGGGAGCCCAGCCCCCATGTTCACGCACGATGCTTTGGGGTTCAGAGTCCCCCTCCTACTCTCTGCCCCTGAACGTAGTGTTTGTCCTGTCTCCCCACCCTCAGCCTCACACAACATGTAGTACTGTTGGAGACCACAAGCCAAGTCCACACACCCAGTTACCTACACGCGCTGGGGCTGGGATTTATTCCCTCCCCTGGCATAGTCATGCCAGGGATTAGGCTGCACTCTGAATGCTGCAGTCCTGAATGCGGGCAACTGGGCCCTACACATTGTGGGGGTGGGGAAACACCTACAAAGCTCCTGCCCCTATTCTTACTCCAAGATGGGGAAGGAGGGGATGGGGTGGCGAGTGACTGTACCAAAACACTGACTAGCCTGGCTCTGGGACTTCGATGGTGTGATTGCAGTTAGGCTGTGGTCCTCGTGGCTCTCACGGACTAACGTGGGTTACATGAGTGTGTGGATGAGAGATTTCTAGGAGGTGATGGGGGAGGGTTATCCTGTGCCTTTGGTTTCTTAGGCACATTCTGACTCTGGGTATTTTCAATGGAGCCGTTCCCACTCCTGCAGCCTCTGATCAAAATCCCTTGGGGTTGGATCCAGTAGTTTGCCCTTGTTGTGTAGCCTTACTGTGCCCTGCTTATTCGGCCTGCCAGAGCGGGCTACGCTTACTGGGATCTCTCATCTGCCTTGGAAGTAAATGGGGTTTTTACATACTTTTGGGATGAGAGGCATCATGGAAATGCTGGTAACAACCATGTCTCTTCCAGGCACAGGATGTGTACAGTGGCGGGATCATCAGCGGCCTGAAGGCTGGAGAGAACTTCACTGTCATCGTCAACCCCTCGGGAGTAGTCATGTGGTACCTCTATCCCACAATGTACGTGGATCAACCCTTGGACTTTGTCAGACAGCACCCCCAGGGGAAGGGCTTCCACCCATTTGCACTGTGAAGCCAATCGGAGGAAGAGGATGGGGGGCCAGCTGTGGGTACATGTTGCTCTCTGGCCAGGAGCGACTCCTAATGATCTACATTTACTCGCTTTGTGCCTTAGTTTTCCTCTCTGTCAACCAGGGAGAACTGTTAACCCTCACCTCACGCCTGGGAGGTAGGTAATTCATTACTGATTGTAAAGTGCTTTGAGACCCTTCCCTTGATGGTGCCAGACAAGTGCAGAACGCAGTCACTGTGAGCAATTGCTAACTCTCGCTAATTGAACACTTGCTAGAGGAGCTGCACGTAGTATCGCAGCTCAGGGAAGAGGTCATTTCCCCTAGATTTGCAGTAAGGCCTTCGATCTGACCCCTGCTGTACCTGTCATGAGGAGTGAGTCTCCCTGGAGGTGCTATACTGGCAATCACATGTTCCATGCGGGGGAACTTTTCTACCCAAGATCGTCCCTAGGCATACGCAGAATACGCAGCTGCATAGGGCACCATGAAATGTGGGGCACCAAATTGCTCCAAATTTTATGGTGCCCTAGGCAGCCGCGTGCATACGCGGCAGCACCAGCTCCGGCAGCCAGCCCTATTCCCCAGCTGGCCCACTCACGGGCTGTGCCCACTGCAAGGGGCAGGGCCATCCCTGGGGGGTGTGGGGCCTGGGACAACTCCCTCCACCCCATCTCTTTCCCCCTGCTCCACCCTGGGCCCACCCCCATTGCACCCCTTCCCCCCCGCGCTGGAAGCAGGGGTTGGGCCTGACCCCGGACTCTCCGGCAACGGCAGGAAGTGGAGCAACCCGGCCCCAGCCCGCTCCACTCCACCAGCTCCCAGCTGCGTCACTCCGCTTCCCACTGCCAGTGAGTGTGGGGGGCGGTCCTTTCCCCTCCCACAAGCGACATGGCTGGGAGCCGGGGCGGCGAGAGCGGAACGGGTTGGGGCTGGGTCGCTTCACTTCCCACTACTGGTGAGTGCGGCCAGGGGACGGTCTTTTCTCCAACCCCTCACGACTGGGGCTGGGTCGTCCTGCTTCCTGCTGTGGGTGCCAGGCCCCCCCTAATCCCCTGGGCTCCATGTGGGGCCCCCCACAGCTCCTGCCTCTGTTGTTCTGCAGCCCTTGAGTGTGGGCGTCCCCCTCCCTCTGGAGGGCCGGACCCCCTGGGGGAGCAGGTGCTCTGGCTGCATAGGGCACCATAATTTATAGGGACGGGGCTGTTTCTACCATTTCCTTCGCTTAGAATGACAACTTCCGGCAGTTGAACTCACCCCCTGCCAGTTGTGAAAGCATTAACGCCTGCAGGAGGCAGCATTGTCTGGTAGCCAGAGCAGGGCCCTGGGCGTTAGAAACTCCTGAATTTCAATGTTGCCTCTGCACATACCCCAGCAGTTGCTAAAGGTGATGTCTGCACTACCCCTGCTACAGTGGCACACTTATGGGGCTGCAGCACCCTTGTGTAGACACTTCCTGCACTGATGGGTGGGGCTTTTCCATTAGAGTTGTCAATCCCACCTCTCCAAGAAGCGGGTGGCTAGGTCAATGTCAACAGCAGGGGCTAGACCAACCTAACTGCTGTGCTCAGGGTGTATAATTTGTCACAGCCCTGACCCATGGAGCTAGGTTGATCTAATTTTTAAAGTGGAGACCAGCGGTTCTCAACCCAAGACCCAATCAACACACAGCTGCGGCCTATGTGACATCCTCACAGCCACACAGGTAGTATCTATGTTGTGTGGATGCGGCCATTGTAACACCCAGAGAGCTGCATGTGTGGCCCACAATGGTAGATCAGTTGGGGACCATGGGTGTAGACCAAGCTTTAGTTTCCCCATCTGTAAATTGGGGACAGTACCACTCAGTACCACATGAAGATTATTAGTCATTTTTAGCACTTAACATCTTCCAAGTGCCCTACAAATAGGAGCTGGCTCATCCCAGAATCTGAGCTTGGGTGAGCATTAGTATTGCCCAATATTGAGGCACAGGGAGGCTATACAATAAATCAATGGCAGAGCAGAAATTAAACAGGACTGCCTGGCTCCTGCTCACCCAGCCTGCCTCTTCAGTTAATTCACAGGGTGGAGATTTACAGTGTTCTCCATTGATTTATGCCTTATCGGCCTTAGAAAAACACTACTGCTCAATGTACGCAGCAGAGAAAGCAGCAGTGTAGCGTCTGGGGCTCGGAACCACTTGTGCCCCCCACCATCTTGTCCAGAGGAGAACTGCCTCATGTTAGCACTAGCCTGTCCAGCAGCTGAGCTGGTTGTTCCTGCTGGATGGGGACAGGCTCCCTTCCTTCTCAAGCTGCCCAACATTCCAGGATTTCTCAGGGAAAGGCAGCTGTGTACATATTTATAAGTTTCCATGACCAATAGCCTTTTACCATTAATACACTGCCAGGGGACTGCGTTAGGTGCCTGTCACTTGCATTATGGGCCTCAGACCACAGCTGGTTGCACTCCGTCGTCTGAAAGGAAACCCTGTTGCTATGCGTGACACTATGTTGTGCTAGAGAATTAATGTTTGAATAACATGTGTGTATGGGCAGAAGAGGAACGTTGATAGGCTATTTTCCTTCCAGTTACAACATTCCACTAGCTTCTTCATCCCTGCTGGGCCCAAACTGACAGGTCAAGGGCTGGGGGAAGGGCTAGTCTGGGAGAATTCTGCACCAATTAAAAATTCTGCACCCAATATTAAAATTTTTCAAAATTCAGCATATTTTATTTGTCAAAATAATGTAATCATACTAGCTTCAATTATTTAGGTCACTTATTTAAACTACACTACAATGGCTGGAGAAGGGGAGTAAGTAGCATTGGAGGAAATCCCCAAACCCCCTTGCCTTATAGTAATGTTGCTAGGTTTGACCCTTTATTTCCAGTTATTAGTCAACCAATATATGCAGCCATGTGCTCAGTGTTACATGAGAGGCACCTGACAAGCAAGTGAGGGCTGGGGATATGGGCTACTGACCACCCCAGGAAGGTCCGTAGCAAACAGTTCATGGAGCACATTTTTTCAGTCCAAAAATTTAGACCAGTTCTAATCACTAAAACACATGAGCATTTATAAGGCCATACTGTCCTTTACAGCACTCTGGCAATGTGAAGGAGCCTTAAAACTTTTACACCTGTTTTATACTCCAGGGGGAATTCACTAAGTAGGCAGGCTGCTACGTTCTGCTCCTCAAGAACACCCTGAAGGCCCACCCCTCCATGCCCAGCATACTGCAATAGCAAGCGAGAGGGACAGAGTGTGTCTCTCTCTCTCTCACACATACCTGCCCAGCTCCCCTCCCCTCCCGGCAGTAATTTATGTCTCTACCAGCTGCTCTGGGTGCTTGCACCAACCTGCCTGTGTTGCCAGAGAGGGGTGTGACCACTCTTGCAGTTTTCCTTTACTTCCCCATCAGAAGTCATTTTTCTACAGAGAAGCAAATCTGCAGGGGAGATGAATTCTGCACATGTGCAGTGATGCAGAATTCCACCAGGAGTAGTATGGGCTTAGCTCCTCACTCAGGAAGAAGAATGTTTCAGAACACTAGGCACCCTCTAGGCTGGATAAACGGGACAGACTGCAGCATAAGCTTTGGAGGACTGGGTGGCATAGCCACTGTTAACTGGTGGATGAGGGGACTTCGCAACAGGGCTCTAAGCCAGGCTTTTGCATGCACCAAGTGACACCAGCAAATGGCTGCCCACTGCTCTCCCATATAGCAACCTACGTAGGACTCTGATAAGTAACACCTGTCACACTGCAGTAGGCTGTACTGTTGATACAATAGGAGATACCCATGCTTAAAAAACGCTGGCCTTGGCCATTCTGGACAGAACCACAAGAGTCTTTTTATTAGTGCAGGACAGGCCTGAGGAGCTCAGGAGACTCTCTACAAGGTCCCCACCAGGGCAGAAGTAGAAGCCAGCTGCTTGTTCCTTTCCACTTCAACAAGCTGATAATCTTGTTTGTGTTTTCAAGGCTTCCTCTGCAAGGAAAAGGGCTAGACAGCTGCTGTAGGACAGACATTCTGCAGTCGCTGCAGTTTCCCCTCCCCTCCACCCCCCCCCAGCACTGACCGTAGGGAGTGGTACAGGCTTTGCAGAATCAGCCAGGTGCTGGTGAAGAGAACTCTAAACATTGCTTCCCCATTAAAATAAATGAAGGACTGATTGCACTTGAGCACTGTAGGCAGGGCAGTAGGTTCTAGCTCTGTTTTATTTTAGCTAGAGATGTGTCATAGATCTGTGTTTTACTGGAACTCCTGGCTGACGAAGCAGCATAAAATATGTTACCAGCTAGCATGGGGGTTATCACCTATGCTAGGAA
This sequence comes from Lepidochelys olivacea, assembly GCF_965140295.1. NCBI lineage: Eukaryota > Metazoa > Chordata > Testudines > Cheloniidae > Lepidochelys > Lepidochelys olivacea. Next base: position 262,849,037 of record NC_140411.1, on the reverse strand, counting down.
CTGGAGCTGTATACATTAAAGAGGGTGAGCTGATGCAGAGTAGGGCCTCCTTTGAAAGTGATTATGGGGCCAGGTTAATTCTTAGTGAGGACTCAGGCTTCACTGCTGCAATCAATCAGTGTTTTGTAATGAAAAGTCCTCTCTCAAACCTGTAACTTTGTCTACAATAAAAACGAACTTAAGATTTTCTCTTCCTGTGTAAGAGTCACTGTTCGATCTTCCTTTTAACCTGGCCCCACAAAGAAAATCTAGCAAGTCAAGTTATGATGTATGGACTTACTTTTGTCCTCACTCAGTCTGTGTAGGGCCTATATAAACAATGCAATTCTTCTGACGACTGTTACTGGCCAGAAAACATTCCCAGAGCAATAGTTGTCTCTCTCACCACCCCCAAACACAGAGGTCACTCACCAGAGTTTTAAGGAGGCTGGTGCCAGCTTTGGACTCCTTTCACCTCTTCACTAGATGCATACTGGGAGTTGGAGCAGCCCACCAGAGGACAGCGGAGAGAGTGGCCCTGTCCATCCTAACAGCTCCTGCTGCAAGCTCAAAGAAAGGCTTAAAATTTTCTCCTTCCCATTAGACAGAGGACTCAGTATATGCTACTGAGCCAACCAACCTGGCTGCAGGCAACAGCTGGCTGCTGTCACACTTTTGCCAAGAGCCTCTTACTTTTCCTCCTCTCCTCACACGGCATTGCAAACCAAGGTAATAGGGTCAAGCCCACCACTGAAAACATGTCACGGGGTCTGGGTAAGACACTGTGCTAATCTGATGGCAGGTAGGACCTGAGGCACATTTAGTACCTGAACTAAAGCCTCAATCCAGCCAAAGCTTTCAATCAAATTACAGAAGACAGATGTGGGTTCTGCATGTCCTACAACTTGGAGTGTTGTAACAGGGCTCCCTGACAGCCATAGCACAGAGGTAGCAATTCTCAGCCTTGAGTTTGTGATTGTCCCAAGCCTGCCTTCACTCCTATCTTCAGCAGGAGCGGCCATAAGCAGCTTTGTCTGACTGCTTTTTCTCCAGCTACCTACCCCACTTGAAGCTATCCCACATTTGGTGCTGCTTTTTCAGCGAAGCAAGTCTGGGATGCACAAGACCAGCTGTACGAGTGGAGGTGAATGTGGAAGAAAGCTATTTTGTCCCCAGGGATTTAACCTACACCCAGAAGATGGAATAGCTGATTACAATCACAACTGGGCAGCGGGGAGAGAACTGGGGACCTTCCACTTTTGCTCCTTAACTAATAGAGAATCAGTGCTGGCTGTGGGACCAGGGCAAACAAGCCCTTGGAAACAGCTGCTTACAGAAGAGTCACAGGAATACTGCATTAGCAGAGAGCTCCCACAGCCCCTGTTAGTGGTGCTTGACATGCCCCAAGAAAGGGGTAGTGTGCCAGTTTGAGTTAACTAGGACATTAGTTACAGCAGTAAAGGCAGTGATGGTAAAAGGCAGCCTCCCTCCTCTCACGACCTAAGGGATAGGCTATAACCACAGCCTGAGGTGCAAGTGGAGTGGGATTTTTAACTAAAGGCCATTTTCCCACTCTAGTTCTGCAGAACAGTTAAGCAGTGCTCAGTGGGGAAGGGGGAGGGAGGGACCATGCATTGGTCACAAAGCCACAAAAACAATCCCACAACCAATTATGGGGTTTTTGCAATTCTTATCCTATCCGTTCCATTTTTCTTGCCCATCGCACAGCAAGCTGTTGGTTACTACATCAGAACACGCACACCACTGAACTGACGCACAGGCCTGAAGATTCCAATGCTTCTGTATTAAAGTGCAATGCAAAAGATATTACAAACATTGATAGTGGAACATTTTTAATTCCAGAAAGTTAGAGAATCTTTGACTCAGATTAAAAAGGCTTCTTAGAAAAGGAAGTTCCTCCCTTGCAGATGGCTGCTATGCGGAGGAAGGTCAGGCAGCTACAGGAATACACACCGGTTGTGTGAGCTTTGCTTGTACAATAGCCTAGCACGTAGGGAGCAAAGGGGGAAAAACAGTCCCTACCCCTGAGTGAGAACCGGGTGGGGAGGGGCTGAGCAGGCCCTACACTGGGAGTCAGAGGTTCTCCACTAGACAAGTGTGATTCTCTTTGGAGAACAAGTTTGCAGGGCATCAGTTCCTAAGGGAGAATAGAAGGTCCCAGCTGAGTTGCTCTATTCTCAGTAACAGCTGAGGGTTAGCAGTAACATCTACATTACAAAAAATACTGGTTATTGATGGTGAACGGGCACCGCCTCACCACAAGGGGATGCCACGCAAGCAGGAAAGAGCCATCCAGTTACCCTACCTCCATTGAAGAAACAAACACACCCCACCCACCGAGATTCTCTTCCTCACCCCCACTACTGTTCAGATGCCAGCACATTCACACCGGCATGGCTTTAGTTGCATGTGGAGGGAAGACAGACCACTCTCCCATCTCCACCCACCCCCCAGTGCTTTCTAGGAAAGCTAGCCCGGGGTATGAGGCTCCTCAGCAGGCAGAGCAATAGTTTCTGATCCCATCCCTATGGTGAGGTTATGCTCTCCTTGGTGAAACGTGCTGTCAGAGTAGAATACCCTAATACTTCTCACTCACCCGCACCTGCAGCGTGGCTGCTGCTGCACAGAGGGGCCAGTTTCTAGGAGAATGAAAGGAAGACTTGGATTAATTCCCACTCCCATTTGCTCAGAGCTCTGTAGCCCAGATTCCACTCCCCTCCACCCAGTCCCAATTTGCTTTTCTACTGCCCATCTACACGGAGATGCTGCTTTTAGAAAGCCACTGCCTATTTCCAGGTTAGACGCACGAGTTTCTCCCAAGTCTTTCATCGGCCGCCTGCATCAGGTGGCCACAAAGTCTGGCTTTCACTGCACTGAAGAGACCTGCTAACACATCCCCCTCTCCTCAAAAGTACATTTACAATACAGAAGAGAAGCTTCTCGCAACAGAGTGGAGGAGGAAGAACCAGGCATCCTTGGATGTCTGCACACCCCAGCAAGTGGGGCATCTCGCCTCTTCCAGCCATCACCCGTTTTGAGAGAGGCAGGTTTCCTGGGAAAGGAGACAGGTGCATACGGGGGGCTTTGCAGTGTCCAAGGCAGGTGTAAAACTGCAGCTGTGTTAGCTCTTCTTGCCTGCAGGGCCAGTGATTTAGCCAAAGCCAGTTCATACTTCCCTTGCTGCTGCTGCTGAGTTAGCATTGTACTTGGCCTCTCCACACTGAAGCCCACACTGCAAAATGCTTAACTAGGCTGAGTGTGTCTCACGAGTCTTCCCAGGTTACAGTGTGGCCCAGTACAATGAAGCTTACGTGACACAAGCCTCCAGCACTTCACTCGATTCCTTAAAAAGGGAACAGCACCAATGAAAAATGTAACATGCTCCTCCTTTATACCAACATGGGGAAACCCAGCAGCCCATTGCCTCTTTCCTTCTCACTTACTGTTGCCTCAGAGGAAGTTTAAAACCACTCTCTCAAACCATTTTACTTCATTCAAAAAATCAAGAAGCTGTAATGTTGTATTCCTACATTACTGATGTGCTTTCTCTGCTGGCCTAAGACTTCAGCCCCCACCCCCAAACTCATGGCAAAAGCCTCGGAGGGACAGCGCTCTGGCCCTGGGATGTAAAGCAATCAGGCAAGAAAACACTGCTGCTTCTGCTATTCTACTTGTATGGTCATGCTCAATGTTTAAAGAGGGCAGGTGTTACGTCGCCCAATGCTATGTCTATTATATACACGCATGGAAGCCTAGAGATACACTGAATGAGGGGGTGGTGGTGAGGACAGAAGTGTCTTTGGGGAGAAGGAACGTGAGCAGTTGGTGAGTGGGTTCCTTCCGTTAGTTGTTCTTTTTCTCAGCAGGAGGTGCATAAGGAGGCGGCTGGTCCTGCAAAGTGAGAAAGGATCAGTCACCACGTCTGTTTTATCTATAATCAGCAGCGTTGTGTGTAGCCGTTCAGCTTTCCAAGCATTCCCAGGCTTAGCTTAATGCACCAAACCTTTGCCTTCGGCTACAGCTTGAGAGATACTGAGCGGACAGTGACAGGTGTGAGGCCTGTATGTTAGGCTACAGCTACCCATAGCCATGTCTTCCCAGTTTCAGTTACGTCCCAGAACCTCTGCCAGTTCCCACAATGCTTCAAATGAGGCACCACACACCAAAAAAGATGAACACAAAAAGAGTCCCTTTAAAAGCCCATCAGAACGTGTGTATTTCAGAAACAGCAGCACTGTGACTGGACGTTGTTTTAATCCTCATCTTCCTCTCACCCTCCCCAGTGACTCTGTGGTTCCTGTAGCAGTTTGTTAGGACAGATCTTGTCTGTCTCCCCTAGCCTAGAACAGTCTAAACCTGTATTACCCCTTCCCTTTAAGTTCCTAAATCTGGCTACCCCCATTCTTGCAGAAGCTGAGAACTATATATTGTTTCTGTATAGGAACAACTTTCATGAAGGTCTTAGAGTTCCCTCCCTTCTTGATCAGAAAAATACTAAGACGGATTCCAGGAACAGTGATTGAGTATTTTGAGGAGCCTTCTTTGTAGGAAAGAGTGGATAGACCATTTCTAAATAGCATGGTAAAACAAAGTGATTGTAAACCTCCTGCTTTGGGGAACCAATTGCCTGTGGGGGGTCAGGAAGAAAAGAGACCTAGACCCATCTTAGTTCAACTGATTTGGTGCATGTGGGTGGGTCCACTCTCCTCTTGAGGATCAAGCACTGCCCGCAGCTAGACTAGATGGGCAAACAGCCTGCTTGGATACACCCAGAAGCAGGATACTAGACTTGGTGTGATGTGGCACGGCATGGGCTATGCACTGTGACTTCAGCATCTGCTGCAGTAAGATGACAAGCTGCCCAGGATTCAGCTGTAGCAGCTGAACAGCAAGTGCGTTAGCTCCTCTTACCCCTTTGCCCTCCAGCCCAACAGACAACTCAACCAGTTGCTTACCATAGGCATATAGACATTGTGGGGATTGGCTGGGTTGTAATAGGCACTCGAAGCTGCTTCTGCTGCTTTACTGCCACCTACAGAGTAAGGCCAAAAAACAAAAACAGTCTTCCTAAGTGCTTTACAAATAGCAAATTCAGCTTCCCAGCCCCCCACCTAACAGAGAGAGAGCATACCTATTTTTCAGATGGGGAAAACAGAGTCCTAGACAAGTTAACTGGCTTTTCTAAGGTCACAAAATAGGTCTGTAGCAGAACAGAGAATGGAACCCACATCTCCCAGCTGTGCTTAAACCACCAGACAATGCTTCCCTGTTAACAGATATCCTGGGCTTTACAGCTCTCTGGGAGTAAGACAAGTCTCCCCTCACATCAGCTAGGTCACACTTGATTTTAGCCTTAAGATAACCCCAGCATAGTTGTGGAACAACTATGTGGAACTGTGGCTATTAGCCAGGCATAATGCTACACTATAAAATGAACTGATAGTATCTGGCAGCAGTTTGACCTATACCTGTGGTCATCAATGCAGACCACCTGTTCCAAAAGGATCCCCAGGTAACACTTTCAGTAGAGTCTCCTTCCTGCTCTAGCAGGTGGCTTCTGTGCCATACCTTTTAACACAGCTTTCTTAAGCAGACTCTAGAGACAAGAGGTGCCAAGAGGACCAGCTTGCAACATCAGAGCCAGCTCTCTTAGTTTTACTTTGGGCCTGCTCATGAGAGCAAGGGACTTGCTCATGCTGGACAGAACCAGTACAGTGCTGGGAACGGCCATGTCATCTTCCCCCACCCACCGCAAACTGCCTAGAAATGGGCAACTCAAAGAGCCTGTAACGAGAGAAATTCCATCATTCACATCTGCACCAGGAACAATCCCTTTTGGAACTGCAGCGAGAGTCCCTCCCGCTCCCTTACCTGGCATTCCGGGCTCCACCCAGGCTGTAGGAGCTGAAGGTCCTGCGGTAGGAGGGCCAGGGTAGGGGGGAGGAGGAGCCATATACAGGGGGTTCATGTCAGGAGGGGGTGGGTACATGCCTGTAGAAAGGAGAGAGATTCACACGGTGCTTTAAGTAATTCCTGTGGGACATAGTGCAGGCCTAGTTTACAGGCCTGTTGCTTCTGTCCAGAGCGGATACACACAAGTCAAGGCAAGCCATCCAAGCTTAAACAGCAGCAGCTCCACAGCAGGATTTTATATGGCTGTAGCACCTTTGATCCCAGAGGGCTTTGCAGGCAACAATCACTCCCCGAATTTGCCAGCCATTCTCTGCCAGAAGGTGTTACCCAGCTTAGGATGTTGTATCCTTTATTTCCTGTCCCACTGGATCTCTAGGGAGATGCAACAATACTCAAGCTGGATTTTACCAGGACACCCCAGCCCTTGCAAGGAAGTGCTTCAGTGACCCAGAGGAGTCAGGGCCCTTATAAGACTAACAGTGCTGCTCAGAGAGAATGGACTGCTGCAATACAAGTCATCCCCCAGCTATGTTGGGGTCTTGTGTTCTTTACTCTGACACGGTCCTTTACAGCTCCCAGTACAGACAGCACGCGCAGTCTGCCTCTCACACAACACTGGTATGTTACAAGACGTTGAAGCCTGTCGGAAGGCTTTACCTGGAGGTGGTGCGTAAGGGTATCCCATGGGTTGCGGAGCTGGTCCATATCCATTCATTGGTGGGGGCACATAAGGGTATGGTCCATTAGCTGGCTGGGGGGCAGGTGAATAACCTCCTGGAGCAGGGGTGTACCCCGTAAAGGCAGGCATATAGCCATAGCCAGTATTCTGGGCAGGAGCCCCTCTGGAAGCTTAAAAAAAATTAAGTTTAGCAAGTTTGACTCCGCACACTGCCATGCAATTAAAATGGAGCAGCAAAGAAAAGGAAGGAACGGTCATGAATTTAGTTTGATCTGTCACTGCAACAGAGCTATGAGCCACTGAGACCTGGAGTGACTGCTTTGCCTGAAACCCATCTAGCAATAATCTCTTCTTCTCCCACGTTCACACACTGCTGTGGTAATTAGCTTTGCTAGTTTGGATGCTGGGGAGCAGGGTTGGACCCTGAGCTCGGAACAGTTTATGGAGAGGACTCCGATTAACCCTGTTCTGCAAAAATCTGCACAGATACTAGCCACTAAAGCTCCCCAAAACATCTCCACTAAAGAATGTGGTTTCATTTAAAAAAAGGTGGAATAACCCCACACATTTAAGTAGTTTTTCTGATCAGGAAAATCTCTACAAAAAAGTTTTTCCAATTAAAATGAATTTTTTTGTTTAGATTTATCATCAATTTTTGGAAGTTTTTCTCCCTCCACTCTATTTTTAATACACTCTCTCCCCATTGGAGAGGGTTGGGTAAACAGTGTGAGAGTATAGTTCCCCCATACACCACTGCAGTCTCATTTTTTCCTACTTTTTCCAGTTGGAAGACAGAGGAGAAAAGATTTAACAAAAAAAAAAAAAAAAAAAAAAGGAATAGGGGGATCATTCCAAGAATTGGGAATATTAAGTTTTTCAGTTTCCAAACACCAAAGCATTAAGACCAACAATAGGGTGTAGAATGAAGACAAAAGTTCTCATGGAAAAGTCAATCTTTTTTGATTGAGAAGTTTAGAAGGGTTATTCGCTCTGCTCACCCCAAGAAGTTTACTGCAGCAAAAGTTAGCCAACTCTTCTAGCTAAAGAATAGTCAAGCCTCTGAAGGTTACTTACCATTAGTGGCAACTCTGAACATCAACTGTCCAAACTCAATGGCTCCTCCACTGTTGAAGGTCATTTTAAAGGAAGCCTGCCCTTCCCAACCCCCTAAAAGAGAAAGTGGGAAATACAAATGAAACCATTAAAATACTCTAAAAGATTAACACCAAGAAACTAGTTTGAATTCGAATACAGATTATTAGTTGATTTGTTTCCTAGAAGCTCCCAAGTTAAACAAGAGACCAAACAGGGTTTGGACAACGGCTGCAGACCTGCCAGCAGGAAGGCACCACCAGCTTTCTTCGCACTGGTCACTCAGCCCACTTGCATACAAGATAAATCTCAGGGAAACGAGGAGAAGGTTTGTCTGGGAATTTCCTTATTTTTTAAAGGGAGAGTCTAAAACATGGACATGTAAAGGTTGCTGTAGATCTAGATTTTCTGCTAGTAGGCTAAGAGAGAATCCAATTACAAATACGACATAGAAAGGACACATTTTATTCAGCGGGAGCCTGCCCACGGAATGGGAGTCCTTCCACCAAACTAAATGGACTTTGAATCAGGGCCTGAAACTCAAGCCAGGATTGGAATCAAATATTCCATCAGCAGACTCTTTACCCTCTTTGAAGCATAGGAGCTTAGATAAAGATTACAAAGTTTTAGGCCTAACAGGAGTTTCTAGAAATTCATTAGCAAATGTTAAGACTCCAAGATAAATCACCCAAACTGTACAAAAAGGCAGGTTTCCTTATTGGAGGACAAGTGGATAAACAAAATTGGGAGTTTTTAAAGCAAGTTGTCAGATGGGAGATCAAAGTTTGAGTTTTAAAATGAAAAGCCCAGGTTCCAAAATCCCTTGTCTGATTAACTTCTTCCAAGAAAAGTTGTCAGGAGGGATTATGAGAAGTTTGGGGGTTTTCTGCACATTGTTAGAGGAGGGAAAAAAACCCATCAGGCATATAAATTGAAAGGAAGTGGCTGGTTCCACAACACACTTAGAAACACTGCATTGCTCAAATTTTATTCTTTCCTGTTGTCTTATCAGTAATAGTTTGGTAGTTAAGCTTGGACAAGTTACCCAACGAATCAGCAACCCACCTCTATACTTCCCATCATGAAGCAACACCCCTAGCCAACAAGAAAGGCTGGGGTAGAGAGAAAGAATTTAAAGAAGTGACACAAACAAACTGGCATAGTAAAAAAGGCATCCAAGATCACTACAGTGTACGTGCAGAATAGATTATGCAGAAAGCTCTAGCTATTCAAGAGCCAGAGTGACCCAGATATGAGTCACCACTACTATAGCAGAATCTCCACAAAGAGTGATTTTATTGCCAGGAAAAGGTGAAGAAAGGTCTGCTTATCTCCAGAGACATGTGCTTACTTTGTACAGTCATGAATAGCAGCCAAGAAGATCAGCATCTGAAGTTGGTGAACCCATCACCCGCCTACCCTCTCCACCTCCCTCTCAAGCTGAGCCTACGAAGCAACTAACACACGCAGAAATTTAAAGATCGAAAATTGCTTGATCTTTAAATTTCTGCGTGTGTTAGTTGCTTCGTAGGCTCAGCTTGACATTTGGATCATATAACATTTGGATCATAGTTACAAGTTTATACTGGACAAAAATATCCACTATGAGGCTTTTTTTGGCTTTCCACTAAACTTAGGACATGCCTATATGAGGAAACTGACTGGCATATTTCACTATTACTATGCCGGTCAATTTCTCATGTGGACAAGCCCCAGGTTACAAATTCAGCAGAAGGGAAAAAGTACGTGGGAAACTCAGTTAAGCCTGCTTGGAGCTGCAACACATTAACACATACCCCCTGCCTCAGCCTGGATCACGCCTTTGATGTAATTGGCAGAGAAGACAGGCTGCTCGATGGAGCACCCTTTCACCAAGTAGAATGGCATCATGAAGGACATCAGGGGGTCCTTGCCTTTAGACACAAAGATCATCTGCAAGATAGAGGGACATTTTAAAGCTGTTAATTTACAGTCAGTCTTTATACCTAGAGTGAAAGAGGCTGTTTCAGAAGTGTTCAAACCAGACACTGCTTTAACAAGCTGGTAAAGAGAAACTAAAGCTCTGGAACAATTATACATGCAAGTTCCTATTCTACAGCTACATAGCAGTTTTCATCCCAAGAAATCCAAAATAACGTTATCATATATGTATGGCTCACACACCTGAAACGTGTGCAACTTCCATGGTAGCGTTCAGTTGACACCATGTAAATTAAGAAATATTTTCTCCCTTTAAAACCTCAAATTACTGCACTATTTTTGTGACAGTATGCAGCACTGTGGCTTGAAGCTCCATTGCACTGAAGTGGACCAGAAGTTCTGGACTGCTTAGACGTGTGGTCTTTCTGCCCAAATCTAACAGCCTGTTTGAATAGTAACTTAGCAGTTACTATGACCATTCTTAAATAAGGAAAGCCAGAGGCAGGGGATAGAAGAGCAGTGCCCTGGCCTAACATTCCCCCTCTCATTAAAAAGGGTCTAATGTCACAGGCTACATATAACTCACTGCTGCGTACAGAAAAGCTACTACATTGAATCTTACACAGCTATTACACCCTTCCAGGATCTAACTCATTTGTGCGTCCAGGGCTTTGGCAGATTCAGTGCAGCATCTCTCGTTAAAGCTAAAGTCAAACCAGGACACTCAAACCAGATGAGCAGTGGCCGTCTACAGATGTACAAACCAAAAGCTGTGAATTAAGACCAGCTTAGTTCGTTTGGTGACTGTCTCTAGAGCAGCACCGGCTAAGTGAAGAATTCTAGAGTGCTGCTGCACCTGAAGACTGGATACAGTCCAAAGGGATGAGGAATACTTGTGGGCATGCAAAATTTTGCATGGGCCACCTCATAAGCCACAGGACTGAACACAGGAAAGATTTACGGTCCGTCCTTCAAGCCAGTACAGAACTGACCCTTTTAGGAGGTTCTCCGGGGCTTTCCTAGTCCAGGTTTTTGGACTACACTGAACAGTTTCCCCTAGTCCTTTGTACGTTCACTCATCAAAACACTTGCAGAAGCATCTCAGCCCCCCTTCAGTAATCCCTGGAACAGCAGGAGAGGGTTTTTTGCCCCCAGTTTTTAGCTTTCAAATGTTTACTAAGAAGAGGTTTCAATCAGGTTGGCCACTGTGCCTGTATGATAAGCCTTAACAGGGCAAAGCCTATGCCCATACAATGTACTCTAGGTCCCGTAAAAATCAACTCCTGTTCCAGTTTAAAAGGCTACATACAGCAGCAGCGAGAATTGAGAAGCCAAGTTAAACAGGGGTTGGTGTTCAGGACAGACAGAGGCTTTGGATGTGCATATGGGGGGTTTCTTGTTTAAACCACACACACACTCTCCTCCCTGCCCCCCAGCAAGGATTCTGAAGGAGACTTTCAAAGGCAATAGTGGAAACCCCAGCGACTGACACTGAAAACAGGACAATGTAAAAGACACATGAAAACATACTGTGTAGAGAACAATCTGGAACGGGCCCTAGCTGGGAAAGGAGGCTGTGGAGAAAAGGACAAGCATGACCTGTTTCCACCACTCTCTCCCATCTTGAATTTGTAGCCTCCTCATAAGTAGGAGATTTATCCAGTCATTTACAAGTCTCTGGGACTAGAAGCCTGTGGGAGAACGCTGTTGGCTCAAGACTTACCCTGTAGGGGGTGAGGTATACCATTCCCTTCTTGGTGCCTTTGAAGATTTCAGCCTTGTCAGACACATCACTGAAGGAAAGCTCCACATCTTTACAATGCTTAAGAATACTGAGGAGGAGGAAGAGACAGAGAGACATCAGGGATGCACAGTATTAAACACAGTCCTAAAGCACATGCAATCAACATACGTTAGTTGGCATGCCAAGGAACAGGTCATTTCCCCGAAGGCTCTGTTCAGATATGGATCCCACCTTCTCTCTCTGCATATGCACGCATCGTTTATGCTACTCTCTCAATAAGTACAACACCAAACCCCACTCTGCCAAGGGAAGCCTCTAGCCTCAGGACAGTTTGCTTCTCCTTGCATTTCCAAAGCCACTTGAGACAGTTGTTGGGGAAACCATTCATTTCTCATTGAAAGAGACCGAGTACGAAAGGTCACAGCACAGAATAAGCACAACGGACCTCAATACTTCTTTCTGGAATAAGCGTGTTGCCTCAGAGCAAGTCCCTGTCTGACTAGTCCAGTATCCATATGTTGATGCTACACAGGAAAGCATAACCCCAATAATGCAACCCCAGTTGTGTCAACTGTACTAAAGAAGATGCTTCTTCATAGCTAAGCTAACTACAGATGCTGTCACTATTTCCTGTAAGTGACCGAGGACTATCAGCAAAGATTAGCGATAAAGAACAATGCATCCAGGGATAGGAGAATTGGGGAAACACTGTTCCTGGTGGTGGGGTTTAAACTTATTCAATGATCTAGAACAGGGAGACAACATGATAGTTAAGTTTGCTACAAACACTACCCTGTGAACACTAGCAATGACAGGAAATAATATAGAGGGATTTAGGGATAACAAATGTGAGTAGAAGATAAAGTCAGTTTGGGAAAATGTGGGGAAGTGATCCAAAACAGATAGACAATCAAAGAGAAGCAGAAATACTGACAGACTTAGGGAGTGACAAGTTTACAATGTATTATGCCAGAAAAAAAAAGTGCACTGCAATTCTGAGCAGCATACAGAGGCATCATAGATGAGGTGGTTACATATGTATGGCCTCGATGAGACCATATTTCAAATGCTCCATTCAGTTTTAGGGACCCTGTTACAGAAATATGGGTGAATTGGAAAACAGCAAAATTATTGAAAGGGAAAAATTAAAGGGACATGCTTCTGAAGAAAACTACTGAAAGCTAGATAACATTTAGTGGAACTATTTAAGGAGACACAGGATAACAATCCACAAGTACCTGAAAGGCGGAGTTGTCAAGGACGGATGGAAATTTAGGGTATTACTGAAAATGTAATACTCTAGTCACAGTCCTGCAAGGCTGGGAGGGATAGACTGAATGACCTAATAGGTTCTCTCCAATTCTCAGATGCTATGGGGAGACAGTTCTTCGTAACTAGGGCAATTGCTCATGTCTAATCCAGTTCTGAATCCCACCAAACTTTGCCTCAGCTATATTCTATGGCAGCAAATTTTATAGGTCACTTTTACATTGTGCAAGAATAACGGTCATGTATCCAATTAAAAATGTGTCTTTATTAAAGAGCTTGTTTTAATCATACTTTATACATATGTAGGTAAACCCAGCACTTAATACTTTTAGTATACCAGTGCAGTGGTAGTTACATTAAACCTACTGAACAATTTTACCTAGAAGTATAGCACTGTTACAGGAAGGGCTGGCCCCGTAGGGCAAATTGGCTTCACCCCACCTCTGACTAAGCTTTGTCCCAGGTAATGGGTTTGAGGTCAGAGATCAAGTGATATCTGGCAGGTCACCTGGCTCTTAGTTAAGAAGCCAACAAGTAGCAGGTACAGGGAAAGATCTGGAAAGGGGCCAGGGCCTGGTTTATTTAATTTATGTTGGAGTTTTTTTGTTTTGAGACATGACCCCAATCCTGAAGAAGAGAACTGAAATTCTGCTGCTGTTAGGAATTTATATACAGTTCAACAAGATCGCCCAACAGCTAACAAGGAAAACTACAGCCGGTCATATAACATTTGCCAAATATTACTTGACAAGTTTTACAGTTTTGAGCTTAATAATATTACTTATTATTTTTCTGTTATTCACCCATCCTAAGGGTAATTTAGTAATCTAGAAGGCAGTTCTCTTTCCCCCACTACTCCACTCAATGTCTTGTGCGTGTCCAGGATCTCAGAGCTACCGTCACGCAATTTAAGCAGATTGCTTCCTGACTTGCAGATCAGGCCCAGTGCTAGTAGCAGTACCATCCCCAGACACCTGGTTTGGATTTCACAAGTAAAGTTTCTTCCTGCTACAAGGAGGTGAGGAATTTGCTCTGCTCAGATCCAGCCGCTCCCCCGCCCCATCTTCAGAGACAGCATTTTGCTAGGTCCACCCCCTGCCCTAATTAGTTACTGTTTTGTCACCTACACTGCAAGGGACTGAACTTGTGCCCTAATCAGTACCGCCACCAAAGTCAATTACATCTCCCCAACAGGGACAGGCCAACATACGATTGTATTTGAAAGCAGACTGCTCACATACCACAATTTTGCACAGAGGCTGGTGACTTTTCACCAATGATACTGTTTGAAATACTAGAAGTAAACACCAAGCCTGAATAGTGAAACTAGACTAACCAGTTTCATGATTTTTAGCCATGTTTGGTTCCTTTTTCATGCACTAACCCAGTGCAGTTGTTTCAGGTCAGCCAGGGAACCAAACAAACCCCATGAGTCCATTGTTTTTAAATGGCACAAAATCATTGTATTTGTTTCAAGTTTGGGAAAACTCCCTCTTTTAAAATAAAAAGGGGGGGGGGCACTGAATTAGAATGACTATGTGCCTTTAGATTATACCAGAAGACCAGACATTGACCATCAGACAGGGCGCTTTTAGTGCCAAGCCACAGCTTCAAGCTCCGAGAACATTTCAGATAGCACAGGAAGTACCACCATGGCCACTCTGGCCTACTGGCTCATTCCCAAACTCTGAAACCCTTCAAGGGTTTCAGATTATCCCAGAGGGAAATGGGTTGCAATGGTTGTTCTAGGTCTGAAAGGACCTACTGCCAATGACATCTCTATGAGATAAACAGAAAGAGGGAGAGAAAAAACATTCTGTAGCTTGGGAAAGCCCAAGCACAATCAACAGGTGGAATAAACAATCTAATAAAAGGACCATGGGTGCAGCTTAATGTAAAAGATCAGTGTCTGTATAGGTGCTGCTTTATTTTCATGGTTCACCAATTGCGAATAATTGTGCCAAACCTTCATACAGAATCAGACCAGGAAAACACAGGGCTTGTCCAAATCATTCCTCTCCAGCTCCCTATATATGAGAAGCAGTCTAGATGTATCTTTTGGGCTACCAGAAGAGCAGTATTTCTGTATTCTGCTTATGAGGCACCCTAATGAAGCGAGGAGGCCTGGGTGTTTGATCTGATTTTGGTGGTGGGTTGTTTTGGGCACAGTCCCATAAGAATACTATGGAATCTTTAATGGATATGAGCAGTCAGAGACTCAGAATTACATCTCATTTGGAAAAAGCAAAATAGGAGCTAGGAAGTCAGTACCTTCTCTATATAACTCAGTTTTTTAAAGCCAGTGCAGATTTGTGGACAGAGAATTATTCAGGTCGCAAACTAGAAGTACATTTAATATTTAAAAGTATGTTTATCAGAGTAATTTACTGCAGTCTATTCAGAAAGTGACTACTTCCCTATCTGCAACCTGAGCATATTTAATTCAGACCTCAGCACACACCAAAACCCATGCAGATGCTGCTAATGACCTAGTATTGCACAGTGTTAATGAAAGTGCATGTAAGGCCTTGTGATGTAGCTCAGTCACTAATCTGCTGACAAGCTGCAGCTCATGTGACTTCGGATTCACTCGTATGCATTTCCTCTAGGGTTGTCACGCCCATTACTAGCGAGCAACAGCTTTCGGAACAAACAAACTCCCCTGCTGCCAACTTGGGAGCTGGTCAGAGAGCACAGGGACGCAGAAGTCAAGGAAACACTATGGAGAGAAGAAAAGCCCCTTAAAGAGAGCGGGCTAAAGGAAGCTGGGTTGATCTGGGCAATGACCTAATCAGGGCTCATCTCCCAGGGGCCTCAGGGCAGTTCCCCCAAAGAGCTGGACAGCGCCATAGACCCACCCTCCCCGCCTCAGCCTCCTCTCTGCTCACTGCCGGACACACCTACTTTCCCCACCAACGTGTTAGTTACTCTGAAGCCGGTCACCTCTGGCAGCTGGTTTTAAGAAATGAAATTAGACGCGGATTAATCCGCGACAGCCAGTGTCGCGGGCCGGGCTGCCTCAGCCGGCCCAAAGCGGGAGACCCGGGGCCGGAGCCGCCGCAGCGCCAGCAACGTAAACAAACGAAGGGCCGCAAGGCCTGCGCCGGGGGCGGGCCGGGAGAAGGCCCGGCCCGGGACATCGGATCCTTCCGCCACGGGCCGGGGCCAGTGACCGGACCGGGCGGGCCGCGGCTCGGGGCCGGGCGAAGCGCTCTGCGGGCAGGGCAGGGGCTCGGAGGGGCCGGGCCAGGCCGGGGATCTGGCTCAGCTCGGGCCGGGCCCGCCTCAGCCTCGGAGGGGTCCCCCCCCCCCCGCGCCCGGCCTCGCCTCGCCTCGCGCCCCGCCTCGCGCCCCGGTACCTCTCCCCAGGGGGGGCGATGACCCCGCCGCCCTGCGAGTGGTTCCTGTTCAGCGCCATCTTCCCGGCCAATGGCAGCGAACGCCCCCCACCCCCCGCCTTATTCCGCGGCCCCGCCCCGTGACCTCATCGCGCACGGCCCCGCCCGTGACCTCATCGCGCACGGCCCCGGCCGCGAGGACTCGGGACAGAGGCGGGGCCGGAGGGAGTCGCAGGAGCGGGCAGCGGGAGCGAGCGGCAGAAGGGTGGCTGGACAGATGGGGCGGATGATGGACGGGCAGAGCGGGGTTGACAGACAGAAGGACGGAGAGATCAATGGGTGGATAGGCAGACAGAAGGACAGAGGGATGGGTGGATGGACAGACAGGTAGGGGCAGAGGGGCGGGTAGGTGGACAGAGAGGGGCGGAGGGATGGATGGACAGACAGAAGGATGAGAGGGATGGGCGATGGACAGACAGGGGGACGGAAGGATGGGTCTTTTCCAGTTTTATAGTGCTTGGACAAAGCTGTATCTGAATGGCTCATTTATGCATCTGTATTCTGTAAGCTAAAATGGTTTTGAAATATGCCTTCTGTCTCTTACTTGTAAGCTTTTTAATCAAAGAGCTGTCTGCTCTTGGGGTTAGTGAAAGCCACATTTTTGTTTGCTTGTTTCTCATTGGTCTAGAAGGGCCAGTTTGATAACCTGTTAATAAAAGGCCAACTCAAAGAGGTAGGAGAATATTAACCTGATGAGAAAGGACAAACGAGAAGAAAAATAGCGTAATGCAGGTTGAGGGTAAGCAGAAGGACGAGGCCACTGAACCAGATTCCAAATGGTTTCACCTTGCTAATATGGTTTTTTAAGGCAATGTAATGTGCAGACCACCAGCTTAATTCAGAATCGCAGCAGGTGCCCTTTGGGAGAACCAAAGTGAGGTATTCCTTACAAAGGGGTAGAGGAGCTCTAGTTCCCCATAGACCTTCCGTGGGACATTTGGCAGACTGAAAAACAGAGGCAACTTTGCTGTTGCTTACACCAAAAGCTCTTCTACCATGTACAGTTTTTCATGTATCTAACCCAATATTCTGTAACCTAAGGTTTGGGCCAGCTTTCTCATAGTAGCTGTGCAGGTGAGTGCAGATTTTACTTATCCTTTGATGGTTTCTTATCTTGGGTTCAATAATTTGCCAATAAAATCTATTTTTAGTTGTAAGTAGTGTAAGTGGGTCCTGAATACTATTCCGCGGGGATAATCACCTCCGAGAGACTCTGACTTCTGACTAACAGGGAGGTAGGGACACAAACCCTAAAAGCCGGAGTTCAAGGTCTCAGGCACAGTGGCTATTGGGTTCCCCAACTGCCTGAGCAGCTGGCGTGGTCCCACATGGTACAGGGAGAACCAAATCAGCCAAAGGATGGTAAATCTAGTTATAATAGCAAGTTAGATGTAGTCCCCACACTCTAGCAAGATATTACTGTGACCCTTGACGTTGAAAGCTTGGATGCCCTGACCAATCTGTAAGGTGTCTGAAGTGACTCCACTTCTGAATGACAGCAGCCACCCGAAGGCTTAGTACACATTAACGAACACACTTTCACTTCATACCTTTAGTTAATTTATAGACTCATGGATTTTAAAGCCAGAAGAGATCATTGTGATTATCTAGGCTGACCTCCTGCACATCGCAGGCCACAGAACCTCACCCACCCACTCCTGTGATACACCCCTAACCTCTGGCTGAGTTAGTGAAGTCCTCAAATCATGATTTAAAGATTTCAAGTTATATAGAGACTCCATCATTTACTCCAGTTTAAACCTGCAAGTGACCATGCCCCATGCTGCAGAGGAAGGCAGAAAAAACCCAGGGTCCATAGGCGTCGACTCCGTGGGTGCTCCGGGGTTTGAGCAAGCATGGAGGGAAAATGGTGGGTGCTCAGCACCTACCAGCAGCCCCCCTATCAGCTCCTGCCCAGCGCCTCCTGCCCACTGGCAGCCCCGCGGATCAGCGCCTCCCGCCCATCACGAACAGCTGTTTTGCCGCGTGCAGGGAGGCTGGGAGGGAGGGGGAAGGAGCAGGGATGTGGTGTGCTCTGGGGAGGGAGTGGAACTGGGCAGGAACTTAAGAGGCGGGGCGGGAAGAGGCAAGTCAGGAGTGAGGTGGGGTGGGAGCAGGCAGGGGTGGGGCCTTAGGGTAAGGGGTGGAGTGGGGGCAGAGCCAGGGGTTGAGCACCCCCAGGCAGTTTGAAAAGTCGGTGCCTGTGCCAGGGTCTCTGCCAATCTGACCCGGGGGGAAATTCCTTCCTGACTCCAAATATGGTGATCAGACACTGAGAATGTGGGTGAGACCAGCCAGCCAGACATATGGAAAAGAATTCTCTGTAGTAACTCAGAGGCCTCCCCGTCTAGTGGCCCATCTCTGGCTGTAGAGGACATTTGCCGTTGTAGACCATCACATCATACCATCCCCTCCATAAAAAGCTGTTCAGTACAGCCCTCCTGCTAGTTAGGGGCTCTGCAGAGACCTCAGGTCACTCCTTCCAGGCCAATGACACAAGAACTGCTTATAATGGCGTGGGAAAAGGATTCTCCGACTGTCCTAAAATTCAGAAGGCAGTCCTCAATCTATGGCTCTGCCCCAGGCACCTGTGCACCTAGCTTTCATGACAGTTCCAGATTTCCAATTGTATGTAGGCAGAGGTTAAATTCAATCCCCCTCTGTCACCCAGAATTCCAGTTCTGTGAGCAGATCCGATTCATCTCCACCAGTTCCCTGCCTGGGAGGACCCTGGCTTGTGCAGGTTTAGGCCAGACCTTGAATTGAGAAGAAGCTTGGAGGGGATCTTCTAGAAGGGCTGATTCCGTCTAGCCTTCCTACGTCAAGCTCTGGTCTTCATGACATCACCAGATTTCAGAAAAGCGTCCAAACACTGATGGGAGTTGAGAGAAGAGCAACCCCAATCATTAAAGAGGCTGGCATGTTGACTTGTGAAGAAAGAGAAAGAGAAATATTTAGTGTTGCTAAATGACAACTGAGAGACTGTTGGAAGCGTGTAAACACCAAGCAGTGAGAAGAATAGTTCAGGATGTTTTAGGGGAGTATACGTAGGAATAATAGGGGTTACCACTTTAATATATGACACAGCCTCTAGTTGGAAACTCTCCTGCATGAGCAAATTATCTAATAGGTCTTCTCTGTCTCTGAGTGCTATAATTTAAAGGAAGCAAAGGAATATCCCAGCCAAATATCAAGGAACTTTGCCTGGTCTATTAGACAATGAAATGTTCTCCCAAGAGAAGTGGGGGAAGTCTCATCACTGGAGTGATTAAAATCAGATTGGACAAAGTCCAGGATAATATACAAAATATAGGGAATCAGTCAGCACTGGACGGGGGACTGGGAGGCAGCAAGCAAGATGTGATCTAACCACTCTTTTCCAGATCTTATTTTTTATTATTCCGGTTACCTGGACAGGCCCCTGCCTGTAGGTGCAGGATTGAGCTACACAAGGATAGTTCCAGACAGATATTGCATGGGATTGGGGCAACTCTAACTGTAGGGGGGAGGGCAAAAGTGTAAAAAAAAAAAACAAATAAGAAACAAGACAGGCACTTGTTCAAATGGCGACATTTTGTTTAATCATACAACACAGATAGAAAGTTAAGTCTAGCGACATTTACACCACAAGTTTGTGTGATTTCGTTCTTGCTCGATCAGCACTGGACTGATACAAGAAGACTCCATCGTGATACTGTCAGGGGACGGGTGTGCCAGGAACCCGGTTTCATTTGCTTGTTCATGCTTCCATTTCTTGCTCTTCCATCTCTCAAGTAAAATTAACTGTCTGCCACTGCACTTGCTTCCAAAAGAAAGAAGTGGGGTCTAGATTTCTGAAAACCTGTGGGTGCGTCTTGAATGGCTGATGGTGGCACAGTACTTCCAGAACCAAGGCAGGAGTCAGCATTTATTTCTTTTCACTCTCTGCCCTGTAAGCCTTGGTGCCCTGGAGCTGCCATCCAGATTCATAAGTAACGTCAAAGGGGAGAAGGGGAGTAGATGTCCCCTGATTGTTAAGGGACTTTTTTCGTTCTTCTTTGTAGAGTTCTGTAATAAGGTACATCAGATTTTGGGATGCACCAAATGATTTTCAGGTTGGCAGTGGGGAGAAAGGAAAACTCGGGGTGCTTTGTCACCCACTATTAGTTGAAATACGTTGTGCGGGAACTTCCAGCTTTAATAGTGGAGTCACCTGTTTTGTTGCTGGGCATCACCAATCCATCCACTGCATTGCACTGGCATTTGCTCTGAAATCAGTAGCCCTATATCTTTCTTAAGCTCAGGGGTACTGCATGGGAAGGTGCTGCATAAAGGATATGGGGGCTGGAAAGGGGAGAGAGGGTGGGCAAGACAGCCAACATCAGAGGGGCATGCTCAGAGGTTGGCCCATGTTTTGGGGGAAGAAATAACCCGTTCAGAAGTCACCCTGGGTTCCTTATTGTTTGTTCAAACAACAAGTGGTTTGTTCAAGGATGTTCCCCACCCTTGGTTTTTAAAAGCACATGGTGATGGGGGAGGCAGCATAGCTGTGGTTCTCAGGAGGCGTGAATTCTATTCACAGCTGTGCCCCTGATTTGCTGGGTGATTTTAGGCAAGTTGTGTAACCTCTTTGCCTCAGTTTACATCTGTAAAATGGGAGTAATTGTTACCCACTTTTGTAAAGTGCTTTGAGATCTCTGGATAAAAAGCACTACAAACTTACAAAGTGTGGTTATTGTAATTATTAGAAATAATTATTCATTAAATAATGTGTTTTCTCCGGGGAAGAACTTACTGCAACTGATCTGCATCAGCCTCTGATGTTTCCAGTGAGGTTCAAAATTTTCACAGTTGTATTTACTGATAGACAATGTTAAGTGTCGTTGGGGGGAAATTTTTACATTTTACAAAAAAAACCCAACACGCTGTCATTGACACTCTCTCTTACCAAGACATGGCCAGTTCAGTCCTTGAGCACTTCACTTATATGTTTACCTCTTTCCAGGTGCCTTCTTAGGCCTTGTCTATACTGGGAATGAAAGCATCCTGTTAGAGAATGTGTTAACTAACACAGTGTTGCTGCTATTCATTATTATTATTTATTTATTTATTATAGCATGTAGGTGCCATAGGCATAGAATAGGACCTCACTGTGTTACATAGCTTTGTCCTTAGTGTGAACAAGGACAGGTATGTTTAAAAACATGAGCTGGTCAGGGTTAGTTCCCCATAGGATTAACCATGATGAATTAACACATTTTTTAATGCAACTGTCCTGGTCCACACCAAGGATAAAGCCATGTTTAACATCATGTTAGTTAAGACATGTTAGTTAACATGCTAACATGACACTTTTCCCTCAGTACAGTAATAATAAGAATACCTATTTCTGATATAGCACTTTTCATCAGGAGATCTCAAAGTACTTCACAATCTGTAATGTATTTCTCCTCTTGTGAGGCAGGGATGCATTATTATCCCCATTATGCAGATGGGAAACTGAGGCACAGAGAGACTGAATGACTTGCCCAAGGTCACCTAGCATGTCTGGGAAGAGCAGGGGATTGAAAGGAGATCTTCCACATCCTAAGCCAGTGCCCTAATCACTGGACCATCCTTTCCCATATGGGCTAGGTTGTGCAACCCATATTTATCTTGGTGAATACCTGGTAATTGGAGGAGTCAGAGAGACTTTGAAGTCACTAGGGCTGCTTGCGTGAGCAAACATTTGCCTGCTTGAGAAAAGGTTGGACAATCGATCCCTATGTGTTAGGAAAATGCTCAGCACATTGTGTGGGTGCCAGTAAAATAACGTCTGCTAAGGAAGATCATCTTACACAGGGGGTCCTTGAGTGGCACAAGAGAACTGGAATCCCTGCTTGGACGATCAGGCCCAAGTTCCTCCACAGAAGACCATATCTACTACCCTCCTTCCACATACGCAAGCCCCATTGACACAGATCACAGAGCATGGCCCTAGTACTTATAATCCAAGTGACAGACAAAGGAAAAGCGGTCACCTTTGTGCATGTGGCCTGGAGCTGGCCATCCCTCAGTTAGCCAGGGAGGTATCCGCACTCTGCAATGACCATTCTTCAGGCCCCAAAGACGCAGAAATGGCCTTACCACTGCACAAAGAAACTCGGATGTTACTGGAGTTGATAATACCCCGGTATGTTCATCATGAACGGGTGCGGTTAGTGGGGAAGCCAGCTTGAGTGTCTTAGGGTACATCTACACTGATAAAAAACCTGTGACAGCAAGTGTCAGAGCCCTGGGCAGCAAACTCAGGCTCACAGGGCTTGGGCTACAGGGTTGTTTAATTGCACTGTAGACATTTGGGCTTAGGCTGGAGCTTGGCCTCTGAGACCCTCCCCCTCGTGAGGTTTCAGAGCTCGGGCTCCAGCCAAGCACCTACACTGCAATTTTATAGCCCTGCAGCCTGAGCCCAAGTCAGCTGACCCAGACCAGCCACAGCGGTGCGGCAGATATTTTATCTCAGTGTAGACATAGCCTTAGTTTCTCCAGCATGGCAGGGCTTAGGCTCCATCCTTCAGCCTAATGGCTAGGAGAAGCACTGATGGAATCTTTGCCCTGCTGGATGGGCAGGGGCAGCCTTCCCCCAGCAGCTGGCTGAGAACAGCTGAGATGAAGCCTTATGGGCAGCTGCAACACTGAAGAGACCTTCACTCCACAGCAAGGCTGGGGACAGCTGATATGTTTGGCTGCTCAGGAGCAGAGGTCCCGGGTGGGTTGAGGACAGCTGAGACGCATTGATGGACAGAAGCAGCACTGAAGAGGCTTTTGCCCTTCAGTGGGGTTTAAAACAGCTGAGCTCGATGGACAGACAGGAGTAGTTCTGTGGTGGTTTTTGCCCTGGATTAGTCTGTGAATGGCTAGTTAAAGAGAAGCACTACAGAAGATGTTTTCACCTTCCATTAGGGCTGGGAACAGCTGATATGGATGGAGGCAGCACTGAAGAGGCTTTTGCCCTACACTAGATCTGAGAATGCCTGGCCCAAATGGAAGGACAGGAGCAGCAATGAAGGCCCTCTCTGTGCAATGGAGCTGGGAGGAGTTGATACGGATGGATGGACAGAGCAGGGCTGATGGGGCCTTTACACTTAGTAACGTTGAGAACGGCCGATCTGTATGGACAGACGAGAGATGCTGAAGAGCCCTTTGGCCTGCAGTGATAGCACTAGCTAACACCACAGACCCAGCGCAGGCTTCTCTGACGCAGCTCTGCTAATGCATGTCACTTCTAGGGCGCTCCCTGCTCTTCCAGTCCTGGGCTTCATGCGGTTCTGCCAGCATACCTCAATCTCAACCGCAACGCTCCCTGCTGCTACAGCTCTTCCAGAACACCTCAGTCCTGACCTGCAGCCCTTTCTGCTGGTTGCCGTGCTGGATGACTCAGCTCTGCAAACCCATCTCAGATGTGACCTACTGCTCTTCTACTACTAAGGGGTGACCACTAATCACGGGACGTGCATCCTCTTGGGATCAAAGATCACCAAACTCATTGCAATTGTCGTCAGGCTGGACTGATTCCAGCAGCTGTCTGCCATCTTTGTCAGTCTCGCTGCATTCTAAACGGCTGAGCTAGATAGAGAAATGCTTGGGCTTCAGTGTTAAAGACTCCACTCCAAGGCAGGAAGAGTTAGCCAAAGACTCAAAAAGTAATAGCAAATATTTTTTTAAGTACATCTGAAGCAGGAAGCCTGCTAAACAACCAGTGGGGCTACTGGACGATTGAGGTGCTAAAGGAGCACTCAAGGACGATAAGGCCATTGCGGAGAAACGAAATTAATTCTTTGCATCGGTCTTCACAGCTGAGGATGTGAGGGAGATTCCCAAACCTGAGCCATTCTTTTTAGGTGACAGATCTGAGGAACTGTCCCAGATTGAGGTATCATTAGAGGAGGTTTTGGAACAAACTGATAAATTAAACAGCAATAAGTCACCAGGACCAGATGGTATTCACCCAAGAGTTCTGAAGGAACTCAAATGTGAAATTGCAGAACTACTAACTGTAGTCTGTAACCTATATTTAAAACAGCCTCTGTACCAGATGACTGGAGGATAGCTAATGTGATGCCAATTTTTTAAAAGGGCTCCAGAGGTGAGCCCAGCAATTACAGGCCTGTAAGCCTGACTTCAGTACCGGGCAAACTGGTTGAAACTATAATAAAGAACAATATTGTCAGACATATAGAAGAACATAATTTGTTGAGGAAGAGCCAACGTGGTTTTAGTAAAGGGAAATCATGCCTCACCAATCTACTAGAATTCTTTGAGGGGGTCAACAAGCGTGTGGACCAAGGGGATCCAGTGGATATAGTGTACTTAGACTTTCGGAAAGCCTTTGACAAGGTCCCTTACGCAAAGTAAGTTGCCATGGGATAAGAGGGAAGGTCCTCTCATTGATTGGTAACTGGTTAAAAGATAGGAAATAATGGGTAGGTATAAATGGTCAGTTTTCAGAATGGAGAGAGGTAAATAATGGTGTCCCCCAGGGGTCTGTTCTGGGACCAGTCCTATTCGACATATTCATAAATGATCTGGAAAAAGGGGTGAACAATGAGGTGGCAAAATTTGCAGATGATACAAAATTACTCAAGACAGTTAAGACCCAGGCAGACTGCAAAGAGCTACAAAAGGATCTCTCAAAACTGGGTGACTGGGCAACAAAATGGCAGATGAAATTTAATGTTGATAAATGCAATGTAATGCACATTGGAAAGCATAATCCTAACTATACATGTAAAATGATGGGGTCTAAATTAGCTGTTACCACTCAAGAAAGAGATCTTGGAGTCATTGTGGATAGTTCTCTGAAAACATCCATTCAATGTGCAGTGGCAGTTCAAAAAGCAAACAGAATGTTGGGAATAATTAAGAAAGGGATAGATAATAGGACAGAAAATAACATGTTGCCGCTATATAAATCCATAGTATGCCCACATCTTGAATGGCGTGCAGATGTGGTTGCCCTGTTTCAAAAAAGCTATACTAGAATTGGAAAAGGTTCAGAAAAGGGCAACAAAAATTATTAGGGTTATGGAACGGCTTCCATCTGAGGAGAGATTAATAAGACTGGGACTTTTCAGCTTGGAAAACAGACGACTAAGGGGAGATATGATTGAGGTCTATAAAATCATGACTGGTGTAGAGAAAGTAGATAAGGAAGCATTGTTTACTACTTCTCATAAGACAAGAACTAGGGGTCACCAAATGAAATTAATAGGCAGCAGGTTTAAAACAAATAAAATAAAGTATTTCTTCACATAACACACAGTCAACCTGTGGAACTCCTTACCAGAGGATGTTGTGATGTCCAAGACCATAACAGGGTTCAAAAAAGAACTAGATAAATTCATGGAGGATAGGTCCATCAATGGCTATTAGCCAGGATGGGCAGGAATGGTATCCCTCTCTCTTTGCCAGAAGCTGGGAATGAGCGACAGGGGATGGATCACTTGATAATCACCTGTTCTGTTCGTTCCCTCTGGGGCACCTGACAGTGGCCACTGTCGGAAGACAGGATATTGAGCTAGATGGACCTTTGGTCTGACCCAGTAGGGCGATTCTTATTTTCTTATGTAATGCTGTTTCTCCACAGGTAAAATACAAAGTAGAGGCCTTAGTGTTAAGAAAACTGATATAACCATTCAGTGACTACATCTACGCCTAATCTAGGGCTCAGTGCTGAGAGAGAGACAAGTCCCTTAATCAAATACCAGGCTGTCTCTTGGAAGATCAGAGGGGGAAACTGATAAAGCAGTCGCTATTCACGTGGAAGCTGTGCAGAAACTGACCACGTTTGTTTGAGAGATGGAGAATGATATAGCTGTTACTGGGAAGGGGAAAGGGATCCCTAGAGCAAGAAATCCAGGGGATTAAAAAGCATTTCTTCATAAAGCAATTGAATAGGATATTAACTTTACATCTCTATAATGCCCACATTTCATCCCAAAGAATCCAAAAGCACAGCAGAGGCTCTGGGCCCGGAGGTAAGCCTGTGGAAAGGTTCCCAGTGTGGACAATCTGCAAAGAACCTCACAAGGTATCCATAGTTCTCACTTGCTCAAGGACTGGTATCCAGCACTACGTCAAAAGTGGGTGGTCCTGGCTGAGGGGGCGGGGGGCAAGGGTCATGTGTATTTTTCTCTCGTCCTTCCCTAAAAGCAGAATCCTATACAGCAGATAAAGGGACCCCATGATGTTTCCCAACAGAATTAGGAGCTGTTCTTGTGTGGAAACTCACTCCAGTCCTGGAAATGATGATTTCCTCTGCTGCTAATGTCCCTTTTCCCTTCTCATTCACCCTCCCTTAGTGCATATTTCTCCCCCTCTATACATCCTCTGATGTCCTCAATAACTAACTAGTGAGAGTGTGCCGAGGACTGGTGGGTGTAGAGGGGATCACTTGACCCAAGACCAGCAGGCCAGCCAAAATTCTGCCCAGTTTGTCCACGAGTTAGTTCCAGTGAAGCCAGCTCTTTGTGCTAAGGAAAGAAGGGATGGCCTCATGTTCACACTAGTACGTGTGATTCACACTTACTGGTGTTGGCATAGTTTCAAGCATTTAACTCTAGGACACGTTCCAAGGCCCTCATTCATTTTTTTACTTAGGCACATCTTCCATGGCTTCAGGGGCAATTTTGTCCAAGTAAATACTGGGTAAAAACCGTGTGAGGACTCAGCTTGGCCCATTTGCTTCGTTGGGAGTTCTGTCTGAGTAAACTCCTGGGGGCCAGATTTTGGGTGGCCCTTGCATGGGTGACTACGCAGGCAGCCTACCCTGTGTGTCATTTGCAAGGGGCATTCGCAATTGCAGGGGAGTGCAGGGCCTGCCCCTCTGCTGTGTCCCAGCAGGTGTATGTTGCCCCACAGGAAGGGAAGCAATAGAGCTATGCCCAGGCCTGTTCTCCTCACCCTTTGCATTGGCTTGCAAAGTGGGCCGAGCACACTGGGGGCAGCAAGCTGAAGTATCCTAAAAGATGGGGCAGCCTACCCGGACCCCCTGCCTGCTGGGGCAGGGAGACACCCTACCAATTCCAGGGCAGTGGCTAAATGCCACTATTTGGCCCTGAGTGAAGACCTCAGGATTTGTCCCTCAATTAGTGTTCCTGGTTTTTCGTAGTCTCTCTCCTCCCAGACACCTGTGATAGGAAGGTAAAACAACAGCTGCTAGATCTTACAATGAAACCCTAAGGTCCAAGATCTAATTTGTGCTCACTTCCCACCACCACCACGCATCTCCCAGTAAGAACATGGACTGGAAAATATGATAATATGCTCTCCTCCCAGCCACAAATTACCACTAACTCCCCCCCCTTCCCTTTTTTAACAGGCCTCAGTGAGAAAAGAGATATGCCGTAGTCACCTATCACTCCCCCTAATCAACCGCCTACCTTCCCCACCCACACCAGGGAACTCCACTCACATGCAGGAAGAGGTTCTCCAATGCCACCACCATTCGGAAGGCACTGTGCTCATTGATCAATCTGTCTGTCCTTGGAGTCTTTCTATGCTTTTCCAATGTGCAAACACAGAACCAAGACATCCTCCCCAAACCCCCCAAACCCCAGAAATCAAATCTCCCGGCATTCCCTCCGCTACTTCCCACAACCAAGACACGCAACGGAACCACAGAACACGAGAGAGGGGGAAGACAACAAACAGCCTGTGCAAGAAACCGCGAATGACGACATTCTGGGAAGGAGAAAGGAAAGCCCCTGCTCCTTCTCCCATAAACGCACACACAGAGGATGTGCCACATGCTTTGAAGACAGGCCTACAGTAAACTCAAAGGTAGCTGGGACGGGTTGTAATATCCAGACAGTGGGAGGAGTGATTCACAGATTACTTTCGTGGTTCTCCTCTGTCTCGGCGGTCACTGGGGGGAGCCCCCCATTGTCATTCAGCCGCTTGGCCCTGTAGGTCTCATAGTGGATGTTGTGCGTCACTTCTTTTAGGTCTTGCAGGTGGGTCCTGCAGGAGGCAGAGGGAGACAGAAGGAGGGTAAGAAAAAAAATCGGCTGCGTCAATGTTATTCTTTCTGGGTCTATTTTATTTCCAAGATAAATGGGACAGTTTCTCCAGTCTGGCTTGCCAATGAACAGGACATTCATTTTCTATGGAGGCCATAATACATTAGCCAACTGAAACTGCATCAGTCAGCAAAATAAAATAGGCACACAGGATATGTCAAGCTGGCTCAAATCATTGGCCGTGCCAGTGCAATATGCTATCTCCTGCTACACCAGATCAGGCCAATCAATGGTCCATTGAGTCAGCTATTCTGCATCCTGCTATATCAGTTAAGACTTCTGGTTCATCAATCTTCCAGCAGCAGCCAATACATGAGGCTTCAAAGAATGTAAAACTTCCCCATGATGCATCTGGTCAGTTGTGCAGTGGAGCCCACAGTAGCTGTGCTGTTCGCACCAGTCCCACTGGAAGAGTCCCCACAGCCACAGCTCCTTCCAACCAGTCACTAACTGCCAGAAAACTCCTGGGCTTTGACCACCATTGTTTAATGACCACCTTTTATTGAAAGATTTGGGAAAAGCCCAACAGTGACAGCTAGGTGGTACCAGCATTAGGAATTTGTTGTGAGGGACAAACAATGCAATATTGTGATGTCACCATGACATCACTGTGTCACAATCTGAGATTTCATCTCTCCCAGATGCCAAAACACCATGACAACAGAAAGCATACAGGGGAATGGTTTTTAACTTTGACGTATATTTACATTTGGGCTTCTGAAAAAAACCTACCTTATTAGTTTATAGGGCATAGAAATTACCTTCAAACAGGGGTGCTGGAATAATTTTTATAGTGGGGGGGTGCTGAGAACTATTGAACCAAACTGTAAACCCTGGATATGATGGAAACTTCTTCAAACCAGAGGGTGCGGCAGCACCCCCAGCACCCGTAGTTCTAGCACCTATGCCTTCAAACTATGGGACTTCCCACAGAATTTCAGACAGATGTCAGTTCTCCTGAAAGGGCTTCACTCCATGCATGAACTTGAGAGAAGGGGGACTGGAGACTGGGGATATGGAGCTTTTTATCTCTTGGTCAATTCTAGTTCATCCCCAGATCAGAAGGACTACATGGTCTGGGGATTGGGAATGGACTGAAGAGTCTTTCCTTCTTTGTCATTGATTCCAACACAGCCCTAAGTCAGGAGCAACTAAAAAGTGTTCCCATCTATTGTGTGTTTGTATAATGGGGCATGGGGGAGGGTGTCACTCCCGTTCGTTGTCACACAGGCCATCTACATCACCCGAGCACCATCACAACTAGCCCCCTTGTTGGCATAGCAAGCATAGAAATTAAAGATCAGCTAGGTTGCCCTGTCCATTAGTTAATTTAAGATTGTTCCCTCTAGTAGTCAGCCCAGCTTGAATTGTCTGAAGAAATATGACTTTCATCCGGTTGGAGACTGTTCCATTATCATGGCTTTCGTCACTAGGAAATTCTATCTGAAAGTCGGTTAAGTAAGTACTGTAGCCCTTCTCATCAGGAATATACAGTTGCATAACTGCTGGCCTCACCTGATGACAAAGTCTCGAAGTAGGGCAAATTCACAGTGATTGAGGTTTTCCACTGTAAACAGAGAAAATTGGGGAGTGGGGTGTTAAAAAAACCCTTCATTAGTACAGCGCATGGGGTGGTTGTCAAGGCAGTGGGCAGACGGGCACAAATCTTATATTTCAAACAGGGCATATAGTTCTATTTGTGCATCACATGCAGTCTATTGGGCTTGTCAGTTCTTAAAACCATGAGGGAGGGGTCACTTGAAAAGGGAAGTGACCTCATGGGCCCCAGTGTGGCACCTCTTCTACTCTAGAGTGGCCGCAATACCCTGCCAGTTGGTGATAGTTCCAATTGTCCACAGTGGTAGTTCCAATTCCCCTCAGCAGCGGTGTTTGAAAATATCTTTTTTTAATTTTGATTAAAAAATATGTTTAACTATGGGTGCAAGGGGTAGTACCTGGAGCTTTGCGTGCCTGAGCCTACGTAGATACATCCATCTCAAAAGGATGGACCTATTTACCTTCAATGACGCCCCAGGGAGTTTTCCTGCCCAGGATTCTTTTGCCATTTACTTGGTATTCCTTGTCGCTGCCCACCACTGCAAACGGCATGCTTTCCTGCTGGAGATACACAGGTAGACAGGCCTAGTCAAGCTGTTCCTCTGCGCACTAGACAACAATGAGATATACTAATCTCTCTCCACCCTTCCCCCTGTTACCCTTCTCCCTCCAGCATGCGGTCTTCTGCAGGGCAACAGGCACTCACTGCCAATGACCGGCCACTGCTGAATATGATAATAGCCCTAGCATTTCAACAGTTGTTTACAGCTGTTGCCATAGCTGAGCCTGCAGAGTTTCCCAGTGATTCCATGGGTTCTGCAGATGGGTGCAGTATTGTTCTAGGTGAGTCGGCAGATGTGACCAGCATTTTTGAATCAAAGAAGTGATGAATATGGAGCTCTCTGAAATCATTTATTAATACTATATGCTGGCCTGACTTTGGCCTGGTGTTTGCTGCACTCATATTTTGGTGTAACTATTTCTCCCAAGAGGTCTCTCTGGGGTGGTTTCCAGAAGGAAAGAGGAGATGGCTCAAGATGGTCACCTATGAGTCCTAAAGGGACAATGCCAGAACTATTCACTCTGACAACTCTAGCTCACTCTGCTGCCAGGGTATGAAACTTTCTGACCCAGAGGGCAAAAGCCACCAACACTTGACTAAGTCTCCTGCAAGACAAAGAGTGTGTGCGTGTGTGTGCATAGGCCTACCTAGGTATTGGGCCTACCAGTATGGGACAATAGGATCCTAGGTAGGAGAGACGTACTGTTAGTTGTTCTACAATCCTATTTTTTCTCTAGTGCTCCATTCAATGAAGAGGGGAGGGATAGCTCAGTGGTTTGAGCATTGGCCTGCTAAATCAAGGGTTGTGAGCTCAATCCTTGAGGGGGCCATTTAGGGATCTGGGGCAAAAATTGGGGATTGGTCCTGCTTTGAGCTGAGGGTTGGACTATATGACCTCCTGAGGTCCCTTCCAATCCTGATATTTTATGATTCTATGTTGTTTTAAGGAGGCTGCAGGTTACTGTATCACTTAGTGATAAGAGGTTGCTATACATGGAGTATTTTACCCAGGTCCCTGGCTCAGAGTGGAAGAATCACATGATTCCAACCCCAAGATAGGCCTTTTGCCTGTACCTATCACCTGAGGAGATGCACTCAGGGAGTATGTCTTCACTGCAGAGTTAACTTGGCCTTTTACTCAGGTGTTGCCCCTAACTTTCCTCCCTTCCACACATAAAAATCTGTCACCCAAGTTTAGCGGTGCTTTCAACCCCAGCTAGCTGTCCTGTCCTGGGGTATAGGCTAACGGCTGAGTGAGGCTGGTAACCCGCTCATTTTGCAGTGAGGACACAGACTAAATCATTCCAATACTGAGAGTCCTCCAATACCTTCCCACAATTCTTCCCATCTGGCCAAAAGGACAGACAACTTCTCCCACAATTCATTGGGAAAGAATCATAGAGTGGCTCATCTCACTGCAGCACAAAGAACCATGGGAGATTCCTCCGCCAACCCCCACCCCCATAAGTCCTAGCAACACACATGCACAGGGGACTGCAGCATCAATGAGGACACAATAACTTTGGAGGGACCATTCACACCTAGGGTAGGCTAACCCAGGTGCCAATCCTCCAAGTTTACTCTGCCGTGAAGAAATACCAAGAGGGGGGAGAGGTGCAGCTAGTTCTATAAATGTGACAGTCCCCAGAGGTACCCGACACTTCCATATGTTGGGTAGAAATCCCTTGCTTCCATAAGTCAGTCTGCAGATCCCCCAATATTTCCATAGGTTTTCGCAGGTCTCCACAATGTTCCATAAGTTTATGGCTTCTGATTTTCAGTATTAACTGATAAACACCAGTAAAACACCCCAATTAAAAAATGAAATCAGTGTTCATCCAATAAACACGGGGGAAACATTGGAAATGGCTACTTGTATCTAAGGGTTTGTCTACACGGGGTATGATTTCTAGAGCACGCAAATGTGTTGCACATGAATTGGTCTGTGTAGACCCTGCTGGTGCGCACTAAAGGTTCCCAAGTGCACTTTAAAGTAATGCTGCTTGAAACAGTGCTACATTAAAGTGCAGTAGGGAACATTACAAAGAGATTGCTTATTACAGTATATACGACTGTAATGAGTAATGCCTATAATATATACAGTATATATAGGCTTGGAAGAATTAGATTTTTATTGGTAAAAAAAAGTAGGTAAACATCAATTTAAGGGACACCCAAACTGATGAAAAATATTTCCACAGATAATAATTGAAATTTACAGATAGACAAAGTAAGAAAAATGCTGTTTGAGAACTTATTAGGGTTTGATTTTAAGGATATTTACTTTTTATATTTTGACGTGATATTGACAATTTGTGTTTGAATGGTTATAAAGCTTTAACTTTTTGAATCTCAACATCCACGATCATTCAATAATTATTGTCCTATCTTCCCTATCATCTGACCAGCACCCCAATTTTACCCACTGTGAAAATTTTAATTGAAAAAACTGCTTAAAAATAAACTTTGATATTACCCATCAAAATTATGAAAAAAATAAAAATTGAATTCTGCAAAGCCTAGTGTATACATAGAGAAACCCCCAAACCCACCAATTTTGGATATCTACACAAAACTCAAAAATTGCTAAAAGTACCCCCCCAAAATGAAATTCATAAACCCCCAAAAGGAAATGTCTTCTACAGATGTCCCCAGATTCCTAGAGGTTGGTCTGCAGATATCCCCATCATTTCTACAGGAGAATACTGCAATGATGGTTGATGTGAAGGGAAATATGATCAAATTTTTACTTGGGAGACCCCCAAAAATAAGAATTTGAGGGGTCAAGCTGAGAAGAAGTTGGGGCTTAAATAGCAACAGCTCACATGGGAAGCTAAACCCAGCCCAAACCCAGTGACCAGCAAGATGAAGTGAAACAAATAGTCCTCTTAAATTCAGCAGTCACTGCACTCTATGGTGATAATGAACGGAGCCAATGCAAATTAAATTAGAAAGGATAAAAGAACCCATCCTCCCTACCGGATATAAACAATAATAATAATAATACTTTGCGTTATAGCATCTTTCATCCAAGGATCTCAAAGCACTTTGAAAACTAGAGTGATTTGTCTCCATTCTGCACTCAGTGAAATCTAACCACTCCTCAATACTCTCTCATTATATGGTGTGTCCTACCCTGATTTTGTCATTCTCTGTTTTATCCTCCAGGTCCTCATCAAACTCTTTCTGGGGGTAAAACTCGATCCCATTCACCTCCAGTTCTTTGCGCACCTGGGCAGGGAAACATTGGAAAGTAAAAAGCAGTGCAAGCATTGAATTATGGCAGACAGCAGGGTGCAGTGGTATTACATTCCTGCTGCAACATTCTCAAAGGGAAGGCGCCTGCAGGAAATACTCCTGAAGGAGTGTGTGATACAGTTGTGACACACAGCAGTGCTGGCAAGAGATTGGACTTTATTCGCTGGCCCCATGGGTCAGGGTTATGAAGGATTAATAACCCAGTCACAGAACAGGGATCAGCAGAAAGACATCTTGGCAGGTCACAACACAGGTGTGAAACCCTTGCCATCACGGTGACAGATGCCCTTTGAGAGACTTCAGCATAGAAACAGCTGCTCTTCCACGATAGATGCAGCCCACCAGGTAGTTTTTGCCCCAAATGATCTCTAGTAGATTTCAGTTCACCAGAAGATCCACTCATTTTAAATTCTCCATTGTGGTGCCCCTAGCAGACCATTCATCATTATTCTTTGTGGTCTTAGTTGATCATTTCCTTAGGATCATTTGGACGAGCTGTAGCTCAAGAAAGCTTATGCTCAAATAAATTTGTTAGTCTCTAAGGTGCCACAAGTCCTCCTTTTCTTTTTGCGGATACAGACTAACACGGCTGCTACTCTGAAACCATTCTCCTGTTGATTAATCTGAGCTCAGAGGTGGGGTTCACTAGCACAGATACATGTTAATGTCAGCTAGGGTGACCAGACAGCAAGTGTGAAAAATCAGGACGGGGGTGGGAGGTAATAGGAGCCAAGACCCAAAAATTGGGACTGTCCCTATAAAATCGGAAGATCCGGTCACCCTAATGTCAGCTCTGACCCACTGTGGGCACATGTTTTTCAAAGGTTCATTTAAAGGGCAAGCATGTTCTTGGGTAAGGCCTGTTAAGGTACCCCCCCACTCTGAACTCCGGGGTACAGATGTGGGGACCCGCATGAAAGACCCCCTAAGCTTGTATTCTATCAGCTTAGGTTAAAAACTCTCCAAGGCACAAATTCCTTTCCTTGTCCTTGGACAGTATATTGCTGCCACCACCAAGTGATTTACACAAAAATTCAGGGAAGGGTCACTTGGAATCATCCCCCCAACCAATATATCCCCCCAAGCCCCTTCACCCCCTTTCCTAGGAAGGCTTGAGACTAAAATACCAACCAGTTGCCTTAGCAACATGAGCTCAACCAGACCCCTTTTCTTTAGGACACTGAAATCAATCAGGTTCTTAAAAAAGAATTTTTATTATAAAGAAAAAAGTAAAAGAATCACACCTGCAAAATCAGGATGGAAGGTAACTTTACAGGGTAATAAAAAGATTTTAAACACAGAGGATTCCCTTCTGTGCTCAGCTTCACAGTTATAAAAACAGGAATGAAACTACCTCTGTAACATAGGGAAATTCATAAGCTAAAACAAGAGATAACCTAATGCATTTCCTTGCCCTACTCACAGTTTCTGTGGTTTTAGATGGATTATTCCAGGTATATGTTTCAGGAGCTATTGTACCTGCTTGGCTTCTCGGTCCGGAGAGGGAACACCACAGAGAACAACAAACAAATCCTTCCCCCCCAGATTTGAAAGTATCTTCTTTCCTCATTGATCCTTCTGGTCAGGTGCCAACTAGATTATTTGAACTGCTTAACCCTTTACAGATAAGGCAATCCAGTCCAGCTATCAAGGAGGGATTTTATGCTACCCTTCCCCCTATATTAATGACAAGGCCATATTGTCAGGAATGTACAGCGACTTGGGAAAGAGCTGAATTGCTGTGATATCGTAACAGCTGGAAAAGTGGCCTTCCCCATATTAATCTGAATGATTTAGGCAATCTTCTACCATATGAGCACACCCAGATCATCGCACACACCCCACATTGACACAGAACCAGGTCCTGTTTTAAGGTTACACGATAGCTGGACTCTGTCAGTGGAGAAGAGTCCAATATTGTATCCCATGGCAGCAGCTGAATGCTGTTCCGAACCATGGAGGGAAACACCAGGATGTCTGAGTGGTCAAGACAATATAATCCCAGTCTGAAGGATACAACCACCTTTCCCACCTTCCTGCCAGGACGGGTGAGACTGGGAAAGACTCACTCCACACAGGCATGGTGGTACTCACCCTTTGTTTGAACTCAGTCTTTTCTTCCAGAGTCATGGTGTCTGCCTTGGCGATAACAGGGATGATGTTTACTACTTTGCTGAGATGTTTCATGAACTCTAGGTCCAGGGGTCGCAAGCTGCAGCCCAGGAAAAAGGAATAAGTGAGAGTCATTTTACCACATCACCCTTAACGCTGGCTCCGCTCTTCCCCCTCCCAGAGTCCAGACGAGAGGGAGAAGGGAGAGCTCTCCTGCATATCCCCCAAGAGATGCTCCCATTAGATCGCTTCTCCTTCCTCCTCACTCAATGCCTAGAAGAAGAAAAAACTATGGGGAGAGCTGGCCTGGCTATCCCAGTCTAATGCTTTTCTGTACAGCCCTCCCAGTGTTGACCCCAGTAGGGAAAAGTTAAACAACAGTGGGATTCCTACGCATGACCCATGGGGGAGATGAAAGACGCAGAGTGGGATGTATATAGGAGTGATGCATGGGATAGGAGAGACTTGTGGAGGACATTACATAGAGAGGGAGTGGTGAGATACATGTGACTGGTCCATAGGGGGAGCTAAAGTAGAGGCACAGTAAGATACGGATGAGACAGGAGACATATAAGTGAGGAGTGGGAGAGAGGAAGCCGTCAGCAGCAGGATACCTACGAGTGACCCGTGGGGGAGATGAAGTAGAGACAGCAGTGGACTCGTGTGTCTGGGATTCGTTTCTTCCTTGCAATATTCACTTCCTCTTTCAGGAATTTTTCATATTGCTCACTGATGTATTTCTCGATGGGCTCCCAGCTGTGAAAATCAGAGAGAGGGGCGGGGGGCACATTCCTTCCTCATCCTTCATACATACAGTGCTGCTGGCACTTACAGGAACTAAGAGGGTTTCCAGGGTGGGAGGGTATCATCTGTTCGCCTGATCAGATCCTGCCAGGGTTCTTGATCAGCAGAGGTGCTCAAGCTGAAGCCCCAGTGGCATACGTGGAAAGGGGCTGCTGGCAGGGCGTTCGCTGTGCGGGCCCCCCGTGACTTTGGCATTTGCCTTACTCTGATCCAAAATAGGCAGAATCTGCTGAATTTTGGGGGCTGGGGGGGTGGGGGAGCAGAGCAGGGGATTGCAAGCGGGGTGGGGGGAACTGTTGGACTGGGAGGGGGACTTGAGAAGGATGCGCTGCCTGGTTTGCTGGTAGTGGGTTATACTGACTGCACTGCCTCACCAAACTTACACTTGGGGGGTGAATTTTGTAGAGTTTTAAGTTATGCCAAGGGTCCTAGAGCACAGCAATAGTCACTCTTTTATAGCATGTGTACACCTAAGTAAAATAAATGAAATGATCATTATAAGGATTTTACATTTCCTGAGCCTCTGTCATCTAGCGACAGAGTAGCAGCCGTGTTAGCCTGTATTCGCAAAAAGAACAGGAGGACTTGTGGCACCTTAGAGATTAACCGATTTATTTAAGCGTAAGGGTTCGTGAGCTACAGCTCACTTCTTCGGATGCATCGATGAAGTGAGCTGTAGCTCACGAAAGCTCATGCTCAAATAAATTGGTTAATCTCTAAGGAGCCACAAGTACTCCTGTTCTTTTTGTCATCTAGTAGGCTCCCAAACACTTTATAAGCTGTGCTCATTTCCCCGGCCGCTGAAGCACAGCCACCTCTAGAGCGGAACGTGTTGGCAGTTTAACAGTTCACAGCAGCACATAGGCCTGACCCAAAGCCCACTGAAGGCAACAGGACTATTTCCATTGAGGTCAATGGGCTTTGGCTCAGGCCTTAAGCGAGGAAGAGAAGAACAATATCCCATCCATTTGGAACCCCCGGGTGACATTTGGGGAGGCAGAATACCATTATCCAGCTTGGACTTTGGCAGGATGCTGCTACTGACACCTTTATTCTTCTCAGATGTGCTATGGGATCTGTAATGAACACATCTTGTATGAAAGACAACAACCGGCGCCACAGAGTCCCCCCGCTCCCATGCTGGGGACTGCTTCAGAACTGAATCGGAAGGAACACCAACATCCCACCCTGCAGCGCTGACTCCGCCTGGGGCTGAGCTCAGGCTGACCTGTTCGCTGTGTTCCAGGGCGCGGTCCATCTTAGAGCATGGACCACGCTGGGTGCTGACTCTTCTGTATGCCCAGCCCTGTGGGGAAGTCAGCCACCCAAGAGGCACACAGAGAGGGGGAGGATAGATGGGGCGGTCAGAAGCTCACCAGTTCTCATTGTTGATCTGGTCACCAAATCCCGGGGTGTCAATTACCGTCAGTTTCATCTTGACACCACCTTCTTCAATGACTGGGGAAGAAAGCAGAAAAGACCTCATGATCCCCCTCCCTCAAGATCAGCTTCTTTGTGTAGGCGTCTATGACACATGTTGTGGGAATGATGATGGTCTGCCCTTTCCACGACCACAGAAGCAAGGGAGAGACTGTTTGCCTCTTTCAAAGCAGGGACTTTGAACCTGGGTCTCCCACTTCCCAGATGAGTGCCCTAACCACCAGGCTGCTGGCTAGTCTAATGGGTCAGGGTCTCTCTCTCCCTCTCTCAAAAATTTGGAAAGGTCTGTTTCATCTCAATGTGGAACTAAATCTTGAATTCTGGCTTTCCAGCCAGCCCTCGTAAAAGGTTCTTGACAGGACTGTTCTAAGACACCAGCACCCTGTACACTCTTTCAGCCAGTACTGCTGGTCCTCAGGATACTTCTCCTGGTTCTTACCATGCCCAATGGCCTTGATCTCCACTGTCTTAGGGATCTTCTCCTCACGGTTCCAGCCTGAAGACTTGCGGCTAACTTGGGATTTGAAGAGGGTGTTCACCAGTGTTGATTTCCCCAGCCCACTTTGACCTGATAAATGTAAAGGGGAAGAGTGTAGCATTTACCACAGCTGTGCTCTGACAATAGGCTGAAGAACTTAAACCCATGGAAGTTGCCAAGTTGGGTGTGAGGGATCTTCTTGCCCTTCATAAGTACCTTAACAGAAAATCACAAGGACAGGGACTAGGGATCTACTGGAACTAGGCTTGGACTGATCTGTCCTTCACCCATACTCCCAGTGATCCCCTATACCCTTATAACCTCTTGTACCTGTGCCTATGAGAGTGAAGTCAAAGCTCGGCAAAGCTTCTCTCTATGCCCCCCAAAAGCTCCATAGGCCTTGATGACCCCTCCTACCTACAACCATGATGTTGAAGTCAAAGCCCGTCTTCATGGTCTTCTTGCGCATCTGCTCAATGATGGTGTCGATCCCAATATAGCCCAGCAGGTTGGAGTTAATGCCAACAGGTTTCATTGGCACTGCTGGTTTTTGCCGGGGCTCCGGCACCAACTCAGACATAGTTGTCTCAATCTTGTTGTCTGCTGACCCTGCCCGGGAGAAAGAGGGGAGAACTGTTATTCAGGTGGCACCACTAGTAATCTCCCTCTGCCCCTCTCTGCTGCTGGGGAGTGGGTCTCGGATGTGTGTTTCACTG
Source organism: Lepidochelys olivacea (assembly GCF_965140295.1). NCBI lineage: Eukaryota > Metazoa > Chordata > Testudines > Cheloniidae > Lepidochelys > Lepidochelys olivacea. The sequence continues at coordinate 262,810,057 of NC_140411.1, read as the reverse complement.
GCTGCTTGCTGGGCATGAATTAGGTTACAGATTTGAGCTTTACGGCCCCTACTGGAAAGTTAACTTTCTGAGGCTCTGGCTCCATGTTATGCATCATTGAATCCTGGGAGCTCCAAGAGACGGGGCCCCTAGAACATGGCATGTGTAGGGGGGACAGGAAGGAAAACATCTGTCTCTTTGCCTATGTGGCCCCAGGGCTGTGGCATGCCCTCCCCTTTGATCTCGAAATGTCCCCAGAATCAGCCCCTTCAACAGCAGGTTGAAAACTGGCTTTCAGCAATGCACATTCACTCTGACTATGTTTCCCACTGCTAGATGGTCTTGTGGGTTTAACCGTATGGTTTTTAATATGTAGGTCTACATTTTCAAGTGGTCCCTAATTGTGGGTACTCGACAATGAAGGCACCGAAAATCCGGGAGCACTTTTGAAAAGGAGGTCCTACCTAAATATAGCACCCTATTTCTGCTATCATAGCCCTCCTTAACTGTCACTTAGCCAATGCAGTTCTCTTTCTTTTAAGGAGAGATTGAGTGTGGGCTAATTATTAGAGCAGGAGCGTGGGAAGCCAGAGATCCAGCTTCTATTTCTTACTCATCCATAGACTCACCACATGTCTCTGGGCAAGTCACTTAACCTCTCTGTGCCTGTTCTTCCATCTATACAGGGTTGCACACTTTGTAGCTAGTGTAGGCAGAGCTCATTGCACCCCAGTGGCTCCTTGTATCCATCCATTCCCCGCACAGACTCCCTGTGCCACTCTCCAATCCCCCTCTATTTCAGGGACTCTCCCTACCAGCCACGTTCAGTTTCTTTGAACGTGGCTGGTAGGGAGAGTCCCTACACTGCACGTGTACAAAGCAGTTGTTATCACCATCACAACATATAGCAGTGAGACATGGCAACTTACCAAGAAAGATATGCAAAAGCTGGATGCATTTCAACACTAATGTCTGAGAAGAATATTGGGAATAACATATAGAGATAGGAAGATGAATGAAGAAGTCAGAAAAATGACTGGACAAGGCACCCTCTCACAAATAATCCTCAAAAGAAGACATCCGTGGCTGGGACACGTGCTGAGAATGGGAAAAGAACGCTGACCAAATGCTGCCCTTGAATGGACGCCAGAAAATGCAAGAAGAAAGAGAGGAAGACCGCAAATGACATGGAAACGAACAGCTCTGAATGACATTTAGCACCTCGACATGAAATGGGAAGATTTGGAGAGAAGGGCAGTTGACAGGCAAGGATGGCAAATGTGGGTAGCCTAATGTGCAGCAAAGCACGGGATGGACTAAGGTCTAAGGTCCCTACCAGCCATGTCTACACTAGAGATCATACAGTGGCGCAGCCGTACCAATGCAGCTGCGCCTCTGTGAGATCTCTCGAGTAGCCGCTCTGTGCCGGTGGGAGAGAGCTCTCCCATTGACATAATGACTCCACCCACAGCAAGCGGCGGTAGCTATGTCAGTGGGAGAAGCTCTCCTGCCGACATAGCACTGTCCACACCTGGGCTTATGTCACTCAGGGGCATGTTTTTTCCACACCCCTAAACGACATAAGTTAGTCCAATATAAGTGGCAGTGTAGACATTATTCTCCTTCTTTCTTTCTTTTTCTTTCAGGGTGTCAGCATTTTTACACAGGATTGGGGTGATGGGCAGAGCTGAGAGGAGGGGTATTGTTGTGCTGGAAGGGGTTAATAGCTGCCATCAGCTAACACAGAAGTTAGTCCCTTGCACTGAGGCAGGACCAAGTAAACCTAGACCATCCCATATCAGGTGTTTGTCTAACCTGTTCTTAACCTCCAGTGATGGGATTTCCACATCTGGAAACTTATTCCAGAGTTTAACTACTCTTATAGTTAGAGTTTTTCCTAATATCTAACCTAAATCTCCCTTGCTCCAGGGATGCTAACCAGATGCCAGGGGCTCTGTGCCTCCTCCATTGCTTTTGGTAACCTGGGATGGATCATGGGGCGGAGAGGGGGAGTGCACAGGGCCTGGGCTGGGGGCGGGGCAGAGTCACATGGGGAGGTCATGTGCCTCCCTCCATTAGCTGGTGCAGCGTACGGGTAAGAAATGAATTCTCCTTGCACCACTGCCTCAGCACCACCTCTTGGAACGTCTGCCCCCTCACATACATCTCTGTGCTTTCTTCCATGCCACCCTCTCCACAAGCCACGGACGCCCACTCTGAGCTGGTCCAGAAGGCCACTATCTTCTCATTGATAGTACTCTTGGAGACCTACTACTTCTGCAGGGCCTACAAAGACAGAAGCTAGCTGGCTCAATCTCTCTCTCCCGCATCTTCCATGTAAAAGAGAGAGACAATAGCGAAGTCCTTACTGGGTTTCATGGAGTCTCTGGCTCTTTTCCTTTATTGGGTTAGAGAAAGCTCTGCTTAGGATAGTAAATCATCTGCTTCTCTAAATCACTGATTTTATCTCATTAACGAACTGCTCACAGACATGGAGGGAAGGGGGCTGAATGGCGGGAAGGATTGCTGGGCGGGAGGAGTGTACGCACACGAACTAGCACTGGGGGGGACGCATAAGGGTTGAATTTGGAAGGGAAGCTAAAGGGGGGGAATGTAGTTTGTTTATTTTAAAAAACAAAAACAGTCGTGATCCTCGTAAGCTGTTGTCCTATCACCACTCCGCTCACTTTGCTCGTATGTTTTTAGATTGCCAGCTTTCCAGGGCCAGGGTAGTGTCTTCTTTTGTCTGGACTTTGCAAAGGGCCCAGCACATTGTAGGCACTACTCCAATCTCAATAATAAATAATAAATGATAGATTATCCCCTTTAGTCAATCCCTCCGAGCTCTTGTTTCCTCTGCTCTCCCCTGCCACAACCACACCTCAGGAAGTTGGCAATCCAAAATGGCAGGTGAGCAGTTTTGTGGCATGGCTACCATTTGGCATGTTGCAGCCACTGCTTTGGAGGAAGAGACATCTGGGGCCCACACACCCTGTCATTGGGCCAGAGGCACCAATGACCAACATCATGGGCTGCAGCAAAAATAAGTGTACAGGGTAAGAAAGAGTCATGGATAGGAAGAATTTCAAGGAGTATTTCAAGACAGAGATGGTTTGGGAGGAAGAGCCGGTCTGAGTGACTGAGGAACTGCTTAACATTTCCTCGTTCAAAGCACTGTACGAACATTAAGGGCTTCTCAACACAGGGAAATTTACCTGCATAACTATACCAGTATACATTTATAATTAAGGCTAAGATTTTGTCATGGTTATTTTTAGTCAAAGGCATGAACAGGTCACAGGCAATAAACAAAAATTCACAGAAGATGTCACCTATCTGTGACTTTTGCTGCTGCGACTCCATGGTTTCCCCCACCACCGTGGTGGCTGGGAGCTGTGGGGTTCCCTTTTCACCTATGGCAGCTGGGAGCTGCAGGGTGACCATATTTCCCAAAGAGAAAATGGGACACCCCAGCTGCTTGCCTGAAGCATCCCCCTTCCCCCGCCGCGCGAGGCTGTCACCCATCACTGGAGCCCTGATGAGGGCCCCTGCAGGAGTCTGTCACCTGTCGCTGGAACTTTGCAGGGGGCCCCTGTCACTTGTCACTGCTGTCCCCGGTACCCTGCCAGAGCCCCACTAGCTGTCAGCTCCAGAGTCCTGCAGCCCCTGGGGCTGAAGCAGAGAATGTCACGGAGGTCTCTGGAAGTCACAGATTCCATGACTTCCGTGACCTTCATGACATAAATGTAGCCTTAGTTATAACTATAGGCACATAATTATACCACCACAGCCACTCTGGTAAATTTCCCTGTGCAGACAAGTCCTAAGGCCAAAAGTGGCAGTGATTTAGGGGGTGTGTCTCAATGTTTGGGTGTCCTACCTTAGACTCTTTAAAGGAGCGTAGTTTCCAGAGGGTGAGCACGCACGGAAGACAATGCTCCCTCTAAGGATAGAAATTGTACCTATGCCATGCATATGCTTATAGCATCATAGAAATGTAGGGCTGGAAGGGACCTCAAGAAGCCATCAATTCCAGCCCCCTGCACTGTGGTAAGACTCACTAAACCTAGACCATCCCTGACAGGTCTTTATCCAATCTGTTTTTAAACACCTCCAATGATGGTGCTATCACAATCTCCCTTGGAAGCCTGTTCCAGATCTTAACTACCTTTATAGTTAGAAAGGTTTTCCTAATATCTAACCTAAATCTCCCTTGCTGCGGATGAAGCCCGTTACTTCTTGTCCTCCCTTCAGTGAACATGGGTCACTGTCCTCTTTATAACAGCCCATAACATATTTGAAGACTGTTAACGCGACCCCCCATAGTCTTCTTTTCTCAAGACTAAACATGCCCAGTTTTTTTAAACTTTCATCATAGGTCAGGTTTTTTAAACCCTTTATCAGTTCTGTTGCTCTCCACTGGACTCTCTCCAATTTGTCCACATCTTTCCAAAAGTACGGTGCCCAGAACTGGACACAGTATTCCAGCTGAGGCCTCACCAGTGCCAAAAAAAGTGGGACAATTACCTCCCAGGTCTTACATATAACAATCCTTTTAATAAACCCCATAATATTAGCCTTTTTCACAGCTGCATCACATTACTGACTCATATTCAATTTGTGATCCACTATAACTCTCAGATCCTTTTCAACAGTGCTACCACCTAGCCAGTTATTCCTCAGTTTGTAGTTGTGCATTTGATTTTTCCTTCCTTAGTGATGTACTTTGCACTCATCTTTATTGAATTTCATCCTGTTGAATTAAGATCAATTCTCCAATTGGTCAAATTCATTTTGAAATCTAATCCTGTCCTCTAAAGTGCTTGAAATCGCTCCTACCTTGAGGTCATCTGCAAATTTTTTAAGCGTACTCTCCGTCCATGATCAAAATCTTTAATAAAAATATTGACCCAAACCTAAGACTGACCCCCATGGGTCCCCACTACCTATGCCCTCCTAGTATGACAGCGAACCAATGATAACTACTCTTTGAATATGGTCTTTCAACCAGTTGTGCACCCACCTTATAATAATTTCATCTAGATCACATTTTCCCAGTTTGCTTATGAGAATGTCATGCAGGACTGTGTAAAAAGCCTTAATAAAATCAAGATATATCACATCTACTGCTTTCGCCCATCCTCTAAGCCAGTAACCCTGTCAAAGAAGGAAATTAGGTTGGTTTGCCATGATTTGTTCTTGACAAATCCATGCTTACTATTCCTTATAACCCTATCATCCTCTAGGTGCTTACAACTTATTGTTTAATAATTTGTTCCAGTATCTTGCCAGGTATCGAAGTTAGGATGACTGGTCTATAATTCCCTGGTACTCTTTGTTTCCCTTTTTAAAGATCAGTACTATGTTTGCCCTTCTCTAGTCTTTTGGGATCTCACCTGTCCTCCAGGAGTTAAAAATAATTCCTACTGATACCAAGATTGCTTCAGTTAGCTCCTTAAGGACCCTAGGATGCATTTCATCAGGCTCTGCTGAGTTGAATACGTCTAACTCATCTTTAACCTGTTCTTTCCCTAATTTGGCTTGGATTCCTTTCCCCTTGTTGTTTATATTAATTGTGTTGAGGATCTGGTCACCAATAACCTTTTTAAACAGCTCAGCTTTCTTGATGCCATTAGTTATTAGCTCTCCTTCCTCACTAAGTAGAGGATCTACACTTTCCTTCGTCCGTCTCTTTATGTATTTGAAGAATCTCTTCTTATTGCTTTTTATGTCCTTTGCTAGGTGTAACTCATTTTGTGTCTTAGCCTTTCTGATTTTGTTCCTGCATGCTTATGCTATTATTTTGTGCTCCTCCTTAGCAATTTGTCCATATTTCCACATTGTGTAGGATTTCTTTTTGATTTTCATGTCATGAAAGAGCTCCTGATGGAGCCATATTGGCTTCTTGCTGTTCTTCCTATCTTTCCTTTGCATCGGGATAGTTTGCAATTTTGCCTTTAATATTGTCTCCTTGAGAAATTGCCAGCTCTCTTGAACTCCTTTTCCCCTTGGATTTTTTTTTCCATGGGACCTTACCTACCAATTCTCTGAGTTTGTTAAAGTCTTCTTTTTTGAAGTCCATTGTCTTTATTCTGCTGCTCTCACTCGTTCCTTTCCTTAGAATCATGAAATCTCTCATTTCATGATCACTGTCACCCAAATTGCCTTCCACGTTCAGATTCACTACCAATTCCTCCTTGTTGGTCAGAATCAAGTCTAACATGTTAGCCCTCTATTTTCTCTATTTTCTAGGACAAAAAGTTGTCCCTGGTACATTCCAAGAACTTACTAGAAATGTGTTTTGTTGTATTACTTTTCCAGCAGATGTCTGGGTAGTTCAAGTCCCTCATTAATACCAGGGCTTATGTTCTGGGTATTTCTGTTATTCATTCTAGAAATGCCTCATCCACCTCCTCTTCCTGATTTGGTGGTTTATAGTAGGTAGCTGTATGTGATGCAAAGAAGGCATTCATAGCCATAGTAGCTAGATACCCAGGACACTGCCACAACCCATGTGTCCTGCCATTGTCCCCTATAGCACTTACCCCATTTATAGCCTGAGCCCACAGAGATGGGGAAAGGGGGTGGCAGAGAGGGCTCAGGGGCATTTTTGCCTACTTCCTCCTGCCCCCCATGTCCCTTTCTCTCTGTCATTTACCTGGTCACCTGCCCCAGATGCTGTGAGTTTTGTCTCTCCGCAACTGCATCTGAAAATAGCCTGCTTTTACACTGCTCACGTCTAGGTGACTCAGCTTCACTAGAATATGTAAACTAGTGATTTCCACATGCCAATATAAATCTAGTGGGTATTTCTGAACTCCCAGGAAATTCACAGTCACCTTTGAAAATCCTGCCAGGCACTCTGTGCCCCAGGTCTTCAAAGGTATTTAGAAGCCCAACTTCCAATGGGAGTTAAGCTCCTAAATACCTTTCAAGGTCTGGTCTTGTATCCTTAGGCATCTTGGGGCAACCAAACACCCCTCTGAAAGCCCCCTGAGCTCCCAATCAAAGCTAGTTGGAAAATTTCCATCAAAACCATTTTCTGACAGGAAAGGCCATTTGTGTCAAAAATCAAAACATATAAAAAAAGTGTCGATTCCAATGAAAATTCTTGCAGAAAAAATATTTTGAAGTGAAAATATTTTCATTGTGGAAAAATTTTGTTTATGAATTTGTAATTTTTGTTTCTTTATTTTGACATTTTGTTTCTTTTTTTCCCCATTTGTATTTTATGTTTATGTCTACATTATTTCATGACAAGCCGGTGGGAACAATGCATAATATAATAATTTGCACTACTGCTGACAAAGTCAGACCTGGCAGCTGTAAGAGTGGTCCTATTGGGTTCCAGGAAGTGGTGGGTGCAAGCCCGCCCATTGCTAAGGGACCCTCCCCCAGATTTAGGGGAGAATCCACAGGATCCAGGAACTCAAATAATTACAAGAGACAACCAAAAATGTAACAGGGACAGGTGTAAAGATCAAAGGGTCAAACAAAGGGAACCTGACGGGACACCAAGCAGAGAACCCTGGACAGCGCCCACTGCTCCTTGAAGATGTCAAGGGAGCCAGTGGATGCCGCCCAGAGGAACTCCGCCAGGATGCCTGAATGGAGGGAGGACTGGAAATAGGCCCCACAGTCGCAAAGAACCTCCTCAGTCAACCTCCTCTCCCTGGTGTTGTAGATGGTCACTTCGGCCATCACCAGGAGGAAGTTGATGAGGACGTCCCGTGACTTTGTGGGGCCACGGATAGGGTGTGTGTATATGAAAAGGTGAGAGGAAAAGTGCTGCCAGAAACGTAAAAGGATGTTCAGGAGGAGCCAGAACAGGGACTGCAACCTGGCACACTACAGGTATACGTGCGCCAGGTATCCCTCACACCACAAAAGGGGCAGGCCTCAGGGACGGGGGTAAACCGCTCCCGTGCTCATGGCTCCATAGAGGAGCCGCCAACTAATATCACTTGCGGGCATTGGGACTCGGGTGGAATATAGGCTGGCCCACTGGGGTTCCTCACTCTCAACAAGTGGCAATAGGTCCTGCCACTTCATATTCGGGCGGGACATGAGCGTGAGGAAATGAAGGATGTGAAGCATGAGCGTGTACAGCTGTTTCCTTGGCACGGTCCGGAAGCGAACCGGCTGCAAATCGTGCAGCTGGCTCGCGGTGTATGGGTGGGATAGCCGGGGAGACTCACTGGGCAGGGGCCTGATGGAAAGGTCCGGAGGGCCCGGGGTGCAGGGTGGGTGAGGAGTGCCCTCCTGCAGGACCTGCTCGAGGTAAACCCGAGCAGCGGGCAGTAAGGCTGCCCTCACCTCCTGAAGTACGTGCTGGGGAGTACGAAGGATGGAGAGCCCTGTGTGCTGAGCAAGTATCACGGGATCCACCCAGTCTCCCCGGTCATAGTCCAGGAGGTCTCCAACTTTGGTAACTTCTGCCAGGACCAACCTCTGGCACACCTAGGGGGACTCCGCCACCTGCACTCGGATCTGGGGCTTGTGTAGCAGGGGCTCCGCGAGGAGATCTGCTCCCATGGTGGCCGCCCTGGACCTGGTGGTTGAAAGCAGTTTCCCGGTCCAGAGGAGGTCCTGGTAGAAGACCTCTCGGATGGAGATAAAGGAGCTGCCGGTCGTATCGGAGCCCTCGGAAGCGGCGCAGGAAGGCGTGCGCCAGTATGCTCCACGCCGGACTACCTGCACCATAAAGGAGCCTCTGCAGGGCCTGGAGGCGGAAGACATGGACCTGGGTGTGTAAACACTTCAGGCCCTGCCCTCCCTCCTCCAAGGGTAGATGGAGAACCCCTGCAGAGACCCAGTGCAGTCCTGGCCAAAAGAACTCCAGAACTAGCTTCTGGATATCAGCCAGGACACCCTGGGGCTGGGGTCAGGGTGTTGAGCCGGTGCCAGAGCATGGACAGGACTATCTGGTTGAGCACCAGTGCCCTCCCTCGCAGGCAGAGGCACCGGAGTGGCCCCATCCACCTCCACACCCACTCAGACACCCTGTCCTCCAGCCCCGCTGTAAGAGTGGTCTTATTGGGATCCAGGACGTGGGCGGGCGGAGCTCGTCCACTACAAAGGAGCCCCCCCCAGCCTAAGGGGGAGATCCACAGGGCCTGGAGAGCCAATTAATTACGGGGGACAACTAATGAAAAACAGGGACGGGAGTGCGGTCAAAGGGTCAAACGAAGAGAACCGGACGGGGACACCGAGCAGAGAACTCTGGCCAGCGCCCACCGCTCCTCAAAGGCGTCAAGGAAGTCGGTGGACGCCGCCCAGAGGAACTCCGCTCGGAGGCGTGAATGGACAGAGGAGCGGAAATAGGCCCCGCAGTCGCAGGAGACTCCATCGGCCAACCTCCTCACCCTGGTTTTATAGATGGCCGCTTTAGCCAGGGCCAGGAGGAGGTTGACCAGGAGGTCCCGCGACTTAGTGGGGCCACGGACAGGGAGTGCGTAGATAAGGAGGTGAGGAGAAAAGTGCAACCAAAACCGTAACAAAAGATTGGTGAGGAGCCGGAATAGGGGCTGCAACCTGGCGCACTCCAGATAGACGTGCGCCAGGGTTTCCCTCTCGCCGCAAAAGGGGCAGGTGTCCGGAACTGAGGTGAACCGCGCCAAATACACGCCCGTGCTCACGGGCCCATGAAGGAGCCGCCAACTGATATCCCCAGCGGGCCTCGGCACTAAGGTGGAATAGAGGCTGGCCCACCGGGGCTCCTCACCCTCTAGAGGTGGCAGGAGGTCGCGCCACTTTGTGTCAGGGCGGGACGCGAGGGTGAGGACATGAAGGGTGTGGAGCACGAGCGTGTAGAGATGTCATTTTGGCGCGGTCTGGAACCGGACCGGCTGCAGCTCACGCAGCCGGCTCACGGTGAAGGGGCGGGGGGGTCGGTCGGGTCCACGGGGCAGGGGCCCGATTAAAAGGTCCGGAGGGCCTGGGGTAGAGGGTGGGCGGGGCGCGCCCTCTCGCAGGACCCGGTCGAGGTAAACCCGAGCAGCGGGCGGCAGGGCGGCCCTCACCTCCTGAAGTACGCGCAGGGCAGTACAAGGTCTGGAGAGCCCCATGCGCTGAGCGAGCGTCAGGGGATCCAGCCAGTCTCCCTGGTCGTAGTCCAGGAGGTCTCCGACTCTGGTGACTTCCGCCAGGACCAACCTCTGGCGCACCGAGGGGGACTCCGCCGCCTGCACACGGAGCTGGGGGTTGTGTAGCAGGGGCTCCGCGAGGAGGTCTTCCCCCAGGGAGGCCGCCACGGACCTGGTCGCTGCGAACAGTTTCCAGGCCCGGAGGAGGTCCCGGTAGAAGACCGGCAGCCCGGAGAGGTCTCGCGGAAGACCCCTTGGGTGGAGATAAAGGAGCTGCCGGTCATATCGGAGCCCTCGGAGGCGGCGCAGGAAGGCGTGCGCCAGTATGCTCCACGCCGGACTACCTGCACCATAAAGGAGCCTCTGCAGGGCCTGGAGGCGGAAGACATGGACCTGGGTGTGTAAACACTTCAGGCCCTGCCCTCCCTCCTCCAAGGGTAGATGGAGAACCCCTGCAGAGACCCAGTGCAGTCCTGGCCAAAAGAACTCCAGAACTAGCTTCTGGATATCAGCCAGGACACCCTGGGGCTGGGGTCAGGGTGTTGAGCCGGTGCCAGAGCATGGACAGGACTATCTGGTTGAGCACCAGTGCCCTCCCTCGCAGGCAGAGGCACCGGAGTGGCCCCATCCACCTCCACACCCACTCAGACACCCCGTCCTCCAGCCCCGCTGTAAGAGTGGTCCTATTGGGAATCCAGGACGTGGGCGGGCAGAGCTCGTCCACTACAAAAGGATCCCCCCCCAGCCTAAGGGGGAGATCCACAGGGCCTGGAGAACCAACTAATTACGGGGGACAACTAATGAAAAACAGGGACGGGAGTGCGGTCAAAGGGTCAAACGAAGGGAACCGGACGGGGACACCGAGCAGAGAACCCCGGACAGCGCCCACCGCTCCGCAAAGGCGTCAAGGGAGTTGGTGGACGCCGCCCAGAGGAACTCCGCTCGGAGGCGTGAACGGACAGAGGAGCGGAAATAGGCCCCGCAGTCGCAGGAGACTCCATCGGCCAACCTCCTCACCCTGGTTTTATAGATGGCCGCTTTAGCCAGGGCCAGGAGGAGGTTGACCAGGAGGTCCCGCGACTTAGTGGGGCCACGGACAGGGAGTGCGTAGATGAGAAGGTGAGGAGAAAAGTGCAACCAAAACCGTAACAAAAGATTGGTGAGGAGCCGGAATAGGGGCTGCAACCTGGCGCACTCCAGATAGACGTGCGCCAGGGTTTCCCTCACGCCGCAAAAGGGGCAGGTGTCCGGGATCGGGGTGAACCGCGCCAAATACACGCCCGTGCTCACGGCCCCGTGAAGGAGCCGCCAACTGATATCCCCGGCGGGCCTCGGCACTAAGGTGGAATAGAGGCTGGCCCACCGGGGCTCCTCACCCTCTAGAGGTGGCAGAAGGTCCCGCCACTTTGTGTCAGGGCGGGACGCGAGGGTGAGGACATGAAGGGTGTGGAGCACGAGCGTGTAGAGATGTCGTTTTGGCGCGGTCTGGAACCGGACCGGCTGCAGCTCGCGGAGCCGGCTCACGGTGAAGGGGCGGGGGGGGCGGTCGGGTCCACGGGGCAGGGGCCCGATGAGAAGGTCCGGAGGGCCTGGGGTGGAGGGTGGGCGGGGCGCGCCCTCTCGCAGGACCCGGTCGAGGTAAACCCGAGCAGCGGGCGGTAAAGCGGCCCTCACCTCCTGAAGTACGCGCAGGGCAGTACGCGGTCTGGAGAGCCCCATGCGCTGAGCGAGCGTCAGGGGATCCAGCCAGTCTCCCTGGTCGTAGTCCAGGAGGTCTCCGACTCTGGTGACTTCCGCCAGGACCAACCTCTGGCGCACCGAGGGGGACTCCGCCGCCTGCACACGGAGCTGGGGGTTGTGTAGCAGGGGCTCCGCGAGGAGGTCTTCCCCCAGGGAGGCCGCCACGGACCTGGTCGCTGCGAACAGTTTCCAGGCCCGGAGGAGGTCCCGGTAGAAGACCGGCAGCCCGGAGAGGTCTCGCGGAAGACCCCTTGGGTGGAGATAAAGGAGCTGCCGGTCATATCGGAGCCCTCGGAGGCGGCGCAGGAAGGCGTGCGCCAGTATGCTCCACGCCGGACTACCTGCACCATAAAGGAGCCTCTGCAGGGCCTGGAGGCGGAAGACATGGACCTGGGTGTGTAAACACTTCAGGCCCTGCCCTCCCTCCTCCAAGGGTAGATGGAGAACCCCTGCAGAGACCCAGTGCAGTCCTGGCCAAAAGAACTCCAGAACTAGCTTCTGGATATCAGCCAGGACACCCTGGGGCTGGGGTCAGGGTGTTGAGCCGGTGCCAGAGCATGGACAGGACTATCTGGTTGAGCACCAGTGCCCTCCCTCGCAGGCAGAGGCACCGGAGTGGCCCCATCCACCTCCACACCCACTCAGACACCCCGTCCTCCAGCCCCGCTGTAAGAGTGGTGGATGGCAGATATATCTGCCCTAGGGTGGTGAAGTTCTTAGGAACTGAAAAAAGGTTATCTCAGGTTAGTTAGAGACACCTGAGTCTAATTAGGAGCCACTGGTGACCTTTAAACATCCCCTGTCCAGTGAAATGGGGAAGAGAGAGAGAAGAAACAAACAGCAGCAGGGAGAAAAGGCGGACAACTGTTCTCCTCCCTGTAGGGGAAACACTGAGTTTACTTTTGTTTTGGGAAGTGCTGGCCACCAGAAGCCAGCATAACAAAGCAGTGCTCAGGTGGAGGCAAGGAGATTTATTTCTTATGTGTTGTGGGGTTTTTTGCTTAAGAGAACTACTAGGGCCAGCCTTCAGGCCCACCTTGTAAATACTGTGAATAAACCAAAGTTAAGAATTAAAAACCTCCAGAGTAGGACTGATCTACTCTAGCTCCCCCCTCCCATCCCTCTGCCAGAGGGAGAAACACTGAGGCGGACATGGTGAAAGAGGTGTCTGGATACGTGTCATGGTATGACATCATAGAATAGTTGAAATATTCTATTTTTATTTTTACACTCATTAAGGGCAGCTGCTACTTGGAACCTCTGCTCTTTGTGTTGCAATAAAACAGTGCGACACTTTGAAAGTTTCAGCTACAAGGTCATATTATAACATGCCTGTAGCACTGCATATTACTACCAATGTGGCATGACTGCATGCATAAATAATAAAGCTATAACAATGAAAAAAACCCTATAAATAAAATAAAATAAAAATAAAAAGGAAATTTGGAAACAAAATTCATATTTCCCAAAACTGACATTTTTCAGATTTTCTGACTGCTGGGAAATTTCAGAAATATTTGGTTTTGATTCCAGATCAGAATGAAAAGACATTTCAAAACGTCAACATTTCCTGCAAACAAGAAATTCCAACTTTTGATCAGCTCTTTGCCTAGTCCCAAACTGGGAGCCTAGTGAGGGCCCTGATTGGCTAGGATTGCTGATGTCATTGTGCTGTCACAGCAGGCCATGGGCGCCTCATGAGAGAATTGCAGAAATGTCTTGAGTGAACCTTTGAGCTGGGGGTGTGGGGGGAAGGAGGCAAGGACATTCCAAGCTAGGAATAACAGCTGTTCCTGGAGACCTGAGCATCATATCATAGTGTGGGTTCGATAACCCCAGCATGGCTGAGCACGAGGCTGAACCTGAGCACCCAATGTAGTTTGGGCACCCAGTACCAAGAGCAGATTTTCAAGGAACTGGCACTGCCCACACTCTGCTTTGAAAACACCCCTTTTGTCTGAGGGCCCAAGTCTTCTCCAGGGCACACATAGGAGCCCTTTGAAAAGTCCCTCACACATGACTTGCCAAGGCCACCCAGGGAGTCAGTGGCAAAGGCGGGATCAGAACTCGTGGATTCCTGATGCTTAGTCCTGTGCTCCAGCCCACACAGCCTCCCACAGCTTTGGTGGGGGAGAGAAACCCAAACATATGGTGGATCCGAGATCCATTTAGCCTTCATCCAGTCCTTGCCTGCAAGGGAAAGGGCTGTCAGGAAGCAGTCACCCTTTCCTGCTTTTCTAAATTGAGGAGGTGCATTAGAAGTTGTTTGTTCCTTCCTCTGGAGCCTGCAACAATAGTCCGGTGTGTGGGTGGACAAGAGACTGGATGGACCATTGGTCTGATGCAGCCTAGCAAGTCTCATCTCCTTAAACGAAAAGAAGGCTGCAGTAGCCCCCAAGTTGAGGCAATAGCCCCTGAGCTGAGCTGCTTTCAGCTGGAAGTCACTCCCATGCACATCACAAACAGTTTGTGATTTTTATGCTGACAAAGCCTCCCTCAAGGCTGCTGTTGTCTTTTTCCAGCTTTCTCAAAGCCACTTTCCTTCTGAATGAGAGAATCCCCACAGGAGCTAAATGCACTTGAACGAATATGCTTTAACTTCACACCTTATGTTAGTTCACCTTAGCTTTCCTGACTGTCCCTGTGTAGACAAGCCCTGAGGCGCAAGCTGGGACCAGCCTGGCTTTCAAGAGTTCCTTGGCTTCCCAACAAAATGGAAGTTGGCTCTGTTCTTTTCTGGAACTCAAGGGGGAAAGCTTCTTTCATTCAAATGGTAGCGAAGTAGAGGTGTAGATGAGACTATGCTGACTCTTTGTTTTACATCCTTTTCTCTAATGCTTTGTTCCATGTGCTAATAAACAGAGAAAGACAAGGTGGGTAAGACTTCTGTTGGTGAGAGAGACCTAATAAACATAGTTGTTATAAGAAGGTTGTTGATCACTATAGCACTGATTCCCCAAGGGAAGAGATGCAGGTGTCCAGTCAGACCTGCACGGTGACGGGGCGTTGTACCCAGATCCCTGTCCAAGAGTGGGAGAATTGCAAGATGCCACTCAAGGATAGGTTTCAGAGTAGCAGCCTTGTTAGTCTGTATCTGCAAAAAGAAAAGGAGGACTTGTGGCACCTAAAAGACTAACCAATTTATTTGAGCATAAGCTTTCGTGAGCTACAGCTCACTTCATCGATGAAGTGAGCTGTAGCTCACGAACGCTTATGCTCAAATAAATTGGTTAGTCTCTAAGGTGCCACAAGTCCTCCTACTCAAGGATAGGTAAGGCAGAAGGCTGAACACTGGGGGGGGTGCACTCAAAGACACCGGAAAGGGGACTGAGGTGCAGCTAGCCCTGTGACCGTGACACTTAAAGCTCATTGAGATCTATGAATGAAAAGCACTATGTAAGTGCTAATAATGAATAATAATAATAGTGACTGCTACTAATTCAGCATCATTAATATTCATTCATCTAGCATGTCCATCACTGTTCTATTTACAACAGCCACTCAACGCTGGATGGAGCCCCACAAACTCATTACACATAGGCTGCTGAACAGAGATCAGATGGTAAGGACTTTCAGTCATCACTGCCCCAGGGGAAGATTAGAACCAGTAACCTAGATATGAAAGGCTCCTTATCCCCTCCCCCGGCCTTCCTGTTCTTTGTCTGAATGGCATCAGGAGTGAGGGGTGGAAACATTCAAACCACAAAGAATCCAGCCTCTAGAAACAAACTGCTATTTACTACTCAGACAATACATCTATAGCCTTATTCTGTGTCTCCTTCTACTCAAGAAGGGCCTGATCCTGACACTGAAGCCAAGGGCAATGCTCTCAATAGTCCAGATTCCCATTTACACTACAGCACCCTTACACTGCCCTGGCCAGGTAATTATACCTACACACACTTTAAGGCCCCTTTTACACTGCCAGGGTGGAATAAAGGGGTCTTAGTGTACAAATCACAATCTGGCCCTCCACACATTAGTGTATGCCCCTGAGAAAGCAAGTGGCTATTGTTTAAGCCAAGTCTCCATGTGGTTTGCAGACATTAACATTCGTTAATTCAGACCTAGAGAAATGTTACAATTAATCATTTTTTCTTGCTTGTCTAAGCTTTAGAAGGGATGCCTTTCATTTTTATCTAGGTCCCAGAGTTACCAAGGGGCCATTTATTCCAGCATGTACATCCGTACAATACAAACAATTTATAGTGCAGGACAATCCGATCTAAATCATTAGCCTAGGAGGCCACAAGGTCAGTTCATCCCCCTCCCCGCCCCCCACTAAGGACAAGGGTATTTCAAGTGGGACAGAGAGACTTATTCCAGCTCTTTGGGGCTGCTACATCCTCCCCAAAGCCAGCCTTCCTTAATATGCCTTTAATAACCACCTGGTGTACCGGGGTAGACCGTAGCCCATCTCTCTCCAATCTGCAGTGAAATCTAGCACACTGAAGCCTCACTGAAAAATACAGAAACTAGAAAGGAGGAATAACTATTAGGCCATCTCCTCCTCTCCACCTCAGCTGCAATAAGGGGGTTCTCGATTCTGTAGGTTGAAACAGCTCAGGCGACAGGGTTCCCTTGGAAAGCTGATCCAGGCTCTGGTAAGTCTGACCTGAAGAAGAGCTTTGTGTAAATGCCAACGTTTGTCTCTCTCACCAACTGAAGTTGGTCCAATACAAGATATTACCTCACCCACCTTGTGTCTCCAAGATCTTACCATTGGGGCATTCCCCCGGAGCATGTCCTACCCCTGAGCCAGTCCTCAGGAGGAAGCTATGCTCTCCCATGCTTGCCCCTCAGCCCCACATCAGCACACACCTCTCTTCGCTATGCTGCCAATCTCCCCAGAGCCCTCAAGCTCTTGGCTGCACTCTGTCTCCCACCCTCATGTCCCAAAGGGTTTGTTGCACAGCTGTGCCACGAGGCAGCCTGGAAGAGTGCTCTGACCTGGGGCCCAGGAGTATGGGTTTCCAATCCCATATCAGCCTAAGGGCCCCTCATCCGTGTCTGGGTTTCCTTGCCTGCCCACTGAGTCCCACTTGGATGCTTGGGGATTAGAACAGGACATTCCTATTGCCCAGAGCGCAACCATCTGCAATCGACAAGGGCCAAGCCAGCTACAAAGCAGCTTGTGGTTTCTCCCACCCCTGGACCAGCTGCTGGGGTTATTTCCCTCCTTCAGATCAGCCTTGGTGACTGCTATTCACCGTC
Source organism: Lepidochelys olivacea (assembly GCF_965140295.1). Classification (NCBI taxonomy): domain Eukaryota; kingdom Metazoa; phylum Chordata; order Testudines; family Cheloniidae; genus Lepidochelys; species Lepidochelys olivacea. Next base: position 262,793,039 of record NC_140411.1, on the reverse strand, counting down.
ACCAGCACAACTGCTCCGCTCTCTCCTTGGCACCAGAATTTTGCCACTGAGCGAAAAAGGCATGAAGAAAACGTTCTCTCTCATCTCTGCAGCACTGGCAAGTCCCCATTCTGTGCGTGTGCATGTGTAGGGAGCAATATGCCGGCAACATCAGGGGATCCCTCCGACATCCCTGAGCCCTGACAAAACCACACGACTGTGCAAGCATCAGCATGGACCACCTACCTTTGAACATGAATCTTTCTTTGTCTCTGAATATGCTCCTGAGTGGTGGCTTCCCCTGCACACACGCTTTTCTCTCCTGACACCGGTGCAGTGTGGCTGCCTCGGAGGTTCTGCTTTTCTCTCTCTCTTTCTCCTGCTCTCCCTTTTTTTCTCTCCTCCACTAGATGTTTCAGATAAGCAGGGATGCTGCTGCTGCTGCTGCCATGGTCATATCATGTGACCTGAATATTAAACATCCCTGCAAAATCTCCCCCACTCTCTCCCTCCCTCCCCTCCTAAGATCCAAAGCTTCATCCCAGCTGCTGCAAGACCCCGGCTGGATTGGTGGGCACGAGAGGGTGTGTTTGCTGCTGGGGATGGGAGGTGCTGTGATGAATGGATTAGCTGTGCCCTGAATATGTTCCCCCCCACCATACACAAACCCGTTCCTTTCCTCCTCTCCTTCCCTATTCCCAGGTGGTTTTCACATGCTTCTGTCTGTGGAGCATCTCTAGCCACAGCCACTTGTTTATGCAGAGAGATTTAACCCTGCGGCGGGCTGCTGAAGGGGTTTCACAAAGAGAGGACTGAGAACAGGTTGGGAGATTTTAAGCATTTGGGGAGTGTCAGTCCCAAGGCCTGACTCCTATCTCACCTACACCAGGGATGATCAGAAGTCACTCTGTTGAAGCCAATCAGGCCTCCAGCTGGGGGGCTTTCAAAGCCTTTTGCCTGGAAAGTGGATGTCTGGTTGTTGGCCAGAGGCAGAGAGTGGGCCATCCTCTGTGGGGCGGGAGGGGCGAGAGAAGCAGTATCTGTAGGCCAATGCCTGTGTGTCAGTGAGGGCAAGGAGATGCATGTCTTTGTGTCACTGTGCATACACTGTCTCTCTCCAGGTGCCTATAGGCACCTGTGTCTGTCTGGGTCTTTGTGCACATGTCACTGTGAATATATGCATGTGGTTGAAGATGGGTATTTGCGTGGATGTGACTAGCGTGTATCTCTGTGAGGGATGCTGGGTCTGGCTCTCTGCTGTCTTCCTCCTGGTGTAATCCTGTGAAAAACTGGCCTGATTCTCTACTCTGCTGTGGTCGGTATGCTGCTCCAGTGATACACAAGGCCATACAGTGGCCAAAAACTGATACCCACTGCCCCCCGTTGGATGGGGTGTGAGCTGTTTGGCATACAGCTGGCAGAACAATTCTATGCCACCCTTTCTTGCAGCTTCTGATTCAAGGAAATGCCAGGGGCAGAGATGAAGTGGGAGGGAGCCTGAGAATACTGCTTGCCACTTACTCACAGCTGCAGGGCCATTGGCAGTCCAAATATGAGTTAGAATAGCCCCAAGTCCTCTCTAGTTTACACCGGGGGCTACACAGGTGCTTGGACAGAGTCATAGGGTGTGCCTGCACACTAGCACCCCCTCGGGGCCAAGCATAGTGCTGTAGGCACACCCATGCCTCAGTTTCCCCTCATCCAGTTTTTCTGTTTCTCCCCGGGATTCACATGGTTCTGCCCTTGGGCGGTGCCATTCTCAGAGTTCAGTCCCTTTCTGGGGAAACAAAAATCCAAACAAAAGTCCCAAATAAACAAAAGGGTCTTCCATCCTCTTTGGCTCCTCTTCACCCCACCGTCTGGCTCAGCTCCCCGTCCCTTCTGAGCTACCTTTAAGTCTCGCTGGCTCTGGGATACAGCCCTGACTCCCAGCCTCCTTCCCTAGAGTCTTCTTCTCAATCTCAGCCCCTTTGAGCAATTTTTCACTCTTCCCTGCTCTGTACCTGGGCACTGACTCCAAGGCCAGGCTACTACAGACCTTATAGACCCTGCCACAGGAACCCAACTTACTCCCTATGATTCCTCCAGAGGGAATTTTCTCTGCAATTTTTTTAAGCCTAGGTGTTTAAAGCAGTCACCCAACCCCAATTAGTCCAGCCCCCTTAGGCTGGTAGGCAGATAGTTAATGCACAGGTGGGGCTCTTTGAACAGGCCTGGCTGGCCCAGGCTTCTTGTCCCTTAAAGGAGCAGCCCACCTGTCACAAAGAGTATCAGGAAATTCAAAGGTGGCTTTGCTCTGTACTGTGGCCCTGTGACCAGCACAGGGATGGAGGAGCATAGCCCCAGGCCAGGGAGTGCAAAGTGGATTTAAAACACTATCAGATCAGAAGGGCAGCACTGTACACTGACTGTGCCCAGCAGCAAACAGCTGCACAAGAATCAGGCCTCTAGTGTCTGCCAAATAGTGGCCCAAGAGAGGGAATTTAGAGGCCACTGCAAATCCAATCTCTAAATTCCACTTTCGGGATATGATGCCTGTCTGTCTATTTTTGATGCACCTGGCAACACAGTATCTAGGCACCACAGACAAGATTAAGAAAACCAGTGTCCATCTGGCAGGGCCGTACTCTCCGTTCCTCCCATGATCTGTGCCACTTTCTTACGCGGGATTATCCTGCTGTTTATCTGCCAGGGAAACACTGCCAAGCTGCTCTGCCATCACCATGCCTGGGGAGGATAGTCTGCTCAAAGAGAGGTGTTTGAAATCTGGCCATGAAGGCTCATCCTGATCTCCAGTGGCACAGAATTCCACAGCGGAGGGCGTTCCACTGAGAATGCCCCAGACCTCACCTGGGGCTCCATTAGGTACAATGTCTCCATCAGGCGCAGCTGTCTCGATGTGGTGAGACAGGAATCTGAGATAGTAAGGGCCTAAAACCCCGTGAGGACTACAGAGCATTCTCCTGTTTGGCTAAAGGGGGCATTCAGCACTTTGCCACCTAAAAAGAATCAACTGTATCTTCACTCCACGTCCCACCCCCCACACAGTCACAATGGCTGAGATCCTGTGCTGTTGCAACTTCCCAGTCTGTGCGATCTGGGGGGAGGGCAGGGCTGGCCCATGGGGATGCCAGTCAGGGCTGGCAGGGTTAGTTCTTTTGTGAGGTTTTTGAAAACCTCCTTTTTAAAAAATGTAAAAAGAAAAAAGAAAATTAGATGCCACTTTCTATTAAGGGAACATTCAGACGTTGCTTAAAAACAATTGCTTGCAAGATTAGATAACCATCTAGAATAACTTCTTCTGATGTGTTATTAACCATCTAGTACACACAGTACAGATGTGTCTGCACCATGCTCACAACATCTATTAATCGTCTAGTAACCCTTTATATACTTTTATAAATGATGAACTCTTAAGATTATGAAGTGTGACTGAAAATGCGAAGGAGGAAAATTGCCACCCCCACCCCCGGTTGATGGAATGCTCCACCAGGTCTATCTGGTAGCTGGGACTTCACCACATGAAACAGAATGATAGGAGAATGGGACCCCATGCAAGATGAAACCTCAGGGCTAAACCCTGATGCATGCATCAGCGTGTTTCAGGACAAGACCCCAAACTCAACCCAGTCCAGCTGCCCTCTTTGGACTTACATGCTGGCCCAGCTGTGTCCATCACAGGAGACATCATGGTATCTGCTGCAGAGAGTTGGCCCCCCAGAGCTAGCCCCTCAGCACACAGCTCAGGAATGGGACTTGGCATATTCCCACACCCAAGTGGCCCTTGGAGAATTCCCATGCCAAGTGCGTCACTGTATCTCTTGGTAGCCATGTGGTCCTCTTGACCAGTTGCTATCATGGATAAGTTCATGGGATGTTTCCGCTTGACTTGGGGATGTGGCAGAGGAGAAGCATGGGTAGCATGGGCCAAGACGCTGTGGAAATCTGGACCTGAGGGAAGCAATGCGGTGGGCATCTCTGACCCTGGATATGCAGCACTGATTTGCTCATCATGCCAGGTATTTGTTTGCTCTTCCATGCAGCCAAGAGGCACTCTTGTGGGCAAGGCTTGTACTCCAGGTAACGGCTGCAGATTCGACAAGGGCAGTTCCCCTCCTGGTGCTTCCTTCCCCAGTGGACAGTGGAGCTCTCTCCTTGCAGAGGCTGGTGGGAGCAGTTGCCGATCAGGTGGAGGTGCACAGCCGCTCCGGCGGAGGGTAAATGAGATGGAGCTCAGCTTCCGTGGTGCCAAACCATTGGCAGTAGTCCACGGAAGGGACCTGGATGAATGGGGAAGAGGGCACAGGATGGGCAGCCCGGGCCTACGCAGCTCCCTTGGGCCTTCAAGCTTAGAGTTAGGCCTGGCACTCACTCTCCCCTTTGCAAGTGGAATCTGCCTTGCGGAGTCCTGGCTGAAGGAGTCAGGGTGGGTTTCCATTCTCAGCTTGGGGCTGAGAGGCGCCGGCCCCCCATCTCCCACCGGCCGGGCCGATAAACCTGGGATGCGACTAGGGCTGGAGCAGGCTCCCAGGGTTGGAATACATCTGCGGAACCTGTGAGGGGAAGGAGTGAAGTCCTTGTCCATCCTAAACTCTTGGCACCTTTATGCTTCCTAAAGAAACAAATTCAAAGGGAGCATCAGTCTTCATCTACAAGGCTTAGTGCTGGCAGAAGGGCTTGGACTGGCTGGGCAGTGACATTACAGGTTTCCCCATGTGCTGTCCTCTGCCAGTGGTCCTCAGCTCTGGCAGATAGCAAGTATAAGAGCTGTCAAGCAGCCTCAAGCCACATGTTTCTGGGCATACACTAATCCCCAGCTGGGCCCAGGAAGAATTTCCCCCACACCCTCCATAACTGTACCATCGGGAGGAAGTGCTACCTTGCCTTTCTCTGCAGTGTCCTGCATCCTGGATACTGATCAGGTGCAGCAGTTCTTAGGTCAAGTCAAAATCAGCTCAAGGAAGGCTCAGATTTACCCAGCCCTTTGTCCTCCTCATCTGATTCTCAGAGAAGAGTCAGATAATGAGAGGGAAATTTAAGAGCTTACCTGGATCTTGGAGCGCAGCAACTGAGGGTAGACTGTCAGCTGGGACCAAGCAGCTGATGTCCCAGATCCCTCAGCTGGTGAAAGGAATATTCCACATTTCTGAGAGGGGGCAGCTGTGACCAAATCTCCCACAGACTGTGTTGGATCCGGCTGAGAAGTTTTAACCACATCAGTGCTTAGCAGGAGCGTTGATCAAAAGATGTTCAGATCTCCTGGCTTCTGTCCTGGCTGATGAAGCCACAGAAAATGCATCAGAGCCCTTCCTCCTGCCATCCATCCTTTCTGATCTCTCTCTCTCCATTGTAGGAAGTTTTTCCCGGCTTTGTTAAAAGTAAGTGGGAGAGAAAGAGACTTGGAGAGCTCGGGGTGGAACACAGCTGGTCCCAACAGCAAGAGGGAGTGGGCAGAGAGTGAATGAGAGCACTCATAAAAAGCCATGCTAGAAACTGAAAAACAAGGACAAGGGAATCAAAAGAGCCTTGAGGCACATGGGAATATTCATGGCTGACATTTCGACATAGCATCTTTCATCTCTAGGATTGCAAAGCACTGTCCAGCCTAGATACACAGGTTTTGTTCACCTACTCACTTCTACGGTGCAGCCACTTCTGGGGAGCAGCAGTTAGAGTAGATTGAAACAGGAAGGGGAGCTCCAGTCAAGAAGGAGAGGGAGTAGTCAGGGGCTGTTGCTCCACCAAGACAAGGAGAGAAGGGGGAGCTGTGTTTTGCCCTATATCTCTCCCACCCAACATTCTCTCTTACCTTAACCTCTGCTGGGGAGGAATGTTGCAGACATTCTGAGCCAGCAACTCTGCATGACAATTTGAGGATAACCATGTTCACCTGACACCAAAGGAAGATTTTTTTAGACCAGCAGAATGCACTGATCAAAGTTAGAATATACCTGGGAGGTTAGGGTTAACACCTCAATCTTGCAAATTTTGCCATAGGATCTTTAAAGAGAATGACTGCTTCAGTGCCTCGGTTTTATATCTCATCTGAAAAACAGCACCTCCTTCAGCACAGCATCCCCTAGCAACACACTGGGACATTGCAAATATACTACCTAAGATTGAACTATGTCACCTGCTGAGGTCCTGGCATTTCCTGCGGTCCCTGGGTTTTCCTTGGGGATTTTCTCACCAATTTAGCACCGCCCAGCCCCAGCCCTGCTTAATCTATGAACTATTACACAATCTTAAGCCAAGGTGCCATGGTTCTCTTCCCTGATTCAAGCCAAGGTCTAGCAAGGACACTGAGACTCTTAATCTTGGTTCTGGATCTCCCAATGCCCTTTTTGGCTGTGGGTTTCTCAATCTTCATTCTGGTTGTGGAGATTAACATAAAGGTGTGTGAATCTGAGAAAGATGTTTGGAAGGGAACATGCAAGTGTCTGGATTCCCCTCCATTCTCTACCATCCTGCTTTTGTACTGAATGGTGAGACCTTTGCTTCCATCTGGTTTGTCAGCATTCCTGAAAACTCCCACCAATTTCCTCCAAAGTCAGGGCCTGTGCGAGGGACTGGCAAAGCATGAGGCAGGGTAGGTCAGGACAGAGGTGCACTGGCAGAGCTGCGTGAACTGGGGGTCCCCAGGACTGGAGTAACATGAGATGAAGCAGGACCATGAGAAGGGCCAGAACTGGGTGTTTACAAAGAGATGCATCGCCAGGGCTGTGAGTGCCGGGCACTGGATTGATAAGAAGGGGAGCTGTCGGATTTGCATGTATTGTTGGGGGATCCTGAGACTGGAATAGCAGTGAGTGCAGCTGGTTGGGTTACAAGTGCCCTAGCAGCCCTGTACAGAGGGTGCTTTTAAATATATTCCCTATCAATGTGTATAAGCCTCTTCCTGTTATATTTTGCCCTTGTTTGGTTTTCTGGGTCCCTTTGGCTTGGCTTCTCTCTTCAAGCAGTGTGCCTTGCCTGAGTCTAGCTTCAAAGCCTCGGCTGAGCATCCTGGACCACCTCCAGCCTCTGACCTACTTACAGTAACTGGGAGTAACCCCCATCACCATCATCATCCCCTCCCCTACCCACATCCAGCATCGACAGGACACAAGAGCAGCAGGGGGTGGAACAATGAACTGTTTGTGGAGGGCCTGAAAGGCTTGAAATCTTAGCATTACAGCCATTCCTGCCCTGTGACCCTAGCACATTCTTGCATCCCTAACGCTGCATTTCTGGCCAAGGCTGAGTCCATCCACATGGCATAATCAGAGGTTTGGATTCCACAGAGACAGGTGAAATTATCAAAACATGCTGCACTTCTATGTATCGATACAATAACCTCTATACTCCATGTATTACTGAGATGGCACACTATGATCATTTTTATTAAAGGAACAATTTTGTGAACATTTTCAGTTGTTTCTGTTGCACTCAGGTCAAAACAGAACAAAATGCAGTCTTTTTATTTCATCTTTTGTGTTCCATAAAGTCAATCCACAAAGCAAGATACATAGAAAAACAGAATCAAAAAAGGAAAGAAAATAAGGAGGCAAAAGTATGCCATGGCAACCCAGTCGTATAGTCAGACTGACCCTTCTGAATAGATAGACCAACAATCTAAAGCTATGGTGATTCGGAGTTCCTGCAGGCTGTTTTCATGACAAATACTCCAACACAAGAGAAGTTTTAGATTCCTGGACCAGGATTCAGCACATGGAAAATAAGGAGAGAAATGTACTCCTTGTAGTGTAACCAATTACCAACTATAATGGTGATAACTGGATTGTTAGTTATTGAATGCCTGGATTTACATTAAACCAGCACCTGCAGAGGTAGGGGCAGAGAGAAAATATTACCGAGCACTGGTTTTCTAAGTGAATATTATGTTGATTAATTTCTATGGTCCTATGAGAAAAAATTTGAGATGGAAATAGAAGTATTAGATAATCTAGTCCAGTGGTTTTCAAACCGTGGGTCATAACCCAATACTGGGTCCCAGCAGCTCTGGTCAGTACCGCCGACTAGGCGGTTAAAAGTCCTGTTGGTAGTGCTGCCCTGCTAAGGCAGGCTAGGTCCTACCTATTCTGACACTGCGCTGCACCCCAGAAGTGGCAAGCCGCAAGTCTGGCTCCTAGGCTGCCCCCGCCCCAAGCACTGGCTCCACACTCCCATTGGCCCGTTCCCGGCCAATGGGAGCTGGGGGGGGGGCAGTGTCTGCGGGTGAGAGCCGCAGGGAGCTGCTTGCATGCCTCCACCTAGGAGCCGGACCTGCTGCAGGCCGCTTCCAGGGCGCAGCGCAGTCCGCGGTGCCAGGACAGGCAGGAAGACTGCCTTAGCACCCACCCTGCACCGCTGACCGGGAGCTAGTCAAGGTAAGGTCCTGCCCCAATCCCGAGCCTCATTCCCCTGCCCCAGCCCTGAGCCCCCCCCAACCTGGAGCCCCTTCCTGTACCCCAAACCCCTCATCCCCGGCCCAACTCCATAGCTTGCACTCCCAGCCCAGAACCCTGCCCTCCTCCTGCACCCCAACCCCAGCCCTGAGCCCCCCCAAACCTGGAGCCCCCTCCTGCACCCGAAACCCCTCATTCCCGACCCCACCCCAGAGCCTGCACCCCCAGCCCAGAGCCCTGACCCCCTCCCGCACCCCAACCTCCTGCCCCAGCCTAGAGCCCCCTTCCACACCCTAAAATCCTCATTCCTGGCCCCATTCCACAGACCTCACCCCCGCACCCCAATCCTGTGCCCCAGCCCTGAGCCCCTCCCACAACCCAAACCCCTCTGCCCCAGCTCCATTGGGTTGCGGGCATCAACAATTTTATTCAACTGGATCGCCAGAAAAAGTTTGAAAATCACTGATCTAGTCCACTCCTCTCTTGTGGCCAGCGCAGCATTATTTCCAGTCCTATCATTTCTTTCTCTAGTGCTTTTTCCAGTTTAGTTATAAATGTTCCAAGCACTGAGGCTATCCCCCTTCCCTTGAGAGGAACATCCACAGTTGGCTCTCTCTCACTGGGAGGAAATATTTCCTGACAGCCAGCAATTTTCCTTCTGCTTAATTACTCCAAGATATACTCAGACCATCCACCAAGATATACTCAGACCATCCAATACTGAAACGATTGAGATAAAGAATTGGCCTGCATTAACTACAAACATCCTTACCTGACGTCTTGAGCGGGCTGTGACTGCCTGATGTTAGAGGAGAGATTACAGCTTCCTTTTCTTTCTCCCTCAGGAATATTGTTCAAATATTGTTGCCGCCTGTCAATTACTACTGGAGACACCTGTTCTAGGAGCTAGCACATTAAGAATGGCCACAATATTGTGACATCAAGACCACAGGTCAACTCTGAGATGCAATTGCACAGTCGAGAAAATTACCTTTCCAATGACATATGGCACAGCCATCAACTAATCCTACCAGCCTAGAGGATGAAAATGAGATGTTAAGTGACTTGTCCAAGGCCACACAGGAAGTCAGAGGTAGGAATCTCCCAATTCCCTGTCCCATACTTTAGCCTCTTATATCTATGCCTCTCATACCTGCTTAGTTAACTGGGATGCTCAGTTATATGGGTTCTCTGCTCCTGCCTCAGGCAAATATCTTCACCATTAGCATCATTGGGAGATGTGCAAATGGTGACAGCGGCAAAGATGAAGGTCTGAATTCTACCACTTCCCACATCTGAAGTCATGGGAGAATGATAATGAGGGATTCAAAACACCTACTCTGAGTGATCCCTGCTCTGAGCTCGATGGATGAGTCTCCCTTGTGCAAGGGGCCAGTACAAAGCCTATGCACCACTTAAGTCCCTCTTAAGGCCCATAGGGGCTTAAGTGGTGCATAGGCCTTGTACTGAAGGTCAAAAAATATCACGAAGATCCCTGCTAACAGACCTCTAAGGCAGAGGGTAGGGAAACATTCCCCCTGCACTCCAATTCCTTCATATTTGGTAACCTGTTTAATCCCAGAGAGAATAAAAAGCACCCCAAAATATGATGATAAAAATAAACCTCAAGGACAATAAAGCACCAGAAAACTCATGTCTCTATACATATTTTATTACATACCCTTATTATATAGACTTTTGACTCGAATGAGAATAAAGTACAAAGTAACAGTGGAAAACACCTGACTGTTAATGCTAATTTCATCAGGACCAGACAGTGCAAAACACACACTGCAAAACAACATCAAACAGACATTTGGCGCTTCTGTTTATTTTAGCTCTTAGGCTAAAGGTGGGGTGTTCACAGTACTGGTGTATCAGACAGATGAACAGAGAGAGGTATCATACAAGTTAAAGATGCAGATACTTGCTAGATCACACGTAGGCCATCCCCCTGCCCATGAAGGATTGTTCCCTAGAGTCTCCAAGGCCTTGTCCAGTCCAGCTTTAACAAGTCCCAAATGACAGGGCTTCTACCAATTCCCTTGGAAGACTATTCCAAGACCTAATGGATCTCACTGTTGGGAAATGTTTTCTCTTCAATTTCAGACAATTAATTTTCTTTCTGGTCAATTTCATCCAGTTAATCCAGGGCCTGGGAGAGGTGGGATTAAAACACTTGAGACTACACACAGAAAATGGCACAGAACAGGAAAGAGGCCCAGAGGATACAGAGAGAGAAATGACGGGCCAATTGGTCCAGCCCCTACTCCAGCAGGACTGTTTCCTAGAGAGTGGGGTCTACGGGGATTCCTTTGCGAGCCAGAATAGGCACACACAGATAGGGCTTCCCCCGCACACTGAAGGTGGGGGCTGTTCCAGACAGTCATTCTGCCTGCCACATCCCATGGAGCATTGGCACGAGACTCAATCACTCATTTCCCTTTTATTTTTTTTTTCTTTTGACTTAGTTTATGAAGGTGAGTGTTCTGCTGGTGAAATACAAGAGCGATTGTGGAGTTCATGCTGGTAACATTCCTGGAGACCGGAGTCCCTCCCACCTACACACAGACACAGAGTTGGAGCACAGTACAAACTCCCCATCACTTCCTGACAACGTACATCCAACCAGGGCTGGAGGGATCGCCCGTGGTGGAGAGGAGAGGTCAGTCTCTATGGTTCGGTCCTTCCTGACCCTTTCCGTAGGAACAGTTAGACCCATGACTGTAAGTGGGTGGTTGAACTGGCTCCCAGACATCTCTGGAGGGCAGACTCCACCTGTGGGATGACTGCCATACACACAGTAATATGGATTCTTTCATAGAGAGAGAAACTGGGAACACCAGAGAGAGAGAGAGAGAGAGATTGAGATTTCCTTATCTTGAGTCTTTTCAAAACATGGAACCTCGGTCTTACGGGGATATTTTAATCTGTCCCTGACATCTCTGAGCTCCTGACCTCTAGTACAAAGGTTTTTATTGCTACCCCATTGCTCAACCTGGGGTCCATTTGCATTGGTGGCCTAGCCACCACGTTACAACAGTCAAGGCCCAAGAAGCAGGTCTCTAAGTTGAACTCAGAGACTATGGCTTTATTATTTTGAGTGACCTTTGGGCAATAGATATTGTCAATGTAATTGAGGGCTGCCATTTATCTGTAGTCATACTGAGGAACAAAATCATTACCGGATGATACGGTGATGTTGCACTGTGACATTTGCACCTTCACAGCCTTGATTCAGCAAGGTACTGAAGCATGTAGGACAGGGGTTCTCAAACTGGAGGTCGTGACCCCTCAGGGGGTGGTGAGGCTATTACATGGGGGGTCGCGAGCTGTCAGCCTCTACCCCAAATCCCGCTTTGCCTCCAATATTTATAATGGTGTTAAATATATTTAAAAGGTATTAATTTATTAGAGGGGGGTCGCACTCAGAGGTTTGCTATGTGAAAGGGGTCACCAGTACAAAAGTTTGCGAACCACTGATGTAGGATAACTAGTGTGCGTACATTTAGGCACATGCTTCAGTACCTTACTGAATCAGGGCCCATGTTATGATATCTGCATCAAGATCACCATGTTCCAGTCTGAATGTAGGGACTCAACTGTCTCACATTGACAGACCCAAGAAGGTCCCACCAGTTGGGACCTTGGTGTTGGTGATGATGCCTCATCTGACCAGGGCAGATGAAATGGCCAATAAAGGCCAACGACATTTGCCAGGCGCTGAGGAGAGTTTCCATTTGTACTACAGCCATCACTGCTAACATAAACGTTATTCCCCAAGCAACCCGCAATGACAAGTCACCCACTTAAATCGACATAATATGTTCTCCATCCTTCATTCAGTAATGGATGAAAAAGCTCTGTCATCAGTTTCCAGTGAAAATTATCACTGGCTCCAAAACTCTCATCCTAGGGACTATATATGCTGTGAGCTGATCCAAGAGCCATGATGGGGGAGGAGCCTGTCTGCACCCCTGCGTCTAATGGCTCTTGCTGCACACTGGAGCCATCACGGAGCGCGGCACTGAACCAGCACCAAGAGCAGTCTGATGGTATGGAATGTACTGAAGTATGTACAAAACAGCAGCACTTTGTGTATGGTATGGAATGTACAGACATGTGCACAATAGGGCAGCAGGGACTGTGTTACAATGGTACAGAATGTACAGAAGGGTGGCCGATAGGGCAACAACGGCAAATATGCAGCAGGATATATCAAAAGGTGGCCATGGCTGGGCTGCACTGGTATGGAATGCACTGACAGTGGTACTGTATGGAATGCAGATAACTGGGCATGATTGGTCAAGACTGGAGTTTTATAATATATTACGTATAGAAATGAGGACAACGGGGTATTAGGGACATGTTAGCATAGAAAGTGAGAAACAGCCAGGGTCACGATGGATCAGCAGAGATACAAAGCACCGTGGAACAGGAGCCAGTGTCTTACTAGAGTTCTAAGCAGGTGTGGCACAGTAGTACCTGCTGGGGAATGCCTCGTGTCCTAGGCTCGGAGTTGGGCCAGTGTTATCAGCTACGATTTGCACGCTATTCGCAATGAAGAAAAAGGTGCTGGATTCCCACTCTCCCATGGAGTCACATTTTCTTACAGTACTTTGTTAGCAAATCAGCCCTAGGAAAGCATGGAGGAAAGTGCAAAAACAGTGTACATATACACATTATATGCTACACAGGTGGGATCTAGAAAGCACAGTCATTAGTAGTGCCCCATCTCCACCCGGCTCAGCATCCCTTACCGGAGATTCACAGTGAAGGGTTCTCCAAGGAGCATTTCACAGTTTTCAGTGTGGATGACAGTCAAGAGGGTGCAGCACCAGAACTGATGCACTAAGGGATCCATTTCAAAAAATGCTGTAGGACAGAGGACTGTACGAGTGCAAGTCTACTCATAATAAAGGACCCTCGATCCCTGGGTCATGGACAGGTGAAGAAGATCCAACGTCTAGTAATGATAAATCCAGAGCCCTGAGTCAAGGAGAGGTGCAAGACATTTCCTGGCAGGATCCACACAGACCTCCTTAACTGAAAATTGCGTGCAAGAATTTAGTGCTCATGAAATTTGATCCTGCTTTGAGCAGGAGGTTGGACTAGATGACCTCCTGAGGTCTCTTCCAACCCTAATCTTCTATGATTCTGTAAAAGTACCAGATTGACAGCCCTGGAGACTGAAGTCCTCTATCCCCCAAACAGGTACAACATGAGCACCAATAAAGCAATCTTTACTCCCATTGCCCGTCCTGTGTGTCTCACTCCTGAGCTAGGAAAATCACCTCTAGGGGTGAGTAGGGAATTCACTCTCCATGGCTCATTCAATCCATGGCATCTCTAATGAGACTCCCAGCACAGATGGCAATTCAGTGGCATTGGTGATTTCTGTGATGTGCACAGTTGTCCATGAAGAACTGGACTGAGAGCCTCCAAATTCATTTTACGTAAGTCACCAAAGAGGTATTTGATGATAACACCTTTCAGATCCTAGCAAATTGGGCTAGATTTAAACCAGTGACCTAGCAGTAAAAGGATCTATGTCCCATATCAAGTCTATTTGTTATCATCTGGTGCCCATAAGAATTTTTTTTAAAAGGTAATGTATAGGTGCAGGTATCCTCTAATGGATAATGAATGACAGAGACCTTTACCTTTGGTGGATCTAAAAATCCAGGCCATGGAGTGGTGCAGGAGATCCTTTGCTGAGTAATGAGTATCTTGTCTAGGGTAGACCTGAAAGCCTTGAGTTAACAGAGGAGCACAAACCTTGCTTCAGAAATGGAGAAGAAGAAGGAAAAAAAGAGGTAACTCTGGTGATTAACAGAGACCTGTGTCAGCAAAGAGTGAAACTACCCTTCTTCAGTCACCAGACAGTAGATTCTCTCCTGAGTGAGGAGAAACATGCATCCAGACCAAACCTTGTTAGCCAGGGCCCACCCAGAAAAGGCTCTGTTTGGGTGTTTTTCTAGAAACACCCTACACACAGAATACTAGACCTCAGGCACCCCAAAGGCAAGGTTATCCCGTATCATCAGTGTTTTCCGAAGATCTCGTTCCATGATCGGCCTTTGCGTCCGCCACTTGTGGGCCTCCTGTAGGCCCGGCTCAAAGTAGTATATGCAAGCTCCGAAGCCCACCAAGATGAGAATGGAGATCATCAGATACACTGGCACAAACCAATCCAAGAAGTGGGGCATGGCTGCTGGAGAAGGGGGAGGGAAACAGATGTAGATGGATTAAGGTGAGTGACAACATGAAACTGATCAGACATAAGGAGACGTGTAGAGATTACCTAACTAAAAGGACCCAGGCCACTCCATCCTCATTTACAGCCCTCCTGCATCCAGTTTAGAACATAGCTTTGCCCTATTTTAATGCCTAGTCCTGCCCTTTAGTACCCTGCTTTGCCCCAGTTTGGCAATCTACTTTGTAAGGTTCAGCACCAATTATGCCCCACTCTGCCCTGGTCAAGCACCATCTTTGCCCCCAGATTGCACTGGGATGTTCTCTAGTCTCCCAGTGTGTACAAACAAAGGCATTCAGACTGCACTGGTTGGGGGGGACTGGATTTTTTTTTAAAATTCTCATTAACATATTCATGTTTTTAACTTCTGCTTTTCATTTGACTTGGTCTCTGACTTCAGATCATTTGCTGGCTGCAATGCATCTAAACTGATGTGAAGTGTTCATAGAATGGGCCTAAAAAGTGAGCCTAAAAGTGACTTACCTTGAACAGCTGATTTTTCTTATCCGAATTCACTCTTGGGTTGCTTGTGATGTTCCCTTTTCAAACCAATATACCCCTAAGAAAGGCAAAACAAGAAGCACTCAACTTACCCAGACACAAAACCCATCACCACTGGCATTAACTATCTGCCTTGTTAGTCTCAACAGAGAGGCCAAGAGCTGAATGGGTTATAGAGACCAAAATCTCCCAGAGTTGCTACATTCACATCAGAGTTGAGGCACTTGGCAAAAGAGGGTGGGGAAGTTTGCATGGCTGCTGCTTGTACTATGTCTGATCTGTAAGGCTGTGATTTAGTCACGGAGTCCGTGACTTCCAAAGACCTCTGTGACTTCAGCCAGCACCGGCTGGGAACTGCAGGGTCCTCTGCCGCCTGTGGATGCTGGGAATCGTGGGGTAACCCGGCTGCCCCAAGCCGGTTGGCACCGCCCACCACTCCCAGCTGCCGTGGTAGCAGGGGGGACCCCCACCATTCCTGGACACCGTTCCCGGCTGTGGGAGGCGGCAAGGGAGATCCCTGCCGCTCCCAGCCGCCGCGGGCGGCAGGAGACCATCACTGCTCCTGGCCGCCGCTGGTGGCAAGAGGACTCCCGCTTCTCCCGGCTGCCACATGTGGCGGGGTACTCCTGGAACTCTCTGCTTCCGTGGGTGACAGGGGGGGGACACATGGAGTTCCCAGCCACCACAAGCAGCAGAGGGGAACCCCCAGAGCTCCCTGTGGCCACGGGAAGCCAGGTGGACCCCCACAGCTCCCAGCCGGAGTGGGAGGGAGGGAGGAGCCCCGCAGCTTGGAGCCACAAGCGGAGGGGGACCCTGGAGCTCCAAGCCTCCTGGAGTTCCCAGCTCACTCCCCAGGGACAGGTCATGGGCTTCCTTTAATTTTGCATTATTGTCCGTGACTTTTACTAAAAATATCCATGACAAAAATCTTAACCTTACTGACCCATTCTCCAGCACTATAATTCCTGCAACTGTCACCATTCATAGCACAAAGTATTTTACAAACAGTAACAAATCCATTCCCAGGGGCCCCCTGCAAGGCAAGAAAGTATTAGTCTCCCTATTTAAAGCAAATTTATAGAGAGGTGATTTGGTCAAGATCACACAGGACATGTGTCAGAGCCAGGGACAGAACCATCTTTTTGGACTCCCAGTCCCCTCCTCTTACCAAAACACTGTCCTAAGTGTTTTGCAAGCAGGGGTAAAATAAGGAGACCAAATTCAGCCCTTTCCCAAGCAGGACCAACCCCCACCGAAGACAGCAGAGATTGTACCTGCACGTGCCAGCTCTGCATTTTGTGCAGGGGATTTTTGGTTTAATTTTCATTTCTGATCATCATACATTTTGGTGACCAAAACAAAAATCCTCAAGCACAAGAGAAGAGGCTTGGAAAGCAAGACAAGCACAGAAAGCATCTGCAGTTAGGCAGAAGTTACAATGGAGACCTATTTAGGGTTGGATTTTCAAAAGCACTCAGCATTGCCCTAACTCTTCTCCCTCTAAAGTCAATGGTAAAATGACCATTGACTTCAACAGGAGTAGAATTAGGCCAATGTTGAGCACTTGAAAATGACACTGTGACAGATACTGCAGTATCTTTGGGGGCCACTGTATTACATTTATGAATGGTTTATGTAAGACTGTGTTACACTCCATGGGGGAAGGTTACCACAGTTTCTCCTGAAGCTAAAAACAGTGGGAGTGATTAAGGCAAGTCATTGAGTCTAAACAGCTCTGCAGGGGTACCACTCCTTGGAATGGTTTGCATATACTCCTTCAAGCTGTGTTTTCTAGGGACTAGCAGACAAAGGGTTTTTTTTATAAGAAGATGATCTTGAACTGACACGGGGCCTTCTTTCGGATCCAGCAAACAGACAGGACCTTTTGTCCAAGAGTTGGAAACACTTTGGCCAACTAGGGCCCCTTAAAACTGATGGGTGACTCTTGATATGTTTAGTGTGTGTTTAAATCTGTTTATTATTTTCTTATGTTTCCTCTGTACTGCTTTTATTTCAAGAATAATTGTGCTTGCTTAGAAATAACTGTGTGGTAACTTGCTACTGCTGGCTACACACTGGTAGTAATCCTCAGAGACTGCTCAGGTTCCAGCCATCAGGCAGACTGGCTTGCTGGGGATATCACAGCGTAAGGCAGGAAGCTGTGCAGCCTTAAATCCCCCAATCAGATGGGAGTGGACAAGGATTCCTGCCAGAGACAGTTGATGGCTGAAGACCTGACTGGGCACTCCTGGAGTGGACCACACAGCAGAGAATACAGGTGCAGTCGCCTTTAAACTGTGACAGTCACATTGAAGAGAGAGTCTGATTATTTTTTGGGGCTTACCACTACACTATTAGCTGCTTATCTCTGTCCCACTGCTTGGGCCTTTCCAGGGTTGGTCGGGGGAGGGGGGAAGATTTGCCACACTAACTTCTGCTGCTACTACTGCCCATCTATCTCTGTCCCACCCCTACCTCCAAACCAGGTGAGACACATTCTCCTCTCTTCCCAGCCAATAATATTCTTACATCATATATCTGTCCTGTGGGCAAAGCAAATGTATGTCATGCCCCTGTGATACTATGTTGCAGCATGATTGTACGGCAAAGGAACGTAATACTTGGAGACACCAAATGATACTCTTATCTTGTTCTGTGTACCAAATCCAGGAAGTTAGCAGTCAAACCTTCCCGACATCCACCCTAACTGATAAGTGGATGGGAATCACTCCTTCTCTTGTGCTGTTCCACAATTTCCCTTTAAATTTCTCTCTCTAGATGTATTAATACACAAAGGACAGTATACTTAACAGCAGATGGTGTGTCATTGCTACTGGGATCTCAAAGAGTTTCTGAAAATCCCTTAGGGATATCCCAAAATTGCTGGCTCAGCTGGATCTGACTGCCAGTCACCCAGGAATATACCTAATTAAAATATCATATAGCATAAAATTAACTAAGGCAAATGCCTTCTTAAGGATGAGACGACTGTGAGAAAATGAAATGTGAAGGGTGTAAATAGTAAGCAGGGAGAGAACTTATTAAGGATGATCCAGGAATATGGCAAAGAGCAATAGGAAGTATCTCAGCAAAGGGGAAATTTAAGATGGCGATCAATACACCTTTTTGTAACAGGGATATCTGCAGTATTAGACTATAGCACCATTTCCTAAGCAAAGTGATGAAAACCCCTCACTCAGTTATTATTCAAAACTGGACAATGCCCTGGAAAATGTGCTGTAGTGAACAATTCTGCATAAACCACAGTGGAGGAATGGACAGGATGTGACCTGACAGATTGCTTCCATCTCTGATTTCTATGACATGTTGAGGGTTTTAGCTAATTTGGTACCATACCGACTGATTTCATATAGTTCTTGTTGATTTTTTTATACTGGAGCAATCAACCAAATCAAATTTGCATAAGAGTGCATATGTGGGACTGCTTTTCCCCTACTTAACCTTTCAGCTCATTTCCCTCAGCTACCAAGATTTCCCCCACCCCACTAGTGCAGAGCAAGTCAGCAGGAAGTGTAAGAGTGAACATGATATTCATTTCAACCCTATGAATCACATTTTTTATCACCTCAGATTCACAGGACTAGATATCAAACCACCAGTGATTCTCACTCACATGCACAGAGATAAACAACAAACTGTCAGATCGGAGACTGGGAAGGAATCTCCCTTCTCCAGTCTTATTCACATGGATCTTGGAAGGTTTCAGAGTAGCAGCCGTGTTAGTCTGTATCCGCAAAAAGAAAAGGAGGACTTGTGGCACCTTAGAGACTAACAAATTTATTTGAGCATAAGCTTTTGTGAGCTACAGCTCACTTCATCGGATGCATTTGATGAAGTGAGCTTTAGCTCACGAAAGCTTATGCTCAAATAAATTTGTTAGTCTCTAAGGTGCCACGAGTACTCCTTTTTTTAGGGATCTTGGAAGTTCATCCATCTTCTAAAGCCTTGAGGGGGAGGGATCAGGTGGGTTTATCCTACATGCTGAGGGATGCACTCATGGATTTCAGTTCTACCTGTCTTTTTTGGTCATGTTCCTACAACTCAACATTTCTGCAACCTCCCTGGCATCTCCATTTCCTTGTCAAGTCCTTGAGCATTTTTTCCCCTTTCTTTCACTTGATTGCCAGCTCCCATCTCGTCATGTCCACTATCCTCTTCACGGAGCCTCTCAACATCCCCCTTAATCATCTAGAGGGGGGGAACCTTTCAGTGACAGGAGGTATGACTTCCTCCTCATACCCTGGAATTAAACAGGTAGTCTCTTCCTCAGCTTCATTTCTGGACATCTTTTATAAATAACTTTAACCACCCCCACCCCCCACACATTGGGATAACAGTGGTTTTGTGTGGGAAGCGGGGAAATGTACATCTAAGAATGGGATGTCATTCATCCCAGTCTTGTAATGAAGAGTGGCAGAGAGAAAAGTGGTGGAAAAGGAACCAGTCCCCCATGTCAGGAAACACCGATCAGGTTGGGATTTGAAATATGGCAGAAGATCCTTCAATCTAGATGCCTGTTTATCCATTCTCTACCAGTAGCACTTACTTCTTCAAAGGCTGATTATGCCAGTGAAATTTCCATATTACCCATGCACAACAAATGACCCTGCATTCTTCACCTTGGCACTTACTGAGCTATCTGAGTGGGGACCAAAGCTGCCAGGATCAACTTCCAAAGGTGTCACAGGAAATTACATAAAGCCCTGGCTAATGTAATGGATGCCTGAAGTGACACCAATGGGGAGAGGGAGGGAAAATGAACAGGTAACTAACTATTGCTAAGCTACCACAGGTGGTGGGGGAAAGGCTGATTTTATGAGTAATTTCCCTCCCACATTTCATCCACTTTCAAAATATGAAAATGAAGTTATAGTCCAAAAAGTGACAGTAAAAACTATACTGTGAGTTTTCTACTTATACTCCCACTGTGACCTGCAGATTCCCATCTATCCTCAGCTCACCAGCCAAAAGATGATTTTTCTATCTGCTTCCAACTGAAACTCCACCTTGGCTTTGCCAGTCCCTCTACTCCCTCTGCCTTCGACATCCCAAATGAAGGAGTTTGCAATCAAATCTTGGCTGGACATATTGTGGCAGATACATGAGGCATATTAGAACCCACCTCGCTCTCCGACAGTGATACACTAGCTCTGCAGTCAGCTCTTGTTTTGGCCAGTGAAATGAGCAGATTTGACTGGAAGACCCCGAGAGCAGATATTCGGACTAGAGAAGGTGTCGATTTTACACAGTGGGTCCGCTGACCTTAAGCAGCCTTTAACCCCCACTGTGCTAATATTTTCAGTGATTTTTTCCCACTGTTAGGTTCATGCCTTTTTAGAGGTGAAAAAAAGTCATCTACATTTGAGCTGAGGTTTCAGTTAACTAAGTTCAAGGGGACCCCTCTCCTCCTTTAAAAAACCCATGATGCACCCCTCACTCAACACCCCCCTGCAGCAGCGCCTCTTCAGATTGACCATTTGTGCTGGACACCAGGCTGGCTGGAGGTGTTGTGGAAATAGCTATGATGGCATACTGGGCCTTCCAGGAATTTGAGCACCAGTCCCAAGTGACTGAGCAAAAACCACTTGGGCAGGAGAGGGTGAGCAGGAAACCGGAGAGAGCTTGCAAGGGCTGCCCGACACCTGACAGTGGCCAAGTGAAGGAGGGCTACTGAGACACACAGAGGGCTGGATCACCAGGGGCCCTGGCCGGGGCACGGATGTTCAGCAGCGGGATTCTTCCCCTGCTAGGTCTGGGAGGGAAGATGTCGAGCTGTGGCTCCGAGACAGAAACCCGAGTCCATCCCGCCGCAGCGCGCCCGTCGGGTGTTGCGGGGGACGCCCGGACACAGAGGGGCTGCAGCCAAGCCTGGGACGGGACTGGCCCGGAGGCGCAGCTCGCCCGCCCCGCCTAGGGGTCCGGCACGCGCCACCTACCGGGCTGCACGAGCGTGGGTCGCGCGGGGGCTTCGGGCAGCGCGCGGACGATCCTCCGGTCCTCGAGACTCCGGGGGCGCCCCTCGCGCGTGACGCCGCTGCGCGTGACAGGACCAAAGGGAGAGAGGGACGGGGGGGGGGGCGGGATAAGCGGAGCAGAGCGCGTGAGAGAGCCGCGCGCCGGCCCCCTGCGGCTACCCCTTGTCCATCAACCTGCGAGGCACCCCGCCGGCCCTGGCCCTGCGCACGGGCGGGGCGAAACCTTCCCCGACCAATGGAAGCGGCGCGGAGGCCTAGATGTGCTGTTGCCATAGCAACAAGGCGGGGAGCGCTTCAGCGCACGTGGTACAGAGCGAGCCGGGATCCGCGCGGGGCCGGGGGCCGTCCCACGAGGACCCAGCAGGGAGGCTCTGTGCGGGCCGGCGGGCTGCGGCTGGGGCGATCGGCTTGTTTGTGACCTGCCCGACTGTGAGCCAGCGGCGAGCCAGGGGGAGGGGCTGGGCTGGGCTGCACGGGAGGGCGGCAGCGCTTGGGGGAAGCTGGGCATAGGGGTGGTTGGAAGGACTGGCGGCTGGGATGCAAGGCCGGGACTCAGGAGCTCTTTTTCCCGCCCCCCACGGTGGTCTGAGAATGGGGGGCGGGTGGAGCTCCCCCCTTAGTGCAGCTTAGCCCGGGCTCTGCATCTTCTGCACGCCCCAACGGAGCCCTGAGACCCCCCGTCCCTTCCCACAGCAGACTCGCCCCCATCCAAAGGAGTCCCGAACAATGCCCCATCGGCTGGAGAAGACCCGCACTGGCCGAATGCCCGCCCGCATCGATCCGGAGGAGTCCTGGCCTGCTCAAGCCCCGAGCCTTCCCCTCCTACACAGGAAGGTCCCCTTGGCCAGCTGCAGCCAACCCCTGCATCGCCTCCTCAGACACCAAGCCGATGCAGGGTAAAGCCTCTTAGCGCTGTGATGTTTCACTCAGTGATGGGCTGCTCAGCACCTTCTCTCTCTCACAACCTTTTCTTTCTACCCTCCCCTTCCACACTTCACACGCTCCTCAAAGTCACGCTATCACAAACTCACCCAAGGCCCCTTTGGTTTTCAGAGCGCCTCTTGAAGGCCACAGCTTCTCAGGCACGTAGAGCCTTCCTTTCAACACGCAGTGGCCACAGCTATTTCTCAAGTCCCGCCATTACTGTCACAGTTAAAATCATAACAAAAGGAAAAAATACAGGAGCCCAGCCTGCTGCCTGTCTGCTTTTCTCTCTTCCTGGCCCCTTGACCAGCTGCCACCCTGTTTGGCTGGGCAATTGTCCTTATGCCTGTGGCCAGAGTATTTCCCTTTGCGGCTCCAAAATATCTCCCACGTGCAGGTCTTGAAGCTGGGCCCAGTGGCGGAAGGCGATGTAGAAGCAGGCGGGGTGGCTTTGCAGGCTAATTGTCTCTTTGGAGGTGAAAATCCACACTGCAGGGTGCGAACAGAAGTCACCATAAAAGGAGGAGGCAAGGCATGTGCTCGCCAGGCCAGGCATTTCTTTCTCCCCATTCAAAAGGAATGGCCCTTCCTGTTGGGGAATCGAACCCCAGTCTCTCGCGTGCCAGGCGGGGATACTCACTACTATACTAACGAGGAATGGGGCAGGGCTATGTGCTATACAGACCTCCTACAGATCACCTATGTCCAGCTTACATCACACCATGGCCTCCACCAGGCAACAACACCCCTTGCTCTCTTCTTCCTAAAGCCTTTGGCTGCAGGCAGCAACAGCCCTGGCAAAAGCCCTGTCTCTCCTCACATGCGCTTGCCCAGCAGGCCGCCTTTGGGGGGGCTACACAGATCTTCCCACAACACCTGACTTGGACCTTTTCCTCAATGAAGGGCTGCTCAGCACCTTCTTCCTTTCACAACCCTTTCTTTCTACCCTCCCCCTTCCACACTTCACATGCTCCTTAAAGTGACGCTATCACAAACTCACCCAAGGCTCCTTTGGCTTTCAGAGCGCCTCTTGAGGGCCGCAGCTTCTCAGGCCCGTAGAGCCTTCCTTTCAACACAGTGGCTGGACGTTCCAAACTCAGCCCTTTCCAGGATGGAATACGCCGCTTCCAGATGTTGGTGCCCAGGAAGAATTCCTCTTACTCTTCTCCTGATTCACTTTCCTTCTCCAAGTGGAAACTAGGGACCAGCTGCTGCCTCTCTGCAAATGGATGCAATCAGGCTGACCCACTAAGCTTGTGTCAGGAGATTTCCCACCCAAAAGCAATACCGTGACTTGGATTTGAGCTGAGGTTGCTGCGGCCACCGCACAGATTAGTAACCACTATACAATCAGGGCCAGCACTGGTGAGAGCTGCATCTTGTTATGAGAACTACTCTGGATAAGAAAGCACCAGACACTGATGAATTGCATATTCTTCAACAGTATAGAAATGCTTTAACTCGTTATTCTGTGCTAAAGTACTGATAAATAACCATGAAACAAAAGAGGATACCAGGGCTGCAGTTTCTTTGATTTCCAGAAACACCGTGGGCCTGATTCACCACTGTGTTACTCCAGTTTTACACTGATGTAAGTCCATTGATTTCTGTGCAAAACCAGAGTGAGGCAGTAGTGAATTAGGCCCTATATATTAATAAAGCATTCAGTATGGTGCCTTGGAACTCATACAGGATTATAATACCAATTTACAAAGGAGGTCAATATCCTTATCCCCATTTTATGATGGGGAACCCAAGGCACAGAGAGATGAAAGCCCAAGGTTAGATAGTAAATCACAATGTGCATTTTAAACTTATATAAAAGAAAGATTGGAGGTTTGGGGTTGGTTACATCAAGGGAAAGGTAAGCTACTCATCAAGGTAAACGGTACAGGTCAGATTCTCTGCTATGTCCAACCTCTGCTGGGCACAGCAGAAATAGGGCTATCAGGGAACTGGTTAAAGCTCCCTGATTCTCTGCCAAGCCAGGCCGTGGACTGGGGGTTTCTCTAACCTGCACTAGCTGACTGTGGTCCCCAAGGGACCTTCAAGGGACAACTGAGGATTGCTGGAGTTCATTATGCTATGGGTTCTGGGGACAGAGGCATAGGAGCCACTTTTGGGGACTCACACCCAGTTTCCACTCCCTTTGTGCCACCAAGAATCTGTCCCTATTATTTTTACTTCTGGTTTTAACAGTGGAGTCCGTTCCGTCATTACTGGAATGTAGCTGGATATGCCCTTTTGCCTCACTGGTCTAAGGTAAATAAAATACCCAGTGTCCTGAAGAGGGCTATGTGGAAAATATGCTGATGTGTTTGCCCATAGGCTGTGTTTGGTAAAAATGAACTCATGCCATTCTAGAATGGTACCTCAATCTTATGTTAAAAAACATGAAGAGAATGTGGTTAACCAAAGATATCCTACAACCTGTTCAATTTTCAGAATGAGTAGCATCTATTGTGTGTCCTAAGAAACAGGCAGGCACTGTTGGCATTTGCAGAGCTTATAAGGTAACAAGCCATGTGAACTAATATCCAGTTGCCCAAGCCCAGGATCTGTTAGTACAGGTTTGCAAAACTAGATGTGCCTCAAGTTTACAAGTAGGTGGAGCTCCAGCAAGAGGCACAAAAATACTTGTGCTTAAATACCCAGTTTCAGCATAATTGATTTCCTCATGGAGTGACTAGCCCTCTGGATGTATATCAGCATATCACAAATCAAATATTCCAGTGTTTAAGTGGAGTGATCTGCCTTCTAGATGCTCTTATAGTTTTAAACAAGGAAACTAATTAGAGAAATCTGGACTGTTATACACAAATCAATCCTTCTCCTTGACCAGCTTTCCTCTTCTTAGTGAGCCTGTATTCCTAGCAGAACTGATTCTCTTTTGCATTGCCTCTTGTGCCATCATTTACACCTTTGCAGTGAATGTAAAATGCTACCATTCTGATTGGGGTGTGTTTAACATTTTCTTGGCCCCACTGTAAATGATTACACCAAGTGCAAAGCAGTGGAGAATTAGTCCCAACATCTCCTCATACCTATGGAAATGGGCTCACTGTGAAGTGGTTTTTCTGGAGAACCATCCCTGCCCCACTCAGAGTAAAATAAATTTGCTTTTGTCTAAATTCTTTGTGCCATTCATAACTGTTATTCAAGAAAGTTTAATTTACCTCTTTCTCCAGTGCCCCAGATTTTGCATAGCACATGTTTCAGTAAGAGGCTACAAAGCAGCAGCAGGGTTAAGGGAGAATGCCACTTCTGTGATCTATTTAGAGCAGGTTGCACAGCGGAGCCAAGAGGTCAGTGAAGAAGCTTGGCAACATGTGACCTCCAGAAGAAGAAGGGGGAATGTCTGGGTACCAGCAACGCGGACACAGGTAAATAACCGTTTTCATGTTCTCTCCACAGGTACCATTGCGGAGAGTGGACCAGATGATACGTCTGGGGGGAGAAAGCAGAAGGAGACTCCGCTGGTTGGAAGGCATGAGATGCGCTGTCCTGAGATTGGGGGTTCCACGACCACCACTCCCAAGAAAAGGAGGTGGGTGGTGGTGGTCGGGGACGCTCTCCTCAGGGGGACTGAATCATCTATCTGCCGCCCTGACCGGGAAAACAGAGAAGTCTGCTGCTTGCCAGGGGCTAAGATTCGCAATGTGATGGAGAGACTGCCGAGACTCAAGCCCTCGGATCGCTACCCCTTCCTGCTTCTCCACGTGGGCACCAATGATACTGCCAAGAATGACCTTGAGCGGATCACTGCGGACTACGTGGCTCTGGGAAGAAGGATAAAGGAGTTGGAGGCGCAAGCGGTGTTCTCGTCCATCCTCCCCGTGGAAGGAAAAGGCCGGGATAGGGACCGTCGAATCGTGGAAGTCAACGAATGGCTACGCAGGTGGTGTCGGAGAGAAGGCTTTGGATTCTTTGACCATGGGATGGTGTTCCATGAAGGAGGAGTGCTGGGCAGAGACGGGCTCCACCTAACGAAGAGAGGGAAGAGCATCTTTGCGAGCAGGCTGGCTAACCTAGTGAGGAGGGCTTTAAACTAGGTTCACCGGGGGAAGGAGACCAAAGCCCTGAGGTAAGTGGGAAAGCGGGATACCGGGAGGAAGCACAGGCAGGAACGTCTGTGAGGGGAGGGCTCCTACCTCATACTGAGAATGAGGGGCAATCAGCAGATTATCTCAAGTGCCTATATACAAATGTACAAAGCCTTGGAAACAAGCAGGAAGAACTGGAGGTCCTGGTGATGTCAAGGAATTATGACGTGATTGGAATAACAGGGACTTGGTGGGATAACTCACATGACTGGAGTACTGTCATGGATGGTTATAAACTGTTCAGGATGGACAGGCAGGGCAGAAAAGGTGGGGGAGTAGCACTGTATGTAAGGGAGCAGTATGACTGCTCAGAGCTCCGGTATGAAACTGGAGAAAAACCTGAGTGTCTCTGGATTAAGTTTAGAAGTGTGAGCAACAAGAGTGATGTCGTGGTGGGAGTCTGCTATAGACCACCGGACCAGGGGGATGAGGTGGATGAGGCTTTCTTCCAGCAACTCGCAGAAGCTACTAGATCAAACGCCCTGGTTCTCATGGGCGACTTTAATCTTCCTGATATCTGCTGGGAGAGTACTACAGCGGTGCATAGACAATCCAGGAAGTTTTTGGAAAATGTAGGGGACAATTTCCTGGTGCAAGTGCTAGAGGAGCCAACTAGGGGGGGAGCTTTTCTTGACCTGCTGCTCACAAACTGGGAAGAATTAGTGGGGGAAGCAAAAGTGGATGGGAATCTGGGAGGCAGTGACCATGAGTTGGTTGAGTTCAGGATCCTGACACAGGGAAGAAAGGTAAGCAGGAGAATACGGACCCTGGACTTCAGGAAAGCAGACTTTGACTCCCTCAGGGAACTGATGGGTAGGATCCCCTGGGGGAATAACATGAAGGGGAAAAAGAAAAGGAGTACTTGTGGCATCTTAGAGACTAACCAATTTATTTGAGCATGAGCTTTCGTGAGCTACAGCTCACTTCATCGGATGCATACCGTGGAAACTGCAGCAGACTTTATATACACACAGAGAATATGAAACAATACCATGAAGGGGAAAAAGAAAAGGAGTACTTGTGGCACCTTAGAGACTAACCAATTTATTTGAGCATGAGCTTTCGTGAGTTACAGCTCACTTCATCAGATGCATACCGTGGAAACTGCAGCAGACTTTATATACACACAGAGAATATGAAACAATACCTCCTCCCACCCCACTGTCCTGCTGGTAATAGCTTATCTAAAGTGATCATCAAGTTGGGCCATTTCCAGCACAAATCCAGGTTTTCTCACCCTCCACCCCCCCACACACAAATTCACTCTCCTGCTGGTAATAGCCCATCCAAAGTGACAACTCTCTACACAATGTGCATGATAATCAAGTTGGGCCATTTCCAGCACAAATTCAGGTTTTCTCGCCCCCCCACCCCCATACACACACAAACTCACTCTCCTGCTGGTAATAGCTCATCCAAAGTGAACACTCCCTACAATGTGCATGGTAATCAAGGTGGGCCATGTCCAGCACAAATCCAGGCTCTCTCACCCCCCCCCCCTTTTTTCCTCACAGCAGGAGAGTGAGTTTTTGTGTGTGTGTGTGTCCCTGGGAAAAAAAAGGGGGGACGCGTTGCATATGAGAGTGCTAAAGGAATTGGCGGCTGTGATTGCAGAGCCATTGGCCATTATCTTTGAAAACTCGTGGCGAACAGGGGAAGTCCCAGATGACTGGAAAAAGGCTAATGTCATGCCAATCTTTAAAAAAGGGAAGGAGGAGGATCCTGGGAACTACAGGCCAGTCAGCCTCACCTCAGTTCCTGGAAAACTCATGGAGCAGGTCCTCAAGGAATCAATCCTGAAGCACTTACACGAGAGGAAAGTGATCAGGAACAGTCAGCATGGATTCACCAAGGGAAGGTCATGCCTGACTAATGTAATCGCCTTCTATGATGAGATTACTGGTTCTGTGGATGAAGGGAAAGCAGTGGATGTATTGTTTCTTGACTTTAGCAAAGCTTTTGACACGGTCTCCCACAGTATTCTTGTCAGCAAGTTGAAGTATGGGCTGGATGAATGCACTATAAGGTGGGTAGAAAGTTGGCTAGATTGTCGGGCTCAACGGGTAGTCATCAATGGCTCCATGTCTAGTTGGCAGCCAGTATCAAGTGGAGTGCCCCAAGGGTCGGTCCTGGGGCCGGTTTTGTTCAATATCTTCATAAATGATCTGGAGGATGGTGTGGATTGCACTCTCAGCAAATTTGCGGATGATACTAAACTAGGAGAAGTGGTAGATACACTGGAGGGCAGGGATAGGATACAGAGGGACCTAGACAAATTGGAGGATTGGGCCAAAAGAAATCTAATGAGGTTCAACAAGGATAAGTGCAGGGTCCTGCACTTAGGACGGAAGAACCCAATGCACCGCTACAGACTAGGGACCGAATGGCTAGGCAGCAGTTCTGCAGAAAAGGACCTAGGGGTGACAGTGGACGAGAAGCTGGATATGAGTCAACAGTGTGCCCTTGTTGCCAAGAAGGCCAATGGCATTTTGGGATGTATAAGTAGGGGCGTAGCCAGCAGATCGAGGGACGTGATCGTTCCCCTCTATTCGACATTGGTGAGGCCTCATCTGGAGTACTGTGTCCAGTTTTGGGCCCCGCACTACAAAAAGGATGTGGATAAATTGGAGAGAGTCCAGCGAAGGGCAACAAAAATGATTAGGGGTCTGGAACACATGACTTATGAGGAGACGCTGAGGGAACTGGGATTGTTTAGTCTGCAGAAGAGAAGAATGAGGGGGGATTTGATAGCTGCCTTCAACTACCTGAGAGGTGGTTCCAAAGAGGATGGCTCTAGACTATTCTCAGTGGTAGAAGAGGACAGGACAAGGAGTAATGGTCTCAAGTTGCAGTGGGGGAGGTTTAGGTTGGACATTAGGAAAAACTTTTTCACTAGGAGGGTGGTGAAACACTGGAATGCGTTACCTAGGGAGGTGGTAGAATCTCCTTCCTTAGAAGTTTTTAAGGTCATGCTTGACAAAGCCCTGGCTGGGATGATTTAATTGGGGATTGGTCCTGCTTTGAGCAGGGGGTTGGACTAGATGACCTCCTGAGGTCCCTTCCAACCCTGATATTCTATGATTCTATGATTTGGCAGTCATAGCAGACGATCATGGAGCACTTTCCGAAGTGCCCTAATCAATGAGTGCATGGGTAGCTAAGGAGGTTGAGCATCTTCACTTAAAACGTGGGGACAGGGCAGAAATGAGCAAACAAGAAGAAACCCACCTTGATTATACTTCAAAAGGTTTTCTCTCCCCCCACCCCACTCTCTTGCTGGTAATAGCTCATCTTAAGTGATCACTCTCCTTACAATGTGTATGATAAACACCCATTTTTTCATGGTCTGTGCATATATAAATCTCACTGTATTTTCCACTTTATGCATCCGACGAAGTGAGCTGTAGCTCACGAAAGCTTATGCTCAAATAAATTGGTTCGTCTCTACGGTGCCACAAGTCCTCCTTTTTGCGAATACAGACTAACACGGCTGCTGCTCTGAAACCAAACAAGAAGAATGGAGACTGAATTCCTCTTAACTCTATCCTCTCATGGGATGAGATCCAAGTGCAGTGGGAGTGTCTAAAGGGACAGCCCAAGACTGAATAAAAATGGAGATTGGGTGGGGAGCCTAGCAGTTACCAGATCTCTCCTTCTCTCACACAAAGATAGATGGGTCTCTCAGACCTAGAAGGCGGTGTGTTGAAGAAGTGCCCTCCCAGATGGTGCCAAGGTACTCAGATACCATGGCAATGAGCAGAGTAAAAATGCCTACTATGGACAGTTAGATAATTGTGGATTCAAGATAAACTGGCTAATCAGCGCTGGAGCTCTCACATTGAAAACTGATGTTTGAAATGCCTGCAGTGACAAGTGGATGAAGCCAGTAAGTGTGTCCCATACCATGCAATGAACTCATCCCTAGCTACAGCTCTCGCCTTCAGTGTAGAGAGCAGGGGAGGAGAGGAGTGGGCTGGGGTGGGGAGAATAATTTCTCTTATTAACTTGGTGCTGCATCTTTTAGCACATTTTCATTTCTTCAGCAAATAAAAGAACCTTTGTTTTCTCACTCCAACCCAACTAGCAGCCTCTGGTTATTTAATGCTTCTGTCTGCCTCGAACCTTTGGAACATGCCTGTCTTGGATTCGCCCTCCCAACTGAATCTGACAGGAACCATAAATATTCTCTGATCTCTTCTGCTTCAGCTGTAATTCGCCAAGTGCTGGCAATGAGCTGAGCTGTCTGCCTTTGTCAGGATCAAAACAGGCATTCAAGCCATATGATGTCAGACTATATTACCCACCACAACCACCCTGCCTCTCCTATGAGCACTCAGCAGAGGACAGGGAGAGGTATCACTTGCAAGTCTGTCCATGCTGTCTTCATTAGCCCATGACATCATCCTCGAGCCTTCTTAGCCTCTCCCTGCCCCCAAGCATACACACATACTCCGTACTATGAGGTGTTATAGTTAAAGCTCAGGCAGTGACCCAAGCCCAGCATGAAACAAAGCTGCTAACTATATACAAGATTCAGGCTACCTCTGCATAGACCTGCAGGCAGTGCAGTCAAGCAACAATGGCTGCAGCAAGACAGGCTGCAAGTTTTATACCTTAGGATCGAGGAGGGTGACTGACTGCCTCTCCAAGGGCATTACATTGCCAGGTGTCTCTTCAGATTATGATCTCAGTACAAATTCACTGTGATAACACAACATTTATATACTGCTTTACATCTTCAAATTGCTCTGTAAACTAACTGTGATCAGTTATAAATATCAGTAACACTATATAATCAGTGATACTATAAACAAAGGAGCAGGATGCCTGGGTGGTAAGTGAATAGGAGAGCTCCAGGGGAAATCCTGCAGGATGTGGAAGCAAGATTTAGTTAGTCCTTTTCTATCTTCTAAACTCTTCACAAACACAAATGAATGAATCCACTCAGCAGTCTTGGGAGGCAGGAAGGGATCATTAAACCCATTTTACTGATGGAGAACTGAGGCACAGACAGGTTAAGTGACTTGCTGAAAGTCAGAGGGAATCCATGTGAGAGTGAAGATTACACCTAATGAGTTCCTGGCTCTCAATCCTCTCATCAGTCTGTGCCTCTCTGCTGGTTCTGGCAAACAACTAGGATCAGTTGTCTCTGGGTCAGTAGTCAGACAATGACTAAGCACTGTACTGAGGCTCTGTGCTGTAGGTAGTGAGGAAGGGGACTGGAAAACATTCACTTCCCATCTCAACTGTTGATTAGTGTTGCTGTGTGCCATTAAATATCTTTTGTATTTCATCCTGAAGCAGGGATCTCAAACTCAAGTCACCATGAGGGCCACATGAGGACTAGTACATTTGCCTGGGGGCTGCATCATTGACACCTTTGCATATAAAGAAACAAAAGCTTGCCCCCGGCCCCGCCCCCACTCCATCCCTTTCATGAGGCCCCGCCCCACCTCTTCCCCAAAGTCCCCGCCCCAACTCAGCCCCTATTCCAACCCCTTCCCCAAATCCCCACCCCTGCCCAACCTCTCCTCCTCCTCCCCATAGTGCGCCACATCCCCGCTCTTCCCTCTTCCTCCTGAAAAGTGCTAAGCACCGCCAAACAGTTGTTTGGTGGTGGGAAGTGCCTGGAGGTAGGCAGAGGAGCGGGGACGCAGCACGCTGGGGGCAGGTGGGTGAGGGGAGCTTGGCGGCGGCGGGAAATAATTCTGGGGGAAGGGGGAGAAATTGGCGGGCCACAGCAAATAATTCCGCGGGCTGCATGTTTGAGACCTCCATCCTAAAGGTAGCTGCATTTTAATAGTGAGAAAATGACTTATAGTTTGTACGTAGCAGTGGCGTGTTATGACAGTTTTAATAAGGCATGCAACAACTCACATGTTTAGGCCGTCCAAAATGGCATCCTCCATGTGGTATGTGACAGGTTGGATCACAGAAACCCTCTGGGGGGTTGCCAACTGATGTGCCAAGACTACTTCTGCTCCTACTTTCCTGCCCTAGCAGCTTAGGTTTGAGCTAGACCTGCTATCCTGCTGCAAACCCAGACCCAGGTCTGAACCACGTCCCCTAACAGCTGTAGGCTTAACTGAAAGCAGCTTACAGAAGTGTTCCTGTTTTTAACACTCAGATGCCCAACTCCCAATGGGGTCCAAACCCTAAATAAATCCATTTTACCCTGCATATACAGGTTAAACTCATAAACTGTTCACCCTCTATAACACTGACAGAGAGATATGCACAGCTGTCCCCCCCCCAAAGTATTAATACATACTCTGGGTTAATTAATAAGTAAAAAGTGATTTTATTAAATACAGAAAGTAGGATTTAAGTAGTTCCAAGTAGTAACAGACAGAAGTGAATTACCAAGCAAAATAAAACACACAAGTCTATGTCTAATCAAACCAAATACAGAAAAACCTCACCAATTCCAGTAAGCTTCCTTTTACAGACTAATCTCCTTCTAGTCTGGGTCCAGCAATCACTCACACCCCCTGTAGTTACTGTCCTTTGTTTCAGTTTCTTTCAGGTATCTTTAGGGGTGGAGAAACTCTCTCTTTAGCCAGCTGAAGACCCAATGGAGGGGTCTCCCAGGGGTTTAGATAGACTCTGTCTTGTGGATAGAGACTCCCTCCTCTCTCCTATGCAAAGTCCAGCTATAAAATGGAGCTTTGGAGTCACCTGGGCAAGTCACGTGTCCATGCATGACTGAGTTCCTTACCAGCCAAGCCACATTCCTGGGAAAGCTCAGATGTGGATTGGCATCTCCAAGTTCATTGTTGGCTTAAGGGCTTCTTGATTGGGCACTTACTGAGAATAGTCTTTTCTCAGGAAACTGACCAACTGCTTCACTAAAACCTACTTAGAATCAGACAAATATACAGCCAATATTCATAACTTCAAACACAAAAATGATACATGCATACAGATAGGATTAATAGATTCAGGAGATCATAACCTCTACAGAGATATGTTACATGGCATATGTAGCATAAAACATATTCCAGTTATGTCATATATATATATATATATATATATATACACACACACACAAATACACACACATACATACACACTCATAAGCATATTTCCATAAAGCCTTATGGGAGGGCACGTCACAGACCTCACATATACTGTCACACCTGGGTCAAGATCCCGCTGTGCAGAGGATGCCATTCTGTTCTACAAATGCAGTGACATCACATCCTCACAAATGCCATCCTTCATGAGGACTGGACAGTCATCCTGAGTGCTGTCAGTTAGACAACATACAGCTGCTCAGGCATGCAGGCAAGGCAAGCCTTGTACACACAGACAGCACGCCACTGGTGTGTAACTCCTTCCCCTTCTTGCCTAAACCCCTAATCATTTTTTTACATTCTTATTTCCCTCTAGGAGCATAAGTCTGTGTTTGTTTCCCCTTCTATAAAATAGAACTAATACTCATCCTCCCACCCTACCTCATAAGGTTGTTGTGACTAGTTAATATCTGTATAAACACCAGGCATCTCTATTAAAGTGCTTTGTAGCACGTAGCTAGAAAGCACCAATAGAACTGCCAAGTATTATTTATTATTACGAACATACAAACTGAGTCACCATGATGCCAGTGGCGTCCCAATAGCACATTAATTCAAAGATGGCAACTGGTGGCCATGGGGGCTGCATCTGGCCGGCCAGATCATTTTATTTGGCCCATCACAGCCCCACTTGGGGCAGGCGACCCAATGGCACCAGGAAAGGCGCAGGGCACTGCGGGGGAAAGCCTCACCTGCACACAGACGCACGCATCACCTGGTGCTGTGGCGAAAGCCAACAGGCTGGAGTGGGGAGCTGGGCCCAGCCCCATGGCACAGGAGCCACTGCTGTGGGGTGAGCTTGTGGGGGCAGAACCTGACCTCAGCCTGCCCCAGCATCACGTGCCCCGGCTCACCCCGGGTTAACGAGCCAGGCTACTGGCATCAGGGGCGAGGAGAATCCTATTGAGGCGGGGCCAGCAGCTTTTATTGCCCCCCCCCCCGAAAACCCTGGGCCAGGGAACTGACAGGCGCGGCCCAGAAGAGCCCTGCACGCCCCAAAGCGGGTCTGTTGGGCCAACCGCCCAAGCCCCTAACGCGCTGCTGGAACCCAGCCACCTCAGACACTTGCCGCAAGCCGCATGCGTAGTAACACGGTTCCGACTCGCCCTCAGCGAGACTGCGCTGCGCACGCAGCACGGTGGGGGGGGGGAGTGACGCGCGCGCCAGACAGTCACGCGTCTGGAGACCGAAGTAGGGTAACGAAAGCGAACTGCGCACACAAGGAGCGCGCGGGCCCTCACGCCGCACGCAGGAAGTGCGCGCGCATAGCATGCGACGTGATTCTTGAGCGCATGCGCGCGCGCACACACACACACACACACACAGCCGCGCACGCGCGCCGGTCAACCTCACACTATTTTTCCCTCCCGCCCGCATAGGCGCACATGCGCAGTGATCTCGGTCCGCGTACGCTACGTGCGTTGGGCGGTCCGACGGGTGATGACGCAGAACATGGCGGCGGTTTGAAATCCTGGCGCGGCAGAGCCTGCGCGGCACTCTGCGGTGATGTCTCTGGTGAGGCCTTTCGATAAACTCCCGACGCTCAACTCGGCCGTTATCTTGGTAGGTCCATAAAGAATCCGCGCCCCGTCCCCTTCCCGCGGCGCCCAGGACCAGCCGCCGCCGTTACCGCCGCATCCCTCCAGATAACCGCCTGTTTCGGCGGCTTTGGCCATGCCCTACGTCCTGATTGGTGCTCTGATTTTAATATGCAAACAAGTCGCCCCGCCTGCCCAGGGGCTGTGCTGATAGGCGGGGAGCCTTGTTTGTCCCGCCCCTCAGAGCGCCTCTGGGCAGGTCTCGTGCCCTCCCCTCTGGCTCTGCAGGATCGTGTCTGGTCAGTACCTGGACGGGGAACGCGCTTGGAGCAGGGGCTGCTGGGGAGGGTCACTGGATGCCTGGGCCATGTGTGGCCTGTGGATGGTACCCGAGCCCCAGCCTGACCGTGGGGGATGCGGCACTGCTGAGGATACCTCCTCTGCTGGGCTACAACACTGACCCCCTGGTCGCCTCTGTTCTCCTTAACCCGTGCTAGGTGTTCCCCTAGTGCCAGGGGCCTGAGAGTCCTGCACAACTGGATACGTGTGCCTGGGGTCTGATGGGCACAGGCCCAAAGGGTAGGGCCAGGGCCAGGTGGCTGAAACCTCTCTCCCCAGATGTTCTGTGTGCTGTTAACCGGCTGCCCTATCCTGCCTCACGGGTGGCTGCCTGTGTGTGAACTGTCTTCTGCGAGCCTTGTAGTTCATAATGTGCCCTGGGACGTCTCAAGTTGAAGGGCATTAGCCTTAGTCACTTAGTGACTTACCTCCATCTTCTGGTTGCATCTCTTACAAGTAATTTTCCCTTCCTGAGCAGTTGGTGGGCACGGATGAAAGGCGGCAGCAGCAGCTAGCAGAGGCAATTCTTAAGGAGAAAAAAAACTTCAAGATAAATATGTAAGTGACGGGAAAGGGTGGAACAAAAATCTTCCCAATTCAATTCTGAAATTATTCTTTGCCAAGCTTTATTTGTGTCTTCTTTTTTTTCTTCTTGTAGACTCTGCCTCAAGTTCAGATCTGGTCAGATAGGCTTGTGGCAGTAGTATTGGGTATGGCAGATTAAGTTAAAACTGAGGTGCTGCAGGAAATGGATAGTGATTTGGTAGGGCTGCACCTACACTTGTCAAATGGAGACCGGAAACTCACTCACAGGTGCAATCTCCATGGTGGTAGCAATGAATCAAGTGGACTCCAAGGGCATTCACTTCAAGGATAGAATTTGCTTTTCTGAACCCCCAGAGCATAATGTTGCATAGATGTAGTTGTGCAACTGCAAGTTACAATTTCTCAGTACGATTTAGGTGTATGTACAAGAGACAAGTTGCATTTTCTTCAGGAAATAGCAGTCCACACCTGATTAAAGGGGGAGAGTACTTGTTTTCATTTGTTTACTGTGCATTACTTAGCTCTCTGTGGAACTGTCTACCCTGCAGCTGGGAGAATGCCTCCTGGTGTGAGCAGACAGACTTGCACTATCTCTGCTCAAGCTAACACGCTAAAAATAGCAGTGTGGCAACAGTCAGCTGGGTCTGAGCTTGGGTGCCTAGCCCAAGCCACAACCTGTGCCATGACAGCCATACTGCTGTTTTTAGTATGCTAGCACGAGTCTGTCTGCCCTCCCTGATAGCCCATATGTAGCCCAGGTGCTTGGAGATCAGTGCTCGGTGCAGTATAAGCATCTAAATAGAATTTTTGTCTGTGTATGGGTCTTCTATCCAAAAATGGAAACTCTGAAATCAGTAGGGGGAATCAGGCAGGTGTAGTGCCTGACACTATTTTAAACTGATTAGATTTCAGGTTTCCTTGTAAAATGTCCACTAGCTGTGATTCTTGTCCTACACCCACCCTTTTATGCATATGTTATTCCTCCTCCTGTTATTGATTTGCATTTGAAATTTTAACTCCAGCTTATGTGATAACTTCTGTCTGGGAATTCTCTTCGTTGCTAATGTAATGACTTTGGCAATTATATCCACAAGAGGAAATGCATTAACTCGGATCTTTGGGAGGAGGGTATATTTCTCTCGCTGCTGCAGCACTAGTGATTCTAGAGCAGTGTAATTGTCCACCAGAACTCCTGAGAAACTTCCAAAATCCATAACCTTGTTTGGACCATTCAAATCCATTGGCAAGTGTGTTGCCTGATCTATTGATTGTAGGTGAATACATTACTGATTTAGTTTCTGCAGTTAGCACTCTGGAATTTGGTAGGTTCTTGTCCCAAGGTTAGGCCAAGTATTATCAGAATTACTGTTCAGCTGGGAGCTCCAATGTGCACAGCAATGACAGCGCTCACACTTAGGGAAAATGTGTATTTGTATAATTTTATTAACACAGTCGTCAAAATCACAAACAGTCCATCCAAGCAAGGTAGGTAGATATAATACAGAATGAGTGGAGCATCCCTTGCAGACCAACCTGAAGTGTTTAGATATCCTCTTTCCCCTCACTATTACCACCATCATCAATGGTCATCACCCTGGCATCTCCCCAAGCATGCAGGCCAGGATACAACCAGGTTACATGGCATTCTTCTGGTCAGACATCTGCTGATGTCTCTAGCTTAAAATATCTCAAGCTGACATAAACTAGCATCTTGTGGTTACCGGTCAGCTGTTAAGTCATTACCACATTCTGTCTTGTGATATCTTACGATCTAGGGTTGGTCTTTATTAGCTACTTAGGCTTAAAGTTTTTTGGACCTTATGCCCTAAATAATTTAGCTAACTATTGGCCTACAAGCATCAAGACCTGTAAGACCACTGCATTACTTAACTTTATACCTATGCATCACCTAGCAAATACCTATAAGCTGTAAGTGTTAAAAAGATAAAAGATTTGCCAGATATTATCAACTGTTTTGGAGACCTCCAAACCATTCTGATTGTAATTCAGCCATGGAGACCTTCCAAAATGTGCAGCTCCGCTTCTTAAACATCATAAAAGGCAGTATATCTGTTTCTGAACTTTTCCATAAATGTCACCTGAAGTTTATAGGCCAGATCATTTTTGTCAAAAATGGTGTTACAAACAAAAGTATTTTCCAGATATAGTTTTCACCCCTAATTTTTAAACTCTCATATCTCAGAAATGACTTACAATTTTTTTCAAAATCTGGCCAAAAAGATTCTCCCTTAGCAACACACAAAACGCACTTGGTTGGAAGCCGAAAAGATCACTTTTTTTTTTGAGCATTGCAGGGGTGGCTATCATTAGACGTATCCTAGAGAGCTGGTTAGGCGTTTTAACTGGGAAGATGCTACCCTCTCTTCATGATACATAGGTAAAAAAATACTGTATCTCCTAACTTACAGAACCTCAAGGTACTTTACAGCAGGGGTTCTCAAACTGGGGGTCGGGACCTCTCAGGGGTCACAAGGTTTTTTACATCGGGGGTCGTGAGCTGTCAGCCTCCACCCCAAACCCCACTTTGCCTCCAGCATTTATAATGATGTTAAATATATAAAAAGTGCTTTTAATTTATAAAGAGGGGTCACACTCAGAGGCTTTCTATGTAAAAGGGGTCACCAGTACAAAAGTTTGAAAACAACTGCTTTACAGGGTAGTCAAGTGCTACTGAAGTAGACTCTGATGTAGAATGCAAAGCACTATTTACTGACATTATCCTACACATTCAGTGTTGCGAAGGAAGTACAGTGCTGCATTCAGCTGTAGTTACATGAGAAATTTTAGGCCACTAAAATGTAATTATTGTAATAGAAAGACAAACTGTATTATACTGTTCAGCTACTAGGTGTGCTATGTGTAAAATATCTTCTTTAAACTAACGAAAGCCATAGCTGGCAGAGCATTAAAGGATGATGAACACATCTGGTGTGTAGTTGGCTCAGAAGTAAACTCTGTAGCCAGTCCATATCTGGTACAAGACCACGACAGCTCCTAGATTTGAAGCTGATCAAGGAGACCAGGGCTAACACCCTTCTTCTGACAATTAAAAAAAGGAGAAACAAAAAACAACCCTGCTGTCACTAATGACTGCGAGGCGTTGGAACCTCTGTTCTACATCTCATCTGAAAGATGGACCTCTAACAGCACACAGCTTCTGATACCTTGCTAGGGCTTTTATAGGGAAGAGTGAAGTACAAATCCTTGGAGAAAACTATTGTCATACAAGAGGGCCTCATTAAGCAGCTTGAAGGGAACAAGTTTATGCTACCAAATGTCAATTATGGCTGTTACTGACTGTGAATAGGCTTATGGGGGACACCAGGCGTGCCATTTAATCAGAGTCTCATCAACTGCTTATAGCCATTGAAATGCATGGACTAAATCTGCTCCTGCTAACCATTCTAGCGAAGTAGGTGGCTGGTGAAATGGATTCTGCTTTGCCACTCCATTCAGTTTGGGTAAACCTGCAGACTTATTTTGTCTTTCAGCCACGTGGCAACCTCCCTCCCTTTACCTGCTGAGAGAGATCATGTCCGGCCCCGGATTGACCTGATTGCCTTTATGATTAACATGCAAAGCAAACACAGGTAAATGCAGAAGGGGCTGGAACAGCGGAGGGAGAACTTGAGGAAGGAGTTAGTTGTTAGTTTAACCTGGGGTAAACTGATTCAGCACCTGCAACATTGGCTTTCAAACACTGGACTTGCTGTAGTAGAACAGATCAATAATTCCTGCAGCAGTTATCCTGCCTATGGCAATGAATAAATTATGTGAAACCGGCTTTCCTATAACACAGCTAATTGTGCAGTGCTCTGCCATACCAAGAAGGGTGGATTTTCTTCCCAATCGAGCTAATAATCTTCTTATGCAGAGTCAGGTGCATGAAATCTGAAAATGTACTATCTGTAAAATGGAAACAACATACAAGTTGGTGGTGGGTGTTGCGGTGTTCTGATAGCTGGCCTACCCTAAACAATCTTAATTAACAGTCAGACCTGAGTCAATGGTGTGTGCAGGGACCCTTTATGATGGCATTGCTAAACCAGGTCCTTCTGTGGGATTGGAGCTCTGTCAGTCGGCAGCACTAACATGATCTTTGATCTTTGTCTCTTATCCCTTACACTGCTCAGCTGTACCCACTGCACCTCAGTGTTGATACAAAGAGAAATCCAATCATGTTTGTATTTTTTATAATGAGGATAAAACCTCATTGGTGGGAAAGGTAAGAGGTTTTGCCAAAACCACTTCATCTGTGACCTTTGATTCTGGACTCAGACAGATCTTCAAAAGTAACAGGTCACACTGGACAGCCATCCAGATGAGTCACTAGAAAATGCAAGGACTGAGATTTTCAGTGAAGACTAAAGGAGTTAGACATCCAAATCCTACTGGGCACCTGACTTCCTTAGGTTCCTCTAAAGATCTCCACCAAGATATTCATTTGAACAGTATCCTCTTACTCTTGAGTTTTGTTCTCCTTTCTGTCTAGCTCATGGCTTCTCTCGCACCCATCATTACTATCTAAGCACAAAGGGGAGAGACTTTCAAAGACATAAACGGCAGCTACACCCAAGTTCTTTTGACTTTCAGTAGGAGGTGGATGTCCATCTGCCATTTGTGCCTTTGAAAGTCTTTCCTTTTGTGCTGCTCTGGCTTCCTGGTATGCTGC
The DNA here is from genome assembly GCF_965140295.1 of Lepidochelys olivacea. Taxonomy (NCBI): domain Eukaryota; kingdom Metazoa; phylum Chordata; order Testudines; family Cheloniidae; genus Lepidochelys; species Lepidochelys olivacea. Next base: position 262,752,701 of record NC_140411.1, on the reverse strand, counting down.
TGTTGGTACTAGCACTAGCCTAACCTCTGGTTTAACTGGATTATATGATGTGCTTTTTCTTTCCCTTTCCATCAGTCTTAGGAATGTTGAAGCTTCACTATCACACATAGATGCCAACTTCTTCCTCGGGAAAGTGTGCTTCCTCATCACAGGAGGTATGTATGGCCAAGTATCCACCTTTTTCTTTCTCCTCCTCCTTCCAGCGTTTCATCACTTCTTATTCCACTCCATAAAACCCCTGGAATGGCTTCACCTTAAACAAAACAAGCCAACAGCTTGTCACAGAAGCTTTTCTTTAAATGTTGGTGAATCTCATCTCTTTTCCCAGCTCAGAACATGTTTCTTTCCTCACTCGGTCCTTCCCTTCAGTTCCTCCAATCAGACATCTCTTTTCTGCCCTTGCCCCCATGGATATCAATTGCAAGATTGATTTGTGTGGAGCTGCAAAGTGTCTTCCCATGGACTTTTCTTAATGGTAGTCTCCATGCCATTCTGTTTGACCTGCTCATTATTGCCTGAATGAGCCTTGCTATTATGAGGACTATGCTGTATGCTAGATTTGGATCATTTGTAGAACTAAACATTCCTCAGTGCTCTTCTCCACTGGGCATGGGCTGTGGAATATTGCAAAACTCTCCCTAATGCCTTCCTGTTTTCTCTGGTGAAGTTGGTAGGATGAATCACTGCAGCGTAGAAATGAATGCTGTCCGGAAACTGGGAAACCTCTACTGCAGCCCTGTCCTGTTCTGTGAGCTGGATGTAAGGATGCTTAATTTTGTGACTGGGGGAGGAGGGGAGTGAGCTGTGTGGGGGTGGGGTGCAGGAGATGGGGGTCAGCAAATCCTCCTACTCACTCACAATATCTGGTATGTCAGCAATAAATCATGATGAGGTGTGTGGTTAAATCTAAAAGCAGTGTATACTGCTTGTATATTTTGATTGCAAAGACCAAATTCTCACAGCCACTCGAAATGTAGACAGTGGAGTCAATGCGCTTCTAGAAACTTATTCTTGCTTTTATTTAAATCTCTATTTAGATCATAATAGCACAGGAAAACACAATCCCAGCCCTATAGAGTTGACCAGCTAAACCAACGAAGGATTGGAGGAAAGTGAATAGGGAAGTGGTGTTTACTCCTTCACATAACACAAGAACCGGTGGTCACCCAATGAAATTAATAGGCAGCAGGTTTAAAGCAAACAAACAAAAGGAAGTACTTATTCACACACCACACAGTCAGCCTGTGGAAATCGTTGCCAGGGGATGATGTGCAGGGCCAAAATTTATAACAGGGCTCAAAAAAACTAGATAGGTTCATGGAGGATAGGTCCATCAATTGTTATTAGCCAAGATGGTCAGGGATGCAGCCCCATGGTCTGAGTTCTCTAGCCTTTTACTTACAGAAGCTGGGAGTGGACGACAGGGGATGGGTCACTGATAATTGCGCTGTTCTGTTCATTCCCTGTGAAGTACCTGGCATTGGCTGCTGTCAGAAGACAGGATACAGGGCTAGATGGACCATTGATCAGACCCAGTATGGCCATTCTTATGTAAAGGGATAAGCAAAGTGATCAGGGTGATCAGAAGCCCACATCTTGATAGCTACAAGGTTGATAGTAACTAGCTGGCTTCTTTGCCACATGGACTTTCCCCTCTGAGACATGCAGCCCCAATACACCAGTTCCCTGAAACATTCTGTCCCCTTGCTGTGAAACATGAGCTACCATCCCCATCTGTTACGCAATTGCCCTCCAGCCTGCATATCCAAAACACTTCCTGTTTCCCAAGCTCTACAGAGGAAGGCACAGCAACTCCTAGAGGGGCACATACTTCATCCCTGCAGTTTGATGTGTATTTTGGGGGGGTTTATTAGCTGTTGCTGTTTGAAGGACTGGGGGAAGACTACTTCTTCAAAGAGGCTTTCAACCTTTGTGACTGCCCCCTCCTTCCCACTGGCCCTAGACAAGTAGGTTTGGGAACCTCCATGTCTGGTTGCTCTGGGTCCCACTTAACTTTGGTTCGTGCCTGCGCATCAGCACCAGCTAGATTTTTCTTTTCCATCCCTTTCGTTTTAAATAACTTTTGGGTTTTTCCCTCTGTCTGCTTCCAGTCTGAAGGAATCAGAGCTGCAACAGCTCAGCGGCTGCTCCGGATGTTGCAGATCTGCGCTGGTCACGTGCCGGGGGTTTCTGCCCTCTTCTTCAGTTCTTTGATGAAAAGCTCCATTGATGAGTAACCTTGATGTAAATCCATTGCCATTCTTCTTGTCCGCACCCTTTGATGCTGTTTCAAGCTGCAGAAATAGACTGAAATGGGAATCTTGTTGGGACGCTTTTTCTGTTGATTTGTAACGAAGCCAGCTCATCTCATGCTGCTGTTTGCTTTTGTTACCTTTACAGGAAAGGCTTGGTTCCTGTTTTGGTGGGTGGTCGCTGGAGCCGTACTAGTGAATCTCCTTTTGCTCCTAGGTCCCAGTTTGAATGAGCCCAGTTTGTTAGTGACCAAGAGCTCTGTAGCCTTCTGAAAGCTGTATGGGAAGTGGGAGAATGCCGCTGTCCTTAGGTCCATGTGTAGCGTGGCACGTAGGTGTACTTCAGAGGCACAGCAGTCATGGAAAGCTGCTGCCTGCTCTCTACCTAGTACCAATGGACTATTTCACCAGGGAGAAAATAGGAAAGCATTAGGAAGAGTTTTGCAATATTCAGATTGAAATAGGACACTTACCCAAAAAGCCCCTTGAAGGAAGGAAGCCAGTTTAGCAGCCACCATACATACAGCAGTTGGGGGATATGCAAAGAAAGATTGGCCCAGCCTTTCTAATCCCCAAATATCTAAGCGGGGGGTGGGAGTGCTTAAAGAAGACGGCCCAGCAATTTGGCTTTTTCTCTTTTTGAAAGAATGGTCATCTTTTGTTATACAGCCCCAGCAAACTGCCTGGCAGGTAAACTCCCCACCTGACTAACATGTCTGACAGTCACATTCAATGGTGTGCCACTGCAAGTCAAAAAGTTTCCGTAGGACAGAGAGAACACTAGAGCATCAGAGGAGGTGGGGGAGTGTTGATAGTCCAGGTGTGTGAATGGGGCATGGATTTGCTCAGTGCAGTGGTGAACGTGTCTATTACACAGAAGAGTGCAGAAGTCGCTTTTCAATGAGTTTTATTATTAGTTCTAAAAGTAAAGATCCATAATATGGTTCCTCTCTAACAGAGTTTGATTTCAAAGGGCCTAACTTTCAGAATTACTGAGTGCTGCTGAAAATCAGGCCCTTAATCTGCCTTCCTCCAGCTTCCTTGGCTCTTGGGCCATCTCTGCTCTTTCTTCACAGGTGGAAAGGTTTAATGTGGCTAACCTGGCTATAAATATGCTGCATAACGTGTTTTTCTTACAGATTGGATATGCCTATAAACTTGCACTGTGCATATAAACCCCTAAGTCAGACTATACTTGTTAAGACACAAATAGCAGTAATTGTACTGGGAATACACCATGAATCTGATACGATGTGCTGGAATATTAAGTTAATAAAATGTGTAATATAAAAACTAGTCCAGACCTTCTCTATTCTCTGGTAACATTCACTGATACACAGTGTGGGTGCGTTGGGAAAACAGTAGGTATTTTTCATCAGTGCTGTAGCTACACTGATGCTACCAACAGTGTAAACTGGGTGCAGGAGTACTTACCAGCATGTTTAGCTTCTGTTGTATTAACTTGAGATGTGTTGCAATTTACCACTTCAATCCACAAGATGGTGCTAAAACCTCTTCACTGGAATAAACCCCCTAATAAACTGGGCCGAACAGCCTTCATGAACATTTGGTTTAGACTCTTCCATACTGAATAGGAAATTATTTTTCTGTAATTAAAAAAAACCTCTTTAAAGAAGTCCCTTCGTTAAACTGGGGTGGGAGGTGATCACTTACACTGAACTAATGACTTCAGAGTCCCAGCCTTAAGTGCTGTGCTCTCCCCTTAGCTTGCAGGAAAAAGTAACAGTGGCAATGAAGGATTAAGCGGCGCTGCGTGTTGGCAGTCATCACAGAAAGGATTTAGGGAAGTGCAGAGCCTGAGTGAACACCCAGAGGGTGCACAAATCCCATCTACATCCACCGTGACAGTGGGGAGGGAGATGGAGTTGTCTATAGCAGTCAGCTCGAACAAAAGAGCTAAAATGTTAAGCTGTGTTGCTATGTCCAAAAGCAATGGCTGCAACTCATAGGAGGAAAGCGTGGTGTGGATTTTCATGCCCATTCAGCAAGAATTCAAAGCCCACAACAGCTCAATCAAAGTGAACTATTTTCAGCTAGCTTTGTGGATCATGATTGCAGTAGCCAAGGCCTTGTCCCTATTGGCATTATTGTGGTGCCAAAAAGGAAATGAGGTTATATTTCCTCCTGTATATTTTGAGTATGCTGTCTCAGCCCTGCTTTCCCTTTAGGTCTCGTGAAATAAACAAGCACACAGTTTGGAGGAGTCAGAAGTTTCAGTGTGATCTTGAAGCACAGGTGCAAACTCCTGTGGGTGGGTAGTTAGGTTCTTTTGTTCCCTTGACTAGCCAATGCAGGGTGGTTCCTTATACTATATTCTCCTGACAGTTGTCCAGTCTACTTTTAAGTGACTCAGACAGTAGAAACCAGATGAGTCGTTTAGGAACATAAGACTGGCTGTACTGAGTCAGACCAGTGGTCAAGCTACCTCAGTATCCTGTCTGACAGCAGCCAGTGCCCAATGCTTCAGAAGGAATGAATAGAACAGGGCAATTTCAAGTGATTCAGCCCCTGTTGTCCAATCTCCACTTTTGGAAGTTGGACTCTTAGGGCAGTGGTCTCCAAACTGTTTGGCTTGTGCACCCCCAGGATGAAAAGCAGAAGATCCGCCGCAGGCGGGCCACCAACGGAACAGGACCAGAAGACCCGCCGCAGGCGGGCCACCGGAGGGGAACACCAGCTGTGGAGGCAGCTCTGCACGTTCAAAGAAAAAAACATGGCGGAGTGCTGTCCGCTGGCACTCCTGCTGCCGCGCACCCCCTGGGATCATCTTGCGCACCCCAGTTTGGAGACCACTGGCTTAGGGACACCTGAAGCACGAGGTTGTGTCCTGACCATCCTGGCTGAGAGCTATTGATGGACATATCTTCCATGAACTTACCTAATTCTTTTCTGAACCCAGTTATACTTTTGGCCTTCATTACATCCCATGACAGGGAGTTCCACAGGTTGACTCTGCATTGTGTGAAGTACTTCCTTTTATTTGTTTTAAAGCTACTGCCTATGAATTTCATTGGGTGACCCCTGGTTCTTGTGTTATGTGAAGGGATAAATAACACTTTTTCCACACCAAACATGATTTTTTAGATTTCTATCCTATTCCCCCTTAGTCATCTATTTTTTTTAAAAGATGAGCAGTCCCAGTCTTTAACCTGTTCCATCCCCTAATAGTTTTTTGTTGCCCCTTTCTGTACCTTTTCCAATTCCAAAATACCCTGTTTTGTGATGAGGTGACCAGAACTGCTATTCAAAGTGTGGGCATACCATGAATTTATATAGTGGCATTATGATATTTTCTGTCTTATCTATCCCTTTCCTAATGGTTCCTAACTTTAACTTTTTTTGAGTGCTGTGTATTGAGTAAATGTTTTCAGAGAACTATCCATGATGACTACAAGATCTTCCTTGATTGCTGGCATCTTATTTAGACCCCATCATGTTGTATGTATAGTTGGGATTATTTTTCCCAACAAGCATGACTTTGCACTTATCACTTATGTAATATCCTTACTTTCCTGGGAATTCTCTTCCTCCCAGTGAGATCTTTTAAACTATTAAAGTGTTTTATGATAGTTAAGGTTAAGATTCTGTCACTGGTATTTTTAGTAAAAGTCAGGGACAGGTCATGGACTTCTGTGAATTTTTGTTTATTCCCCAGGACCTGTTCCTGCCTTTTACTAAAAATACCCAGGGCGGGGACTAAGTGGGAGTGTTGCTGGGTGGGGCCATTGGGGTCACTTCTCTGGCCCCTAGGGGACCCCTGCTGTGGCTGCTGCAGAAGTCATGGAGATCACAGAATCCGTGACCTCTGTGAGAGAATCGTACCCTTAATGATAGTCAAAAATTTTTCTCTGGGATGAAAGTTCTCACTATGCTCTTCGCTATCACCCGCTTGTACGACTGTTACCAATTCTTGCCTTTTTACCCTCAGACTCAAATCTGTGTACCCCAATGTGTTTTTAGTACAGTATGCCCTCCCTCACCACAGCCCTTGGAGACAGAAAATGTTGAAACCCATTTGTCCTCCTCTCCTCTGAGACTTTTTACAGGTTGTTGAATCTCTACTCCTTCAAGAGCAACTGTTCTTTCCCCCCTTCCTGTGGCAAATATTTCTCTGAGGGTTAGAAAGGATGTCCTCCTTTTACCTAGGGCCCTGATCAACTGATCTTTCTGTAAGATAACTGGCAGGATAACTGGAGCATGCCTGAGAGTGTGACACTGTCTCTCAGGTCCATTACATTTTACAAATAGAAGTTCTTGGGTCTCATCTAAAGCAACAACCACAACTATGTAAAGACGTCTGGGAATGGCTGGCTGTTGATTTAGATGGGAGACAGCAAGGCCTGTCATGGAGCAGGGCCAGACAGCCAAAAATATCTTGATCCAGACTCAAAGCACAGGTTTAATGCTTACTAGAGGTGGGTTATGGAGGTGGCATTCACATCTGGATGAGGCTTACGGAAGGGTTGGAGGCTGAACTAGGACTTCATTTAGGCTCCACCATGTTGAACTCTCATGAGAGATTTGGCCAAAATTGTAGAAATCTAGTGAAAATCAATTGTTTGTGCAATGTTCCACCATCTTGCCCTTCACTTCTCTGTGCCTCTGTCCCCTACCTCCCTCAGATGCTGTGAGGATGAATCTACTAACATCTAAGGCTTGATCTACACTCAAAAGTTCTGCAGTATAGCTTTGTTGGTTGGGGTGTGATTTTTTTTTAAACCAACTTAGTTATGCCATCAAACCCCTCCTAGTGTAGACACAGTTATATCAATATACGAGTGCTTATATGGGTGGTTATGCCAGTCAAAACCGTATGAGCGCCACTGGTATAAGCCGTTCTAAACCAGACCCAGAAAACAGGCCTTTCCTGGGTTTGGAATTGACCTGGAACCAGAATCACAGAGATGGGTTCAGATGTGGGGAGTTAAATATGGACCCTTTGCAATTTGGTATGGGGTTGGGGAACAGTGCATGAGTTCAGATTCCTGTTAAAGAATATTGCCAATATTTACCTTTTGAAGCCTACTAAGGGTAGTTACCAAATAATCTAACTCCCCAAGTAGTGTACTAGAGGGTGCTTGCTAGGTAAAATCAGTGCAGGGGCTACATGAGCTGAGGGATGTTGTTGTGATGTTTGTGAGTGAAGCTTTGCTCGCTGCTCTCCTGAGTGTTGCAATCAGTGGTGATGCTAGTGAGATGGTGGGCGGTGCATTTTCTGTTGAGTTGGTGCTGAACCGATGGTACTGTCTGGTGTTAGAGGGCACTGAATGGCTGCACGTCTCCACTGCCAGAAGACACACAAAACAAAGGTCCCAGTGCTGATTAGAAAAAAGGAAAATGCTTGTTTTCCTTTTGTCTGGTTTCTCTATTCAATTTTGATTTTGTACAAAAAGGGGGCTTAGTCCCAGCCAAATTCCAGCTGTGCTGTTTACGGTCTGTTGGCTAATTCCCCCCGCAGTTTCCACTGCGTGCACTATTCACTTCCTAGCCTAAGCTGTTGAACAGCTGCCACTTTACAGCCTGCACCTAGCTGTCCGTTGGTGGGAGGATGAGTCCTATGCAAGAGAAAGCAATGGCTAGTGTAGCACGACACTGGAAGTGGGAGGGCTGGGGTCTTTTTCTGACTTGGCTGTTGACTTCCTGCGTGGCCTAGGGCATGTCTCTTAAACTCTCCATGCCTCATTTTCCCCATCTGTAAAACAGGGGTCACGTGTTTGTGAATTACCAGAGTGTTAAGAGGATGAATGAACATCTGTAGAGGGCTTTGAGCCCCTAACATGAAGAGTGGGCTAGAAGTGCAAAGCAGAATTGGCTGGAAAAATTTGGAGAAAACTCTTTTTGTCGGGATTTACTGATGCAATGAAATTGAAACCTCTTCCTGAGAGTACATCTATGCTTATGGTAGCATGTAGAGTACAGACACTGCAGGCCCAGCTAGTTAGTGCATGCAGCAGATTTTGCTTATTAGCAACCCCTCAGTTACGAACCAATAGTTTCTATTATCCAGCAGTTGCTAACAAGAAGGCAGGTTTGCAAGCAGCAGAGACTGCGCTGCACTGTGAAATATTACCAAAATGTATTTCTACAAAATGTCACCGCACGTCTGCATTGAAACCTCTGGACCCCTTGGCCCCCCGGGCAGACTCCGAGCCCTGGTAGCTGCGAGCGATGCCCCTGCCTGGGCCGTCAGGTTGGCGCTGGGTCCAGGCCACAGAGGCTTCAGGGAAGGGGAGAGTCGGTAAGTTCTTGGACCACATGTCACTGCCTCCTGGGGCACAGTCTCCTGCACCCTCCCTAGCCCCCAACTGGGGAGCTCCCAGCCCAGTGAGTCCCACTGCACTCACAGCTCTGGAAAGAAGCAGCCCCCAGCAGTAGAGGGAGCCCCATCATGGAGCCAGGCAGGCGCAGAAGGTCCCTCTGCTCCAAACTGGTCCCCATGTTCCTCCGGGTGCTCATGTGTTCCTCTTGGGACTCGGCTACCACAGCACCTCCCTGCCCTGCTGGGCAGCCATGTCCTGGCTCCACGCTGTCGAGTGCTGAGTGGGGGCTGGGCAGCCTCCTGTGATCTGCAGGCTCTGTGCATCCCGCTCCTCCCGGGCATGTTTATATGACGTACACACATACTTTTGTTCATCCATTTCTCCAGGGGGGGTGTGGGGGGGGGTTCTGTGATTAACATTGCATTTGAAAAGGGATCTGTCAACAAAAAAATGAGTTTATGTGAGGCTTCACTCCCAGCCCCACATGTGGGGTCAGGGGTAAGGGGGCTGGCTTTCAGCACCCCCACTATTAAAAGTGTTCCCGTACCAGTGGGAATAGAACACAGACTTACTGACTCCTAGTGCAGTACCAGCTACTACGCCCTATTACCTCCCCTATTAGAGTCCCTAAAATCCACTGGAGTCCTTCTGGAGGAAGGAGGAGCTGTAGGTACTGTTCTGTTCTTCAGTTCTGTGTAACTGGAGGGCTTAAAGAAGGGGCTCCTTCCTGTACAGAACATCACTCATTGTAATGGTATGATAGTAATTGACAGCTGTGAAAGCCACTGCCCTCCCCTTGTGTCCTTCACACATCCTTTCACGGCTCAGCGAAGGCAGCAGTGTGTGAAAGAGAGAGAGACCTTATTTTACATACCCACAGGCTGCTGTTCCCCCTGCACACAGGTGCAGCTGTGTTCCCCTGCTGAAAGAGCTCTTGGGGGGGGGCTCCCGACAGCACAGGAAGAGGAGCTGAAGGGAAGGTAGTGAGAGGACAAACACAGAGATGATGACCAAAGCAAACTCTGCTCTTAAAGTCCATCTCCTTTCCTATCACACCATGGCAGCAGGGCTGTCTGTGCTCTGCATATTTTTATCGCCGGGGCAGTGTTACACAGAGATGGGCATCACCCCCCCCACCTCTGAACCCAAACGTCCTGTCTTTGTAGTGAGTGGGCTGCAACAGGCAGGGCTGGAATCCAGTTCTAAAGCCAAACTTCCTTCACAGTTGGGCTGTTTGGGTTTGGTCCATTTATATAGAGAGAGGTGCAAGTGGGAAGTCGTAAACCTGGATCCAGGTACCTGGTGCTCACCCATCTCCGATCTCCTTGATCTATAAAGCACCAGTGTCTCTGCATGCACCTTTCCTGCAAAAACAGCGATGCAAATGGACAATCATGAACATTTAAAATACACAAACTGGAGGCACTGTCCCTATTTTTTTCTGTCAACATTGATCATTTCTCCACTCTGCCCCTCCCTAGAAGCTCCCCTGCTCCGGTGTGTTTCAAGTGAGTTAAAACGTCTGTATTTATTTTTCTCCTCCAATCTCCTTATTTATAGCTGTCAAAAGTTGGCAGGCAAAGCCCAAACCAGAACAGTGTTCAACTCAGCCCATAGCTCTTACAGCAGATAGCACTTCTCATCTTCAAAGCACTGTGCAGACAGCAACTAATTAATTTTCACAACACCCCTGGGAGAGAGGTGACTAATTATCATGCGTTGTTATGCAGTGTGGCATAGAATCAAAAGAATGAGAGAGATAAAAGACTGGTACAGTGCAGTGTGTCCCATCTTGTTCACCGTGCAGGCATACCTCGGGCTGATGCAGTTGTTCTCTACACTCTGCTCTCCAGGGCTTTGTCCAATCTAGTTTTAAACCATTCTAGCAGTTGGCAGAAGCCGGGTTACCTTAGGAGACGGTTCCACGGCCCGTTCTTTCTCATCATGCAGGGTATTTTTATGCCATATTTACCCTTTGCTCATTTTCATCCAGTTGTTCCCTAGTTATACCTGGTGCAGCCATCTTAAACATTCTTCTCTCTAACCAGTCTCTCCACCCACCAGTTCTCAGCAGTACCAGGGCCCCTTTCTCAGCAGTGCCCCTTCATCAACTTGTTGCTGTGCTGAGAGCAAACAAGACTGCGGTGTATGCGTGGGGCTGGGGGAGGGGAGTAGGATGGGGCAGGGCAGTGACGGGGCACAGAGGGAATACTTACATATCCAATAGTTTCTGGAATGTGCTGGTTTTTGCCCTTCCCTGCCCTTTTTAGGCTCCACAAGGCAAATTCATCCTCCCACCCATTTTCCTCCCCACAGGCCCATTCTTTACTCCAGGGAGACTTCAGTGTGGCTTGTGCGGTCACCGCAAGCTACATGGGGTGGATGTTCCAGTGGAGTGGCATGACTTTGAGGGACCTGAAACAAACACTCTGAACTGTTCTGGGTCTGATCACGAAGCCACTTCACATGAGCTGCTCCGAGGAGAGTTAACAGGAGTCGTTTGTGTGCAGCTGCTGCATAATGATCTGGTTCAGCCACAAGTTACAGGGCTTGATAATATTCACCTACATAGCCGGGAAGAATAATTCCCTCCACTGCAGGAATCACAGGATGAAATCCTCTGGCCTGTGTTATGCAGGAGGTCAGACTCCAACAGGGGTTCTCAAACTTCATTGCATCACAACCCCCTTCTAACAACAACAATTACTACCTGCCCCCAGGAGGGGAGACTGAAGCCTGAGCCCGCCTAAGCCCTGCCAAAGCCCAAGCCCCACCACCCTGGGCAGGGGGGCCAAAGTTGAAGCCCAAGGGCTTCAGTCCCAGGTAGAGAGCATGTAACGTGAGCCCTGCCGCCCAGGGCTGAAGCTCTCAGGCTTCAGCTTCGGGTGATGGGGCTTGGGCTTTGGCTTCAGCTCCGGGCCCCAGCAAATCTAAGCCAGCCCTGGCAACCCCATTAAAATGGGATTGAGACTTACAGTTTGGGGTCCTGACCTACAGTTTAAGAACGGCCAGACTAGATGAAGATCATGGTCCCTCCTGGCCTTGAAATCCTTGAATCTGTAATTGGGCCTCCTGTCTGTGTTTTGTATTGAATTGTACTGTACTCAACCTGCGCATGCTTTCATGCTATACATGCATTGGGGCAGGGACCTGGTATTTGCCAGGCTTTATCCATCCACTATGTGGGGCTGATACACAGTGATGGTGCTACGATACAACTGGTACATTTACCATCTGTTCTCTGCTGAATCCCCCTTGCTCGTTAAGACATTCAGTGCATAACTGTTATTCCCTCATCTGAAATCTGTATGGATTTCTTTTGAGTGGCTGCTGATTCAATCAGGTAAGGAGGAAGTCATTTAAGCCAGCTGTAGTGTTCATTGCACCCAATGAGAGAGTTGAAATGTGGCCAGTGTTATATTACCATGAGGATGTGAGTAACAATTAAGGCTGATTTTAATACTAATTAGTCTTAAATTGAGCGAATATTGATTGAAGTGGAATTGCCAAATAATCAAAATAGGAGAAATGCAAAAAAGTGGAGGAAACCCGAGCCTGATTCACAAAGGAAATGATGCAGAGAGAGCAAGGGGGAGGGGCGCTGAATTGCCCTGCTACAAGAGAGCAAGGGGTTAAAACCATCCTAATTAGATGGTGCCGTAAAGCAGTGTTTTCCCAAAAATTGACATTTGTTCGTATTTACAGGGGGGTAAAGGCTGAGGGGTGAGACCGTGAGGGCAAAGATGGGCTGTATGTTTTCGTTGGCAGGGCGATTTGGCGCTAACTCTCTGCTCCACATTTCAAACATCATAAAACACCAATAAACATCAAGCATTTCAATTTCTATGATTTATTGGTGTTTATAAATCATTTGAAATTATTAGGTCAGCCAACATGGCCGAAACGAATGTGTCGACATTGTCATAGCAAGCACAGCTGTGTGAGGAAGTTAGTCTTTGTTCACACTTTTCAAACCTGTTTTGCTTTTTTACAAGTATTTTATCATATATATGCTTTTAAAGAGTGTATTAATGTTTCAATTTCAATTCAGATTTCCAACTGACAACTAAATGACAGTTTTCTCCAACTAGAACATTTTCCAGACAACTAGATCTAGTTGGAAAATGACTAAATTAGCAACACTGCGACTAGCTGGCCATTGGGGAGGGGCGGGAGGGAGGATGGGAGAGCTTCGGGGGGAGGGGGAGGAGTAGGGAAATTTCTGCTTTATAGTATTATTAGACTAAATGAGCAATTAATCAGTCACCCTCAGAAAGGTGCCTCAAATTCTTTCCAGAGGCCTGAGAATCATGCTTATCTGGTCCTGTCTGTGTCCTTGTGACTGTCTGTCCCAAACCAGGGTAGGGGGATGTGCCCCTTACAGAACCCCTGAGAGGAGGTAAGAAGGTGTTAGACAACCATGCAAACCAGCACAGAGTATATGCAGTGGGGAACAATCCCCATCCAAACCATCAGGGGAATGAGAGGAGTGGGGAAGGGGCCAAACCGAAAGATGTGCTGGAAAGTGGCCAGATGTTTGCACCCTCCTCACAGCATCTCTGACCTACCCACCACTCCTGCAGCTAGGCAATGCATTGGGCTAAATGATGACAACCACATATTGCTGTATGTTAAAAATTTCAGGCTAAATTCTACTCTCACACCTGTCAACCTCCTTGACTTTATCTGAAAGCAGAATTTGGGCTTTTGTTTTAATAGCCAACATTCCATATGAAAACTGATATTCTCTTGAGCTGCTGGAAAGAACCAAGGACTTCCTCAGTTCTAGACTTCAAAGAGGGACTGTCCTCCCTGCTCTGTATGGAAAGGAAGGTGGGATTAGGGAGGTAAGACCTTCTTGCGCCTACCTTCCTGACAGAGAGGCACGCCCAGATACAGCATCAAAAGAGTGTACTTTCTCTTGGCATCCCTTCTTTTTCCTTGCTAAATCCTTGTTCTGCCTTGAGCCATTACGATCCCTAAGGCTCAGAAATCGAAGGAGCGATGCCGATTGACGCTTGCTGAGGATCTGGCCCTTGTGTGCTGTAGGAAGGGGGTATCTTTTTGAAAGCATCTTTGGGTAATTAAATGGAGTTCACCCAGTAGGGCAGAAAATTCCTTGTGGGAAGGAGGAATTTGTATGGTTCATGGCCACCTGCAGGACCTCCTGCACATCATCCCCTTTCCATCTCCCTAACTCTCTTCTCTTTCTCCTCATTGTCGCACACTCCTCCATCTCTCTTTTCCCCACCTAATTTCTCTACCTTATTGCTTTCCTGACAACTGAATAAGCTCTCCATGTTAACCACTAAGGCCATGTACCATGATGCTGGACAAAAGAGAACAGACAGACATTTGAAATCATGGCCAAACATAGGGCCAGCTTCAGATCTCAGTTATACCCAGTGTAGATCCTAAGTGACTCTAGTGAAGCCAATGTAATTATTCCAGATTCACACCAGTGTGATTGTAATCAAAATCTGGCCCCCAAATGTTTCAGATAATTCATTTTAATGGAATGTTACAAAGTCTGCTCCTACCGTGTAACCCCACCAAAGTTAATAACAGTTGAGAGTGCTTAGCACTTTACAAGGGCAGACCCTAGCTAAGCTTGGCCCAAGTCTAAGCTTGACCTGGCCTCAGGGGCCAAGATGAGACCATGTGTACACCCAAGAGTTTGCTGGATTTCTGTCTATTCATGATCCAGGGCATCCTATGCCACTAGGAGCCAAAGAAGCCTTTGTCTGTATCATTAAGCAAAGAGATGATACAAACAACTAAATCAAATTGAACCCAGTGTTCCCGGTCTCACTGTACCCCATCAAAAGAAGAGGGAAAGGTTAAACTTTCAGCTGAAGTCTTCCAAAATGCAGCGACTAGTTCCTTGCCCACAGAGAGACAACTGTAGTGACAATTTCAGCCAATACTAGAGGTGATCACTCAGATTTGAGGATGTTCATTTATTTACTTATCAATCAACAAAAACGGGTGTGTAAGTGAACTGATACACAAACACGCACATATGTCCCCTTTGAAATATGACAGTCCCTGCTGAAGCTCCTGGGGCTGACTTGGGCTGTAATCTGATCCCTGGCAGCCTGTAGTCGAATTCAAATTCAAAATATTTTATTGGCATAACAAGCTCGATGGGTGTTGCCAAATGGTAGGAAATAAAAAGGTCAGACCCCTCCGGGTCTGTGTCGGTGGGAGATAAAATACTATGAGCGTTTGCCCAGCTAGGTCTTCCCAGTGTATAGGGAGGGGGATGTTCTTGTGTGTTTGTCATAACTGTCCATTCCTGATTTGCTATCAGATTGCAGCATACCATGATGTGCCACGCTAACGAAGAGAGTGAATCAGTTAACATAACAACTGCAGCGACGCATTGCCAGCTGATTTTGGAAGACATTTAGTATGCCAGCATTCGCAGGGTCATCTTACCGTTATTCCTATTTAGTTGCCACTCTAACTTTACAGCTGTCACGGAAGCACTGATTTGTCATTCTATCACCAACGCAGGCCCCAGGTCAGCAGGGTGGCTAACTTTAAGCCTGTGAGTAGTCCCCAAGTCTCCAATGGGACTGAGAAGCGTGTGCTGAATGGTGGCCAGACTATGCTGGTGCTGCAGATATGCTAATGGACGGGGATGGGGGGGAGATGGACTGCACAGAGCTGAGTGAATAGCTGCAGCCAATAATTTATTTGGCCAATGTAGCCTCTTCTTCTGTTTGGAAATTGTCCGCAAGCACCTTACTGTTCTCTCTGACATACTCATTATTCAACAATATTCACCAAAGCATTCCTGTGAATAATCTTTGGTCTGCAGCTCTTCCGGGAACAGTTTGTTACAAGTGATTAATATGCAAAATTCAAACGGGGTTGGTTAGTTTTGATTTGACTCCTACGTGACGTAGAATTGTTTCTGTTCCCTGATTTGGGGCCTTCTCCAAAGCCCATTGAGTCAATGGAAAGACTCCTATTGATTACCACAGCCTTTGAGTCAGACTATTGATGAGCGTAACTCTAAGGCCTGGCGCTCATTACAAAAGTTGCATAGATGTAACTAAATTGTTTTAAAAGTGATCTCATTCCAATGCACCCAAATGGATTTAAGCCTCACTTAAATCTATGCTTTAAGCGGGGGTTTGAACCCTACTATCAGTGCACTTAAGTGAGGGTAAAGTGGTGAAATAATAGTTTTAAGTGAAGTTTAATCCAGTTTAACTGCATCTACATTAGGAACTTGCCCCACTTAACCTCAGTCACTTTGAAATCAATTTAGTTACACCAGTGCAACTTTTCTAATCTAGACAAGCCCATAGAATCAGGTTTCCTGTGCAAATAGTCATGTAGATAAACTCAGCATTAACTTTTAATGGATATTCTCTGACATATAGAGGCCCAATCCTGTAAAAGTGCAGATAAGTCACTTTACCCACCCATTGGTATAACTGGAACTACTTGTGTGAGTCAAATTATTTGTATGTGTAAATGTTTGCAGGAGCAGGTCCTTAATTCCCTCTTTCTGTGATTATTTCCACCGGTAAAGTCCTTTGCTAAGATATTTGTGGGGACCAGACATAATGGGGTGCAAACTCAGCTGATGCAGATTCAATTTTTGATGCATTCAAGTGAATGTTAGTGGAAGTTATTTTGAGGGATTTTCCCAGCTCCAGAACTAAGCCGTACTTTTAATTGCTGTTTTTATACTTTTCCTGTTTTATTTCTTTAATAAAAACTATTGGGTTAACTAGATTCCTAAGCTCCTGGGGCTTCCATCTCTTCACAAACAAGATGAGAAATGCGAATTTCCTTAGCCAATGAGTCGTCTGCTATTTAATTATTCATGTGAGTTATTATCGATATTTGCCTGTCATGTAGCACTTTTAGTTGCAAACCTTTCACAGCCATTAACCACTTGCTGAGCCGGGTTTAACTCATGCTGATCCAAATGGATTAGTTGTTCGTCGAGAGTAAAGAGACAGAGAAAGATGCATGAGACAAAGGGGAAAGGGCCTGACATACAGGTCTGTACTGTGGACCCCTGGTTCACCTGGGTAAGTCGTTAGTCATATGAGTAAAGATGAGTAAAGTTCCGTGGAAGACAATGGGGCTTTTCGATGAGTGAGTGAACTTCAGTGGGAACCCAGAGCTCACTATCTGCCCCACAGAAGAGATGCAGACAATACGGCTTAAGGCAGGGTGGCAAGAGAAAATCAGATAGAGACTGAAAGTGACAGAACAGGACTTCAAAAGATGAGCGAGAGAGAGAAATTGGGTAAAGTGACAGAAAAAGGTAGAATTATTGATCATTAACAATGTGCATTCAGGCAGCGGCAGCTTTCAACACAGTGTGTGGACAGCTCGCTTTACAAACATGAATGCATCAAGCTTCACATCCTGTGCTGTTGGCTAAAGATTAGCGTCTCCATTTTTTGTTTGTTTGGTTTTTGTTAAGGTGCCCAAATGGGAGCTGTTGGGTGCTTAGCTGTATTGAAAATCCAGCCCTAGCTGTTAAAATATGGACTTAACTGGCTTTATTTAGACCCCCCCATTTGAAAATTTGGCCATGAGTGAGTTGCCCAAGGTCACGTACTTAGTTCATGGGAGAAATAAGAATAGGACCTAAGAATCCTGCCTCCTACCCTAAGTAAAGGGGCAACAAGACAGAAGAGAGAAGAAAGAGCGAGATGTGGAAAGAAGGAAAAGAGGGAGGGGTAAGATGGCCAGAGGGAGATGGAGTGTGGCGGGTTGTGGGGCGGGGAGGAGAGATGGAAACAGGAGACAAGGGTCATTGAGATGACTGGAGTAGAGAGAACACAAAAGAACTGGGTCGGGGAAAGTAAAGAAGGCCAATGGGAAATAGAGTGATTGTCCGTCTTGGAAAAAGACAATAGCAGGTGAAATTAATGCGAGCAAAGAAGCCATTTGCCTGGTGACACATATTTCCAGAGAAAGATTTTCTGAAGAGCATTGTAGCTGATCATTATATGGGTGTAAGCAGCCTACTGCTCTGACTCATCACACCACCCCAAACCAGTGGGTGCCACAGGAGCCCGATGACGAAGGATGTCTGCAGAGGTGGAATCGCACTGGGCATGAGCATTGTCATGATTCCTGCATCCAACACACTCAGCAGAGAGCTGGAAACAGGACTGGAATGAGTGTATGTGTCTATATAGCGACACTGAGACTGTACCAGAGAGAACTCCTATTTAGTGAAAGCTTTTCAGACTCAATGTTTTGCAAACAGCATCTTACAGGGGCTGAATTACTGCTGTTGGCTATAGAGATGTTTATTAAAGAGGCCTAGCAGAGGTTAATCACCTGTCAGTTGAAGCCATCATATCAATGGGATATGTGCCCTGGCTCTTTGAAATGCTGCGCCATACTCTCAGTTGACGTTTCAGGCCTGAACATCTTGTCTCTATGTGTAATGAGGGCATGACACACAGAGTGCCACATGGTCTTTATTTCCTAGTCCCAGTCACCTGCCCTGGGTCAATTACAAAAAAAAAAAAAAAAGGAATACCCTATTCACACAGAGGAGAAGTGCATCTCACTCTTGGGGCTGCTAACATACATTAATGAAGCAGAGAGCATTCGGGGGTCGGGAGGGCAGGGAGAGTCTTTTTCACTCAGGTCTCGGCTGCAATGCTAAATCATGTTCCATAGGAGCTGGACTTGACAGGGGCTTCGGGCTTTGGAAAGGATTTTTACCAACCTAATAGGATCAACTCCTGCAATTTTGTTGCGAGTCACAGGATGTTTGGTGTTTTTGCTAAAGCTGCAATTCCTGAAGTTAAGTGAGTACAAGACAATCCCAGTTTTCACTGAAAGGCAGAAGTACATTTCTAGCCCTCATGATTGTGGCTAAAAGCTTGAAAACATGATCCAAATGAACCTGGAAGACTCAAAAGCCAGAAGGCAAAGAAAAAGAACCCTATATATATTATTTTTGAGACGATTTCACAATTTTGGGGAGTGCCACTCATGATTTTTGAATGCTGAAGCCTGACAATACTTGGGGATGGGTTGAAAAATGCCTGTTGTAGTTTTTTTAACATCTCAACACCGTAAAAATGTGTACAGCATGATTTATTTTCAAACCATCCATATGGATTTTGTAAGAGTCCTCTTTCCATTCGTCCACCCTGTTCCTTCGTGAGTGCTGCCTCATGGCGAGAGCATTCCCACAATGCTTTCTGCTGTTTGAAAGGTACTTGCACTCAGCTTTCTTGTTTGCAGGATGGTCCTGCAGTCCAGCAGGAATACATATGAAGCGGTGAGAAGTGACAGGAGGGGAAAGATAAGAAGATTCTCACACCCAAGCAATTTGCTGTAGGACAGGAGGAATCAGGCAAGAATCGCTGACAGATATCCTGGGTCACTGCAGAGGAGTCTCATCTGCGGAGGAGTCTCAACCAACCCCAAGTGTGTATTTGGAGAAGAAATGTTCTCTTTCCTATTAATTATGGAGCTTTATGTAGAGTGGTGTGAGGGGTAAGGCTGGGAATAAGTGGATGAAACTGATCAAAGGGAAATCTAGAGTAGATGTCATGAAATATTTAAGATCTATTCAACTACAAGAGCCCCTCAAAGAAAGTGGTGAAATCCCATCCTTGGGGTAATTTAAAACAGGACTGGACAAAACAATGAAGAATATGCTGCAGGGAAGAAGCAAGGGAGGGTTGCGGGTAGTAGACAAGCTGGGACATCACTGGTTTCTTTCATCTCCAGGGTCTAGGATTCTCCGAATAACAACTGGAATAACGGCTCTTGCTGTGAAACAACCATCCATCCTGCAGTTGCTTTGGTTGCAGAAAAAGGGAAGAGCTGTTGATGACACAAAAGAGTTAATGTGTTAAGTGCATGAACCAAAGCACACTTAAGTCAGTAGGAGTCTTTTCATTAATTTCACTGGGCTTTGGACCAGACATGGGTTCCTCTATGACATAGGTCACAAGTGACATGAGTTTTGAGGGTCTCAGTCTCATTCTAGCCAGGAATTGTTTACATCACAAATCCAGTTTGGCATGATTGGATATTGCTGCTCAAGAGAAGTCAGGAACTGGAAGAGCAGAGGGCGCTGCAGATTAGGATTCAGGTGCATTGGCAGACCTGTGAAGAGAAGACCAAGATAGGAATAGTAGGGGAAGCTGCAAGTTCAAAATAACAGACATGGAGGTGCTCTGATTCCATGGAGAAAAGGGCTGTAGAAATGCATAGGCAGATTAGCTGCAAAAAGGAAGCAAAATAAATAATTTGTGTAACATGAACAAATACAACACATGTGATGCTGAGTAATAATCCACCATGTTCAGACATATCTGTAGCTCAGAACTACAGAGGCGGGGAGGGTGTTCGTTAAGTACGGGCCCATGTGGAGAGTTCTAGTTTTACTGATACTTGTGCTGAGAAGTGGAGTCATAAACCCAGAAACCACAGCTCTGATCCCCAAATGGGTTCTCTCACACCGTAATGAGGCAAAAACCAGCCCTGGGTTGGAAAGGGAATCCCTTCAAAGTGAGATAAAGAAGGGTGAATGGCAGAAACTGAGAAGGCCGCAAAGCAGGGCGCAGCTGAGGCCTCCAAACCAAAACCAAAGTGGTGGTGAGAGAGATGAGATGTAGTGAGTGAAAAGGGAAGTGAAAAGACAAGAGGGATGGGACTAGTGGGCAGTGACTGAGAAAGAGTTTGAGTTGTGGCTTTCACTTGCTTGGATTCCTTCTACAAGCAATGCTTGTCCCTGGAGGAGAGACTGGATTATCAACTAGTGGTTGGCTGTGGTGTGGCAGGAGGCAGGTTATTGGACTAGAAGGACAACTATTCAGCACTGGTGTGGTGGCTCCTATGGGCTATGGAGCTGTTAGATGGGCAGGTTGGGGGAGGGAGATGGGCTGAGCGGGGGTGTTGCGTGGGCAGGCTTGGCTGACGCCTTCAGCACATTTCCTCTCCTCCTCCCCTGATAAAGGGCCGCCCTGGGGGAAGTGCAGAGAGCTAGAGCCCCCGAGGGACAGACACAGCTTGACAGACTGTATCTCCCTCTGACACAGCCCCCAGGGCTCTGTGAATTCACACTTGGGCGGCATTTGTCTAAATCTCCGGACAATAAAGGAATTTTGAATCTGACTCGGACATGATGCGAGGAAGCTCAGACAGACACCCAGATGCTGCCTGCTCCCCTCCCCAGTGCTTTGACCCCTTGACCAAGGGATGTGTGAGGTGCACAGAACTGCCTGGACACGCCGAGGAGGACACAAGTAAGAGGAGAGCGGCAGTCCCTGGGTTCCCTGGAGGGGGATCAGGCCCCCTCTTGAAGGGAAAGATTCCAGGGACTGAAGGAATGAGAGAGAGAAGGTGGGGATGGGTTCAGGAAGGCAGGGGAGCTTCATCCCCAGCAGTGTGGGGAAAAGAAAAACAAAGGAATGGGACAGTCACCAGCAGCCAGGAAAGGGGAGGAGGGAGAGACAGAAAGGTGAATGAGACCCCAACAGCTAGGGAGAGAGAGATTTCAACCCACCCCAGCGATGGAAAAGACAGGCAATATGAGAGGTGCCCCATCCGCACTCTGGGTGAAATAATGATCGTTTAGAAGAGAGAAGGTGGGGGATGTGGACTATTACTTCCCTGTGTAAGGGGGTCTGAATGGGAAGATGTTGGGAATTTGTGAGGGAATTTGCCCCACATTTGATGAAAATTTTGGGATTATCCACTGTGTTTTAACTCCCCTGAGACCACCCAGGCTTGCCGTCCTGAAGCCTGCACAGTAGCTCCCCTCGGGCTAACCACGGCCTATCTTGCTTTAATTCTCTCCACAGCATGCCACAACAGCGTAGCCCCCACTTCAACCCAAGCACCAGCACCTGGCCCAGGTTTGATCTTTGGGATCCCTGCTTTAGTGGGGCTAGTCCTGGTCCTGGCTGCACTCTGTGGCTTGCTGACCTGTCAAGTGAGGAGGAGGCGGCAGAGGAAGAGGAGGAGCCCCAATGAAAAGCCCAAGGGTAGGTGTCTTTGTTTCATAGATCTGAAGGGCAGAAGGGATCATTGGATCATCTAGTCTGACCTCCAGTGTAACACAGGCCAGAGAATTTCACCCAGTGATTCCTTCATCAAGTCCCACCCATGGGTCTGAACCTGACCCCATCTTTTGGATAGACATTCAGACTAAGTGATGGAGAATCTACCACAGCCCTTGAGAATCTGTTCCAATCACTTAAAGTGTTGTGCCTCATTTCCAGTTTGGACTCTGCTGACTTCAACTTCTAGCCGCTGGCTCTTGTGATGCTTTTGCCTGCTAGATTACTGAGCCCTCTAGCATCAGACCCCTTCTTCCTCTGTAGGCACTTTCGGCCGTGATTAAACCACCTCTTACTCTTCTCTTCCATAACTAAATAGATTGAGTTCCTTTAGTCTTTGTAAGGCAACGAGGCCTCCCAGGGCGCCGAGCGAGATGAAACAGACCAAAATACTTGTCCCAGCTCTTCTCCAGAAGCCCCACTAGCTTCTGCAGAAGCTCTCAAGAAAAAAAAAAGGGAAATTTTCCAAGTGGCCCCATCTCAGCTCCATTTGTGCACTTGAAGCTTTATGGACACAAACACTTCCCCCCTTATTTTGAGCATATCCATCTGTACGCACAGGTGATAGATGCTCACAGAGGTTGGTACAAATGAGTACAATGCCCAGAATGCATTTGCTTTCAGGCTAAAGAGCACACAACCATTTGGGGAAAAGTTCTGCAGTAATGCAGTAGGGCTCCACTGGAATTATTCTAAAATACTGCATCACTGAACAGAGAATGAGATCCTTTCTGTAGGCTTTTTTTACCTGCTTTATAGAATTTTGCTGCAGAGCTGTAATGCTCCATTAGATTTTATAAGTTGATTCATAAAAACTATAGAGAAGTTACCATTTTGTATTCAATTCTGCAGATTTTTTCCCCAAGTTAGAAATATACACCCAATTGTTCATGCTTGCAAAGTTGTGCTTTTAATCCTAAACTAATAATTAAATGGCAAAAAAGTTCATTAACACAGATGGTGGCCTGGCGATAGCTCATGCCATTCCAGAACATAGAGTTCAGCAAAACTCAAACTTCTGGAAACCACAAAATATAGAGTTCAGGTAAATACCCACACCACTTTACTTCTGCCCCCAGGAGCTGGCAATAGCCACTGGAAATTATCTGCGTGTAGAGGCGGATTTACAGTGAAAAACAGATTGCCCTGGCACGGGCCCCACAACGATGGGGGCCCCAGGGCTGGACAGCTGCGGGGACAGAAGCTTGGTCCTGCCGGCTCCTGGGGCTCCTGCTGCAGGCTCCGCACCCACCGGCAGCCAAGATCTCCCCTCCCCGCCTCCTCCCCTGAGTGTGCCACGTTTGCGCCCCTCCCTGCACTTCCCCCGCCGCCAAACAGCTGTTTGCTGGTGCTCAGATTGCTCCAGAAGGGAGCGGGAGGAGCGGGGCCGCAGCGCACTTGGGGAAGGAGGCGGAGAAGAGGCAGGGGTGGGGCCTTGGGGAAGGTGGTGGAATCGGGGCAGGGCGGAGCAAAGGCTCCTACACATACCCACCCCCGCCCAGCTCCCTGCTGTGAGCCACTCAGGGCAGGGGGCTGGGTGCACCCCCATGACCCCAGCCCACACCCCCAGCCTTGACTCCTGCACCCCCTCACATACCCCCAACCCCCTGCCCTCCCTGACTCCTGCAACCCCACACACATCTCCCCCCCACCCTGACCACCAAATGGGCACTTCTGCACCCCCCAACACACATTCCCACCTGCACCCCTCGCACTAAACGGGAGCTGCCCCAGGTAAGCGCTCCACACCCCAAGCCCCTTCCCCAGCCCTGAGCCCCCTCCTGCACCCTAACTCCTGGCCAGACCCTACACCCCAACCCCCAGCCCACTCCTGCACCCTAACTCCCTTCCAGACCCTGCAACCCCAGCCCTGCGCCCCCTCCCGCACCATAAGTCATGGCCAGACCCCGCACCCCAATGTTTTTTTACATTTTTTTAATAAAGAGCTCTTATCCAAAGCACTTTCCAATAGTTAGCTAATGGTACAAAAAATATTTGGAAAGATCATTAAGTGGTCCACTGAGACCCTCAGCGATTTTCAGGTGGTCTTTGTGGAAAAATAAGTTAGACTACCAAAACAATCAAGGTACCTCACTTTATTTTCATTTACCTCCTATTACTTATAGGAGGAGGATGAAGAAAAAAAGAATGAAAAATAGTTGGGGAGGGGGAGATAAGAGAGAATGTTCTTTTTCTTGGCTGGGTCCCAAGGAGGGGCCCCAAAAATGGAGCTGAGCACAGGGCCCCACTAATTCTAAATCTGCTACTGTCTGCGTGCGCTCCAGCTGCATTCACTGCGCTAGTTGGAGCCGTATTGAATGGTAGAGGAATATGTTGGAGCAGCTTGGAGGAGCTGTAATTGTGATATGAGGAGGTCTGGGTCTGAGTCCCCCAGGGCGTGATCAAAGGAAGAGGTGCACACGTGTACTTTGAGGGTCCCGTCAGCATCATTTCAGCACAGAATTGCATTGGTCATGTCAGTAGCAGGACACTGGGGTCTTCTTGCCATGGGTATCATCGGTAGTGAGGTGGAATGTGAGAGCTATTTGTGGATTTAATGATGGGTATGGGAAAGTACAGGTTTGGTGGTCTCCTGTGTGCAGGTGTGAAGGGGTTGTAGAAGGGTATGGAGTGGTTATTCAGTTTTTCAAGTATCGTATTAGGTCAGGGGAGTAAGCTCCGTGTTGGAGCATAGGGCAGGGGCAGGTAGCCCCTGTCTAGTACAGTAAAAAGACAGCGCAAATGTGTGTGTTATGGTCGTATTGGGGCATCACTCAAAGAGGGCGAAGATACGGTTGTCTGGGTGTTTACCTGAACTCTAGTTCCTGGTTTTCTCAAGTCTGAGTTTTGCTGAACTCAACATGCTGGAAGGGCACGAGCTATCACTGGGCAACCTGCACTCTGGGGCAATGTTTTTTCCCTGTTTAATTTCCTAGATTTTTAAACAGAAAGAGAAATGTTTGTTAGTAGGAGTTAGTGGCCATTTAGACAGGTGTAGTTCTCCCCTAGGTTTGCAGTTGATCTGCTACTGTGGCAAGGTAATAACTAAAAGACCTAGATTTTATATTGTGCAATTCATCAGTAGCTCTCAGACAACTTTACATCCTTATCCCCATACTACAGGTGGGAAACTGATTTGCCAGGGTCACCCAGCAGGCCAGTGGCAGAGCTAGGAACAGTCTAAATACAGTGGTGTTTCCACTAAGCCAGTGGTTCTCAACCTTTCTGGGCTCAGAACCCATTTGTAGGTGTTGACGTCCTGCCACGTCCCAGTAAACAGTCTGGGGGTGGAAGCCCTGGGGTGGTCTCGGTTGGGTCCTGGCCCCCTGGTGGGTGGCAGCTCTTCTGCTGTTGGGCTGGCTGGGCTTGGCTCTCCGCTCCCAGCATTGCTACCTCCGGGGTTGCAGCACTGCTCAGGTTTGGCCCCGCCCCCTGACTGGACCAGAGTAGAGTGAGTAGAGTTCTGACCTGGCTCATGGGGTCACAGTGCGACTCACTCAAATTTGGCTTATGGAGGCTCTCGTCCTCATGACAGCTGGACCAAACCCGAGTGGCACTGCGACCCCACAGATTGTAGTTCCTGGAGCAGGGAGGCGAGCCCAACCAGCCCTGTGGGACAGGAGCCACAGGAGCTGCCATGTGACCAACCCTTTGAAACATCTCCCAATTTTGGGAAACCCTGCACTAGGCCACCTGGTTGCTATGCAGTTCCTCAGTGCTTCATCCCCCTCGCACATTGTGTTCCAGTGGAATGGGGATAGCCTTTGCAATGCATAGTTGCTAACAGGCCTGGTGAGAGAAATCTCATCCACGGTCTCTGTCCCAAAACCTTGACAGTTTTACTACCTGTTTGTTACAGTAACTAAGTGTGGGAGAGAAGACTGGTGTGTATCTCCTTCTCCACCCACCAACCTAGGGTTGCCAGGCATCCGGTTTTCGACCGGAACACCAGTTGAAAAGGGACTTGGCGGTTCCGATCAGCACCACTGACCAGGCCATTAAAAGTGCGGTTGGCAGCGCAACGGGGTTAAGGCAGGCTCCCTGCCTGCCCTGGCTCTGCGCGGCTCCCAGAAGTGACCGGCATGTCCCTGTGGCTCCTCAGCACAGGGGCGATCAGGGAAGCTCCACACGCTGCCCCTGCCCCGAACACTGGCTCCGCAGTTCTCATTGGCTGGGGACCACGACCAATGGGAACTGCGGGGGTGGGGCCTGCGGGGGTGGGCAGTGCGCACCATGCAGAGCTGCTTGGCAGCGCCTCCGCCTAGGGGCTGAACATGATGGCTGCTTCAGGGAGCAGTGTGGAGCCATGGTGGGCAGGGAGCCTGCATTACCCACGCTGCACTGCTGACTGGGAGCCATCTGAGGTAAGCGCTGCCTGGACGGAGCCCACAGCCCAAACCTCCTGCCCCAGGTCAGAACCCCCTCCTGCACCCTAACTCCCTCACAGACCCCGCACTCCACCCCACATAGGGGTGATGTATATCTTAGCTAATTGTGTTCTGGATTTCAGATATTTAAATCTGTTACCCTTCCTCCCTCCCACCTCAGCTCATGTGGAGGGACAGGTAGAGGGGCCCAGACACCCCACCAGGATCAGGGTTCCCAGATCCCAGGACCCACAGCAGGCAGGGCGCAGAGCAGGGCTCCCTCAGATCCCAGCACACATACAGAAGAGAAGCCCCCTGCCCCCAACTTCCTCCACTACTCCCTATTGCTCCTGTCTTTTCACCTCCCCCATCACACATTCCCATGTATCCCGCTCCTCTGCCACCTCTCACCACCTACTCTTCCACCCCTCCCCTCCCAGAGAGTATTTGCATTTATAATTGATTTGCTTTTCAAATATAGCTTCATCCTCTCCTGAATATTCTGCTGTACTCGATTACATTTCTCCAGAAACATCACAAAACTTGAGAGGCAGCTTTTCCCCAAATGTTTACAGTTCAGTCTCAGATTTCTGCCCAGGGTAGGTTTCAAACTTCAAAGTTGCAAGCGCAGAGCGTTGTCAAGTAGTCCATTCATCTTGCTGAGATGTTCTGGGATGAAAGAGAATACTCAGTGGGAATGAATACAGCCTGAAACAATAACTTGGAGACACGTGAACTGCTCCATGGCAGGAGGTGTTCCCTTCCCCCCCACCCCACCAGGACTTTCTGATGTGTGTCAAGCAGTGTGGGTTTGGTACATGCTCTGAGTATGCCTGTTCTAAGCTACCCGCATCCTGATTCACATGGGGGAGAGGGTAGGAAGAGGGGCTCAGACGCTCCAGCAGAGCCCCCCCCCCACCCCGATCACCATAGATGGGCAGCCCCTCCCCCCGCAATCCTGGCACACAGAGGCACAGGGCTCAGGTACCACGGTGGTGGGGGGGGACAGGGAGCACCAGATCCCAGCTTACATGGAGGAAGGGAGAGGGGCTGAAACTCCCTCCCCTCCCAGATCATGGCGCACACACAAAGTAAGGAAGAATGTAGGGCTGACAGGAGCCCCTGCCCCTATGCTCCCCCAATCCCTATGCTGCTTACCCCCTTGTCCTCTTCCCAGTGTCCCTCCCGCAAGCCCTCTCTTCCCCTATCACTCATCCCCCATCCCTCAATGCAGCCCTGAAACCCTCTCACCCCATTCACCACGCTCCTCCACCCCCCTAACATGCTCCTCCCCTGCCAGCAAGCATTCACATTCCCCCGAAATAAAAGAAAATCTGGACAGATTTTAGCAATTTGCCTCCCAACCTTTCCCAGATTTCTGCCCAAAGTAGGACTAATCTGACACGAGCTGGATGGAGGGTCTGAAGAGCTCTGTGTTAGCTCGAAAGCTTATCTCCCTCACCAACAGAAGTTGGTCCAGTCAAAGATATTACCTCACTCACCTTGTCTCTCTAATGGGCTGGGAGGGTTACCTTCAAAGGTTTACTGCTTATCCCTTTGACTATCTAGGGAAAGTTTGAAGGCTATCAAACCTGAGAACCCAACTCCTCTGTCTGCACAGGCTCAGTGTAATCTATTAGGCTCAAGAACAAACAAGGGAAGCTTGGGACAAGTCTAATGGGAAAAGCAAAATCTTTTTCAAACAACATTTTAATTTGACTTCCCTCAAAGGGCTAACGGGTGCCACGCGCGCTGTTGGGGTAACCCAAGCACAGGAGACCCTGGTGGGATGATAGGAGGACCCTGGTTGGAGCTCTAGCCAGGAGAAAAAAGTTGCCAGAATCTCTCAACTTTAAGAAAAGCTGGTTTTCTGAGGCTGCATCTTGGGAAGCTCTTGCTCAAGTGGCTGTGAATTTGGATCACTGACAGAGCATTGTGCCCCCAGGAGGCACGCCAGCTTTCAAGGCAAGCTCATAACCATGTAGATTTTCGAGCACTTAGAAAAGTCGAGCTTTAAGTGGAAAGCTGGTCTTAACCTCAAGTATAGAAGAGCTGTGGGGCTTCCCTCCCTTCCCTCCCAGCCACAAAGGGGCCGTACTCCCTAATCAAAAGTCAGGCAAGGCCACTGTTGGGTTGGGTGGGGCCAGGTCTCTTTTCCCATGGGAGCTTGTGCCTCTGTGCTGACTCAACCCCACGCTCTCTTCTCAGAAGCTGTCATGCATAATTTCATGTCTCCCTGAGCATATCAGTGGCTTCTGGGGAGTGGGTAAGATGTGCTGTTTTCCTGTTCTCTTCCCCCTTCTGCTTCGAAGTTTCTGTGCAGCCGAGCTGGGGGGAAGGAGGGGAAAGTTCCCTGTGAATAAGCCGTCCCGGCATACTGATGCTGGCTCCATGACTGTGCTCCTCTCAGTATCAGCAGCAGCTAGGGTGAGAGATCATCCAGGGCCTTTCAGCTCCCAGGCGGAGCACTTGGTTAATGAATTAGAGTGAAGTTTGCTGCAATAAGTCACGAACATTAAAATACTAAGAATGCCACAGGTGAAAGAATCTATCCATGAAAGGGTGTGGAAGTGACAAGGTAAGGTAGCAAGCATGAGGCATGGAGTAGTCTTATAGTTTAAACATTCTCAAATGAGACTCTGGACATCAGAAATTCCCTTAACCCTGATCCCAAGGCCTGACTGCCACAAACACAACGCTTCAGTATGCAATCTGGAAAGAAAGCTTCAAAAGACTTAAAATAGCAACATGGGCATATGTTTAAGTGTGTAAAAGAGGGGGCCAGAGACATGAGAGACTAAAAAGGGTCATTTTTAAATTAATTATAACTTCAGTATCATTTCATGAAATGACTTGAAATGTGAGGGGGTCAGGGGCTCACCCTCACCATCCTAATAGCAATCAGAAAAAGTGCTGGTGAAAATCTTTTTTATCTTCCTAAACTAACGTGGGGTGACGATTGGGCTTGTAATGGAACTGAAACAGTCACCATACCCAGGCTTTCTATGACTGTCGCTCAGCCTTGTGTCAGGATCTTCTTCCTGCCTTAGGAGGCTACTCCCGGCCCTCCTAGCTGGGCCAACTCCCGCAGTGTTCGGGTCTTCCCTACAGCAACCTTGCTTGAATTTCCTCAGTCTCTGCCATGGCTTACTTCCTGCTGCTTGTGGGTGGAATCATCTAATTCAATCCAGTTGTGTCTCTTAAGTAATCAAGGTTGGCTAGCCTCAGGCTTCCCAGCCAAAGGGGCGAGCCACCCTGTTACAGGAACCCTGGCTGCAGTGGTGCAAGTAGAAATCATTTCTTACCAGTACTGCACTCATGGGAGGGACACAGGGGTGAAGAGCATGTGACCTCCCCACGTGACCCTCTATGTGACTCCTCTCTGTCCCACCCCCAGCCCAGGGCCCCCATGCTCTCCCCATCCCCTCCGACACCCACCTTTGTATATACAAACATCAACATGCTTAACTACTCACTTTCCCCCACATATGTAGTATTCAGTCTCTTTATATGGAATATGGGAGTTGGGTGAGGAGCCATTTCAGCATATGTATGATTTATTAAAAGACAAATTTTAAGTAGAACTGTATCCTAAACTGCATTATGGTATTGTACCCAAACATTGCATTTCAATGAGAGATTCAACTTCCTTTATACGAACAGAACAGACTCCTGAAACGCTTACCACAAAAGTGATCCATACTCATGCAAATAGTCCCACTGTCTTCAGTGGGATTGATCAAATGATTAAGGGTTTACAGGGTTAGGTTCCAAGTTTGTAAATCGTTCTGGATGAAATTGACAATGCCTGAGCTGTCAGTTCAGAAGGAGCTTCATTTGAAGAAAGGTGGATAGATGTGTGATAAGTCTTAGCTCCGTTGCTAAGATGAGGAACATATTTTCAGCAAAGTTCTTGGCAGATTCCTGAGGCAGCTGGTTGAAGGCCATCAGTGTCCGGCATTATAATCTTCATTTATAGTTCTCTCACCCAAAAAGCTGGGAAATGAGGCATTTGTTTTCTTTGTTTTGCTGCTCCAGTTCCAGTTAACAAAATGTCTGTTAGACTAGTTTGGCTGCAAAGAAGAATTATATGTACACTGGGGACAACATCTGATTCCCATCAGGCTGCAGAACTGGGCTGACATCAGAATCCAAACATCCTCTGGTCAGTGCAAAAACAGGCATTCCTCTAATGATTTGGACTTGATGTGATGCAGTATGAATGTCATGGATAATTCAGACCAAGGGGAGAAACAGAATCAAAGACTCTATTTAAACACCTTCCATTCTCCCCCGCCACACACACACTCCTCCCCTCTTGAGGACTCCTGACCAATGTAACAGCACAATAGCATATGTATTGTGCTTTTAAAAGCCATATAAAGAATGAATGCCCTCCCTAGCCATGTTCTGCTCCTTTAAGGAGCAGAGCGCAGCCCTACCCCCTCCGGAGGGGGAGGGGCTAGTGCCAAGTCTTTCCCGTAACCCGAACCTACTAAAAATTTCTTGCCGGTACTGTGTACTGGAGGGTACCACCCTACTTGCACTCCTGTGCTGAGACCTTAACTACAGAGGCAGCTGCCTCTCCATCACCTGTAGATGGGAGGGGATTGTGCATGAGAGGGGCTTGCCAGCTCGAGAAGTGGGCACTGAAGGGATGAGGGAGCTGCATGGGAAGCATTGGCAGCTCTCTTATGGTATGTCTACACTGCAATTAAAAACCCTTGGCTGGCCCGTGCCAGCTGACTCAGGCTCAGGCTAAGGGGCTGTTTAATTGTTGCTTAGCAGGAGCTCTGGGACTCTCCCACCTCACTGTGTCCTAGAGCCCAGGCACCTGCCTGAGCCTGAAAGTCTAAACCACAATTGAATAGCCTCAGCCCAAGTCAGCTGGTGCAGGCCAGCCATGAGTTTTTAATTACAGTGTAGACATACCCATGAGGGCTTGTCTGCACTGGAGAGATCAGTCAGTGGTAAAGAAATTGATTGTCCCACCACAATGTTAGTATAAATTGGTGGAAGGTTTGCCCTTGTGTCCACACTCAGGCTACCTTAAACTGGTCCCAGTGAGGCGGTTTGACAGATGACAGCTCCCTCAGTTGGGCAAGTTCCGTAGTGTGCTGGCTGATGGTCTCCTTTTACACACCCCCAGCCATGTCCCCGTCATTCAAAACCCCCATAGTAGGAGGGGGTCACACATAGCTTGCATAGGCCAAGCTCATTTCACCCACCATCCCTCCATTCCCCCCACAAGCTCCCAGTGGGCCACCTTCACATCCCCCTCTATTTCAGGAACTCCCTGCAACTCCCCTTAATCTCCCCCCTGCTAGGGGCTCTGGGTGCCCACATGTTAGCATCCTCC
Source organism: Lepidochelys olivacea (assembly GCF_965140295.1). NCBI lineage: Eukaryota > Metazoa > Chordata > Testudines > Cheloniidae > Lepidochelys > Lepidochelys olivacea. The sequence continues at coordinate 262,721,363 of NC_140411.1, read as the reverse complement.
AGTCTCCCCCCAATCCACCAGGGGTTCTGGGTGCCCCCATGACCCTTTTCCCTCCCCCTAAAGAAGGGTCCCCCATTCTCTCTACCATGCATGGGGTTCTGTTACCCCTACTTCCCCCTCCCCTCACACCAAGGTCCCATGCCGGGGACTCTGTGTGTCTTCCCTCTCCTCTCCCTCCACAAAGCACCTGTCTTCCTTCCCCCACCCATCAGAAGGGAGGGTTGGACAGCTGGTGCCCTCTCTCCCTCAGCTGGAGCAGGCTTTGAGGAGGTAGGACTTTAGGAAGAAGGAAGGGATGAAGAAAGCCTCCTTCTCTCTCCTCTTCCCTCTAGCTGCCCCTGCTGGCTGCCTGTCCACCCCACAGGGAGAGCAATTATTTCTCTTCTGTATTCAGGGTGTCAAGATGTTAAACGCTGATGGGAGGGTGAGCAGGGGTATTGTGATGCTGCAAGATGGTAGTGGGTGCTATCCACAGGTGGCAGACACTCCAAGTGTTCCCCATTGTCCCTCTATAGATGTTCTGATCACCCCCAGAATCAACAGAGGTCTGGCATTGAGGCCCAGAACATTCCTGAAATGCTGGCCTGGATCAGAGGTGGTATTCAAAAGTTATCTTGTCACAGATAAACCAAGAAACGATGTTGAGTGTAAGGCCTTGCACTCTCAGCCAACTACCCATCCCCAGAAATGTCCTCCACGCACTTTACCCCATTCTTCTCCCACCCCCAAAATGCACCCTCCCTGCTCTGCAGATCCTCAGCCAGCAACCCAGAGACTGCAATCTCTGTCCCAACATAGTGTCCCACGGTGTCCCCGCCCCTCCAACGCACTCCCCTCTCCCCGCAATGATGTCCCAGAGGTTTGCAGCCAGCAGAAGGAGCAGAGCTAGTAGCTAGAGCCGGGGTTTCTCTACACTAGAGAAGGCAGCATTGCAGTCTATTGTTCCACAGCTCACGGAGCTCCAGCTGTGCCAGGGTGATGCGTGCGTCCAATTCAGGCTAGCCCAGGTCTTACCCCCACAACATCTGGGGTAAATTACCTCAAGTGCTGCCTCGTTAGCAATTGTCTGACTCTCTTTTGAGCATGGATGCGAGTTGTTCTTCCACAGGTTGGGAGGGGAACTGTCGGTGTAACCTGGCTAATGCAGACATGGTCTCTGGGAGGCGGGATGGGGAGGAAAGGCAGAACTCCTCCTTGTCACACCTCTCCCACTTGTCACTGGGAGCACAGGAATAGTTTGGCAGCTGGGGTGAAGGTTGAGGGGCTTGTCCCAAGGGTGGGGAGGGGGTCTGACAGCTGAACGGTTGTTGGAGCTGCTGACAACAGAGGGAGTGCCCATGGCCCTTTAACCTCCTCCTTCACTGCAGCACCCCACCTCCATCTTGCATGTGCTCCTGCAGGAGGATGTCATGGAGGGTAGCTCAGCCCTGAGCTATACAGCCCACCCTGGCTTGTGCATTATTAATCAGGTTTTTTCCCCTTGTAGAAAACCTGGACTGTGTCATTTCCTGTGAAAGCCAGGCCTGTAAGGGACTGAAACTGCCAGAAGAAGATGATCTCGTACTGGCCACATGCCAACACGTGAATGGCACCCTGAAGCATGCTGGGCCAGCAGGAAGAGGAGATTTCTCAAAGAGGAAGCCAGTCTTCCAAGGTGGGGCAGGAAGTGATGTCATTCAGCTCTCTGTTCTCTCCGCCGGCAACGAAGAACGTGACCATGGCTTTCCACTACCAGCAACAGAGCTGGGGGCCACTGTCCTGGTGACCACAAAGACCATTCAGAATAACTGCACCACTGAGGAGAGACCATGACAGCAGGCAGAATAGGGCTGGTGCTAGCTGGTTGCCCACTGAAGGTGACAAAATCGCTTCATTTGGATGGATAAGCTGTTGCACGGAAATGACTTGAATCAGAACGAGACTTTTGCCTTAAGCGAGGTCAGCCTCCTATGCCTTTTGCCTTTTATATTTCCCCTTTCACATGGTGGTTGAAGCCAGGAAGTCCCAGTTACACCCCTAACCAAAGGAGGATACCTGAGTCAATTGTATTGTCCCTGGTCCGTGAGCTCTGTAGCTGGAGAAGGTTGAAGAGAGATGGCACGTGAGAAAAAGTGATTGTTCAGAGCCAACATACCAACTGCATGATTGCTGCGCCTGCTAGCAACCATATTTTAAGGGGGTGGGGTGTGTTGTGTGGGTGTGAAGAGGGAGTCCTAGGGAGAGTGGGAAGGGTAAAAAGGAAGAGCAGAGTGAAAGTTTAAATGGAAGGTGCGTGTTTCTCTAGGCCCTGATCCTGCACAACTGAAATCAATGGGAGTTTTGCCATTGGCTTCAATGAGAGCGGGGTTGGGTCCTTAGTGCTGGTACAATGCTATGTTCTGTGGGGCCCTGAGCAAAGTAACATAGGCCGGGCCCTATCCAGCTTCCATTCAACTTACAGTCAAGTTCTCCAAGCGTCAGAGGGCCCATAACATAAACACACAGACACCTCCTTCCTGTGACCCCTTCACACTGTGGCAACCCCCCGCCAAGGCTCTGCGAATCCCCTTGCAGGGTCTGGGAAGAGAGGAGGTGGAGCTGAAATGCATCTTCCCAAGCAAAGAATGAGGGACGGAAATCTCTGCAGTGACCAACTGGCCCTGGAATCAGCCAGGACCATGGACAGAGAACTGGGGCTATCACTGTGGCAGGCACTTGGGATGTGTGTGCACGTCCCATTGGCCACCACTGCTTTAGTTCATGTTTCTTCAGGAAATACTACGTGTATCATGCCAACAGGAATTATAATAATAGATAATTTTAGCGTGATGGGAGGGTGAGAGGGAATATTTAGCTTATAACTGATATTTCTGTAAAGATTTGTCTACATGGGGAAATTGACCAGCATAGCTATTCCGAATAACTCCTTATGTGAACACTCTGTTCTGAAATAAAAGTGACCTTAATCCAGAATAGTTGCTAGAGAGAATTGAAGAAGCTGCTACAGGGAACAAAAGCCTGAATTCCTTGCTGCAACTGGTGTCTCCGACTTTCTCACAGCAGTTCTGACAGGAAGAGAGCAAAGCGTTTTAACTAAAATACATCTGGCTGGTGGTGTAAAGGTTAGTGCTTAACATGGCTATGCAGGTGGCCTGGATTCAAGTCCCAGTCTCCCATTCCCTCATGACTGGGAGTGCTGCAGAAACAGGGCTAAGTGCTCAGCAGCTTCTTCATGGGAAGCCCACATTCGATTGCCTGTCTGTGGTGGTGCGTAGGGTAGGTGTAGCTACAGGCCGCAGTGCAAGGCAAGCTGCAGCCACAATTGTCACTGTGGTGTGTAGCTACAAACCACAGTGAAACTCTCTGGCAGTGGAGAGCTGCCGGAGCCTTTCCCCACTGCCAGAGCTTTTCACTATGGCAGTGGAAGCCTCTGGCAGTGGGGAGGCAACGGGACACTACACTGCTAAAAATAGCAGCACAGGCCCTGCTTGGGCGTGTGGGGAGCTGTGTAGGGTACAGTCCCTAGTGTTCAGATGTGTGGGGCACTGAACTCTACTCATCTAAGCCGTGCCTCACTGTCAACACCGCTGTTTAAACCCATACTAGCAGGGCATACAGTGTCTCTACATGCCACCCTAAGTGTAGACGCACCTTCAGCATCTCATTGGCTCAGTCTGGAAAGGCTGTAGAAGCATTGGCACCCTGGCAATCACTGTGTCACTTAACCGTGGTTACTGTAGCCCATGCAGGACCAGCAGTGACTGCCTCTGAAGGGATGACCCCCTCATCATGAAACAGGGGTGCTTACTCTTTGTGTCCCAAGACCTCCAGTTGCTGCCATTCACAACAGCTCCTCCTCAGATGCTATCCCAAAATCCTTCACACCACTTTCTATAGTGGTTTCAAGGGAAGCACTGTTGAAATTAACAAAATGGTTTATGGGGCATTCCTGGCATTTGGAGGAGAGCCTGGTCCTGAGTGACAGAGCAAATCTGCTTCACTGGAAAACTGGAGAGAGAAAGGAGGCAGGATTGCAAACATATCTTCTCCCTCCCATTTCCTCTCTGCCTGTGACTGCCTGAGACTTGCTACTGTAGACACGGGACCATCTCTAAAAGGAAAGAAGTTTAAAAAAAAAATCCTAAGAGGTGGAGATGGAAAAGGCCTATTCATAGATTCCAAGCACAGAAGGCGCCTTTGTGATCATCTAGTCTGACCTCCTGCATAACGCAGGCCAGAGAACCTCCCCCAAATAATTCCCAGAGCAGACCTTTTAGAAAAACAGCCACTCTTGATTCAAAACCTGTCAGTGATGGAGAATCCACCACAACCCTTGGTAAATTGTCCCAATGGTTAATTACTGTCACTGTTAAAAAATTATGTCTATTTCCAGCGTGAATTTGTCTAGCTTCAACGTCCAGCCATTGGATTGTGCTATACCTTTCTCTGCCAGACGGAAGAGCCCATTATTAAATATTTGTTCCTCATGTGGGTAATTATAGACTGCAATTAAGTCATCCCTTAACTGTCTCTTTGGTAAGCTAAATAGATTGAGCTCCTTGAGTCTATCACTATATAAGGAATGTTTTCTAATCCTCTAATCATTCTCATGGCTCTTCTCTGAACCCTCTCCAATTTATCAACATCCTTCTTGACTTGTGGAAACCAGAACTGGACACACCCAGTGCCAAATACAGAGGTAAAATAACCTCTCTACACCTACTTGAGATTCCCCTGTTTATGCATTCCAGGATCACATTAGCTCTTTTGGCCACAGCATCACACTGGGAGCTCATGTTCAGCTGTCATCCACTAAATCTTTTTCAGAGTCATTGCTTCGCATAACAAAGTCCTCCATCATATAAGGATGGTCTATATTCTTTGATCCTACATGTATACATTGACATTTCGCTGTATTAAAATGCATATTGTTTGCTTGGACCCAGTTTGCCAAGTGATCCTGATCACCCTGAATCATTAACATGTCCTCTGTACAAGTGGATGAGCCCATCTTGCGCCAAAGCAAGATTGTTCCCCGCAGTACATTTCTCAGTGGCTTGTCTAGTCTAGCTTGAAAAGCCGCAAGTGATAGGGCATCCACCATCTTATCTAAAACCACAGTGAAACATCCCTCTTGTGAGATGCCACTAAGCTATGAATATCAGAGGTTCATGCGGGCACCATTTCAATCTATATTGGATTCTTCTGAGGCAAGTAGTAACCTACCTGTTTTGAATAGGTTCTCCCCCGCCTCCTCCCACCCCGCTACTCTGACCCAGTGATGGGTGAGAACACATCAGTATTAATTCCCCCCTCATGGTTGGGGTTAGGGGAATTTATCTCATTGCTGAAATACTCTTGTAGATGCTTCTTGTTCCTTATTTTCAGTGCATGGGACTGACTGGTTCTGCCCATTGCCCATGCACGGGGAGAACGGTGAGAGGGCACAAAGAAAATAAGTTGTAACGTTAACGAATAAAGTGAAATTGCTGTCAATCCAAGGGGCTGCTCTTCTGTCTTTCTGGGGTGTCCATGGGAAGGTTATTGAGTCCTCACACCCACATTTTTACTATAGTGCCCAACTGACAGCCCTAGTGTGCAAGTTCTCTCGCCACAGAGCAAGTAGAGCCAGGCCAACAGCAGTGGAAGCTTCCTTTACACATTGTCCTCAGTAGAAGCTTTCTGTATATACTGCTCCCTCATGAGAAGACACCACCTCTAAGAGTGGGAGGAGTGCAGTCTCCCTGGCACATTTAGTCCTTGAGATCTCTGCTGAGGCTGCCACCATATATAAGGCCAAATGCATGCCAGTTAGGATGTGGATACCTGCCTATAAGAAGCTAGACCAAGCCTACATAGTGTCAGGGCCCAGGGAGATGGGCGCTCTGACCTAGTCATTAGAGCCAGAGCTGGAGCCTAGCCTAGCATCAGAGCTGGAAGCAGGAGTTAGAAGTCAGGCAAGGCAGCAGGGCTGGAGCAAATGAGTGGGACTGGAGCAAGGCTGGGAACAAGGTGGGTAGGCACAGGAGAGATCACAGCTGCAGGTGTAAGCATTCAGCAGCCAGCAACCTGCCACTGCTGCGGAGCTCAAACACAGACCTGTTGGGGCCTTGCAGCCAATTGAGTGAGCCGGCCAATCAGGTGATTCTGCCACAGCCAGGCTCATTACCTGGCCTGAGGGCTGAGCCAGCTAGCCCAGGCTCAGCTGAGGGAACTCAAGCCCTAGTTCCTGACCCACAGACTGTTGGATGGGGATGACTGTCAGCCACTAGCAGCCTCCTCTTTATTGCCTCCCAGGCTGCTTTTGGTTCCTACTGCAGTGTGAGAGGTTAAAGAGACTCCTCCGGAAACTGATCTTTTAGTCCCTCAACACCAAGACCTTCTGATTTCACCTCTTCATAGATGTATTTGTTCACCAGGGAAGACATGCAACTGTGTTGGACTGCAGGGGAGCCAAAGAGGAAAAGACTTTGCAAAGAACACAAGACACGCCCCTTCCCAATACCCAGTTCCAAGAGGTTCACATGAGCACGGTGTAACCTAGACCTCTGCTGGCCAAAATCTGGTAGAGAACACAACTCACACTGGTGCCGAGGCCAGAAATCTGGTGCTGTATCCAAGAAGCTAGTGAAATCTGTTTAGGACTTGGATAGGCAGTTGCTGGGTAAGTAGCACTCCAGCCGCCCATCTCTGGCAATCTCAGTTAGGTCACTAGAAAAGCGAGTCTGATGGATTTAGCATTGTCAAAGCTTCGTGAATGCTTGTCACAAAACTACCAGCATGAGCAAGGCCCAGGACTAGAACCATAGGACATGCTTCAGGCCAGCACTGAGATGCACTGACTAGAGCTATTTGGGAGCACTGGACAACAATAGCAGGGGTGGGGCCGGGCAAGCGTGAGGGGCATTGGCAGAACTGAGTGGGGGTCCCAGGACAGGAGTATGGGGGGTGCTTCAGGGAAGTACTTGGGGGGAAGGGGAGGGAAAGCTTGCACATGGCTTGTCTATACTCTGGCACATTATACGAGCTGGGTTATTATTTTCTGTGTCCTGGCTAAATTCCAGCTGGGGTAATTATATCTCATCTACTTAAAATTCCCCCAGCAGTTTCAATAAAATGTAGCATTCTTTGCTTCCTATCCTCAACTGCTGCATAGCACTGCTAATGTGTTGTTAGACAAAAAGAAAAGGAGTACTTGTGGCACCTTAGAGACTAACCAATTTATCTGAGCATAAGCTTTCGTGAGCTACAGCTCACTTCATCGGATGCATACTGTGGAAAGTACAGAAGACGTTTTTATACACACAAACCATGAAAAAAAAGGTTTTCTCTCCCCCCACCCCATTCTCCTGCTGGTAATAGCTTATCTAAAGTGATCACTCTCCTTACAATGTGTATGATAATCAAGGTGGGCCATTTCCAGCACAAATCCAGGGTTTAATAAGAATGTCTGAGGAAGAGGGGGGTGGGGTAGGAAAAAACAAGGGGAAATAGGTTACCTTGCATAATGACTTAGCCACTCCCAGTCTCTATTCAAGCCTAAGTTAATTGTATCCAATTTGCAAATGAATTCCAATTCAGCAGTCTCTCGCTGGAGTCTGGATTTGAAGTTTTTTTGTTGTAATATCGCAACTTTCATGTCTGTAATCGCGTGACCAGAGAGATTGAAGTGTTCTCCGACTGGTTTATGAATGTTATAATTCTTGACGTCTGATTTGTGTCCATTTATTCTTTTACGTAGAGACTGTCCAGTTTGACCAATGTACATGGCAGAGGGGCATTGCTGGCACATGATGGCATATATCACATTGGTGGATGTGCAGGTGAACAAGCCTCTGATAGTGTGGCTGATGTTATTAGGCCCTGTGATGGTGTCCCCTGAATAGATATGTGGGCACAGTTGGCAATGGGCTTTGTTGCGAGGATAGGTTCCTGGGTTAGTGGTTCTGTTGTGTGGTGTGTGGTTGCTGGTGAGTATTTGCTTCAGGTTGGGGGGCTGTCTGTAGGCAAGGACTGGCCTATCTCCCAAGATTTGTGAGAGTGTTGGGTCATCCTTCAGGATAGGTTGTAGATCCTTGATAATGCGTTGGAGGGGTTTTAGTTGGGGGCTGAAGGTGACGGCTAGTGGCGTTCTGTTATTTTCTTTGTTAGGCCTGTCCTGTAGTAGGTGACTTCTGGGAACTCTTCTGGCTCTGTCAATCTGTTTCTTCACTTCCGCAGGTGGGTATTGTAGTTGTAAGAATGCTTGATAGAGATCTTGTAGGTGTTTGTCTCTGTCTGAGGGGTTGGAGCAAATGCGGTTGTATCGCAGAGCTTGGCTGTAGACAATGGATCGTGTGGTGTGGTCAGGATGAAAGCTGGAGGCATGTAGGTAGGAATAGCGGTCAGTAGGTTTCTGGTATAGGGTGGTGTTTATGTGACCATCGTTTATTAGCACTGTAGTGTCCAGGAAGTGGATCTCTTGTGTGGACTGGACCAGGCTGAGGTTGATGGTGGGATGGAAATTGTTGAAATCATGGTGGAATTCCTCAAGGGCTTCTTTTCCATGGGTCCAGATGATGAAGATGCCATCAATATAGCGCAAGGAGAGTAGAGGTGTTAGGGGACGAGAGCTGAGGAAGCGTTGTTCTAAGTCAGTCATAAAAATGTTGGCATACTGTGGGGCCATGCAGGTACCCATAGCAGTGCCGCTGATTTGAAGGTATACATTGTCCCCAAATGTAAAATAGTTATGGGTGAGGATAAAGTCACAAAGTTCAGCCAGCAGGTTAGCCATGACATTATCGGGGATAGTGTTCTTAACGGCTTGTAGTCCATCTTTGTGTAGAATGTTGGTGTAGAGGGCTTCTACATCCATAGTGGCTAGGATGAAGTTATCAGGAAGATCACTGGTGGATTGTAGTTTCCTCAGGAAGCCAGTGATGTCTCGAAGGTAGCTGGGAGTGCTGGGAGCGTAGGGCCTGAGGAGGGAGTCTACATAGCCAGACAATCCTGCTGTCAGGGTGCCAATGCCCGAGATGATGGGGTGCCCAGGATATCCAGGTTTATGGATCTTGGGTAGTAGATAGAATATCCCAGGTCGGGGTTCCAGGAGTGTGTCTGTGCGGATTTGATCTTGTGCTTTTTCAGAGAGTTTCTTGAGCAAATGCTAGACAAATGTTAGACAGTTGCAGTGTTCCACCCCAAGGTAGCTGCATTTCATTGGTACCGTGGGTGAGTGATTTCATAGAATCATAGAATCATAGAATATCAGGGTTGGAAGGGACCCCAGAAGGTCATCTAGTCCAACCCCCTGCTCAAAGCAGGACCAATTCCCAGTTAAATCATCCCAGCCAGGGCTTTGTCAAGCCTGACCTTAAAAACCTCTAAGGAAGGAGATTCTACCACGTCCAGATTCACGTGCAGAGATTCTATACGTCCAGACTGCAAAGAGCTTTAAGTGCCTTCACTTAAATTAGCTATAGAAATTTAAGTTACAGGCATGAGGAAGGATGGCCTTGTGGCAAAGGCGCTGCACTAGGCCTCAGGACAGTGGGGTTCAGCTCTTGTCTCTGCTGCAGACCCCTTGGGTGAGTCACTTTCTCCCTCTGCCTCAGTTCCCCATCCTGCAATAGAGATGACAATACAACCATTTGCCCACCCTATGTTTGTCATCTCTATTGCAGTAAGTGCTCAGGGGCGGGGACTATCTCTTACTACGGGTGTGTACAGTGCCGAGGGCGCTGGGGGTCCCAGTCTGTACTGTAATACTGTACCACTTCACCCAGTCCTGGACCCTCACTCTCTCAGGTGCTAAAAATTCACTCACAATCCTTAAAAATGTAGCATCGCTCCCACCTCCTGAACCAACGTCCCTTCCAGTCACCCGACGCTGCCTGTTCCTCACTCCCACAAGCCAGGCCATAATCATAATGCTGAGTTACAATCTCCCATGATGTGGATGGGGATGGGGTGCCATGGAAAGGGGCTGAGCCCCAGGGCACTCACATTTCATGTGCAGCATTTGACTAGCAGTTCAGAAAGGTCACCACAGCCTCGTTCTCCTCTGTGAGGGAGCAGGGTGGAGCTGGGGGGTGTTGACAGTTGCTTCTTCTCACCACCCTCTCTTATTTTCCACAGCAGTTTTTCACTTCCCCATCTTGGGTAGGCTGTGTGCTTCCTCCCCCTGCCAAGAGGACATTCCCTGCTGGGTGTATAAGGGGGCTTCCCCTGTTTTGCATGGGAGGGTCTGTCAGAGCTGAGGGGGAAGACTCTGGAAACCCCAGTGGCAGATCCTAAGGAGCTGGGTCTGAAACAACCCTTCACTATAAAAGCATGTCAAGACTATTAATAGCACAGCTGAGAAATCACCTCCCTTTCCAAGGAAAGGAACGAAACAAGTTCCAACGGGGTCATCTCACCGGGCACATGTGAGTGGGAAGAGCTCCAGGAGGTCATGTTGCTGGGGATGCTCCAGGGTCTTTGCATTGGAATGGGGCAGAATGTGCAAGGGGGTGGTTCTGAGCACCAATTACTCCTGTTCCGGGCTTATCCTATACCCTTTGGTCACAGAATTTGACTTGGCCTTCCCTTGTAGCAAGAATCAGCAAAGATACAGCATTTCTGAAAATGTTAATGAATGACACTGTATCTTAGGGACCCAAGTCAGCGGCTCTCAACCTTTCCAGACTACTGTACCCCTTTCAGGAGTCTGATTTGTCTTGCATACCCCCAAGTTTCACCTCACTTAAAAATGACTTGCTTATAAAATCAAACAAAAATACAAAAAAGTGTCACAGCACACTTACTGAAAAATTGCTGACTCATTTTTACCATATAATTATAAATCAATTGGAATATAAATATTGTACTTACATTTCAGTGTATAGTATATAAAGCAGTATAAACAAGTTCATTGTCTGTATGAAATTTTAGTTTGTACTGACTTCACTAGTGCTTTTTCTGTAGCCTGTTGTAAAACTAGGCAAATATCTAGATGAGCTGATGTATCCCCGGGAGACCTCTGCGTACCCCCAGGGGTACACGTATCCCTGATTGAGAACCACTGACCCAAGCAGTCAGTGGTGGATATTAACAGCCTCCTCACTCCTGCAAGGGGCACAGCTACAAAATACCTACCCACCACCTGGCCTTGCCTTCTCCATGTTCAGAGGAAGTTGAACCTTCAGTGGGGAAGCTTCATCAGCTCTGGTGTTACAATGAAACAAAAATCCTCACTCCATTTTCCATGCATTACATTCACCTCAGGGAGCCACCCGTTTGCATACCTTGTGTGAGATAAAACATGATGCTGTGGCAGCTGCATCCTCATATCACAACACTGTCAGTTTTCAGAGTAACAGCGGTGTTAGTCTGTATTCGCAAAAAGAAAAGGAGTACTTGTGGCACCTTAGAGACTAACCAATTTATTTGAGCGTGAGCTACAGCTCACTTCATCGGATGCATACCGTGGAAACTGCAGCAGACTTTATATATACACAGAGAATATGAAACAATACCTCCTCCCACCCCACTGTCCTGCTGGTAATAGCTTATCTAAAGTGATCATCAGGTTGGGCCATTTCCAGCACAAATCCAGGTTTTCTCACCCTCCACCCCCCCCACACAAATTCACTCTCCTGCTGGTGATAGCCCATCCAAAGTGACAACTCTTTACACAATGTGCATGATAATCAAGTTGGGCCATTTCCTGCACAAATCCAGGTTCTCTCACCCCCTCACCCCCCTTATCATGCACATGGTGTAAAGAGTTGTCACTTTGGATGGGCTATCACCAGCAGGAGAGTGAATTTGTGTGGGGGTTGGAGGGTGAGAAAACCTGGATTTGTGCTGGAAATGGCCCAACCTGATGATCACTTTAGATAAGCTATTACCAGCAGGACAGTGGGGTGGGAGGAGGTATTGTTTCATATTCTCTGTGTATATATAAAGTCTGCTGCAGTTTCCACGGTATGCATCCGATGAAGTGAGCTGTAGCTCACGAAAGCTCATGCTCAAATAAATTGGTTAGTCTCTAAGGTGCCACAAGTACTCCTTTTCTTTTTGCGAACACTGTCAGTGTCACCCTGTAATCGTAGCGTGAGAGCTGTGGATCTTAGACTTCCCGGTGCAGTGAAGGCAAGAGAGGAGGGAACAAACAGAAGTATGTCAAAAAACAGAGAAAATAAATTATTTAAATTTAAGATTGCATAGGAAGCATGTTAATATGAGTGACAACGTTCCAGTAGCAGCTTCCCCTCGTTCAGGGTAGGAAAGCGTCTAACAGCGACCCTGAAGCAAAAGCTACTAGTTCTGCAGACTGGAGTCAGATCCTTAAAGTAGAGCAAGTTTCAGAACCGAAGTGAACTCCCAAACTAGAGCAAACTTCTGAGATGAACCAAGCGTCTAAGGTGGAATGAGCTCCTGAACTAGACGGAGGAGCCAGTTTCACCTTGTAAAATCTGGAGCAGCTGTCGTTTTCTAATTAAACTGAGCTCCCAAAAAGCAATCCACTCCACAGGGCTGGAGCAAGCACCTAAGTAAATTATGCCATTGCCCAGCAAGTAGAGTGAGGGCTAGAGCATCTACACTGATCTCCTAAAGTGGAATAAATTTGGAGTAAACTTTATAGTCCCTCAGCCCCACCCTTAAGACGTTCTGGCCAATCAGGCCCTTCTACCTCCCCCAAAATGGAATCTCATAGCTGCCAGCAAATATTGCAGCACCTCCCCCACTCCAAGAAATCTCCATCAACACAGCACCCTAAGGTAAAATATAACTCCAGCTCGATTCTTGTAGGGTAAAGGCAACCAGAGGAAGAAACCAACCATTCAGAGCACACCCCATAACTGCTTTTTAACTTCCTATCTGTCATTGGAGTTGATTAAAGAATTTTAATACTTATCCGTGTAACTGTTTCACAAACAAGCCCCCTGGGTTCCCATGCTTTCTGTGGCAGGCTGCTCCGGGGCAGTCAGTATGTGGCGACATTGTGATCCCACACTGGGACGCGTTATCTGTTGACGCAGTGCCCTGGCCTTGTTTTGTTTTAACCAAAATTTTTTGGATCCTTTACTTCTTGGAATGCCAAAGATGAGTTTCCTCAACTGCTGCTACTGGTCCCTTTTGCTAAATTCTCAGACAACCCCCACGAGCTTCTGAACCCTCCTGCCACCCCTCACCCCCAACTGCCAAATTCACCCACGATCTCCTCTGTCAAGCACCACAGCCCTCCCCCCACTGCTGATCCCCTCTTCTAATCCCCAATAGGTGAGACAGCCCCAGCCCAGCTACCTAAACCCTCTGGTATCTTAAACAAGAGCCCAGAGCTCCTAATTCCTGAACCTGACCCAAAGTGTCCACAGCCATCGATACCTCCCACCCACTTCCAACAAGTGATCCACACCTAGCTGAATGGTTCTCTGGCAACCTGAGCTGCCCTGACTACCACATCACCATGTGGTCCCTACCAAAGGCATCTTGAGCCAAGTTCTGCCCCATTGCCACTGCAGACCAAACTAGATCCCAGACCAGGCCCACTTCCCACTCTCTGATGCGCTGTGTGTTCCAGATGGTTGCTAGCCACCAACCCTGCTCCCAGTCCCAAGGACACTGTTTCCAGGTGTCATTTACTGGAAAATACTGTAGATAGCATTGTAAGGTTAATGGTCTCTCAAGCATTTGCTCATAGAGCACTACAACTGGCCCATGAACACCCTTCTTCAGCATCCTCCAATCAGGAGTCTCCAAGGGGAGGTGGGTCCCTAACACCCACTTTCCCTAACCGCCAGCTCCTCAGAACAACTAGAAGATAAATGTGGGAGGGAGTGCAGGGCATAGCTTGATGAAGCCATGCAGCTTCTGCTGACTAGCAAAGGGGAGCTAGAAGGGGTCTGGTTGACTATGAACGATGTTTATAACAGGCAGGAGGCATCCTGATGCCACAAGGTGGCTCTGCTGTACTGCACGTGTGATTGTAACAGGGCTGCAGTAAAACCCATATGGCTCTGTACTGAAAAGCAGCAAGGGGAGCTGCAGCCTGGGGTTGAGGAGGTGCATTGGCTGAGCAATGGGGGAGCCCAGATTGGGCATAGCAGGACTGCAGAGGCGTGTAACTTTTATGCCCTTCATTGTGCAAAATCATTATTTTCTGCCCATCTAGGTCCTTATAAAGGTCCCACCATCACAGTGTCTGGGCACCTTCCATATCGTGTTCTTCCTTCCCAGACTCCGGGAGAAATAGCTTGATTAGTTGCTGGGCTGAGAGCATGGGGTATGCGTTGAGTGTGGGAGTATTGGTTGATCACAGGATGACTATGAGCCGCCAATGTGATATGGCCATGAAAAAAGCTAATGCAGTCTTGGGATGCATCAGGCGAGGTATTTCCAGTAGAGATAAGGAGGTGTTAGTCCCGTTATACAAGGCACTGGTGAGACCTCACCTGCAATACTGTGTGCAGTTCTGGTCTCCCATGTTTAAGAAGGATGAATTCAAACTGGAACAGGTACAGAGAAGGGCTACTAGGATGATCCGAGGAATGGAAAATTTGTCTTATGAAAGGAGACTCAAGGAGCTTGGCTTGTTTAGCCTAACCAAAAGAAGGCTGAGGGGAGATATGATTGCTCTCTATAAATATATCAGAGGGATAAATACCGGAGAGGGAGAGGAATTATTTAAGCTCAGTACCAATACGGACACAAGAACAAATGGATATAAACTGACCATCGGGAAGTTTAGACTTGAAATTAGACGAAGGTCTCTAACCATCAGAGGAGTGAAGTTCTAGAATAGCCTTCCAAGGGAAGCAGTGGGGGCAAAAGATCTATCTGGCTTCAAGATTAAACTCAATAAGTTTATGGAGGAGATGGTATGATGGGATAACATGATTTTGGCAATTAATTGATCTTTAAATATTCATGGTAAATAGACCCAATGGCCTGTGATGGGATGTTAGATGGGGTGGGATCTGAGTTACTACCGAGAATTCTTTCCTGGGTATCTGGCTGGTGAGTCTTGGCCATATGCTCAGGGTTCAGCTGATCGCCATATTTGGGGTCAGGAAGGAATTTTCCTCCAGGGCAGATTGGAAGAGGCCCTGGGGGTTTTTCGCCTTCCTCTGTAGCATGGGGCACGGGTCACTTGCTGGAGGATTCTCTGCACCTTGAAGTCTTTAAACCATGATTTGCGGACTTCAATAGCTCAGACAGAGGAGAGAGGTTTATCGCAGGAGTGAGTGGGTGAGATTCTCTGGCCTGCGTTGTGCGGGGGGTCGGACTAGATGATCATGATGGTCCCTTCTGACCTTAATATCTTTGAATCTATGAATAAATTATGGAGGGAAAATGCAGACAAAGGCAGGAGTGTTGCAGTTAGTTGGGAAGATGATGAGCTCCAGTCTCCTTGCGGGGGGACATTTCAGAAAAATTTGGGGCTGGCTGCGGGGGGGAGTTGTGTCAGCATATAGAAAATATGTGATTATATTGTATCCTGCAAAGACTGGGTTGGGAGGCAAAAAGAGGAAGACATAGTGAGCATATAGAACTATGAAAAGTTGGGTGGTAACTGCCCCCTCTTCGCCGTAGAAAATGATGCCACTGGCTCTTTGCTGTCTCTTGCTGGAGGGAGCGTCATGGTCAGAGTCTAGCTCCCAAGAGGGTTCTATCTGCTGTATGTACAAGGCATAGCTGTTGTGGTAGCACATGATCACGGACCTGATGATCTCTCAGGTCACCATCATGGCAAATCCTCAGTGGACATAGCCTCCTTGCAGATCGGGTGCCACCCGGATCGATATCTGCCTAGGTCCTTCAGACAGTCTGGCTGCCTGTTCAGTTGCCCATCCCTGGCAATCTTATCACAACGCTGAAGCTTTTGGCGACCCCATGACCGCCAGCCATGTAGCAGCATTCCTTGGTAAATGCACAGGTAGCTAGGACCAACCCCATGGAAGGCTTTGAATGTCAGGGCAGAGAGCTTGAACTGGACTCTGTGTTCAGTGGCCAGCCAGTACAGCCGGCACTGAGCTTATGTGTTCATGGCATTGTGTGGCTAGACAGAAGGGCTGCTGCATTTTATACCACTTGAAGCTTTTTCAGGGCATATGGCATAGCTCCTTGAGATAATTCTCTTGCTCCCTGCCTGCTTTTCTAAATTCTTTCTAAGGTGCCTATCACCAGGGCATCTAAGCACCGAACATTGGGTGATTGCTCCTCTTTGATCCCTCCTGATCATCCCCTGATGTAACCATAATTGCAACGTTATTTACTACTACTGCATGCATCTTCCCTCGTGCTCCTGCTGTCCCTAACAGATTTCACTGTTAGACAGGCCAGCTTCCCCTGACCCCAGCTCCTAGTTTAAAGAATCAACCCCTGCCACCCCCCAAAACTTCATAACTTAAACTGCCCTGATTTACTTTTTTTCTCTTCCTTAAATGGCTGGGAGGAAGAAGCTGGCTGGTTCCACGTGCTGAGTCTGTAGGGGGAAAGGGCCTTCCTGGTATCTCTCATCAGCATCCGTCCGTAATCACTACCCACTGCGTAATGACAGTAATTAGGAAGAGCGAAACTGCCTCAGGACTGGAAGAGCTGACGGAGTTGGGGAGCCAGATGGTGTTCACACTTAAGGAAAGATTAAAAAAAAAAGCACTCCAGTTAAATCAGCTTTCATTTCCTTTATTTCATGTCAGAATTGCTTTGGTCCTGCATAGCCTCCAAGAGGACTTGGCATGTTCTGTACGTCAATATACAGCATGCCTGGTGGGTGCAGAAGTGTGACATACACCATGTCAGCGCTGGGGGCGCCCAAGGATAGATGAGGACAACCAGAAGAGCAGGAGCCTTGAATCCAGGATCCCGGCCTGGTCCTTGGATTAAGTTGTCAGGGACCTCACGCCTGTCCTCCAAGCCCTATTGCCCCGATGAATCCATGCGGGCTGGGAATGCAGGGAAAGAGACCAGAAGCAGAGAAATGGAGGGAAACAGAATGGGCAGGATGTCAGGAAAGAGGTGGGAGGGAACTGGGTGTGGGAAAGTCAAAAGAGGAGGGGGTTGGAATGCAAGGAAATGGAGTGGGAGGGTGGTCGTGGATGAGGGGGAAGGAGCCACTTATCCTTTGGGTGCAGCTGCTCTGTATCAGTGCAGCTCAGAACAGAGCGCTCTGTGGACCAGAAGGTCATGGGCTCATAGTCAGTGTTGACGCTGCAGTCTGAAGGGAGGTGTAGGCCTCATCTTTCTGCAGAGGAGGCCTTGAATCAAGGTCCCTTCAGCCCCACTCTGAAGTGAGAGATCCTTCAGGACACTTCAACAAGGCGGGGATAACCAACTCTGCCAACGTCCCCTGTCTTGGCTGAGCAAGTCCCAGGGCCTGGTGCTGCAGGTGGGCTTTCACTGAGGGCACGCTGGTTGTAGCTTGTATCCACAGAGCCCCTGCAGCACCAGGCCCTGGCTCCCCAGCTGACCGGGAAGCCGTTATCCATCTTTCTAAACCCTGGCAATATAAATATCCTTCCTTCTCCCCGCATCTTGCATTCATGAGATATGAACAGAGAGGCCTGGAGAACAGTCGCAGGGGTAGGGGAGGCACTGTCTGGCCTGCTGGTTGGTGTGGGAGGAGTCACGCTGTCACCCCACAGCCATAATTAATGGGCTCCAGTATTTGACTCTGCTGGAACAAAGGGCTGTCTCTTACCTAGTTATTACCCGGGAAGTGGCTGTCGGGAGCGACGGCATATCGTGTAACTGAACCTGCCACATTGCTGCTGCTCTACAGGGCCCGAGAGGACAATGCACTGGAGAGGTGGTCGGGAGCAGGGTAAGCTGCAGACTGTGTGTGGGAAGAGCAGATCATTCAATACTCTGGCCACTCAGCCTTATGGACTTTGATCTATATTATAAACCCTGTAATTTAGGACCTCTTGGTTACTCTTGGCCATTTGTTTCGTGCTAGGAAGTGAGTTTGGGGAGTATCACTTTCTGGATCGCACAAGAGCACCAGGGGTAGCGGGGAGGCCTCTGGGATGTGTCCAGGCCTCTACCACGGAAAGGAGACATCTCATGGTCACCTTTGTGCTCCCTGCCAGTGCCAACACAGCCCATCCTCTTGTGCCCAGTTTGCAGTTCATGGCATTGCAGCTAGGGCACTGCAATAACTCTCTTCCTTTCACCCGCATCTGTTCTCCATGCCTGTCTGCTCATCTCTCCTAGAACTCCCTCCACCACAGAGCCCTCTCCCGTTTTCCAAGACCATGCACCATCGTGGCACCCTCTCAGCCCCCTCCCACAAACCGAGGACCCCCTATCCTCAAGCTGCATCCTGCCCCATCCTGAGGAGGAACTAAACCACAACCAAGGACTGTGGTGAGCCCAGGTTGAGTTGAGTGGTTCTGCCTGGCCAGGGGGTTCCATGTTCCAGGAGGGAACGGGACAGCCCCATCACTTCCCCTGGCAGAGGTGGAAGTGTGTGTGTGTGTGGGGGGGTGCCATTGTGAGTGAAAGCAGGAGTCCTAGCAGAACAGTCCTGGCTGCAGTTACTCCAGAACAAGAGAAATAATGAAACTATTTGCAAAGAAGCAGTAAGAGCTAATTATTGGTCCTGGTGTGGTGGCTGGGGAGGAAACATGACAAGAACAGAGTGCTGGTGAGTGTGTAGCTGTGCCCAGGTGACATGATAACCAGGAGAGGCCACTGCCACTGCCTGTGAGTGTCTAACAGGGATGAACACTAAGGAGCGAGAGGAACTGTTCTGGGTGGCCCAAAGGGCTCTGGCTGGCAGTAACGGGCTGAAATTGAGCAAAGGGGAAGCGGGATGTCAGGAAAGATTTGCTGAGCAAGAGGACTATTGGACACTGGAATAGTCTCCCAAGAGAATTGGTGGAAGCTCCATCTGGCTTCTTGTTGAGACACAGGTGAAGGTATGAGGCTCTCTGCCTGCTGGGATGATGGGACTCTTCTGCTTCTCAAGGTATGAGGAGACTATATCCTAACTAGGCTAAATAAAGGTAAAAGGCTAGTCTGCTGTTCTTAGTCTAGACATACCCTCACCGAGTAGAGGAAGGATTCGGGAGATGGGTGGGTTACTGAGTGGGAGAGACAGAAGAGGCCTGGCAGAGCTCCTCCCTCAAATCAGAACCACAGCAGAAAGGCTGGTTTGAAGGCTCTACGCTGGGACCTGGCAGATCTGCACTCCGTTCCCTATACAGCCGCACAACTCCAGTGTGATACTTCGCCTTCCTGTACTCCGCTCCCCCTCTGTTGGTGGGTATGATACTTCACTGGGGTGTTGTGAGAGTGACTTCAGTCATGTCTGTGAGGTGCTCCAACGCTACCATGGCAGGGGCCTCAGAAGTCAGATAAAAGGCCAACTCTACTTGTCCTTTGAGTTTGAAGGATTAATTTAAAAAAACCCAACATGGGTCATTGTTTTCTGCTTGCTATGTCATCAGCCCACTTGGTAACTCTTCCTTTCCCCCCTCCACTCCCTGCGGAAGACTCATGGGCTGGTGTAGGAATGCAACAGGATGTGGGGTCCCTGTTGCAAGGGTTGGTGAGGGGAAGGCGTCCTGGAGTGACACAAATCCTTCCTGACTCCTGAAGTGAGCGAAGGCGACGGGCAGATTGTAAAGGGAGTGTGCCTGGCCTGGTGTCAGTGCGTTGTGTTGACAAGGGACTGACCCTTTCCTGCCTGGGGCATCTTGGATTGTCGCCCAGGAGCAATGCGCTTGGCTCCTGCTGTCCACTGTGGCTGGCAGTGAGCTAATTCTCCTTTCTCTTCTCATTAAGGGCAGAAGGGATTGATCTAGTTGTTGATGAATGACACATTCAGATTCAAATGGCTATGGGCATCTGGAATTGACCACTGCTGGAGACAGGATACTGGACTAGATGGACCAGAAGGCTTAATACTGGACTGTCCAGGCCATTGGTCTCTCACAGCATCGCAGTTTGTATGCTTATACAGCAAAGCAGAGTCTGGGGAGGTGGAAGACGATATCAGGTATATTCGTGAGGTCACTGATAAACTCTCTTCTCTGTGCAGGCTGGGGCTGATCCTCAGAGAAGACCCAGGAATCCAGTTCAGGGTCCTCTCCTGCTAGGAGCTGACCCCAGGGCTTAGTCCATCTGGACCCAGGAATCCAGTTGAGGTTCTCCTCTTCGCAAATAATGCACCAGAGGCTTATTCTGAGGCAGCAGAGTTATGGCTCCAGTTCTCCTCAGCAGGGCTGCATGCAGAGTCCACTGCAGTTCAGTTAAAAAATACACTGCCGGGTCTTCTTTTTGGTCCAGGTTATGTACAGCCTGCTCTTCCCTCATGGCAAAATCCTATAGAGTTTAACTCTACCCTTTCTGGACCGCTTTGTGAAAACCATCCTGTAGAATTGAATTGAGAATCCTCTTCTTCTTATAGGATGGCTGAGAAAAAACATAGAAAGGATAGAACCGCCTGTGAAATACTGCAGGCCAGATCCTCAGCTGGCATAAATCCGCAGAGCTCCAAGAACATCAGTGGAGCAATGCCAATGTACACTAGCTAGAAATCTGGCTGGGTATGTTTTCTATGGTGTTTTCCATAGAACCCTATTGAATTCGGTAGTACTTTTCCATAAGGATCTGTACTTTATCTCAGTCCCAGCCTGCATCACCCCTTGCTGTTCAGTTCCTGGGACTCTTCACACAATTCTGCCAAGGTACTTCACTCTCAGCCTGCAGTACGCCCTGCTGAGCTACACTGAGAGCTCCACGAATGCCCCTCATTTCTGACCTGCAGATGTGTCGTATAACACAGCAAGGGAGCCTGCTGTAAACTGCAGTCAGTCACAGCTTGTTTCCCCCGTTGCCATTCAGAATCCACCTCCTAAGACAGAGGACAAACTTTGGTCTCTGCAGCCCCAGCTCAGATCTTCCCTCATGACAGCAGCTGCTCTACACACCCTCTTCCACTGCACTGCCAAGGTACATCAATTCTGACCTGCAAAGCCCCTGCAGGTCAAGCTGAGGCACAGGTCTGCCCATCCCCCAGATAAGTACACTCTTAAAACTGGTGCAATTTTGCGTTTAAAACACGGGCACTGCTCCGTTTAAGAGTGGTACGCTGCCGCCTCTCCTCATGCTTCTAGTTGAGTTTTGTTGCAGTCTTTTCTAGAACCTATATCGGTATACAGTACCTGCACAGGGGTTATCAAATTATACAGTGCTTAAATGTGTAGGGAACAGCATGCTGAGTCCCCAAGACTTGGCCTCTATTTGTATCCTGGGGTGTGAGGCAATGCAAGGGTGCAATGTGCCTGGGGGTTGACAGTAAAGGGAAGTGTGTGGGGGAGAAAGTGTGGCAAGGAATTTTGGGTCGACGGCAATAAGAGTTAGCTCTAAAGCATGAGATAATACTTTGTTCCCAAAAGATGAGTGACCACAAGTCTTACAGTGGACTCCTGAGCAATGGCATTGAGCAAGAGATGGACATCCTTGGTGGTGCGGAAGGTAGAGGACAGTTGGATAATGGCAGCTGGGAGAGGACAGCTAGCTAATGACAGGGGCCACGCTCTTGCCAGCCACATGTGCCAGGAGTGGTGAAGGATGGTAGCGCACCGAAGTCCTGTAGTGGGGCTATGAAAAATAGCTGGCCAGGAGAGCACTGGAGAGGCCTTTGCCCTGGAGTGGGACTGAGAGCAAACAGTGAGGCATACATGCATACGCATGCTTGTAAAAAAAATAAAAAGTCCTTTCTGCCAAGTGCCCATGAAAGCAGTGCATCCTGGGAAGTGGCAGACTGTGCCCTTCATGCTGGCAGTAGGCATGTCTTGCTGCTGTCGGCTCCGGTGTCTGACTGCAGCAGCTTGCTAGATATTCTCAAATCCTGGAGGCTATTTTAAGCACAGATCAATGGCCTAGTGCAGGGCCCGTTTTTCAGTAACGGGGGGGTCGGGGGCGGGAATAGGAAGCAGCAGGGATGCTCGGCTGTGTGAATTTGGAGAGAGGAATGAGAGCAGGAAGCTTGATCTGGTATTGGTCTTATAAAAACTATAACATGATCAAAGCAAGAGTGGAGCAAGGGAGAAGGAGATGAGGGCAGGGGAAGGCTAGGACAGCATTTTGATTCCATACTCCCTTGGGTTGTGATCTCATTAGATCCCCTGAGCCAAGCTGGGTCAGCCCTGGTCTGTACAGCGTTTGGATGCGAAACCCTAGGGAAAACCCAGAAGCCGCAGGAAGTAGTGTTGGTGTTTTAGCCTCATTCTTCTCAACACAGATCTGACACCTCAGTGTGGTGCAGATGGTACTGTGTTGCTGGAGGTACTGTCTTTCAGATGAGACCTAAAACCAAGATCCTGCCCACTCATGGTAATTAGCTGTCCCATGGGACTTTTCAGAAGGCAGAATGTTATAATCAAAGTGTCCTAGCCTAGTTCCAACGTGGATAAATGCATTGTGCCAACCTAAATTCTTGCATGAAGTGTCAATCACATGGATGTCTTCTTCACTTCCTTCCCTAAACTGTGGTGTTGTGTGGCTGTGTACTCTTAAACAGCTGCTGCTGTCGACACCATAGAAGTAACTTCTTTTCAGTGACAGGGAATCTAGAAAGGGCATTGGGACAAAAGGTGCTACAGCAAACTAAAGGGATATGATGGAGGGGCCAATTGTAGCTCCACAGGTAAGGTTGAGTTGCGTTTTGCACTTTATGCAGGGATTCAACCTGTCTGTTATGTATGAAGAATACCATGCCTCTGCCCCAAAGTTAGAGCACTTACTCTTCAAGAACAGAATGATTTTTTCTCTTTTGTTGGTGAGGACTGACAAGTAAATAAGCTAATTCATTTATTAATTAACATTAATTTTGAAATGCGTCTTTTAAGAAATTTACCATTGGATATCACCCATTTTTTTTTTCCGAAGTGATCCCAATAAAGGAATAACACAGACTCTTCAAACTTCTCATATAGTTAAAACTCACCAAAATCTTATATATAGGCTACACTTGAAGCCTTTTTTTTGTTAGGATTAAAGTTTATTTTTTGCTGCTATTCTTCATGACTGAAAGTTTCTCCTTCACCAGCTGATGTAGGTTAATGTTCTTCAGAGGATTCCACCACTAACTGCCCTCTTTCAAAATGGCTGCCATCTCCCATTGTTCTCAGCAGGACAAACTATCCATAGCAAAGATGGCCATCATCATTCACCTGCTCCTCACAGTGCTCCTCTTTGCCTTCTGACAACACAGAGGTCCCCAGTCTTCCCTGAGGGCATCTTGTGGTCTCAGTCCTACTGAAAAGAATGGGAGATGGTGGCCATTTTGAAAGAGGGCATGTTAACTGATGATAAACTGTGGCCCAGAACAGAGTTATCAGCTATTCCAAAAGCGGGAAATTGTTGGTAAGTTTTTCTGAAGGACAAGATGTTATTCATCAGCCTCTGCTAACAGAAAAATTTTCAGGTATGAAAAATAATGGCAAAAATTACCATTAGTACTAAGTATTTCGTTACAAAAACTACCTATTTACAGCAGATATACACACCAAAGAGGACAAGAGACGATAGTTGGTGCGGGGCGGGGGGACGGACTGGAAATTGTGTGTGTGTACATGTATCTGTGCATGCATGCATGTGTGAGGAGCACACAGGGGAATGTGCGGAACAGAAAGGAGTGAGGAAGGCAAAACAACTGTAAAGTCAATGTAATTGGCCAGTATACTTTAGCTACTTTGTATTGCTCCAGAGTGGGATAAAACAACCAAAGCACATGAGTGAATCTGACCCTAAAAGTTAAAATTAAAAAAAGGGGAGAGCGATTTCAGATTGATACTACGTATCTTTAAATCGTTAGAAATATTCCATGGTAACATTCTCTTTGGGTTTCTTATTTACTGTTCATATATTAAGTGGTTAATAATTAATTTAAAAAACCCAAGGAAACAACCTGAACTCTGCCCTGTAGCGATACTATAAGGAGGAAAAAAATGCGGGGGAATCAGTTTAATCTAATCTGAGACTTTATTATGCATTAATCACAATCAGATGGTTATTGCATGGTGTCACTAGAGAGCAGAGTTAAGGATATTTGGGAGCCCAAACTGTGTGTTTCTCATGTTAATGTGATTAGCTCGCTTTTAAGTGTACCCTTAACTCTGAATTTCCTGGGTTTATAACTTGGTTTGGGGATGATTACAAGACCCCAGTAAATGTGTTTTACCCTAAATCATGCATACATTCTCTCAACGTTCACCCCTCTTACTGCAGCATCTGCCTGGGAATAGCATTAAATGACAGGCACTGAAATGCTGACGATGGCGAGCACTGGGGGCTCCGGCCCTGACAGTAGGCAGGGCGGGAATGGTCATAGATGGTCATAGTTGTGTTTTGCTTTTTGAATCTCTGCTGTCAGGTGGATCCTACACTCCAGCTCTTCCAGAGCAGGAGGGGACTGATCTTGTCCATGCTGAGGGGCTGGAGCTTGTGCCTCTTTCCCCTGGGGTTCTGCTGGCTCCCTTGTGTGTGCTGCGAGACCTGCAGGATGCATAGTTAGTTTCTCAGCGGTGCCTGGTTGTTGTTTCTGGCTGGTTGGCTCGGACTGTGTGGCACTTTGCGTGCTCAGCATATGGGGGGGGCGTGTTTATATATGTGCGGTTGTGTGTGTTCCTTTTGCCACAGGCGACATCAGAAACTGGCTCCAATGACTTGGAAAGAAGCATGACATTCTCCGGGAGGATTTGTTGAGCGCCAGGGGAAGGGAGCCCCTCTTCTGCCACCACCCCACGTCTCGAGCCCCTCCTCCCTGCTCTCCCCTGCCAGCCCAAGTTCCCATCCAAACACTAAGCAGGCTCCACACAAGATCCAAAATGGCAACTGGAACAACAGCAAAGAGAAGCCCCCCTCTCCAAAGCAGCAGGTCTCCGTGTGTGCATAACGGGTTCTGACAGCTCGCCAAGGAGAGAGATCCCGTTGCCTGGTAACGGCAACAGGGCTACAGCAGCCAGTGGGCCGACAGGAGCCATCGGCCTTCCCCCGTTGCTCTGTAGCGTCTCCCCCAGGGCGTGGGTGGCTTTACGTGGGGGTGCAGGAGGATTCCACTGTGGACAAGGCTCATCTCTGTGGTACACCCTCTCTTCCCCATCACAAGCACTCGGCGCCACACCTAGAACCTTCCACAATCCCCTCTGCACAACGGACCCAACTTCTCTGTGCCAGCTGGGGTCTGCTCACAACCTCTGCGGGGCACAGACCGCGCTTCCTGCGTTTGTGCAGCACTGAGCACATGGTGGCTGCTGCTGGAATACAAACAATAGCCCCCCCCTCCCCCAAGTATCTTGGCTTTCCAAGAACCCTTCTCACTTTATGACTCTATCTGCTACTGCCCCACCAGCGCCCATGCCTGACCCCTTCCTCGCTGTCTGAAACCTCCCAGAAATTCCCTCCAGCCAATGTCCCTGCTACAGCATCACTCACCACGTTCCCAACCACCCCTTTCAACTGCTGACCTGTCCTGCTACCCTCTGCCCCCCAGCCTCAGGCACCCAGTCACAACCCTGCCCTCCGTCCAGCTGTGGAATCTATGACGCCACTAACTTCGGAGTGCCAGACCTGGCTTTATAATGCACCGGTCTCCAGCTAAGAACTAGAGAGTATCCTAATGGTTCACTCCCCCTTCCAGATTCACCATCTGCTGATGCTCTCCCTGAGCTACTAGGGTAAGGGGAACACTTTGAATGGGTAGGGCACCATTTCCCTGTCAGAAGCAAAAGGTACCCTCCTTTGGAATGGCAGCAAATACCCCCTCTAGATCCTGGAATCAGGTGTCCAGACTCTTCTGGGCTGGGATAGGATGACAGTTTAATTTAGTTGAGCAGCTTCAATCTATACTGACAAAAAGCCTGGTCTACACGGGGACCCTAGGGCTGAGCACCAGGGACTCCAGAGATCTAACCCTGCAGCTGCCACTGATTCCATGTGACCCTGGGCAAGTCACTTAAACTCTCCGTGCCTCAGTTTCCTTATCTGCAGAATGGAGGTAACACGGCTGACCTCTCTGGGTGAATGTCTGTGACATGCTATTGAAATAGTGAGTATTATTGCTGCACCAGGGATGCTCTATTGACGAGAAACCACTGTCTAGCTGAGGTTTCTACACAGGGCCTAACCCCATGGTCCTTCAGCCCAAATCTCTAACCATGTGATCAGCTCCAGAGCAGCTATACACACATGCTACAAGAGGACACATTTCTGCCCGTGTAACAAGGTGCTGCTCTTCTGCTTTAACTTGGGGATTGGGGTGAGAGCACTGCTTTTGGAGAGTTCTCAGCTCCTCCAGTCCCAGCAGGAAGTGGTGGAAGGAAGGGAAGGGGGGGGGAGGAGAGCACGGACGGACAGGTGTTGGCTGTTAGGGAGAGCTCCCTGCAAGAGGCACTGTCAGGAATGGCACAGGAGCACTAGATGCGGGAGCCGGGGGAGGGAGGGCCGGGGGGCAGGAGGTGAAGCTCATTGTAGGAGGCATTGGAAATAGGGCATGCGCACCAGAAGTGGGAGCTACCAGCCCCCTCCAGCCCCAGCTGGGCAAGTGATAGCACCCGCATTGCTCCCTGTGGCTTAGTTGGGAACAGGCTGTGGGAGGCATTTTCACACTACTGCTATCTCCCTCTGTCACTGATCCCTGCGTTAAATGGGTCAAGAGACAATAGAGAAGCTGCAGCTCTTGCTGTCTCTTGGAGCGCATTTACCCCCAGTGCTGACTTTCGCTCCTTCTCTCCTTTGTCACTGCTGATTTGCTCTAGCGTTGCCAGGGACCCAGACCGTTAGAGACACCAGAGCCATCTCCCCTGGATGGGCAGTGTCAGCAGCAATTAACTTCTAATTAAAAGGCCAGTCTCTGAGCAGCCACTGCAGAGCAGCCTGTCCCCTGCGAGCCCTGGCAAGGAACGTGGCATCCACTATGCAGAGAGCAGCTGCCAGCTGAGCTGGGCCCAGTGCCCCCTTCCCCCCAGCTTGGGCAGGTGGAGACACAGGTTCCGCTCCCCTGCTAAAGCCTCTGTCTGTGAACTTTGCATGAGCCCTAGGTTCAAATCTCAGGCATAGTAATGGGTGAGACACACCACACGGGCAGTGCCTGACTGGGAGGTGGGGGGAGAAAGGAGCCCACTAATAAACTGGTTATGTCTGCTATTCCGATGCATGGATTGGTGCACAAAGGGAAGACAGCACAATGAGTGTCCGCTTAAGGCGCTCGTGGGGATGGGTAAGAATGTGGCTACCCATCCACTTCGCAGCCTCCTTGAGCTGTGCCTGGATCCCATTAGAAATACATGTACCGTCTTAACTAGATGGCAGAGCACAGCAGAACCTATGTAAAACAATACAGCAGCATTTTACATTAACCAAAAGGTAATGATCTTACCGAATAGAATAGTTTCACTGATCAACAGGGATCCCCAAGCACTTTGCTCACTGACTGTGCCAACTCACTGGATCTATAAGGTTCACCTCACTCACTACTGAAAGGGGGAGGGATAGCTCAGTGGTTTGAGCATTGGCCTGCTAAACCCAGGGTTGTGAGTTCAATCCTTGAGGGGGCCATTTAGGGATCGGGGCAAAAAATGGGGATTGGTCCTGCTTTGAGCAGGGGGTTGGACTAGATGACCTCCTGAGGTCCCTTCCAACCCTGATATTCTATGATTGAAATGTAGCTTCTTCGAGGATGAAACACATGGGAACTGTTTCAACAGTGCACAACTCCACCCAGCTGTTTAGGACAGGAAGTGAAGAAGAATCCTAATGGCCCTACAGGGTGAATTTAAGAAGGCAGAAAATAATTACCCATGTGGGACTTGAATTTATCTAGAATGCCATGTGTTACGGCCCTACTCCTGCAAAGATTCCTGTGGGATTTTAATGCCCATGAGTGATCAAGTCTTCATTTTCACATCTTATCTTAGAAACAGCAACTCAGCTCCCCACCTCACATCACATGGGGGCATTGGTCCAATAATGCGTCAGAGGGAAAAGAGAACCACCTACTGAGTCATCAGCATTACCTTCTACAGCACCTGGTCTCCTATCTAAGTACTAAAGCTCTGCTAAGAAAAGGATGATTTGAGGACAGATGGACATGTGGCTCTCAACCTGTGGTCCACAGAGTTCTCCCAGGTGGTGCGCAGACCTGCTTTGGTGAAATAGGGGAGGAAGCACCTGTCAGTCTCTGAGCAGTGACAATAAG
The DNA here is from genome assembly GCF_965140295.1 of Lepidochelys olivacea. NCBI lineage: Eukaryota > Metazoa > Chordata > Testudines > Cheloniidae > Lepidochelys > Lepidochelys olivacea. The sequence continues at coordinate 262,693,207 of NC_140411.1, read as the reverse complement.
GGTGATCCACACCAGGACTTTTTGGCTTTGCCAGCTCAAAATAACAAACCTCTCTCTGCCCACTGAGTGAGAGCATCATCTCTCTCATGGTCTAGTGTTTCTTTGGTGTAAATTCAGTTGTGGTCACATTTGCAGATGACACCCAATTTGGAGGGGACAGAACCAAAGTGCAAAGCGACCTTAAGAGATTAGCACAATGGGAGCTGCAAGCATCAAGGGGAGATTTGGTCCTAATAAACGTGACATCTTATACCCAGGGAGAGGAAACAAACAGCACAGAGACAAACTGAGGGGGGAACATATCTAGGCAGCCGCTGCCCCCCTCACATTAAAAGGAGTTCATTTTCATCTTGTCTCCTTAAATCTGTCCTAATGCTACGTTTCCATGTAAGCAAGCAGTACAGTTGCCCCAGGGAAGATGTGAGGTTAGGATCGGATTGGCTGGTTGGAAGAGGTCCATAAGAGGAGCTCTAGCTTGAGAACCACGGTGCTGCGCACACACAAGCTGTATTTTGGAGATACAAACCTGTAAGCTGGTTCCCAGCCCTCTTGGAAACGCCATCGCTTAAAGCCTCTTTCCAATCACCCCAACAGGCCTGAAAGGGGAAGTATCCCGCAGCCACGAGCAAAGCAAGCAGCTGCTGGGGGCCCTACTGTTCTGGGGACCCTGCAGCAAATGAAAGCTCCGTAGCTAATGCACTGGGCAGATCTCCCTCTCTGGCAGCAGGAGCATCGGTTGGAGAAGAAACAATCAACTGGCAGCAGACCCTCCTCCAGCAGCAAAACAGTGGGGGTGGGGAGGAACTGGCTCATGGCCTCATTATCCTCTGGCAGTTTGCGGCCCCACAAATTGCAAGGCTGGGCTGCCTCTGGGCAGACGCTCAGGGCCCATTGCCCTGAGGGACAGTGGGGGAAAGGGATGGATTTGGGGATTTTAGCGAGCAGCCCAGGATGTCCCTTTTACCTCATGTGGCAGCACTTCCTTCACCCCGCCAATGCCCTTGTTAAAACCAAACCCAAGGGACCAGGCAGCGAGGGGAAGGAAGGTGAGTCTGGCATCTGCTGAGCAGCAACCCACATTCCCACTGTATTGTCTGTTTTCCTTTTTCCTGGCAGCAGGTGTCACGTGTTCGTCTCCCCAGTCACAGGTGGAGGATAACAAGCCCTGATGGCGCAGACAACCTGCCAAATCCCTCCAAGGAGGCATCTCTCTCTCTCTCTCACTCTTCTTGTTTGTGATGTGTGGGCTCAGGAATGCGAGCGTGAGCGTGAGGGGGGCAGGCAGAAGCTCACAACCGTCCCTGCTCCTCCTTTGCCCTTCACAGCTCTGACAGTGCACCTCGATCCTAAACTGCTCCCCTGCTATTCCAACGCTAGGCTTGCCACACCGTCCTGCATCTCCACTCTGCCCTACGGCAGCCTCCTGTTATCCTAGTCCTCCCCCGCAGCTCTGCCAATGCCCCTCATTTCTGGCCTGCAGCATCCCCCCTGCACTCCCCCCACTCAGTGCACAACCATCCTAAACCATCCCCTGTAACACCCCCTGCTCTTTTATTCCCGTCTTTCCCTACCCCCCTCGCAGCTCTGCCAATGCAGTTCAGTCCTGACCCCCCTGGCACCTTCTGCTACTGCAGGCCTGGGCTCCCCACACACAGCTCTACCAATGTGCCTCATTCCTGCTATTCTAGTCAGGAGGCCCCACCCGTTTCTAGGACAAAAATCTGCTCTCATTTCCACTGAGCTACTCAAGGGGGTCGCTGTCATGTAATTAAGATCAGAATCTGGTTCCCACTGTACTGCCAGGGACAGGGAGTTGTCAGGAGGTTGACACAGTGTAGCCCCCAGGGCCATGTCTCTTTCCCCCTTAGTGTCTGCCTGTCCTCTGTACAGTGGGGAATAGCTTTGGGGAGGCGTGTTAATGTTAAAACCTGTGAAACACCCGGTGAAAAAACAACACATAAATCCCAAATCAGTTAAAGCACCACATCTTTGTCAGTTCATTTGCAGGTTTACACTCCCCTCCTCCCCTCCAACCCCGAGCTAAGGCTGCTGCTAAGTTCCAGTGCGGAAAAGGAGAGGCAAAGTGATTTTAAAGACCTCACAACTAATCAGAACATCCTCTCCTGCTGGGAGGGGCTGAGACAGGAGCAAGCTGTGAACTTCCTCCTGCACCACCTGCCCCAAGCATTCAAAAATCATGAGCCAGGCCCACAAAAATCAAGAGATTGGCTTAAAATCATGAGGTACTTTTAATATAAGAGGCTTGGGGCTCTTTTTATTTATCTTCTTGTTTCTGAGCCTTTGGGGTACACTTGGGTCCCATTTTCAAGCTTTTCTCTGCAACTGTGAGGGCTAGAAACCTGCTTCCTTTGAATGAAAATGGAGATTCTCCTGCAATCTCTTGCTTCCAGCAGCTGGGGCTTTACGAAAAAACATCAAACACCATGATGAAATTGTGAGAGCTGGCAACTGCCCCTCACAGCTCTTGCACCTTTCCTTACAGGAACTTTTTCTAGGCCTGGTGCCGACTGGGCAGAACTCAAACCTGGTGGTGCACGCTAGATGGTTTCTTACATTGCCTCCTGTTGGGCGAGGCCTGGACTGCAGTACTGAGCTGTGAACTGCCCTGCACTGGCCTTGCTGGGAGAGGTACCCCTACAGCTAATGTCCCTGAAGCATTCCCTACAGCAGCGGGTACTGGAACTGGCAGAGCTGTGAAGTGCTCATAGCCAGTGCTGCCAGTGATTCTTGCTGAACACCCCGCATCCTTGTGCCATTCGCCCCCGCTCCATTTCCTGGTGGGAGCGGCTGGGATTGCAGTAGCTGGGAGCTCCCCTCAAGCCCAGCACTCCTGCACCATCCCCCATTTCGACTTTAAGTGCGTGTCACTTGTGCCATCTCAACATACTGGGAAACTCACGGTGGGTTTTTCTGCCTCAGCCAGTAACAAATTCCGCTCCCTCTCAGTGGAGTCTTTTTGTTTTCTCCTTTCAAAGGAGGGACCAAAAAACAAAAAAGTGTCTCAAAAGCCTCCAAACAGCTTCAGCCCATTAAGCCTCCCATTCAAAAGCCACTGAGGCTGTATTGTGTGTGTGGGGGGGGGGGACAGGCGGGAGGGGAAGCTGCATTAGATAGGGAGCGAGCTCACTGCAGCCTGCTGTGCCGTCTTGTCTCCCCGAGGTAAAAGAATCAGAAGAAAAACGCAATGAGAAAACGTCTCTTGCAATGATGTGGAAGACAGCGGAGGGGCCGGTCAGGTGTCGCTAATTTTTGTCTTTACCAAGGCAGCAAAGAAATGAATTTACCTTGTTCACCAAAGCGTGAGCCCTCCTCCCAGCCCCAACCCAGCTCTCCTCACCCACCAAGCCCTGCCACGGGCTGACTGGGGGAACCTAAGCAGGCGTTTCCATAGGCAGGTGAGCTGGAAGGCTCCTGAGTTGTCTAGAAAAGAAATATGGAAAGACAGACTAGTTAAGAAAATACCCCACCAGTGCTACCTGTCAGAGGTAACCCCCAGGCACTCCTCACTTGGGTATCTCAGCATCACGGGGTAACAGCACTTTCCACTATTGTTGCCCCTTCCATCTCAGGATCGCAAATGATTGTACATAGATTAATTAAAGCCCGACAGCCCACACTGTGCAGTATTGTTATCACCATCTTACTGGGGAAACTGAAGCAAAACAAAGGCGAAGGCCCACATTTTCAAACGTATCTCCTTAATATAGGGTTCCTCCATTATTGGGTGCCCAATTTAAGGTATTCAGGGGCTTGACTTTTTGAGAGGTGCTGAGCTGTTGTATGTGTGCTCAGCACCTCTGAAAATTAGGTGTTAGGGAGCCTCAGGCTGGACACCCAAAAGCTAAGGCAATAGGCATTTTTGGAAGTGTTGCCCTAAGTGATTTGCCTAAGTTGCCCCAGGATGCCTGAGGCCAGACTAGAACGCTCATCTTCTTACAGTCAGCCCTGTGCTTTAGCCACTAAACATCACTCCCTTCCATGCACTAATATGTTCATGATTTGTGTCAGGGCGGGAGAGGGGGTGAGATCTAGTTTAGGCCCAACATTTGAGTTTTCTTTAAAAAAATGTTTTATGCACCTGTGAGGAACAAAAATATTTTCATTATGTTCTTGTTAGTAACAAATGTTTTCTTTCTGGTTTGGGTTTAAATGTTGCCCTCCAGTGTCAGACAGAAAAACACAACAGCATAGTTTGTGAAAATCAGAAAGGAAGCCATCCAGAAACTGAAACAAAGCTGTCTGCTTCCAGCATCCAAGCTGAGGCCTTGAGCCTACAATGAACTCAATGCAGATCCATCTCTGCACCCATGCCGAGCCGCACTGATGCCAATGAGCCCTACGCTGAACTCACTGCAGGATCAGTGTCTGCATGAAGCAGTGTAGCCAATTCTTGCTATTTTATCATGAAGGTCATAGTTATTGGGTGTTTTTCTTAAAGCCCCAGCGCCTGGAGTCAGGAGAATCTGAGCTTTCATTTCACACCTGCTGCTGCTTGCCCTCTACCCTAAATTTCTAGACTTCATGCTTGCAAAGAAAAACTGGAAAATATCACCCAAGTGTAACCTAAAGGCTCAAAAACCCAAGGCAAAGAAAAAGAGTCAAAAATTAAAATTTTTAAAACAGCTTATGGTTTTAAGCCAGTCTCATGAGTTTTGAGCGTTTAGGGCTGAGGGCACTGATGAGGTACAATAAAAGAAACAAAAACCATCATTACTGAAAAGTAAATACATTTTTTAATTATTTCATTTTAAGAAGCTCTCTTTATAGTAAAACAAATCAGTGCATTTTAAAAGCGGGTAGCTACAGACCAGCAGCCATGCCCATGGGCTGCCACCGGCCTTAAGGCACCTGTATTCCAGCCCTCTGGCTCTGCCACTGATCAGGAAGGTGACCTTAGACAAATCGCTTCCCCTGTTTCCCAGTCCATTTTTGGTCTTGTAGACTTTAAATTCTTTGGGGCTGGGCCCATCTCTTACTATGTGTTTGGGCAGTGCCTTGCTCGATAGGATCAGACACAGCGGCAGCCTTTAGGCACTTCTGTAATGCCATTTTTTTTTAAAACTCAACAGCGTCACTGCAGCACGCTATACGACTGTGACAAAGTGGCAAGACCAAGCCAATGCACTTCATACTGTGCATCATGACGTTGGTTTGTGGGGTGAGGACGTGACAGTCTCTTTCCAAGTAGCACTGCTGAGACCCTCCCCAAACATATTGTACTCAACTCTGAGAAGCTCAGTACCGTTTTTTTTGTGGGGGGGGAGCGGTGGTAGGGGAGAGGGAAATTCAGAGGAGAGTGAGGGTGAAGAGCAAAGGGGAAATTTGAGAGGACAACCAGGGAAATCTGAATACTGAGACTAGGACCCAGTGGAAGCTATATCAATTTAAATGAAACATCAGTGGAGAGTATGGGAAATGACCCTGCATTGGGTGGGGGATGGACCAGGTGATCTAACTGATCATTTCTGGCACTAACTATGACTGGCTGATCGCCACAGACTGTTTGCCACAGACTGCAATGTTGTTTTGGACTTTTTTTTTTTATTATAGTTTTGACGCTAATGGGGCAGATGCTCAACTGGTGTAAAGTGTCATCGCTCCATTGTGGTGTGGTGATAATTTATACCAGCTGAGTCTTTGCACTGGTGAAAGCTCTGGAGAGGGAAGTCTCCTGTTTATCTCCAGACCAGATGCAGCACAGGTCATTAAACAATTAACCACTGGAACAATTTACCAAGACTGGTTGTGGATCCTCCATCACTGGCAATTTTTAAGTCAAGATTGTATTTTGTTTTTAAGTTGTGCTCTGGTTCAAAAGGAACTATGGTGGGGAAGTTCTCTGGCCTGTGTTACACAGGAGGTCAGACTGGATCATCACAGTGACCCCTTCCGTACCACTGCTGTGCCCTGGAGAGGGCAGAATAGCATTCACCCTCCTGGGTCTATTCAATCCTCAGCTTCTTCATTGAGCTCGCCAATCAGGGGGCTAATTGGTGCCAGCTGGAGGGGGAACAGGGTGTTTGTTGGGTGCTGCAGATCAGACATTCCAGCTGCCTCTAAAATCTGCCTGCAGCGTTAGTTGGGAAGAGGCTCCTCACTTCCCCTCCCACACGCGGTTATGCCGAGTGGCTGGCGTGGAATGGCGGTTGTGCTCCTGCCACCCTGCAAGTGGCTCTTTGGCAGTGGTGAGTGAAGTGGTTGCTGCATATTTATGAGGCGTCTTGGGATGAAAGATGCCATGGAAATGGAAGTCAGCACTAGGAAGGCAGGAAGGATAGTGGGGTGAACGTGAAGGGGGAGAAGATTTATCCAGAATCTCACAGGCTCCCGTCTTTCCCCTCCTACAGTTCTATGGAGCTGGCAATGGTTCCCTGTGGCCATTTTGGAAGAAACAGAGTGGAGCTGCCTTTACTACGTTAACCAAAGTGTTTCTCAAACTACACTTCCATTAGTTCTATCCTCACCCAAATGATTTCTCCCTGCTCTGCATTCCCTCTCCTGGGGCCTGTTCCACAGAGCCTGAGTTTAAGGCAGCTGTGATGACTTGGGGACACTGTACAATTTATGAATTCTGTGTGAGATTATGAACTCTGTGTCAGACTACAGCCTCCATTTTGATTGTAAGATTGGTCTTTACCTTCCTATTGTCCTTTGACCCCCATCTTGAACTAAAATGCTAGAGGGGTGCTGGCACTGGGAGGGACAACTATTGAAATGGAGTAGCTCTAAACAATAGGGGCCCCTGCCCAAGAGAACTGGTTTAGCAGTGGGGAGAAGCTGCCTAGCAATGGAGTCACCTGGTAGAGGCGTCAGATCACTGAGGAGGCTGAGCACATCACCTGACAAAGCGGGCTAAAAGTTATAAAAGGACAGGCATCTCTTTATTGGGGGGAGGGGAGATTTTCTTCCAGCTCAAGAGGAGAAAGAAGCGACCCCTGATGAGGCAGGGGACCCTGCCTACCTTCCTGAACACAGATGGCTCCCAAGGAAGGGTGAGCTAGTAAGGGGCATTGCATGTAGGATGCCTTTTGTTTTCTAAATGATCTGTACTCGCTTGTGCTTTCTCTGCTAAGTAAAAGAGCAATGCTGTTAGATCCCGTACAAGTATGTGTGTGTAACACTTCCCACGGGTCTCCTGAGAGAGTTAAACCGTAACCCAGGAGGCTCACTCCTTGGGGGTTGGAGGGGCTTCCTCGGAGAGGGAGTGTTTAAGTACAGGGGAGTCTTGAATGGTCAACACTGAGTCTAGGGGCAACTGGACAGCAGGTTCCCACCCTCATGAGGGGGTGTTAGCCAGAGATCCATGCTCCAAGATTGTGCCTCGGTACCCCAGACTGGGGCAGTGGCTGAGCTCCATTCAGGCTCCAAAGGGTCAAATCACCCAAGGACCCAGCATCGGGGTTCCGTCACAGCAGTCTATTGAGTGGCCAGGAGGGGGGCTCAGTTGGGATCTGTGACAGCAAGTTATTCCTTTTATACATCTCAAAAGCCAGTTCTGTAGCCAGCCTGCAGCTTCTCCACTAGCAGCTGACGTGTTCACCTTTGGAACAATAGCCAAGGATGTCATGGCGGGGGGGGGGAGGGGGAGGAAGAGGAATTGTTCAGGGTGGTCCAAGGGGGTACAATTATGAGATGAAACTTAGGCTGAATATCGGGGGACACTTCCTGCAAGGTCTATTAGATTGTGAAGTAATCTCCCATGACAAGTGATGGAAGGACATTTAAAGACTGTACTAAAAAAGGCCTTGGAGAATGTACTGGAGAGACCAATCCAGCTTTGGCTGGCGTGGCTGTCTTTCTCATCTCCAATTCCTGTGCTTCTAGTTCATTTTTAATAATCCTTTTATTAACACTAACATTATCCAGCATTATATAAGAGCATGCAGAGTAGGTTTAACATTCACATCCACATTCATCACATCAGTCCCACAGTGCGTAGGAGTTCCCAGAGCAGGGCATGTGCAGAAATGCACTACACTGGCACACATGAACAGCTGATCACAGGAGCTAGAGAGAGACCAGCCCTATCGCATCTTCCAATCCATGCCAGCCAAAGCAGGATTGTTCCCTATGGCACATTTCTATAGTGTTTTGCTCATTCTAGTTTGAGACTATTCCACAGCCAGACACATCTCACCATCAGGAAATGTTTACTGCCTTTCATCCTAACTTTTCCCTTTCATAATTTCATCCTCCTATTCCTAATTATATTTGTGTATCACATTAAATAATTCTTCCCCTCCTTCACGGTTACATCCGTCAGAGATTTGCAGACTGTTATCATAGCCCTTCTTAGTTCTCATGCTTAGCCCAGCTTTACACATTTAGCTCTTTTAATCGCTTCTTGGAAGTCAAACCCTTCATCCTGGCTGACAATTTACGCTGCGCTTCTTTGAATTCCCTCCAGTTTGGCAATATCTTTCTGGTAACAAGATGCCCAAAATGGAATGAGACATTCCCCCAGACACACATTCCACCTTCCATGAAGTGGCACCTCTGCGTATGCAGTGAAGAACAGCATCTGCCTTAGTGGCTATAGGCTATTGAAAGCTTCCATCTAATTTGCTGTCCACACTGAAATGCCCTAGATTTCTCTGAGCATCCCCAGGTTTCTCCATTCCTCAGTCAATATGACCATTGGGCTATTTTTCCCCAGTGATATTAGCTTAATTTTTTTCTCGATGAATATTATTTTATTTTCTCCTTAGGTTCCTAAATTTCTCTGTTATTTATTTGAATTACAGTCGCACCAAGAGGCCCTAAGGAACTAAGGAACCCCACTACGTTGGGCCCTTTGTACTAGAGCTGAGTGAATAATTGGTTTTTCAGTTCAGTGGCGGAACTGAAAAATCTGAAGAAAAATTTGGTTAATTTTGAACCAAAACAGAAATGTTTCCATTTTTCTTGATAAAGCAAAAACAAAAGAGATTTGCTTGAGTCCAGCGAAACATTTCACATGTCACCGAAAGGGACATTTGCAAAACAAAACACTGACATTTTAAAAATGAAATATTTCGACATTTCCAATTATTTTTCCAGACAAAAGTATTCGTGGAATCTGATGTGAATTGACAAATAGTTTGGAGCCTTGAAAAATGCACTTTTTGGCAAAATTTCTATTCATGGAACCAATTTTGGAAGCTCTATTTTATACATACACAGTGAGACACAGCCTCTGCTCCAGAGCGCTTACAATCTGAAGAGACGAGAGAGAGGGAAAATAAGGAAGTGAAGGGGAAGATAGGGCAACAAATCACAGCCAGACACTGACTGAGCCAGGAATAGAACCTAGCTCTACTGATTCCACCTTTGTTTCCCTGCCCGCTAGACTACACTACCTTTTTAGCTCCGAGTTTTCTATTCTATATAGGTTTTTATACCATGCTCATCTCCGTAGTATCCAGTGGTGCATTAAGCACAGGGACTGCACATCTGTCATGTATTGTTTGTTCTCTCATCCTCTTCCCCAGCAGGAGACGTGCATGCAGAAGAGTGTTTTGTTTTGGTAGTGTGTGGGTTTTTTTAAATTGATTTATGTAAATATACCTGTGGCTGTGTGATGTTGGAGAAGGCGAAGTTAAAGCAACGTGCCCAGTATTTGGAGTGGAGGGAAGTGAGGTTTGTGATGGTCTTTAGTTTCTGAGGGAGTTCATTCCACAGTCTTGGATTAGCCCTGGAGAAAGTTCTTTCTTTCTCTCGCACAGAAGAGCGTTACTCCTATTGCTGAGAGTGCTCTTGTGCCAGAGGAGCAAAACTGTCAACCACGGTCTTTGTCCCGGAGCTTTAGACGATCTTCTAGACATCCTGGGCCCAGGCCATGGAGCACTTTGAACATAAGGACCAAGAACTTGAACTTGATTTGCTATTCTGTGGGAAGCCAGCGTAGAGAGCAGAGGACAGGTGTGATGTTCTCACAATAGCCTGTGTTGCTGAGGAGATGCGCTGCAGTGTTCAGTACTAGATGGAGTTTCCTAAGTGCCCAAGGCTTCATATATTGCGTTGCTGTAATCCAGTCGGGAGGTGACAAAGGCATGAATAGCTGAGGCCAGGTCTTCATCCACCAACATGGGACAGAGTTTCCTAGCCAAGCAGAGGTGGTAGAAAGCGTTACTTGCAAATGCTGCTGTGTGACTGCTCAGTGTAGGCGAGGAATCCAAGAGCAGTCCTGGACTAGGGACTCTGTAGGCTCCAGTGTCTTATTTCTCTGAGGTGACTGGCATTTGAAACTCCTCTCAGTTCAGTGTCATCTATAAATGTAACTAATGTGCTCTTTAGCGCTGTGTTCCAGACAATTAACGAAGGTGTCAAGTGAGACCTGTGCTAAACCTGAGGCCTGCAGTACCCCGCTAGACACCATCCCCAGCTCAATACTGGCCATGAGTGGCCAGGAACTTGGTTTTACATCTTCTATGAAAGGCAGCACCTCCACAGCACAGCAAGCTGGGCCTGGCTAGGCTAGCAGTAACTCAAAGGAGAGTCCTCTTACTGAATCACCACTTTGGTTTCCCTAATAGCTCTCCCAATCAAAGGCTGACCAGGCCTCAACTTGCTTAGCTTGAGAGCTGACACAGCCCAGTGGGAGGGTCTGTCTGTACCCAGCCCTCCTGTACTGAAGCTCTCTCCCTCCCCTGTGATTCATAAAGCCAAAGGAAAATAAGACACAAAACAGCAAATGCCTCCCCAGCTGGGAGGGCCCTCCATGAGCCAAGGGCAAACAGAGCCTGGGCTGGGTAACAAAACAAAGGAGGAGGCAGCTCTGGGTGTGCCTGGCGCAGAGTGGGAGAGGCAAAGCATTGTGGGCCATATGCACGGCCGATTTAAACTGGGGCTAGTGGCAGGTTAAGGCACCAATGGAGGCATCTGTCACATTCCACCGTGCAGCCAGGCAGAAAAGTAACACATAACAGGCATCCAGGCCACTCAAGCTTTGTAAGAATCATTAAAAGAAAAGGAGTACAAGTGGCACCTTAGAGACTACCCAATTTATTTGAACATAAGCTTTCGTGAGCTACAGCTCACTTCATCGGATGCATTCAGTGGAAAATACAGTGAGGAGATTTATATACACACAGAACATGAAAAAATGGGTGTTATCATACACACTGTAAGGAGAGTGATCACTTAAGATGAGCTATTAACAGCAGGAAAGCCGGGGGGGGGGGCATATTTTGTAGTGATAATCAAGGTGGGCCATTTCCAGCAGTTAACAGGAACGTCCAAGGAGCAGTGGGGGGTGGGGGAAATAAACATGAGGAAATAGTTTTACTTTGTGTAATGACACATCCACTCCCAGTCTCTATTCAAGCCTAAGTTAATTGTATCCAGTTTGCAAATTAATTCCAATTCAGCAGTCTCTCGTTGGAGTCTGTTGGGCCTGTCCTGTAGTAGGTGACTTCTGGGTACTCTTCTGGCTCTGTGTTCACCTGCACATCTACCAATGTGATATATGCCGTCATGTGCCAGCAATGCCCCTCTGCCATGTACATTGGTTAAACTGGACAGTCTCTACGTAAAAGAATAAATGGACACAAATCATGTCAAGAATTAGAACATTCAGAAACCAATCGGAGAACACTTCAATCTCTCTGGTCACTCGATTTCAGACGTAAAGATCGCAATATTAGAACAAAAAGACTTCAGAAACAGACTCCAACAAGCGACTGCTGAATTGGAATTAATTTACAAACTGGATACAATTAACTTAGGCTTGAATAGAGACTGGGAGTGGATGTGTCATTACACAAAGTAAATCTATTTCCCCATGTTTATTTCCCCCACCCCCCACAGTTCCTTGGACGTTCCTGTTAACTGCTGGAAATGGCCCACCTTGATTATCACTACAAAAGGTTTTCTCCCCCCGCCCCCCCAGTGCTCTCCTGCTGGTAATAACTCATCTTAAGTGATCACTCTCCTTACAATGTGTATGTCACACCCATTTTTTCATGTTCTGTGTGTATATAAATCTCCTCACTGTATTTTCCACTGAATGCATCCGATGAAGTGAGCTGTAGCTCACGAAAGCTTATGTTCAAATAAATTGGTTAGTCTCTAAGGTGCCACTAGTACTCCTTTTCTTTTTGCAAAAACAGACTAACACGGCTGCTACTCTGAAACCTGTAAGAACCATTGGGGCTGCAGAACAAAGGATTCCCCACCCAGAGCCCTTCACTGCCCCCGGCAGGCTCTTGCTCTCCTACAACACGGCAGGGGCAGCCAGTGTCACCCCATGTGCCATAGACACCTCTACCTGGTGTGCCACAGAGCTGGGGGCTCATCACACTCACTGGTTATGCTTCCTGGGAATCATATTTCCTCTGCAAAGAGGGGTTTTTTTTTCAAAATCCTCAGGAAGTCAAGGGTTCCATCAGGATAATCTCTGGTCCCATGCAGCTCCTCTGTCTTCTGCCTCTGGTCCTTCTCCCCCATCGTGACTGGCATTGCGCAGCCCCTAGTTGGCACTGCCAGCAGAGAGGCCAAACACTGACTGGTCCATGGAGACTGAACACACCTCTCATCCCGGGCCCCTGTTAGAACATCTACACCTTCCTCATCACCGCACGGAGGAGAGACGAGGCCGTACTGACCCCCAAACCGTTCCTAGCCCCTCCTACCATTCTGGAGTGAGCGCACACCCTCCCTGCACTGTCAGCTGCCCTCTAACCTCTTTCATCCTTCAACAGGGCCTGGGAAATGTCACACTGGAGCAGACCAATGGTCCCCTAACCTAGTATCCAAAGTCTCCCAGTAACTAAGGACAGACCAGTCAAAAGAGTGCAGGAACCCCATGCTGTGCTCCAGTTTATCAGATTTTGTTGTACAGTACCCTAGCGGTGAGATTTCTTTTTGAGCCCACCAGGGGATCAGCTTCTCTCCTGTAGTGGGAGGACTGCCCATCCTTTCCATTGTTCTCCTAAAAGCAGATGCTGTTTGTATTCCTAGAAGCGCATGGTTCTTTTTAGACTCTCCAGCAGCAGTGAGTTCCACGGCTTGATTATCTGCTGAGTACAACAGGATTTCCTGGTATCTGTGTTGTGGTGGGTTTTGTTTCCCAGCTGGGCGCTCGGTCCCCATGCTCTGCCATGTGAAAGAGGAAAAGGGAGGGACCGACTGGCCTTTTCTTCAAAATTCATGATTTTAGGAACCTCTGTTGTTTTACCTCTAATTCCTTCCCCTTCCAAACTCAGCAATTATCCCAGTTTTTAATCGCTCACTGCTCTGAGGGCCTCCAATTGCTTAGCTATTCACAGAGAGCAGCCTTTGTCTGCTTCACCCTTCTAAACTTCACCAGGAGAGGGAAACAGGCAGAGAGATGAGTGGGTGGGAAGGCTGGGTGCCTGTGGGGGAAGGCAGTGGACAGAAAATTGGGAAGGGGGGGGCAGCATCCCCGTATGCCTGCTGGGACAGCCAGACTCCTGGAATGAATAGCCTGTGAGAAGAGATGCCGCCACCTCATTGTCATGGCCCAGCTGAGTCACAGCCTTAAGAACCGGGGGAAAGGGAGGTTTGGGTTTGTCAGTCACAGACCAGGCCCCCATGAGTCACGGTCCCTGCCCCAAAGAGCTTACAATCTACATGTAAGACAAGAGACAACAGCTGGATACAGACAGACTGGGGAGCACAAGCAAACAATGCGCCAACACTGGTCAGCGTGACAGGCTGTGGTCTCAGCAAACACGCAGATCTTTCTATTTATACTGCACTCATTGCGGATACCCGAGTGCCTTATTGAGCTCCTAAGCACACATGGTTGCAAACATACTCACGCTCTGGCTCCAAATGAGCTTGGCACAGCCTCTCTTCCTGAAGAGAGGCTCTGCCTCCTGCTGCCGGTCTGCCACAGCGAAGGCACGCCACACACTGTTCCGGCCCATATGCTCTCATCTGAGCAACTCTGCCCCAGCCAGACACAAGCGCTCAGAAAATCATCACCCAGCAAATGCAAAATGTCTCTCCACTGCAGCTGTTTCCCCAGTCCCCAAGCCTGGCAAATCTCAGCATGGGGACCAGTCGTTTCTGTACCAGCAGGAACGCTGCTGGTTAACTGCCGTGACTCTCACGCACGTGAACAGGGTGTGATGTAGAGTCAGAAAAGAGTGCTCTTCTTCTTGTGGCAGTTCACCCCTCTTGTCAGGATCAGGTGAGCATAGCCCACATTGGCAATTCCCAGTGAGTGCAGGGGACATCAGACATTTGAGGGGCTCCGACCTTCCTGTCTTTGTATCTAATGACTTTCCTGACTGGTTTTATACTTATTTTTTATAGTCTCACTACTGCTGAGTGCCCTAAGATCAGGGCCCTGTTGTGCGAAGCACTGTAGAAACCTAGAGTAAGAGTTTCTGCCCCAAGAAAGCTTGCAGTCTAAATAGACAAGACAAAGGATGGGAGGGAAATCAAAGACCTTGCCCATAGCCGTAGCCAGGATCAGAACCCAGTGTCTGAAGTGCCTGGCCGGCACCCGCTCTGGGAACAAAGCCCTGCTATGCACTCTGGGGCAAATTCCTCTCTGTGCAAGCTGTTTCCTTCACTGGGTCTGTGTGCACTCAGTCAGGGCGAAACGCAGAGCTAGCTTTTGCCTTCTGGGTGTCCTTCAGCAGCCCCAGCTCACCTTGTTTTCATCCCACCAGCATCAGCTGTAGACTCTGGGGGAGAATGAGGCAGTCGGTTGTCACGAGGATTGCTATGCGCCCCCCTCCCCCCCTTGGTCTGAGGCCCCTGTACTAGAACACTTCAATCAGATCCAGCAGCTGTCTCTATGCTGGGCCCCTTGTGTCACTGCCAGCTCCCTCTCCATTGCATCCAGCTATGTAGCTGCAGCATCTTGCAGTACCACATGGCAGCCTTGGAGGTGGCCTGGCATCGGGTCCAGCACAGAGGCAGCTGCTGGGCCAGAGGGCAGCTCAAAAGAGGATGAGTAGAGGGGATATCCATCAGCTGGTTCTAGAGAAACTGGAGCAAATCCCTGTCTTCATGAGAACCAGCCAGACCATGGAGACTGTCCTGTTCTAAAAACAAAAACATACAGGCCGGTTCCACTAACCTGGTTCAACTCGTCTGGATATCCTGACACCACAGTGCTGTACTGAGGGGGTATACAAAGCACAGCCACCCCCATTCTGCACCACCAGTCCCACACAGTTCTCTGAGGGAAGGAGAGTGAAGAGTAACTTCTCCAAGTGAAAAGGCCTGGGGAATTGCATGTCTGCAGAACGTAGTGAAACAAGTGCTATTAATCCTCCCGCTTCAGGGCATAAACTAATCACCAGCTGGAGGCAGGAGGAAATGTCCCCCTGTGGTACCGTAGTGCACAATGAGGTGCAGAAGGAAGGGTTTTTGCCTCCCATCAAAGCTTCAAGAACGGACCGCTGAGAGATACAGAATACCAGAATAAATGGACCATTGGTCTCTTCTGCTGTTGCAGTCTCTGTTTCAATTACCTAACTGGAATTGGCCAGGACTCAAGGCACAGCAGTTGCATCCCTACACTGGCAGAACACACCCCGGGGTCTTTAATGGCCACAAGTGGTCAAGACCTTGGTTATAGGGCTCCTCTGAAAGATGTCCCTTCTAGCAGCACAGCGCTGGGGGACTGACTCACTATTGATGCAGAGAGGAGAACATCCCCTACCAGATCATCCTGCACTGTCCCGGGGGTCCTTGGGCCTAGCCTGGCCTGCTTCACCTGAGAGATGCACTGAGTGGCCACAGAGCCAGGGTCGGAAGGCAGGGAAATGGAAGGACTGCAGGAAACACAGGAGGCCTCCTTGGCTCTGTCTGAGAGCTTTCCCACCTGGGCAAGTACCAGATTCCACCATCCTGACTAGGCGTTGCACAGGTGCCCTGAGGGAGAGGCGAGGCTGGCCTGGCCTCTGCCTGACCCTCTCCAGTGTACCTGCAGCAGCCTTCCCCCAGTCCCCTGAGACTCGAGGTGGAGCACTGTTATTCTCTTCCTCCTTGTGCTCTCTCCTTTTGGAGGTCTCTTGCCCTGAATTATTCAGCATTTCTTAACTGCTCCAGCTGCCGACATTCACAGGAGTGTTTTAGCACTTTGGTCTTTTTCAGGAGCTCCGGTGCTTGGAGCTAGGATTTTTGTGTTGGGAGGGGAATGGGGAACAGACTCCTCCCCCCACCCCACCCCCAGCAAAGGTATCTTATTGGCGGAGCTCCAGCAACTGGCTTCCCACTGCCCAACAGCTCACGTGCCGCTGACAGATGCGGCCCGCAGTGGTGGGGGGACAGCAGCCCCTTGCACACCCAAATGCACGTGAGTCTTGCAGTGTCATTCTTGGGGCCCCAGGCTGTGGGTCAGGTGGGCAGCTGAGCAATGTCAACTCCTCTGCAGAAATGAGGGGGGCAGCGGTTTGACCGCCTGAGGTGTTCCGCCTACACGAGGAATGAGGACGCAATCCTATGAGGGGCTGAGTGGTCTCAGGTCCCATTGAAGGCCCCAGTTCTGCTCCCATTGACTTCAGTCCAGCCCTTCACCCCTGATGCTCAGCACCTCACCGGCTCAGTAAGAACCTCAGCATTTGGCCCTTTTACGCTCCTGGGGGATGTGAGAACATTGCACCACTCAGGAATGGGCCCAAAGTCTGTGGTGCATTGCTGTACAGGGCATCAGATGATGCAGGGACTAGCTGGGGACCTGGGTTCAGTGCCCTTCTCTGACACAGGCTTCCTGTGTGACCTCACCTTGGGCAAGTCATGCTGTACAGTGAGGTTTCTAGCACCCCATACCTCACAGGGGTGTTGTGAGGGGCTCGTATACCCCGATCAGTGCCTTCGATTAAGGCGGGTTGGATATTTGTGCAGGCAGTGTTGGGACATTACAGCAGCTGGAGGTGAGGTGATGGTCAGTCTAAGCCCCCTCCCGTCTCCACATTTTCTGAAAGCTAGTTCCATTGCGTGGGGACTGCAAAACCACTTGGCAATGTGCCCAGTGTGACATTTCCAGACCCTTTGACGTTAGGTGCTATCTCCTGACCAAAGGAATCACGTAAACGGGGCTAAACCCTGCTGTCAGCTACGCTGCTGTCTACTCCAGTCACTCCCCTGGCTTCTGTCAGGTCACTTGGGATCTACCTGTGTGACTGAGAGCACAGTTACCCCAGCAGTGCCTGGGTGAGCTGCGCAGGTGTGGCTTTGTGCTGCTATTGCACCATGGAGCCCACAATGGTGCTGCGGAAATAACTCCATATATTCCTGCCACACAAGTAGCCACACACACTCCCACCTCTCCCTGCTAGGTGCTCATATAGCACAGAACAAAAGGGGGCTTTTGTTGCTGTTTGTCGTTATAATTTGATCCAGAGTCTTCTTGGACTCTTCAACATAAGGGGATAAGTTTGGGACGCTGTTTCCTCCAGAAAAAGAATGATACCATCAAGACCTTCCCAGGACCTCTGCGGGGCACGGACTCCCTCAGCCAGGAGCACTCGTAAGGAATGCATGAGACCAGGAACCTGTCTGCTTGTGTCTGAGCACTGGGATACTTGCATGGTAAATGTGGGGGAGCAGCATAACTTAGCCATGCTGCGAGTCACCCCGAGGCGTTGTTATGCCACCGTCTGAGCATAAAGGTCAGTACCCAAGATCATGCACCTATTTGCATTTATCTCACTCCCATGTTCCGACTAGGCCACCCCTGCTTTCCCTCTAGTGACCAGAGGTGCGTCTGCCACACTTGCATTACCAGTGGCTTGTGACTGCATGCGAGGTATGCTCTCCCAGCACTCTCACCTGGCACGCTTAACATATGCTAGTGTAATCCTGGACACCACCAATGAAAATGGAGCCTTTGGAATATTTGGGATTATAAATAATACTGTGAAATGTAAACTTAATATGCCACAAGCCCAGTTGTGCCTCTGGTGATCTCACACAGCTCCGAATGACTTCAGCAGGAGCTGCACAGATGTATCTGCGGGCAAGACTGGGTTCCTGCATTTGCAGTGTGGATTTAAGGTTACTGGGCTAGATTCTGATCTCAGATCCAGCAGTGTAAACCAAAATAACTCCACTGGTTTGAGGGGATTTCTGTGGCTGTAACTAAGAGATCAGAATCTGGCCTCCTCTGGGAACCTTAAATCTTGCATTTCCTGACTTTGGGGTATTTAAAATTGTAATCTGACTGTTAAATGAACCTCAGTTTCTGTATTTCATCTCATTAATGTCTGGGTTTATAAATCCTACATCAGGGCACCTCGACAGCCAGAACACCAAACCCGGCCAGAGGAATAATGGCCTTGCAGGTAAGGCAATGGAGTGAGCCTTGGGAGACCTAGGCTTGATTCCTGCTTCTGCTGCAGACTTCCTGTGCGACCTTGGACAAGTCTGCTCTGCTCCTTGAGGTCTTCAAACTACAATTTGAGGACTTCAATAGCACAGATATAGGTGTGAGGTCTTTTTTAGGAGTGGTGGGTGAAATTCTGTGGCCTGCATTGTGCAGGAGGTCAGACTAGATGATCATAATGGTCCCTTCTGACCTAAATATCTATGAATCTATGAAAGTCACCTAACTTCTCTGGGCTGCAGCTGTCCAGTGGGACTGCTAATACTTCCTTCCTTTGTCTTGTCGACCTAGTTCATAAGTTCTTTACGACAAGGGCTCTCTCTTACCGCATGTTTGTACAGCACCTAGCACAGGGTGGCCAACCTGTGGCTCTGGAGCCACATGCGGCTCTTCAGAAGTTAATATGCGGCTCCTTATATAGGCACTGACTCCGGGGCTGTAGCGCCAACTTTCCAATGTGCTGCGGGGGGAAGGGGAGGGTGTACTCACTGCTCAACCCTTGGCTCTGCCACAGGCCTTGACCCTGGGCACTCCACCCCTTCCCAGCCCCTCCCCTCAGCCTGCGGTGCCCTTGCTCCCCGGCCCGAGCCTCCTGCATGCTACAAAACAGCTGATTGGGAGGTGCTGATCGGTGGGGCTACTGGTAGGTGGGAGACGCTGGGAGCAGGGTGGGAGAGCTGATGGGGGGGCTGCTGACGTATTACTGTGGCTCTTTGGCAATGTACATTACTAAATTCTGGCTCCTTCTCATGCTCAGTTTGGCCACCCCTGACCTAGCATAACGGGGCCCCTGATCTTGGCCTCAATGCACCACTGTGATACAAATAACAAGAATGGATCCTGGGTAACTAGGAAAAAGCTACATTTTTAAGTCTGACTTGGAAAATCATCACTAGTACAAAAGTCATTCCTCTGGTATGGAGCCAAAAGCAGGAAACACCTCTCCTTCTTTACACCAGTCTTACTCTGGTGCAACTCTGACTTGCACTTACATCACTGTAAGGAACATCAGGCATTCTGTGTGTATATAGAAACAGCACATGGCACAGATGTTCTCTTTGGCATGACCAGGAACGTAGACGTGGAGCGCAAATTGGAGAGGAAAAAAAATCCCGGTGCATCAGTTTCTAAAAAGAAGAGAGGGATGGGGGCAGCCTGCTTTTATGGACACCCAGCCATCCAGTTAGCTATAAATTCCTCTCAGTAGCTGTTCTCTACTTGCTTTACCTGTAAAGGGTTAAAAAGTATCACACTGATGCATAGGTAAAAGGAAGTGAGTGGGCACCTGGCCAAAAGAGCCAATGGGAAGGCTAGAACTCTTTAAAACTGAAACAAGACTCCCCTTTTGTCTGTCTGTATTGCTCTCCCAGAGAGCAGAGACAGGGCTGGACTAGGCTGTAAGAGCTAGCGCCAGGTATGAAAAATCATCAAATCATACCTAGAAACTACTCATTTGAAACCCCAGATATGTAAGTAGATCAGGAAATGTCTAGGAAGACGCATTTAGGTTTATCCCTTTTATTTCTTTATGGCTTGTGGACTCCTCTGTGCCAACCCCAGATGCTTTTGTTTTGCTTGTAACCTTTAAGCTGGACCTCGAGAGTGATCTTGATGCTTAATCCTTGTAATTGTTTGGGGGTTTTTTTATATAGAAAAAAGCCTAAGTTCCAGATGTATTTTTTCTTTTTGTTTTTAATAAAATTTACCTTTTTTTAAGAACCGAATTGGATTTTTGTGTCCTAAGAGGCTTATGCACATGTTGTTTAATTAGCTGGTGAAAACAGCTGATTTCCTTTGTTTTCTTTCTGAGCTCTTCCCCGGCGGGGGGTGGGGGGTGGGTGAGTGAAAGGGCTTGAGGGTACCACACAGGAAGGAATTCCCAACTGCGCCTTCCTGGGTTCTCAAAGGGTTTTTGCACTTGGGTGGTGGCAGCATCTACCCATCCAAGGTCAGAGAGAAGCTGTAACCTTGGAAGTTTAATAAAAGCCTGGAGTGATCAGTATTAATTTTTAGAATCCTTGCGGGTCCCCACCTTCTGCGCTCAAAGTGCCAGAGTGGGGAATCAGCCTTGACACTGTGCCATCATTAAATTGATCTTGTAAGACTGTAATAGTACCGTCTGATGACTCCTAATGCTACACACCCTTTTGAGAGAAGAAAAAGAAAATTTATCAAGTTTGCTATTATCATAGACTTCACCTTTGCTGAACATCACTTTTTAATATTTAAAAAAACATTGTACCCAAGTATAACTTCAGAACACTATTTGACTTCAAATTGTAATATTCAGAGGTTAACTCTGTTCCAAATGTTGATAGAGTTGGATGCTATACGACCATCACAGGTAAAATGATTGTCCAAACCTCAGGCACAGTCAGAGGTAGTGTGAAGTCGTCCTGGCGAACAAATCTGCCTTGTGGGCTGGACAGAGACCTTCTGGAATAAAAATTATAGCCAACTGGGTTAAAGTTTAAATTCCTCCATTGTCTGTTGTTACCAGATGGGCTTGCTATTTGTATAACTTGGCTTTGACAGTGCCGGCTGCCACTGACTATCAGGGTTCTGCACGTCCACCCCCTCTCTCCTTCCTGGAGAAGAGGTTTGGCTCTGAAGTTCCTAGTGTCATATCTGTCCAGCAGGCTTCTCTAGCCTTCAACATTTCCTGAGCTTTACCTGGGCTGATGACTTCTTGTTGTCACTGACAAAGCAGATTAGGAATTTGGCAGAGGATCCCATGCCATGAGCCGGTGTGCTCCGCGACTCCAGCGGAGCAAAGCATTGGGCTCCTCGGCTCTGTTTTATCTGTCCCAGTAAGCAGTTTGCAGTCTGTGCTGTTTCTGTTTGCCCATTGGATTGTGACTAATGGGAGTTTGCTATGATACTTATGTGATACTAATGGGGTAAGAGGGAAGATCCTTTCACTGATTGAGAACTGGTTAAAAGATAGGGAACAAAGGGTAGGAATAAATGGTAAATTTTCAGAATGGAGAGGGGTAACTAGTGGTGTTCCCCAAGAGTCAGTCCTAGGACCAATCCTATTCAACTTATTCATAAATGATCTGGAGAAAGGGGTAAATAGTGAGACGGCAAAGTCTGCAGATGATACTAAAATGCTCAAAATAGTTAAGACCAAAGCAGACTGTGAAGAACTTCAAAAAGATCTCACAAAACTAAGTGATTGGGCAACAAAATGGCAAATAAAATTTAATGCGGATAAATGTAAAGTAATGCACATTGGAAAAAATAACCCCAACTATACATACAATATGATGGGGGCTAATTTAGCTACAACTAATCAGGAGAAAGATCTTGGAGTCATCGTGGATAGTTCTCTGAAGACATCCATGCAGTGTGCAGTCAAAAAAGCAAACAGGATGTTAGGAATCATTAAAAAAGGATAGAGACTAAGACAGAGAATATCTTATTGCCCTTATATAAATCCATGGTACATCCACATCTTGAATACAGAGTACAGATGTGGTCCCCTCATCTCAAAAAAGATATACTGGCATTAGAAAAGGTTCAGAGAAGGGCAACTAAAATGATTAGGGATTTGGAACGGATCGC
Organism: Lepidochelys olivacea; assembly: GCF_965140295.1. NCBI lineage: Eukaryota > Metazoa > Chordata > Testudines > Cheloniidae > Lepidochelys > Lepidochelys olivacea. The sequence continues at coordinate 262,671,330 of NC_140411.1, read as the reverse complement.
ATATGAGGAGGCTAGGACTTTTCAGCTTGGAAAAGAGGAGACTCAGGGGGGATATGATAGAGGTACATAAAATCATGAGAAAGTGAATAAGGAAAAGTGATTCACTTGTTCCCATAATATAAGAACTAGGGGCCACCAAATGAAATTAATGGGTAGCAGGTTTAAAACAAATAAAAAGAAGTTCTTCTTCATGCAGCGCACAGTCAACCTGTGGAACTCCTTGCCTGAGGAGGTTGTGAAGGCTAGGAATATAACAAGGTTTAAAAGAGAACTGGATAAATTCATGGAGGTTAAGTCCATTAATGGCTATTAGCCAGGATGGGTAAGGAATGGTGTCCCTAGCCTCTGTTTGTCAGAGGGTGGAGATGGATGGCAGGAGACAGATCACTTCATCATTACCTGTTAGGTTCACTCCCTCTGGGGCACCTGGCATTGGCCACCATTGGTAGACAGGATACTGGGCTGGATGGACCTTTGGTCAGACCCAGTATGGCCTTTCTTATGTTGTTATGCTCTTATATTCTTTGACAAAAATCACAACTATGGGCAAGCTGTTGGAATTCTCATGAGTGGGGCAAGGCAGGGCTCATCTGATAGCAACTCCTCAGATATTCCTTGTCACACAAAGGGGCTTCTGTGCTTGGCAATCATTGGGGAGGGTTTTGTTTCTCGGTCGCTCTAGTTCAAAGTTAGAACTTCAATAGTTCATTACCACTACCTAGTTTTCACTATCCAGTGGGGAAAGGGATGCTGCCCCCTTTTGTCATGGTCAGGATGGTATGTCCTGGATTAGGAGCTCCTTCAATTTTGAAGTGTGATGCAGGAGGCAAACTGGCCAGCTTGAAAGCACTGTCTGATTTGTGCATTCATGCCACAATACATGTGGCTATGCACTTCTCCGCTCTCACGTGTCCCTATTGGATGGCCCAACTCCTGACACCACAAGTCTTTCACCTTTAGAGAGCCGCTCATCCTCAACCATTACCTTCCCATGCAATGTTTTAAATGCATTACCATTATTTGTAGTATCTTGCGGCCCCAACTGAGATCAGGGCCCCATTGTGCTAGGCACTGTACAAAGACAGTCCACAGCCTGAAGAACTTCCAGTCGCAAAAGACAAGATAAACAGAAACAGACGAAAGGTGGTAGAAAGACAAACAGAAGGCAACAGACAAACAACAAATCAGTGAACTTGGCGGAAGAAGTTCAGAGCGAGTTAGCTGCAATTTCTCCTTGCTTTACTCGCTCCCTCCCCCTCCGCTGTAACGATGTCCCACTTTCCCATTTGCCCCGATGCCACAGCCGGTCTGACATGGCTCCCCACAGCACTGGCCTTCCTTCCAACCCAGCCCACAGGAACTGATGCAGCTTCAGTTGGGAAGAGCAGGGGAAGAAAGAAATGGAAATAAAAACCTCACAACCTGGCCCACAGTATCTGAAGGCTGCCTCCTACCAGTGTCTCCCTGCCAGGGGAGTGAGGAGGCGACACTGTGCTTATTCCTTGGAGAAGGGGGCGGATGGCCCCTGTGGCAGGTCCCTGCCCTCTCATGTGTCTGTTGACAGTGGTGGTTCCCAGCTGCTTTGCTTCATAATCTTATGCTGGTGCTGGCAACACACAGTTCTCTTTTGGCTGGTCAATGACAATTGTTTCCAGCAACGCAGATCACGGAGGCTCTTGCTTAGCTGCAGCCCTCAGTTCAGTTGATTTTTCTCGTCTGAGTCAGTTTAACCAGCTGTGACTAAAAGGACTAAGGCCTCGAATGATTCCTCCATATTGTCATGCCTGCCACAAAGGATCTGCTTACAATGTCAGTGATTGGTATATCTTCCTCTAGTCTGCATTTAACCACAGCATCGTATTTCCGCAGGTACAACATCACTCTTTTGTGGCCCTGGTGGTACAGCCACATATTGATTACGTTGTTTAGCAAGTTAGTTGACTATACTTGTGGTTTGTTATGAAAAATATTCAAGACCAAATAACTAATGTTAGTCAACTTCTTGTCTAAGACAAACTAGCGCAATATAAAAAGGAGACCTATATACCCCTCCTTTTGGGCAGCAATTCTCATCTCCCAGCATGTTCATCTTTACACAGTAGGTGTGCTTCGGAGATACGCCCCCAAAAACACGTGTATTTATAAGGCGATTGCTTATAGATGATGATGTATGAAGTGCTTTCTAAGATCCAACCCCTTAGTTTGGACCAGTTCCTTAACTTGTTCTGTACCATTCTTATTGTTTTCGATACTAGTGTTCTAGCTACTGGTCTCTGAAGGTACCTCCCCAGCTTGTACTGGGGCAGAATATTAATTTGATCTTTGACCGTTTTCCTATCCACTTATGCCAAATGCTGAGTTGTCCTGTTCCAAGGCATTGTGGGATATACTAGTGAACAAGAGTGAACATCATTGTGGGAAAAACAACACAATTCAGTCGGCAGAACTGCCCAATACCTACAATATTCACATCATATGCTTCACTTGTGATGCAAGTTATATGTATAATATATGCACTGGCTAACACACATGAGGAATTATTAGCATGCTGGCCTCTAAGGCTTACGGCCAGAGTCCACTGTAATGCCTCTCCTGTGCACCTATTCATGAAAGGACTCAAACAAGACAACTGCACACACTGCTTTTTCAGTCTGTGCACACTTTATTTCCCTGCACGTGAGAGTCTTGAATGCATGAACCACAGGCTTTCCTTCATGCGGTAGCACAGCCCCTCCAAGTTGGATGTATCAGCTAGAATGGATGCGTTTTGACTTATATCACAGTATGCCTGAACTGACAATTAGTTGCCTCATTCTGGTAAACACAGAACCTTGCTGGGCATCTCATTAGGGCACAGGCCAGATTCTGGTTGTGGTTCCCTGACTTTGGAGCTGGTTCTGTGCCAACACCAGCCTCAACCTACTTTAGAGTAGGGTTTCCAAACAGCGGCAATTCGGGAGCTTGTTGCAAGTGGGATGCCAAAAATGTAAACATCTTTCAATCTCAAACAAGAAATTGTCGCATGCACTGTGGCAGGGCAGAAAATGCCCCAGAATCAAAATGCATGTTCCTGGTTGCTTTCAGCCATAACAGTGGCTAACACTCACCAACTCTACTGGCATAAAGTGGTGTGCCGTGCACTGTGGCTGTGCATATGAGCACTGTACTCTTCTCCAGCTTTCTGCTAGGTCTACCTTGAGCTTGCCAGAAGTCGTGCAGTTTGGGCAACTGAGGCGAACATGTACAATTCTGTGTAATGCTCCCAGAGGCCCCCCCACACACACACACACCTGAAAAAAACACACTGGTGCACTGATAAAAACCTGCAGTGTTTAAAAAGGACATTATAATCCAATGTTTTAGGGTTCCTCGGGCACTTACGTTGCTATAGAGTCCAGAAATACTTAAAATAAATGTACACAAGTAGAAGGTATTTTCATGTGGTATTTCAAACATCCATTTTTTTTTAAGAAGGTGGAATGTGAAGCAATAAGATTTAGCAACCACTGCTTCAGAGCATCCATGTCAGTGACTGCACAGTCTCCAGATAGCAACATTCATTCTGTGACACGCTCTTCTATGTGTCTACTTGGACCTTGTATTTGTATAACGTGCCAACAATTGGGTTAGCTTAGGCGAGACATATGAATCAAATATAGTGTGCTGTGCCCACAGGTCATTTTTCTCCTCTTCAGACTTCAGAGGGTTCTTGAAGACAAGTGCTTCCTGCTGCGTGAACTTCATCCAGCCCTCAGGAAGGTCCTTTCTTTCCCAGTTCCTCATGGGCAACGAGACTCCAGTAAGCTCCCTAACTTTGGTCACTTCCTTTCTTAGGCTGCTTCTGCACTCACAGGCCTTCTGAGCCCTGGATGGTTTTCTCTGCATGCATGACAGTGAGCAGCATCTCTGCACCTAAGAGATTATTCCAGTTGGCACTCAGGTAGGGAACAAACTTTACTGGTGACTAACTTCTAGAAAGTATTGTATCACAACTGCCCACAAGCTTGTCTCCACAGTCTAACTGCCTCTACATTCAGTTAAACAGAACTTGTAAGGCTATACACAATAGCGCCATCTGGTAACTGCTAATAATATTACATGTTTCAGAGTAGCAGCCGTGTTAGTCTGAATTCGCAAAAAGAAAAGGAGTACTTGTGGCACCTTAGAGACTAACCAATTTATTTGAGCCTAAGCTTTTGAAGTGAGCTGTAGCTCATGAAAGCTTATGCTCAAATAAATTTGTTAGTCTCTAAGGTGCCACAAGTACTCCTGTTCTTTTTGATAATATTACATGTAATTTTTTTGTCATTTTGTGACGGCGGAGGGAGTAGAGTTAATTTGCAAAACAGATCTCAGGCAGGGCTTCAGAGTGAGCTGGGTGATCTGACTGGTTAAAGGGTTTGACTGCTGCTGAGATTTGTAGTAACTTGGGCTGTAATCCTCTCAGTTCTAATAAGCAACGTTGGCCCTTGTCAGTACTTGGATGGGAGAACTAAGGGTGCTGCAGGAAGTGATGTGGGTGACTCAGTAAGGGGCACAATTCCTGCAGGGTCAGTCAGCCATGAACCAGTGCTCCTGTATAGCACTTGCAGGGGCTGCTAGAGGTGCCATCTTTTTCAGGAGTAAACAAAATTAGCCCCTGACCTCTTGTGATCTGGTTTCTCCCTCTCGCTAGACATTGCAGTGTCTTTCTCTAAAGCCCAATTGGACAGTAGGTAATCAGTTACAGGTGTGCTGGATCCTGCTCCCTCTTAAAGGGGCCACTCATCCTGTAACAAGGAGCCACCTTTAGGAGGGAGTTGAATATCTATGACCCATTTAATCATTTGTTTCTCTGTTGTTGTTGGTTGTTGTTGTTGATATTATTATGTATATTACAGTAGTGCCTGGGGGCTCCATTGTGCTGGGCACCCTACAAACTTAGTAAGGACAATCCCTGCCCTGAGTAACTAATGCCATGTCTATACTACAAACTCTTGCCAATGCAAATTATGTCAGCATAAAGCCACCACAGTTAGTATTTCGCTTGTGAGCATGCATATTTGGCTCCTGGCATCAGTGCTGCGGGTACTCACCAGGAGTGCTTGTGTCAATGCATGGTGCACTGCATCATGGGTAGGGAGCCCAGTGTGCAACCCGCTACCGTCCAGCACAGTGTCTTTTGGGAAGTTTTGGGAAGACCAAGTCAGCAGGGAACGTGGTGGTTTCAGGGAGAACAGGTGGCTGTGGGACATAGTGAGAACCAGTTCACGGTGGTTGGTGGTGTTCACGGAGCAGCTGCAGAGGGCGGAGCGCAGCTTCTGGGCCTGAGAAATGAGCACCGACTGGTGGGATCACAGCATAATGCTGGCTTGGGACGATGAGCAGTGGTTACAGAACTTCTGAATGTGCAAGGCCACGTTCCTGGATCTATGTTCTGAGCTCGCCCGAGCCCTCCAGTGCAGGGACACCAAGCTGAGAGCTGCCCTGACAGTGGAGAAGCGAGTGTCGACTGCACTGTGGAAACTTGGGAAATCATTTTAGTGTGGGGAAAATCCACTGTGGGGATCATTGTCATGCAAGTGTCTAGGGCTATTAATTGTCTCCTGCTATGCAGGACTGCGACTCTCATCAATATGCAGGACACAGTGGCTGGATCTGAGGCAATGGAATTGCCAAACTGCGGTGGTACAACAGGTAGCATGCATATCCCTATTTTGGCACGAGACCACCTTGCCATAGGGTACGTCAACAGAAAGGTCTGCTTTTCTATGGTTATGCAAGCGTTGGTGGATCACCAGGGATGCTTCACTGACATCAGTGTTGGCTCATCAAGAAAGGTGCATAACACTCACATCTTTAAGAATGCAGGACTGTTCAGAATGCTACAAGCAGGGATCTTTCTCAACCAATGGATTACCATTGGCGATGTTGAAATGCCAGTAATGATCCTGAGGGACCCAGCCTACCCCTTGCTCCTTGGCTCATGAAGCCACCTCAACAGCACCAAACAAAAGTTCACCTACGAGCTCATCAGGTGTAGAATGACGATTGAATGTGCTTTTGGTAGTCTAAAGGGATGCTGGCACTGTTTACTCACAAGATTGTATCTCAGTGGAAAAAAACATCCCAATGGCTATAGCTGCCTGCTGTGTCCTGCATCATATCTGTGAAGCAAAGTTGCCACCAGGGTGCAGATGGAGCGGCTGTCTGTTGTATTTGAACACAGGGCTATTAGAAGAGCTCAATGGCTCAAGGAAGCTTTGAAAGAGCACTTTAACAGTGGGCCACAGTGATGCATTGTGATGTACTGTGCTCTACTTGGCCCTGCTGTTTCAGGGCCTGTTAGAAATTGTGCAGTGCTTGGTGTACGTCTCTGAATATAACACTGTCAATGCACCTACTAACTGTGCGGTGCTTGCTGTACGTTTATGATTATTACCCTGTTCGTCACTGATCCTACAAGTCATCACACTATACAATAACAAGTAAGCGGGTGCTTTCAGAACTGCTAGGCACTCTGCAGCATATGTTGTGAACTAATAAAGAGGAATTTATTTTCCAAATAATAGAATTTTATTGAGCAACAAAAACAGTGCAAATTAAAATCTGTGCAATTTAAAAGCAAATACACTAAAAACTTAGTAAAGGAATGGAAAAGAATTTAACTAGGGGAAAGAACGTGCCTGTCCATTTTAGCTACACAGACAGCAACCGTGGCTTTCACAGGTCAGTGCATGTAAAGCTGTGGTTGTCCTTTAATGTCCCCCCCAGGGTGGAGTGGGAGGGCTAAGGATGCAGCCCCGATGCCATGTGGAATGTTGAGGGGGGCTCAGGAGGTGCTGTAATTAGGGTTGCCAAAATTGTATTTCAAAAATACACAGAACTGTTTTCTTACCACCCCTACGGGGGAGGAGTACCCTGTACCCAGTGGGGCTCCCGATATCACAAGGGTGGGGAGCACTAATCATGGGGCTGTTGAGGAAACTTTCCATTCCCTGCAGCAGTCTTGGCTGCCGGGACCCAGCTCTGGACGTGAACAGGGCAGCACTGCAGGGCCAGGGTCGGGAGGGGACTGGAAAGATGCACCCCTGAGTACTGGCCTTCTGCTGGACAGGGCCCCCTGCTGACTCCAGCTCTTGAGCAAGGCTCCATCTGCTTTCCCTGTGTAGGCGCCACCTGGCAGGGCAAGTGGACGGGGCCGTGTGCCCTGGAACTGCACTGAAGGGCCAGGGCCAGGAAGGGGCTCTGTCTGGCATGGGGGTCAGCACTCCTGAGATATAGCCTTCCATTCCCTGCTCACAGAGTCTCTGCCAACATCCCTAGCAGAGGAGCATAACTGTTGGTTTAGTGGCTGCTGCAGCAGTGGGGAAGTGAGGTGGGCAGGGAGCCAGGTGCTGGCAGCCGAGCCTACCTGCACAGAGCCCTGTGCACTTTCCCTGCCCGCTTTCCCTGCTGGACAGAGTCCCCCCTCCTGACTCCAGCCTTTCAGCGTGGCCTCATCAGGTCTTCATGCCCCCCTGTTAACTGTATTGTGCCTCCCCCCCTCGTGGGGCTGTGCCCCACAGTTTGGGAACCTTTTGCGCTAGAGGTGCATTGGTTCAGCAAATCATGGGGCCAATTCTAAATTGTCTAATTTTACAAACTTTATTTAATTGGAAAGTGAGGTAATACTAAAACTGGCTTTGAATAATGAGAATATGTTTAACACGTTGAAATACGGGCTAAAAGGCATCCCGTATGACAGGCAATTTTCTATTTAAATAAGTGTAAGCAGGGTTTGAGTGAGCTCTCCCCTGATATCTAGTGGAAGACTTCAGGAGCCAACCTTGTTTGCATGGACACACCCACCCTGCCTAGGTGCTAAGCATGATGGGGAGGTTGGATCACAAGTCACTTTCTTATTGGGTGCAGGGGTAATAAAGGGTCATTATCCTTGTTGTGTGAATCAAGGGGTGGGCAGAACTGTGCTCAGCATGCCCTGACTGAGGAGTTCACCCTCAACTGAACTGCTCTCGCTAGTTAGGGGACAGGGGTACCACACGCCAGTGGAGTTGAGGAAGGGTGGGGATGAGTATGTGGATGATGGAGCAAGTAACCCTCACCCCTACCAGGGTGGGAGGTGAACTTGCACAGATGCACCTCTGAACTCTGGGTCTTCACTGACCAAGGACAACCACTTTAAGTGGGGCATGTGAAAGGAATTTTTGTTTGTTGGACTTAAGAACCTGAGGCAAAAGGACACTGTCCAACATGCTCTCCGGTGCAGGTTTTGTTCATGGTTTTATGCTTATGAATCCTGCATGCAGCGTTTTCCCAAGTTAATATTGGGTTACTCTCCCCCTTTTTATTATGTGTCTTTTCTAAACTCAGACTCTGTGCTTGTGAGAGGGGAAGTGTTGCCTCTAGAGGCGCCCAAGGGGTGATGTGTGATTGTCCCAGGTTACGGGGGTGGGGCTTCCAGACAGTTCTGTGTTGCACTGTTGAAAATGAATTCCTAGATATTGAGCCCAGTCCTTGTTGCTGCTGACTTCAACTGGCGGAAGGGTTACATAAGGGACACCCCTTGTAATAGAGGACTGTTGGCAACCCTAGCTGTAATGGAGTTTTCCATGGACTGCAAAGGGAGGTGAGCCTATGCTGTTGAACCTGAAGGTCTACAAGAGTCTGCAGCATCTGCTGCTGAAGAAGCTCCATTACGTCCTGGTGCATCTCCCTCTCCTCTTCCTGCTGGAACTCCTGGGCCTTTCTCCAGTGTGCTCTTTCTTTCTCCAAGCTGTCTTCAGTGTTCGCCCTCCAGGCCCTTTGCTCATGGCCTGACGCAGCACTAGCTTGCAGGATCTCAGTGAACACATCATCCTGAGTCCTCTTCTTTCTCCGCCTCTTCTTTCTCCGCCTCAGGCGTTCCATGGAGGGAGAACCCCTCAAGGCCGCAACAGTAGCAGTTGCAGATCCCACACCCAGAGGTACCATTGTCAGGACAGTCACAATGGAAAGTGAAAGTTAAGATTGAGAACTCCCTTTCCTCAGCCCCCTGATGTTTTAAAGAAGACGTGCTTATTGTTGTTCTGCTTCTGAGTGCTTGTGCATGGTGCCACTCACAACACCAGCCGTGGTGAGTATGGCCTGTCAGGGGTGAGGAAAATGAGGGAACTGCTCCATTGCATGAAACTATATGAATATAGGGCCCTGGCACTGAATACGGGCACCATTTCCCGCAGGTGGTCATGGTTTTCGCTGGTATCTCACTCCTGAGGGTGACAAAAGCACAGAGAGCACAGCTGCTGCAGGCGTCCCAAAGCCTCCCGGGCCTGTATGCTGCTAGTCTGTGCTCTGCAATGGTGCCTGCCGAAGTGATCACTGACTGGTGTGGGAACATGTCCCACCGCAGAGGAAGAAATAAGGCCGCCATCCCTAGAAACCTTCGGGAAGGATTGCAGAGTAGCTCCACGGAAGTTTCATCGAGATCTCTCAGGAGGGTTCAAGGGACACCCCTGTGTGCATAAACTGCTCCACATGCCCCCACCTCACTGTATAGGGGAATGACCAGCAGCTAATGCCACCTCTCTCAGTTGTTCCGCTTCCTCTCCTAGTACGAGTAAAGGCCTGAAAAGCCGATCGCTGTGTCCTATTAAGTCGGGGGCACCATCAGAACATCACTGCAATGGAAAATACATTTACACACTTACACGGGGCTCCTTCTCCTGCATCGGGCTCATCTATGCTCGACTACTGGGACTGACTGGCCCGCAGTGCAGTCTTAAAGAGGGCCTGGCAAGCAACGTAGCTGGATCACCACCCGCCGGTTGCGTGGCCCCCATTGTCCTCTTCCACCTCCTCCTCGTCTTTGCTGTTCACGCTGGGGTGTGTGACTTGGGCTCCTTGGAGGTATCCACGGTGGTGTGTGGGGTGGTTGTGGGGTGTCCACCAAGTCTGGCATGCGGCTCTTTGTAAAAGCAGCAGCTCTGCTGATACGCTTCCCTAGCCGTCTGGTGTGCCTGCCGCAGTTCCTTCACCCTCACGTGGCGCTGCTGCTGGTCCCTGTCAGACCCCTTCTCCCGCATGCCCCATGCAAGCTGCTCGGAGATGTCCCTGTTTCTACAGCTGCTCCAGCCTCTTCTCCCCACAGGCCCAGGAGATCCAATATCTCCTGCCTACTGCAAGCCGGAGCATGTCTGTGATGTGTTGCCAGCATGGTCACCTGGGCAGGGACACCCAGCAGTGGAGAGCGGCTAGCTGTGCACACCAAGCTGGACAATCAGGACAAGGCGTTTCAAAAATTCACAGGGCTTCAAAGCAGGTGGGAGGGAGGGGCTTCCAGTCTCTGTGACCCCAGGCAGTGGAGTTCACAGTTGTGACCAGAGCAGTCACTGTCGGGCATTGTGGGACAGCTGCTGGAGGACTGTTAGGTTCAGCATAGGTAACGCAGCGTCTACACCAGGGGTGGGCAAACTTTTTGGTCCTAGGGCCACATCGCGTACGGAAATTGTATGGAGGGCCGGGTAGGGAAGGCTGGGGGAGGCTATGCCTCCCCAAACAGCGAGGCGTGGCCTGGCCCCGGCCCCTATCCAGCCCCCCGGAACCTCCACCCCCATCCAACCCCCCTTGCTCCCCACCCCTGACTGCCCCCCAAGACTCCCACATCCTATCCAAACACCCCTCCTCTCTGCTCCCTGACCATCCCCCCGGGACCCCCGCCCCCTATCCAACCCTCCCTGCTCTCCCCGCCCCACGTTACCTGTGGTTTGGGGGAAAGGGGGCTCAGTCCTTTCCCTGTGCATTTCCCCTGCTTGTTTGTCAGCTCTTCCGGCAGTCGGGCAGGGCTCGTTCCCTGGCTGGGCTTGACTGCTGGGGACAGGGACCAAGCATACTGGGGTGGAGAGGGGCCCTGGCTTGCTCTGCCCCTGTCCCCGGCAGCAGGGCCCAGGCCCCTTGACTGCACCCCTGCAATCCTCCCTGCTCCTCGCCCCCCCCAGAACTCCCTCTACTCTTTGACCATGCAGCCCTGGAGCACCAGGTCTGGCGGCGCTATAGCTGTGCCCCCCAGCCAGATCTGCAGCCACACTGCCCAGGCGCTGGGGGAACTGTGACTGCAAGGGAGGGAGGGGAGCAGAATGGGAGCGAGCCTCCGCCCCGCTCACCGTGCTGCCCCGCAGGGAGCTGGGCTGGCTCTTCAGCAAGCCTGTCCTGACCCCGCTCCCCGGCAGGAGCTCGGCGGCCAGAGGGAAGGGTTCTGCGGGCCGGATGTGGCCCGCGGGCCATACTTTGCCCCCCCTCTGGTCTACACTCACGCTGCATTAACCTCAGTACATCAACCATGGCTCAACGCTGCTCAGGGAGGTGGTGTCATAGCATCGCTGTAATGGGGCGTTTACATCGGTGGGAGGCAAATCTAAGTGTAGACACATACACAGCTAGCTCGACGCAAGGGGGCCTATGTCACCCTAACCTTATAGCACAGACTTGTCTCACTATGTAAACAGACAACACCCACAGGGGGAAAAGGAAGAGAGTGCTAACCTCACTTTGCAGATGGGGGATTTAGGCACAGAGAAGTGAAGTGATTTGCCCAGGGAGGGCTGTCACAGAGCGAGGAGTCAAATCCAGCTTTCCTGAGATGCAGTCCAGGGTGCTAAGACAACCACTACAAAAAGGATTGGATGGGGATGGATTGGATGGGGATGCCCATGGATTGGATGGGGCACGTCTCCCAGGGCAATAATAAACAAAGGAGCAAAACTGCCCAGTCAGAAGAGAGAGGCGATGGCTACCCAGCTGACTCTCCATAATACATCACCATCGCCATGCTGATTTATTTGTGCATTTCACTGTGGCCCATGGGTGCTCTGGTCACACGGATGCTGAGTCCCGCGCATTCTTGGGTATGCATGAAGCTATGCCGCTGCATTCTCAGCACTCTGTGGGGAAGAGAGGGGCACAAAGGCCTTTATTTTCTGGCTGGGAGAGGCTGCTCTGGGCTGAGACCTTTGCCACGTGTGGTGCAGATACCATGACTTGCCCATTGAGAACAGCACTCAGAGGCCTGGCCTTACCTTGGCGCACCCAGGGAACGGCACTGGGGGGAAGCCCATTTGTGCAGGACATTTCGCACTGGACCTCACATCTCGCTCCCGCAGAAACCAAGAGCTGCCCCTTCCTTCTGCCGGAGGAGGTACACGTCCAGCCCTGGCCTTCGCTAGAAAAAGATTTGTCTGAGAAAACTGAGCCCCACCCATCATCTGTCCTTCTGGGGAGAGGCCTGTGGAGAATCCACATTGCGCCAGAGGCTAATATCTTTGCTTTATGTGTTGCTGGAAGGCATTGGGCCCAGAGCGGTGGGCACCGTATAAGAGCTGGCAGAGTGCCCAATAAAGGGCATTTGGTCACCAGCCTCCTGAGTCTGGACTGGACCCACTTAGAGGTGGATGGCTCCATGTCATGTGCTTAACCTCTGGAGCCAGCGCAGCCCCCTTGGCCCATTAACTAGAGCCAAGATTTTCAGAAACAAGGGCCTCTACTCCAGTGACTCAGTGCGGACATAGATTCCGAAAGAAGGGACCTGGCTTTTGAAAGTGTTAAATGCCCAGCAACTCCTGCTGAACTCAGCACTTCACTGGGTGCGCAGAACTCCTGGCAAGCAGCCCATTTATCTGGGTGCCTACATCTGGACTTGGGAGTCTAATGTCACACACCCCTGTTTGATGGCTGGGTGTATGGGCAAGGCTGGGGGGATGTGTTGATCCTGCAATCCTCCCTCTGGCAAAACTCCACACTGAAGTCAATAGGGAGCTTTGCCTGAATTGGAGCTGCAAAAGCTTGCGCCAGAGGGTTATGCTTATAAACGGTGACATGTATAAGCCTTCAAAGCTCCTCAGAGGAGTGCCCTCCCCCCACACCCGCCCGTCTGGGTGGAAGGTTTAACTTCAGGTGGGTGGGGATAAGGGTGATGGTGACAACACTGTATGGGCGCTTTCTGACCCTTAGGAAATGCACTCCAGTAATGGTCCCAGACATGATGGCCTGAAACCGGGGTACTGCCCGGCTGGGGCTCTAACTGCAGTGGGCCCTTAAGGGGTGGTAGAGCTTTGCCAGAGGAGGGAGTGTCTGTGTCTGTGTGTGTGTAGGGGCGTAGCCCTGCAGTGGGGGGGGGGTGGGGGGGTAGCCCTGCAGAGGTCCAGGCTTTTTCAATCCCTCCCTTGACCGGTGTGTTTTTGTGGATGTCTCTCTCATTCAAGCCACTTGTGCACCAGTGCCTGTGGCTACAGTCAATAAGGAGCCGCTGGTGTCCTCTTGTATCCCCTCTGGCCTGGTGACAGCCTGGCTCTGGCTGCCATCCAAGGCTCTGCACGGAGGACAGTGGATGTGCTAGAGGACTTGGCTAAGGTTCTTCCCTGGTTTCCTTTGGTAACTGTCAGACAATTGTGGCGCAGGAGCCCACTCGGTTTAGGAAGGAATAAGGACTATTTCTCCCTCTTTCCCTTTCCTTGGTCTCCCTCCCGCTCTCTCAGTTGCTCCCTCCCTCGCTCCCTCCCTCTCTGGTGTGAAGGTTGTGTGTGTGTGTTGTTTTTTTTTTTCAGAAAGCTCAGTGTCTCCGAGGAAGGGGGAGAGAGACAGAGCCGCGCTGGCTGCCTCCAGGATCCTCTCCCAGCCTTGAGCAGCCGAAATGGGAACAGCCCTCGCTGTTTCCAGGGCAGCCTTTCGACTGACACTACAAAGATCCAAAATTCACTCCTAAAGGACGAGGAGCAGAGGGCGATCTGCATCTCCTGCCTCCTTGCACTTGGGCTCTTGCTAGGAATTTCAGGGGTTGCCCTGATGCAAGGCTGACACCCCCCATATTGTTGTTTTTATCTTTAGGATTTTCCTCTTCTCCTTTTTTCCTTCCCCTGCCCCCCAACCCACCCTGAGCCCTTGGCTGAGCGGGTGGCTTATTCTAGTTGTGGGGTTTGCTCGGGGGGAGCTGTTTAGTGAGGAGGGGGTGACTCGTCTTTTCCCACGGGCAGACGGAGTGATATAGCTTGTGTCCTAGCATCTGGCTGGAAATTTTTGAACACCCTTCTTGCTGCGTCTCCAGAGGAGAGGGGCTTTTCTCCCCTAAGGAGGCGGGCGAGGAGCTAACCAGTCTCCGTCCCCATTGACGAGGAGAGCGTGATGGCAAGCGGGAGTGGCGCATGGATGGAGCGAGGTTACGTCTTCGGATTCTGTTGCCTGGTTCTGTTGGACCCAGGGCGGGTTTGGACCAGGGCTCCGAGCACCCAGGATCCTGAGCTGGAGGGGCAGGTGGAGAGCCATGGTAACACCAGCTGGGCTCCCACCTTGGAGGACACTGTGGTGGCCCCCACTGAGGCTGTGCCAGGCAGCGACCGGTGCCGTGGTTACTACGATGTCATGGGGCAATGGGACCCTCCATTCAATTGCAACTCAGGGATCTACCAGTACTGCTGTGGGACCTGTGGGTACCGCTTCTGCTGCCAGTTCAAGCACGGGCGGCTGGACCAAAGTGGATGCTCCAATTATGACACCCCCAACTGGGTCAACACAGGCCAGCCACCAGCCCGGGTGGATGAGACCCCCGAGGATCCTACCCGAGACAAGACCAACCTGATTGTATATATCATCTGTGGTGTGGTGGCCATCATGGTGCTGGTGGGCATCTTCACCAAGCTGGGCCTGGAGAAATCACGGAGCCCCCCGACGGAGATGACCATGTCCAGGTAAAAGGGACCTCACTTCTTCCCTTCCGCTCTGTCTCTGTCCCTGCTCCCTCTGTCTCGCTCCACAACAGATAGACAATACTTCCAGACTTTCCCTCTCGGCTGCATTGTCATGTTCCCTTCCAGAGGGCAAGACCCAGTCCAACCCCAGATCCCCACAGTGACCTGCCACCCCTCAAACCCTCCTTAATTTTGGCTCTGGACCCTGATAAAACAATCTATGGGGGAGCTAGGTGTCTGAAACACTGAGGAGGGAGAGGAATGAGTCAAGGGGGTAGAAATCAGAGCTGTCGGGTTGAAGCTGAGCAACGGAAATTTAGGCTGGAGAGCAGGAACCCTTTCCTACCAGTGAGGCCTGCTGGGCTATGGAATAGTCCCCCAAAGGGAGGGGGGGGATGGAAGCCGCATCACTTGGGTCATTTAACAATGTACTGGTCAGATCCTGAGAGGATATACCAAGGGGAACAGTCGTCAGAGAATGGACAAGGTGTGTCTACTCTAACCGGTCTTCTCCAGCCCTGATTTCTGTGATTCTGAGTGTAAGGCTCATAGTTTTGCCATCTGTTTGGGGGCATTTCAAAGTTCGATTCTATACAGGACAATTACTTACAATGAATGTCTTGGCTTTCCTGCAGCATCCTGCTTTGGGGAAGAGCTTGCTGAGCGGCTTCATTAGTTTCTGTCCTGTCAAAGTGTGGGTGTGTGTTTGCGTGCACATGGATGTCTGTATGTTTACCACATGACCCTCACACCCCCTTGCCAGCAGGTTGCCAGAGGACGGCAGCTGGGCTATGAGCATTGTCCGGGCTGGTTTTGATTGTGCTCTGGGCAGCAAGTTCAGCCAGGGCACCTCCTCTCTCCGGCAGGGTGGCTTTCCGTGTGGGTGCCAAGAGGGAGTAGGCAGCCAGCTGAGGGGATGGGTGGGAGTGAGGGATCAGGATGGCAGGTGGGACTGCAGCTGCAGCACCCGGACACTGCTGGGACTCTTCTCAACCTCTGTGTCTCCTCTCTTTTGTCCAGCAAGTCCGAGGGGCTGAACTTCCCAGCAGTGAGAGAGTAACAGGGATGGGGAGGGGTACAGAATTCCCCCCCCCGCACCACCCTCTTTCTCCCCTTTCCTTCTCTCTCACTCCCCTCATCTCTGTATTGCTGTCTGTCCCTCCCTCCCTGTGTTCCGCCTTCTCTCTCTTTTCTTCTCTGGCGTGCGCTCTCTTAATATGTCAGTTCTTGACTTCAGATAAATGTTCTTCTTGTCGTGTTCCCAGAAGCAGACTAAGCAATTGCTCAGGGCCCCAAGCAGCTCTGGGGAGGGAGGGATTCACTTTTTATTATGTGTGTTGTGGGCTCCTCCAAATATTCCTGCTTAGGGCCCCCAATGGGCTAGCATCACCTCTGCCTGCCCCCTCCACCCGTCCCCGCTACACACACACACACAGACACACACACACAGAGACACACACACACGTTCCCCCTCAGGGAACATCTCCCCCCCCCCCAGGACTCTGGGCAGGTTCAGTCCCAGCTCGGGGCAGAGGTATGTCACCCCCAGCCACGCCATTCTGCTCCAGCGATGGCCCCCAGAGGCCCTACATCCTTTGATGCATGTTCAGTTGTTATCAGTTTTCTGTTGGGGTGGGGTGGGGGGTGATTCAGGGGCTTGTCCATGATGAAAGGCAGCGTGTGTGTGCGTAGGCAGGTGGTGAGGAGACGGGGGAAGGCAGTGGCACCTGAGATGCCAGCTCCTTAAAATGCCCATGCCTCCCCTTCCCGTTGCTTCCTTCTGTGGCAGGACGGGAGAACATGAGACCTCGCCTGACTCATGACACTAGTGGACCTGGGGGGGCGGGGGACAGTCAGCGAGGTGCCACGGTCCTTTGGTGGGGGACATATTTAAGGCGAGACTGTGTCGCTCACTGACAGACTCACTGGGGCTGCCAGAGAGTCCAGCTCGCATGGCCTGGGGGAACTCGCTCAGCCTTGTGCCTGCAACCAGCTGCTCCACTGACCCCTGTTGAGTGGCAGGCGGGGAGAGAGCCACTAACGAGCTGCAGCCAGGGAGAGCGACTCCAGAGCCAAACTCCTTAGGAAAGTCCTGACTTCCGTGCACCAGATCTCTTGGGCCGGCTGGCAGGTTGTGATGTCATAGACCAGGGCTATGCCAAGTGCCCCGCGCTGGGCACGGGGCGCCTGACACAAAGCGGGTGCGTTGTGCCATCCGGAGCGATCCCCTGACGCCGCACTCTGAACGGTCCCGCGCTCAGATCATGGAATCAGTGCCGTCTCTTGGAGGAAGCCTGCAAATGCTGCCTTGACCGCTCGTGGGGATTCTCCACTGGAGTCAATGTACACCATCCCGAGGGGCAGGCATGCGGTCTTTAAAAGCCCCACTGCACTTTTTGCAAGAGTATGGGGGTTAAAACTGGCATCTCAGTCAAATCCACCCTAGGTAACTGCACTGCACCTCCCAAATTCCTTCTCAGATTTCAGTGGAGGGGATTATCCTAATTTACCCAGCCTATGGCATGGCTGGATCGTTCTGCTGGGTGAGCATGGCTGTGGCATTCCACCGCAGAGATGGTTGCATTTCCTGGCAGTGTGAGTGATCCCCCAACATTCATTCTGTACAGCACTTTGCTATGAAAAGGAAATCAGGAATGTAGCCTCTTGCTAGTCATAAGTCTCGGCTCTGGGTTTGGTCACCAGTGTGGTGAGTTTGGTTGGGTTTTCATCCTAGGTCCTAGTAGACAACGCCCTATGTGGTGACATTGTCTCCTAGAGGCTGGCACACAGCTGATGGGGACTGTCGCTTCAAGGGCAGCGAGGATCCCCCAACTGGAACATCATGGGGTGGTGCAAGACAGAGCTGAGGCACACTGGCAAAGGGCCTGGAATAGCAGAGGTGCTGGGGGTCAGGATGGCGGGGCATTGGCAGTGCAGGGGGAGGGGAGGCTAGGACTGGAGTAGCCGGAGTGCCAGGGGTCAGGATGGCGGGGCATTGGCAGTGCTGTGGGTGGGGGAGGAAGGGCAGCAGCAGCAGCACAATTGACACCGGTTTGTCGGTTTTACTTTTTTGCAGCTTCTCTCTTCAGCTTGATTTTTTTTTTATAGCGAGTTTTATGCTCTTCACAGCGAGGTGCTAATAAGAGCAGCTGGCGCCAGGCAGGGTGCAAGGTTCCCAGGCAGAGCTCTGCCGCTGCGTCTCAGTCCTGACCCAGAGCTGCCCCTCCTCAGCCAGTCATGGAGGCTCCACATGTGGCCCGGCCAGTGCCCGTGGCTCCTGATTGCCAGCACCTCCTGTTAGCCCGGCCTTCCCCTACCCGGACCCGCACCAGCCACAGCTCTGCCTGGGCATCTCCCTCCCGATCAGCAGCGCCACTTCTGGTGGAACGCAAGGTCGCTTGTTCGCCGAGAACAGCTGTTGTGCAGAAGTAAGGAAGTTGTGTGCTATGAAACGAAGGGGGAGCGGATGATAGGGGCCCGAGGGATGGGGAAAGGCATAGACAGAAGGGAGCGGGAGAGGAAAGGGGGCAAAGAGGGTGGAACATGGACATGGATCCATCAAGCAACTGGGTGAGTTTCTAATCATGTTCTACTTTGCAGATTGTCGGCCAGGGGGTTAGCTCTGGTGACGAATCCATTGTATGGAGCCGGGTTAGGGGATCTAGTAAAAAGGCAGCGCCCGAGGAGATGACTGACCAGGACAGACAATGATCAGGAGAGCATCTCAAAATATCTCCATCCCCTGAAATGTCGGGGGCCTTAACACCCGTCCCCCTTGCTTTGTTATACAATTTTGTAGCCGCTAAATGCCCTGCGTTCGGTCTCCAAACCAGTAGCAGCCTCTGCTCCCCCATCACTGGCAGCCACTGAGTCAGCACAGACAGAAGCCCCACCTCCTGCCAGTCACTGACATGAAAGCTCCACCCCCCCAAGGGGGTGACTCAGCCGAGCAGCTGGGCGTGATGGGTGTAGAGGAGAAGGCTGGGGTGGGTGGCAGGGTGATTACAGAATCCCTTGAAAGGCAGCTGCCGCTCAGGGCTGGGAGGAGGAATAAGAGTGCTGAGGAGGCGATGACAGGGACAGATGAAGGCAAGATTCAGCCCCATGCTCAGAGGGGACACACTCATCCTCGAGAGTAACAAACAGCGGTGCCATGCACCAGTGATCGCTAGTAGCCAGCTGCCTGATGAGCTGGGGTCTGCCTGACTTTGGCCAAGTGTCCATCTGGGAGCATGCAGGATTAGGAGGCCCAACATTTTGGTGAATCCAGGTTCAATTAAGCCTCAGTCCATCTCTGAGATGAAGCCTCGTCCTCTATGTCTCTTTTTGTCTGCCCTCATCCCAGCCACCTCCTCCCTGTTCCTCGTTTGCCTGACAAAATGCTGGCAGGTCTACCGAATTGATACAAACTCCCCCCGCCTCCCTCCGCTCCAACTACTCTGCCCTTTGCCCACTGCCACTAGCCTGCTCCTGGGAAGGAGCTCTCTGCATTCTTGGGGTGTGCACGTGTCTGAGAGCGCGTGTGCGTGTTTGCGTGTGCTCATTTTCCTGGCTGGGATAACTGGAGGAAGAACACTCCATCCCCAGGGATGCTGCGATGACTTCTGTCATAACACATCTGTCTCTGCTCCGCTGGGGCGTGCCGAGAAGGTCTGTTGCCTTTTCTGCGATGGGAGGGTTTGGGGGGGCTGGAGTGGGGTATGAAGAATGTGTGCCTGAGCAAGGGGGGTATTCTAACCCTGCCCTCTCCAAGGGTAACCAAAGTGAGAAGAGGGGAGGGAAAGTACTGTCTGGTGGCCATTAGCTATAGTTGCGCTCTGGCCAGCCATGTGAACTCCCTCACAGCAGTGCCTACCTACACACTTGAACTAGAACTCAATCGGTGCCCTACCAGCTTCATCAGCGCGATCCCCAGGAGCTGTCCGTTGCCAGATCCAGCTGCTGGAATCTCAGAGACATGTGCTTTTCCGTCGCCTGGCCCTGTCCATGCCTGGGGCTGCATTTAGTCATACGATGTCGGGGGGGGAGGGGTAATTTCCCATTTCATGTGTGTGGATAACAGAAAGAAAGAGACTTTCCATGAAACTGGTAGCACCTAGCAGTGCTACGCAGATACACCAGTACCCTAAAAGCTTAGCCCACTGTTGGGAATCACATCTTCTTAGTCCAATAATGAGAACCATCAGATCTTTCTTCAGGACACGTGTGGTTGGGTTCCATTTATTCTCCTGCATTTCTTGCCATCAGCGGGTTAACGTGTGAGCTGTCCTCTTGGCAGATTGTGTTAACCAAAGGAAACTTGTTTTTTACTTGTAGTCTGGTTCCTGTGGTACCAGTGCTGAGCATTTGTTTTTTTTCCCTTCGCTAGCAGTCCCTGTTTGACTGAGCCGGTAATGTATTCTGATCCCCCTCAGGGTCTAGCTCCCCATAAACACACGTTCCAATCACATGGGATGGTACTTTGAAATATGTGGGTCATCACTGAACAGATCTCTTCCCCAGAAGCTGCGTATTTTTGGACAGGAGCATATGGAGTGGGAAAAGGCAGGTTTTTCTTGCATGCCTTTGCACTTCTTCCATGTGACAAAAGTAGGACCCCACACCAGCCCATCCTGCATATGCAGTATGGGAGCTAGTCTCTGGCCACCTACCAGAGCACCATAATGGCTGTTGCTGAGCTGAACACCATGGTCTTTCTGAACTTCACAGCAAAGCAGACGTAGAACTCGCATCCTCTGGCTTCTACCACATGAGCTAAAAGAATATCTCTGTTAGCAGCATAGGCTCTATGACACACACTTGAGGAGTTCTGACTCCCTCCAGCAGAGGGCAGTAGCACGGGTACACTCTAGCCAGTTTATTATGAAATATATTGTCTATGACCCTGATAGTTCCCTTTGACACAAAATGTCATGGAAAGGGGAGAGCTGCACCTATACTGTGCTGATAGCAGGGAGTAGATGTTATGCGCTGGCATTCTCCACTGAAATGCACTGGAGACTTACGTGCAGAGGCAGGAGTGGGGCATGTCTCACAACATATGCAAGCACACAGAAGCAGTAATGCAACCGTGACGAATCCAGGTGGCCTGATGATGCAGGCCAGCAACCCCAGCAGCAAGAGGTGTTGAAGCTGGTAACCTGTCCCCGGACAGATGGCCTCTAACAAGACCGCACTGGAGGGAGAAGATAACAGCGGCTGGGTAAGCTGCCTGGAGAGGATGCAGGAAGTAGCACAGGGTCTGCGCTGGTTTCAGAGATCCCTTGATGTGGAGGGAGCAGGCTTGCAATGGCCTCAGTGTCAGAGTCCTGACTCTGGTACAACGGGGTCTGCACCGCACAAGGAAAGCAGAGGACAGCCCCTGGGTCTGAAGAGATTCGAGAAGACACGGCGCCACTGACTGCGACAGCCATCACATGGCTCATGCTTGGCAGAGGCTGTGGGTAGCCTCTTCTGGAGTGGATGTTAGCCACAGCCACTGTAAAAACAGGCAGCATGCAATCGGCAACACACTCAGTATATCTGTGCACCGCGTTGTCTCCTGGCTCCCTCACCACAGCCCCTGCAGGCTATTGGTGGAGGCTCCCCATGGCTCCCTCTTTAACCCCACTCCATGGACACAGTGACCCTTTGCAGAAGGGAGCCCAATCTGCCTCCTACTCTTGTTTTACGGGGGTGCAGCTTCAGTGGAGTTCCACGTGATCGACACTCAGGTGCAAGGAGAATCAGGCGCCTGGCTGAAGAGCTGCAGCAGAAGTCTTGAAATCCCACATGCCGAAGAGGGAGCAGGCAGCGCAGACAGGCTTCCTGTTGGCCCTGTCTCAATTTGCATGCAGCAGGCCCAGGTTACAGTGGGCTGGGTCCATTGCTCATGCTCACCACAAACACACAGGGTCACGGAATATCACTGCCTTCTTTGTGTAGCTGGTGCAAAGGTGGCTGGTAGCACCTTGTAGCCTTTACTGTACATGCTGTCCGTGTACCATGGCAGCCAGTCAGGCTGTCTTCATATTGACGCAATGGTTCCTGGAGCACTTCCAAGGTGGCCCTGTCACAATGGCAGAAATTCCACCTGTCATTAAGTGAATTGTGGCCTAGTCCCGATGTCTTAAGCTTCTAGAAGCTTTTTAGATCAACTGATGTTATAAAAGTCAGCCCCGCTCAGCGATCTGTGGGGCTGCTTTACGTCTGTCTGGGGCGGGTGTTTCTTTGGTGTGGATTCAGCTGCGATTGCACTTGCGGCTGAAAGCATGGTCAGAGGGGTGACAAAGCCCCAGGAGGCAGAACCAAACTGCAGAGAGAGCTGGAGAGATTAGAGCAGGGCAGGGGAGGTTTCAGGCAAGGAAGAAAGAGTTGGTCCTAGGATATGTGAAGTCCTAGATCTGGGGGGAGAGAACAAACTGACAGATAAGTACGGGGCGGGGGGGAGATGTATTATTTCCTTACTTGCATTATGGTAGTGCCCAGGGACCCCACTCAAGATCAGGATGGGCTTGGTGCTGTACAGAAACAGAGGGCCCGATTGTACTGCCTTTATTTGCCCTTGTACCTTCCTGAACTGTGGTGGCCTCCTGAAGCCAATGGAGCAAGATACTTGCTGGTGTGAGGAAGGGCATCACACCTGCCCTAGAAGTAAATACAGCCCTGGCCCCAAACAGCTTCCGATCTATATCCCCAAGCCTGCCACCCTGCCTCCTGTGGGCTAGTACCCTGTTCTGCTAGGAGCTATTAACGGCGGTGGTGTTACTCACTGAGAGTAAGGACAGCAGCATTGTAGCCTCCCACAAGCGCAGAAACCTAAGCAGCAGCCGCCCCACCACATTAAAGGGAGTTCATTTTCATCTTGCCTTCTTAAAACCGTCCTAATGTAACCAAGCAGTAGACGAGAAGGGTGGAAGTTGCGGGGAAGGGAGCCTGAATGGCTATTGGAGGATGTACATGACGAGATTGGAGTGAAGTATCAGAGGGGCAGCCGTGTTAGTCTGGATCTGTAAAAGCGGCAGAGTCCTGTGACACCTTATAGACAAACAGACGTACTGGAGCATAAGCTTTCGTGGGTGAATACCCGCTTCGTCGGATGCATGAGATTGGAGTGGTCACACCACAGACTAAAGTGCTGTATTAGAAGATCCTGTCCCTCTTGCATGTACCAGGCTGATGCTGCTGTGAACTCCACTGACCTCAATGGAGGAGTTTACTCCTGGGGAAATTTATGTCCCCCGCAGATTTCTTTGCTTCCCTACAGAAAAATGACTTTCTGACGGGGAAGCAAAGGGAAGCCACAAGAACTGTCATGCAACCCTCCACAGCAATATGTTTTGGGGGCCCAGGGCAGCTGGAAGAGAGGTAAATCACTGTAAAGCAGGAGGTGGCGCTGGGGAAGACCCAGCTGGTGGCTTCTACCCTGTGCCAGGCTCCTCTGCTAGTCCCAGCTGGGCTGGGGAGGACGGGACTCCCTCTTACCTTGCACAGCATCTGGGGCCAGGTCAGACCCACCCCGAGATTTCTCCCCCAGCTGAAGGAAACTCTGCAAACTCCCCTCCCATCGCTCCTCAGCTGCAGAGGGAGGGATCCCTGTACAGGAAGCTGCTCCCCCATCCACCCAAGCCCTGTGCATCCAGATCCCCTCATACCCAGACCTTCTTGCCGAGCCTCACCCCCGCTGCACTCACACCCCCCCCCCACCATGATCCCTACTCCCCCTGCACCTGGACCACCCCGATGAGCCACCCACACCCTGATCCCCACCCCACTGAGCCCCAACCAGCTGCAGCTGAACCCTCTGCTGAGCTCTATCTCCCCCACACCCAGAACCCCCTCACTGAGCCCCAAACCACCTTCACCTGGACCCCCCGTAGAGTCCCATTACCATTACACCCAGAACCCCCCAACAAGCCCCTGTGCATCCAGATTCCTCCCCATGCCCAGATCCTCCACTGAGCTGCCCACATCCACGATGCCCCAGACAGAACCCTCTCAACCCACACCTGGATCCCCCCACACTAAGCCCCTCCACACTTGGATCCTGCCTTGCTGAGCCTGTCTGCCCACACCTGGTGCACCTGGCACAGAGGGGCAGGGCCCTGGAGTGTTTCTGGGGCAGGCCTGGTCCTTGTGCTGTGTCAGGTTTGGGCGCAGCCTCACCGTGTCCTTGAGGGGCTGGGGGAGCTGCACTATGATCTCCCACCTCTGTGAACCCAATGGCCTGTGCTCCCCAATGCCATGCTGGAGCTTCCACATTTATTTGACAAAATTTCCAGAATTCTAAAATATAGTGCGCAGAATTTTTATATTTTTGGCACAGAATGCCCTCAGGAGTAGGAATTGTTCCTCACTGGCCCTGGTGTGAGAGCACGATCGGGCCCTTTCTCTTTATCTCTCTCCATCTCCCACTTCTGTCTATCCATCGCTTTCCATAAGTGTGGGTTGGGCGTGCTAAATGCTGCCCCTTTGCTCCTTTACAAAGGCCAAAAGGGGCAGCCTGCTATTTCCAGGTGTGAATTTAGCCCCTGGCATTTGCAGTGATAACATACCCATGGCAGCGGGGAGCTGGGTGAAGGGGGTAGAATTCTGCTCATTTGTTTGATTTGCCAAGCAAGGTCCCGGTGAGGAGGGACAAAAGTGAGCATTTGATCCTTTCTGGCTAAGTTGAACCCTGACCTGAATGAGCCGGTAGAGGAGTCAGGCCTCTGATACATTTTGACGCTGAGGCCGTGGCAACTTGCTGCCTCTGGATCAAGGGATCTCTGAAACCTGCCCAGAGTGTGAGCAGCCCCTACAGCCAGTGAAAAGAACAGAACTAGTGTTCTTTTGGGGCTAATGCATTCTGGTGTAACTGAAAGTCTTAGCAGGAATCCTAGTCACGCTGTTTCACAGCGGTTGCTGATCCATTGCCCCCATATGGGACAGCTTGAGAATGCTAGACAAAGTTATGGCTCTGTGGCATCCATCATGTCTCCTTAGATCTGCCCTAATAGCATGTTTCCTACCGTGCAGCAGTACCGTTGCCTCAGGGAAGGGACCTGTCTGATTGGCAGGGAGACGTTCACGTGAATTGGGAGGCAGTGAGTATGCGACTCAGGAGACCTGGGCCTGGCTCAGCCACTGATCAGGAATGTGGCCTGGGGTGAATCTGCTTCCCTTGCCAGTCCTTCAATTATAAACTCTTTGGAGCAGGGGCTCTCTCCGAGGGTACCTCCGCACTGCGGGCTGGAGGTGATATTTCCAGTCCGGTTAGACACGTGCACTAGCTTTGATCAAACTAGTACGCTGAAAATAGAAGTGTGGCCACGGGCGGCAGGACAGCACAGCTGCCTTAGGAAGTACCTAGGGTCCCAGGTGGGACTG
This sequence comes from Lepidochelys olivacea, assembly GCF_965140295.1. NCBI lineage: Eukaryota > Metazoa > Chordata > Testudines > Cheloniidae > Lepidochelys > Lepidochelys olivacea. The sequence continues at coordinate 262,646,290 of NC_140411.1, read as the reverse complement.
TACTTGGGGCAGACAGCCCATGCCACTGCAGCTACATTTCTATTTTTAGCTTGCAAGCTCAATTGGACCTAGTGTGCTGTGTCTACACTGGGCTAGGCAAACTATGGCCCACGGCCCGCCAGCTGATTTAATCTGGTCCTTGAGCTCCCGCTGGGTAGTGGGGTCTGGGACTTGTCCCACTCCCACGCTCCAACCAGGGAGTAGGGTCAGCAGCCACTCCACACGCACGTGCCACAGCTCCGCGCAGCTCCCGGAAGCAGCGCCATGTCCCCCCATCCAGCTCCTATGTTTAGGGGCAGCCAGGGGGCTCCGCGTGCTACCCTCACCCCAAGCGCCACCCCCACAGCTCCCATTGGCTGGGAACTGCAGCCAATGGGAGCTGCAGGGGCAGGGCCTGTGGATGGGGCAGTGCGGAGAACCGCCTGGCAGCGCCTCCACATAGGAGCTGGAGAGGGGGACATGGCCACTGCTTTCGGGAGCTGCCTGAGGTAAGCACTGCCCACAGCCTGCACCCCGAGTCTCTCCTGTGCTCCAGCCCCCTGCCCCAGCCCTGATCTCCCTCCACGCTCCGAACCCCTCAGTCCTAGCGTGGAGCACCCTCCTGCACCCCCAACCCCTCATCCCCAGCACCACCCCAGAGCCCACACCTCCAGCCGGAGCCCTCACACACTCCCACGCTCCAACCCCCTGCCCCAGCCTGGAGCCCCCTCCTGCACCCTTAACTCCTCATTTCTGGCCCCACCCCAGATCCCCTACCCCTAGCCAGAGCCCTCAACCCCCCCTCATGCCCCAACTCCCTGCCCCAGCCCTGATCCCCTTCCCGCCCTCCAAACCCCTTGGTCCCAGCCTGGAGCACCCCCCTGCACCCCAAATCCCTCATTCCCAGCCCCACCCCAGAGCCCACACCTCCATCAAGAGCCCTCACCTCCCCGCACCCCAACCCCCTGCCCCAGCCCAGAGCCCCCTCCTGCACCCTGAACTCCTCATTTCTGTCCCCACCCCAGAACCTGCACCCCCAGACAGAGCCTTCACTCCCTCCTGGACCCCAACCCCCAATTTTGTGAGCATTCATGGCCCACCGTACAATTTCCATACGCAGATGTGGCTCTCAGTCCAAAAAATTTGCCCACCCCTGCTCTACACAATGGGGCCCTGATCAATCGGGACAAAAGCAGTGAAAGCACCTGAGATGTAAAGCATTAAGTGAGGCTTTCATTTTAACAGCATCCCTTGTTCCCTTTCTCTTCAGCTAGAGCAAGTTTTTAGAAGGAAACCCCCTCCCTTGTTTGACACTCTCTGAGGTGGTGTCAAAGACGGTAATAACTGTCCTTTTGGGGGAAAGAGAAGAAGTTAGCCGAGATGGGCTGGACCTGTCATTGTTGCTGGTGTCCGATCCCTTTTTATCCAGGTGGCATCTGGGATTCAGCTGGAGCAAGTAGAGGTGGTGATTGTCATCTGGGCCCCTCTCACTGGCCTGCTCCGGTCAGGACCATCTCTCAGGGTTCGGACGAAGAGGATCAAGGGTCTTACAGGACGATGGGGGTGGCAGCCATCATGGGGGCACTCACTCCAATAGCCTCAGTCTGTTTCTTTTTCTGTGTTTCCTGGCACAAAATCTTTCTTTAAGGACCCAAACAGGGAGTGATGGGTGGAATAGCCCATCCCCCTCTTACTTTGTTCACCATTTAGGCTGAATGTTTTACCCACCAGTTTTGGTTAACTGATTTCTGGACCCACACTTTCTTGCTTGCCAAGCATGATCATAACACAGTCCTCGAGTTATATCAGTAGGGCTTTTTGGTTGGACTAATTCCATAGCACTATTGTGTCTGCGTACACCCATCATTCTGTCTGCATTTCATCCCTTCCCCCCATCAGCATGTGTGGGGACAGGTTACTGTGACAACTTAGGGACTTGCACACATTTTTACCGTTGAGCTTACAATTAGGGTAAATTTGTAGGCCCAATTATCACAATAGGCCTCTATTTGCTGCCAGAATACAAATAATAGTGTAGAGGCAACAACGCATTCATAACGCTCCAATGTCATGATCCTGACCTACCCCATCCCCTATTCCAGTCCAAGGGCCCCATCCCATCCCCCGCTGCCCCACTGCTTTGCCAGGTCTCCTCAATCCTGACCATCAGCACCCCCTGCTATTCTAGGCCCAGTCTAGCCAATCCTTGATCTTGACCTAAAACCTCTCCTGCCACACCAGGAGTGGGCCTCTCTTCAGTGATTGATTGCCATTCTTGATTAATTTTGTGGTCCATATGTGGTGGTTGCTGCTTTATTATTTGTATTGGGACAGTGCCTAGGAGTCCCAGTTATGGACCACAATCCCAGTGTGCCAGGCCTTGTACAAACAGAGTAAGACAGTCCCTGCCCCAAAGAGCTTACAATCTAAGTAATGCTGACACAGTTCCACTGGAGACTAAGCTGAGACTCCCAAGCTTATCTCACGTGTTGCTTTAGCTAATGATTTGAACTTCAGTGGGGGAGGCCAGTGCAGTGACCCAACTCGGCTATGAGGTAGGTACCCTGCAGCACCCCCACTGAGCTGCCACATTTCTACTCACTCAATGATTCACTGGTTTCCCTCCCACACCTTCTTTCCCAGTCACCAGCCTGGGACCTTCAGCTTCTCTCTGAGTGTGGAGGTGAAGAATTCATCCTGGCTTTGGGCAATGTCACCCGTGACTGTCACTAATTTGCTGCTCCGCTCCTTGGATAGCCACACTGTCTCCTTCGCCCTCCTCTGGCTCCTCTTGCTGATGGGTTGGAAAAGAATTGCCAACGGTTCCTTCCAGAGATGGGCCTCAACTGCAGTCGGGGGTTGGATTCAAAGTATCCAAAAACTGGGGGTTAGTCAGACCTGAGGGCTTGGTTTGGATCTTCAGGCTCTGGCTCCCCAGCTTGACATCTCCATCTTTACTAACATGTTTCCGTCATTGCACATGCATGGCGATCATCTTAGGTTTGCTCAAGAACACTGGACAGTGTATGTTTTGTTGTCAGAGGGCTGGTTCTGAGTAATAGGCTGTGACACTTTTGTTACTGTAGGGTTTTTTCTGAGCACTGGTTTGTGCATATGGGTTTCTGATGGCTGGCTTGCTAACAACCACTGGGATACTCCCACCAGTCTGTCATTGGAGGGATTCTCATGAATGTTTGCATACGCTCATTGGTCGGTTGTTTGGTCTGTTCACAATGGCCTATTGTAGGGGTTTCTGCTAGTGTAAGACATGCCCACTCAGTGGTGGTTAGGCCACATAAAGGTTGATAGCCCCTTCCCCCCCCCCATAGCAAGCTTAACAGCCCTGGGTCTTAGCTCAAGCAGTAGAGGCTTGTGCATTAAGCTCCAGAGGTTCCAAACTCAAGCCCTGCTGCTAATGACCGCCTCAGTGTTACACTAGCCATGCGTGGCTGTCATAAATATAAAGGGAAGGGTAAACACCTTTAAATCCCTCCTGGCCAGAGGAAAAACCCTTTCACCTGTAAAGGGTTAAGAAGCTAAAGATAACCTCGCTGGCACCTGACCAAAATGACCACTGAGGAGACAAGATACTTTCAAAGCTGGGTGGGGGGAGAAACAAAGGGTCCGCTCTGTCTGTGTAATGCTTTTGCCGGGGCCAGAGCAGGAATGCAGGTCAGAACTCCTGTAAAGAGTTAGCCCTGGTCTACACTAGGACTTTAGGTCGAATTTAGCAGCGTTAAATCGATGTAAACCTGCACCCGTCCACACGATGAAGCCCTTTAGTTCGACTTAAAGGGCTCTTAAAATCGATTTCCTTACTCCACCCCTGACAAGTGGATTAGCGCTTAAATCGGCCTTGCCAGGTCAAATTTGGGGTACTGTGGACACAATTCGACGGTATTGGCCTCCGGGAGCTATCCCAGAGTGCTCCATTGTGACTGCTCTGGACAGCACTCTCAACTCAGATGCACTGGCCAGGTAGACAGGAAAAGAACTGCGAACTTTTGAATCTCATTTCCTGTTTGGCCAGCGTGGCAAGCTGCAGGTGACCATGCAGAGCTCATCAGCAGAGGTGACCATGATGGAGTCCCAGAATCGCAAAAGAGCTCCAGCATGGACTGAACGGGAGGTACGGGATCTGATCGCTGTATGGGGAGAGGAATCCGTGCTATCCGTGCTGGAACTCCGTTCCAGTTTTTGAAATGCCAAAACCTTTGTCAAAATCTCCCAGGGCATGAAAGACAGAGGCCCCTAACAGGGTCCCGAAGCAGTGCCGCGTGAAACTTAAGGAGCTGAGGCAAGCCTACCAGAAAACCAGAGAGGCGAATGGCCGCTCCAGGTCAGAGCCCCAAACATGCCGCTTCTATGATGAGCTGCATGCCATTTTAGGGGGTTCAGCCACCACTACCCCAGCCATGTTGTTTGACTCCTTCAATGGAGATGGAGGCAACACGGAAGCAGGTTTTGGGGACGAAGAAGATGATGAGGAGGAGGAGGAGGAGGTTGTAGATAGCTCACAGCAAGCAAGCGGAGAAACCGCTTTTCCCGACAGCCAGGAACTGTTTCTCACCCTGGACCTGGAGCCAGTACCCCCCAAACCCACCCAAGGCTGCCTCCTGGACCCGGCAGGCGGAGAAGGGACCTCCGGTGAGTGTACCTTTTAAAATACTATACATGGTTTAAAAGCAAGCATGTGAAAGGATTAATTTGCCCTGGCATTCGCGGCTCTCCTGGATGTACTCCCAAAGCCTTTGCAAAAGGTTTCTGGGGAGGGCAGCCTTATTGCGTCCTTCATGGTAGGACACTTTACCACTCCAGGCCAGTAACACTGTACTCGGGAATCATTGTACAACAAAGCATGGCAGTGTATGTTTGCTGGTGTTCAAACAACATCCGTTCTTTATCTCTCTGTGTTATCCTCAGGAGAGTGAGATATCATTCATGGTCACCTGGTTGAAATAGGGTGCTTTTCTTCAGGGGACACTCAGAGGAGCTCGTTCCTGCTGGGCTGTTTGCCTGTGGCTGAACAGAAATGTTCCCCGCTGTTAGCCATGGGGAGGGAGGAGGGTTGAGGGGGTAGCCACGCGGTGGGGGGAGGCAAAATGCAACCTTGTAATGAAAGCACATGTGCTATGTATGTAATGTTAACAGCAAGGTTTACCCTGAAAGAGTGTAGCCACTATTTTATAAAATGTGTCTTTTTAAATACCGCTGTCCCTTTTTTTTTCTCCACCAGCTGCATGTGTTTCAATGATCACAGGATCTTCTCCTTCCCAGAGGCTAGTGAAGATCAGAAAGAAAAAAAAATGCACTCGTGATGAAATGTTCTCTGAGCTCATGCTGTCCTCCCACACTGACAGAGCACAGACGAATGCGTGGAGGTAAATAATGTCAGAGTGCAGGAAAGCACAAAATGACTGGGAGGAGAGGTGGCAGGCTGAAGAAAGTAAGTGGCGGGCTGAAGAGAGTAAGTGGCGGGCTGAAGACAGGGCTGAAGCTCAAATGTGGCGGCAGCGTGATGAGAGGAGGCAGGATTCAATGCTGAGGCTGCTGGAGGATCAAACCAGTATGCTCCAGTGTATGGTTGAGCTGCAGCAAAGGCAGCTGGAGCACAGACTGCCACTACAGCCCCTGTGTAACCAACCGCCCTCCTCCCCAAGTTCCATAGCCTCCACACCCAGATGCTCAAGAACGCGGTGGGGGGGCCACCGGCCAACCAGCCACTCCGCCACAGAGGATTGCCCAAAAACCAGAAGGCTGGCATTCAATAAATTTTAAAGTTGTAAACTTTTGAAGTGCTGTGTGGCATTTTCCTTCCCTCCTCCACCACCCCTCCTGGGCTACCTTGGTAGTCATCCCCCTATTTGTGTGATGAATGAATAAAGAATGCATGAATGTGAAGCAGCAATGACTTTATTGCCTCTGCAAGTGGTGATCGAAGGGAAGAGGGGAGGGTGGTTAGCTTACAGGGAAGTAGAGTGAACCAAGGGGTGGGGGGTTTCATCAAGGAGAAACAAAGAGAACTTTCACACCGTAGCCTGGCCAGTCATGAAACTGGTTTTCAAAGCTTCTCTGATGCGTACCGCGCCCTCCTGTGCTCTTCTAACCGCCCTGGTGTCTGGCTGCGCGTAACCAGCAGCCAGGCAATTTGCCTCAACCTCTCACCCCACCATAAATGTCTCCCCCTTACTCTCACAGATATTGTGGAGCACACAGCAAGCAGTGATAACAGTGGGAATATTGGTTTTGCTGAGGTCTAAGTGAGTCAGTAAACTGCGCCAGCGCGCCTGTAAACATCCAAATGCACATTCTACCACCATTCTGCACTTGCTCAGCCTGTAGTTGAACAGCTCCTGACTACTGTCCAGGCTGCCTGTGTACGGCTTCATGAGCCATGGCATTAAGGGGTAGGCTGGGTCCCCAAGGATAACTATAGGCATTTCAACATCCCCAACAGTTATTTTCTGGTCTGGGAATAAAGTCCCTTCCTGCAGCTTTTGAAACAGACCAGAGTTCCTGAAGATGCGAGCGTCATGTACCTTTCCCGGCCATCCCACATTGATGTTGGTGAAACGTCCCTTGTGATCCACCAGAGCTTGCAGCACTATTGAAAAGTACCCCTTGCGGTTTATGTACTCGCAGGCTTGGTGCTCTGGTGCCAAGATAGGGATATGGGTTCCGTCTATGGCCCCACCACAGTTAGGGAATCCCATTGCAGCAAAGCCATCCACTATGACCTGCACATTTCCCAGGGTCACTACCCTTGATATCAGCAGATCTTTGATTGCGTGGGCTACTTGCATCACAGCAGCCCCCACAGTAGATTTGCCCACTCCAAATTGATTCCCAACTGATCGGTAGCTGTCTGGCGTTGCAAGCTTCCTCAGGGCTATCACCACTCGCTTCTCAACTGTGAGGGCTGCTCTCATCTTGGCATTCATGTGCTTCAGGGCAGGGGAAAACAAGTCACAAAGTTCCATGAAAGTGCCCTTACGCATGCGAAAGTTTCGCAGCCACTGGGAATTGTCCCAGACCTGCAACACTATGCAGTCCCACCAGTCTGTGCTTGTTTCCCGAGCCCAGAATCGGCATTCCACAGCATGAACCTGCCCCATTAGCACCATGATGCATGCATTGCCAGGGCCCATGCTTTCAGAGAAATCTGTGTCCATGTCCTGATCACTCATGCGACCATGCTGACGTCGCCTATTCGCCCGGTATCGCTCTGCCAGGTTCTGGTGCTGCATATACTGCTGGATAATGCGTGTAGTGTTTAATGTGCTCCTAATTGCCAAAGTGAGCTGAGCGGCCTCCATGCTTGCCTTGGTATGGCGTCCGCACAGAAAAAAGGCGTGGAACAATTGTCTGCCATTGCTCTGACGGAGGGAGGGGCGACTGACGACACGGCTTACAGGGTTGGCTTCAGGGAGCTAAAAATCAACAAAGGGGGTGGCTTTACATCAAGGAGTATTTCAGGCAGGACTTCACGGAGGGTTCCAATAAGAAATGGTGCATCTAAGTTATTGTTCTTATTGGAACAAGGAGGTTAGTCTGGCCTCTGATTGATACATGGCTAGATTTACCTCGCTGCACCTTCTCTGTGAGTGACTGCAGTGTGACCTAGAGGAATGAGTCCCCTAGACGGGAGAGGGGGGAAGGAAATGAGTACAAAACAAATCTGGTCTATTTCTTGTTTTGATCAACTCCATCTATCTTTTACATCTTTGGCTGGCAGCAGACGGTGCAGAAGGACTGCATGCCATCCACATCTCATGGCTGCCCGGCAGAAGATAATGCAATAGGACTGCTAGCAATCTGTATCGCCTGCCTGCTCACCATAAGATGGTTCAATAGGACTGACTGCAGGACTAAAGAGAATGACCTGGTCAAGTCACTCCAAATTTAGTCCCTGCGCCTATGTCTGCCCAGGCGCTCCTGGCCGACGTGGCCAGGAGCACCTCGGACATGACGATGACGGCTACCAGTCATATTGTACCGTCTGCTGCCACAAGGCAGTTGGTTGCTGCTACTGTGTAGCAATGCAGTACCATGTCTGCCAGCACCCAGGAGACATACGGTGACGGTTACCTGAGTGGACTCCATGCTTGCCGTGGTATGGTGTCTGCACAGGTAACTCAGGAAAAAAGGCGCGAAACGATTGTCTGCTTTCACGGACGGAGGGAGGGAACGGGGGCCTGACGATATGTACCCAGAACCACCCGCGACAATGTTTTAGCTCCATCAGGCATTGGGATCTCAACCCAGAATTCCAATGGGCAGCGGAGACTGTGGGAACTGTGGGATAGCTACCCTCAGTGCAACGCTCCGGAAGTCGACGCTTGCCTCAGTACTGTGGAAGCACTCTGCCAAGTTAATGCACTTAATGCACTTAGAGCATTTTCTGTGGGGACACACACACTCAAATATATAAAACCGATTTCTAAAAAACTGACTTCTATAAATTCAACCTAATTTCGTCGTGTAGACATACCCTTAGAAAGCAATCTAGTTAGATATGCGTTAGATTCTGTTTTGTTTAAATGGCTGATAAAATAAGTCGTGCTGAATGGAATGTATATTCCTGTTTTTGTGTCTTTTTGTAACTCAAGGTTTTGCCTAGAGGGATTCTCTATGTTTTGAATCTGATTACCCTGTAAGGTATTTACCATCCTGATTTTACAGAGGAGATTCTTTTACTTTTTCTTTAATTAAAAATCTCTTTTAAGAACCTGATTGCTTTTTCATTGTTCTTAAGATCCAAGGGTTTGGGTCTGTGTTCACCAATGCAAATTGGTAAGGATTTTTATCAAGCCTTCCCCAGGAAAGGGGGTGTAGTGCTTGGGGGGATATTTTTTTGAGGAGGAGACGTTTCCAAGTGGGCACTTCCCCTGTTCTTTGTATAACACTTTGGTGGTAGCAGCTTTTAAACTAAGCTGATAAGAATAAGCTTAGGGGGGGTCTTTCATGCAGGTCCCTATATCTGTACCCTAGAGTTCAGAGTGGGGAAGGAACCTTGACAGTGGCACACATAGGTTTGTTGTGGGGTTGCTCTAGTGCAGTGCTTCTCAACCTTTCCAGTCTACTGTGCCCCTTGCAGGAGTCTGATTTGTCTTGTGTACCCCAAGTTTCATCTCACTTAAAAACGACTTGCTTGCAAAATCAGATATAAGAATACAAAAGTCACAGCCACACTGTTACTGACAAATTGTTGACTTTCTCATTTTTACCATATAACTATAAAGTAAATCGACTGGAATATAAATATTGTACTTCCATTTCCATGTATAGTATATAGAGCAGTATAAACAAGTCATTGTCTGTATGAAATTTTAGTTTGTACTGACTTCGCTAGTGTTTCTTATGTAGCCTGTTGTAAAACTAGGCAAATATCTAGATAAGTTGAGGTACCTCCTGGAAGACCTCTGCGTACCCCCAGGGGCACATGTGCCCCTGGTTGAGAACCATTGCTCTAGACAGTGACAGTGGAGGTTGGTGAAATCTAATATTTTTGGATACTTTAACGTGCTTGTGACACCCTCCCTATTTAAGAACACTCTTGGCTATTGTAACAGTTCCTGGTATATTATTTGTGTTGGTTGGGAGTGGGGGAGGAGTTTGCTTGAGGCTGTGAGCTTTGTTTGTTGTTGTAGGGTTGCTTATGCGCATAGAGCTTTGCAAACTGTTTCATTGTGTTTAGAGGGTTGCTGCTTACTGTTGGGCTTCGCACTCTCTTTTTATTATAGCATAGACTCTTATTGACAGCTGTCTACACTGTTTTGATATTGTAAGGTTGCTTTGGGTTGCTGGGATTGATGTTCTTTTTATTTCAAGAGGAAAAGTCACAAAAAAAGAATGACCATAAAGAAGCCCAAGAAAATGTAGGTCAAATAACATTGAACTTGCTGATGCAACAGGCCCATTTGAGTGCTGATAAAAGAAGAACAAGCCAGTTGCCTCAGGTAGCATGGTCTTCAGTGACAGAGATGTCCTACCACTGCCAGAGACAAAAGATAAAAGCCTAGCCCACCAGTTTCCAGCCTGCTGGAACTGACTCATAGCTATGGTTATAAAAAGGTGGAAAAAATAGTATTTTTATTGGGGGACACAGAGTGGGGAGGAATGTGAATCAATTCCTATAAAAGAAAACCCAGTTCAAATCCTCACCCCAAAATACAAATCAAACCAAATCTCTGTGCCTTCAACATCCCTCTTGGGTTGGGTGGGGGGGGAGGGTGAGTGGGGAGACCCAATGGCTAAGCTACTTCCTTTTGGGATTGCCTCAGCACCTGAGCTGTACTAATGTGTCCTGTCCTAGATCTTCGAGGATCTGGATGGGGTGGAAATAATTACTGGTGATGGTCTGCTGATTTGGAACAAAAACAATCCACACCTCAATGACAGACTGCAGACTGCTCAGCAGCATGCCAGAGATCAAACAGGCACAAATGCCAGGTCAGGCTGAGTGAGGGCAGGTATGTAGGACACGGACTCAGTGACAAAGACTGGACCCAAGAAAAGTGGAGTCAATTGTGCAAATGGAAAGACCCAAAATCAAGGAGCACCTATGGAGATTCGTGGCCATGTTAGTCTACCTAAGCAAATTGTCCCTCATTTGTCACAGGCAGAGTGCTCTTGGAGACTAATACAGAATGATACAGCAATGGCTAGCAAAAGAAAAATGTTGGGGAATTAAACAAAGGTTGCCATCGAAAGACCAGCACTGAAATATTCTGAGATTAACAAAAAGCCCAAGATCTCAGTTGGTGCAAATTCTCAGAGACTGATGCAAGATGATCACCCAATGGCATGTGCTTTCTAAGCACTGTCTCCACTGGCTACTGTTAGAGTTAGCTTATGATGTTCACCAATCGCTGACAGGAGCTGGAGTGAAGCATAACAGTCCTAGGAACAGCCCTTCCCCATTCCAGACTGGGATCTGGAACAACTGGCAAAGGGACTGGCCTCAGAGAATCCATCTCTAGTTTTACATTCAGCACTGGGAATGCTAGTCCAGGACTTTAGAAGTTTGGTGAAAGCTGTGGCAATTCCCTTGTAGTGCGGGAAAAACTAGTGTAAAGTTCATGGTTATGTACTTCAGTACTGAGTCTCAGTTCATTGTCCAGATGCCAAGACACAATTAAATGTGATACAGGAATGACCCATTTATAGAAGCTGTGACAAAGTAGGCTATGTCTGTATCAAAGTGCAAACTCCGTTTTGGATGGTAACCTTCATTTTGGATTAGGATATCCTTTTGTTTAGGAGCTGAACCCAGGACTCACCTTGTCCAGGGCCAGGTTAGTATGCTGCATCCCACATGCTGCCCTTCCCAGGAGCGGTGCGGAGGGCCTTGCTGAAAGACTGAATGAGAAGCCATCACAAAACAAACTAGAGTCATCAGCTCTGTCTCTCAACTATTGGCCATCCACATGGAACACAAGCTCTCTACACAGAAGGGGAAGGGGCTGGCTTTTCTTAGCCTGGGCACATGGGCACAAGGGGTCAGAGACTGTATTTAAGGGGGATGATCTCTGTGACGGGGGGCTGGCCACTGCCACATGCCAGGAGACCAGGCTGGAGAGAGAGAGAAGGCAGAAGGCACTCTGCCTGGCCTGAGATGCAGGCCTCACAGAAAGGATGAGAACAGACTTTGGAGGGGGATGTCTCAGAACTCTTATTTTGCAAAGCTCTGTAATGCTTTAGTGCTTTGCTTGCTTGCCTGCCTGCCATGTTGTCCCTGAAAGGGTTGATCAAGAAGCTCAGAGCACTCACAGCAAGGTGGAATGTTGGAAGAGTGTCTCTGAGCAATTGGGGCTCAGGAGGGTGGGGCCACTGGTTCTGGGGTCTAAGATGGCTGGGCTGCAGAGTCCACTTCACAAGGTAGGGTAGCAGTGTGACGCTGTGTGGAATTTGGGGGCGGGCACTTTAGGGTATTATAAATCCCAATATTGTAAAATGGCACTGAGTCGTGCCAGATATGCCGAGTGAGGTATCTGTGAAAATGTTGTAATTTGCCAAGTATGATCGTCCTGTTTATATGTTTGTCTCATCTTTGTATTATGAGGTATAGATATGTAGGGGATATATATATTTCCAAACTTGTGCTGTGCATCTGGATGACATCCCCAGACAGATTGGCATCAACACTGCCTAACATGCTTGATGGCCCATCAAGGGACATCAACTGTACAATGAACCCATTGAAAGGGTCAGGGATCCACCTTATGACTCAACAAGGCATGCAGGGACATGCCTATGGACAGAACTGTAATGCTTCCAGGCCATGTGCTGGGCAGCTTGCATTTGGAACAAAGGAAATACAAGCTGCATGGCAAAAGACTATAAAAGGCAGCTGCAGCTTCTCCATTTTGTCTTCATTCCTGCTTCTTACCTCTGGAATAACCTTCCTACAAACGAAGCTCTGAACAAAGGACTGAATGACCCATCCAAGCTGTGGATGCGTTCCAGAGGGACTTTCAAGCCAGCAAACTCACCAATACTGCTAAGCATAGGCACCAACTTCCCCTCTTTCCCCTGGATGCTCGACCCCACCTCTGTCCCCGGCCCCGCCCCCACTCCACCCCTTCCATGAGGCCCCTCCCCAACCAGTCTCTTCCCACCCCTTCCCCGCCCCCATTCCAGCCCCTTCCCCAAAGTCCCCACCCCAACTCCGCCCCTTCCCTGCCCCTATTTGAACCCCTTCCCCAAATCCCTGCCCCAGCCCCTCCTCTTCCCCGCCTCCCGCCCCCAGCACGCGGCTTCCCGCTCCTCTCCCTCCCTCCTGGAGCATGCAAACAGCTGTTTGGCGGTGGCCAGGCGGGAAACACTGGGAGGTAGGCGGAGGAGCGGGCACTCGGGGTGGGGGAGGAAAAGGAGGGGGAGAGGGGAGCTTGGCTGCCAGTGGGTGCAGAGCACCCACTAATTTTCCCCGTGGAAGCTCCAGCCCCAGAGCACCCACGGAGTCAGTACCTATGCTGCTAAGAACCTGATATATGGACTTTGAAGTTTTTGTATGTATATGACTGTTTTCTCTCTTCTTGTTCTTTCTTTTTTCTTTATAATAAACTTTTAGTTTTAGATGCTTAAGGAATGGCTGGCAGCATGGTATTTTGTGTAAGATCCAAACTCATATTGACCTGGTAACGTGACTGACCCTTTGGGGTCAGAAGAACATTTTGTATATGTGAGCCAAGTTTACTATACTGGACCTAGGTGCTGACTGGGAGCCAGAGAACTGGAATGAACTAAAAGGGGGCTGTGTGGTTTCCTTTTATGCTTCTTGATAACCAGTGTGGGGGATCAGGAGCACAGTTTGTGACTGTTTGGGGAGCTTAACTTCAGTGTTACCCACCAGTCTTGGGAGTCTCTCTCTCCCTTTTACAGCCTGCCCTGACCTTGGCATTTCCAGGGAAGGCTGCCCTAGGCACACAGGGTCACAAACGGATACCTGGGAGGAAGTCTGAGAAAGCCAGAGCTAGAACCAATGACCAGGCTCTGCCCAGACCTGACTGACTTAGGAGCATGTGGGATCCAGTGGTTGAGTCCACTCACAACAGACTGGTGTCTGTCCAGAGGCAGGGGACAGGGACAGGCTGTGACAGAAGCATCTGCAGTGGAATATGCGAGAAATACAGAGTAAAAGCAGCGAATCTGTGTTCAGAAGGAAAGTGGAGGCGAATGATCATACAGATTGGAGGCAGAAAAAACTATCTAGACACCCCTTGCGTGGTCTTTCCTTGCAGAACAGGCTTGTTTTTTATGCTAATTTTCATGCAATAGCACCATGGGGATCTGATCCTGGAACTTGCTGTCCATGGCTGTTCTGGTTTCTGAGTGTATATGTTGCTCTGGGAGCTTCCATGCACCATGGAATTTCTGGGATGTCTTCACACATGAATGTTAAACAAATTACGCTTATGTAATGTTCTTTAATGTCATTATTCAGAAAGGGATGATTAAAAATGGATAGAATAGCCAAGAAAGGTCACATCTGGCTCATCCACATCCCTGCTGATGCCGGATCTTTCCCTACAGTCTCTTCTCCAGGGCTTTCTCCACTTCAGTTTGAAATGACTCAAGCGCTGGGGTTTCCATCGCTTCCCTTAGCAAACAATTCACATTCTGGTAGCTCTGTCCCTTGGGAAACCTCCCCTGTTATTCAGCCTGAGTTTTCCTCCTCTGTTTCATCCCATTACTCCTAGTTATACATCTTTGGTGCACTCGGAACAATTCCTCTCCCTCGCTGCTTTTACACCCTTCAGGTATTGTGTCCCCAAGCCCTTAACCTTTGCCAAGCCTCGTGTCTTTCTTTATTTTAATCTAGTCATGCAAATGGGTCTCTCCAGCTTCTGGGTGTGCAGGAAGGGAAAGAGGGCAGTGTGATGAACACAAAGGTTTCACTCTTTAATTCCCCTGCCCCCCCACCCCACCCCTTTAACAGTAGCAACAACTGACCATTTACTAGGTGGCAAGGGCCTCCCTTGTAACATTGACAAAGTGCCCCACAGTGGTCGTGCTTTTCAAGAGGAAGTGGATCATGCTACAAGGCTGAGCGTGCTGGGAGGGTGTGGCTACGTGGGGCTTGGCCTTTCCTTCTATCCTTGGCTAGCACAGAGTTCAGATCCCACCTTGGTTGGCAGGTGAGTTTGGTGGTTGGCCACCATGACGTTTGGTTTGTTGGGCCATCGCTGCACAGGGCTGGAAAGCGGCTGTGTGAGAGGCACTGGGAGACCCATGTAGTGGCCCGGCACTGGAATAGCTGTGGGTTCTACAGGCCGGAGTGGAGGTGCATTGGCAGTGCTGTATTGAGCCCTAGGCTGGAATAACCAGGGTTTCTGTGGGGAGGTCTACACTACAGAATTACTTCAATATAACTATGTCCCTCGGGGATGTGACTCATCCACCCCCTGGGCGACGTAGTTACACGGACCTAAGTGCTGATGCAGACAGTGCTATCATGGCAGGAGAGCTTCTCCCGCCAACACCGCTCCTGCCTCTCAGGGAGGAGGATTCACTACGCTGCGGGGAGAGCATCTTCACTAAAGCGCTGCAGCAGTGCCGCATATGAAGCGTAGGCCTGCCCTGTGGGTCTAAACTGAGGTGCATTGGCCGAGTGGTCTTATGTCTGCACCAAGTGTCTGTATCACACGCCCGTGAGGCGGAGAGTGTGGAGACTCCCCTCACGTGACGCTGGTTTGCTACTTTCCTTTCCGCCTTCTCCAGAACGCTCACAGACTTGCTGAAGCAGCCGGGCCACGGCCCCTCTGACCACATGACTGACAGCCACTTGGGCAGCATCCAGGTCCAGATGGGTGACGGGCTTGCCCGGAGCTCCCCCAGAAATGGCACAGGTAAGAGCATCACCTCCCGCCCTCCCCACGGTCCCATCTGTGCTGGGCAGGGACCGGTTTGTGGGCAGCAGAGGGCCTCCCGGTCTCCTTCCATTTCTGTGAATGGGACTCGAGGGGGGCAGGAGGGAAGCTGGGGGGGGTGGAGCAAACCAAGCAGGGCGGTTTGCACAGAGGCAGTAGAAGAACATGCATGGGAGGAAGTCTGTTCCCTTGTTTCTGTTGTTTTCTATTTAAAGTAGAGCTTTAAAGGCAGCCCTCCCGCAGTGGACTTCAGGGTGAGAGAGCGGCCCCCCACCAAAATGCTGGTCATGGGGAGGATTGCAGGCATTGAGCTCCTCTCCTAATGTCAACCCAGCGTAAGGGGGCGCTGGTCATGGGGAGTGCTGGGGGCACCATGCTGGCATCAGGGGTTCCCAGGGAGGAGGGGATACAGCCCCTGGAAATTCTTTCACCAGAACCCTACTCTCAAACGAGGAATTCCTTCCTCTTCAAGGGGCCTCTTTCTTCCCACTTGGGGCCCCGTCACTGCTCTTTGTCGACACTCCCCTGGGAAGCTGGGAGTGCCTCTCTCCACCCTCCCAGTATTTGCTGCTCTCATGGATGTTGCAGAGGCTGTGGGTGCGAGATATGTTGAGGCTCAGGAAGTTTGGGCTCCCTGTTGGTTCTGCTCCTGGTTCTGGGACAGTCATCACCAAGAACAGCTGGCACAGGTGAAACACAACACTGATTTGGATGCGTGGCGGCTGTGTCTGCCCCTGCTGTAGGGGGGCAGCTTTCGAGGCTTGCATAAGTTGCATTTGTGCCTTCTGCCCCTTCTCCAGTGCGCTCCCTGCTGCCTACCCATTCAGCCTCTGGGAGGAGGCTCCCCCTCCAGGCTGACAGTCCCCTGCTTGCTTCTCTGAAAGATTGGAAGTGACATTTGCCCTGGCAGCAGCCAGTGTGTGTTTGCAGCTCACAGGTCAAAGCGCAGTGCAGTCATCCGGCTAGGACAAGCTGCAGGAGCCCCCGAGGCTGGCGGGTTACTAGCTGCACCCGGGCTAGCAGGTGGGAGCATGGAGGAGGGAGGAAAACTGTCCTAGCCGTGAGGTGTGTTAGGAGGTGGAGCAGTCCCGTGGTGGGGCAGTGCTGGGGAAAGTCCCATCGCTTGGGTTCTTTAAAGCTAGGCTGAGCAAAGCACGCCAGAATACGCTTCAGGGCAGCGTCCGGCACTGGCCAGAGTGCACCTGGGGTGGGTGGGATCCATGCTGTATATCATCCTTCTAGAGCACAGGTGGCTGGGATTTCCCCCTCAGAGCTGGAGCTAGTCCCAGTGCTGGTGAATGGTAACCGGTGAGGTCATCCAGCATGTGGCCGGGGGATGTCCCCGCAGGGGATCTGCTTCCGAGGTGGGGGGAGGGGGGGAATGTTTCTCCTCTGCTGAAGGATGGGCTGATCGCTATCCCATGCTGTCCCCTTGGGACTCCCCTGGGTGGTGACAATGGGAGGATTGGTGGAGCCAGGAGTCACTGGTACCACCATGGTCCCCAGCTGTGTAACACGGGGAAATCAGCTGCTAATCCAGTGGCCTCTTAGTTTAGTTCAACTCTGCTCGGGGAAGATGGGGAAGGCTCTGTTTTCTCTTTCATTTGCCAGTGATGCTTGTCCCGGGTTAAAGGGGGCAAGGCGAATTTGCATTGAAATGCTTTGATCTGAAGTTACCGCTGGTGAATGTCACCCGACTGAGAGCCCTGGAGCCTGAAGTCTGAACAGATACACGGGCACCCACTCTCCTAGCTTTGCACCCACATGGCCCACACCAAGCCTGGCACCAAGGGACTGCTGCTAGGAGTGACAGGAGGTCAGGTCCTTTGGCCCATTCAGCGTTGGTCTCTCTGCAGAGGAGGCCAGTTAGTGCTGACGGGAATGGCGGTGTCAGGGCTGTGGGTGTCCCATTGGAATGGGAATGCGCCCTTCATGCCAGTCACCAAACAGCTGTCGGTCACAAAGGGCTTTTGGCCTCTTCTGATCTGGGGACAGACTATCACCAGAGCCACAGCCATAGAAGGTTCCCTGATCAGTCCTCCAAGGTGTCCAGTCCCACTAGGCAGGTGGTGATGTTTGCTCTCAGCAAAGATGTCTGACTGCTCAGGGCAAAGCCAGGGGAGACTGTGGGGACGCATGGGGGGAGGGAGTATCCAAACCTGAGGCCAGGGTGGGGGAAGGGTGAGCTTGTTAACATTAAAATGCATTTTTATGCAGCTAAATACAAATATATATAATTAGGACCAAGGAAGGCAGGCCAGACACTCTAGCCTGGAAATCAGTGACTCGGAAAAAGAGCGAGGAGCCCTAGGGGACCAGCAACTCCACCTGAGCTCCCGGTGCGGTGCCGTGGCAAAAAGGGCTGTTAACTCTCCTTGAGTGTATAAACGGGAGGGTGGGGGGGGGTGATTTTACCTCTGTGTATGTCCCTGGTGAGACTGACCCTGGCATACCCATCCAGTTCTGGGGTCGGCAGTTTTAAAAGAATGTTTAAAAATTGGAGAAGGTGCAGAAAAGAGCAACAAACAAGGATTGGCAGGCGGGAGGAGATGCCTTGCAGGGAGCCACTTAACACGTGCCATCTGCGTAGCCTCTCAAAAAGAAGATGGAGAGGTAACTTGATTAATGCACAAGCACCTTCATGGAGAGAACACACGGGCTCTTTAATGTGGTGGCAAGAGGTGTAACAAGAACCAATGGCTGGACGCTGAAGCCAGATTAAAATTAAGGCACAGATTTTTATCAGTGCGGGAGGTGAAACCATTGGGACAAACTACCAAGGGAAGTGGTCGATTTTCAGGCTCTTGCTGCTGTCAGATCAAGGCTGGAGGCCTCTCTGGAAGATGTGCTGTAGCCACGCACAAATTCCTGGGCTCAGTACTGGGGTAAGCAGCCGAAATGGAATGACCTGTGGTGGACAGGGGGACAGGCTAGATGATCTAATGGTTCTTTCTGGCCTTAAATTCTGACTCTCTGACCCCTTAAACCTTCCCTCCCAGAATCTTTCTTTGCATTTCCAGACAATATGCACTTGAATAACGCTGTGGTCAGCCCCCCTATCGCCCCCCAGATGGGGCTGCCACATGCCCACAGCAACCGGCTGCAGATGATGAGCACCATGCCCCACCAAGCTCCGGACTACGCCAAGTACGCCACGCTCAAGGCCGTAGGTATGTGCTACCGCAGCCCAGGGACCGGACAGGGCTGCGTCACCAGCCTGTGCTTCCTCTGGCTTTGCTTCAGCTCTTGTCTCCCAGCATCCCGTGGTAGCAGTGACTGTGATTTCCCCAAGGCCAGAGGGAAGGAAACGGGACACCCTTGGTGCTGTCAGGGAGAGCAGTGCGGCCCCCCAGCTCTAGCGGTTCCGCAGGCCTGGAGAGAGAGGCAGGGACTGCAAGTGTCATGTGTGCTGAGTTTGAGCAAAGTTTAGCTCAGGGGTGGGGGCTCAGCACAGGCATCAGTGAAGGAAAGGGGCCTGGGACAAGGCTGCGCAAGGGAAGCTGCTGCATTCATGGAGCGGGGGCCAGAGTGTGAAATGGCTAAGGTTCTGTCCCTCGCAGCAGAATTGAAGCCCAGGTCCGGGGGAGGCGGGGACAGGCATGGAGGAGAGCCATCCTGGCAGGCAGAGAGGCGAAAGGCTCTTGTGCAGCCCAGGAAGGCGGGTGTGTTCCCTGGCTGTCTGACTTCCTGCCCTTTGCTTTGTTTTCCCCTGCAGAGAGTGCGCCCGAAGAATTCTACAAGCGGTTTCCCATGGTGGACATGCCTCCGCCTGGTCCTCTGTCCTTCCCACCCATGGGGCTGCATCAGAAAGACATGCCTTCCCTGCACGACAGCTGTGCCTTGGTTGGTTTGGCTACACCTGGGCAGAAGGCCAAAGTGGTGAAAACCAACGCCCACCCACTGGTGGCCAGTCCGGCCTTCAAGGGAAGCTGGGACCCCAACCATCACCACCCCCCTGATGTCCGCCGACAGATCTATGCCAACAAGCGCCAGTTCAGCGTCGAGAAGCTGCCGGAGGTCTTCAGCCAGACGCCCACCCACTATGTCCAGCCCCCGCGGCCCTTCTCCACTAATAGCAAGACTGAGGTCACTGTCTAAAAAGAACCTTCATCTTTTCGTTTTATGTCCCAGCAGCCTCTGGGGCTAACGGTCTTGTCAGCCCAGACCACCTGCTAGCGAAGTACCAGAGGTGCTTCCCCATTATAGCTGGTGGCACTAGGCTGGGTGTCAGGAGGGGCGAGGAAGGTGGGGGAATCCCCACCAGAACAGGTGCCCACACCTCCTGAGAGTACGCAGATAACGTGCATGGTGAAACAGGCATGCATGTGCCCTGTGATTGATGCACGGCTGTTGTTTCCAGTTTACCTGTCCATCACATCACACTTGTACCAGAACGGTCAATGTTGACGGGAGCCGGGGGACTCCACTGCTCTGGCCAGGGGAGTCACGTCCAAGCCCAGCTGGCAAGGGGGAAAGCACCACCCCCCACCCCCTCGAGGGGAAGGACAACTGGTGGGAGATGTGAGACAAGCAATTGCAATAGCCATTAAAGCCCATTGGGTTAGCACGTGCAGCCCGTCCCCTCCCTCTGCCCCTCCACGTGGGTTGTAAACAAGGGCACACAATCACCAGTATAAACGAACTGTACAAAAGGGCAGCTGGTAAGGGCTCACAAGGAGTTTTACTTTTCCCTTCTCTGCCAGCTCAGCTCGCTCCCCTTCACACGCTAGGCACCAGTGCCGAGTAGGGTTGGGGATTTGTCTTACACCATTTTTGAATGTTTCGAATGATGGCCTAGCTGACCCTGCAGTTCTTGTTGCATTTAGCGCCCGCGGGCCAGGGCTGTGGGTCAGTAGGTGAACACAGGGCTGCCCCTTGCTAGCTGCAGAGTAGCAAAACATAGGTCCTACGTAAACAGTGACTGCTGGCTGAGGTTGGGGGCTGGTCATTATTTTTAGTTTCTGTGGGACATTTCTGCCAGCCGGGGCAAGGCTGAGCGCTGGCTTTGGCAGCTCAGGTGGGGGCTGATGGGGGCATGGTGGTTTAAAGGGGATGCAAAGCTGTCTCAGTGGGTAGGCTCTATGGCCTGGCTTCACCATGGAGCCTTTCTGGCTGCAGCTACTGCCCAGCAGCTGGCCCTGATGGTCGCTCCTGCCAGGTTACCGCCCAGCAGGGCGTGTGGGGCTTGGAGTGGCTCCAGAGCAGGGCCTGAGCGCTCCCAGCGCGCTGGGTGTGTTGGCCATACGTGTCGTGCGCGTCACTGCTTCCCCCTCAACCTTGTGTTGTTCTCTCACACACACCCCTGCCCCAGGCCCAGCCATGTTCCCCTCTCCACTCGTACAGGTTCCAGAGCAGGCAGCAGTGCCAAGCTGGCCACTGGGCTTGCTGCTAGTGCTGGGCCTGCAGGGCGTCAGTCACTCCCCTACCACCGGTTATTGCATGCACCGGCTACCTATGGCACAGCCCCGCTCAGCAGCTGCGGCCCCACGGAACTGTAGCCACAGGCTCTCAGGCTGGGTCAGCCTGCGTCTCCCTGACCATGTTCAGCCACTCACCGTGGTCCACCATGGAGGTGGTCAAGCTCCTTTGTGCCCAAGCTGTTTCGACCCCCCGGCATGAGTTTGAAAAGCCACTGCTACTGTCAGCCTGGGGAAACGGCTCTCTTCCCTTCGTAGGGGCCGGGCTTTGCTAGTCACGTGCGTGTTTCACTCAGTTGCGGCCCTTGTCAATTTTTTGTTTCCTTAATTCTGCTTCAGTCCTTTTCAAAAGGGCTTTGTACTGCTGGCGCGTGTGTCTGTGGGTGGCTAATGGCTGCCAGGCGGAGTGCTAGCCCTGTAAGGGTGCCACGCCCCTGAGCAGTCCCTCTCTAGAGCTGTATTTCTACTGCGAGGGCAAGAAGCACATGCTTAGCTACTGGAAGGGCCAAGCCACAGATACAGCTTGCAGGGTTGGTACAGGTGATGCTGCTGAGGTCAGATTTGAACTGGGGACCTTCAGTCCCAGAATAATAAGCCATTAATGCTTGAGCTAGAGGACAGCTCCTCTAATGAGCAGCAACAGCCGCATAAACCTCTTAGCTGGACCAGCTACTAAAGGTAAACATGCCACACTGCGTTACCTTTTAATCCCCATCACTCCCCCACCCCCCCATTCATCTGTCCGCAGGGCAACAGTGAGCAGCAGAGAGACGCGCGGGGAGAAAAGTGGAACAAAAATGCTCCTTTAGGCCCGGCTTGCTTTTCCCCCCCTGCTGATCTGAAGTTCACACACAAACTTTAGGGCTCTGCAGGAGCTGACAAACAGCTGCCAGTTTTCCTTCCTACTGCGCTCTGGTTGCTGCATGGCGGCAAAGGCGTCGGTGGGGAGGACTCGGTGCATGCCCTTTGCATAATGCACTGAACAGCAGGCTTGGGCCTCTGCTCCATAGTGAGGGCAGGTTAGCACCATGGGATGCCTCCTCTGGCACAAGCCCATGCGGCGTGTCCGTCTTGTCCGCTCCTGGCTGAGGCGTGCACGCCCAGTGACAGCCAGTGCAGACCACCACCAAGGGCTCCCTACCCACTTCATGCTGAGGCCAGGCAGGGTGCCTACCTTCCTCCCCTTGTTGAACTAGGGCTTCCATCTGGTTTCTGATGCCTGGATATTAAGTGACTTTAGGCCTTGTACCAGCCCAAGCCCTGCAGTGCGAGAGGCTGGGCTTAGCCCTGCAGGGCAGGCTACCACCCCCCCCCCGCCCCCGCCAGCCCAAACGGGCCTTTTTTGTAAACCAAGGGGCTTTGACTCAGCAAGGCCCATTTGGCTCTTGGCCTCTGCTGAGGCTGCAAACAAGGAGGCCAATCAGTGCCAATTGCCAGGTGTGTGAGACAGAGAGCGCTGGCCACCTGGCCCCTCCGGCGGATGCTGGAATAAAGCCATTAACGTGTTTCACATGGGCCACCAAGCAGCAATCAGCTGGCAAAGCCTCCCAGTGGGGGATGGGGGTTGGACTGGTGACCCAAAGGGGAAAGGTTCCTCTCCCTCCATTCACGTCATTCCAGCCCCTTTGAGCCGCTGCACCTCTTAGCAATAAATATCACCCCCACCCCCACCCCCAGGAGCCTGAGTGGTGCAACTGGCTGTGACGGGGGAACGTGAGCGGGCTGGGCACTAAAGCCTGGCCCATGGACAGACAAAGCAGAACCAGGGCTCAACCCTTGTGTCCTGCCGGCCTTGGGTCATTTTTATTGGTAAGTCCCCCCCGTCTCCTACAGAAATAAAAGTGCCCCTGTTGCCAGACTGAGTGTGTGTCCAGTGGCTGTTGTGCATGTGCAGACCCGGGCTCCCAGCTTGCCGGGGGGGGTGTTCGCAGCATTTCGGAGGGTCCCTCTTTCAGAAATACACATCCAGCAGCCCCTTTGCTTCTGGCAGCTTTAGGCCCAAGGGTGTGGCCTTAGGCCCAGGAAGAGCTGCACTGGCATTGAAGCCTTGTGGTCTTTAGTAAGGGGCAGAGCTGGACTTCTCTGCCCCACAAGGGCTTGTGCCACAGGGCCACACGGCCTCCCCTCGCCCCTACTGGCTCTGGGGGGGGAAGCACATAAATTACAGCAGCCGTTCAGCCCAGCTGCGCTTCATTCAGTGCCCCTCAGCCCGAGCCACCAGCCCCGTCCCAGCTACACATGAGCAGCCTGGGGCTGAGGCGTATTGGAGCTGAAGCAGGGGGTGGGGTTGGGACACTTCCCAGGTGCTGACTGCTGTGGGCCCCTCCCCATGACTAAGGGTAGAGCTGTCCCTGTTAAGAGCCTGTGGCCCCCCCCGGCCTCTCCCATTCTGTACAGGGGGGGGTGATGCATGCCCAGCCTATTAGGAAGGTCACAGCACGGGTCAAGGCGGAAACTTGCCCTCTGGTCTCTCCTGGGACCGCCACAGGGCAAGGGAGGTGTAGGCCTTTCCCAACAGCAGAAAGGTTGAAGAAGAAAGGGCTCATTTGGCCTTGATCTCAGTCCTGGGAAGGAAGAAGGCAAGTGGGCCAGCAAGCCCCCATCCCCAAGAGCCGCGGCAATCAACGCCTGACTTCCCCAGCGCCGGCTGCTTTACACGCCCCAAAACTCTGCTCCCCCCGTGCAGCGCATGCTTGGCTGAGAGAGCTCCCACCCACTTGGGGCACCCAGGATTAATCATGGCCCCCAGGGGGTGGGTCTGTTCTTTCTCTGCAGGTGACAAATGGAGCAACACCCGCAGGGAAAGCATTCTGAATTTTAAACACACTCCTGCCAGCACCAACAGGCCTTGAACAGATGCCTTCAAAGTCCCCACCCCCACACCAGAGCCAGCCACGGCCCCATCATCCCTCTTCGGAAGGAGCTCTGGCCATGGGCAGGAGCCAGCGCTTGGTCAAGCTGCAGAGCTTTAAGCTCCAGCCATAGAGAAGGGCAAACACAGGTTTGCTGCTAATGGAAAAAGACGGATCAGTGCAGAGTTTGTATGTCCTGGTCTAGCCTTGGTGGTCAACATGGGTGCAACCACACCGATCACATAGCCCCACTTCACCCACTCGCGGAACTAGTCCGCCACGGCCCTGGGCCATGCCTGGCCCCTGGAGACTGTCAATCTGAGCAAGGGCTTTCCAGCTGATCATCTGGGGTCAGGTTCCACCTCCGAGGACCGGGCAGCAAGCAGGGGTCAGGGGCCAGCTGGCTGCAAATAGTGTGATCAGCTACTCCGGTGCTGTATAAAACCCCGGGCGCTTTTCCTTGTCCATCTTCCGCTCCCAGTGGGGACGGCTGGCGGGAGCAGAGCGAGGTGGAGCGAGAGCAGCAACAGATTGGCTGGACTCAGGAGCCATCCGTAGCTCTGGGGTAGGATACAGCCTCTGCTCGGGGCCATATGTAAAGCTACATTGGGAACAGCAACACGGGGGGCAGGTGGGAATGTTTATGTCAGGCCCAGCTCGCCCCCTCAGCCAGCACCAGCTTGGGGCCCACCCCCTGGCCATAATACCAGCTCCCACCCTGCCCCATTGCTGGCCCAGCACCTGCTCGTGCCCTGCCCTGCCACCATGCGGGCCCCTTATCTGGGCCCCTTTAGATCACAGGCATTTAAGTCCCAGCCTCCTGCCTCTGCCAGGGCCAGCCTGAGCCCAACAGTGCTCCAAGCCTGGGTTAGGCCAGTGTCACCCCAGCCTGGTCCCATGATAGCTGGGGTACCTCACTCCTCACCCTCAGGTATTAACACACTGGTTCTCTGCGGAGGAGACAGCCACAGGGGCCCTTTGCATCACCACAGCTTCCTCATAAACCACTGCAGGTACAAAGCGCCAGAAGTGTGGGGGGGGGGGGGGCGCCTGGGAGCTCTTCACCCACCCTGGCTGAGCCCTTCGCTGTGCTCTGCCCGGGACAGTCAGGCCCAAGCCATGGAGGAGGAAATTGTGGCAGGCAAGAAGCGACGTGCTACGGTCACACCGTGAATCACTCCTAGGCCAGGAATCGAACCCCTGCTCCTCCCACGAGGCTGGGGAGCCTTTGATGGAGAAAAAGGCGGCGGGGGGGGGGATTCTTCAACCCCCCCCACCGCCAAGGTTTGTGAAAGGCGGCAGTATTGCACTACGCCATACAAAGCATGTCCCAGGAGCAAGGAGACATGGGGAAGGCACGTCATGCTCTAATCAGCCATTTCTCCCTCCTGCCTCATCCCCCTCCTATCTGTCCCCTGCCAATTAGTGGTGGCAGAAATCAAAAGCTGGCATTGGCACCGAGCCAGCACAGTCTTCAGGCCTCCCAGGAGCAGCTCAGTGCCCCTCACCCACACGTACCAGCTGCCAGGCAGCTGCTGCCGGCCCCGAGGGTGACAGCAGGACCCTGTCCTATCATCTCTATCAGGGCAGCTGCACCTTGCTGGTGGTTTCCTGCACAGCTGGGACTACAATGAATCACCCCCCGCCAAAAAAAATCCCAGCAAGAGAACCGAAGTCAGAGCGCTGCAAGGGCCCAGAGCAGCCTGTCCTCATTCTACCATCTTACGCCAGGGAAGCCCCCAGGAGTAGTAATCTTTAATAGCAGAACAGGTGCAGACCCTACGCATCAAGAGCGACACTCCGCCAACCTGCTTTCGCTTCCTGAGCGGGCGGGAGGGGAGGCTCTGGGTGGAATCCCACACAAAGGCCCCCGGCACTTTTAATGAGAACGGCTTACAGTTCAAAGGTGCTTTTCGTCCCACCGTGCAGAGTAGGCTGGTGTCCCGAGACGCAGCGACCTCTGGGGGAAGCAGGCTGCGGCCCTGCCCCGTGCTTGGACGCTGCACAGAGGTTTGGAGCAGGGCGTGAGGGCTCCAAGAGAGGCTAGCTGAGGGGCTTTAGGCAGACAATGGAATGCCCAGAGCGGGATGCCGGTGGCCAGTTCTGCAGGGCTAACACGCCAGCCTGGTGAAAGTGCCACAAAGTCTTTAATGGCAAGCCAAGGTCAGAGGCTGGGTCCCCTGACACAGCACCGCTGGTAGCAGTGCCCCTGAATGAGCAAGCTGCCTCAGTGCACCTGGCCATGGATTGCCACCACCTCTTAGGAAGCACTTGGGTTGCAGCACAGCTCTCCCAGCCAAGATCTAACCAGGCACCACCCTGCTTAACTTGACAGTCCACAATCAGAGCCCAGAGGGTAGGCCCTGGGCAGTCACTACTGTTTATTCTAACAGCTTCACACAGAAATCTGGTGACTGGGGCTCTCCTACCCTAATGATGAGCCCAACATCAAACTCAACCTGCACAGCTGAAGAGTTATTCTGCACCCAACAACAGAAGCCCCAGCTACAGCAGCCTCTTTGGAGACCACCTCCACTCCGTCCCAGGCCTTTGCTAGCGTCCTGATCGTTACTGCTACAAAAGCCCAAGGGAGACCGGACTTCCGGGCTGGGGCAGCTCCAACCCCAGCTGCGTGGATCATCACTGATCCATTGCAAATAAGTTGGCCACTGCTGCAGGGCATTCAGACATGCCTGTTACAACATACAGTGCTGCAGTAATCAGAAACAGTGAGATGGGCAGGGGCAAAAGCTCAGATTCTCTCAACTCATCAGCACACCGCTACCCAGGCAAAACTGCATTCTTATGTCCCTCAAAACCATCCCCAGAAAAACACATCAGATGTGGCACAAGCTCTTCCTTTCATGGTAGGAGCATTGGAAGTCTTTAGTGGACCTGGGTAGGAAGCTTTTCCCATTCCATCAAAAGCTGGGATTTTTTTTGGGGGGGGGGGGACTTTTTCCACACTGAACCAGGACTAAAAAGTCAAGAGCTCAACCATTTTCCTGAACCAAAAAATAAAAATTGGTTTGGGTCAAAGTGTTTCGGTTTGATCTAATCACTTTTGTTTAGTGGTACTATAATTAGCTTAAATAGATACACAAAGAGGGGCGTGCATAGGGGGTGTGCCCACGCCCACCCTAATGTCGCCAAAAAAAAAAGTGGCTTTGCGCTTTAATTTAATCGCAGGATACGCTCTTTTAGTTTTAAAGTATGGATTGTTGGCTTATGCAATAAGCGCTGAATTGCGTAATATGGATGTTGTGGAAATGTATAGAAAGCCCGCGTTCGCTCGCAGCATGCGTCCCCACTACTGCGGCGCCACATTACCATTGGTCCTCCCCTCCCCCGCCGACTACTATTCTAGAAAATTCTTTGACCTATATAAGCGGCCAGGTCAGGCATGCCCAGCGCAGGGTCTATAGTGTTTGTAATCTTTGTCGCGTGTACTCTACTCAAATAGCATAACAAGCCCGTGGCTTTATGTTTTAATTCAATTGTATGATACCCCCTTTTAATTTTAAAATATGGATCGGTTCGTTGTTAAGATAAGAAAAGGAGCAGACAAACTGAATTATAATGAACGTGCTGATGGTAGTGCAAATACCTCGGACTCCTCGGTTAAGAACTTACATGAAGATAATACCGCCACCAGTTCCAATGTGTGCAATAAACTGAGTAATGACCAACAGAAACAGACTTTGTCTCTTAGTTCAGGTCAGTGTAGTTCCTATTCAAAGCCATCAAATATTCCATCTGATGACTTGGTCTGTGATATTCCAAAAAATAGATTAGAACGCCAGTCTCGATTATCTAGAGGTCCTTATCAGCCTAGATTGAGTATGTTTCCTAGAAGTAAAATAGGGAACAAACAAAAGTTTTCAGTCCGATTGGCATGAAGAGTATAGGTGCTTAGAATATAGCCCATCAAAGGACGCAGTATTTTGCTTTTACGGCCGTTTCGTCTCCTTTAATGATGCAGCAAACAAAGGTCACACTGATCCAACATTTACTGATAAGGGATTCAGAAACTGGAAGAGGGCTAACAAATGTTTTAAAAACCACCAACTGTCAAAATCTCATGTGTCAAGCTGTTCTTCATGGTCAAGTTTTAATGAAGGGAAACCTATTGATGTATTGGTGGATGAGGGCAAGCAGGCTTATCTGTCTAAACAAGAAGAACAGTGCCATATCCGAAGTGTAATGGAACGACTGATTGACATTGCTCTGTGTTTGGCGAAAGGTGGGAAACCATTCAGGGGTTACCATGAAAAAGCTGACCGTTTTGAGAAAGGCTTATTTCTAAATCTTGTCAATATGCTCCAAAAATATGATCCTGTAACGGCAAAGCACGTGCAACAATCTCCTCAAAACGCTACCTACCTGACAGGTTTCAGAGCAGCAGCCGTGTTAGTCTGTATTCGCAAAAAGAAAAGGAGGATTTGTGGCACCTTAGAGACTAACACATTTATTTGAGCGAAACTTTCGTAAGCTACAGCTCACGTCATCGGAAGCAAAGCTCATGCTCAAATAAATGTGTTAGTCTCTAAGGTGCCACAAGTCCTCCTGTTCTTTTTACCTATCTGAGTAATCGCATCCAAAATGATTTAATTGTGGCCTTGCACAACATTGTGCAACAAAAGATTGTGTCTTCACTAAATGGAAAAATGGTCTCAATTGCCAACGACGCTACTGACTGTGGACACCATGAACAGATGTCCGTGGTAGTGCGGTATTTTGACAATGAAAAGCATATTCCAGCTGAACATTTTGTGTCTGTTCAGAGACTATTAACAGTTGATGTTCAGTCTATTTTTGACCTGTTAAATGACATCCTTGGCATTCTTAAAATTGACTGGTCATCAGTGATGTCTGTCTGTCTTTTGATGGCGCATCTACTCAGGGGCGACAGGTTTGTAGAAATTTTGGTGGTGCCCAGAACACTCAGAAACTCCCCACACACACCTGCCTAAGGTTTGGGAGGGAGTTTGGGTCGGGGAGGGGGTCTGGGATTCAAGCGATTGGGGTGCACAAGGGGGTGGGGATGCAGGCTCTGGGCGGGAGTTTGGGTGCAGGGGATGTGAGGGGTCGGGCTCTGGGCTGGAGTTTGGCTGTAGGCTCTGGGCTGGGGCAGGGGTGCAGGCTCTGGAAGGGAATTTGAGTGCAGAAGGGGTGAGAGGTTGGACTCTGGGAGGGAGTTTGGGTGGGGGAGGGGGTCTGGAGTGCAGGCTCGGGGAACAAGTTTGGGTGCTGGGTGCAGGCTGTGGGCAGGGGGTGCAGGAGGGAATGGGTGTGTAGGCTCTGGGATGGAGTTTGGGGACAAAAGTAGGTGCAGGGGAGGGGTGGGAGTGCAAGAGGGAGTTAGGGGGTGGGGGTGTGGGCTTCAGGCTCTGGGAGGGAGTTTGGGGGCGAGAGGGGGTGCAGGAGGAAATTTGGAGGCTGAAGGGTGTGTTTGCAGAGAGGGTATGGGTGCAGGTTCTGGAAGTGGATGGTGGGGGTTCGATGCTTACCTGGGGCACGCACTCCGGCAGCGGCTCCTAGGCGAGGCAGGTTGTGGGGGGTCCTCCTCACGCTGCTGTCTCCAGGCACCGCCCCTGCAGCTTCCCATTGGCCACAGGGGCGTTTGGGGCGGGGGCAACGTGCAGCAGAACAACCCCCTCACACAGGCTGCAAGGACCTGCTGGCAGCCACATGGAACGAGCGTGCAGGAAGCCGCTCAGCCCCGCTGCGCTGCCGGGTGGTGGCAGGAGCCCCTGGGCTGTTTTAAATCACCCAGGGGCGGCAGGTGGGGCCAGGGGAAGTGGGAAACTTTGCTGGAGCCGGGCCCCTGGGACAGGAATATTCCTGGTGCCCGGGCCCCACAGGCCCATAGAACTCGCCGCCCCTACATCTACTATGTCCGGATGTCCTGCGGGAGTTCAAATGAACTGTAAAGAAAGAAACAGTGAAATACTCTATGTACACTGCTATGTGCATTGTTTGAACCTCGTCCTAGAAGCTGCATGCACTGCAAGTAAACAAAACAGAACTGTCTGAACAACACCAAAAAAAATCAGACTCTTTATGCCTTCATGGAGGGGAGTCCTGTGCGACATGCAGTAATGGAGAAGATTTCACAAGAAGTCGGATCCCAGTTGAAGACTTTGAAGTCCCTGTCAAACACAAGATGGGCATGCAGAGGAGAAGCTGTGGCTGCTGTAAAACAAAACTACTCCATCATTTTACAAGCTTTACAAGAGATTATCGAAACTCGCCTTGCTGACACTAAAATAAAAGCCAAGGGTCTTATCCATGAACTAAATTCATTCGAGTTCATCTTTGCACTTCACATGATGCACCCTATTCTCCAGATGGTGGTAAAAGTGAGTAAGGCTCTTCAAGCTCCAGATCTCAACTCACTTACTGCAATGACGGGGGTGAAAAACTTGCGTAACTCTTTGGCTGCGATGAGAAGTGGCCCAGAATATTTTCCAATCTATTTTCAATGACAGTGTGAAAATGTGTGTAGAGAATGATATATCGATTCCTCCAGTTAAGAAGAGAAAAATGTCCACTAGTATTGATGATGCATTTGAGTCCCAGCATCACTTTGATACAAAAGAGGAGCAGGAGAGAATAACTTCATTTTACCCACTCCTAGACTCAGTGATTACCGGCATTGACCAGCAATTTGAACAGGAGACTTGTAAAATTGTGACTGCAATGAGAAAACTGCAGAGCTTAGACATTGGCAGGGACAATAGGAGAATCATTGCCAACAAATTTATGCATCCGATGAAGTGAGCTGTAGCTCACGAAAGCTTATGCTCAAATAAATTGGTTAGTCTCTAAGGTGCCACTAGACTTCCTTTTCTTTTTGCGGATACAGACTAACACGGCTGCTACTCTGAAACCTGCTCCTAAAGGTAGCACTACGAACACCACCAGAGTGGCTTGATTGGCTAAAGGAATCGGATCAGTCTTCCATGTTCCAGGCCTTTTACAAATCTATTCAATGCTTTGCAGTCTTACCTGCTACAAGCTGTTCATGTGAAAGAGTCTTTTCGAAACTAGCACATGTAAAAAACAAAACTAAGAAGTACAATGTCCCAACAGCGCCTCGACTCACTCATGATTTTGTACATTGAACAAGAGTTGGCTTCATCAGTTAATTACAATGATGTGATTGAGGAATTTAAGTCCATAACACCCTGGTGAGCGACGTCTTATTCTCTAGGACAGGAAGATGAAGAAACCTTAATCTGTTTTGGTCAATTTGGGTTCACTCATTATCTGGTTAAAGACAAAGATCATGAAAATTGACTGTATCTTTGTATACGCCTGGTTATCACTACAGCAAAAATTTGCCATTTTGTGTCTCATTTTTTAAGTTTGTATTTTTTTAAGTAAAGTTTAGTTGTTAATTTAAAAAAAATTAAGTTCAGTTCCAGTTTCTTTAGTTTGTTTGATGAATAAAACTAATGTCCTTTATGATTGAGTATTCAATGAATGTTCGCCTTTAAAAAAAATAAATAAAATTCCCTGGGTGCACACCCTCAGGAAATGCACACAAAAAGTAGTTTTTAAAATAGAAAACTGGAACTTTTCATTTCAAAAGAGGTCAAAACTAAACAGGCAGTTCCAAAATGTTTTCCAGTGGAGAAATTCATCAAAACCAGCCCGGTCTAAGAAAGTTGCGATTTCAACAAATCAGGGTCACCTGACCAAAAAAAAAAAAATTGTTGAAAAAAATCCCCTGCTAGCTGTAGTCCTTCCTTTGCAGCGTTCACATGCTATTTCTTTCCTAGACCTCTACTGCCCTCTGGTGGATGCATCCAATGAAGTGAGCTGTACCTCCCAAAAGCTTATGCTCAAATAAATTTGCTAGTCTCTAAGGTGCCACAAGTCCTCCTTTTCTTTTTGTAATTAACTTTGATACTTCCCCCTTGCTGCGTTGGTCTTGTAAGGCGAGCGAGGCTCTTTCAGAGTGGCCCCTTTACCAGTACTCTGTGTTAGGGATGGTCTCTGCTGAACTAATGCCTGGTGGATTATATACTACAGCAGAGAGAAGTACTCTGTGTTGACCAATATATCCAGGGAGATTACTAATGGACCCAGGGAGCTAAGTAGCAAATACCATCATCTCAGCTGCCCTGGAAGCTGCACGGCAGGGCACATGAAAAGCTTCTTCTGACGAGAGTGAGAGGCAACCACATGTGAGGAGGGACAGGGCTTTTCCCAGGGCTGTTGCTGCAGCCAAAGGCTTTAGGAAGAAGAGAGCAAGGGGTGTCCTTGCCTGGTGGAGGCCATGGTGCGGTGTAAGCTGGCTGTAACTGCTCTGTAAGAGATCTGTGCAGCACAAAACCCCACTCTATCCCTTGCTAGTATAGTGGTGAGTATCCCTGCCTACCATGCAAGAGACACGGGTTCAATTCCCAACAGGGAGGATGTCACCTTTTGAATGGTTTCAGAGTGGTAGCCACGTTAGTCTGTAACAGCAAAAACAATGAGGAGTCCTTGCGGCACCTTTGAGGCTAAAAAATTTATTTGGGCATAAGCTTTTGTGGGCTAAAACCCACTTCATCAGATGCATGGAGTGGAAAATACAGTAGGAAGAGATAGCAGTATATGAAAAGATAGGAGTTGCCTTACCCAGTGTAGGGGTCGAGACAAATCAATTAAAGGCTACCTGCACATCTACCAATGTGATATATGCCATCATGTGCCAGCAATGCTCCTCTGCCATGTACATTGGCCAAACCGGACAGCCTCTATGCAAAAGAATAAATGGACACAAATCAGACGTCAAGAATTGTAACATTCAAAAGTGTTCAGAGAACACTTCAACCTCCCTGGACACTCACTAACAGATTTTAAAATGGCAATTCCTCAACAAAAAAACTTCAAAAACAGACTTCAATGAGAAACTGAAGAACTGGAATTAATTTGCAAACCGGACACTGTCAAATTAGGCCTGAATAAAGACTGCAAGTGGATGAGCCACTACAAGAACTAAAAACCTAATTTCCCCATGCTAATTTGCCCCTACTGTTACTCACACCTTCTTAACTGTTTGAAATGAGCCACCCTGATTACAACTACAAAAGTGATATTTCATCCTGTTGATTATAGCCCACTTTAACTGATTTGTCTCCCCCCCACTGGGTAAGGCAACTCCCATCTTTTCATATATCACCCTACTATATTTTCCACTCCATACATCTGATGAAATGGGTTTTAGCCCATGAAAGCTTATGCCCAAATAAATTTTAGTCTATAAGGTGCCACAAGTACGCCTTGTTTTTACCTTTTGAATGGGGAGAATGAAATACCTGGCCAGGCCAACACATTCCTCACCACCTAGTTCTATGGCAACTTCTGTTCACACCTTCCAGTGTTGATTGTCACCTTGGGAGAGACAATTAGCCCACAAGGCCACCGCTGCCTCCTTGCCCTAGCAAAGGCCTCTATAGCGAAAGCCTCTACATTGCCTTCTGCCACTAGGCCCAGCTTCAAGACCTGCACATTGGGGCACGCTTCAGAGTTGCAAAGGGAAGTACTCTGGCCAAGGGCATGAGGACAATCGCCCAGCCTAAGGTGGTGGCAGCTGGTCAAGGGGCGAGGAAGAGAGTAAAGCGGACAGGCAGCAGGCTGGCCTCCTGTCTTTTTTCCTTTTGTTACAATTTTAACTGTGACAGTAATGGGGAGACTTGAGAAATAGCTGTGGTCATAGGTGAGGTCGGCAGCCACCCTGAGAGCAGAGAAAGGAGCAGTTCCCCATCAGCTGCTGTGTCACCTGGCGGCTGCCCAAGATCGTGTAGCGGTCAGTAGTCTGCATTGTGGCCACAGCAACCTGCCTTTGAATGCAAGTTGCAACTTTGCTTTTTCGTGGGGGATCTCCTGACGCACTCCCAGTGGCTCAGCCTGATTGCGTCCATTTGCAAAGAGAGCCAGCAGCTGGTGCCTAGTTTCCGCTTGGTAGAGGAACGTCACTGAAGTAAGTCCATCAGAAAAAGAGTAACGGGGATGAGTAACAGGAAGTTTCGCTGGGTGCCAACATCCGGAAGCAGCGTATTCCATCCTGGAAAGGGCTGAGTTTGGAAAGTCCAGCAACTGTATGTTGAAGGGAAGATTGTTTGGGCCTGAGAAGCTGCGGCCCTCAAGAGGGGCTTCTAAAGCCAAAGGGGACTTGGGTAAGTTTGTGAGAGTGTGAGTATGAGGAGCATCTGAAGTGTGGAACAGGGAGGGTAGAAAGAAAGGGTTGTCAGAGGAGAAGGTGCTGAGCAGCCTGTGGGTGAGAGAGAGGTCCCAGGCAGGTGTGGTGAGAGGAGCTGCCTAGCCCCCACTGGCAGCCTACTGAGAGGCTTTTCCCTGCAGTGGCTTGGGGTCTGGGGAGGGGAGGCACAGCAAGGCCGCTGCTGGCCCAGGACTCCTCTGGCCCTCGGGGGGGCGGAGGGGGGGGAACACGACTCAGGCCTCCGGCCAGCGCTGACCTCCTCTGACCGAGGAGGGAAGTTGCTCGCGACTCGTGGCCCCAGCTGCAGGAGAGGGGCAGGGGTCTTGGGGCTGCAGCTGCAAGGGTGGGCAGAAGCGGAAGAGCCAGCTGCTAGCCTCCCCTAAGGGAAGTGCCACTTGCTCCCACATGGCCTTCCTTCCTGTAGCATACCATTATTTACTTTTAGCAAGAAACCTGACTTAGATTGATTATTTGGTCTCTTGAATATATTTCATAGCAAACCAAAGCGAAGTCCGGCAACTAACTATACAATTTATCAGCATCTGTGTAGGTGAGGGAAGGCTTTGCCTGGGGCTTAAGTTACTAGCAAACGCTTTTGGGATGATTACTCAGAGCTAAGTGTAAGTAGCAAAATATTTGTCAAAGCAATCCAGATTACTGGTGTTAGGAAAGAGATGAGCAGCCCTGGTCCTGCCTTGCAGCTGTGAGATTTCAGAGAGGAAGTCCTGAGTTACAAAGCAAGGCCTAGGCTGGAGATCATGTCACCAGAGAAGAGCCTGTGGAGAGCAAACGCTAATTGTTTCTGGGCCTGGCTGCAATTCAGAAACACACCTTTAGTGTGGAGCCTGTCCCACCACCCACACACCACCAGGGCAACTGACGTCAGGCCCAACTCAGGTAAACTCCTGACTGAGCAAGAGCTGGTTTCTGAAGGACAGAGGCACATGGACAGGCTGCACCTGAGGTATGTACACATCGAATCAGTCACCAGCTGCTGTAAAGCTGCAGAGCTAGCAAAGGACTCTAAAGATCCAACCCAAGCTTTCATCCAAAACCGAGACGAGCGCCTTCTTTGATGTTTGAACAACAAAGTGTGAGCTACTGTCCTAACGGCCCTCCCTCACTGACCCCCCACCGCCTCATTTCCATTTGCACAGATCCTGAGAGGCCCCACCGCTTGGTGAAATAAGGTTCACGAGGGAGAGGAAACACTGTAGTATCTGCATGTACCAGGGTACAACTATACTATGAGGGTTATGCCACTACCTACTCAGGGAAAGGGCAGCAGGTGCACCATGTTAAGATTGATTGACAAGGGAACTCAGTCAAACATCACATAATGGGCAACTCCAGTCAGCTGCTCATAACTGGTCGAATCTCCCAGCCAGACAAGGGTTAGAGAAGCAATTTCCCAGCAGGTTCTGGAACAGCTAGTTCTAAAGCTGTTCTAAAGCAGAGGTTACTCTTGAGTGAATTGGTTTACACACAATAGCAGACCCACGGAGGAATAGTCACCACAAAGGCCCACACCCTCAAAAACATTCAGGCTCCTAGCTTTCATTGATTTCACTGGAAGTTAGGAAACTAAATTCCTTTGTGAATCTGGGCCTATTTAATTAAGTGCAACACTCTTAGGGAAGGAATTAGACAAACCATAGCACAGATACAGCTTTAGAAGTTTTTGGTTTTTTTTAAATGTGGAAGCTAGTCAAAAACAAAAAAAGGAAATTAAGACGCCTAGGGTCTGAATAGAGGCTAGGTCAGCAACTCTAACCAAGTCACAGAAGTTAGGCATACCCCTAAACAAACAAGGAAGTAGGAAGGCAAGGAGAATAAAACCAGTATGGCTAAATGGCAAGCTTCAAGAGGTTATTTGAGTCAAACAAGCATCTTTCAGAAAATGGAAATCCATCCCAAGTGAAGCCAATAACGAAACAATGGCAGGTAAAATGGGAATCAGGTGGGTTACAAGAGAATTTTGAAGAATAACCAAGGACATTAAAATGAGAAAAAAGTGTGTGACACATGTGTGTCTGAAGCAGGAAGCCTGGGGATCAATCTGCTTGACTCCCAAAACAAAGGGAGAAATGGAGAGTAAAGCATTCCGTTGCATCAGTCCTCATCACTTACAGGAGATGGGGGAGATGTCTATCCAAAACTGCTCTTCACGTGGTTAAGATGAAGCACTGTCAGAACAAGATATCCAAGGAGAAGCTGGAACAATGGCTAGATTCAAGACCACCAATTCATAAGCTCCAGAGGATACACACTGTATTTAAAGGTTTTTAAGACTGAAGTAGCTGAGTGCAAACAAAAATATCCACTTGTTAAGATCAGCTACTATAGCAAATGCTGTGCCTATCTTAAGCACTGAGCTGATCCTAGGAGTTTCAGACCACCAAGACAACTGGTTGAAAGCTATAATTACAAGTAAAATGAAGACAGATTTACGTGATGGGACAAGCCAGTAGGGCTTTCGAAAATGAAAGTCCAGCCCTCATCAACTAGGATTCTTTGAGCATGTGGACAAAATAGTGGATAAAGGAGAAGGCATTGTTCTAATTTGGATTTTTAAAAGCTTTTAGTCAGAAGCCCTTCACAAGGGTTATAAAAGAAACTAAGAGATCAAATAAAGAGCAGAAATAACAGGGGCTAAGCAAAAGTTTCCCCTATGAGCATGTTAATTCATAATTGTCCATTACAGGGTTTTACACCTATCCCTGAAGCATTTGATGATGACCACTGGCAGAGACAGGATCCTGGACTAGACAGACCACTAGTGCAATCTGGTGCACTGTACTGGCAGGTTCCACAAGAAACAGGAACCCTATCAAACTATCAAGAAATGCTGCTCTTGCTTTCATTCCTGGTGTGGTGAGCAGTAGGAAGTCCTTCCTGGCAAGACTACCAGCCTAGTTTAGCAGACAAGATGTCTAGAGAAGTACTGGGGCTTGTAGATACTTCTATGAAGTGACTCCCCTTTAAGAACTTTGGTGGTTTGGCCATTTCTAGTCCAGCCCCTTTCACTGCTGAGTTTAAAAGCTATTCAGTCTTACCACTGCCCAAAGGCAGTATGGATTGTGGCAGAGGCTATTAATAAATACACCATACACAGGGGCCAGGTGGTACCACCGGTCTTTATTAGGCAACAGTCGCTCTCTAGCACTGGGACAGGGTACATAACTGGGCACCTCTCAAAGAGAGCAGAAATGGTTCCCTAGAGCCATCACCAGCCATATCTTTTACAGCGAAGTGTCCCACTCCTAATATCAGTTGGATAAATAGACAGTTTTTCACATCATCCATAAACTCCCCCCCCCCCAATAAAAAATATTACAGTATACACGGAAAAAGATGAGGGGATACAGACAGCCAGTCCATAAATAACAGCACACAAACAGGCACAGAGAGGAACCTGACACCCGAAGAAGTGCCACAGGTGTAAAGAATGAACATCATACACGGACCATTTGCACAAGGGCGGCCTGCACTGAGCCTTAAGCTATCAGTACTGCCCTCAACATCTTCTCCGGGTCCATCCCAACTACCCTAGCTAATGCTCCAGCACTGTGTTCTGTTCACCTTCAGATGAAGTGACCAGGGGAGGAGGAGGTTCATCACTTCCCATGAGTGCTCAGTCTCTCTGACTGACTCTACTGGACAAACAGGGATGGGTGTGGAACTCCTCCCCTCCCTAGTACACTACTGTTGCCATTGCAGACCGGTCAGTGGAGGTTTGAATGACATGGAGGATGCCATGGGCAGATACATTCCGAAAAGATTAAAAAGCTTGGGGCTTTAGATCAGGAAGCCTTTATGGGAGTTGTTTGTTTGGAAACCAGAGTCTTAGTTTCATCCTGCCTTGGAGGGGTGGGTGGGCATTAGCCTCTCCACAAACAAGCAGTATCTCTGTCCCATCTGACAAGCCAAGAAGCTGTGGTGCTGAGCCATAAAAAACAGCATCTGTTCTTGGGCCAAACTACCAGGGTACGTGTATCACCACGTGATTGTACTCATGTGGGTTTAACGCAGAAGCAGCCAACACAATCTGCATTAGGACATCTCTCGTACACAGAGATATCAGGAGCCAGAAACCAGAGGTAAGAAAACCACTCCTGAGTGTCCCACTTAGCATGGGCTGCTGACGCCAATGTGAAGCAGGAGTTCTAAGTGAAGCCTTTGAATGCATCCACCCACACGCCGGGAAGAAACAAAGGACATTTTCATTTGAGAAAATTATGACTCTTCCATTAAATGCCCCCCAAAAGGGGTGAGAGAGATGCGGAGGCAGGGGGGAGGCATTTCACTGCAGCCTCCAGAATGCCCTGCAGTTCAATAATGGTGAGTATGGAACCACTGTGAACATGTGGTTTGATGGCAGGCAGAATTACGTCAGTAAGATTTACATCTTAGCAAAGCTGTGGTGGACAATATTCCCACGGGTGTTTACTTCTGTGGCATTTGAAAAACCTTCGCCAGGAACATGCTGCAAAACAGAGGCAGAAGGTCCCACGTGTATTGTAAAAGCCTTTTCTTTGCAGTAACTGAAGCTCCAACAGCAGTTGCTGCAGAAAACCGAATAAATCTAGACAAAAATCTAACAAAAATGTGAGTTCTGCTTCTACAGTGAGACACCATTCTGGGTAACAAAGAGCAACAGGCACCTGCTCGGGATAGGATTGTACCCAGTACCAGTGTCGTTCTAGCTATCCACATACACACAGCACACGCCATGGAGAGAAGCAGCAATGCGTTCCTGCCGAGCGCTAGCTTCCATATCGCAGGTGTGAACAGGAATGATTTCACACAGTCTTTGGATAGAGGTAATGTGAGCAGCGGAGCAAAAGGGAAAACTGGGTCACTCCCCAACCCTACCCCACCCTCTCTCAAAGTCACAGGACTGGGCATTAGTACACCGAGGATCCAGCCAGCTCCAGGATCCTCCAAACCATGGCAGACACCAGGTTTATGTAAGCTCCCTCCCCGGGGGCACATCCTGCCATTCAGACTCAGACTGAGGGGTGTGCAGGTGAAGACACACAAAGGGGCCTGGAGCGGGGGGGAACCACCGGATCTAGGATTTTGAGTAATGAAGTATCAAACCTTCTCTTTTTTAAAACCCATTTTAATCTGTGCCAACAAAGAGGGCCCAGCAGGGACCGTTCTCTCCCTTCGCCTCAGCCCAGGTCTCTGCACATCCTAGGTCACTCACCACATGAGCAGCCCAGAAAAAGGCACCCTTGTGCCCTCAATATGGATGCTGCTGATTTACACTAGAACTTCGCCACCAACAGAAGCAGCTCTGTGACCAGAGAGGGGAGAGGCACACGGGGCGGGGAGTGTGGAGAAGAGAAATCTACTGAAACCGTTCCCTACATTTTGTAAAGACACAGACAGCGCTATAAAAAACTGTATAAAAACCACAGGGAGATTCCTGGGTGGGGTGGGCTGGCCCCAAGCACCACCCCTCCTGAAGAGCTCCCCACAAACACCGAGTCTATAGAAAAAGGCTCCCATAAAAACAGCTTAGTGAGTCCCGCCTTGAAGAGAGTGCTAGTACTCTCCCCTCCCCATTTCCAGCCAGCCTGGAGCAGCCAGCCTGCAGGTAGAGAGTTGCCGGAGATGCTGGTTTTGCCTTGTGTGGGGCGGGGAGGAGGGGTGGCTCCCCTACCCACCCCCGGGGGGTCTGGCAGAGGAGGGAGGGGAGAGCAGCCCCCCGAACACAGGCCCACCCAGCACCAGGAAATGGCACTTTTCTGTCCTCAGGGCTTGCTGACCCCTCCTCCTGAACCGGCATTGCCTCTCTTACCCCAGTGAGGGGCAAGGGAGTGGGGAAGCTGCTAGCAGCCGCTGGCCTGGTTACACAGACTAGAACAGCACCAGCCAGATTCCAGTCCTGCCAGCAGGCCTAAACACAGCCAATGGCTAGGAAAGCTAACCCTGGGCTAGTCCAGAGCCCTCTCTGGCCCAAGTGATTCCACTTGCATGGCCCTAATCTAGAACGGTCTGCTCTAAAGAGGGAGGATAATGGGGGGAGAGTCCAGTCTGACGGCTCACAAGGCTAGCTTTGGCCACACGTCCCCTGGGCTAGGAGGCAGCGATAGCGGTGCCCCCACTCAGTTTGACAATCATTTGCTGGCAGTCGTTGCAGGAGCGCTTGTCCCCCACTTTCTCCAAAGTGCGGGCTGCTTCTGCCAGCAGGACCGCTCGCTGGCCCGGGGACGAGAGGAAGGAGAGGGGAAGGTGGCGGCAGGCCAGGAGAATCGCCGTGGCTCGCTCTCTCTGTCCTGGCAGAAAGTCCAGCTCACCTGTGCAGGAGAAGAAAAACCACTGCAACCAAGCCTTGCATAGCTCTAGCCCACCATAAAACACAGCCTTCTCCGGGCTGGCTGAACAGCCGTGGAGGTCAATACACCACGCCCGAGTATGACAGGATGAAACCTTCGGGGAGTTATTTTAAGGCAGCAAGGTGAGGTGGCCCAAGCTGCAGTTTGGCCAGGATTGCAGCGGTAACACCCTAATCCCAGGGAAAACACTGACTGGATCTATAACCAGGGGCCAGGCCCTCTGTTCCAAATTTAACTTGTGCCAGTATTAGTGACCTCGGCTGTTCACTGTAACCTGAGCAGACATTTGCTTATTAAAAGGATTTTTTTTTAAGCGGATGGCTTTTCTTTAGGAGATCAGCACTTTAAACTTTACCCTGATCTGTGAATTCTCTGCTTCCTAAGGGCAGCTCATTAGGGTAGTTCACTCCCCTTAAATTCAGCTTAATGATGGTTTTTAAAAAACGTTTTAAGGTTTACCCTGTAACCCGAAGTCCCCAGGACTGGTTTCTGTTGCTAGAATATAGGAGTCTCCAGTGAGATGCCATCTTCTGCTGCAGGTCTGTGTAGGGATCCCAGGCTCTGCTGGGATCTATTTTCCTGAACCAGAGCGCCAAAGCCCCACAAAACCCCAGCAGCTCAGCTATGGACTTCAGGAAGATCTAACATATCCTGCACCCTGCCTCCAACTCCTGCATCGTTCAGCAAGGTCACTGCCAACACACACCATGCTGGGCAGCTCAGTTCCAGACACTAAGCCTTGCCAAATAACCCCCTGCTTGCCGAAGAGCCCACAGCACAAACGAATGCTACAGATCCCCCTCCCAACAGGGAGCCTGTGCCCACGCTGACCTTGTTTGCCGCTCTGGGCGGTGCATCGCCTCAAGCTGTGCTCCAGCAGCTGGTGGGTGCGGGTGGGGCTGGCGCCTGCCATCAAACGCACAGTAGCCTCATGCAGGAACACCTGGGGGGAATAGAGCAGAAGGCAACGACGGGCAGCCTCACGCTGGGACGATCCTACATCCATACTGCCACAACATGGGAGACCGCTCCCAGCTCACAAGCAGGGATACTGTTTCCCCTCCCGCCTCGCCTCTGGAGCTCCCTACTGAGTGGTCCCAAAACGGGGGCAAGAACGGAGTGAGAAGCAAAGCTGTTACATTGCCAGGGTACAGGAGGACAAGGAAGCGGCTGGGTGGAAGAGGGTGGCAGGAGCACATCAGCAACACAGGAACCAGGGCAGAAAATGGAAGAGGTGTGGCCCCAGCCCTAGATTTCCTTATCCCAGAAAATAGGTCTGATGCCCCAGGAACAGAGTTGGCCATGAGAACCAGGATAGTGGGGTTAGCTGTTTAACACACGCTGTTTACACACATTTAGAACTTGAGTGGGTAAAGCTCTGCAGGTTAGACCATAAGGAGTAACCCTGCACAGACAGGGACATGGAGTGGAAAGAGAGGGAGGACCCTGGATGAGACACGAGGGTTTGCCCCATACTTCTCAGCCACTGTTTAGGGCACGGTGAACGGAGTCCCACACTGCACAGAGACTTTTCCCCCACCTGACTCCCCAGTGCCCCAGCCTAAGCAGGAAGATCACAGGGATTAGGTATGAAAGAAACCCCAGGCCTTCACCTCCATCCCTTCCACAAGGCACACGCATCTCCTCAGGACATTACAGGACTGTGTTCACAGGATGCTCCCTGGTGCTTTGGCCAATCAGTGAAAAGCATCCAAATGACGGAACCCAAGTCCTCCATTTATCCACAGAGCAGGTGCAGCATGGACAGACAGGGCAAGGTTCCCTGCCCTACCCCCGGCCAACGGGCCTCAATCCTAACCTGCAGTCACCTCTAGGGATAGGAGGGGCAGTCTTTCATTGGCAATCGCAGCAGTCTATATCACAAAGGAGGCCAATTAACTAATACAGACACCCGCCCATTGGGAACAGGACTGATACTGCCAGCTCCCCACCCAGATGTCGGAGGGAGTGGCTCTCACTCACTAAGTGCCTGGGGAGAGACTGAATGCTGTTGGAGATTGTAAGAACTCCATGCACCGTCTCCAGCCCCTGGGCCATTCTGTCCTATTCTGCACTTCAGATTTACAAACTCAAGTGACGAAGCTTCTTTGGGGCGACTATTTGAAAGTGTACTGCTGTGCAGAGCAGGCTGAAAATGAACAGTGCTTGCTCTATGGGACTGAGGGGAAGGCAAATGGGAATCAGAAAAGAGGCAGGACTTTACCTTGCGATAAGCGGGCCTGAAGCCATGGGCCAGTTTGCGCAAGCTGCTGAGGTCTCGCTGGAAACCCGTCAGCTCAGAGGCCGAGGCATGGTAGGTCTCACCCAGGGCCTGGCTGGAGTTCGCCTGCTTCTGCCACAGCATGGTGCGGAGCGAGAGCAGTAAGTCACAAGTCAGCAGCTGGATCATCTGCAAGGAGCCCCCCAAGAGAGGACAGAGAAGGTAAGAAACCCAACAGCAGCCCACTGCAGAGTGGCCAGCATTATCCATAGCTGGGAGCAGCAGTGCCCTCTAGCTGCAGGCAGGCAGAGTGACCAGCCCACCTGAGCAGAACCACTTTGCTGTGCCTAGAGTTATTTTGAAGGGGAATTTAGTGCTGCAGGTGCGCCCAATCAATGGCTCTGGGGACCAAAGTCTGCTCCCTTCATCTCAGAACAGGGACGGTGGGGCAGGCCCTGCCAAGAAGGGACCATTTCTAAAGGGTGAGTGCTGCTGACGTGGGGTTATGGCTCTGAGATGTGGTGCCGGCTCAGCAGGAAGTGGCCGGAGAGCTCCAAACACACTGGAGACCAGCCACCAAAAATCCAAAACAACCTTCAGTCAATA
Source organism: Lepidochelys olivacea (assembly GCF_965140295.1). NCBI lineage: Eukaryota > Metazoa > Chordata > Testudines > Cheloniidae > Lepidochelys > Lepidochelys olivacea. The sequence goes on along the minus strand of NC_140411.1, from coordinate 262,603,281 downwards.
CCAAGCTGAGCTGGATTCAAACCACCAGCCTCAAGGCAAAAGGCTGCACATTTGACCAGTCACCTGGAGCCATCCTGCCCCAGAGAGCTAGTGACCCCCAAGGCAGGCTTGGGTAACCAGAGACCCTTAAAGCTAAAGGCTGCAGGACAGTATGCCTAAAGCAAGCAAACACTTGGTGCACCCTCCTTCAGCACACCACAGCCTGCTCCGTATTGTTACATTAAACCACAGAAAGGAAAAGTTGATGAGCACATTTGGCTTGAGCCATTAACCAAATGAAAACGAAGTGCCTTCCACAGCCGCACAGTGACAGGCAGACCCACCTGGAGATGGCTATGGCAGAGCCACCAACCCCACCTCAGAGCTCCATGGTGTCACCCAGGGCGACCCCACCCTTAAACACACACTCTAGGTACACACCAAGAGGGAGTTCCAAATGGAATCAGCAGCACCACAGTCTTCCTTGGCGGTCTTCCCATCCAAGTACTGACCAGGCCCCAGCTTACTGAGATCTACCAAGATCCTCACCGGAGGTACAAAGCTACAGGCCACAGAGAGCTGTACCACATGCAGAAAAGGGAGGCCTTGTCCCCACTCAAGCTCCCCGAATCCCACCCGTTGCTGCTCCCAGGCAGGGGGGATGGGGTGTTAGCCTAGCCATCCTTCGGAGAGCCTACCTGGGCTGCAGAAATGGAGAGTGCCTCTGTACTGCACTGCAGAAACATTGCACAAGTACTGCCCGAACATGCAATGCAACTACAATGCACTACAGCTGCCCCCCAGGAAAACAGAGCGGGCCAGAGCTCAGCATCCCACATGTCCTGCAGGGAAGCTCGAGCTTTGTGGTGCTCTGAAAAGTAAAGATACGAGAGATGCACCGATGCAGAGAAATGGCTTAGTACAGTCTTACTCCTGTTGAGGAGAGGAGCTGACAGTTCAAATGATGTCAAGTGCCCCAAGCCAGACCAGAGTGGATGTAAGCAGTCCCTACTTTACACAGTTATCAGTGACCTCCCCCACAGCAGACCAGAGATGGGGGCTGCTATGGGAACAACTTAATACGGAGAAGTGACTAAGGGAACAAGGAAGGGGTGGCAACAGGCAAGATGACACAGCCAAGCACCAAGCTGTGACCACATGCCCCCAGTACAACAGAGAGCCACCTCCACACCAAGCAGGAGGGGAGGGAAGCTGGATGAGGAGTCCATCTCTCCCCTCTTCTTCAGCCATAAGCATGGGGTACTGGGTGGAGGGAAATCTGCCCCCTTCTGCTCTGCTCCAGGCGGGAGAGGAAGTGTGACGCACCTTGAACTCCTCCACAAGGGGAGACCAGAGCAACGTTCCAGCCTTAGTGAACACTACAGGAATCAGAAAGGAAACACAAGCTAGCAGAGGGCACCCTCCCTGGACCCTTACATTGTTGAGGCCAGTGTTAGACACACCACTGCTCATGTTAAGGCTGTTCCACAGGTGGCTGCTGGCCCTCTCGCAGTGACCAAAGGAGCTCTGCTGCCCATCTGCCTTCCCCGACAGAGAGGCCTGCATGGCTTTGCATACATGGAAGATCGCTTTCACCAGGGCGTTCCTGAAAGACAGAGACAGGGCAACACTTTCAAACAGTGCTGTGTCCAGGCCTTTCCAGCAGCTGTTCTAAAGCACCTTCCAGTTCTAATCAAACAAGACTTTGGCCTCCAGGGACCTTTACTGAACTGACCTTAAGTCCTAAGGGAAAGGAGTTCAGTGGTCTCAGTCTTCTCCCCACCCCAATGGGTTCAGATCACAAAAGACACCACATAGTCCGACATCAGAGGGCTGCCAACCCGGAGAAGCGGCAGGCTGGTATAGAAACACATGCAGCACTGGCATGGGGGGCAGCCCTCACAAAGCCTGTGTCTGTACATGTGACAGTAGCTCTAGGACCACTAAGGGCTTGTCTACACTTACAGCAGAGCAGCTGGGCTGCTGTAGCCTTAGCGAAGACACTATTGACACTGACAGGACAGCTTCTCCCATCGGCGTAGGTGATCCACCTCCCTGCGATGCGGTACCTATCTCGACGGGAGAAGCTCTCCATAGCACTGTCTACACCTGAGCAACGTAGTTATACCAACATACATTTGTAGTGTAGACCAAGCCTGAGTTTCCATATATAGGAGCCTACATGCAGCTGGACGAAGGAGCTTTCATCAGTGATGGGCACTGCTGCTGCTTTCAGTGTTATTAGGAAAGGTTTACATGCTTTCCCCTCACACAGGGCATCAGCCTAGGGAACTCCGAGAGAAAGGCCCCAGATGAGGATAACATTCACCCACAATTTTGTTTAGATAGCAAGTACAGGGGCGTTACATTGCCACGGGACTTTCCCCAACCCACTGCCCGGAGATCTGTAACACAGGCGCTGATCAACATGACAACGCACACTCCTACATGCTGGATGTTTCCACATCATGCCATTACATCAGCAGGTACTGAAGCAATCTCACAGCATGACACTGCAACCACCTTTGGTTGCAAGCACTAATAGGGTTAGCCCACAGGACAAGCGTCAACATGTGCCTGCCCCACAGAACATCTGCTTTCAATCGGGCCATTGATATATTCATTTCTGGAAAGATTTGGTGGTTTGAAGAAGGTAAAAGGCCCACGCACTCTGACATCTCCAGAGATTTGGGCATGCGCTCCACTTCTGTGAAACGTGACCTCACGCCTGCATCGTCCCCTCTGAGCCAACTGATTGCCATGCCGATTGCCGCTGACCACCATCTGCACACCAAATCAGGGCCTGTGGAAACAGTAAGACAACACTGCAGGCAGGGAAAGCACAAAAAGCGATGCCAAGATCAGACAAGCAAAAGGATAATGCTTAATATTTCCAGTGCCTTCCACCTTGATGAATCCAGAAGAGCTTTAGGAAATGCATGGACAGAAATTCTTTCACCCAGCACTGAAATGCAGCTGTCTCTAGAACGAAATACTGCAACTTCGACGGCACACAGCAATGCTACACATCAGGCTAGGACAAGAAGTGAAGAACACTGTACTCACTCAAAACTGCAAGGGGAATTTTAGGCCTTCAGAACATAGTCAGCCTAGCCAGACTCTCTCCCTTACTCGAATGAAGGGGGCCATGGGCTCTTCAGATGATAAGCTGTCAAGATCTCGGTTTTCCTCTCTCATCCAAAGAGCAGCTTCTCCAGCAGCACATAGAATGCTCATGCACTGGTTCCCGCTGACTGAGAGGAGTTTATTGAGTCACCTAACCTTGCCTTGAAGGTCTCCCATCCAAGTACAGACCAGACCCAACTTTGTTAGGGTAAGGGTGTTTGCTTCCACTAGCCTGACCTATTTCCAGCTTCAGTAACTATCGTTAGCCAATCCTATTCCTGGGGGGCAAGAGGCCTTCCCCTTGTGAGATCAGAGAGTCCTGCCCACTGCACTTCTGTCTGTGTGTTGCACCCCCTTGCCCAGTGTCCGCCTGCTCTTTGACAGCTGGAAGCTCTCTAGGGCAGGAGTGCTCCAACCGGTGTTTGGAAAGTGCCTAACACATTTTGGGCATTGCTGCAACATAAACAGCCACCACAATCCACTCCGTCCACCTGAAGTTACCAGTGGTGTTTCTATTCCATGGAGCTTTCTTCACGTCCTGTCCTGAACTGCCGTACGTGGTATGCTGCTGAATAGCTCTGTCCCACCTCAGAAGGGGCTGCACATCAGCAGAGGCTGATTCCCCTGTAGTTAGTAAACCCCCAAGATGAAGCGTGCTTCAGAAACTGGGCTATCATTCAGAGTCCCAGAGATGGAGAGGCTTTGAACCACAACACTCACCCAGGGCCAACTTCAGGACCGAACTGCTATTGAAAGGTGGAGTCCCGCTTCCCATGGAGTCCACAAAGGAGTTGACTAATTTCAGGTACTCCAAAGCACTAGAGAATTCGCTGGAAGCAGAGGCAAGACAAAGACATTCACTAGGCAGCAAGGCATGAGATGCCACATTTACAGCGTGTCACAATATAATCTGTATGAGTCGCATTTATAAGCGCCACCGACCCACTAGGTTAGTGAGTTAGGGGACAGGTACAAGAGTTCAAGCTCTGAGTAGCGCTGCTTTACTACAAGCAACCTTCCCAGGCCTGGAAGAATATGACTGGGTCAAGAGGAAGCCCTGCTGGGTATGTCTACACTGCAACTGGGCGAGTGCCTCCCCACACGGGTAAACAGACTCATGCTACCTCGAGCAGTGTGGACATCGCAGCTCCAGGGGAGATTGAGGCTAGCCACCCGAGCTCAGACCCAAGGGTTGCACGGGCTTGGATTCAGGTGGCTAACCTGAGTGTTCACCGGCTCTGCATCCGCCACACTTCTCTTTAGTGCACTAGCTCAAGTGAAGCTACCTTGTGTCTGTCTACCCATGCTGAGATGCACCCTCCCAGCCGCAGCGTAGATGGATCCTCAGTCCCCAGGGGGCAGCGTTAGCTAGTGCTTCACTGTCAGCATAATCAGGGCTAGGAGTACACTCCGTACCAGCCCCAAGGTCACAACACACATGTGCTACTTGCTCTTTTAGTCCGTTGATAGGTGGGAAAACACAAACTGTAAAACAGGCTATTTATTATGGGAAGGACTAGTTGGAACGAACAGAGGAGAATTAGTGTGTGTAACAAGTGACGTTTATGGGAAAGCGAACATTCGCTCTAACATTTTAATTAGCACTTTAAATTTTACAGATGCTGTCTGGAAGCTGCCACCCTTCTCTCCAGTATCTGACACCTGCTGACATTAGGTGTGACAGTATCACGAGTCCTTTATAGGCTCCTTTCCATGCGTAGCTTCCAAGGCAATCTGAACTACATTTCAGCAAGTCACAAAAGCTATCAAATGTTCTCGACCTTGGCCAAAGACAACAGCACATGTTGTACTTATCCAGTTCCTTTGGGTCTGTCAGAGGATTTTGGGATGCTGTCCATGGAAAATTTATTAGTGTTAAAGATATCCCTGCCAATTAGAGACCTAGGGCTACCTTCTCACAGCAGGCCACGCACAGTGTAGAACACCTTGCAACCTTTCCACCACATTAACAATAGCAGTGGCTTGTCATACATCGATTTCAATGAGCTGGATCAAGTTGTTTGTCACCCACTGGGACTATACCAGTACTTAGATGTACAAACAAAAATGTAACTAAACCTGCACTATAATAAAAACTATACTTTTTCCTAACTGATCGGGGGGTGGGGAGGGGAGAAGTGCAGTGTCCTCTTGGCTCTCACTCCTCTTTTGTGGGGGGCAGATCACTACACAACTTCAGAGATTTATGAGAGACAATTAGGACTGGTCTAGGACAAGGCATGACCATAGTTCAGTCCCAAACTAGACATGGCTTGGAGTATAAAAAGCAGTTCTTTCCTTTCCCTCCATTTCACTCAGATATGGAGACAGAGACCAACAACAAAGACCGCAGCCGAAGCCTGCTCTGCCCCTCACACATCTATATATCTTGGTTTGGTTTACACTGCTGGTAAATGCAAGCTAACATTTTGTATTTAGCTATCAAGATACTGACAAGCAAATGTTAGGCATGGAGCCAGTGTATGTCACCAGGTCTCCCCCACCACCAAGTGCCTGGGCCCAAAATGGTTACACTTGAATTTGAAGGAGAAATCTTAGCTGTGGTGGGGGAAAGCTTGGCAGGTCCTGAGTTCAAACCCCGCTGATGATCACAGTGGCCCCTATCAGTTTGATTGAAAAGATGTAAGTTAGTCATTGGCCTCAGAGCTCCTAGTAAATTATGAATGCAGCCCTTGATGCCTCAGAGTATTGGGTTCCACTCATCTAGACAGTAATAATCTACGCATTGAAACTTACCAGGGCTCCGGCTCCTCCTCCTCCTGTCCCACAGCCCCTTTCCTGGCCTGAGGCTTCACAAGGGAATCCACAGCTCTCTCCAACAGATTCTCACAGAATGCCTGGTGAACCTGGGCTATGGGATCAGCTGGAAAGAAGAGAACAAGAGTCTTGCTCTTCTCTTATTCACAAACCCAAGCATCTCCAGACACAATAAGACCAGCTGGAGGAAGGAAGCAGACTCCAAGACAGAAACAGCAGGAGCCAGCAAGAGGGATGTTCTTGAGGGACTGGTGCAGGGAACTAAAAGATACCAAAAACTTTTGACATATTCAAAGTAACCCTCCATACCTCCGTTGATTTGTTCATTATTAGTGATCTAGCTCTGCACAGCCAGCCCACAGATCCCAATCAGAAATGCCACTTCACCCGTGCAAAAGAATGGGTAGGATACTGTTCTAAAGAGAAAAGACCATGGTTTTACCCCTCTTAGTCACTCAGCCCCACACCTTGAGGGAATGCTGCTCTGTTATGTGATTGGAGGATAGAGGCAGGACTATGTGTAGAAACAGCACACAACAGGAAACGAAGGGATTAAACTTTGTGTGTGTGTGTGTGGGGGGGGGTGATTTTGCAGGAATTAGAGAATCTTCTGGGATCGGGTACTGCAAGCTGTCCCAGATATTGGAGTGTAGAAAAGAATCCCTGTGCAAGAGGTTGGAAGGTCATGCATTCGAGGGTGTCAGACACAGTGGTGCTTACCTGGGTTCCTCGGGGCACAGTATAGACTCTCCTTTGTAGCAGATTTCACAGTCCAGCTCCGTTCCACAAAAAACCTCTGTCCCAGTGGGTGACACAGCCAGCGCAGGGAGTCGGGAATGGCGCTCCGCTCTGAGCTACACAGGCTCTGGGCCTTATTTAAGAAATAACCCTGGGAAGAAAGGAGAATGGTGCCAAGAAGAGGGAGACACACATGCAAACATCATGCATATGACTCAGTGACAGTAAGCAGGGGCAAGGTTCATTACAGGCCAGCTCAAAGTAATTCCAATTAAGTGGAATTGTTGGGCACCACTGTGAGAATCAAGGTCAGACATACCATGGGGAAAATAGAAGGGTCTAAACTCCAACGAACAAGCAATTGAATCAGCTGACTGTATACAGTATTACTGTACTATAAAAGCATACAGTAACATTTTATGAAAGCAGGTCACACTGGTGATTAATATCATTATGCAATGTGTATATTAACACTATGAAGAATTATGGATACTCGCTGATATTATGCTTTGAAGTCCATGACCAAACAAACAGAGAAATAGGTTAAATACCTGTCTCCAGTGTAATTTAAGTAGTGTGGAATCAAAACAATGGAAGCCCTATTGACATACAAATCAGCAGGGGGATGGGAAGTGCGCAGGAAGGAAGCACAGCAGGAAGCCTTACCGGCTTTTGATAACAGAGACCATGAACATTGGGGGGGTGGGGGGTGGGGCCGCAAAAAGGCATTTGAGTTATCCATCCCTTGGGAATCAAAGGTCTTGAAAACACAGAACATTGGATCCTTCAAGCAAAGGGGTTGAAGTCTTTGGGAATTGAGTTTAGGTGAGAAACCTGCTTAGGTAAGGATCGTAACTTGCTGCAGTTAAGTTTTAGTCTTAGAAGCGTATTTTTACTTTTGTTTGCTTGTAACCCTCTCTCTCTTTGTGCTGTATACTCGGTAACACTTAAACATGTGTCCTTTTGGTAAATAAACTTCAATTTACTTTCACTCTAACCCTTTCCAGTGCACTGACTGAAATAAGAGTGTTTGTCAAACCTCAGTTAAACTCATGAGCTGCAGTGTATTGTCTCGCTAAAGGAGCAACGAACTGAACTTCTGAGTGTGTTCAGTAAAGGGAGAGATGCCTCTGGGGAACTCAGGAGTTGGGGTTCACGGTTATCTGCAAGGCAAGGTTTGGACTGGCAGAGTCCTGAAGAGTCTGCTGGCAAGGCAGACAAGCTGGTGCATCAGGGAGCTGTCTCACAGCTTAGCTGTAGCAAAGCTCTCACTTGCTGAGGCTGAGAGGGGAACATAGTAACTCTCAGTTCTGGGAACCCTAGTAGATTGTCACAGGGAGAGGTTTTGGGGAAATTCGGGACTGGGAGAGTGTTGGGGTCACTCTGCAAAAAGTAACCGGGTGGTAGAAGACAGGGTGTGACCTGCATGCTTGTAGGCTGGCTGTTGTTTCAGGGCTGTGAGCCATGGCAGCATAGCATTGAAGGCACCCAGAGCAGCAAGGCAGGTGGTGACAACCCCTCACTGGTCTGGGTTGAACCCCAAAGCATCACAACCACCAACACCTAACTATGCCCCCTTTGGCTAAACAGCGACTGACTGGAGATACGCAGGCCTCCTCTGCTCAGAGCTCTGCTGGGAGGCCCTGTGGGGAGAACAGCGGGACTCACTCACCGCCAAGAAGCCCAGCTTGCCTCCGCAGCGGGTTTTCAGGCCGACAGCAGCAGTCAGGTGGATTTCTGCCATCATGCTGGGTGGGATCTTCTCCTCCGCACACTCAGCCAGATTCACAGCGCACAGGGCCATGTGCAAACCTGAGTAGGCCGAGCTGGATGGAAGTTTACCTGTGCCGGCAAGAGAGACGAATTCACCTCTCCTATACAGTCACCATGCAAAACCGATCCGAGTGCAACTAATACAATTACCATGCATCTCAAAGCCTGCACCGTACATGAACTGGACCATCTTAGCGGAAAAAGTCTATAGTGCCATAGGCATCATGACCCAGAGCTCTGTGTATCCTGCACACGTCATCACTGGACTAGCCAGCTTCCTTCGGGGCCCAGAACTGTACAGCTATTTGAACAGCATGATCAAGAAGGGTGGAGAATTGCTCAGGGTGGTCCAAGGTGGCCTAACTAGCATTAAGGGGATAAAATTGGCAAAGGGCAGCTTAGGCTACACATCAGGATGCGTCAGTGGTTTGTTAGACCGTGAACTATTCTACCAAACGAAGTGGTGAAAGCTCCACTCATCACATAACGATCCCCAAAAGCTCGTCAGTGCGTACATACATGTAAACAGAGCTTCAGAAGCGAATCACACCTATTGGCTGATGCAAGCCTGAGAGTGTTGGTGGTGGTCTCTGCTAATCTACTCCTCCCCCCCCCCCAATCTCTAATTTTAGGTGGTTCTTCCAGTGATTAGCCTGGTACCAGCTTCCACTTCCCCTGCTTAAACGACATGAGTGAATTTGACCCTCATGGTCCCCGCTAGCAGCAGTGAACACTGACAAGACTCAGGTCCATTCTCAATCTGCTACTGCATGGGAAAGCTCCGAGCAGCAGCAAAATGGCTCCAAGCCGTCTTTCAGCAGACGCCACGGCATCCGTCCCTGCTGTTCATGTCTGGAAGATTACCTCCACAGCCGTAAGGGCTAGAAACAATGTTTATAATTTCAATGAAAGCTTGGATTCTATAGCAGTTAATGGCAGCCACCTGGGAAAGCCTCTTGCTCCCCAGGGACAAGCTGATTTTTCAAGCCCAATGTACATGGATCACTTACCACGGAAACCTGCCAGGTGGACAACATCAGCTGTGTGACAGCATCCAGTAATGCCACCCGGCAGTTCAGTGGAGGAGAGTCAGAGAAACCCAAGGTTTTATTGAAAAAAACATTAATTTTAGGCTGGCATAACCAATCTGGAATATGCCCAGGGCACCTGCTAAGAGCTTACCCTTGCAAAATGTGCCACGGGGCATTCTGGAGCCCATCCATGGTACAATTACAACTGAGTAGGGCTATCGGGTTACTACGTGGTTAACCCCCCACCCAGTTCGACACACTTCCATTTTGTGGTGTAGACAGGCCCTTATAAGAGTGTTCCATCATGCCAACTAAAGCCCTGGAGGTGCCTTACAGATCACAGCACCCCAGAGGTGACACTATTGCCCCAGGAGAGGTGACGCTTACTGAGCTGTTCTTCTGAATGGCATTGTTCCCTTGTGACATTTCAAGTCAGTCTGTGTGTAACTTGTCCTTTGAGCTAGTAGCAGATTTGGGAAGAGCAGGACAAGGAGCCCTTCCAAGGACCCCATGAGAAGGGTAGCTACGAGCACCCTCACTCTGTCAGGGGAAGACAGTCCCACTTCAACCTCTGCCCTTACCTGTGATGTGGAGCTGATGGAGCTTGTGATATGCCAGAGCTGCATCCCGAGCACTGGTCTTGGCCTCATCCTCAAAGCCAGCAGCAGCCTCTCTTGCTCGCTGTCGCCGTGACGTCCTCTTCAGTAGCCAGCGAACCAGCCCCAGCTTCTGCAGACTGTAGCGGATCACGTTCCAGGACAAGCTGCAGGCCAAGTCCAAGCGGGACGCAGGCAGCGCTCGGCCCAGAACTGACAGGCAGATCTGCAGATTTGATGCAGCTGCTGCAAAATCCCCCTGCAAACGCAATGGTGAATGGTTAAACAGAGATCATTTAAGCTGGTGAACGGGGCTGCACTGACAGTCCTTGAGACCAGAGGGCTCTATTTGCCCCCAGAACACGTACAGTCTAAGTAGAGGCAGTGCAAGCTTCTTCCATGCACCTCCACACCCATTTTCACCCCCTTCCCCTCCCAAGCCCTGAAGCTCCACCTCTAGGAACCAGGAGAGTTAAGTCTCCATGGCCCATGTAATCTGACAACTCTCAGCTGAGTGCCAGTGAAAACTCATGGCGATCGGGGGAAGTCCCGGACAACTGGAAAAAGGCTAATGTAGTGCCCATCTTTAAAAAAGGGAAGGAGGAGGATCCTGGGAACTACAGGCCAGTCAGCCTCACCTCAGTCCCTGGAAAAATCATGGAGCAGGTCCTCAAGGAATCAATTCTGAAGCACTTAGAGGAGAGGAAAGTGATCAGGAACAGTCAGCGTGGATTCACCAAGGCCAAGTCATGCTGACTAATCTAATTGCCTTCTAAGACGAGATAACTGGCTATGGATGAGGGGAAAGCGGTGAACGTGTTGTTCCCTGACTTTACCAAAGCTTTTGACACAGTCTCCCACAGTATTCTTGCCAGCAAGTTAAAGTAGTATGGGCTGAATCTGATGATGAAATCTGATGAGGTTCAACAAGGACAAGTTCAGAGTCCTGCACTTAGGACGGAAAAATCCCATGCACCGCTACAGACTAGGGACCGAATGGCTCGGCAGCAGTTCTGCAGAAAAGGACCTAGGGGTTACAGCGGACGAGAAGCTGGATATGAGTCAACAGTGTGCCCTTGTTGCCAAGAAGGGCAGTGGTATTTTTGGCTGTATAAGTAGGGGCATTGCCAGCAGATCGAGGGACGTGAACGTTCCCCTCTATTCGACATTGGTGAGGCCACTTCTGGAGTACAGTGTCCAGTTTTGGGCCCCACACTACAAAAAGGATGTGGAAAAATTGGAAAGAGTCCAGCAGAGGACAACAAAAATGATTAGGGGACTGGAACACATGAGTTATGAGGAGAGGCTGAGGGAACTGGGATTGTTTAGTCTGCAGAAGAGAAGAATGAGGGGGGATTTGATAGCTGCTTTCAACTACCTGAAAGCGGGTTCCAAAGAGGATGGATGTAGATTGTTCTCAGTGGTAGCAGATGACAGAATAAGGAGTAATGGTCTCAAGTTGCAGTGGGGGAGGTTTAGGTTGGATATTAGGAAAACCTTTTTCACTAGGAGGGTGGTGAAGCACTGGAATGGGTTCCCTAGGGAGGTGGTGGAATCTCCTTCCTTAGAGGTTTTTAAGGTCAGGCTTGACAAAGCCCTGGCTGGGATGATTTAGTTGGGGATTGATCCTGCTTTGAGCAGGGGGTTGGACTAGATGACCATCTGAGGTCCCTTCCAACCCTGATATTCTATGATTCAGTGTAGGGACTTGTCTACACCAAATTTTGTCAGCAAAAGTTATGCCACTTTAATTAAAATTGCTGCTGCATGTCCACACTAGCTCCTTATGTCAGCAGAGTGCATCCACACTAGCAGTTCTAGCATCGAAACAGAGCAGTGCACTGTGGGTAGCTATCCCACTGTGCAACTGGCGACAGCATGCTTTGGGAAGGGTTTGCAATGCCTCATGGGGCAGGTACAGCCTCACATGATGCAGGTTTCTCAATCCCATGGTTCAGGGAGATCCTAGTAGATTGTCAGCTGCTTTTCCAGCTGAGGTATTTGTGGGGGGAGGGAGAGGAGAGTGGTGTGTCTGGGGCAGGGGAGAGAGCAGGCTGACCGACCTATCCTGAGGAAGGGGGAGGGGGACACCCTCACCCGCCGCCCCCCCCCCCCATCAGCCCCCAGCTCTACTCTACTCGGCACAGCAGTTTCTCCTGAAGCAGCCCGTTCTGCTTGCCTGCTTATGGTTCTGTGATCCCCGCAGGGAGCGGCATCCTGAGCAGCTCTGGGAGCTCTCTGTGCTGAGGAATGTCAAAGCAGCACAAGCAGGCCACTGTGTTCCTGCTGCACATCAGAAAAGCAGCATTCCACGTTAATGATTTGATCTTTGACAGCTGAGCATGACAGATACTTCCCAGAGCTTTGACAGGGGAGGGGCGCAAGCCTGCAGGGCAGCAGAGATCAAAACAGTGAGCAGCGCGGTCACGGTTGCATTGTGAGATACTGGTGGACGTCGACAAAACAAACAGCAGTGTCTACACTGATGCTTTATCACTTTAACTTTGCGGCAATAGGCTTTGTGCCTCTCGTCGAGGTGGTTTTATTTTGTCGGCAAAACAGAATAGTTTTGCTGCCAAAAGTAGCTTTGTAGTATGTACCCCTCCCGTTTTGTCGGCAAAAGGCAGCTTTTGCTGACAAAACTTTGTAGTGTAGCCAAGGCCTAGGCTTTTTGAGGACTCCTGTCCATTACGAATTGAACAGACTAAGTACTCAATGTTAGCACCAGCTGGGATCAATCAGCATATCTCCACCAACTTCAATGCTGATTGACAACAGCTGACGATCTGAGCCCACAGATCTGAACCCACAGATCGAATACCTGGACATGCTGAAGGCTGAAAAAGCAACTGTGAGAAACAGAGAAGCTTGGGGGAGAGGCAGGGTTCAGTTGTGGCAAAAGAGGTGGAAGCACTGAGCCCCCACTATCAAAGACAGCACATTGCTTCAGTGCCAGAGAGCAGTACAGAAAGCTCTCCTGGGGGGCTGGAGGGCAGGGGAACTGTGATGGTCATAAAATAGGGGGCCTTTCGCAACGAGGGTGCAACCACAGGAAAGCTGTTCAGTGGCCTGTGGGCAGCAAGTTGGTGGATTCAGTCTAGTTCTTAATGAGACAAGCGCCTACGCTAAAAATCCCCAAGCAGCGCAGCTGACCCTTTGCTGGCCAAGTACGAGCAGGAATGAAGACTGAACTCCCCTCACTCCCCCAGAGGCTGCCCTGCAAGGCAGGAGTGAGGCAGAGATGCAGGGGCTGTAGATCGGAGGCTTACAGCGCTGCTGTCTGTGCTATACACATTTAGTAGTTTGATGTTTCGCGCAGACTGGTGTCCTTTATCTGGCACCAATTCTCTCCATGTTTTCCACTTCAAACTGCACAGGAAGGTTAACCCTAGAAGTGCTGGCATTCTCCCAAGTGCCAGCCATCGGCACCTCCAAAGGGTTTACTGGGGGAAGGGCAGGATTTGCTCTGTATAGTGAGGGGTTGCTTTACCCTTGCCAAATCCAGGTCAGCCTGCTTGCGATGCCGCCAGAACATTACAGACGAGCGGGAGTGCAGCCGCGTCACCGGCTCCCCATGCACAAGGAGCTTTATAAACACACTCAGGACAATTACACCATTCACCAGCCACAACAGCAAAGTGGGCATCATCCAGCCAAACCAGCCGCCAGCACCTGGCAGAAAAAGAGAAATACAGAGAAGTCAGCCTGGATAGCACAAGTTCAGCAGGCAACAGGTGACAAATCTGTCCAGCCCTATCAACATACCACTGTGACTTCGTTTCACATGTCCTGAATCTTGGGAAGATTTGATTTTCTTCAACTGACTGTAGTTATTGATTTCTCTCCATCTGAACACTGACTCAGATGCTTGCAACATTAAAAAAAATCTCATTTCACAAAGTTAATTTAAAAAAAACTAAACTTCCTCTTGAGGGGAGGACTGCGCAAGTGGCTCTAGTGAAGCACTGGGCATCCCAGGATGCTTGATGCCTGAAAGGGACACAGTATGATATTAATTAAATGCACAAAGGTAAGCTAGTGCAACAAGAAGGCTGCATAGTCAGGGAACTGCAGACGTCCCTACAGGGTTCCTGGTCCTTGTTAAAAGTGTAATTTAACACATCTGTGTAGGCTGTTAAACACACCATAAACCAAACAGTCTGGGAAGCACAGCCAAGTTAATATTGTGCCAGGAGCCATGATTTCTGCATTGATTTTCACAAATGACTTGATTTGTAAATTATGAAAAATGACTAGAGATATAGAAAGTTCACCCTTATGGAAATAGAAAAAAGTGACCTAGTTCAAAACTCCACGACATCTGTCCAACCAGGGTAGCTTGTGGTGATGGACTACAGATAGGTACTTTCTGGTAGCCCACTGGACTGTTTGATTTTACCACTCCTAGTTTTTTTCTAGTAAGTACTAATCATGCCAAAGCACTCACTAGTCTATTCAGGTTTCTGACCTCCCACTTTGCCAGGGTTCTAGCTCACTGCTACAATACTTGGTAAACAAAGGAGGCTTGATGCTCTCTGAAAGTCTGTTTTCAAATGACAGGTTTCAGAGTGGCAGCCGTGTTAGTCTGTATCTGCAAAAAGAACAGGAGGACTTGTGGCACCTTAGAGACTAACAAATTTATTTGAGCATAAGCTTTCGTGAGCTACAGCTCACTTCATCGGATGCATTCAGTGGAAAATGCATCCAATGAAGTGAGCTGTAGCTCACGAAAGCTCATGCTCAAATAAATCTATTAGTCTCTAAGGTGCCACAAGTCCTCCTGTTCTGTTTTCAAATGGTTACCTGACTCGAAGGCCAGCACATTCCTTCCAGAGCCATGGTGTATAGGGCTGTCTGATTCGGGCATCCCTCGGCCCTCCAGGAGGGATGTCAGAGGGTTGAAGGAGAGGCAGAGGAATGTGAGGGCACAGAGAAGTATTCGAGAGCGATCCACCATGCCAAGAGCCACAGGGGGAGAGTCGGGTTCGTCTTTAACCTTTACAAAGGGCAGGGATGGAGAGAAAGAGCAAGAAGAGAAATAACTTTAAACACACTGTAAAACAGCAAGTGTGTGTGTGTGTGTGCGCGCGTGTGCATGTGGGGGAGAACATGAGTTTCAACATATTTGACTAATGTCACCAAGAACTCTGGGGCAGCCTTTCCTGGCTCAGTAAGAGGGGCCCCCATCATTTCAGTTTCTTTGATTCCTTATTTTAGGCCAGCACTAAGCTTCCATCAAAGCCACATGCAGCCACCTTGCCCTCCTGCAGATCCTGCATAAGACTCATCTTGGTTGTGATGCCTACAAAATCCTTTTATCTGATAATACCTAGGCAGGTGGTGAGTTAATATTGCAACTACTCATGGGCTTATTGCCTGTAGAAGTTAGGCACATAGCTAGTTTGTGTAAATACATGCTGTTACTATTAACCCATCCTCCCTTCCTTCATCTCCTATTTCATCTATGTCATGTGTCTTGTCTTCAAGACTAAAAGCTCTTTGAGGCAGGGTCTTTTACTACATATATATCTGCACAGAGCTTAGCATGATGCAGCCTGGCTTGGTTGGAGCCTGTATGTGCCATTGTAATACAAACAAACAAGAGCGAACATATGGCTCTCCCCCTGAAGTAGAGTCCTTTTAGACGAGAGTCATGTCTTGTCCAGAGAGAGTATCTTGCACCCTTTACAACAATCTGCTTTTCCTCCCACACCATCTCTTGCCCTACAGATCCTCTCCATTCCCTGCAGCCTTATCCTTCAGAGCTCTGTCAGCGCTGCTCCTGAATGACAAGCAGCTGGCACTGTTGAGACTCTCAAGGATCTAAAGTCCTGGCCATGACGTACCCTTGGAGAGGCTAGCTGCCTTGCCCTCCTGTTAACTACCATTACCTTTGCATCATCCAGGAGCGGGCTTCCCGGCTCAGAGTCAATGGAATAGGGGGAGAAGCCCTCCTGAGACCCCGAGTCAGAGGCCGGGGGAGACATCAAGAGAACATTTTGGTTGAAGTCATCCATCTTCAGGTCCACATCGTTGTCCACGAGACTGCTCAGGTCAATGCCCTTCAGCAGCTCTGCAAAGATCAGAGATTCCACTTACTACACACCTCTCGACCACGCCTTGTGCCATGCCCACTCTGCTCAGCTGGCCACAGAGATAAGGGCCAACACTGATCTGATTTCACATGCAATCTTTCATCATTGGTGCAAATGGGCAGGAGGAAGCACATGCTCCTGCTTCCTGGCCCGCTCCTGCCTGACTGACAACTTACTGTTTTTCTGGTTAGCCAGCTTCAGAACCATGTTCTCCTGTCTCAGCTTATGGTTGACCTGCTGTAGGTATTTAATGTAATCAATGGCCTTCCTCAGTACTCCAGATTTGTGCATCTGCATGGAAGCAACACGTACAGAAAGCAGTTTATAAGAGCCCTAAGCAGTGCCACCCTCTTCGCCATGTGATATACAGAGAGAGTCGAAAAATGACCATCCAGTAACACCAACACAGCCACTGAAAATGTCAGCGCTGAGGTCAGGAAAGATTACACTTGGAAAGATGCAGAATGGCTTGCTAACTAGAGCAGGAGTTACTGTGTCTGGGAACCATATGGGTGAACTAACATTTATTGGAAACAAACATTAAAAACAGTTTAAGAACCCCAGAGTAACAGAATTCAAGTCCAGCCTTAACCACAAAAGATACAAGTGCATAGCTAGAAAGTAAAGGGGCTCTTTTTAGGAGGAGCATGCTCTTATGGGTTAACGCTAGGACCATTTCTCACTCTTCCATTGGCTCACTAGGAGATCCTGAGCCAGTCCCATAACTTCTACATGCCTCAGACTTCCTAACCCACCTTCATCTGCAGAGTGAAAATATCTTACCCCTTAGGGGACACTGCTAGGTTTAGCTTGTAAAGCACATGGAGCTGCTCAGACACAAACAGCTATGGAAGCACAGTGTATCACCTGGATTTTCAAAACTCAAGTTTCCCATTTCCCCAGGCAATAGCTGATGACCTCACTAACACCAGAAGCAATGTTAAGAATTGCAGCTCCCTGATCTGCAAGAGTGATGTCAGCAAATAGTGCGAATGAAAGGGCACGACCATGAACTCAGGTCTTGAATGGTGGCAAAGCCTTTCACAGTGCACATTTTGCATTTGAACCAATAGTAGTTCTCACAAACCAAAGCAACAAGGAATCAAATTGCCCAGTTCCATGTAAAAAAATTGTTTTATATTGCTACAAATTTCAGTCCAAAGCTCTTTTGAGACAGTGTATAGGATTCATCTACCCATCAGGGAAACGCAGCCACTTCCAGGAAGCTACTTAATAGCACAGTACATTAAGAAAGGAAGCAAAGAATAACCTATTGAAACTACTGGGGAAAGGTGTAACAATGTAGTTAGCCAGGTTGGAATTTGGCCAGAGAGTTATTTAACACAGCTAACTCTTACAAAGGGCCCAGGGGATCCTTAACCTCCAAGACAGGTTAGGTTATGTGTTTTGTTACCTCAGTTTCCAGCAACATCATGGAACACTGAGCCAGTAGTATTCTTATTCATGGGTTTTCCTTGACAGTCTACTATCCCAATAAAATTAATATTATTAAAACCAACTATTACTAATAGCTTGCACCAGCTAAGGTCTCACCAGCGAAGCAGTCAAGCAGGATTCTTCTTATCTAACATCTGGAGGTGAGGGGGCTGCAGACCACACAAGCTTAATGACAGCAGCTTTCATCTCTTTACCTTGGCATCTGTTCCCATGACCAGGTCCTTCAGCTCAATGATCTTGTCATTTATAGATGACCGGTAGCGCTTCTCAATTATGTTATGGGTCGTCCTCCTCTCTCCTTCTTTGGGCGGTTCCAGCTGCTTGACCCCACCAGGCACCTGTTTGATGGGCATCTTTTCCTGTCCCATCATCATGGGCATCGTGGTCAAAATGGTTCCATTGCTGCCAACCAAGGTCTAAAAAGGCAGCGAACAAACAGCATTACTAGGAACAGCCAAGTTACACACGATATATGTGCCACATTAGAAAAACGAGTCTGAAAAATGAAGTGTGGAACCAGGAAATAAAAGGGTTACAAAGACCAAGGAAATACACCCCCCTCCCCAAGTTGAGGATAAGACACATTAGTAGAGCAATGCCATCGGCCGTGCCAATATTTGTATGGAGAGAAAGTACTTCATTCTCCAGGATTGCTGACCTAAGACTTTTCACCAGTGTTGAGTGACTTTCATTTGAAGATGTGAAAAACAAACCCAGGATCCTGCTGGATCCCAGAATCCTTTGTACTAACCAATGGATCTCCAAAGCTACCTTCATACAATGAGAAATAAAGCTCTTTGAGAATCCCTTTGTGGGAGAAGAGAAAAAACACACAATTCCACCAGCTAACAAGTATGGCCCAAGGCTTCTGTTCCATGAAGCATGCCTGACAGTTCCTGCAATCGCTATTACAGTTAAGTGTCACTGAGGATGCTGTTCACAGAGACATCTGTTTTTGAAATTTACCATGCCATTTGCCTCAACAATATCCAGTAGTAGCAAGTTTCAGAGTGTTCATTAAGGTTTCTTTGAGCTATTTTAAGTTTGCTACCTTGTAATTATGAGTGCTCTCCTGTTCCACTGAGCTTTAAAATGGCAGTAGATTATTTGGTCATGTTCCTCTCCAGCTAATGCAGGAAAAAGGTAAACAGGAGTCTACCCTTGGTCTTTGCTCTCTGGTCAGCAGACACTGCCAAAAATGCACAAACTGCATATGTAGCCTTGGTGGAAGAGAGGCTATTCCTCATCTTGGGCATGACCAGGGTAACACTCCAACTCCCTCCCATTGTCACTCATGGAGAGCACTAACAAACACTTAACAAAAGAGAGAGGCAACAACTTAGAGGAAAGGTTCATACCGGTACCTGCAGTGCCGTTGTCTGAATAGGGGTGGTCAGTGTAGTGAGGGCCGGATTATGAACTGCAGCCATAACTGGATTGCCATCTGCCTTCAAAGTTGTCAAGACAAGAGAATCTGTCTTTATGATCTGAGGCTGGACCAGGACCTAGGGGTTACAGAATATGGGAACACAGCAGGTGAGCATCAGGAAATACATCTCCATCTCCAGTAACCACAAACCTGTCACATAACAGACCTATCCGACTGCATGAAGAGTTGGTAGGTAGCAAAAGCCCGGGGTCTGTAAACCCTATTTCCCTCACCCCACATCACCAGGACTTTCTCCAAACGTCAGAAGTCAACACAAACTCCACAATGAGACAACCTGCACGCAAACCTGGAAGATGGGAAAGGGAGGAACAAGATGGCCACTGGTTTTCAAGTCATGTCAATTTCTATGGGGAAATTAACATGCAAAAGTAAAAGGGTGGGGTAAGTCTCCTCTCTGAGTGGTTGCACCTATAACTGGCTCCCCTGAGAACATACCTGATTTTACTGGGGGGAGCACTCAGTACCTAACAGGGCTAGACAGCCTCTGGCAGCCACCTGGCTTGAACACATCAGTTCTGGTGGTATTACAGACCACCAAGTCAGGAGGATGTGGTGGTGGTGGTGAACAAACAAATATCCAAAACACAAGCCTGATAGTAGTGGAGGTCTTTTCCAACAAATGTCTGAGTAGCTAAAGTAATACAGCAACACACAAAATCTCTAGTAAGTTCCTGGAACGTACTAGAGATAACTTTTTATTTCAGAAAGTGGAGGACATAAGAGGGGCAGCCATTTTAGATTTGATTCTCATCAACAGGGAGGGTTTCATTGTGGAGTTAAAGGTGGAAGGTAATTTGGGTGAAAAGTGATCATGAAATGAGAGATTCATGAGTCTAAGGAAAGGAAGGAATGACCGCAGGAGAACAAGGACAATGGACTTGAAAGAAGCAGATTTTAACAAACTCAGAACTGGTAGGTAAGGTCCCATGGGAAGACAATCTAAAGGAGTTCAAGTGATATGGCAGTTTCTCAAGGAGAGAATGTTAAAGTCACAACTGAAAACTATCCCAATGCAAAGAAAAGATAGGAAGAATAGTGAGAGAGGCCAATACAGCCCACCAGGACCTCTTTAATTACCTGAAAAATCAAAAAGGAATCCTGAAAAAAAAAGATGGAAACATGGACAAATTGCTAGGGAAGAGTACAACAAAGAAAGTACAGGCACATAGAGACAAAATCAGAACAGTCAAGGCACAGAATGAATTCCACTAGCAAGGAACATAAAAGGCAGTAAGAAGAGGTTCTTCAGACACAGTAGGAGCAAGAGACAGACAAAGGAAAATGTAGGTCCTCTTCTTAGCAGGGAAGGAGAGCTAATAAGTGGGGACATCAAGAAAGCTGAGAAGTTTAATGCTTATTTTGCTCCAGTCTTCACTAAAAAGTTAATGGTGACCAGATACTCAACATAATACTGACAACAAGGGGGAAGGAATGCAAGCCAAAATAGGGAAAGAACAGGTTCAAGAATATTTAGATAAGTTAGATGTATTCAAGTCAGCAGGGCCTGATGAAATTCACTCTAAGGTCCTTAAGGAACTAGTTGAATCAATTTCTGAACAGTTGCCAGTCATATGCTCCAAGAATTCTTGGAGCATGAGTGAGATCCCACTGGACTGGAGAAGGGCAAACAGTACCTATCTTTAAAAAGAGGAACTAAGAGGTCTTGGGGAATTATAGACCAGTCAGCCTAACTGATACCTGGCAAGCCCCCAGGAACCCCTGCCCCATCCAACCCCCCACTTTGTCCCCTGACCGCCCCCGGACCCCCCAGCCCCTGCCTCCCCCCCGGCTGCCCCATCCAACCCCCTCTCCTTCCTGACTGCCCCCCCCCCGGGACCCATGCCCCCATTCCCCACCCTCTGACTGCCCCAACCCCTATCCACGCCCCCAGCTCCTGACTATCCTCCGAACTCCCCTGCCCTCTATCCAACCCCCCCCCCCACCTCCTTACCACGCTACCTGGAGCGCCAGCGGCTGGTGGCGCAGCTGCACCAGGATAGGCAGCCGCGCAGCACAGAGCACCGGATCAGGCCGGACTCTGCAGCTACGCTGCCCCAGGAGCTCGCAGCCCCGCTGCCCAGAGCATTACACCACTGGCACAGTGAGCTGAGGCTGCAAGGGAGGGGGAGGGGTGAGCCTCCAGGGCCAGGAGCTCAGGGGCCAGGTAGGATGGTCCCGCAGGGCGGATGTGGCCCATGGGCTGTAGTTTGCCCACCTCTGATCTAAAGGATAATGGGTTATACGTATACCCAGCATGGAATTTGTGAAGAACCATGCCATTTGTCAAGAACATGCCAAACCAACCTGATTTCCTTCTTTGACAGGGTTACTGGACTAAGAGATAGGGGAAAGCTGTAGATATGGAATAGCTTGATTTTAGTAAGGCATTTGACACAGTCCAACGTTACATTCTCATGAGCAAACTAGGCAAAATTACTCTAATGTGGGTGCACAATTGGTTGCAAGACTGTACTCAGAGAGTAGTTATCAACCATTTGGTGTCAAAATAAAGAGGTGTACCTAGTGTGGTCCCACAGGGGTCAGTCCTGAGTCCAATACAACTCAATATTTTCATTAGTGACTTGTTTAATGGTGTAGAAAGTACACTTATAAAAATCTGCAGATGACACCAAGCTGGGAGTGGCTGCAAGCGCTTTTGGCATACAGGATTAGAATTCAAAACAACCTTGACAAATTAGAGAATTGTTTTGAAATCAACAAGATGAAATTCAATAAAGACAAATGCAAATTACTACACTGAGGAAAGAAAAATCAAACGCACAACTTCAGAATAGGGCATAACTAGCTGAGTGATCGTACTTCTGACAAGGATCTGGACAGTATAATGGATGACAAATGGAAGAGGAGTCAACAATGTGGTGCAATTGTGAAAAAGTCTAATAGCATTTGGTAACTGTTCTGCTCTATTTGGCAGTGGTGAGGTCTCAGCTGGAGTACTGCATCCAGCTCTGGGTGCCATACTTTAAGAAAGATGTGGACAAAGTCCAGAGGAGAGCAACAAAAATGATAAAAGTCTTAGAAAACTTGACCTACGAGGAAAGGTTCAAAAACTGGGCATGTTTAGTCTTGAGAAAAGATGACTGAGGAGATCCTGATAACAGCTTTCAAATAGGTTAAGGGCGGTTATAAAGAGGATGGTGGTCAACTGTTCTCCATGTCCTCTGAAAGTAGGACAAGAAGTAATGGGCTTAATCTGCAGCAAGGGAGATTTACATTAGATACCCTTATAGTTAAAAAGTTTTTCTTAGTAATGAAGCTTTGTAATAGGCTTCCAAGGGAGGCTGTGGAATCCCCATCATTGGAGATTTTTAAGAACAGGTTATACAAACACCTGTCTGGGATGGTCTAGGTGTACGTGGTCCTGCAGGGTGCTAGACTCAATGACCTCTCGAGGTCTCTTCTAGGATTCCATTATTCTCACCTATCACCTGAGGATTACGATCAGGTTTTACCTCTATCAAGGTTCCTTCTCCACTCTGAACTCTAGGGTACAGATGTGGGGACCTGCATGAAAACCTCCTAAGCTTACTTTAACCTAAGCTGGTAAAAACTTCCCCAAGGTACAAACTATTTTACCCTTTGCTCTTGGACTTCCACTGCCACCACCAAACATTTATCTGGGTTTATTTATTAGGAAAGCGTTGTTTGGAAACATCTTTCCCCCAAAAATCTTCCCAACCCTTGCAGCCCACTTCCTGGGGAAGGTTTGGTAAAAATCCTCACCAATTTGCATAGGTGACCACAAACCCAAACCCTTGAATCTTAAGAACAATGAAAAAGCATTCAGTTTCTGAAAAGGATTTTAATAGAAGTAAAAAGTAAAAAAGAATCACCTCTGAAAATCAGGATGGTAAATACCTTACAGGGTAATTAAATTCAAAACATAAAGAATCCCCTTAGGCAAAACCTTAAGTTACAAAAAGACACAGACAGGAATATCCATTCTATTCAGCACAGCTTAATTTCTCAGCCATTTAAAGAAATCAATCTAACGCATATCTAGCTAGATTACTTACTAAATTCTAAGACTCCATTCCTGTTCTGTCCCCAGCAAAAGCATCACACAGACAGACACAGACCCTTTGTTTTTCCTCCCTCCTCCCAGTATTTTGAAAGTATCTTGTCTCCTCATTGGTCATTTTGGTCAGGTGCCAGCGAGGTTATCCTAGCTTCTTAACCCTTTACAGGTGAAAGGATTTTTCCTCTGGCCAGGAGGGATTTTAAAGGTGTTTACCCTTCCCTTTATATTTATGACAACCTCATTTGGCTGAAATAACCAGTTAACCCAAACTTCACTCAAATTGAAGCCAACAGTAAAGGGTGGTTACCCTTCATCCTAAATATTCTTCTTTGCTTTTCCATTTTTGCAGCTGTTTCACCATTCCTGATCCTGGGTGGGACAAGAAGTGGCATGATACAGTTTTGCTTAACCTCAGTAATCTCTTTCATACAGAGTGTATACCCTACGGTGAAGCACTTCACATAATAGCAAAGGGAGAAAACAGATCCCTTTACTTTTGTGGGTATATTTTCAAAAGATTTGATAGGAGATGAAGCAGCAGAGAAATACAGGAAGATGTTCCATATAGCAGAAGTCCACAGTGGAAAAGGCTCTAATAGCTGCATCGGTGAAATTTTAACAAGAATAGAAGAAGCAGATGTGTTATTGGCAGCCTAACCAGAAGTAGGAAGAATTAGAAATCTACCATAAAAGACTGCTAGCATGAGATTTCCAGTCTGGTTTGGCTGACCAAAGCAACTTAGACACACAGGATAACATAACTATGCAGCCAGACTTTTAGATGTTTAGTCAAACAGAACCTTGTGAAGTTTGCCCAGTGCTACATCTAATCGTGCTATGTGACAGGACAGATATTCCAAGTGGTATGTTCACAATACGGAGCTCCTTTGTCTGGGTTAAATAAAGCAAGATGGTTTTTTGTTTTTTTTTGAAACAGAAAGATTTGTTAGAATCACTTTCCACACCCAACAACTCAGGATCCCAGAGTAAGCCCAGCACCAATCAAGCAACTAAGCCTCAGCTAGCCCCATGCACCACACCCCATCCTTGGATCAGTCAAGCAACCAAGCCTGCTCCTGCACTATCCTCCTCGATGGATCCTGGGGATCCCTAAAGTTCTGCAAATTGTGCCCTCCACACTGCATTTGCTGAGGGCACTAGACACTCCCTTCTTTGTGTATTCCATATTTTTACTTACTGGAACTTGCTGGACCTGAGGAGCAGCTACTGTCTGGACTGTGGCAGGGGTTAGCGTTTGGATGGTGCCATTGGCAGCCTGCGTGAACACCCTCTGAGCCTGCACAGTCTGCACCTGCTGCTGGATGGTCACTGGCTGAACTTGGGAGGACGTCACCAGGCTCTGAACTTGAGGCTGAAGCACTGAAAAGGAGAAAAAGATGTGAGGGATAGCACAGCAGAGAGGCTCTCAGTCTGCAGGTTGTGACACCCAAGAAGTCTGTAAACGGCTTAGTGGGTAACTCATAGCACCTCCATTACCTTGTGAACTTTCACACAATTCCCTTAATGGCACTGGACCTAGCACAACAGAACCTGGGATGCACTGGGACCAGTTGGGAGCAGCTGAATGGCAAGAGCATGGGAGGAAGAGGTTGGGCACCCTTTTGTCTGCTGAACGCTTTAGTTATAACAGAGTCTCTGGCCCGGCCTTCCCTACAATGCTGCCATTAGTACTCCACGTGACTTATCCTTGCATAAGCTCTTAGCACCTGAAATGAAAACAGAATCCAATGCCTATGCAATAGAGAACTATGATGACTGACCTTAATGAGAGCTCATTATTATTTTTATTTTAGCCCCCCGGGGCAGGAGCTTTTTGTTCTGTGTTTGTCCAGCACCTAGCTCGGGGGGTCCTGGTCCATGATTAGGGCTCCCAGGCACTAAGGTCAGATGTGTTCCAATTAAACCTTCTGGGAAGTGCCCCTACTCACCAAAAGCATTACTCTGAGTACCTGAACTCTCATACCACACGTCTTAGTCCCTTATTTTATTGCCCTGGATACAGTCACAGAGGGAAGACAGCTCAACCTTCTAGTGGCAAAACATACTGCCATACGGGAGAGAATGAGAGTTCAGGTCCTGGGTTTATCCTTTGCTCCCACAGCTAGGAGCAGTACAAAAGTAAACTATGACATAATTCCTAAAGCAGCATCTACAAAGCCCCCTAAGAAGCCAATGCAAAGGACTGTGGGGCCACGTTTGAGGTGAGCAAGTGGAGCTGCGTCACAAGTAGATCATATGAAAAGAGTTAGAAACCCATACACTAGAGTTTTCCTGTCTTGCCCATTGAATCTGAGTGAAAGTACACTTCATTTAGATTGAAACTCTTCATGCAATACAAGTGATTTCCCAAAGACCAGGTCATAAATTAGAATTACTGGGCAAACAGCATCCTCTAGAGCCATCATGCCTAAGTTTTCTTTGAAAGGTAGCTCTTTTTCATGACTACAAAATAAAAAATACAGTGTTTTGAGCCCCCAGGCACTACCTTGAAAACTCGTGGCTGCATTCTGGTATATTAGCGGTTGCTGAATGAACCTGGTCTGGGGAGCAGAGCTGAAAGTTGGAGTAATCATCACAGTCTGCTGTTGGAGCTGGGGCTGAAGCTGGGGACGAGGCTGAAGGAGGGGTGCAGATCGCTGAGGGGCAGGTGCTGCTGCCTGGGGCACTTTGACTTGCACAGGCTGGAGTTGGGGAGAGGCAGCGGTGGATGGGAAGGACTGCAGCTGTGCCTGGCTGTATGAGCTCTGCAGTGGATGGTCCAAGGTTCCACCAGCGCTACCTTCACCACTGCTCTGGAAGGTGCCACATAACTGCTCTGAAAACAGATCCGGAAACTCCCCGACCTGGTTGCTGACAAACTGCAGCATCTCTGAAAAGAATAAGAAAACATTTTAAGTGCTATCCTCATACTGCTCCATTCCTCCACCATCATTAGGTCAGGTTCAGAAGCTTATGTGAGCGTGGGAGGGAGGGGACATAGGTTCAGGGTGATCCAGAACTGCAATAGGAGAGGCTACATGACACAAACACACAGTAGTATTTGCAGACAGCAAGGGGTCACATCTAGAACAGTGGTGGGGAGGAGGTTGCTACAGTCAGGAGTGAGACGCAGAAGAGCTGCATAAGAAGAGTCTGCAACAGCACCTACCCATGCGGAGTCTGACTGCAGCCTGTTCCGCAACTCCCACGCCAATAAGAATTAATAAAGCCATCTCCAAAATGAGCGCAGACATTACAAAAACCCACATTTTAACACAGCAGCCTTCTGAGGCAATCAGATGTGATATAGGAACAAAACAATTGCAGAGCGCCACACAACAGTTACTCTCCCACCAAGCTTTTAGGGGAGCGTAAGGGAATAAATAAGCACCTCAGAAGTGGGGAAATTTGAACAAGAATTAGGCTTAAGTTAAAGTTTAAACCTAAGGGAAAGACAAAAACATAGCGGAACCATCATCCTACAGGGCTTTGGTGAGAGGAAGCAATGCCCACATTTAGTTCTTAGATTTTTTTTTTTAAAAGGTGTTTATTTTAAAAATAAACATGCCTCATGATCTCCTGCAATACATATCCCTTCTAACCAGGCTAGAGTTCTATAGCAATCATTAAATCTAATGCAAGCATTGATCCATTAACAATGGAAACAAAGAAAAAGACATTAGAAATGAAAGCATCACTGCTCCCTAAAAGGATCTAACCTAGAGATCCTTACATTTTATCCTGCAGAGTGCAACAAGTCCATAAGGCTGCCTTGGTGGCTAGGTAGGGGTGTAGGGGAAAAGAGAGCTCTTCATAAGATGTTGGCTCAGTTTGTACAGACACAGCAGAAGAGCTCTTAATACTCTGCATTTATATAGGACTTCACTCCTGCAAAATGCCACATACATATTAACTAATTAATTTTCACAGCCTCCATGGCAGAAAAGTAAATATTATCCAGCACCTTTGCATCCTCTATGCCTTTTACCATATTAATCTGTCTCACTTCTACCCAATGGGCATATCAGTAAATTGATGGGATAAATCCCCAAGAGTGAGGATAATCTATTTTAAAGAAAAAAAACTGTCAAGTCTGGGAGACCCAAACGGATTCCCCCAGCCTAGTTATACATCAAGAATAAGTTGATGTTACTTCGGCTACAAGAGGCCCAATAATTTACTTTTCATCTGCACATCAGCTATCTGAGGGAAACAGCTACCAGATGGGGCAAAAGACTTATCAAACTAACTGTGGTTTTGGCCAAATGAATGAAGGACATACGTTTTTATGTAGCGTACAATGAACCTGTCACAAAATACTATTGAAGGATGTAGGAAAATGTCAAGAAAATTAAACATTTGTAAATAAGGATAACATCTACATTGGTGCTAACATGGATAAAATGACAAAAGATATTTATCCTCATAAGCTGTCAAACTGATGACCAGCTGGGGTCAGGAATAAAATACCCACCATGCTTATCACTGTAGTCTTACACAACAAGGCTTTTCAGTTTCCTCTGAAAAATCCATCAGCGGCTATTATTGGAGGCAGGAAAGAGGTCTAAATTGGACAAGGTTTTGTTCCGGCATGGTAGTTCCTATTTAGGAGCTGATTTTCAACTGTTTTGTATTAAAGAGCATTTATTCACAATTTCTGAAGTTACTGACTTGGAATCTTAGGAGTTTTTTGTTTACAAATATATTGCTTCATCACAAGTCAAATCCCACTTTTATCAGTAACCAAGTGCTGCCTAAAGTGAATTTGACCAAAAAGTCAAAAACAAAAAAACCCCAAAGGATGAATTTCAGGAAATTTGGCTGCATATGGAACAAAAACATTTTCCAAAAACTATATAGCTTTGCTAGTAGTAGTACAATAAGGAGAATAAAATACAAAGAATTGTAAGAAACACACAGCCAGATGACAACGCTCCCTCCTAAAACCTAATTGCCAAAGCAAAGAAGGAGAGAGGAAACCTGCAAAATAACCACGCAAACCGCATAAGCCAGAAAATAAGATTTCAGGAATATGGAAGGCTGCCAACAGCTAGCAATTAAATGATGAACCTCTTATTTTGCAAAGATTATATATGCCCTTAAGTGTTTGAAAGGAGTGAACCACTAAAGAGGAACAAGACAAGTTACTACAGAACACAGTTCTAGGCAACCCTGTACCAATAAAATGTCAACAAAATGTTGTGACATTGAGTCCACCTATGATTTAATACCACAATCACATCAGTAAAGAAGCTGAGCTCTTTACCAATTAAACAAATGCAAAGAACTAGTCCAACACTTGAATTATGTTTCTCTCTCCTCCTTGGATGGTGACCAGAATTTTGTTTTTTTATTTAAATAAATACAGGTTTATTTTTAAAAATATATCAGTCAATTTCAAATTTAATTTTAAATAATCTATTCAAATCATTTCTATTAAATACAAAAAATTAACATTAAACATCACCTTTGCTGCCAAGTTTTAAAGAAAGTCAAACCACTGAGCTGGTGGAAATCAGTGGCTAGGCACACAGAACTACAATTTGTTGAAGGAAGAAAGGCTCCTGGGCTTCCCTTCCCTCCCTGATAAGCTTCTCCTTTGCTTTGAACTGAACATAAACATGAGTGCAACCAGAACACTGACTGCAGACTGATTAGAATTTGCCTCTTGCCTCAGTGTCCAAGCTGTAAGTAGCATCCCATGCAGCTCCTCAGGGAGAGCATTATTTATTTATACTCGCATGGAGTAACTCAATCTTCAGTTTTCAGAGTAACAGTCGTGTTAGTCTGTATTCGCAAAAAGAAAAGGAGTACTTGTGGCACCTTAGAGACTAACCAATTTATTTGAGCATAAGCTTTCGTGAGCTACAGCTCACTTCATCGGATGCATACCGTGGAAACTGCAGCAGACTTTATATATACACAGAGAATATGAAACAATACCTCCTCCCACCCCACTGTCCTGCTGGTAATAGCTTATCTAAAGTGATCATCAGGTGGGCCATTTCCAGCACAAATCCAGGTTTTCTCACCCTCCACCCCCCCACACAAATTCACTCTCCTGCTGGTGATAGCCCATCCAAAGTGACAACTCTTTACACAATGTGCATGACAATCAAGTTGGGCTATTTCCTGCACAAATCCAGGTTCTCACACATCCCCCCCACCCCCAAACTCACTCTCCTGCTGGTAATAGCTCATCCAAACTGACCACTCTCCAAGTTTAAATCCAAGTTAAACCAGAACATCTGGGGGGGGGGGGGTAGGAAAAAACAAGAGGACACAGGCTACCTTGCATAATGACTTAGCCACTCCCAGTCTCTATTTAAGCCTAAATTAATAGTATCCAATTTGCAAATGAATTCCAATTCAGCAGTTTCTCGCTGGAGTCTGGATTTGAAGTTTTTTTGTTTTAATATAGCGACCTTCATGTCTGTGATTGCATGACCAGAGAGATTGAAGTGTTCTCCGACTGGTTTATGAATGTTATAATTCTTGACATCTGATTTGTGTCCATTTATTCTTTTACGTAGAGACTGTCCAGTTTGACCAATGTACATGGCAGAGGGGCATTGCTGGCACATGACGGCATATATCACATTGGTGGATGTGCAGGTGAACGAGCCTCTGATAGTGTGGCTGATGTTATTAGGCCCTGTGATGGTGTCCCCTGAATAGATATGTGGACACAGTCACTTGTCACTTTGGATGGGCTATCACCAGCAGGAGAGTGAATTTGTGTGGTGGGGTGGAGGGTGAGAAAACCTGGATTTGTGCTGGAAATGGCCCACCTGATGATCACTTTAGATAAGCTATTACCAGCAGGACAGTGGGGTGGGAGGAGGTATTGTTTCACATTCTCTGTGTATATATAAAGTCTGCTGTAGTTTCCACGGTATGCATCCGATGAAGTGAGCTGTAGCTCATGAAAGCTTATGCTCAAATAAATTGGTTAGTCTCTAAGGTGCCACAAGTACTCCTCTTCAATCTTCAGTGTACATCATAACCATTAATTACTGTAATTAAGCCTTACCACAATCTTGTAAGATAAGAATATGACCCTCATTTTACAGACTGGGAAGCAGAGAGAAACAACAACTGATTTGCCCAAGGCTACACTGCAAATTAGTTGCAGTTATTACTTAAGGACATCTGACTCAATCCTGTGTTGCACCCATTAGACACCCACTGCCTCAGCCCCATGCACCCAAGGGCACAACTGGTGAGCAAAGCAAGGAAAGGCAGTTAGCCCAATATCAGGCCAAGTTGGCAAATCTCCACTGTCTTTTGCAGGTCAGTTTTCATTTTCAGCCCCTGGGGAATCAACAAGAGCTGTCTGTCAAGCAGTAAGTAAGTAGCTCATTTGTTGAAGCTTTTTGGTTGCCCCAGGTTGCTGGAAAGTAGATTCCCATCCTCTCCAGCACTGCCCCACCATCTGAGTTCTCTAAAAACATGAAGAGTATAAACAGTAAGGAAGAGGTAGAAATGTTTAGAGTGATCCAAAGAGATGTAACAAGGAGCAACAAGATGAAACTGAACAAAGGGAAAACTTTTCTAACAGTAAGGTACATGATCTGTAGAATAACCTCTCATAGCAACTAGTGGAAGCCAAATCACTTGAGTCATTTGAAACTGACTTTGAAAAAGCCCTGGGGAATATGCTGTTGGAAACAGCCAAGCCTTGACTTCAGCAAGGGTGGTGCTGGGAGAAAAGATGTGATTTAATTGGGCTCTTCCATCTCTAATTTCTTTGATTCTAAGAAAGATATTTGTAATCCCTATTACTGCTGGGTAGTACTGGCAAGAAGCTAAAAACAAGAACTAGAAAAAAGGGACAGGACCTACTAGACCTGGGACAGAGCACCTGTCCCAGAACGAAAGGGCACTATTCTAATATGTTCCATATAGGTTCCTATACCACACTCACCACCCGGGTATCTAAGCACCACCCACAGTGAGTCAATCCCTTGAAAAACATTTAAAAGAACAGCGGGTACAAGTTAAACAAGATTGTTCATCAAGTGACAGGACTGCTCCCACACATCAAAGTAGAAGCATTTTTAGATACAGAGTTCCACATTGTAAACTCTTAAATAAGTGTCTTAAACTGACAGACTGGTATACATGCTGCTCTGAGAGACATTCTACACACCCATAACACAACAAGGTAGTCAGTAGGGATACAGGAAGAAAGCAAGCAGGCACACCTCTATCCCCTAAGGAAGTCCCCTGACACTAACGGAAAGCAGGTTTCTAGGGTGCAGCTACCATGCTAGCTGAGCTGTAGCTCACGAAAGCTAATGTTCAAATAAATTGGGTTAGTCTCTAAGGTGCCACAAGTCCTCCTGTTCTTCATGTCGGCACTGTTTCACATGGAGGCACACAGGTTGCTGCAGGCACATCATGGGAAGACCAATGAATAGGACACACACATTGCATGCCTGCCTGGGGGTGGGATGGGGACAGTTTCACCACACATGACTCATATCTATAACAGGCAGACACTCCTAGGCGGGTACATAAATGTTGTCTAGGCAGGCACATGTATCCAGGACTGCAGGGGTGGCCTCACAATGTACATCATATACATATGATAAGAGGACGTGACATATCTAAAGGAGCAAGTTTTACCACACACCCTGCAAGTCTACTGAATGATTTTGCCCCACTAGATACTGTGCAGGTGATCACAGGCTTGCCACATGTACGTCACACCTATGCTACACATCCCAGAGTGGATGGCCACAGAATGGCCACATGTGCATTAGTGAACCCCACACATTTCATTCCCCTGCCAGCTACTCTGTGGAGAAAGACACAGGCTTAAGCTGCCACACACATCACTCTCCCCATCAGAGAAAGGGGGGGGGGGGGGCACAAGTAGGCCATACACCCACTACATACCTTAGAAACGAGTGGGCAAAACTTGAAATCACACATGCTGAGGCCACCACCAGAAGCAACCACAGCCCAGTTACACATCAGTACCTCTCTCCACACACATGGTAGTGCCCCTTGGTGTACCCCCCAGGGAGGTGGGCAGAGCCCTGGCATATGTCAGTGCCCCCCCATACACCTACCACATAAGAACATAAGAGATAGCATGCTGGGTCAGACCAATGATCCATCTAGCCCAGTAGCCGGTCTTCTGACAGTGGCCGGTACCAGAGCACCAAGAGACACAGAGAACAAGGCAATTATGGAGTGATCAACCCCTGTTATCCAGTCCCAGCTCCTGGCAATCAGAGGTTTAGGGTCCCCCAATGCATGGGGTTACATCCCTGCCTAATAGCCCTTGATGGACCTATCCTTCATGAACTTATCTAGTTCTTCCTTTTAACCCCCTTACACTTTTGGCCTCCACAACATCCCCTGGCAAGGAGTTCCACAGGTGATTTATGCAGCGTGCGCACCACCTCCAGACACCCCCCTCCCGAGAGGGGCGGGCACAGCCCGGGCTCCCTGCCCTGCGGACTCCCCGCTCTCACCGTCGATGTCTCCCAGCGTGAGCTCGTCCCCCAGCTCCGTCAGGGTCTCCATGGCTTCCATACCCAGCTCGCGGGTCTCCATCCCGGCTCCGCGCACGAGCCCGCCCCCGCCCGGGCACCGCCTCAGCCCAGGTTCCCAGCACCCGCCGCTGCCGCCTCCATCTTGGGCCAGCCCCGCCCCCACCTGCGTGCCAGGCGCCGGGGCCGCGCGCTTCCTCGGTTTGTTGTCAATGAGACCAGGTCTCCTCCGGCCAATCAGCGGGCGAGGCGGCTCGTGGTGTGATTGCACGTCAGCGATCAGCAGCTGCGATTAGCATACGGGGCCGAGCCCTGCCTCCTTTCCAGGTGGAATATTCATGAGGGGGCGGGGACAGAACGCTGATTAGTTATTAGTCCGAAGTAGGATTTAAAGAGAGAGGACGAATCTGGGACAAGGGTGAAGCGGCCTGGAGGGTAGCGGGTGTGGTGAGGGAGGGGGAACAGTGGGTGTGGTGACGGTGGGGGGGCTGGAGGTGTGGTGACAGGGAGGGGGAGGTGGGCAGCGGGTGTGGTGAGGGAAGGGGAACAGTGGGTGTGGTGACAGGGAGGGGGAACAGTGGGTGTGGTGACGGTGGGGGGGCTGGAGGTGTGGTGACAGGGAGGGGGAGGTGGGCAGCGGGTGTGGTGAGGGAAGGGGAACAGTGGGTGTGGTGACAGGGAGGGGGAGGGGGAACAGTGGGTGTGGTGAGGGAGGGGGAACAGTGGGTGTGGTGACGGTGGGGGGGCTGGGGGTGTGGTGACAGGGAGGGGGAGGTGGGCAGCGGGTGTGGTGACGAGGGGGGTGGGCAGCGGGTGTGGTGAGGGAAGGGGAACAGTGGGTGTGGTGACGGTGGGGGGCAGCTGGTGTGGTGACGGGGGGGAGGGAGTGGGAGAGGGACGGGGCACAGCGGGTGTGGTGAGGGCGAGGGATGGGGAAGGTGAAGGGGTGGGCGAGGGACGGGGGAATGGCAAGGCAGGCGAGAGGCACAGATGTATTGTCAATCTGAAGCATTCAAAAATCTCAAGTCAGGCCCGCAATATAATGCCAACAGGGTAATTTTGGCCCAGTAACATGCCCTCCTGGCAAGAGGTACCACAGTGCAGCACCAGTAAAGACACAATAGCTTGGCTATGGTTTTTCAGCATGGCTGCTCTTGCCCAGGCTAGGCTAATTCGGGTGCCAATCACCCAAGTTAATGCTGCAGTGAAAACTACCCGAAACGAAGAATAATTCCAGTGCAGTCAGAGGTCGTCTTGTTGCCCATTTACTCGATTTTTATTATGAATCTTGTAATATTTGGTGTTTTACTTACTGCCCCAGATCCTGGAGGCAAGTGATTGTGAGAATTTCAGCTTTCATATAAAAAGGGTAAGTTTCTAGCCCTCCTGGTAGCAGAGAAAATATTGCAAATGTGACTTGAGTGCATAGATGCTGACTCCATGGGTACTTGGGCTGGAGAACCTATGGGGAAAAATAGCGGGTGCTCAGCACCCACCGGCGGCCAATCAGCTCCTCCCCTGCCTCCCGAACAGTGGGGTGCAGGAGACGCTGGAGGGGAGGGGATGGAGCGGGGGCAGGAAAAGGTGGGGGAGGCAGGGGTGGGGCCTTGGGGTTAGAGGTGGAGTCGGGCGGGGCCTGGGGTAGAGCAAAGATCTAGCAACCACTGGGGGAAATGAGGAAGCTGGCGCCTGTGCCTGAGTGCTCCTAAAGGCTCAGAAACCAGAAGTCAATTTTAATTATTATTTTTTTAATTCTCATGATTTTAAAGCCAATCTCTGTAATTTTTTGGGACCTGACTCATGATCTTGAATGTCTGGGGCTGGCAATAGTACATTGGGGTTTCACTAGAGTAGAAGAAGAAGAAGATTAGGCCCCCTACCCGGTTAAGGTTAAACCAGTGTCATGCAGCTGCCTGTGCCTCACCTGGTCATGATGCATTCCACACGGGCCTCCCATAGGTCCTGAAATACACATATTCTCTATATAGTTAAAAACCTCTTTCCAGGCTCCTTTACCTCACTGCAGCCTTTGTATTATGAATCACTCCATTCTCCTGGCTCTCCTCCCTAGCTCTCCCTTCTGTCACAGCTCCTCTTCTATCTAATTCAGCGCTTTCATGCTGGATCGTCTTCTTCGCTAAGACCCCTTTTTCTATGGAGTCTAACCACATTCAGTTCACTGCCTCTGATCTTTTCTAATCTGCCTTTTCCCTCATGTTCCCAGGAACACACCCACCACTTAGGCTCTCGCTAAGTCCTGTCGCTTCTTCCTCTTAATTATCACCAGAATCCTCCTTTTCCTTTCTGTTCCCACCATTAAAATCATGGTCAGTTCTTGCCCTTATTGTTCTAACCTTCTCCTCTTCAGCGTGTCCAAAATACCACTAGTAATGTCATCTTTGTCTCCTTCTGCTCCATAGTGATGCCTTCTTTTTCTTGTGGCTTCCTGCCTCAACACATCCAATTCAAGCTCATGTTAGATAGATAGATAGATAGATATTTAGGCCAGAAGGGACCATTATGATCATCTAGTCTGACCTCCTGCACAATGCAGGCCACAGAATTTCACCCACCACTCCTAAAAAAGACCTCACACCTATATCTGTGCTATTGAAGTCCTCAAATTGTAGTTTGAAGAGCAGAGAATCCTCCAGCAAGTGACCCGTGCCCCATGCTACAGAGGAAGGCGAAAAACCTCCAGGGCCTTCCAATCTGCCCTGGAGGAAAATTCCTTCCCGACCCCAAATATGGCGATCAGCTAAACCCTGAGCATATGGGCAAGATTCATCAGCCAGATACTACAGAAAATTCTTTCCCGGGTAACTTGGATCTTACCCCATCTAAAAACCCATCACAGGCCATTGGGCCTATTTACCATGAATATTTAATTACCAAAACCATGTTATCCCATCATACCATCTTCTCCATAAACTTATCGAGTTTAATCTTAAAGCAAGATAGATCTTTTGCCCCCACTACTTCCCTTGGAAGGCTATTCCAAAACTTCACTCCTCTGATGGTTAGAAACCTTCGTCTAATTTCTAATCTAAATTTCCTAGTGGCCAGTTTATATCCATTTGTTCTTGTGTCCACATTGGTACTGAGTTTAAATAATTCCTCTCCCTCTCTGGTATTTATCCCTCTGATATATTTATAGAGAGCAATCATATCTCCCCTCAACCTTCTTTTAGTTAGGCTAAACAAGCCAAGCTCCCTGAGTCTCCTTTCATAAGACAAGTTTTCCATTCCTCGGATCATCCTAGTAGCCCTTCTCTGTACCTGTTCCAGTTTGAATTCATCCTTCTTAAACATGGGAGACCAGAACTGCACACAGTATTCCAGGTGAGGTCTCACCAGTGCCTTATATAACGGTACTAAAACCTCCTTATCCCTACTGGAAATACCTCTCCTGATGCATCCCAAGACGACATTAGCTTTTTTCACAGCCATATCACATTGGCAGCTCATAGTCATCCTATGATCAACCAATACTCCAAGGTCCTTTTCCTCCTCCGTTACTTCTAGTTGATGCGTCCCTAGTTTATAACTAAAATTCTTGTTATTAATCCCTAAATGCATGACCTTACACTTCTCACTATTAAATTTCATCCTATTCCTATTACTCCAGTTTACAAGGTCATCCAGATCCTCCTGTAGGGTATCCCTGTCCTTCTCTAAATTAGCAATACCTCCCAGCTTTGTATCATCTGCAAACTTTATTAGCACACTCCCACTTTTTGTGCCCAGGTCAGTAATAAAAAGATTAAATAAGATTGGTCCCAAAACTGATCCTTGAGGAACTCCACTGGTAACCTCCCTCCAACTTGACAGTTCACCTTTCAGTAGGACCCGTTGTAGTCTCCCCTTTAACCAATTCCCTATCCACCTTTCAATTTTCCTATTGATGCCCATCTTATCCAATTTAACTAATAATTCCCCATGTGGCACAGTATCAAACGCCTTACTAAAATCTAAGTAAATTAGATCCACTGCGTTTCCTTTATCTAAAAAATCTGTTACTCTCTCAAAGAAGGAGATCAGGTTGGTTTGGAACGATCTACCTTTTGTAAAACCATGCAAGGCCTTATGTAATTCCCCACCTACACCTCTGCTCTCACTTTCCCTTAGCAACTCCCCACCCACCATCTAAACTCTTCCCAGTCCTCTCAGTTTACTGTTCCTTTTTCTGTATTCTCTCCTTCTCCCCGCACAGTTCTATATCCTTCTTTCCTACTATATCCCTGTCGTCATCGTCAGGCATCTCTCCTCCCTCTTCCTCATTAATAATCACCACACTCTCCCCATCCTGAATCGTTGCCTGTGCGTTGTGTTGGTCATAGTTTGAGAGTCAGTTCTGTGGGTAGAAAACATTGATCTAGAAGTAAAGTGCTGCATAAGCTTATAGCACTATATGAAGAAAATAGTAACAATAATTAATAGTGAAATAGAGCAGGCATTTAATAGCAGCTTTACACAACAATGCAGGACAAGGAGTGAAGACAATAGCATCCAATTGAAATTGTCGGGAGAGTTTTGATCAGCAGAATGCAACTTCCCAAATAAAATTTAGCCAGACCATTGGGGCTACCACCCCTACTTTTATGGAAAGTGCCATGGGGTCTGTTTAGAGTTCTGATGCTCATTAGAACTTAGAGCCTCTCTGTTTGTGTGCCATCTGAAAGACAACCGCAACACTGCTCTTCTAGCACTATTCTGGGGCACTGGTTTAGAATAGACTCTAAAGGATGACCACCATCAATTACAAATAGTACTTCCTGCAACACCGTGGATTTTCCTGAGAAGTCTCCCATCCAACTACTTTCCAAACCAGACTCAACTCTGCTTAGTATAATATAAGATGTGAGGTTTCAGAGTAACAGCCGTGTTAGTCTGTCTTTGCAAAAAGAAAAGGAGTACTTGTGGCACCTTAGAGACTAACCAATTTATCTGAGCATGAGCTTTCGTGAGCTACAGCTCACTTCATCATACTGTCTACTGCAGTTTCCACAGTATGCATCCGATGAAGTGAGCTGTAGCTCACGAAAGCTCATGCTCAAATAAATTGGTTAGTCTCTAAGGTGCCATAAGATGTGAGGTGATCATACCACCAGGTGGCATAGCCACCCCATTCCCTGTATAGGACACAGCTGAAATTTAACCCTGCAAAACCAGCTGTTAGCACAAGACGTGTGAATGGAGACATTTCCAAAATGAATTCCTACCCATGGATTCTCAGCACTGCAGATGGACCATGTTTGACCAGAGCCAGGAGACAGAAATCTTACCAGGCAAACCTCTTCCCTTGCAGAGTGGAGCAACCAATCTGTAACATGAGTAGCTATGCAAAAATGAGACCCTCTAAGACAAAGGGACTGAATGTTTTTCAAAAGGTAATCCTATATTCAGTCATTTGCAACTGCTCCTTCTCATCTGTCTTCCCAACTCCTCTGCATCGTGTCCCAGGAGGCAAAAAGAACATAAGAACAGCCATACTGGGTCAAACCAAAGGTCCATCTAGCCCAGTATCCTGTCTTCCGGCAGTGGCCAATGCCAGGTGCCCCAGAGGGAATGAACAGGTAATCATCAAGTGATCCATCCCCTGTCGCCCATTCCCAGCTCCTGGCAAAGAGAGGCTAGGGACACCATTCCTGCCCATCCTGCCTTATAGCCATTGATGAACCTATGCTTCATGAATTTATCTAGTTCTTTTTTGAACCCTGTTATAGTCTTGACCTTCACAACATCCTCCGTCAAGGAGTTCCACAGGTTGACTGTGCGTTGTGTGAAAAAAAAATACTTCCTTTTGTTTTAAACCTGCTGCCTATTAATTTCATTTGGTGACCCCCTAGTTCTTGTGTTATAAGAAGGAGTAAATAACACTTACTTATTTACTTTCTCCACACCAGTCATAATTTTATAGACCTCTATCATATCCCCCCTTAGTCTTCTCTTTTCCAAGCTGAAAAGTCCCAGTCTTATTAATCGCTCCTCATATGGCAGATGCTTCATACCACTAATAATTTTTGTTGCCCTTTTCTGAACCTCTTCCAATTCCAATATATCTTTTTTGAGATGGGGTGACCACATCTCACGCAGTATTCAAGATGTGGCCATACCATGGATTTATAAAGAGGCAATACGATATTTTCGGTCTTATTTTCTATCCCTTAATGATTCCCAACATTCTGTTTGCTTTTTTGACTGTCGCTGCACATTGAGTGGATGTTTCCACAATGACTCCATAATCTTTCTTGAGTGGTGGTAACTAATTTAGACCCCATCATTTGATATGTATAGTTGGGATTATGTTTTCCAATGTGCATTACTTTGCATTTATCAACACTGAATTTCATCTGCCATTTTGTTGCTGAGTCACCCAGTTTTGTGAGATCCTTTTGTAGCTCTTCGCCGTCTGCCTGGGACTTAACTCTCTTGGGTACTTTTGTATCATCTACAAATTTTGTCACCTCACTGTTTACCCCTTTTTCCAGATCATTTATGAATATGGTGAATAGGACTGGTCCCAGTACAGACCCCAGGAGGACACCACTATTTACCTCTCTCCATTCTGAAAACTGACCGTTTATTCCTACCCTTTGTTTCCTATCTTTTAACCA
The DNA here is from genome assembly GCF_965140295.1 of Lepidochelys olivacea. Classification (NCBI taxonomy): domain Eukaryota; kingdom Metazoa; phylum Chordata; order Testudines; family Cheloniidae; genus Lepidochelys; species Lepidochelys olivacea. Next base: position 262,564,092 of record NC_140411.1, on the reverse strand, counting down.
GTTACCAACCCATAAGAGATTGGATTCCAATGAGGGAATTTGTGGAGTGGTGCTCGTGGCATCCTCTGAGCAAACGCATGTTGGTGGAAAGTCAGATACAGAGAATTGGAATGGGCTTCCGCCTCCCCAGCGCTTCCAAGTTTTCTATCAACATGCCACCAGCAGAAGAGGATCACAACTGAACAGCCGAGATTCAAGAACGGAGGGCTGTGCCATTGCTGCTGACTGTTGGTCCTGCTCATTGCTTTGTAGCCTGTATACCTTCTTAGTAAGCAAATACTCTGTCAGGCCTTCCTGTCCCCTTCCATCTCCAACTATGACAGTAGTAGAAGCAAGGAACAGAACTAGCTGGCCATATGCTTGGCTGTTGGAAGAGCTGTCATTCAGAGGACTGGCACACATGAAGCTGTCTGTTGTATCAAATCGTGCATCTTTGCCGCAGTACAGATTTTGGAGGGGGCTGCAAGCGGTGGCCCACCTCACAAGGAGAGTCTTCCTCCATCCCCCTTGCACCCAGGCTCTGAAGGATCTGGCCACCTGTATCCCGCTCAGATGCCAGGAGTGGCTTGAGAGGCAAAGGTAAATTAGCCCAAACTGAAATTTGACCAGGGATTTGTATCCCTGCTTTTGCAAGAGTGTCATCAGATCTTCAGTGACCCCACACACTCAGGTCTCCATTTCATTATCCAGTCAAAAGATGGTGCCTCCAGGAGCACAACCAAAGCACCATGCTGGGACATAAGGTCAGTACCAGGCGTGGGAAGGAGAGCACCACTTCCAGCAGCTGCTTTATTTGCCTTGGTCCCCACCATTGGGGACCTGGATTTCAGAGGTGCTGAGCTCCTGTGGATTCCATTGAATCCGTGCCAGTTGTGGGTATTCAATACCTCTGACAAATCAGGCTAGTAGTGATCAGGCATAGTCTTATTTCACCTGTGGGCTCAGAGGCAATCATAACCCAAGTTGCTACAGCAGCTGGGCACCATCATCAGATACCTTTATAGCCTATCCCCACCCTCGCTATTGTCTCTCATTCACTATAAGATGTCAACTTCTGCTTCCATTCTTCCGGCCTTCATTGTCCACGTGTTTCATTTTCAATCACCTCCTTGCTCTCACCTGTACTGTACGTGGAATGAGAGCCCCATAAACATCTGCAAGGTCACCTCACTGTCCACCTCCAGCTCCCTCTTGGAAACTCTTTTGCTGTGATGCCTACAAAAAACTTGCTAACAGGCTGGTGGTGAGCTGAGAACACTTCCTGTCATGCTGATCAATATTGTCTTGTTTCCTGGTATTCCCCTCCCTCTCTCTCTACCCATCGTCTCTTGTCTTATACTTAGACTGTAAGCTCTTTGGGGTAGGGACCATCTTTTTTTCTTCTGTTTGTACAACGCCTAGCACAATGGGGTCCTAGTCCCCAACTCAGGCTCCTGGATGCTATTGCAGGACAAAATAATACCTGAATGTTGGTTCCTGGAGCCCCATCCTTTCTTTGGGAGAGGGAGCAAAGGTATACATACGAGGGAGAAGAGAACAAGGAGAGATGCAAGCAACAAATCTCTCCCCCACTGCATGCGGAGCCAGCAAGGAGCAAGGGTAAGTGCAGGCCCTGTGGGTTGCATGTCTTCCCCACGAGGTCTGATGGTGCAGAACAGGAGATGGGATAGCCATAGGGGATAGACCACTAGTCTGATCCAGCACGGCAGCTGCAAGGGGCCAGATTTTAGAATGTATTTAGTGCTTAAAGATGCAGGCAGTAGACACTAATGGGATTTTCAAAAGCACCTAAGCAGGTTAGGCCCCTGACTTCCACTGAAACCAATGGGAGTTAGGTGACTAGCCTGCTTGGGCATTTTGAAAATCCCACTAGGCCCCTAAATACCTTTGAAAATCTGGCCCTAGATGCCAAGGAAGGTTGGTGGAGTATGGGGAAAGAGTACCATTAAAAAGCTCAAAGCTATAGTACTGCGTATGGAGACCCCCCAGGGGTATTTGTGTCAGTCTGAAGGTGGCAGTTGGTGGTTGTGGGACAGGATTTTTGGAATATAGACACACAGTATATTTTAGAGGAAGATTCATCTTTAAAGTGCTACAGTAACTAATTTAGCAGGTAACCAGATAGGATCAAGGGAACTCTTCCAATTGTATCTCAGCACCAATCCAGCCTCTAAAATATATGAGGTTCTCAACAGCCCCAATACCCATTCCCACCCCAGAGACACCCCCAGGCATGCCACGGTTCAAAACAGCTCCCACTGAAACACTAACAAGGTACAATGGTTTGATTTTAAAAATTCTGATTTATTCAAGAAAAAAAAAAAAGGCTTCCTCTTTCAATGCATGTCCAAGGAACAAAACACATGTAACTGGCTCTTCATTTAAACATGAACAACATTTCCCATCTCTGGCCATGTAAAATAGCCTGAAGGCAGCAAGTCAGACTACAGCGTCCCCCGATAGAGTCCCTTATTCCCCACAGAAGGATAATCCCTCAGCAAGAACAAGCTAGGGGTGTGTGATTTGATCAGCGACTGAAAATACATCAAAAACAAATCTTGAGAGAGTAAATTTCAGTTCTCGTATTCAAGACAGCGAGGGGCTGATAGCGCCAGCTGGAGCCAGGCGAATGCTGCACAAGCTTTGCATGCACAGCTCTGCCAACGGCCATCAATCCCGACCTGCAGCATCCCCCACAGTTCCAGTCGTGAGCCCCTGTGCAGTGAGTACCACTTGATACAAAGCCTCCACACATTTGGCTTCCGCGCAAACATCCACTGGGGACTTGGATGAGATCTATCAAATTCATTTAACTGGCAACCAGCTCTGGATCTGGACTAGGACGTTAGTTGCACTGAGCCCAAGCCTGGATCACTAACTTTTACCTTACTGATGACAGTTAAAATGAACATCAGTCAGAAACCACGCTTATTTCTAGTACACTTACAAGAACATGTCTGTATGGAATAGCTGCACATGCAAAAGAGAAGGCTTGTTACTCTGAGCCAGTAAGGCAGCAGGTCAGTAATAGTGCACTCGCAATAACTGACTGGACAATTAAATCTACAATCGGTTGCTTGGTCCAATGGAAAGAATCCATTTTGGACAGAACACATGATCATCACCTCTCTTTCTTCCTACTGTTTATGTAGTGGAAGATCATCCTGCCACGGTGATCTAGTAGGTGGGTAGCTTTTCATTTTAACACAGCAAAATAAAGGTCATTAAAAAAATCCACAACCCAAAGCACTAAATGTGAATTTAGTGAGACTGAAAGTGCCCAACTGGCACCCACGGAGTCTGAGGTCCCCTCTTTAGCCCCAAAACAACTACAGTAAAGGTAGTCACAGCATGGGCTTCACATCCCCCCAGCAACGTGCCTCTAATCCGGAGCAAGTGAGATTCTCTAGGGGGAAGGTGGGGAAGAGGAGTTCTGCCTCCATAGCTTATTCAATCCTTGGTCTTTTTGTCGAGGCTCCCACTGAGTGACAGTGGCCATGGTGGTTGTCATGTGGGCACCTGTTTGCCAGGAACTGAGCTGAGACCAGAAACCACAAGTTCAGCTCATGCAAGTCACCGGCATAAGGAGTCTTTTTTTTTTTTTTGGCAGTTCAAGCTGAGTCTTTACTCCAGAACCTTTGCTGGGAGGCCTTACGGTGACGTTAGACTCTCTGGAGCCTGCTCAGTCTGTCCTGGCATGCACAGCAGCCCCCCCTCCCCAAAAAACCCTTTCCTTCTGCAGCCCTGAAAATGTGGGCTGCCTCCCACTACATAAGTGGGGGTTCACCCGGTTGGCTCTCTCCAATCCAGATCAGCCAATGGTCTGTTTAGATGTTTTTAAATTGTGTTTCTTTAATAAAACAGCCATCTAGAAAGGAGAGATCTGATTTGTGGATGGAGGTTCCAACAATGCAGGATTTGGTATAAGTGGCAGGGGAGGGACTAGCTGGCTAACTGAACCATATAAAAGCACCATCCCCTTTGGAGCCGCTAAGTTACACCGCCTACCCCCCATTTCCAGGGGGAAGGGAGCATGTTTAATACATGATACATTGTATTTCTCCAGTAACTGAAGGTTCCCAAGGCCTGTGGGTATCTGCTCTAACCACACACCCTACCATGCTTTCCCTCTGACCAGTATAACTATGCAGCTCGAAACATAGTCCTGCCCAGTATAACTATGCCCTGTATCCTGCATTGTGGTTCCAGGGGGATGGGTACCACTCTAATCCCTCCCTGCCTCCATGCAGTCTCGTTGTTAGTATCAGGAAAGCCCTACAGTGCATGCACCCAATGGATGTTCTCTGCTGGACCCTCCGTATGCCAATAGCTATGGAGAGCTTTCCCACGGGGGGTTGTATCCAGGATCTGCGTCCAGTCCCTTCTCAGGATTCAATCCAGTCCTTGTCCGATACACCACAGAAAAAAGGAAAACAAAAACCATTAAACAAATTAAAGGTGACCCGCCCGGGGGCTGCTGAGGGAGTAGGACACTCTGCTTCCAGCCGCGGCATCTCCCGCCAGCAGGGGTCTCAGCAACAAGGCAGCACTATAACTCCGACTGCGAGCGCGAGATGCGGGGCCCCTTGCGGATCTCCTTCCGTTTCTCTTCTTTCTTTCTCCGTTTCTCCTCCTCTCGCAGGGCCTTCTGGAACGTGTCTGCACTGGGGAAAAACTGAAAGCGCAAGGAGGAGCTCAGCTCCTCAGGCTGCACAGGTGGAGACAGGAAAAGCAATCCCAGTGCCTCAGCGGTCTCGGGAAGCCTTACAGTATTAATTCATTAAGCCTTTTAATCCGTAAAGAGGGGAGAGTCTCCACTCCCTTCTGCCAGTTGTAGCCTTACTGATGTCAGTGGAGAAAGCAGGTGATCCAAAGCCCATGGACAGACTCCTGATGACTCCCATGGGCTTTAGATCAGACGCTAAGCAAGAGGCAAATCAGGCCCAATTCATTCTGTGAGGCAGGTACGACTGCCCCCATCTTACCAATAGGGACATTCAGGAATAGAGAGATTAAGCAATTTGCCCAATGCACTCCCATAAGATCAGCGTCCCAACTTTCCTAGCCACGCTGACCGCGGAAGGGGCCCCCAACTCTGAGGCTATGGTGGAGCCAAATGTGGACCATCAGAGAGAAGGGAGAGAGGTGGGTTTGTGAGGGCAGCAGGGCCTGTAGGCAGCAGGGATGGCTCCTTGCCTTACTGCCACGAGATCATTCTCTGCCAAATGCTATGGAGAGTTTTCCACGGAGGGACGGTGTTGAAAGACCAGGACTCAGCAGTCAAACTGGACACAGCACCAGGCTCCGGGAAGAGCTGTGTCCGACAGGACAGACAGGCCCGAACGCAGCCCTTTGAGGGCAAACGGCAGAGTGCATGGACCTGCCTTTCCCATACTGCCGTCCATCTCACGCATTCAGCAGCAAAAGGAATTCACTCTCTGGAGCTGGAGCATTGAGAGCCTGTAGGGAGGAGTCGCTGGCACTGCTCCATGGGTTGGGAGGGAGGAGAAGGGAAGGGCAGGATCAGACTGCTCATCAAATGGTGCCACCATCATGGACAACACAAATGGCTTGGCGTAAGCTTAGAATCCTCCCCCACCCCAGGCATCAACAGCCCCAAACATTTGGCCTTTCCATTCCCAAACCAGCTGCCTTCAGCACGGGATAAAGGTGGAGGAGGAAACGTGCACAGGGACTGACTCGTAGCTTTGCTATCTTACCTCGGAATGGTCGGTTTTAAAGGGATTCCGGTAACCCGGAGACTTCTCACTAATTCCCAGCTCCTGAGCCATCTGTGGATTAAAAGAAAGTCAGTACTAGAGAGCAGCATCTCTCACCCTACTGCTCCATGCCTTGCCCTACCTCTCTTATTCCTCCCTCTCCCCCAACGCCATCTCTCCCCCTCTCGACTCACTTCTCTCCCCATTTCTCTAGTCCAATAACCGCAGTCATCTCCCCCTCCATTTGGCCTGTCCCCTAGCTCCAGGGGGGCTGGCCATGCCGGGAGTCAAGATGATTAAGCGCAGAGCCATACCAGTCCGAGCACTTGGGAGTGGGGTCCCTGATCGAACACGCCCGTCTGGTTGCAGAAGCTGATGCCCCAGCGGACCAGGTTGTTCCAGTTGGAGTTGCGGTCAAAGTAATGGTGGACGATTTTGGGGAAGCGCAGAACCACGTCTCCAAAGAAAGCCGTGTTCTCCACCACGTGGGAATAGGCTAGGGAGCAGAGTCACAGGGACAGTCAGCAGAGGGTCTTGCTTCACTGCCCACTTCCTACTGCATGTAAGCCAGCAGAGATCGCCTTCCAGCCAAGAAACTCTCAGCGTGGCCCCTACTTGCGTGGCCTGGCCAGGGGGAAAGCCCTCCTCTCAAGTTGCCAGAAAGATTCCATGGCAGTCCCAGTTTAAGTGGTGACATGCAGGATGTGCCCTCAAACACAGCAAGCCTGGGTGACTGGAGGTTTCTAATGGTCTACGTCTGCTCCAGTCAGACATCCCAACGAGTGGGCACTCCGGCTGGGTCTGGCTCAGCAGGGTGCTAATAAGCACAGCACAAGACTGCGCACTTTCCTACTGACAGAGACGAGGGATGGAAGAGCCCCAACAGGCAAGATCTTCTCTGCCCTCCTCAGACCTGGCCAATGCAGGATTATTCCTTACGCTACCAACTCCAGGGGCCTCGTCTAGTCTAGTTTTAAATAACTCAAGTGACGTGGCCTCCAGCACTCGTTCCCCTTGGGAGAGTGCTCTCCTGTATAATAGACCTAGGTGTTAGCAAATGGGTTTTTATACTCAGCCCAACTTTTCTCTTGGTTAATTTCTTGCTTTTAAGTCAGAGTTATAAACCCCGTTGGTTCATTTTCTCTCTTGCTTGCTATTTACAGCCTACAGGTACTATAGAAGGTTTGCATAGTCCCCCCCACTCCCTTTGCCATCATTTAGCCAAATTCTTAGACAATTTAGTCATCCCACAGGGCTGAATTCATCCCTCAGATACCAATCTGTGCATCTCTCTCTGGGTGGGAGTTGTCTGATGGTCTTTGTTTCCCGCATAAGTCAACCCTCCAGCCATCACAGATACTGGCCCATAGGCTGGGGACAGGGTAAAATACAACTCTCCCTAGCCTCCATCCTTGGAGTGATTTTCTCTTCCGAAACCATTACTGGCCAGCAACTGCTTAAAGAGAGGGTAATTGACAGAGGTTCTTGTGTTCCTCTACAATGTAAGGGCTCTCAGTGCTCATGCTTCAGGTCATAAACTAATCATTGGCTGGGGTCAGGAAGAAATTTCTTCCTCCACGTTCTGTATAGCATTGCACAAAGAGTTGCATTATGGGAGGTTTTACACCTCCCTCTGAAGCATTCAGCATTGAAGACAGGATACCAGACGAGGTGGTCCAATCAATTGTTTTGGTCTCCAGTGTCCTCCCTTTTCAGCACACTGGACAGAACCCCAAGTGCTTACTTTTCATCAGCCATGCAGAAGAAACACCCAGATTCTGTTCTGCTTCACAGATCACTGGCAGAGTTCCCTGGCTCCATTCCCATCCTAGGGTCTTCTAGATGCTGGCAACAACAATGCAGGAAGCAGGACAAAGAGCCAAGTCGATGAGAAAGGGTTCCGAACGTGGACTGACCAGGGAGGCGGTAATGGTTTCATAGATTTTTAAGGCCAGCAGGGACCATTAGATCATCTAGTCAAACCTCCTGCACAACACAGGCCATCGAATTTCCCTCATTACCCCTGCACTGAGCCCATTTGAAATGGCAAATGAGAGGGAGAGAGAAGTATGAAAGAGCATTGGAAGCGGAAACTGGGACTAAAAAGAGAGGAAGTCCTACCATCCTTTAGCTTCTCATCCTGAGGGAAGGGCCCATCTGGAGGCACATCCGCGGCTATAAGGACCGCCCGGGAGTCCTCCAGCACCTGAACATTCAGAAAATGAACTCAGTGAATCCATCTGCTTCCCAGATCTCATCTTTCTCCTGCCTGCCCCAGGCATCCTGCCAGCTCCAGCCTCGTCTCACACCCCCTCCTCCTTTTTGCTGCTACAGCAGCTCGGTGGTGCAGTCTGCCCCAACTCTCCCACCCTGTTTTAAAACATAGCCCTGCGCTCTTATGCCCATAGTGACCTTGGGTCCAGTTCCCAACCCCACTGCTCACTCTTATCAACCCCCTTCTTCTCCTCCCCCCATTGTCATGTTCCCATGGTGGTGCTCTGGGCTGGGACACACCCTCAGGAACATGGGATAAAGGTAAGTTGTACTGTGAGCCTTCCCTGCTCAGCCATTGGTGGGAGGGCTCCCAAAGAGCACCCAGCAGCACCCAAAGCCCTGGAGGAGGGATGGGGGCGGGAGTTAGTGGGTGACGCTCACTTTGAAGAGTCCCTTGAGCATGATGTCGATGATTTTATATTGTTGGTTCACATCATTGAGCTCAATCAGGTTCTTCAGTGCGTTCATCTGGTCCTTGCGCTTCACCTCAAATAGCTTCTTATCTGCAGCTCTGTCAAGGATCATGCCCACTGCCCAGACTTCACTGCTGGACCAGGTCCTGCCTCCTGATGGCACTGCAGCATCCAACATTGGGGCCTCTGAGGTTATGTCTACACTGCATCTGGCTGGGATCGAGCCTCCCAGCCCGGGCGCACACACTTGTGTTGGCAGGGCTCGCGTTATTGTCCTCAAAATAGCTGGGCAGAACCTCCCCGTCCCCCTAGGCTCGAGAGCCTGAGCTGCAACATCACCCTAGCATCTACGCAGCTATGTTTAGTGCACTAGCATGAGCCCTGCCAGCACACATTTGTGGACCTGGGATGGGAGGTTTGCTCCCAAAGGTAGTGTAGATACACCCTTAGAAACCCCTCACCCTGAAGTCTCCACAGACAGGCCACCTCCCTCTTTCCCAGAGCTGGGCTCGGCCCCAAGATCTCATTTTACGGGCTTGTAACAGTTTTTCCCCTCCCACAACTCCAAACTCAAACATTTCCAGCTGAGATGCACTGACCCATGCAGTGCTCCAGAAGAGAGACCACCCAGGCCAGTACAACCAATCAGTTATGGGGCCTCCCTGGTGTCTGAGTGCAGGGTGTAAGTGACTGAGCCTATCCGCTCCAGCGGTTCATAGATGGGAAACAGGAGCAGGCTTTTAACAACCCTGCAACACAGACATCTGCCAACAGTCCCCTTGGGGCATTTAATAAATACTAAGCACTTATATCGAGCTTAACATTTACAACCCACACTGGCAGTCTGGGAACAGCCACTCTGAACTCATGTCAATTCCCAACCTCTCCTGTTATACACTGGGAGGCTTTGAGCATCCTGCAATGCCAATCTGATTAACCCTTCACCAGGGGAGGCTGGCACAGATAGGAAGGATTCATGTCAGCTGCGGATGCCCAGTAAGAATGATAAACACAGAAGAGACATAGACCAGGCTGAGTGAAACCATGTACAAAGCAGCCCCTCGCCAATAGCAGGAGTGTCAGGCAATCACGGTGAGATAGCCCCATGCATTCTTAGTGTAACTTGATTAAAGTTTTAAGCTAAAAGTCACTTCAACTAGGCAACTATTTTTACTGGTTCCTTGAGGGTTCACTTAAAGGACAGCACTCCAGATTGTCACACTCCAGTGTGATTCCCCCAAGTTACGAAGAGAGAAGTAAAGTCCAGGTCCTCAGCTGGTGTATGCTGGCATAGCTCCAGGGAAGTCAATGGAGCAGCACCAAGCTACACCAATGCATGATCTGGCTGAAAAGTTCAGTCACTTTCCCAGCTGAAGAAGCCATCGATCACGACTGCGTGGTGCATGCTGATTGGTACCCGGCTGATCTCTACGACCTGGAAGGAATAGAACTTTTTGGCTTTGATCCCAGACATTTGGGAGATTTTGGATTATTTTTGGAGAATGCATATGGACTAAGACAGGACAAACCCTGATGATTCCTGCAAGAATCTCACTGAGGAATTTGGAAGCAGGGAGAGAAAGCGTATTACAGGTCACTCTGCTTTTCTTCCTGGGGGCACAGGACAGGTCACCACACTGTGGCTCAAACCCTTGCCTAGAATACAATCTGTACCTACTCCATGCCAAGCTGAGAATCTGCCTCTATGCTCACCAATGATAAAAGAATGAAGCGAAATGGGTCTTATATAAGCAAACTACGGAGCCTAGATAAATCCTCCCTACAGAAGAGCAAAGATGTGCCAGCTCAGCAGTTCTGATGCTATCACATAATCAGAGAAAACAGAGTCAGAAAGGAGCCAGAAGGTCATGAAGTTCTTCACCTATCGCCTGGCTAACACAGGATTGGTCTTTGCAATTCCTTTTCTCAGTCCAGCTCTATCTGACTCAGTTAATGGCGTTCCCATCATTGCCCCTGGGGACTGCTCCCCAGTGTGTTAGATCTCACTGTGAGGAAACAGTTCCCAATATTCTGTCTGCATTTTCCTTAGTTCACTTTTACGTCATTGTCCGTAATTATAACCCTGAGGCCCACTCAATAACTCCTCTCCCTCTTCAGTGTTTAATCCTTCTAATACCTGTCAACTGCTCTTGCAGTTCTTCCCCGGCCCGCCCTCACTCACAGCCCAAGTGCAGGCCTGGAGAGAAGGATACAGATTTCCAACCCAGAGTCTATGCTCTGTTTCTCTGGGTCTGAAGAGCTGCCCCTGGACAACATCAGCGTGAAGACAAAGGTGCAGACCCGGAACAGATCCATGTTTGAAGTCCTGGATCAGAACAAAACAACAACAAAGACTTCATGAGCTGGATAAGATGTACAAACCGCCCCACACATCCCAGCGCCACATGCCACACAACCCTTTGACATCCAGGGCCAAAGAGCATCCCCAGGACAGACGCCAGGGGTTCTCGTTGAAGAGGCTCCTTTCCAAACAGTCTTCTATCCATTTCCCTGTCGTCTCCCCACTGCACAACAGGTGCATTAATAGGGGGAGGCAGGGCTGCCACTTCCTCTTATATTTCATCCAATAGTCACTGGCAGAAGCAGGATGGTGGCCAAGATCCATCAGGAGCCTAAGACTGCCCAGCACAAGAGACAGGGATATCAGACTAGATGGGACCAGACTCTGACCCCCTTCAGCAAATCCGATTATTCCCACTGAAGTCTGAACTCAGTTCAACCTACTCTTCAAACTTGCCTTTAGCAACCATATTCTATGCTACTGCCTAAAATCACTCTCTTACAAACTTCTTCCGAACTTCCAGCCCAAACAGTTCTATATTTCACTGCAGGCTCACTCCCGTTCCTGCCTTGGCATTAGCTCCTTGGGGGTATTATCTATGCAGTCCTGTTAGGATCCTCCCCACTTCATCGCCTGAGCAGGGCTGGGGGGTAGGGAGGCACAACCAACAATTATAATTCAAAGCAGGGGGGACTCAGCTCAAAAAGTTTGAAAACTGCTCAGGGTGCAGGGAGAGGGGTAGCTAGGAGCTGTGTGCAGCGAGGGGTAGCTCAGAGAGCAGTACAGCTCAGAGCTGTGTGGAGGCGGGGGGTAGCTAGGAGCTGTGGCGCAGCGAGGGAGGGTGCAGGGAGAGGGGTAGCTAGGAGCTGTGTGCAGGCGGGGGGTAGCTAGGAGCTGTGTGCAGGCGGGGGGTAGCTCAGAGAGCGGGGTAGCTAGGAGCTGTGTGCAGGCGGGGGGTAGCTAGGAGCTGTGCGCAGGCGGGGGGTAGCTCAGAGAGCAGTACAGCTCAGAGCTGTGTGCAGGCGGGGGGTAGCTAGGAGCTGTGTGCAGCGAGGGAGGGTGCAGGGAGAGGGGTAGCTGGAGCTGTGTGCAGGCAGGGGGTAGCTAGGAGCTGTGCGCAGGCAGGGGGTAGCTAGGAGCTGTGCGCAGGCGGGGGGTAGCTCAGAGAGCAGTACAGCTCAGAGCTGTGTGCAGGCGGGGGGTAGCTAGGAGCTGTGTGCAGCGAGGGAGGGTGCAGGGAGAGGGGTAGCTAGGAGCTGTGTGCAGGCGGGGGGTAGCTAGGAGCTGTGTGCAGGCGGGGGGTAGCTCAGAGAGCGGGGTAGCTAGGAGCTGTGTGCAGGCGGGGGGTAGCTAGGAGCTGTGCGCAGGCGGGGGGTAGCTAGGAGCTGTGCGCAGCGAGGGAGGGTGCAGGGAGAGGGGTAGCGGGAGCTGTGTGCTGGGGCGGGCACGCTTTGTTGCAGTTGCTGCTCCCCGAGGGCTCTGCTGGCCCTGGAGCCAGGACCCCCACCCAGGCGGGTCTTACCAGCAGCCCAAGAAGTCAAAGGGGGCTGGGAGCCGAGGAGCAGCCACAACTCAGGTGACCAGCAGCAGCAAGAGATGGGGAATGCTGCAGCTTCCCGCTCCGTGGCACCAGCCAAAGCAGCAGCTGCCCCGCACTACCCAACTCAAGCCTCCAACGTGGCCAGGGGACAGAGAGTAGGGGGACTGCAGGAGAGGAGATGTGTGTGTGTAGGGGACGGGGGGACGGACACTGCCGCACTCTGGATAAGTTTGGAGTGGGGGGTGACGCCCCCCAAGACACACCCCCCTTGCAACTCTGCCCATGGTCTTCCGGCTTCAGCCCTACAGGGAGTGCCATGGCTCCTGGCTTCAGCCCCGTGGGGGGCGCCGGGACTTGTGGCTTTAGCCCTTCAGGGGGTGCTGGGGCTCAGTTTAAGACCTGCAGCTCCTGGCTTCAGCCCTGTGGGGGATGCTGGGGCTCATGGCTCCGGGCTTCCTCCCCGCGGCTCCCGGGTTTAGCCTCACAGGGGGCAACAGGACTCCAGGCTTCAGCCATGGCCCCTGCAGCCCCTCTGAAAACAACTTGCGGATGAGCAGGGGGCCACAGACCCCTGGTTGAGAACCACTGCACTAGTGTATGTGATAAGTAAAGACAGGCACTGTAGGAGCTGCGTAACAGAACTTGTTCTGCCTGGGGGATCCAGTCCTTGAACAAGAAAAGAGAACGCCACCATATCAGGTAGAAGTGGTCCTGCCTGGAGTGCCAGATTTACAGTAATCCCTCAGGTGGTGAATGAGAGAGACATCAAGGAGGGTCAGAGAGGTCCACATATAAGTCAGCAAGAGCCTTCTCTCCAGGCACAGATTTCTTGGCACATATCAGGATAGCTAAGGCATACAAAGAAAAACAGTCCCTGGTTATTCAGGTGCTGGGATTGAGAGCACTCTCAAGAGTGTATTCTGCTTACCCAAGGGAAAAGAACACGGGTAGGAACATTACTTTTTATTGCAATGTAACAAACACTGCAAGTCAATTCTTTCTGAATAGGTAATTTATCCAACTGAGACGGGGGATCTGCACTGGTAGCTGCAAATCCCAGAACATGAATCATTAGGTAAACCTCTCTCCCTTAGGAGTCGGAGTCCCACCACACCAGACTACCAGGTTTAGAGACGCTGAGTGCTGCATGAGGGAGAGTTACAGAGCCGACAAACTGAAGGCTGCAATCAAATACAGGCTTTTTGCTATATTTCCGAGACCTCTATGGCCAAGGGCAGCACTTGCAGGAGTTAAAGTATCAATGTGATCACATCAAGTATTATAAAATGTAAGGTGCTTTCTCCACAAATCCTGAGAATGTCCTGGGCCCTCTCCAATTTAGGAGCTGAGCAAAGGCTGCAAGGAGATATGTTCTGGTCTCAGTGAAAAGTAGATGTACTGCTTTAGGCACAATACTGCGCAACACTCAACAAAGAGGCTAGTCCTTGTGAAAAATTTACAATGGAGATCATAGAATGTCAGGGTTGGAAGGGACCTCAGGAGGTCATCTAGTCCAACCCCCTGCTCAAAGCAGGACCAATCCCCAATTTTTGCCCCATATCCCTAAATGGCCCCCTCAAGGATTGAACTCACAACCCTGGGTTTAGCAGGCCAATGCTCAAACCACTGAGCTATGGGCTCAAACAGAGCGTTTGCAGAGCCTCCTGCAAATGAGAGCAAGGGCCAAAGCAGAGCTGGGATAAGTAGACGCAACTTCCACCAAGCCAGAGGCAGCTGCTCAGTCTCTGATTCTCCTTAAAGGTTTTGGATTGGAGGAAAAGGAACAGCCTGTGGACTGAAAGATCATCAGCTGTCATTGGGATCCAGACACCCGTTTGTGTGCAACTCTGTATGTGTCCTTAGCCAACATCCTTGTCTGGTCCCATGTGATGCTACAACCATAAGGAGCAGACTGACCACGGCTGAGATGTCAGAGAGATCTGGGGGGAAAAGGTCTGTGGCAGCTGGAGTCAGCTAGTCAGTCCATTAGGAGCTCCCGGCCCAGACAGTACAGGGAACGACCAGGCTGCCAGCAGCTCTCTGGAAAGGGGATGGGAAGAATTCCTGCCTGGAACTACTCTGTTCTGCTGCCCAACGTGGCTCTGCTGCGCCCTCCTCCTCCTGCTGCTGAGAAGTCTTGGGCAGAGCCTGTGGTGACTGTTTCCTCACAAGGGTCTCCAAAACCACAGACTCCTTTTACGTGGGGCAGAGTCCGAAGAGGCACTGGCTGGCTGAAGGGAGGACAGGGAAGGAGAGAGTGTGCAGCAGCCCCCTCTGGGGCAGGGGAGAGCCATCTGTGCTGAACCAACAGCACTGCCGGGGAGAGATGTAAGCAGATGCAGACATAGGTAACAGAGGAGTTGATGGGGACTGGGAGCAACTCATCAGCTGAGGGGAGAAACAACGCGGGGGAGAGAAGCAGGGAGCCAGAGGCCGAATTGCCCAGCCTCATCACACTGGTCCGGTGAAATAGGAGGCTGCTATGACATTCACGGACCCGGGGCTGAACTTGTCTACATGCCCTCAGCCCCAGGTCGGCTAACAAGCCTGCCAACAGCTGCACTGAGACATGGCTACATTTCATAGCAGGGACCAGCCTGCAGAGAAGCTGACGAAAGCTGGAGCTGCTCACTGCCCTTAACAAGAGTGTGAGCAGTGCTGCCATTGCCAGCAGGCCTTCTTGCTCCTGAACACTCCCAATGGACTTCTGACCTTTAACCCTACTACGTAAAGAATTGTTGTTTAAAGAACACCAGTCCCATAAGTTTGATGGCTTAAGTCTTTGCGTTTCCAGCCTAATAAACCCCATTAAATCTGTCTGAGTGACATATGCACACGTGTCTGTTCTATGCTGGGGAATTTACCGCCCCCCCAATTCTAACAGGTTCTAAAATTGGCTCACTAAATCCGTGTTAAAAGTGGCCAGTTTCACAAAGCTGAAAACTTTGTCATGAGCCAAATCAGCTGAGAGGAAGAATTTAAATCAGAAAAATATGAATGATAATTGGGAATTGTTTAAGTATACTTTACTAGATGCCCAAAAAGCCACAACTGAGGAAGAAGGCCGTATTAGTTTAAAAATCGACCTAGTTTAGAGGGGAAGCAAAGGCAGCTATAAAAAATTTAAAAAATAAGAGATCACAAATGGAAGAAAAAGGAAGTTGAATAGTAATTAATATAAATCAAAAGCTAAAAATTGTAGAAAATTGATAAGGGAAGCAAGGAGAACTCTATGTAGAGTTCAGTACAATAAGGAGTTTTTAAAGTATATTAGGAACAAAAAGAATCCTAATAATGCTATTGGTCCATTCCTAGATAGAACTGGTAGAATTATCAATAACACTACAGAAAAGGCAGAAGTCTTCAATAAATATTTCTGTTCTGTATTTGGGAAAAAAAAGCAGATGATATAATCTCACCATGGTGATAACACTCTTTCCTTTCCACTAGTATCTCAGGAGGATGTTAAACAGCAGGTATTAAAGTTAAACTTTTTTATATCAGCAGGTCTGGATAACTTGCATCCAACAGTTTTAAAAGAGCTGGCTGAGGACCTCACTGGACTGTTAATGTTGATTTTTCCAATAAGGCTTGGAATACTGGGGAAGTTTCAGAAGACTGAAAGAAAGCTAATGTGCCAATATTTTAAAAGGGTAAACAGGATGACCCAAGTAAGGTCTTTCTGACATCGATCCAGGCAAGATAGTGGAGCAGCTGATTCAGGACTCAAAGAATTAAAGGAGGGCAATATTATTAATGACAATCAACACAGATTTATGGAAAATATGTCCTGTCAAACAAACTTGATATATTTTTTGATGAGATTACAAGTTTGGTTGATAAAGGTTCAAATAGTGTTGATATAATATACTTAGACTTTTATAAAGTTTTTGACTTGATACCGTGTGGCATTCTAAAGAAAAACTAGAACAATATAAAATTAACATGGCAAACATTCAATGGATTAAAATCTGGATAATTAATGAGTCTCAAAATATAACTGTAAATGGGGAATCATCAATGAGAAGGTGTGTTTCTAGTAGGGTTTTGCAGAGATCAGTTCTTGGCTCTATGCTATTTAACATTTGTATAAGTGACCTGCAAGAAAACATAAAATCATCACTGACAAATTTGCAGATAACACAAAAATCGAGGGAGTGGTGAATAATGAAGAGGACAGGTCACTGATACAGAGCAATCTGGATTGCTTGGTAAACTGGCCACAAGCAAACAATAAGTATTTTTATATGGCTAAATGTAAATGTACACATCTAGAAACAAAGAATGTAGGCTATAGCGACATGATGGGGACTTTATCCTAGGAAGCAGTGACTCTGAAAAAGTTTTGGGGATCATGGTGGATAATCAACTGGGTATCACCTCCCAGTATGATGCAGTGGCCAAAAGAGGTAATGCGATCCCAGGATGCATAAACGGGAATCTCGATTTGGAGTAGAATACTGTGTACAGTTTTGGTGTTCACAATTCAAGAAGGATGTTGATAAATTGGAGAGGGTTCTGAGAAGAGCTACGAGAATTGTTAAAGGATTAGAAAACATCTTATATAGTGATAGACTCACTCACAGATAGACTCAATCTATTTATCTTAAGAAAGAGAAGGTTAAGGGATGACTTAAGTGCCATCTATAAGTACCTACATGGGGAAAAAATATTTAATAACAGGCTCTTCTGTCTAACAGAGAAAAGTATAACACAATCCAATGGCTGGAAGCTGAAGTGAGACAAATTCAGGCTGTAAATAAGCTGTAAATTTTTAACAGTGAGAGTAATTAACCATTGGAACAATCTACCAAGATGTGACGGGATAGACCAGGCTGGAGGCCTCATGGTCTTGCCACACTCATCCCAGGTCCTCGAAGCAGGCTAGAGTGCCTGCAGGGGAAGCAGCCAATCAGGGCCCAGGAGGGTCCTATAAAAAGGAGCTACAGAGCAGCCACAGACAGAGTAGTTCCTGGCTAGAGTTGGAGGAGTGTGGATGGCTGAGGGAACTACAGCACAATGGACAGCCCAGTGCTAGTAGGGTCCGGGGAAGCAAGGAAGAGCTCCTGGCTGGCTACTGGTCCTGAGCTTAGAAATGCTCTGAGCTAAGGGTAAGGCATGGGTGAAGGCTGCCCACCCCCTCCCCCTCCACAGACCACTGGGGAAGGGCCTACAATTGGATATCAGTAAACCACCAGAAGGGGACTGAACTCTCAGGAGGCCCAGCTGAAGATTAGGGACAAAACAGACTAAGAAGGCAAAACCATTACTTCCAGGGAGGTAGCCCTGGGGGTATGGCCTACCCAGAGCTGGGATTGGTTTAAAAAATGTGGATACAGCCAACCAGAGGGGGTGCTCATGACAGGTAGGTGCTGACCCCATTACACAAGGGTTGTGATGGAGTCTTCACCACTGGTCATCTTAAATCAAGATTTTATGCTTTTCTAAAAAATCTGCTCTAGAAATTGTTTTGGAGAATTTTTATGGCCTGTCTTATACATGAGGTCAGACTAGATGATCACCATGGTCCCTTCTGGCCTTGGAATCTATGGAGCTGTATTGTAGACCAGGCTCCAGGTGATCTGGACCATTTGTACTGAGCCACTATCTTCAGCAGGCTCTGAAAATGGTTTAGGCCACCTGTAGCATGATTCACCCTGCAGTTCCAAGGGGCTTTAAAATCACATTAGCTGACCTGCGTTTCAAGACGGTTAGAATTCTGTGGACACGTTTCCCACCCAGACCAGGCCACTGGTTTACAGGGCTTGGGGTGGAAATTTTCAGGTGATGCTCCTTTGTGTTTTGTCTAGGGAAAAAAACTCCCCTTGGAAGCTGGAATCCCTGCCTCAGTCTTCACCATCTTAGGGATCAGATGAGAGGGAGAAATTTGAAATACACATTCCCCACCTCCCACTGAAACAATCTTTGCTGAAGCAGAGCTGTTGCCGCAGCCTCAGGCAGAGAGAAGGTTGGGAAGCAAAGGCCTGTGATGTGGCAGATGGGAAGCAGTTGCCACGAATATTCTCTGCCAGCTCTGTCCAGCAGAAAATCCATTTGTCTGAACTGGACGCTTGAATCTCCCAATTTAGATTGTGTTTAAAAAGCCAGTATGAATAGTCTGGCTTTGTGAATGGTTACCATTTTCAATTCAATTGGGGGGGGGAGGGCAGTAAACTTTAAATATTCTCCTGCAGTAACTCAAAATCTAGAGCATCTGGCTAGTGCATGAGAAAAAAGTCTGTAATCTACCTACATCTTCCAGACTTCTTGTCACCTTGGTATCTGAGCTCCTCACAAGCAGTTAGGGATTTATTCTCACAACAACCCCAGGAGGTAGAGATGTATCATTATCTCCATTTGAATTTAAAACACGCACACACACACAGAGAACTGGGCAGAGAAATTAAGTCACTCGCCCCAGGTCTACAGAGAGTCTGTGGCAAAGCAGTGCCTGGAATCGTCAGAAGTCTCTGGCTAGCTCTCTGCTTTAACCACAAGCCTCTTTAGCTAAATGGATCCATTTAGGTGCCTCGTCCGAGCTGAACGAAATGTAAAAAACAAACAGCATCAGTGGTGGAAACAACAAGATATTCCCACTTCTTTACACCTGAACAGCATAAGAGAGCAGGGGGTTGGACTAGATGATCTCCTGAGGTCCCTTCCAACCCTGATATTCTATGATTATTAGTAATGCAGGTATGAAATATTTAAATACAATTACCTCAGTGATCCCTTAAAAATGCAGATTAGATAGATTAAATATTCTGGAGCAGATCATCACATGGTGTTAATTGGCATCACTCCTATTGAAGTCACTGGAGCCACAATGATTTACACCAGCTACGGATCCGATCCCAGCATAATTAATTGTGTTCACTTGAGGGAAATCAGCAGCACCTTAAAAGGCTCATGTGTGGTACGGTTGAACCATAGAGCTTCCCTTTAAGCACTGCGGGATCCAGTCTTTATCACACAGGGTGGTAATAGTGTGGAAATTGGATTAGCTCTCATTGCCCCAGCAGCATTCTGAAAAACCCAACCGTCTGATTGTCATCCACACATCAATTACAGAACAGCAAGCATCACACAAGTAGGACATAATTCTGTCACAATGCAAGCTGTGAAAAATCATAGAATATCAGGGTTGGAAGGGACCTCAGGAGGTCATTTAGTCCAACCCCCTGCTCAAAGCAGGGCCAATCCCCAATGTTTGCCCCAGATCCCTAAATGTCCCCCTCAATGATTGAACTCACAACCCTGGGTTTAGCAGGCCAATGCTCAAACCACTGAGCTATCCCTCCCTTTCTCCCTCTCATCTTGAAAGGTATCTCTGTCCTTTTTAGGGACTGCTTTTTATTGACTAGAACAAGAGCATAAGAGCAGAGGGGGAGGAGGGGAATGAGACCATGATGTGAAATAGGAGAGAGTGCCTTTAGGGAATGCGCATACTCCCTGTAATTGTTGTCCAGCACATAGATGATATGAGGATAGGTGCCCTGTGTGGGTGTGAAGGAGAGATTCAACTACAGAAAATTTCAGTGTTTGACAGCAACAGAGCCTTTTATAAAAGTGACATGCTTCCAACACTGGAAAAAGGGGAAAGAAAATTACCTCTCCTAAGCATGTCAGAGGGATTATCTATTGGGATACATCGAAGAGTAACTGCAGGAAAGATCAAAGTGATTTACAGACATGAATTAAAGCATCACAAACAATCCATGTGAATTCCACCTTTCTATGGAGCATTCAGCAGAGATCATCTGTTGGAGTTGGGGGATGGGGGAGGGCGGGGGGGGAAGGAGATCTGGTGGCCTTTGGTCCCTCAAGTCTTTTTCTTTCACTACTCTACTCCTGAGAGATACCCAGAAGCAGACCTTCAGAGGCGGGTGTATGAGGTCAGAAACAAGCTTCCTCCTTTGTAATAATGCAAAGTCAGAGGCATTATGGAGAGTTTAAGCCTTCCTCTGAAACATCTAGATTTGGCCGCTATCAGAGACACAGGATAATAGATCAGCAAGGTCATTGGGCTGATCCAATATCACAATCTTTTCCATAGTTATAAATAGGACACCATTTTTTGTACACAACATATCAGACTAACATCTAGTCAGAAAATTACCCTCTTAGGCAGAAACAAAACTGTACCAGGTACGGGCCAGACTGCTCAATTAAGTATTGTGAGCAAGGAACTGAAGAACAATGGGGATCTAGGCAGTGCTTAATTTGCACCAGGGCTGAGCTCCAGTGCCTCTAGGCTTGGCAGTTCATAGACCTGGCACCTCTGGGTTTGCCCTGTCAGTTATGAAAGTAAAAAAATTTCTTGAGCCTTGGCACCTAATTGCTTGAGTCAGAAACCTCTTTCATTTCAAAATTAAGCACTAGGTCTATGCCTAGCTCTGCCTACGACTCATGGCCTGCAGGACCTTGGGTGGGAGGGGGGGAAGAGGCAAGGGGGCACTCAATTTACCTGTGCTGCAGTTTACCTAGCTGTAAAATGGGTATAACAACATAGCTGCCACACTGGGTACTGTGAGGCTGGTTTATGAAGCACTCTGAGATACTTCAATGAAAGATGCTCGAAGCGACATAGAGAAGACCATCTAGCCCAGTTATTTGCTTACATTTGAATAGCTTGATCCCAAAATAGTTCCCTGCACACCACACTTCCTCTTGCATTATCTAGTTTAGTGGGGGGGGGGGGTATTGCCTTGTGGCCAGCCTGAGTTCGGCTAGCACCACTCGCCAGCCATCCACCCCCTCCTCTCCTTTAACCCCCTCCGTGCCTAGCCATGAAGCACAAGCCAGGGATGACCCACCACGGGAACTTGCGGTGGGTGCCCCCTGCAAGGAACAGGTGGCTTGTGAAGCAGGCGATTTCTGTCGGAGAAGCGCGGCGGGGCTGGCGCAGGAGAGCGGGCGACGGCGGAAAGCCACGTTCCCGCCTCGCCTCCCCGCCCCTGCCCACGAGAGCGCAACGAGCCCCCCCGGGGCTGGTGCCGCTGCGCCCTGCGGGGCCGGCCGCGGGGCCGCGCCGGCCTCTCGCCCCGCCCCGCCCCGGCCGGTGCTGAGCAGCCGGCCCCGCGCCCGGCACGTGCGGGCAGCGCTCAGCCCCGCGCTCCCCCGGGACCGGGCTCCGCCGCGATCGCACCTGCCGCCGCCGCCGGGGAGGCTCCAGCCTGCGGGGCCGCCGCCGCCGCTCACTGGCACCGGGCTGCCATGCCGCCGCCGCCGCGCTTCTTCTGCCGCCCCCGGGGGCGGGCTGTGCGGAGACCGGTCCAGCATGCACCGCTCGGCGATGTCACTTCCTGAGCCCGCCGCCGCCGCCGGCGCCGGCCCCGGGAGCCGGGTCGGTGCGGGCCCCGCGGGCTGCGCCGGCCCCCGCTGTCTCTGCACCGCTTGGGCCGAGCAGAACGTGAGCCCAGCCGCCGCCTGGGCTTCAGCCTGGGGGCCACGCCGGCCGCGGGATCCGGGCCGCGCTTGGGCGTCGCGCACACCCAGAGACGGGCCAGATCTCCCGCTTTGAAAAGGATCATCCGGATTATAGGGGCTTTGGTTTATACAGGATCGGTGCTTCATGTGTAATGAAAGCGGGGCTGGGGCTCAAGCAAGTTTTTTACTTTCATACCTGACTGGGCAAACCCAGAGGTGCTTGGGCCCTGAGCTGCAAAGCCTAGAGGTGCCAGGGCTGCCCCAGCACAAATTAAGCCCTGTGTAGGACCCGATTACCCTCCCCTCCCGATTTTTCATACTTGTTGTCTGCTCACCCTAGCACACACATACACGGTAATCTCACCAACACAAACGTGCGATAGGATGCCAGCGCAGCAAGGGCTGCATTTCCGGGGCAGAGGAGTATTTGCTGTATATTCAAAGGTTTCAGAGTAACAGCCGTGTTAGTCTGTATTCACAAAAAGAAAAGGAGGACTTGCGGCACCTTAGAGACTAACCAATTGATTTGAGCATAAGCTTTCGTGAGCTGCAGCTCACTTCATCGGATGCATGTAGCTCACGAAAGCTTATGCTCAAATAAATTGGTTAGTCTCTAAGGTGCCACAAGTACTCCTTTTCTTTTTTTGTATATTCAAACTCTAAAATCTTTTGGATCCTTCAGGCTGAAAGACCCTGGAAATGTAAAGTGATGACTATGAGGGTTTTTTAAAAACAAAATGTCTTTGAACCATACAGAACATGGAGTGGAAATGGATCAAAAATAAATGATGAAAATGAAAAGAAAGCCTTCAAAATAAAATGTGTAGATTTAAAGTGTTAAATACACACAGGCAAAAGTCTAACTCAGGCCAGGGCTTGCATATGTGCCTTTGCTCATTCCAGTCTTCCCACTGAGGTCAATAAGACTGCTCATATGGATAAAGTTGGGTCACTTCACCTGCATAAACGTTTGCAGGAGTAAGTCCTTAAAGTGTGAATGCCTGCAGCCATAGCACCAAGTGCTGTGATCCATCGGCTAAGCAGGGCCAGTACTTAGATGGGAGACCTCAAAAAAAACACCATCCACCATGGGGCAATTGTCTGTATTTCCCACTGTTGCATTGGTCCTACTGTTAGCAACGTTGGGAGTCCCACTGTGGATAGGCAGCTATAGGCACTTGTAACACCATGTTATTTAGATCTGTTCCCCTCACCAACGGGCTGCTCAGCACCTTCTTCCTCACACAACCCTTTCTTTCTACCCTTCCACTTCCATAATTCACACGCTCTTCAAAGTCACGCCCTCACAAACTCACCCAAGCTCCCTTTGGCTTTAGAAGCCCCTCTTGAGGGCCGTAGCTTCCCAGGCCCGAACAACCTTCCCTTCAACGCACAGTGGCCAGACGTTCCAAACTCATCCCTTTCCAGGATGGAATACGCTGCTTCCGGACACTGGTGCCCAGGAAAACTTCCTGTTACTCATCCCCGTTACTCTTTTTCTGATGGATTTATCTCATTGACGTTCCTCTACCAAGCGGAAACTAGACACCAGCTGCTGGCTCTCTTTATAAATGGATGCAATCAGGCTAAGCCACTGGGTGTGCGTCAGGAGATTCCCCCACCAAAAAGCAAAGGCATGATTCGGATTCGAAGGCAGCTTGCTGCGGCCACAGTGCAGACTACTGACCACTATACGATCACAGCCAGCCGCTGGGTGACACAGCAGCTGAGTGGGAACTGCTCCCTTCTGCGCTCTCGGGGCGGCCGCTGACCTCACCTATGGCCACAACTATTTCTCAAGTCTCCCCATTACTGTCACAGTTAAAATCGTAACAAAAGGAAAAAAAGACAGGAGGCCAGCCTGCTGCCTGTCCGCTTTTCTCTCTTCCTCGCCCCTTGACCAGTTGCCACTACGTTAGGTTGGGCGATTGTCCTCATGCCCTTGGCCAGAGTATTCCCCTTTGCGACTCTGAAGTGTGCCCTGACATGCAGGTCTTGAAGCTGGGCCCAGTGGTGGAAGGCGATGTGGAGGCTTTCACTAGGGCTGTGGTGGCCTTGCAGGCTAATTATCTCTCTGGAGATGAAAATCCACACTGCGGGGGTGTGTGAAGGGAAGTCGCCATTGAAGGAGATGAGGAATGTGCTGGATGGGCAATGCATCTTTCTCCCCATTCAAAAGGACTCTCCCCATCGGGGAATCGAACCCCGGTCTCCCACGTGACTGGTGGGGATACTCACCACTATACTAACGAGCAAAGGGGCAGGGCTGTGCACTGCATGGCTCTGTGGGACATGAGCTATGGCCAGTTGACAGCACACCAGGGGCCCTAGCAGGCAACAACACTGCTTGCTCTCTTCTCCTTCCTAAAGGCTTTGGTTGGCTGCAGCAAGAGGCCTGGGAAACACCCTCTGCCTCCTTACATCCGGTTGCCCAACACCTGCCTGGGACCTTTCCCTCACCGACAGTTGTGATGGTGTTTGAGGATGAGAAGAGGGCATTTGAATGGGAAAGAAAATGGATGGTAAGCCAACAGAGTTTTTTCAGGAAGAAGCAATTAACATAAAAGCTTTGGCTGTGGTCAGCAGTAGTAGCTGGAGGCTTGTGATGATATGAGTTATGATCCATGACACATTCAGATGCTACCACAGCTTTGGAGAAGAAGTGACTCTTTTATAGACAAGTAGGGAATTGATTTCATGGCATCTACAAGTCTGTCAGGTGGAAGCAAGGGGCTCTGAGAGGAGGCTGTGGAGCCAGAGTTAATGTAAAGGGGTTACCTGTGTCTTTTTATGGCCCAAGTCCCCCCTCTCTACTATAAGCAGAGAGGAGCTGCCATGCTCTGGCTGAGGTAAGCAGCGCTCATCCTCCTTGCTGGTTAGTGTGGTGAGAGCTCCCCCTTCTGTTTCAATCTATTTAACTGCTGCTACAGGCTGAGACACTGCCTCCCCCCACACATACCACCTGGGAAGTGCTGTGGTGTGCTCCCCATGAATGCAAGTCTGACCTGAAGGGCAGGTTTCAACCAAGCCATCTCTAACAAATGAATGGAAAAAAGAGGGAATGCAAGATTTTATTTTGTGATTGCTTTTCAACAACAGTAAACATAACTTTTGAAAACCAGCTACCAACCATTTCTGTTATTGTTTCTCTCTAAGCCACTGTCTGGGAAAAAGGGCAGGAATGGTCTTTCTCCGTCCATTTCTTATTTCTCTGCTCCATGTGCTCCCTCCTCTTGTTTCAGTCTGCAATGTGCAAGAGAGACACCGCCACTCCTCCCAGGCATCTGATGTTGATGGCATGAATGGAAAACTAAAGGGAAGGACAAGCCAGGAAAACCCAACTTGCTGTGGTAATTTCCTGTTTGGGCAGTGCTCAACAAATGTTGCTGAGAAGCTACTACACCTGTCCTTTCCCTAAACCTGGATTCTGGCTGTGGGGGAGGGAACAGCTTTCCAGACAATGTTAAACTTAAAAACCTGGCTTTCAACTAGAGGATTCTTGCTCTTCCATACAGTGACCCTCGCATTCCTATTCAGATGCATCCCAAATACTTTGTAAAAAACAGTGCAAGGATCTTTGGGCCCCCTAGCATCGGAAGACCAGTTGCAACAGTCCAGAGGCAAGGAATAAGGGAGATGGCTCAGGGCACTACCCCCTCTACCTGCAAAAAAGACAATTGCAGGGACTCTCATGTGGAATGGGATCAATGTGTGCAGGTTGAGAACTTTTATTCTGGAGCAAACCTCAGCACCCAACATGGGATAATGGTGGAACCACTCTAGCAGGAATCCTGAAGGTGGTGCCAGCCTCCCAGTGGGGACTGATCACTAACCAGACAGGGTTTTACTTAGAAGATGGATCCTTAAGGGGCGACTCCCATGTGATTGTCAAATGCAACAGAGATGCTTCACAGACACTGCACTACAGGTGGCTCACAACAGCATTAGCTTCAGCAGCACTTTGGACAGAACAGAGACAGTATCCGGGGCATTAGCTGGCGGAGACAATGCAGCGTGAAGAAGCCAGGCAGGCTAAAGCAGCTAATTTGAGAGAGAAGTAGCCACTTAATTAGGCATATACTCTAGGCTCCCTCATTTATTTCCCAACCCCCAACAAAGGCAATTTTGGGCTAACTGACCCTTCTGGTTGAGAAGAGCTAGTTGCAATTGCTAGCAGTGCCCATCAACTCTGCTTCTAGCTCAGGCTGAGTGGGGGAGATGCTTGACAATGCCACAAGACATGCCTGCCCTTTTAACAAGGGCTAACAATAATACCTAGTCCTTGCATAACGGTGGTTGTTTTCAAAGTGCTTTACAAGCGTCCAGTTAGCTTCATGTCACCCCTGTGAGGAAGGAAAAATGAGTAGCAGCACAGGTTAACAGATGGAAAAACTGAGGCAGACAGAGAAGTTAAATGAATCACTCGTCCTAGGGAGGAGTCAGTGACGGGGCCATGATCAGATATCCCTGGCTCCCAGTCCTGTGCTCACTCCTCAAGCTGTCTCTGTCAGATAGACAAGCATCGTCCCATCAAGACACTGTTCCCAGCACAGGTAGCGAGGAGCTAGGTATCATTAATCCCTTTTCTGCACAATTAGGATTTTTTTCACCACACGATGCCCCTGGCCAGTTCTTAGCATGAGGGTCTTGGCATCTGCAACAAGTGGAGATGTACTGAATACATTCTTACTCTCATTCAATCTGAGCTGGATGATGGCATGGAGCAACAGATTAAATATCACCCCTCGCCGAACTGCTGTGCCTTGCTTAGCAATGTCATTTACCAAGGATGTGTGTCTTGCAAAAGGATACACCATGTCCTGTGCGCTTAGATGGGTCCTGGTCCTGGCTGGGAGGCTCTCCAGCAAGGTCTGAATGGTCCCTTCTTGGGCTGGCTCCATCTCACAACTCCCACTCTGAAGCTGAATACCAAAGGAAAGGGATGATTTCCAGACCAAAGGGCAACTAACTGGTTTGTTCCTTCACATCTCCATCCCTTACTTCCCCCACTCCCTCATCCATGGCAAAGATAGATGCTCTTCTTATTACAAAGGGTGAGATTCAATAGGCAGAGGGACTCATAGCAACATAAACAATACAATCTGGGCACTGCTTGAAATGTTTTGCTTTCCCGTTCCACAGTTCCTCCCTGACTGTACCAGATACAAACAGCCAAGCTGATCATCTGCAGGATCCTCCCCATCCCATTACCTTCTACCTCACAGAACCCGACGCGTTTCCGAAGTCTCATAGCAAAAACAGAAGAGATTGTTTGCAGGATCCCCTTCTCATAACCTCTTCCCACATTCCCCCATTTCTCTTTTCCTCCTGGGCCTTGCCAGCACTCTTACCTGAAGCAGAAAGAGGCGTAGAGCCTGAGATGTGGCACCAGGAAGCTCTGCTAACTTGGCTTTTGCTGCCTCTTGGAGTATCTGGCTAATTTCACTTTGAGAAATAATACCGCTGCTCTGATATCTCACAAACTTGACAAAGAGGAAAAAGGGACATTTAATAACAGAAGTCATACGGATTCCAGCAGTGACTCATCTACAGCTACACAAGGAAACTGCACTTAACCAAAGGGGAGATTTCAAATCAATTTAGTTAAACCAATGCAAAAGGCTGTGCAACCACTCTACTTATGGTTTAAATCAGGCTTAATTCAGTTTAGCATTAGTTAATTAAGAATCAGTTGAAGCCAAACCAAAATAAGCCATTCCTAAATGGAAATAAGAGTATCCACACAGGAGTTTGCACTGGTTTAACTAAACCTGTTGAAACATCTGTGCAGGCAAGAGCTCAGCTAGGGAAGGGCAGCGTCTTAGATCATTAGCTGCCATCATCTTTCTTTCAACAATATCTTCACATATATTTGACATGTGAGATCAGTGCTTCAACAATGCAGTAAAGCAAAGAAAACCACATATTCCCTGTTCCTCTTTTGTCTCCCCGCCCCCACGTATGATGGGAATGTTACACAGAGGAAGAACAGGTCAAAATGTATAGGTGACTTCCCTTCTGCACTTCAAGAATATTAGTTTGTTGTCCAATTATGGGCCAAGAATACAGGTACAGACTGAAAGCAATGGAAGTGTGTGAGTTGGGAGGTAAACCTATGATGATGTACTGTCCAATAACTATGTACTATGATGTACTGTCCAATAACTTACACACCTGCATTGCACTAATACACAATCGATTCACAGAACTGTCTATTCCTCCCCTGCTCACCAAAGTCATCAGCCTGAGAATTTCTGGACGAAGGAAGGAGTTCTCGCCACCATCCAGTAGTGTGAAGAGCAGGAATCGATTCCAGGGCTGTGAGATGACATGGAGCGCTGGAGGAGCAAGAGAAACTCATCACAGGTGGTTTTAAAAACTGCAGTGGCAGGGTGCTCTTAGCTAAGAGCACTCCTTCATACCAAATCCAAATCCTTCTGTTCTTCCGCGAGACACCAAGTCGCTGGAGACAAAAGTGGTATTTGTTTTATATCCCTTCATCGGGGAGGGTTTATCAGCTAGGAGGCCAAAGGCTTAGCATCTTCAACCACTACTTTCTGGTTTGGGGCCTCACCCCATGACTTGAGCTCATAGCTAATTCAGACACTACAGTGAAGTACTGGGTGTGGGGGCTGCAGTATCAGATGAGCCAATCATCTGAGATAGTAAACCCAGTTGCCTTCTCCCCATTTCTGGCATTTGTACAAGTGATAATTAAACTGATCTCCTGGGGCACTTTTCAGACAGAGTAGCGGGCTATCCCTAGCCCAGAACGACAAGGGATGCACAGAATTAATCTGTCTTGCATAATTTTGTACTTTCTCGCATAAAAAACATTTTGCCTAAGAAGTGCTGCAGTTCTGCCTTTTGCCCACCAGAGGCTGCTGTGGCACCAGAAGAGACAGCTGTGGCCATGCCAACTGTACTAGCACCACAGCGGCCTCTGGTGGGCACAAGGCAGAACTGCAGCACTTAGGCAAAATGTATTTTATGGGGGGGAAATACAAAATCCTATGCCCAATTCTGCAGAATTCCCCCAGGGGTAGAGTTCATCACAGGACCCTGCCCGCAGAACTAGGTTTGGACAGAGCAAGGCACACAGGGCTGTTGGGGGGGGGGGTCACAGACTGGGGTTCAGAATGGCTAGTGGGCAGGACAGAATGGAGCATGGGCTCAGGAGTGTGGGGCTGCAGAGACCCATGGGGATGAGGGGTGTGGGGACAGGGGCAGACGTGCCTGACTGAATGGGAGAGGCTTGGCGTCAGCCAGGGTCTGCATGGAGGAGGCTTCCCAACACCCTAACAATTCCCACCCCCCAAAAGAAAAACCTTTCATCCACACTCAACAGCCTCCAGGTTCACTCCTAGGCTCCTTCCCTCTTCCTCAGTTCCTCCATTACCCCTGACTTCCCCAAGCCTTTGCACTGCTTCTGACAGGTGCAGGAAATACAGTTCTGTATTGTAATTTAAATGAATTACACAACGTTCTGTATTAATATGCCCTGTAAGGAACTGATTTGTCAAAAAAAAAAAAAAATTACCAGAATCTTTTTTTTTTTTTGGGTCTGCATTGTTGCAGACACACCTGCGGACAGATATTTTGAAATAAATTACCAAAATAATTGTAACTGGCGTGATTATATTGTGTTATTTTGACAAACAAAATATGCAGATTTTTGCAGAATTTTCAAATAGTGTGTGCAGAATTTTTTTTTTTTTTGGTGCAGAATTCCCCCAGGAGTAGACCCTGTCCACACAAAAGTTTATAATGGTTTAATAAAACTAGTTTAGTTAAATTGACTAAAACCCCTGTGGACACTCCCATTTCAGTTTTGCTTAAGCATCTTCCTAATCTATTTAAGCTAAATAAGCCTGGTTCAGACCAAAAGGAGCATCCACATAGCTAACGTTTTAGCTAAATCAGTTTAAAATCATACCTTAAATCAAACTGGTGCAACTGGGTGTGTAAACAAGCTCAGGGCCTCAGAAAAGCTGTACCCCTTTGGTTGTCTTCCCACCATTTGTAGGTCATTCACCTTCTTACGTTGTAAGCTCTTACACAGGTAGGGAGCATATCTTCCTGTGTATTTCTATAGCACCCGGCACAATGGGACCCCAATCCTAACCTGGGGCTCTGGGCACTACAGCCATAAAAACAGATCCATACTGTTTTCCCCTTTCTTAGAATTCCAAACGAGAATACTCCAAACTCCACAGTTTGTGATACTAGACTGTTGTTAAAATGCTGAAATAGCATGTGATCTGTTTAATATTGAATCAGTGGAACCTCCTACTAATCTGCTCTCTCTTTCTGTTCTACTGGGACTTTTATCAGAGACACACTTGGACTACTGAGTAGCATTCATCTGTAACATCACATTTTCATTTACGAGTTTCCTCCCTGCCAACAATGGCCCTTTTGTTTAGTGCTCATTCATTCTTTGGTGTTCTCTCTCTGGGTATGTTTACACAGCCCACAGAAGCAGAACTAAATCACAGAACTAAAAACTAATGGTAGCTTAATTAATTAATTGCATTTATAATGGGAAAGCAGAATTAAGTCCAGACCAGTAATATATATATACTTGGTGCTTTAATAGGGCAAATTTCACAAAGCACTTATGAGCCAAACCAACTGGGAGGAAGAATTTAAAATGAAAAATGTGAATGATAATTGGGAATCATTTAAGAACACCTTACTATAGATCCCCAAAAAGCCACAATCGAGGAAGAAGCCAGTACTGATTAAAAATGAACCTGGTTTAGAGGGGAAGTTGAAAGCAGCTATAAAAAATAATAATATATATATATATATATATAACAAATGGAAAAAGGGGGAACTTGATAGCAATGAATATAAGTCAGAAGTTAGGAACTGCAGAAAATTGATAAGGGAAACAAAGGGACACAAGGAGAAATTTGTAGCCACCAGAGAGAAGGTCAATAAGAAGGAGTTTTTTTAACTATATTAGGAACAAAAAGAATCCTGACAGTGGTATTAAGTACATCAGAAGCATGAAGCCTGCTAAATAACCAGTGGGGCCCCTGGACGATTGAGATTCA
The DNA here is from genome assembly GCF_965140295.1 of Lepidochelys olivacea. Lineage (NCBI taxonomy): Eukaryota > Metazoa > Chordata > Testudines > Cheloniidae > Lepidochelys > Lepidochelys olivacea. Next base: position 262,533,352 of record NC_140411.1, on the reverse strand, counting down.
AAAGGAACACTTAAAGACAATAAAGTCATCGCAGAGAAACTAAATGAATTCTTTGCTTCAGTCTTCATGGCTGAGGAGGCTAGGGAGATTCCCAAACCTGAGCCGTCTTTCGTAGGTGACAAATCTGAGGAACTGTCACAGATTGAAGTGTCACTAGAGGAGGTTTTGGAATTGAGAAACTTAACAGTAACAAGACACCAGGACCAGATGGCATTCACCCAAGAGTTCTGAAAGAACTCAAATGTGAAATTGTGGAACTATTAACTATGGTTTGTAATCTGTCCTTTAAATCAGCTACTGTACCCAATGACTGGAAGACAGCCAATGTAACACCAGTATTTAAAAAGGGCTCTAGAGGTGATCCCGGCAATTACAGACCAGTAAGTCTAACGTCAGTACCGGGCAAATTAGTTGAAACAATAGTAAAGAATAAAATTGTCAGACACATAGAAGAACATAAATTGTTGGGCAAAAGTCAACATGGTTTCTGTAAAGGGAGATCATGTCTTACTTATCTATTAGAGTTCTCCGAAGGGGTCAAACAAACATGTGGACAAGGGGGATCAAGTGGACATTGTGTACTTAGATTTCCAGAAAGCCTTTGACAAGGTCCCTCACCAAAGGCTCTTACGTAAATTAAGTTGTCATGGGATAAGAGGGAAGATCCTTTCATGGCTTGAGAACTGGTTAAAAGACAGGGAACAAAGGGTAGGAATAAATGGTAAATTTTCAGAATGGAGAGGGGTAACTAGTGGTGTTCCCCAAGGGTCAGTCTCAGGACCAATCCTATTCAACTTATTCATAAATTATCTGGAAGAAGGTGTAAACAGTGAGGTGGCAAAGTTTGCAAACGATACTAAACTGCTCAAGATAGTTAAGACCAAAGCAGACTATGAAGAACTTCAAAAAGATCTCACAAAACTAAGTGATTGGGCCACAAAATGGCAAATGAAATTTAATGCGGATAAATGTAAAGTAATGCACACTGGAAAAAATAACCCCAACTATACATACAATATGATGGGGGCTAATTTAGCTACAACTAATCAGGAGAAAGATCTTGGAGTCATCGTGGATAGTTCTCTGAAGATGTCCACGCAGTGTGCAGCGGCAGTCAAAAAAGCAAACGGGATGTTAGGAATCATTAAAAAAGGATAGAGAATTAGACGGAGAGTATCTTATTGCCCTTATATAAATCCATGGTACACCCACATCTTGAATACTGCGTACAGATGTGGTCCCCTCATCTCAAAAAAGATATACTGGCATTGGAAAAGGTTCAGAAAAGGGTAACTAAAAGAATTAGGAGTTTGGAATGGGTCCCATATGAGGGGAGATTAAAGAGGCTAGGACTTTTCAGCTTGGAAAAGAGGAGACTCAGGGGAATATGATAGAGGCATATAAAATCATGAGTGGTGTGGAGAAAGTGAATAAGGAGAACTTATTTACTTGTTCCCATAATATAAGAACTAGGGGCCACCAAATAAAATTAATGGGCAGCAGGTTTAAAACAAATCAAAGGAAGTTCTTCTTCACCCAGCGCAGAGTCAACCTGTGGAACTCCTTGCCTGAGGAGGTTGTGAAGGCTAGGACTATAACAGGGTTTAAAAGAGAACTGGATAAATCCATGGAGGTTAAGTCCATTCATGGCTATTAGCCAGGATGGGTAAGGAATGGTGTCCCTAGCCTCTGTTTGTCAGAGGGTGGAGATGGTTGGCAGGAGAGAGATCACTTGATCATTACCTGTTAGGTTCACTCCTCTGGGGCACCTGGCATTGGCCACTGTCGGCAGATGGGATACTGGGCTGGTTGGACCTTTGGCTAACCCAGTATGGCCATTCTTATGTTCTTATTGGTCTATTACTAGATAAAACTGGTGGAATTATCAATAATAATGAAGAAAAGGTGAGGTCTTCAATAAATATATCTGTTCTGTATTTGGGGCAAAAAACAGATGAAATAGTCTCATTAGATAATAACAATCCATTCCACTAGTATCTCAGGAGCATGTTAAACAGAAACTACTAAAGTTGGACATTTTTAAAACACCAGCTTCAGATAACCAGCATCCAAAAGTTTTAAAAGAGCTGGCTGAGAAGTTCGCTGGACCATTAATATTGATTTTCAGTAAGTCTTGGAGTATGGGGAAGTTCCAGAAGACTAGAAGGGTAAACAGAATCACCAGTCTAATCGTATGCCAGTAAGCCACATTGATCTCAGGCAAGATAATGGAACAGCTGATATGGGACTTGATTAATAAAGGATTAAGGGAGGGTAATGTAATTAATGCAAATCAACCTTTTTCTTTTTCTGATGAGGTTCTAAGTTTGGTTGATAAAGATCATAGCATTGACATATTATTCTTAGACTTCTTAAAGGCATTTGATTTGGTACCACACAGCATTTTGATTAAAAAACTAGAACAATATAAAATGAATATAACAAGCATTAAATAGATTATAAATGGGCTGTGTGATGGTCTACGCCCCTAGTGTAGGGCAGCATGGCCTAGCAGCCACATTCTATAGCGCAGCCCTTAGGTGCAGGGCAGTGTGGCCTAGCGGCCAGAGTCTATGGAGGTGGGGTGCCCACCAAGGGGTGTGACGGCCCCGGTAGGGAGTCCCGGGCCCACCAGACTCCACTGGGCCCCAACCCAGGGCCCTAACAGTGGTGTAGCAACTTGTCACTGACTTAGCAGGGGGGTCCTACCGAAACATGCTGAGATTTCCCGGGTGGGAGGTACCACTCCGTCACCCTTCCTGGGTCACTTCCTGTGGTTAGCTGGGCCTGTCACCTCCGGCAGCTCCTCCAGTCGCCGGGGTTCAGGAGATCCCAAGGAGGCTCTGATTCCCAGCGTAGTCAGGTGCCGTGACTGGCCCTCCGCAGGAGCTTCCCAGACAGGTCCTTCCCCTGCAGCCTCCAGCCCAGAATGAGCTAGGCTTCCTCCCTTTATACTGCTAGAGCATTTGGAGCATGCCTAGTCCTGCCAGGGAGGTGGGACTTCCTCTGTCAATAATATGGGCCTAACCCTGTCTGGGCTAGTGCGGGGTAAGCAGACCCCGTCACAGGCTGACAGGTCTCAAAATGTAACTGTAAATGGGGAATCATCATCAAGTAGATGTGTTTCCAGCAGGGTTCTGTAGGGATGGTTTCTTGGCCCTAGGCTATTTAATATTTTTATCAATGACCTGGAAGAAAATATAAACTCATCACTGATAAAGTTTGCAGATGACATAAAAACTGGGGGAGTGATAAATAATGAAGAGGACAGGTCACTGATTCAGAGTGATCTGGATTGCTTGGTAAACTGGATGCAAGCAAACCATTTTAATATGGCTAAATGTAAATGTATACATCTAGGAACAAAAAATGTAGGCTACATCGACATGATGCGGGTCTCTATTCTGAGAAGCAGTGACTCTGAAAAAGATTTGGGGGTTGTGGTGGTTAATCACCTGAATGTCAGTTCCCAGTACTGTGGCCAAAAGGGCCAATGTGATTCTTGGATGCTTAAACAGGTGAATCTTGAGTTGGAGTAGAGAGGTTATTTTTTTTCTATTTGGCACTGCTGCAACTGCTGCTGGAATACTATGTCCAGTTCTGGTGCCCACGATTCAAGAAGGATGTTGATAAATTGGAGAAAGTGCAGAGAAAAGACAAGAGAATGATTAAAGGATTAGAAGACATACCTTATGGTGACAGACTCAAGAAGTTCAATCTGTTTAGCTTAACAAAGAGAAGATTAAGGGGTGACGTGATCATAGTCTGCAACTATCTACATGGGGGAACAAATAGTTAATAATGGGCTCTTCAATCTAGCAGAGAAATGTGTAATATGATCCAATGGCTAGAAGCTGAAGCTAGACAAATTCAGACTGGAAATTAGGTGTAAATTTTTAACAGTGAGGGTAATTAACCATTGGAACAATTTAGCAAGGGTCATGGTCAATTCTCCATCATTGATAATTTGTAAATCAAGATTGGTATTTTTCAAAAATATCTGCTCTAAGAACATCCCCAAAATAATTCCGTGGCCTGGGTTACACAGGAGGTCAGATTAGATGATCACAAAGGTCCCTTTTGCCTTTGGAATCTATGAATGGATCTAAGCAAGCCTCCCAGACATGGGTTAGTGCTCTAAAAATAGTTGTGTAGCCTGCTTTGAAGTTGAGCTTGGGCTCTGAAACCTAGGGACGGCAGTGGGCTTCAGATTCTGAGCTCCAGCCTGAAGCCTAGTGTCTATTTTTAGTGCTGTGGTGCAAGCCCCGCAAGTCGGAGTCTTTAGATTCAGGGGAGACCCTAACAGCCCTTAATGCCCACTGACATAGAGTACATGGTCTCTCATCAGACCCAGCCAACTCACTACACCCAACACTGTCGTCATGATATTTATCCAAAAGATATTGTGTAAGGCATCATATGAAAGCTAGTAACATGCTGGTTATTAATATCACTGTAAAATGCATGCATTAATGTTATATGTGAAGTTATGAATTCTCTCTAACATGATTGAGACCAGACAGCCTACCCTAGGGAAAGGTAATAAATAGGTCTGTCCTAGACAAAGGAATGTGGGTTTACCTCAATTTAGATATTAGCAATAAACAAAGCTATCAAGTTAAACCAATGGGGGTTATCTTGATCCTGAACTCAAGAGACAGAGAATTATGATGGCTCCTGCATCCTACAGAAAGACAGGAGACTGAACCACCAAGAGGCCTTCCTGACTTGTAAGACAAACACGGTCCCCTTGGGGCTACAGCGAACAGAGAGGATTTCATATCCTTCACCTTAGGAAACAAAGGAACCAAGCAATTTGATCATTGCAATGGATCCTGCCAGAAAAAGCTGGAAAGACAACTGTGGGGGAAAGAGACTATCTTGAACAAAGACTGTATCTTGCTAGATTAAGTTTTAGTCTTTTAGATGCCTGTTTTCACTTGTATTTGCTTGTAACCATTTCTACCTTTATCCCTTTTACTTGATATCACTTAACCATAACTTTTGTTTAATAAACTTGTTTTACCTTTACTATAAGCCCATTCAGTGCTGTGGTTGAAGAGAAGATGTTTTTACCTCAGTTAAATTAAGATGTAATGTACTGACCATTCAACAGAGAAGCAAACTTAATATCCTCAGTGAATGCACAGATAGGTGCTGTGCACTGCAGAGAAACATCACTTTGAGGAGCTGGGTGGCTGGAGTTCACTGATCGTTATCCGCTAGGCAAGGTTTGGGCTGGGAGAGCCTTGAGGAGTTTGCTGGTCAGGAAGACAGATTGGTGGGGCAGGGAGCTGACATAATCTAACCTCCAGCAAAGCTCACTTTTGTTGAGGCAGAGAGGTAACACAGTGACTCACAGCTCTGGGTGTCCCCAGCAGTGTGTTACACCAAGGTCTGAGATTTGCTGCCTTGGGCTCCTCCTTGCTGGGTGGATATACCCTTTGTGACTGATTCGAATGGGTCATGGAGCAGGGAACTTTTCTGTTTCAAGACTGAAGACAGAGCCCACTGCCCTGTATCAGAAGGCTGAAACTAAGGGAAACCTTCTATTCCACTGGCTCAGCTGTAAAAAAAACCTTCTGCATGCCAGCAGAGCGCACTGTGACATGGGGTTCTTGAGTTCAAATTCTGTGTTGAACTCTTGGTCTCTGGGAATACCACCATTATCCCATTTCCCTGTGCCCCTAACCTGGGACCAAAGTGCAACTGGCAACCTACAGGTAAAAGGCTCCATATCCACTCTTGGGCCCCTCAGTCACTTAGCTGTTCTGGCCTCAAGGACTGGAACAAATGCCCTGCAGGTGAAAGGTTCTGAATCCCATTCCCAAGCTATCTAGTCTTTTCAATCATAGCAGACATGAGGATGGGGAACATGATTTTTGTTCTTCTGAAAACCAACCATGGGATGGGTCCGTGACCACAGCAAGGGCTTGATTCTGCAGGGGCCTGGGTATTCTGGCCTCAATCCAACAATGCACTGAAGCATGTGATTAACTTTAGGCACACAGGTAGTTCCTTTGACTTCAATGGGACTATAGCCACAGGCTTGATGTCAGACATGTGCTTGTTGGATCAGGGCCAGCATGCTCAGTAGGACTGAGGCCCAAATGAACAAGGACTGGGCAGGTTTACCGATGCCCTGGTTCTTCCTATGCAGGTACTCCATCAAGACCTCCAGGCAGGCAACAACACTCTGAGACAGCAATAGGTCTTTCTGAAAACACAGAGAAAAGAACAAAGGTGATGGTTGTTGAGAGAGGAAAATTCAAGGGACAGGAGGTGCAAAAGGTGTAGCATAGGCAAATTACACTTTTCATCGTCCTCAGGGTATGCAACGTACAATGCACTTACAAAGCCAGCTCTGCTCTCAGTTACACCATAAAGTCATATGAGGCCAGAATTTGCTTCAGAAATTATAAGACAGAGGAACAGTGTCCCAAGGGAAACAGTGAAAGCATGCTGGTCTGGGCAAAGGCCTAGAGGATATACCGTATATAACAGCCCTGCACTGGCTGTGGTGGGAGAATGTGGTCTAATGCTTCCTTACAGATCAAATTTCTATCATTCTGTAAGGGGTGAAGAAGGGGAGAAATTCCCTTGGGCCATGTTATTTGAGGTGTTTTTCCTCAGACTAATCTGTGTTTAGTTATGTCCGTAAATGTACCTGGACCAGAAGGTTCTGCAGACTGACGACAAGCGAGAGCACCTGCCAAGTGGCCAGTGGATACAGGGAGGCATCATCCTCTGACGACGATGGCTCTATCCTGCTTTGAGCTGTGGGCTGGACTATGAGCACCAGCAGGGCGGAAGAGAAGTTCTGTCTGAGGATGGCTCGCAGGAACTGAAGGATACTGACTGCACACACAACTGCTTGTTATTACAGCACAACATTTCCCTCCCCCACCCCAACCCCATGAAACCAAAACCATTCCGCACCAAGGAACCCAACCCTGCACATGAATGCCCAGAGCAAAGCCTGGCAGAGGAGAGAAGGAAAAGTTGGATGGATTTATTTTCAGGACCCACTAAAGAGAGATTGCACTGGCTAGCGTCTGCAGACATGAATGCCGCTAAATTAAGTCCCCACACATCCTGCCCTGCAGCACCACCTCGGTTGTTATTCCAACTCTTGCTCAGTTTCAAGCCCTGTTACCTAACTCTATGGTGGTTTTAAGAAATGAAAAAATATCCACCAGGGATGAACATCACCAAACTCATTTTACCTTTGCCCCAAGTACCCCAAATCTGTAGTGGACAAACATGGGCGGCACGTGAACTGTCGACTGGGGGAGGCTAGCCCCCAGCCCTGCCCCTTCGACCTGAGGCCCCGCCCCTTCTGCAGCCCCATCCCCTGCAAGAGCCCAGAGCCCCTCCCACCACAGCCGTCAGCCCCTGCCCCAAGCTAGTGCCCTCAGGCCTGGAGAGCCAGGAGGGTGGGCAGCGCAGCCCCGGTCCCCCCAGCCCCGGAGTGCCGGGAGGGCGGGCGGCACAGGGGGAGCTGCAAGGCGGGAAGCAGGAGGAGGGGGTCTGGGGGTGGAGCGTGGCTGGGGCCATGACTGGCTGTCTGCGGAGGCACAGCCTCCCCCAGCCTATGATACCCACCGCCCATGTGGACAAAGATAAATGCACCAAAGGTGCCAGGCTCCCACCTGCATGTTCACCTCCAGTATGTCAGAAGTGAGCTGTAGCTCACGAAAGCTTATGCTCTAATAAATTGGTTAGTCTCTAAGGTGCCACAAGTCCTCCTTTTCTTTTTACTCTTATTTCTGTTCTTTTCGCCTTCCAATAGTCTCAACTTCCCTCCCAACATTCTCTCTATCTACTTTAAACAGCCTTGGAACTAAGCAAGTGCCAGTTATTGTTCCCAGGCAACAGAAACATGACCCTAGACAGCCTCTGCATACCTAAGAGCAGCGCAGGCTTCTTCCTTCTGAGGATGACTGCATTCAGGACCTGTTCTACATCCAGAGAGATCGTCTGGTGAACCTAGGAGAATGAAACACCAGGGGAAAGAAGAATGAATAAAAGCCTACCTCTGGTGTTGAGTCAACAGGTTATCAGGTGGAAGACTGTCCCCTTAATTGCTCTTAATTCTCATAGATTCCAAGGCCAGAAGGGACCATTTTGTTCATCTAGCCTGACCTCCTGCATAACGCAGGCCATAGAACTTCCCCAAAATAATTCCTACAGCAGATCTTTTAGAAAAACAGCCAGTCTTGATTTAAAAATCACCAGTGGAGAATCCACCACAGCCCTTGGTAAGTGGTTCCAATGGTTAATTACACTCATGGTTAAAAATGTATGCCTTATTTCCAGTCTCAATTTGTCTAGCTTCAACTTCCAGCCACTGGATCATAGAAGACCATTCCCTGATAGACTGAAGAGTCCATTATCAAAATATTTGTTCCCCACAAAGATACCTATAGACTGCAATCACTTCTTTCCCTGCTGTCCTCTGCCTTTCTTTTGCCAATGTCCATAAATGACCATTTGGAAATATGTGACTAGGTAAAGATGACAAGATTTCTGGGGTCAGACTGGGTAAGGAATGACTGGGGCCCAAGCTCCACTTGTTATCCTGCACTCTGCCTGCCTTCCCCAAACAGTTAGTTGTTTCTACTAAAATGATCAGCAGTAAAAGAGACACTGACCAAACCTGTTGCTGGCAGATAAACTGAACTCATTAACACCCCTCAGAGGGCAGTTCACACTTTTCTGCAGGCTCAGGGAGACAGCATGGCATCAGCTCTCATTCACAACAATAAAGGCAAAAAGCTCTGGGCCAGATCTGGCTGCTTTGCGTGACTCCAGCAGTACTGCATGAGCAGCAACGGAACAGCGGAAAGCAGCCAGAGAACAACAGTGGCTCTACCCCTCCCCCCCATTTTAAGGAAAGCTTAAATTCTTCAGAAACTGAGGGGACTTCCAGAGAAATACCACTGAAGTGTCTCACTGCTCAGCCTGATCCCCGAGCCATTCCTAAGTGCCCACCACCTATCCTGCATCCATGGGTACTTTAATTACCTCTGACTGATACTGGAGAGCTCTCTGCGGCAGTACCCGTGTAAGCTGTCATGCCTATCAAGTGCTGTGGAATTTAAGAGATAGGCTTACAAGACAGTAAATGCTCACATCCCAGTGATCAATATGGGCTGGGAAAACCAAACCTGGGTCTCCCAAAAGACACAGCACAGCATTGGCCACTAGGATAAAACAAGCCCTGGAACCTTCACAACATCACAGTCTTGAAGAGTGTGTTCCGGAGGAGAAAGTGTAAGTGAAATGACAAACTGTGACTGATTTGTCTCAGGGTCTCTATTCCTCACCTGCTATCTCATGATGTTAGGTTTGTAAGCCCTGAGAAGCTGAGCCTTTTGCAGGTTACAGATATATCCGATGGACAGGTTAGAAACACATCGATCCTTCTATGGAAAAGTCCAGTGCTGCAAGGGATTACAAGGGGCTACACACCCATCAAGGGGCCCAAAACCTGTGCACCCTTTCCTGGCCATGTAGACTTAGTCCCCAATCCTGCACAAGTTTACACACTTGGGTAACTTCACTGACTATGGCCTGGTCTACGCAACGAGTTTATGTCGGATTTAGCAGCGTTAAATCAAATTGACTCTGCACCCGTCCACACAATGAAGCAATTTTTTTTGACATAAAGGGCTCTTAAAACCGATTTCTGTACTCCTCCCCAACGAGGGGATGAGCGCTGAAATAGACACCGCCATTTCGAATTAGGGTTAGTGTGGATGCAATTCGAAGGTATTGGCCTCTGGGAGCTATCCCACAGTGCACCATTGTGACCGCTCTGGACAGCACTCTGAACTCGGATGCACTGGCCAGGTGTACAGGAAAAGCCCCGGGAACTTTTGAATCTCATTTCCTGTTTGGCCAGGCGAGCTCATCAGCACAGGTGACCATGCAGTCCCAGAATTGAAAAAGAGCTCTAGTATGGACTGAACAGGAGGTACTGGATCTGATCGCTGTATGGGGAGAGGAATCCGTGCTATCAGAACTATATTCCAAAAGACAAAACGCCAAAACATTTCAAAAAATCTCTGAGGCCATGAGGGACAGAGGCTACAGCAGGGACGCAACACAGTGCCGCGTGAAACTTAAGGAGCTCAGACAAGCGTACCAGAAAACCAAAGAATCAAACGGACACTCCGGGACAGAGCCCCAGACATGCTGCTTCTACGCTGAGCTGCATGCAATTCTAGGGGGATCCACCACCACTACCCCACCCCTGTCCGTGGACTCCAATGATGGGGTACTCTCCGCCAAGGCAGAGGATTTTGCGAATGAGGAATAGGAGGAGGAGGAGGACGAGCTTGAGGAGAGCACACAGCACACTGTTCTCCCCGACAGCCAGGATCTTTTTATCATCCTGACTGAAATACCCTCCCAACCCAACCAAGCTGGAGAAGAGACCTCTGGTGAGTGTACTTTTTTAAATATAATACGTTATAAAAGCAAGCGTTTTTTAATGATTAAGTAGTCCTGAGGACTTGGGATGCATTCGTGGTCAGTACAGCTACTGGAAAAGTCTGTTAACGTGTCTGGGGATGGAGCGGAAATCCTCCAGGGACATCTCCATGAAGCTCTCCTGGAGGTACTCTAAAAGCCTTTGCAGAAGTTTTCTGGGGAGAGCAGCCTTATTCCGTCCTCCATGGTAGGACACTTTACCACGCCATGCTAGTAGCAAGTAATCTGGTATCACTGCATGACAAAGCCCAGCAGCATATGGTCCCAGTGTTTGCTGGCATTCAAGCAACATCCGTTCTTTATCTCTCTGTGTTATCCTCAGGAGAGTGATATTGTTCATAGTAACCTGGTTGAAATAGGGGAATTTAATTAAGGCAACATTCAGAGGTGGCCATTCCTACTGGGCTGTTTGCCTGTGGCTGAAAAGAAATCCTCCCCGCAGTTAGCCACATGGTGGGGGGGGAGGGGACACTGGCACTGAACTGTTCGCGTTTGGCTAGCAGAGATCTTCCCTGATACCAGCCATGGAGTGGGGTGAAGGGTAAAGCGATCATCCCAGAGAATTGGATGCGGGGGCATTAGTTTGGTTTCTGCTGCTGCATGTTAACAGGAAAACCGCAGCACTAAATGGCCAACTCAACGTGCTTTGCTTGGTATGGGAGAGGAGGGCACTGCTGTTATGAAGGTTGCAGAAGCCTAAAGACTATGGCTTACCATGGCCGCCTGCAAGCCGAATTCTGTTGCCCGGCATTGCGTGTGTGATCTCTAACACCAAAGCCACAGGCACTCAATATAAGATGCAAAATGCGACCTTGTACCAAAATCACATGTGCTATGTAATGTGAATAGTGTTGCTCACCGTGAAAGAATATAGCCATTGTTCTGTAAAATGTATCTTTTTTAAATACTTCACTCCCTTTTTTTCCTCCAGCAGCTGCAAATGTTTCAAGCCTCCCTCTTCCGTCCCAAAGACTATCTCAGATAAGGCGGCGAAAAAAACGCACGCGCGATGAAATGTTCTCTGAGCTCATGCAGTCGTCTGGCACTGACATTGCTCAGCAGAACGTGTGGAGGGACACAATAGCAGAGTACAGGAAAGCGGCCGATGAAAGTGAGGAGAGGTGGCGGCAGGAAGATCAGAGGAAGAATGATGCAATGCTGGGGCTACTGCGGGATCAAACGGACATGCTCCGGCGTCTGGTGGACGTTCATGAACGGCAGCAGGATCAGAGACTGCTGCTGCAGCCTCTGTTTAACTGCCCCCCCTCCTCCCCAAGTTCCATAGCCTCCTCACCCAGATGCCCAAGAATGCTGGGGGGGAGGGGGCGCGCTCCGGGCACCCAACCACTCCACCACAGTGGACAGCCCAAGCAACAGAAGGCTGTCATTCAACAAGTTTTGAAGTGGCCTTTTCCTTCCCTCCTACCTTCCTCCCACACCCCACCCAGACTACCTTGTGAGTTATCTCCCTATTTTTATAATCAATTAATAAAGAATATAAGTTTTTTAAACGATAGTGACTTTATTTCCTTTGCAAGCAAGCTGTGATCGAAGAGGGGAGGGCGGGTGGCCTACAGAGAATTTAGAGGCAACCAAGGGGGCGGGTTTTCATCAAGGAGAAACAAACAGAAGTGTCACACAGTACCCTGGCCAGTCATGAAACTGGTTTTCAAAGCTTCTCTGATGCACAGCGCTTCCTGCTGTGCTCTTCTAATTGCTCTGGTGTCTGGTTGCACGTATTCAGCGGCCAGGCAATTTGCCTCAACCTCCCACCCCGCCATAAACGTCTCCCCCTTATTCTCACAGAGATTGTGGAGCACACAGCAAGCAGCAGTAACAGTGGGAATACTGGTTTCACTGAGGTCTGAGTGAGTCAGTAAACTGCGCCAGCAACCCTTTAAATGTCCAAATGCACACTCTACCACCATTCTGCACTTGCTCAGCCTATAGTTGAACAACTCCTTACTACTATCCAGGGTGCCTGTGTAAGGCTTCATGAGCCATCGCATTAAGGGGTAAGCTGGGTCCCCAAGGATAACTATAGGCATTTCAACATTCCCAACAGTTATTTTCTGGTCTGGAAGTAAATCCCATCCTGCAGCCATTTAAACAGACCAGAGTTCCTGAACACGCGAGCGTCATGAACCTTTCCCGGCCATCCCACGCTGATGTTGGTGAAACATTCCTTGTGATCCACCAGTGCTTGCAGCACCATTGAAAAGTACCCCTTGCGGTTTATGTACTGGCTTTTCTGGTGGTCTGGTCCCATGATAGGGATATGGGTTCCGTCTATAGCCCCACCACAGTTAGGGAATCCCATTCCAGCAAAGCCATCCACTATGACCTGCACATTTCCCAGAGTCGCTACCTTTGATAGCAGCAGCTCAATGATTGCGTTGGCTACTTGCAACACAGCAACCCCCACAGTAGATTTGCCCACTCCAAATTGATTACCGACTGACCGGTAGTTGTCTGGCGTTGCAAGCTTCCACAGGGCTATTGCCACTCGCTTGTGAACTGTGAGGGCTGCTCTCATCTTGGTATTCTTGCGCTTCAGGGCAGGGGAACGTAAGTCACAAAGTTCCATGAAAGTGCCCTTACTCATGCAAAAGTTTCGGAGCCACTGGGAATCATCCCAAACTTGCAACACTATGCGGTCCCACCACTCTGTGCTTGTTTCCCAGGCACAGAATCAGCGTTCCACAGCATGAGCCTGCCCCAGTAACACCATGATCTCCAAAATGCCGGGGACTACGGTTTTAAAGAAATCTGTGTTCATGTCCTCATCACCGCACTGCCGTCACCTCCTCGCCTGGTTTTTCAGGTGCTGGTTCTGCATAAACGTGCAAGGTGTTTACAATGGTCATAACTGCTCCGGTGAGCTGAACGGGCTCCATGCTTGCTATGCTATGGCGTCTGCTCGGGCAATCCAGGGAAAAGGGTGCGTAATTATTGTCTGCCGTTGCTTTCACGGAGGGAGGAAGGGTTGACTGACGACATTTACCCATAACCACCCGCAAAAAAATGTTGGTCCCATCAGGCATTGGGAGCTCAGCCCAGAATTCCAATGGGCAGCGGGAACTGTGGGATAGCTACCTACAGTGCACCGCTTGGAATGTCGACGCTTGCCACGGTACTGTGGACGCACACCGCCGAATTAATGTGCTTAGTGTGGACGCATGCACTCAACTTTATACAATATGTTCCCAGAAATCGACTTCTGTAAAATCGGAGTACTTTCGTAGTGTAGACATGGCCTATGAGTAGCCCAGCTAACTTCAGTAGGACTACTCACGAGTCAATTTCAGCATTTGCGTAAATGTTTTCAGGATCAGAGCCTAAGTTCACCCCATTGAGGCTTTAACTCCATTTTATCACAAAGGAATGGTATGAGGCACCGGCATATATATTTAGAGGGGAAGGTCACCCCCTTGCATTGGTGTTAGAATATACTCCATTCACAGTTACCTGTAATTCCAATAGAGAGCACCAACAAAATGGTTTATAAATTTACAGAATGGTTGTTAGCCTCCTGAAAAGCACCTTTAAAATGTGTCACTCTCTCACAGAGAGTTTAGCTTTTTGAGAGGAAAGGGGAGTTTGGAGATTTTTCTCCAGGATCACCACCCGTCTCCTGAGCCCTCAAATGGTCTACATCATAGCTAGCCACTGGATAGGATTCCTAGCCCCCTGCCAGGCTGGGACAGCAGGAGACCAGAACTAGGAATCCCCTGAACAGAATAGTGCAGTAACTGCAAGGGCCAGCAGAGTCCAGGCCAATGTGAATCATTTCTGCCTGTGAACAGGGATTTTATTTTAGCATGATGATGTCTGTTCCCTCACAGCTCGAGTTCTGGCTTGACAGCAGTTCTAACCTCAGAGTTGAAACGGTGCTGATGAGCTAAGAGGGAAGCAGTCAGCAGCCAAGCAGAGCAGAGAAGCGCCTCTTCTGATGAAGATAAAGTGGGTCCAGAGCGACAGGGCCACATCCAGGTGAGTTCCAAAACCTTCTGGAGCAACTCCAGCAAAGGCACACTAGAGAGCAGCACAGCCACCACTATGCAGGAGAAAAGGGTACAACAGGCTTCAAGAGTCTGCTGGAATGGCATAGAAGGAATCAGCATGTATGTGACACAAGTGATTTAAGCAAGCCACTACAATCAAGAGGCAACCAAAAAAACCCACAGGGCACAGCTCCTCAGACCAGTGGTCAGTTTAGTCTGGCATTCCACCTTGTGCCACACAGGTGTGATCCCTGATACAGCTAATAGAATAAACAGCATTCAAATAATCTAGTACGGTGGCCATCTTAATTTTTCTCTCTATATTATTATTTAATTGGGGGTAGAGCCTGAAAGCCCCAGTCAGGCATCAGGGCCCCACCGTGCTAGCTAGCTATTGTACGAACGAGTAAAACAAAGCTAGTCCCATGCTCCACAGTGGCCAATATCTGAACCCTGAAGCAAAAAATAAAAACCACACCCCAACCCCATAATGCACCTGGCCAACTGCATAATGCTGTAAATAGAAGGAAAAAACGCCTTCTTGACTTCCACATGGAGGTGATCAGTTGTCACTGATTGCCTTTATTACCTTTGTTAGCCCAGCTACAACCCAATGAGACTAAGTCAGTGAAATCATCCAACCCCACATCATTTGACACAATTCCACTTCACCTCTCTGTTGACTACATGTTGTTGTCTGGTGAAGGCTCCAATATAGGAAGTTCAAGGAAGGCTGCAGCAGCTCAACATCTCCTGGTCTGCATTTCCCACAAAGGTCACTGACTAGAAGACAGAACGCTATATATCAGTACACAGCACCCTCAGAAATATCTGATATAAAGACAATTCTGAGCAGCTCACTACAAGAAAGATGCCATTTAACTGGAGAGAATTCAGATAAGAACAACAAAATGATGGATGGGCTGGAGGGATTGAGGAAAATTAACAAAACTAACAGAATACTTTGGCTAAACAAAGAGTACAAATTAATGCAGCACCCCAGGTGTGCATGGTGCATAGCACATACAGACTGACAGGCCCCTGCAACAAAGAGACTATGTTCTATACTAGACAGACTGCAGCAATGGATAACAACAGCAAAACAAAGGGTTGGGGCAGAGAGCATGGGAGGATGAGGGGCCCAACAGTGATGGACTGGGAGATAAACTGATTGTTACATGTGTATATTGTTTGTTCATAACATCAAACATTTGGGGATGATGTCTAGCAAGAAGGCCTGGGAGGAGGTTAAGGACTGAAAGGCTAAGCATAGAACTGCCATATCAGACCAGCACCATGGTCCATCCAGTCCTGTATTCCGTCTCATAGAAAGGCCAGCACCAGATACTTTAGAGGAAAGTGCAAGAAACACCATGATGAATTGCCTGCCCGTTTATTATTTGTGTTGCAGTACAGCCTGGAGGCTCCAACCCCAGTATGCTAGGTTAGTACAAACATAACAAAAAGACAGTGCCCTACTCAGAAAAGCTGACAGTCTAAAAGGAGATACTTCTTCCTAACCCTGACCTCTTTAGTTAGCTCAGTGGTTCCCAAACTGAGGTTCGTGAATGTTACAGGGGGTTCTCGGGAAAAAAATCCCTAAGGGCAGACAGAGCTGTCCATATGGACCCCGGGCAGCCCGGGGCCAGCAGCCCGGAGCCTTGAGCACTTCCAAGAGCTAATTAGATCAAAGCAAGCATATCTATCACAGCAAGGAGATTTAAACTTCAAGACTCCTTATACTAAATAGAAAGGGAGGTGGATATTTTTGCTGTTTTTAAAATTAAATAGGCTGCTAGTGTTGTTTTTAAATTATTATGAAGAACAAGTTTGAGCTTTGTTGTAACGTGCATTGTTTGCCTGGACTGCTCAAGACCTGACTGCTTGTGTAGGAGGAACTCTTGAGTTGGCTTCTTAAATACCTTCATACTGTTTCACATCTGATACTCCTTGATGAAACATAGGAGCCAGAGGCACCAGTACAGGGGGGACGACGAGGGTCATGTGTCGCCCCCATGTCAGCACGCCCCCCTGGCGGATCCCTCCCCTTTTTCCCTGGCAGCCCCCCCAGGCCCCCCACTTTTCCAGCAGTGCCCCCCCAGGCCCTGGGGTGCATATGGGCTTCGCCCCAGCACCGTCTTTTTCTACTGGCACCTCTGATAGGAGCCTTGTCTTATAACAGGTTTAATCAAAAGTGATACAAGCTACAAAAGTGAGATCTTGGAGGAGTGTTGCTGTTTTCATCATGTAACAAAAATACTGTAATGATAAATAATAATGAATAGTGTGAAATAAGCATCTCATAAAAACAAATTTTATATTTCCAAGATCACTGCTTTTATAATTTATGCTGAGGTAAGGGAGAAAATCCTTGGAAATATTAATTTTTAGGAGGGGGTTCACGAGACTTGACATTTTAGTGAAAGGGGTTCGCAGGTTGTTGAAGTTTGGGAACCACTGAGTTAGTTGCCACATGAGAATCTGTGGAATAGTCACAAGGAAAGTAATGGAAGCACCAAAGTGTTGATCTTTCAATGGAATAGCGTCCCCGCACCCCACCCCGGGCGGCGCTATTCTATTGAAAGGATAGCACCTGAAGAACACTGTAAAGAATATCCCTGCATTGGCCATGGTGGGAAATAGGAGAGGAGGGAGCAGATGATCTAGTAACCTCTTTTCCATCTCTCATGTCTATGATAACTGAGAAGCTTGCATGACACGTCCATCTGCTGTCCCCATATTCACAGAGAGGTGAAAGGGTATGTTCCAGCAGCCCAAAGCACATCTTTGAGGCCTGCCATGAAAAGGCCCATCTGATTTCATTTTCCTACACGCATTTTCCCCTTCTCTGCCTTCTCTGCAGAGGGAGAACTGGAATAAACTGAGAAAGGAGGAGGGAGATTTTCTGCTCCTGAGGAATGGAGACAGATACAGAAGTACACAGATGGGTTTCAGAAGGGAAAGAGAGATGTGACATAACTACGTAGGCAAAAAGGAGCAACAGAGGTTCAAAATCTTGTCTGAAGGAGTCTGGAGTAATTTTCATCTGCCTAAAGCCCTGGCTATTGCATTTCCCTCCAGCTACATGTGAAAGCTAAGCACAATACCCAGACTCATTCTCTGGTTCCCTTTGGCTGCTGGACGCTAGAAGTATCCTCCACTGCTATGTTGGAAACCCAGTTCAAACCTCATTCCCAGGACTATGAGTAAGGCAGAGACCATCTGCTCAGCCACTGGTGCGGGACGCCTGCAGGCAATGAATTGCACATCAGCAACCCACTCCAGCCACCTAAGGGGCACCAGTGATGGACTCCATTCTCACCCAGTCCAGTCCCACCCAAAGGGAAAAAACTGTGGCCTTGATGTGAGGTCTCAGGCAACAAAGGTGCTTTAAAGGCAGGAAGCAGAGGAAACACTCTCACAGCTTGAGCCTCATTTATTGTACAGATGCTTTGCACCACACTCTGATGGTGGAAAAGGACCTTTAAGTGACTGTAAATGTGATGTAACTTACTGCCACAGCAGTGTAATGGGACCTGAGCTCCAATAAGAACCAGGCCCTTGGACTCAGTACAGAACTGCTGGGTTAGAGCACCCTGGGGAATGCAGAATCACATCCCAACAGGAAAACAATGGATGCAGAGGCTCACCATGGTGAAGCAGCTTGAAGTCTGTGCTGTCCAGCTCTCTCTCAGCCTCATTCCTCAGCTGCACCAGGAAGAGAAGGCTCAGCAACAGAGGCAGGTGCTTGCTAGCTAAGAAAGGATATGAAGAGTTGGTCAATGCATGCCATCCTCCTGCTGTCTGATAGGTACTGCACATTTTGGAGCTGGGGGGAGGAGGAGTTGTAAACTAACTGCCACAATCTCTGCCATCCCAAACCCCTTGTTCACTCTAGATCAGGGCTGAGCTTCCTTCCCTTCAACAGCTGGGTCCCACCAACACTGTTCTAGATTAGCTAGAGAAGAGCAAAAAGGATGGGATATGGGGTAATACTTCCTCTCCCAGGAGGCCAGAGCCCCTTCAGCACAGAACTTGGGTTTCACTTTCTTAGTGAGCCATTTAAGAGACTCTCTCACCTACATTTTTACAAAAGGGTCCAAAACCCTCTGAGAAGCTGGAAAGCATTTCTTTCCATTCTGATGCTTCTTGTCCCAAATGTTTATCCATCTTAGGTAGTTATGTGGCACCTCACACTCTAATGTATTGATCCTCACAACACCCCTGGGATGTAAGGGAGCATTAGTATCTTCATTTTGCAGATGGGAAACTGAGGCACGTGGTGACTGAACAACTTACACAGGATCGCAAAGGATGGCTGCGGCAGAGCAGGGAATTGAAGCTGTGTCTCCAGAGCTTCAGTCCTCAATCTTAACCACAAAGCCATCTTTCCTCCCCTGCCTCTACCTGAGCTTCTATCTGCTGGGCAGCACACAGGTGAATAGTTACATATGTGTGTGTGTTTGTACATGTGTCTGAGTGATATATGCAGGATGAATTACCATAGGCTTAGAAAAACTTTTCCAAATGCTGCTCAGGGGATTTTCCTTTTGGGAGGGGAGGTTTAACTGTTTTTTAAAATCCACTTGGGGTTCAGAGAACTTGAGCCCAAAGCCCTCTGGTTATTTATACAAGTTTTCCAGATACACTGCCCCTTCCCCTGACCTGTCACAGACCTTGTCAAAGGGGCCACCTCCAGTGGGAGGCAAGAATTCAAGTCTCCGAGGCTCATTCAGTCGTTGGCTTCCCAGATGAGACTATGAATAAATGGGCCACAGCTAGCATAAACCGCAACACAAGCAGTGCCTGTGATGTTAGGAATACAGGAACTGCAATGGTAGATCAGACCTCAGATCTATCTTGCCTAGTACTCTGTCTCTGACAGTGGCCAGCACCAGATGCTTCAGAGGAAGGTGTAAGAACCCTGACAGCAGGCAGAGGTGGGATAATCTGCACCCATGTTGTTACCTATGCACTAGGAACTGTACTGAGCTCCACCAACTCATGCTGCATAGAGAGCTGAACAGAAAAGAGACAGGAATGACTTTCAGTCACTAGCTACCTGAGGGTGTGTCTACATGGGACATATACTGGCAGAACTCTACAGCTATAGTTATACTGATATAACTTTCTGTGGGTACATTCTTTTACCCCAGAATCAGAATGCCTTTTTAAAATTTAATTCAGACCATTTTCAAAGTGACATAAGCAAACCAGAAAAGGCACTTGGATTCTGGAATAAAAGTGTGTCCACATGGGGAGTTATATCAGTGTAACTATAGTGGTACAGTACTGCCGCTAAATGTCCCCATGTAGACAAGCCCTGTCATTAGGGCCTGGTCTACATTTAAATCTCATGCCAGCAAAGCTATGTCAGGTAGGGGTGTGATTTTTTTGACTAGCATAGCTATGCCAGTACAAGCCCTAATGTATATGCTGTGTATTTCGGGAAATTGGTATAATCCATATCTCCACTTGCAGGGTTTCCTATGTAGGCAAGGCCTAGATTAGAACCAGTAACTCAGAAATCAAAGGCTTTTTATCCTAGATTTAGCCCCTTGAGCTATCCAGTCCTTTCATAAACTTTATCATGTGTGTCCCTAATTACACGTGGGATTCACCTCGTAAAGTGGTGGAGCTGCTCTCCACTAGAAGCTGCTGCAGGATCTGTAGAAACTGACTCCGAAGGAGGTCACAAACAACAACATCCTCGTTTCTTTTCAGAAACATACTCAAGGTCATCAAAACCTTGTGAGCCACTTCTGTGGTGCTCAGGCAGACCAGGTCCTGAAAGGGAAGAAGTGCAGACATTACCTTTCGGTCTTCATTAAGCAGAAGTCATTGTTGTTCACTATCATTATGCTACATTGGTTCCTTGGGAGACACCCTAGTGATGTGGATGTTCAAACTAAGTATGGCCATTAAGCAGAGTGTATTGTATAATATAGGTAGGCTCTCCTCTTTGATAGCCAAACACCTTCTGTAAGTGGGCTGTTAGAATTAATATATTGATATGTGGCTATCAAGTGCATAGGCATAGGAAGTAATACAAGCTGAAGGCCAAGAATTTTAAAAACAAGTGCCTGAAGATAGGCACCCAAATCAGTGGACTGAGTTTCAAGAGTGTTGAGCAGCCTGCCACTCTCATGGGGAACTACTGCTTTGAAAAATCAGGCCACTTATGGTAAGTGCCTAAATATGGATTTATGAGCCTAACTTTAGGTACTTTGTTTTAAAGTTCTTGACCTAGAAGCCTAGCACATATAGAAGCAACATAACTGATAAAAGTGATCAACTATGTGATACATAAACCAAATATTCCTAGAATCACTGAAATTAGAAATGGAAAAGACTTGTATAGATCACCTAGTCCATCCCCGCCCCGAGCATAGTCCTTCCTGGAGTCTCATAGCTAAATTTCCACTAGCTCTGGACAAGATTCAGCACAGCACGTGCTTTACTTTATGCATGTGCTTCAGTGTTTGTTGAACAGGAAAGGACTTAAGTACGTGCTTAAAGTTAAGCTTATGTTTAAGTGCTTTGGTGAATTGGGACCTATGAAGACTGGGGTAGAAAATACTGAGACTATTATAATGCCATCCTATAAATCAGCAATATTCCCTCACCTGGAATAACAGACTGAGCTCTGGCTGCGGCATCTCAAAAAAGTATAGCCAAAACAGAAAGGATTCAGAGAGAGGCCACAAAAATACTCTGAAGGATAGAGAGATTTCCATATGAAGAGAGACTGAAAATATGGGGACTGTTCAGAGAGGAGTACTAGGAGACATTATGGAAGTATAAATGTAATGAATGCTTCAGAGAAGGTAAATTGAGCACTCCTATTTACCCTTGTTTGTAATACAAGAACAGGGGGACATTCAGTAAAGCAGAAAGACAACACATTTAAGAGTGATAAAAGGAAATCCTTCATGCAATTATGTATAATTGCCCTGTAGAACTCACTGCAATGAGATATAAAGATTTGAATTCTATTAAGCAAGGATTAGATATCTATATGGATAATGAGAACATCCACAGTTATATTAACAGGATAAAATATTTCCAAGAGATAGAAACCCTTAGGCTTATATGCATGAGCTGACCACTTATTTCCCAGGGTTAGGAAAAAACTTCCCTTATGAGCAAGTTTTTTCATCATCATCCATTATGGGGTTTCTTGCATCTTCCTGTGAGATACAGGGTACTGATCACCACAAGAAATAGACCAGTGGTCTGACCCAAAAAGTCCTTTGTTCTTAACACAATACAACACTGTTCCTACGAGCTACTGCTTATATTTAGTATTGAATTCACTCCAGGGTGGCCTTCATCTGTACAGGTCAGGAATATAATCAAAAATTGGCAGAATGTCTTCACTGTGTACATTTTTTTCTTTTTTTTACTCAGGAGCTAACGGTCCCAAATGAAGCCACGCACCATCTGTCCTATCTAATCCAGAATTTTAATAAGAACAGCTAAGCAAATAAAACATTTTGGGAAGGATATTCATTTTTGTCTTCCTGTGACAAGTCTTCCATTTTACAAGAGTTTTAACTTGCCCTAACAGATGGTGGTTATTTTTCTCATAAATTTGGTTTATAACTGATGGAATATTTATACCAAGACACTGGACTGTTTGATTAGCTCATCTAAATTCAAACTGATCATGCTGTACCCCTGCAGAGAGGTGAATTGCCAATATCTGTGATTTACTGTAGTTTACTTTAAAACCTGAAACAGAGCTAAATTAATTTCTTTCTGTAGGAGTGCATGGCAAAGAGAAAATGGGAACATAATATCATTCACAAATGATGCAATTTGTTTTTCTTTTACCTGTTTATACCTGTAATATTTAACCTGATTTTAGTTTGCTGAATGAAGGGTTTCAAAATTATTGTGAAAGATAATGGGGTAGATAAGTCATCCTGGGGCATCCCTCCTTTTAATTCACATTGATTTGTCAGCTCATCCTTCACTTTCACTGATTCTCTGGAAATGTCAGTTGCCTGAATACTGTTTCGTATTCTGGAATCTAGTCTCAAATGGTGAAGGATTTCTCTAAGAAATGTCCATTCTGTCTGTTGGCCCTTTCAGGAACTGGAGAGAAAAAAATACTTTGCAACCTCTTAGACCAGGCCAGATGTACCAACACCCCAAGCCCTGTGTATGCTGCCTTGTATGTGCCTATTCATAATAAAACCTACCTTGTTTCTTAATTATTTTGGGAGGCTGTTTATCCAAGAGCATGCTATTACTTTATCTAAAAGCTTAGCCGTTTTAGTAATGAAATAGGTCTCTATTCTGATATATAGTATCCTTATCAGGTTTGGGAAGAAATAACAACACAATTGTTATGCTTCCCTTACAGATTCAGGCCATACAGATTTGCCTGAAGAGATGTTAAATACATTTGCTATGTGAAAAGCTAACTTATCTTAGTCTTATCAAAGAACTCTCCTTTACAGCCACCAAGGGCTTGATACTTTCATAATGACATTGTGTCACTGACTTCAGTGGAGCTACACTGATTTACATCAGCTGAGGATCTGGCTCATTATTCCAACTGCTGGGAGAACCTTGCCTCGTTGATCCCAAAGGCTTCAGATTTCAGTTTTTGTAAGAGCAGCACAGGGTGCTATTTACAGTCCTGGGAATCCTGGGAATAGCACAAAGAAACACTTCCCAGTTAATAAATAGACTCCCTCAGTTCCAGTCTTTACATGCCATTTTGGAAGCTCTTTATTTCTCCCTTTCTTTCCTATCCTATTCTATCCTTAGCCTATCACAGTCCCCACATTAACAGAGCAACTTCTTGCAAAGCTACCACAGAAGAGATTACCAGCTGTGTGCAAGGAGCTCACAGTACGTGTGAAATGAATTTTTTTGTACTGTGTATAAACAAGTGCCAGTTAAGCAGCACCTTTCTGATAGGCTTCACTACCTATCTGGGTTGCTGAAGGCCCTCCAGGCAGGTTGGGCGGGTTGCCCAGGTACAGCCAAAGGCCCACAATCCCATTTTCCATGTCAGGTATGCATGTCTGGTTTGTGACCAGAGCTTAATTTGTGCCAGGGCACAGCCCTGACCCCTCTCCTGTCAGTGGCGGGCTGTGACATTTACAGTAAAGCATGTAATTCCACACTTGTACGCAAGGCATGGCCTTGCACGTACGGTGCGTGCAGAGGGCACTCTGTGAGGAGGACACCATGTTGTTCTGCAAAATGGCCTCCTCCACGCAGCATGACCTTGCCTGAATAGTGCCATTTTGTTCTAGGAACAGTATTATCTCTATTGCTTGAGCCCCAGCACCTCTTTCTTTACAAATCAGACACTGTCTGTGACTGCATATGAACATGTGAGACTGCTCGCTTAAGCCCAGATTCAAAAAAGCACTTATCCATGTGCTTAAGTGCTCTCCTGAATTGGGGCCACAGATGGCAAACTGTCCTTATGAAAGTCACATACCAGCAAAATGAGTAAAACACTGGAATTCTCCTTCAGGATGTGAAGCAAAGTGGTAAAGCTGTTTGGATAATCAGGCAAGCTAGAGGAGAGCCCAGAGACAGCATCTTCAGACTCAATCTGACTGTAGTCTTCCCAGGAAAACCAGAGCTGGAGGATCCGGTGACCAAATTTGCCCACAAGCTCAGAGTAATGCAGGAAAAATTTAAGCAGAAGAGGATGATGAATGTAGACCAAGCTCAGATCTGATGTATTCTCCAGGACCCTCCTTATGGCACACAGTGGACTCTGGCAAGAGTGGAGAGATGGAGAGAGAGATATAACCATTAGATGAAGCTGATGTAATGAGATCCCATTGTGAGAAGTGCAATTATGTGCCCTGTTTATGCAGTCTATCAATATCAATTAAATACAGTCTTGTGAAAGCCTTTGAATCACAAAGTCTAAAAAACTCTTGCAAGCTCTGTTCAGTGTTCTAAACCAGCAAAAGCCAAACGGAAGCATTAGAAAGCCTACTGCCGAGGTTGCTGCTGCTCTCAGGAGACTGAAGCTATGGAATTTATAACAGCATTCACGTGCACTCCCAGGACTACCCATCATGCAAACACCTTCCCACATGTACACAACTTTATTCAATACAATCTGTATCCCGAAGTGTTTGTCACAGTTAAATAACCTGAGAGTATACATGGCGTGAGCTCCCCGAGTCTATTCACTGACCATCACACACAGTCACTTTTCTGGGGTGGAGGGGAGAAGGTAAAAAGTGGTGGTGATGAAATCAGCTTTTACCAAGTCTAAGGCTTCGCCTTTGTCTTGACAGACTGCCAGAAGGTAAAGAACGGCTCTGAAGACATAAGGAGGGGGACAGTCTCCCTGGTCCTGCACTGACAGAAGGAAATTTCTTATGGCTGAAAATAATTCTGCCTCTGGAACAAACCTGCAAACAAGGAAGGGAAATAGTAATGATGACAGGCTGAACCCTCTGGTATCTGTGTACAGTACTGCCCCCTCCTCAATCACACCACTCGGCTCACCTGTCTTCCAGGGCATAGGCACAGTACAAGAGGAGCAGGAGGCAATATTGGTGGCTACGAAGAGCTTCATCTAAACAGAAGGGATCTGGGGTTTCTGACAGGAGGGTGAGGCTTTCAGGCACGTTGCAGTTTAACTGGGGCAGACTCCTCTGCAGGAGCTCAGACATCTCTCGCTCTAGAAACAAAACCAGCATGAGAAGGGCAGGAAGGACTCGGGAATACCAGAGCAAAGGCAGAGAGGTCTGGAGCGAGAGGTGCATAGTTACCCGACCCAAAGTCAGGAATATAAAATCAGGGAGGGATCTGGCTGAGAAATACTGAAGTCCTTCGTTTATCCCCAGAGCAGCTATAGCACAAGCAACAGCAAAGCATGATTCTCTGGTGCAGATCTGCTGTACATGCCTCAACCCTACCAAGTGAGACCATATCTAAAGATGAGAAGGGAGTTCTACTTTCACAGCCCATTCAGTCCTTGGCTCTCTGCTGAGGCCATCAACAGAGATACTAATTAGTGCCAACTGTGTGGTTTTTGTGGTGTAGAAATCTGCACCCACCCAGAACTGGAGTCAGAGACCGACACACTCATTTCACTTAGGGCTTGAAATTATCGGTGCAACTAAATTGGAAAAAAGCACTCTTATTCCAGGAGAATGGGGTCCCCACTGAGAGTTATATCAGGATAACTATCACAGTATCTCTAATATCCTGGCACTGACATGGCTGCAACTGCATGCACATCATGGTATAATTATACCAGCAGTATTGTGGCAGTAAATTTTGCGTGCAGCCAAGCCCCAGAGATTGCTGAAAGAGGGATGGATTTTTAAATGGCTCAAGGCTTGGTTTTGAGTATGGAGTATCTATGTTTAGAAAAGCCCCATTCGCCTCCCTGTCAGACAAGCTAAACCAGCTGAAAAACCTTTAAATCAGGGGCAGACTGGGTCCACCCAATCTGAACCAGATTAAATTGTCTCCTTCATCAAACTTACCCTCCTGGGAAGAGTCCTCCATCTTCTCTGCAGCTGAATGAAGGCTGAGGCACATGCTGTAGAGGAAGCTGGAACAGGCTTGATTCAAAGCAGGGTTACTTGAAGGGAGAACAAAAAGATATTATGAGAATGGAGATCTAGCCTGATGCATCCTCTCCAGGCTCAGGATTCCTTGTGTTTATTTGACAGGAGAGCATCAACCTAAGGGCAACAACTAACTGCACACAACATCTCCTCTGTCAAGACATGACACCCAGAGCTTGGGGCTCCAGGAGACACAGGGGAACCTCACACATTTCGGGATGAATAGCAAACTGCAGTGAAGAGCTATCAGAGCAGTGGCATTCCAGGGGTTAACACTGAAGAGTGGCAAAAAAATTACCTAAAAGGGTGAGAATAACACAATCCCAGGCACTTCCCTCCCTGGCTGTGAGGACTTCTCACGAAGACCCCTATAGCACAGGACCATCACAGAGCCCAGTGTTTCATGGGCCGCCTGCCCATCTATTCCCAGTCGCAGACCACCTCCCTGCCCAATCGCAATCACAAAACATCCCCATTTTAACTATCACACCTGCTCACATGGACAAGTGATACTAGGATCATAGCAGAAGTATTTTTAGCTACTCTTGTAATGAGATGTAGCAGCTGGATACAAGGAGAGCCAATACCACGCAACTAGCCTGCTTGCTGCAGACTATTAGCAAGTGCTCCATAAGTAGAACCCTACAAATCTGCGATATCCGCTTTATATCCACAGATATCAGTGGACCATGCTTGCGGATCGGATACGGATACAAATTTTGTATCGGTGCAGGCACAGACGACTTGTGCCTCTGGATACTGGGGGAGAGGGCACATGAGGAGGACACATGACTAAAGGGGAGGACACATGACTGCCCCATGTGCCTCTTCTGTCCAGCGACTGCCTGCACCCAGCCCGGGGCCGCCATGCTCTCCCCGCCCCACTAGAATTACCTGGCAGGGGGAACAGGTAGGGGGCTCTGTCCTTCTTCCACTCTACTTCCCCTCAACGTTCAACCGCTCTCCCTGACAGCTGGGCCTCGGCGGGGAGCAGGAGGGAGCCACTTCTCATGCTGGCTGAAGTTGGCCACTCTGGGTTGCCTACTCTGTGCTGCGCAGCAGCTGCCTGAGAGAGAGTCTGGCTGGGGTGGTGGCCTGCCCTGCCCCACCCCTCTGCTCCCCATCCAAGCCGGCTGCTGGGAGCAGGGGCTGAGCGAGCCAGAGTCCCTCCTCCTCCCCAGCAAGTTTCCAGCTCACTCGGCCCCTGTCCCTAGCAGCTGGGCCCAGGCAGGGAGCAGAGGGAGCGGGGAGGACAGTCACCCAAGCCAGGCTCTCTCTCAGACAGCCGCTGCGCTGCCAGAGCAGCGACCTGGAGCAGCTGGTGTGAGAAGTAGTTGATCCCGCCCCTTCCGTTCCACACCTGAGCCTAGTTGCTAGGGACAGGGGCTAAGCGTTCCAGGGGGCAAATGCAGTGAGAGTAGGGAGCCCCTCTCCTTCCCCACTCCCCGGCAGGCCACAGAGAAATATGGGGGGAGGGGGGCACTTGACCCCACACATCCCCCTATGTGTCGCCTATGCAAGCAGGGCTCTATCCATAAGCTTTCAAGCTCTGCTTGAAATGACCCAGCATAATGTATTTTGTTAGCGTTCTTACCCTCCCCATCCCGTCTAATCAGTGAACCAGTATTTCTACAGATGGTATGTTCTGTTCCTGGAATGCCAGAGCTCCAGTGAGATGGAACCTGCTGTAACTTCTCCTCTCCGTGGCATCCAGTGTCATCACTCCATCACAGCAGCACCATTCTACTGAATCTGAACAGCATGTTCCTTACTGGGCATCTTTTAAACCAGTTCTGGAGAAGTTTGTAGTTCACTTTGCCACTACATGATCAGTTTCCCATCCCACCTCCATCAATCTCATTTTTCCTTTCCAATTACTATTTAGGTCTTTCAACTGATGAAGGAAAATGGTGCTGGCCTAACTGAGCAGAGGGTATTTCAGATACATTCACATTTAATTCTGCTGCAAGAATAGGACATTTCCTCTTTTCTCAAATGGAAACTCTTGGTTTGGTTTCAATATAGAGGACAGTACCTTTGTCCAGTGCAGAATTTGGCCTTCAGCTCCAGTGCCAGTTGAATGAAAGAAGAGGATGCTAGAGAGAAGGCAGAGTAGGAGAGAAGATAAACACATCATGAGAGCACAGAACGCAGGCAGGACCCCATGTCACGAACAACCATCCATGGCTTTTCAAAGCAACAGCTGGCAAACAACACAGGTCACCCCAGACAGAATGCATCTGCCAGGCTCATTCTCTTTTAGGTTTCATGGGCAAATTATTTTTCCAGATTTTGGAGAGAAGAGTGGGTCACTGGGTCTACAGGCTCAGAAGAGTTAAGCACTGCCAGATGTACTAGCTCAGGGTGAGAGTGAATTCCTCTTCATCTCTGATCGAGAAGGCAGTAAAGAAAACAGACAATATAGAGGAAATAAAACACTTTGTCTGATCTCCTGACTCCAAAAGTAGCCAATTCTGGAGGCTTCAGAGGAAAAGTACAAAGCTCCCATAACGGACCTAACTGAAGTGCTATGCTATGGGGTAAACTCCTTCCAGCACCCAGCAGATCTTGTTTTTAATCCTGGGTTTTATCCTAGTTAACATAAGTGCAGATACTAGTCTTACTCAAATAAATGGCTCTATGTGAAATCTTGCTAAGCTCTTTTTTTCAATCATATCCAGCAGCAGCAAGTTCCCTGGGTTAATCAGGTTATTCACTGTGTAAAGAAGCACAGTGAATACAATGTCAGAATTCTGCATACCCAGCTTCCTAGAGAATTTCTCTTGCATGCTCGGCACAACAGCAAACAGAGTGCTGAGGGCGGATATGAAAACCTCCATCAGAGCTGGGCTGGAAGTCCTTTCTGAGTGCTTCTGTGGGGAGAGGAAATGGTCAGCAAGCAAATGCCATATCCCTTTGTGCACAGGCACTGACTTTCATTATTCCAGATGGGTGCTCCACTCCTGCTTTGCACCATCCCCACTCCGTCCCTTCTCCAGTGCCCCACCCTTGCTCTACCTCTTCCCCTAAGGCCCCACCCTCACTCCGCCTCTTCCCACCCACACTCCATCCCCTCCTCCGAGCACCTCCTGCCAGTCACTGAACAGCTCATCAGCAGGGCCGGCCGAACAGCTGTGGTTGGTGGGTGCTGAGCACCTGCTATTTTTTTCTATGGGTGCTCCAGCCCCAGAGCACCTATGGAGTCAGCGCCCATGCCTTTGTGATGAGAAACATGCAAGCACACACCGGAGGAATCAGTGATCTTCCAGTGAGTCTCATATGGTTACAAAGCCAGGCAAATGCGACTGAAGTCAAACAGCCCTTGTTCCAACAAGACGGCTGACAGCAAGTATCCTACCTCAGACGGTGGCCTATGCCAGGTGTTTCAGAGACAGATTTAATAACTTCCCCCTCTGAACAATTGTTCCTAACTGTGCAAGACTCTACACCAAGGAGAAAAAATCTTCCTGGTTGCAGTTGTTATGCCCTGAAGCATCAGACTGATATTGTCATTTTTACTCTACACAGAATCACAGTAAATGGTATTCCTGTTCAGATACTGAGGCCTCAATTCTCCAAAGCACTTAAGCATGTGCTTTGATATCAATAGGACTTAAGCATGTGCTTAAGCACTTTGCTGAATAGAGACGGAAATAAGCACTAAAGTGCTTTGCTCATTATTGCCCTAAGTCTGTAGGGGGTGTAGTGATAGATTTGTAAGAAACAAAGTACAAAGCTATGTGCACCTGCTCCTTCTTTTACCTTTATTCTTTGCCTTTTGGAGCTATGTGCTTCAATAATGCCCTGTGGCTCCAAGTTCCACAGGTTAATCAATATACTGCATAAGCCTATATGAAAAGGAACTTGCAAGTTCTGTTGCTTGCCAGGCTAGTGGCAGGCCTTGAGAGAGGAGAAGAGGGACAGTAGTTCATACATACATCACCTCCAGCAGTGGCAAAACCTGTCATTTATTATATAATTTAGGTGGGATGCTATTTCAGAGACTTCATGGTCTGGAGACATTTGCTGTCCTCTCTATGGAGTGCAGGCAGGGCTTTGAGTTCGTACACACTCCCTCTAGACTTCTCTCTTCCGTTTCCCATAAGCCAAATAATTTGAGGATTGCTCAGCGTGAGACAGAATATGCCACAACTACACTTGTATGAGCTTGATGCACTGGTTTATCCCTAATTCTCCTCTTTCCCACACAAATTCTTCTCAACAATCTCCCATAAGCATCTCCACTGCTTGGGTGCCCCTTATGCCTGAGGGACAGTGTGGGTTCTGAACTAACCCTACCAGGACTACGGGGATGCAAAGGCTGTCGCAAATCCTCAGCAGAAACTCAGAGTAGCTGCCCAGAGTATTCTCGCTCTCCAAGCCAGGAGCAGTGAAAGCGTTCTCCTGAGCCAAGGGGTCGCTTTGACATTCCACAGCTAACCTAAAAACATACACATGGACTTCAGAGAATGCACTCTCCTGCTCTCTGCAGAACCTACAGTGTGTTACACCTCTAGAACCTGACGGAGCCCAGAGCACATCACATGCTGTATGTACAGGGATCAGTCAATGAAATGAGCTGTCTCGAGTCAAACCTGACAGCCATTTTAAGCCAGTGACACTACACAATAGTATCACAAGAGGGGAAAGAATTAAATGAAATTCCTGCTGCAGTGAAAGGAGACAATATTGTTTGGTTAAATGTACTTAGCCAGTTTGGAATTTGGCCTGAACACCAAGGCTAACGCCTCAAATCTTATAAAAATGCCGTAGGGTATTTAATGATCATGAGTGGCCATGAACCCAGTTTTGCATCTCATCCACAAAACAGTATTATATAAGCATAGCACCCCCTAACACTGTACCAAGGCATTGTTTCAGCACCTACTAAAACGAGGGGACTGGAAATGGAATACAGTCTTCCACTAGTTCAAGTTTAGCCACCAAATTTGGTTAGTGACCAGAAGTTATTTTCTAATAGCTGTTCAGGGAATGAGCTGGTGGGTGTTAGGCAAGTTTCTAATGGGACTGGTTTGCGTCACAAAACCATCAAAACTGGTACTGGGTCCTCCTTCTTTTGGAATGTCAGTGAAGCCACCAAGGATTAAATAGGCCACAGGAGATTCTTCTCTCACTCTTAGAAGTGAGTCCCTCCACATCTGGGCAGAGTCATCATGAGGGGGACTGTACTTTGCAACTTCCTGTGGTTTACGTGTTATGTGGCTAAACAGACAACTTGAATCTCCAGTTTCAAGAGCACCACATTGACCAATACATTTAATTTAAAAAAATCGTCTCTAGCCTCTGGCCAGCAGGTCCAGCAGCTGGATCGCAGACGCATGGGGAGAACTCCACTGACTGGATACATCCACTCTAGTGGCTTGAAGGGCACAGAGAATGATTCCTCTAAGTAGTTCAGTCTGCTCTAGCATCTGGCTAACAACTGGCAGACTCACCAAAGAGCAGCCCTTCCACAAGTTGTGCTGACAGACCATATACTGTACTTTCACCTCATGCTGAAGAGAGACTGTAAGGAATGTTAGCTGGGCACAGGGTGTGTGTGTGGGAGGGGGAAACTCGCTCACCAATGGACTAGACAGAGTCAGAACCAACAGAAATCCCCTTATCTCCTCACCTACAAGCATTTCTGAAGCCTTCCACAGTGCTGAGCAGGAACTGCCCCTGTCGCAAAACCGCTTTGTTCTGAGTGCTGTGCCCCAGGTGACTCTGAGAGATTGAGGAGAGAAGATCACTCCGTTAAAGGACAGAAGCAGGGACATGTTCTCAAGAGCTTGTGTTTATATGTGAAACAAATTAACGTTCTCCCCCAAAACCATCTAACCAACCAGGGGTGGGATAGGGGAAAAAACCTGTAGCTAAACTCATTTCATCCACAGATGGGTTCCTTTCTGTTCAATATTATTACCCATCTGCACATCCCTCATCAAGATTAGAGATGGAACAGGTCTATTAGATAATACCTTGCCCATTGCACAATGCAATATATTGCCAAGGGTCTGTCTGGTCCAGTTTTAAATGGCTCAGGTAATGAGGCTTCCACCACTGCTCTGGGCAGACTATTCAGCTTTAATTTTCTCTTAATTCAGTTTCATCTCATTACCTCTTGGACAACCCTGAACAATTCCTCTTCCTCCTCAGTGTTTACATCATGCAAGTTGCTTGTAGATTGTTATATCCCTCCTTAGACCCCAATCCTGCAGCTGACTGAATGGGCAGACCCCAGCTCCCACAGAGTCCCATGACTTCAATGTGGCTTCAAGGGACCACAGGAGTCTGCCTGCATCTCCCTAATTGTAGGACCAGGGTGTTAGTCATTTGGTGAGCAAGGACATACATGGCTCTTTTAATCTTTCTTCATAAGTCAAACCCACCAGCTCCTTAATCATCTGAGTTGTTCTTCTCTGAATTCCCTCCAAATGGACAACATTTAAGAACAGTTACAGATTGATGCCTGAGCAGTCTGAGAACTGCATGTCCATGAGCCCCTTTCCCATTTGATGCTGAAACAACTTCCACCTTATAATAAGCATTTTCTGCTTTCCCTGAGTCAAAAGAAGTCAACACCTGGTTTCTTTTCCACAGCCCAGTTCCCCCTCTATTAGAGATTCACTAGTGCTAATGGAGCTCATAGCTCATGAAAAGCAAATAGACTGACATCTAAGGTCTAACCAAGCAGCATGAAACAACTTCATAGTCCCCCATCAGATAAGACAAAAACAACAGATGCTACATTACTCAGACCATGCACAATTCTTTTAGAGAAAATTCAGCACCTACCTGCACAACCCTACGTTTCAGCCAGGTGCTCCTTCCATTACAGACACACCTGTGACATAAACCCATGTGCATATAGATCTAAAACAAGGGTTCTTAACCTTTGTGCTTGTGTTCAGCCACCTGTAATTGCTCCTCCTCCTCAAATACACCTCTGGATCTTTGCCCAATTCCACTTCATGAGAAGAGGACCAGATTTGCAATCCAAATGATTGCTGGTAGCTCTCTTGGTGAGAGAGGGGTCACAGCCCAAGGAATGTGACCCCCTGAGTTTAAGTCAGAGTGAGGAACATCACCAGTTATAAACATGAAAGAGGAAGCACGCTGTGAAGGAGCCTGAAGGTGGAGAGCTTGAACTCTCTTGGAGCTGAGGACACCACATGAAGGGAGTAAACTCAGCCCTGACGGAAGGAATCCTTGCACCACTTCTTAGCAAACCTCCCCACATTTCCATTGATCTGGCAGAAGCAAGAATGGCCTCCAAAGGGACCCATACCCAGCCTGCCTCAACTAGAGAGGAACTGAGACCTTTCCAGAGGAGGAGGAATAAAGAGAAACTGCAGGGATCCCTAAGGGCTACCCACCACCCATGGAAAAAGGGGGAAGTATGAGTTTATGCGGCATCTATATGCCCAGCTATATACAAAGGCCATCATCCGCCACCCCTGTTGAGGAGCAGCAGTGGTCCTCCCTGACTTACTGCAGACCTCCTGTTAATGGGTGGCAGTGAGAGGTCAGCGCACCGCTTCAGCATAGTCTCAATCAGTCTCTGCAACTCTACATACTGCACTGGGGGACAGCTCAAGTGGTCCTTCCTGTGGAGACGGGGAGAAAGAAGGACAGCAGCTGGGAGTTGGAAGAAGCCTCTGAACTTTCCCCATTGGAGACAGAACTCCCTAGAAGATCACATGTCGTGGCAAGATCAGCATGAAGAAAGACTTGATGGACAATAGCACACCTTCACCAACTCGCTCCAGCCAAAACTTGGTGCAGCCACATTATACAGAATCAAAGCCTTCAGCCTGTAACTGGGTTGAAGGCAACTGTGATGGATTTGGACAGACAGGAGTAGATCTGAAGAGGCCAATATGGATAAGACAGATGTGTCACATCCAAAATACATCTCTCCTGAAAGAAGCCTATCAGACCCCTTCCTGCTTACCTCATAATAGCTGCCACCGCTTTCACAGCCTCTGCTGCTACCTCCAGCACCGGACATTTTACTGCCTCCACAAGAACACCAATGGCATCTTTACACATGGCTAGATTTGTGAATAACTTGATTTCCACTGGCTGCCTGAGAAGGGGAAACAAGGAGCAAATGAGTAAAGCTTTGTGACAACCCCTGCTTGAAAAGAGAGTATCGAAAAATAAGACCATCTTGGTGTTTATTCCCCAAAAGACGCTAAGTCTTGCAGCTTCAGGCCATGCTACCAGATGTCACACAGCAAAGTCCTAGCATTGTACTGAGATAGTGACTCTCCATGGGTTTCATGTAGTCTCCAGGCAAAACATTCATGCTGTCTATGAGTCTGTTATGGCTGGATCCCAGCACCACTCATGACAGGCAAATTAGTTCCTGGGCGATGCTCTGGAACTGCTCCCTACGAAGCCAGTCAGGACTTTGGTGAAGTCTCCTTTCTGTGAGCAGACTGTCTTCAGGGCAAGAAGCTCACATGGCTTCCATGTTCCTGGGTCTGACCTTGGAGCATTCAGCATCCTCTGCCCCTCCGTGCGCTTCCCACAGCGAGTCCACCCAGGCGGGGTCCTGGGGAAGCCAGAGGGTCCTGCACCCCAACTTTGCAGTCAGACGTGACTCTTAGCCAGCCAGTAAAACAGAGGTTTATTAGATGACAGGAACATGGTCTAAAACAGAGCTTGTAGGTACAGGGAACAGGACCCCTCAGCTGGGTCCATTTTGGGGGGCAGTGAGCCAGACAACCACATCTGTACTTCACGTCCCCAGCCAGCCCAAACTGACTCACTCTCCAGCAGTCTCCCCCAGCTTCCCCCTCCCCCCCGCCACTCCTCCTTCAGTCTTTGTCTCTTTCCGGGGCCAGGAGGTCACCTGATCTTTTTGTTCTCCAACACCTTCAGTTGGCACCTTTGCAGAGGAGAGGGGCCCAGGCCATCAGTTGCCAGGAGACAGGGGGTCAGCCATTCTCTGTGCGGCCCCTCTAGGTATCTGCAACAATCACACACCCTTATCCCACCACCTAGATACTTAAGAACTGCATAGGGGAAACTGAGGCACCCACACAGTATTCAGAGAAAACATCAAGAACATTCCCACTTCGTCACATCAAATAAATGTCAGAAGATTTGGAGAAAAACCTAAGTATGTGATTGGATCAGCAAACACTGGTCTGAAAACTTCAGGACAAACAGCCTCCCTACAAGAGAAAGAACTCACCTCCCTAGGATTTCACACCATGCTCAACACTCTGGTACCTGAATGCCTACCTGAACACAGACATTTCTAAATAAGGAAACAAATACCCTGCTTCCAGAGAGGCTGGAAATGCCATGAAAAGAGCTTCTCTTGCAGTATTGTGGCACTTCTAATGCCGAATGGGGCCAGGAAGCATGGATGATGCCATGAACTTGAAAAGTAATCTTGAAAAGAGCACCACATTGACCAATATATTTAATTTAAAAATATCACCTCTAGCCATCAGGCCAGCAGTCCAGCAGCTGGATCGCAAAGGCATGGGGAGAACTACACTGACTGGATACATCCCCTTTTTAAGCCTCAGAAAAGGTTCTGGTTCTTGAAAAATGAGAGCTTTGGTGACTTGACCTTCTCATTGCAGAACACATTAGAACCTTCAGTGCCACAGCGTTCAGCCCTCAGGGGCCTTTACCAATGGGGAAAGGCCAGGAGTAAGCGTGACTGAGTGCAGTAGCAGTATTTGGTCACTCAGTGAAGAAAGGATTAAATCCAGCTCAGCACCCCACCCCTATCCCATGCACGGGTGCTTCAGGCAAGAACTGAAAGAATAGCTGGAACAGCTGCTTGGGAGACAGGGTAAGGAGAATGCTGTTGGGAAGGATGGTCTCCATGCATCAAACCCCACCTTCTTCTGTTTACTTTCTTATTTTGTTAATTAACTTTACTTTCTTGTTTGAAACACGAATCCTTGAGAAACGCTTCCCTACTGGGGGCAGAAACATCACTGCAGTAGGGTACTTTATGATGTAATCTTGTATTGGAGGAAAGGTCTAAATGGCAGCATCTCTGTTTGGGTCCCAAACTCTGCCTGCTGCTCCTCCTGTGCTGACTCTCCTGCAAGTCACCTGACCCTTTCAAAAAGCAAATGGATTCCTAAGGGAGGGATTCCTGTATTCAGCCACCCCTTTGGCCAGTGACTGTGGTGGTTTGGGGGAGAGGAGGTGTTACTGCAATGCAGCAACCCTCAGTTAGAGAGCAAGCAGAAGGGGAAAAATTAGAGGATCATTGATGGGATCCCTTTCCCCAGCACAAAACAGATCATCTGAAAGAAACACTGTACTTCAAAGCACAGCAAAGAACACCACATACTAAAAATGCCATGAGCTTGGCAAGATGCAGTATTATCCTCTCTTCCATTTGCAACGATTAATGCAGAGATGTGTGCTTTGAGCAAGAACTTTTCTCTTCCCATGTCCTGGTTTCTCTCCTTCTGACGGACCCTGCTCCCGCCACCACCATCCTGTGCCAACAGCATCACATTATTTTTTATTGCTACAGAAATGACTGTAATGTCACGCCGCAGAAATCCAGCTTGGGGAACGGAGTGAAAAAGAAAAAGGATGAGATACTGGGGTGATGGAAAGGCAAAGAAATAAAGGGGGGTGGGGTAAAAACAGACACTACATGAATTCTCCTATTTTGCAGAAAAGAAGAGTGATGGGAAACAAATTTGTATTTCAGCCTAATGTTTCTTTTCTGTGTAAAATTTAACCCAGGTGACAGGTGTCGGACTGAAAGCCCTGGAGGCTGTGTTCTCCATTTAGCCGTAGAGCAGCACAAGCCGTGCAGAGCTGCTCGCATACACTGACCCAATCCCCTGGCTCCCCCCTCCTCTTCCCCACCAACGTGCCTCTGTCCTACCCTGGAAATGTTCTGCCCAAGGCGGAGAGGACTGTTTACTCAGTCCGCTGCTGACACTGCGACGGGAGCTACTGAGGGGCAGTTGTTTTGGTAGGTGGTGCACGAGATGTGGCTGAGTCAGTTTTATCTGAAACTTGCTCTCGGGCCCTTCTTTGGTGAACAGGTGCTCTCCCTTGCCTTCGCAATGTCCTCCAACTCAGTGACGTGTGAGCGAGCGTGAGTGAGTCCCTTACCGTTTCAGTATTTCAGTGAACAGCAAGAGTCCCTGCTTGTGCAGCTCCACATTATTCAGCTGCAGGATGTCTTTCAGGCTCCTCACCACAGACTCGATGCCTGCAGAGGGGCATGCATTCACAAGATGTCATCAGGGAGATTTTAACACACCCGCCAAAAGCCCAAGAAGAGTTATGATGGGGGTGGGAGATGAGTTTTCAAAGGGGGACGGGGGTTGGAGGATCTGCTGACCTTGGCAGGACTTAGGCAATGGCAGCAAAAAGTTCCCCATACACTCTGCTCTCTGCCAACATGCATCAGCTTCCGCTTGTAAAGGCCACCTACATTTGAGCTGGAAGGCATGATTCCCAGCTCACGCAGACATACCTGCACTAGCTCTGCTTGAGCTAGCACCTAAAACCAGTAGCGTAGCTGTGGTGGCCCAGATGGCTGCTTGGGGTTGCTACCCCAAGTACAATGCCACCTAATCCTCTGGGTTCACACTCAGCTGGCTACCCCAAGCCACCACCTCTGCCAGTGCAGACACGGTGCTATTTTTAGGTGCTGACTCAAGCAGAGCTAGGGTGGGTACATCTACACAAGCCAGGAATCATGTTCCCAGCTCAAATATAGACACACCCTAATGGTGAATTCAGCTTCTGTCTTCCTATGTCCTTGGCCTCTTCTAGAGACTGCCACCAAGACATCAGTTAATGTCAACAGTGCTGGTGGCTTCTGCAATGTGAACATGTGCCCATCAGGAACTGGACTCAGGCACCATAAACCTATGTCATGGAAGTCTCCAGACAAGCATCATATGGGAACAATCTTCAGTTACTACCAACTTGGGGCCTGACTGGGACCAGTGACTTTGCAGTAAAAGGCTCTGAAATCCCAACCCCATCTTCAGTGTCCGTGTGATATTACTCTAGCAATTTTGACAGGCTAGGAAAGACTGGGACCTACCATAGACTGTGTGACACTTGGAAAAGAAAAGCCGCTCCTCAGTTAGGAGCAACAGGCAGCAATAAACCGACCAGAGGAGAATTTCACTGGTGCAGGAGAGACGCTCAAACAGGAATTCTGCAAACAAACAAAAAAATCCATCGTAGTAAAACAGCATCTCCGCCATGCATGGCACAACTGCCCCTAGTGTAAGGGAAAGGGGGCCAGGGAGAACGACAGGGGCTTTAACTGGGAGCAACGTCTTCTTTTTTCCACCCTACTGCCATACTAATTTAACAGTAACACTCAGTAATAGTCCCTAGGGAAGAGGAGACAACCACCCACCACCTCTGGATGGTGTCCAGCAGCACTGATGAGTCCTGAAGGAAAAAGGGATTCCAGCTCTGCTCAGCCAAAGTGAGGATTACTGTGGAATAGGACTCTTAAAGGAGGTAGGGAGAATGCAGAGGAAAATGATGGTACATTATCATAGAATCATAGAATAACAGAGTTGGAAGGGACCTCTGGAGGCCATCTAGTCCAACCCCCTGCCCAGAGCAGGACCAATCCCAACTAAATCATCCCAGCCAGGGCTTTGTCAAGCCTGACCTTAAAAACTTCTAAGGAAGGGGATTCCACCACCTCCCTAGATGACGCATTCCAGTGTTTCACCACCCTCCTAGTGAAAAATTTTTTCCTAATATCCAACCTAAACCTCCCCCACTGCAACTTGAGACCATTACTCCTTGTCCTGTCATCTGCTATCACTGAGAATAGTCTAGATCTATCCTCTTTGGATCCACCTTTCAGGTAGTTAAAAGCAGCTATCAAATCCCCCCTCATTCTTCTCTTCCGTAGACTAAACAATCCCAGTTCCCTCAGCCTCTCCTCATAACTCATGTGTTCCAGTCCTCTAATCATTTTTGTTGCCCTTCGCTGGACTCTCTCCAATTTTTCCACATCCTTCTTGTAGTGTGGGGCCCAAAACTGGACACAGTACTCCAGATGAGACCTCACCAATGTCAAATAGAGGGGAACGATCACATCCCTCGATCTGCTGGCAATGCCCCTACTTATACACCCCAAAATGCCATTGGCCTTGTTGGCAACAAGGGCACACTGTCGACTCATATCCAGCTTCTCGTCCACTGTCACCCCTAGGTCCTTCTCTGCAGAACTGCTGCCGAGCCATTCGGTCCCTAATCTGTAGCGGTGCATTGGATTCTTCCGTCCTAAGTGCAGGACTCTGCACTTGTCCTTGTTGAACCTCATCATATTTCTTTTGGCCCAATCCTCCAATTTGTCTAGGTCCCTCTGTATCCTATCCCTACCCTCCAGCGTATCTACCACTCCTCCCAGTTTAGTATCATCCGCAAACTTGCTGAGGGTGCAATCCACACCATCCTCCAGATCATTAATAAAGATATTGAACAAAACCGGCCCCAGGACCGACCCTTGGGGCACTCTGCTAGATACCGGCTGCCAACTAGACATGGAGCCATTGATCACTACCTGTTGAGCCCGACAATCTAGCCAATTTTCTACCCACCTTGTAGTGCATCCATCTAACCCATACTTCTTTAACTTGCTGACAAGAATACTGTGGGAGACAGTGTCAAAAGCTTTGCTAAAGTAGAGGAATAACACGTCCATTGCTTTCCCTTCATCCACAGAACCAATTATCTCATCATAGAAGGCAATTAGATCAGTCAGGCATGACTTTCCCTTGGTGAATCCATGCTGACTATTCCTGATCACTTTCCTCTCATCTAAGTGCTTCAGAATTGATTTCTTGAGGACATGCTCCATGATTTTTCCGGGGACTGAGGTGAGGCTGACCGGCCTGTAGTTCCCAGGATCATCCTTCTTCCCTTTTTTAAAGATGGGCACTACATTAGCCTTTTTCCAATCTTCTGGGACTTCCCCCGATCGCCATGAGTTTTCAAAGATAATGGCCAATGGCTCTGCAATCACATCCACCAATTCCTTTAGCACTCTCGGATGCAACGCATCCGGCCCCATGGACTTGTGTACGTCCAGTTTTTCTAAATAGTCCCAAACCACTTCTTCCTTCACAGAGGGCTGGCCACCTCCTCCCCATGCTGTGCTGCCCAGTACAGTAGTCTGGAAGCTGACCTTGTTCGTGAAGACAGAGGCAAAGAAAGCATTGAGTACATTAGCTTTTTCCACATCCTCTGTCACTAGGTTGCCTCCCTCATTTAGTAAGGGGCCACACTTTCCTTGGCTTTCTTCTTATTGCCAACATACCTGAAGAAACCCTTCTTGTTACTCTTAACATCACTCGCTAGCTGCAACTCCAGGTGTGATTTAGCCTTCCTGATTCCATTCCTACATGCCCGAGCAATATTTATATACTTATCCCTGGTCATTTGTCCAATCTTCCACTTCTTGTAAGCCTCTTTTTTGTGTTTAAGATCAGCAAGGATTTCACTGTTAAGCCAAGCTGGTCGCCTGCAATATTCACTATTCTTTCTACACATCTACAGGTTTGTCCCTGTAACCTCAATAAGGATTCTTTAAAATACAGCCAGCTCTCCTGGACTCCTTTCCCTCTCATGTTATTCTCCCAGGGGATCCTGCCCATCAGTTCCCTGAGGGAGTCAAAGTCTGCTTTTCTGAAGTCCAGGGTCCGTATTCTGCTGCTTTCCTTTCTTCCTTGTGTCAGGATCCTGAACTCGACCATCTCATGGTCACTGCCTCCCA
Organism: Lepidochelys olivacea; assembly: GCF_965140295.1. Taxonomy (NCBI): domain Eukaryota; kingdom Metazoa; phylum Chordata; order Testudines; family Cheloniidae; genus Lepidochelys; species Lepidochelys olivacea. The sequence continues at coordinate 262,492,508 of NC_140411.1, read as the reverse complement.
GGTTCCCATCCACTTTTGCTTCCCCTACTAATTCTTCCTGGTTTGTGAGCAGCAGGTCAAGAAGAGCTCCGCCCCTAGTTGGTTCCTCCAGCACTTGCACCAGGAAATTGTCCTCAAAATAAAGTGACTAAAGAGCAGCAGGGTCCTGAAGGCAGGTGGGCTGCTATCCTTCCAGTACAGAGCTAGCAAGCAGCTGGAATATGGCTATAGACTTTGATCTGATTTAAGGGATATAAAGCCAGCTTTGTCACAGCAGCTGTGACCCCTCCTCTCAAACTCTTACACATCCAAAGAAGGGGATGCACAAAACCAAAGTGATTAATTCCTCTGCGGACGGGAAATTAAAGTTTAACATCTCCCTGGGTTGGCATACTGGGCCAAAGTCTGAGCTGAATAACATCCTGTGCAACGCCACTGAAGTCAAGGGGACAACATAGGGTTAATTCAGGACAGAAGTTAGCTTGTTTGGGTTCTGCAGTTATATTGCCATGGGCTGTGGTCTCATGAGAATGCATAATCTAAGCAGGGTTGGGCCTAGTCAATTCTTAGATGGGAGACTTCAAAGGAAAATTCAAATGCTGCAGGAAGTAATTAGTAATTTGGTAAAGGATGGTCTATGCTCTGAATCACTACTGCACCAATGCCTCCTAGCCGTGCCGTGCATTTGGAAGTGCAGTTTTTACACCAATTACGGTTAATAAGTATCCTCATCGGCACTTTTTGCAAGAGGCGTCTTAGACTTGATGACCTGCCCAAATTCCAACTCAGAACATTACATTCTGCCTACATAAAACTCCCCCTACAATTTCAACTAGGAGCTTATTTTCACTTCGCTTCCCAAAATACTGTTGGTGGCTTTTGTTGATGCAGAATGGCTGTTGTGACTACCCCAGAGGTGGATGCATTACACGGATTGAGGCTGATTACCTATGTGCACAAACTGTACACTGTTAAGGTGCCCCCAGAGGGAAAGACACTGTAGAACTACAAGGTATTATTGTATTTCTTCACCTGGGATGTCTGCATGAATGAAGGCAGGAGCATACTTGATGGGAGAATGCACAAGCACAGCAGTCATACATTGAACACTTGCCACCTGTAGCATCTCATCTCTGGATAGCAACAGCTGTGTGGAAACAAAAATGAAGAAAAAAATCAAAACCACAGACTTGATTATGAAAGAATTCCTAGAGGGGGCTTGAAAAAGACCAATTTAAAACAGGCAAAAAGAAGACTCTTTAAGCAACATATAATTCCCTAGGGTAACTTGCTATGGCAAGATAATACCAAGGCAAGTAACTTAGCAAGATTAAGAAAAACATTAAAGAAGCCTATGACTAAGAATAGCTCTGCAATCGCACTAGCCAGGCGAATGCTTACAAGAGCTATGTCAATCCTCATGCTTCGGGCTAAACATAGCTGAGATCAGGAAGAAATTCCATTCACTACCTGTGTACTATTGAACAACTGGTGCATTATGGGGGATTTCCACCTTCCTAGGCTGCATCTGACATTGATCAGTATGGAGGACATAATATGAGGCTACTTGAACCAGTGCAGCAAATAACTGCTCCTATTGATAACTCGCCTCACAGAAACGGATAATTTGACTGGCCCCTTGTACAAGGCATGTTGACAGATGTGGTAACCCCTTCAGCAATTACCTTTTTGAGCATGAGCGGCAGTGGGTTCTCTTTCTCCAGCAACTCAGCATTCTCGGAATCTGCCCCTCTTCTTGAATTGTTCATAATAACTGATACAAAATGGTCAGAATTCAGCAGCTCCTTTAGCAAACCTACAAAGGGAGAGAAAGAACAAGCAGCAAACTGGGAGTGGGGAGGATTGGGAGCTTCACAACATTCTGCCCTGAAACATATCACTGACTCCTTAACCACTTCTGTATTCTTGACAAAACCCTTCTGCTTACATTCAGGGCCTTCTCTGGGCATGCCCCCATGTATCTCCACCGTCCATCAATGCTTTACACCCCACCCCATCCCCAATTCTCCTCTTTGCCATTTCTGATTCTCTCCATTCCCCATTCCCTCTTCTATCGGTGGATTCTTTAATTGCCATTGCACCAGCTCTCTGCTCAACCTGATCCACTCCTTCTGCCTTTCTGATTCCTCACCTCCAAACTCTTTTTAAAAAGCGCAGCTCAAAACCCACCACTTCTCTGCTGCTTGCAGCCAGGGACCCAACCACCAGTTTCTCCCTCAGGTACTTTACTAGTGCCAACCATTCACACCTCTTGCTATCCATTCTCTCAACCTGCTCTCACACCTTCCCATTTAATAATCCCATTTCTGTAACTGCTGCAAGTTTAAAGATACTGCCACAAGCAGCACATTATAAACATACAGTGTACGTCGTTACATGCACTGATGCAAATCATAAACAAGAGATTTTGTAGGCGACGCTCCAGTGTAAGTTCAGAAGTGATGTAGCATGGCTGTTGGAGTGAACTTTTGAAAAGAGTCCTCCGTTACAAATGGCTGACTGCTGGATGTGAAAAGCAAGCAGACGACTGTTCCCCTTCTACAGTAAAGAGAGAGATTGCTGTGTGGTGGGCATTTGAGCTGTGTGAGTGAAGACGAAACCATCCTGTGTACTGCATGACATTGCTGCTCTATGCAAAGCGATGGTTCTGACCCAGAAGCGTAGAGAAAACATAGGCACCGACTCTGTGGGTACTCCAGGGCTGGAGCACCCATGGAGAAAAAAATGGTGGATGCTAAGCACCCACTGGCAGCCCCCATAACAGCCCCCCTTCTTCCCCCAGTGCCTCCCACCTGCCGGTGGGCCCCACCAATCAGTGCCTCCCCCTTCAATCCTGTGCCTCCCACCCACCGTGATCAGCTGTTTTGTGGCGTGCAGGAGGATCTCGGTGGGAAGCGGGAGGAGTGAGGATGCGGTGTGCTCAGGGGAGGGGTGGAAAGAGGCAGGGCAGGGGTGGGCCAGGCGTGGGAAGAGGTGAGCATATTGGAAAGTCAGCACCTGTGACAGAAAGCCAGTTTCCATTTTAGTTTTTCAGCCTCAACTACGAGACACTTCATATCTCCAAGTTGTATTTCTCAGAATCAATCCAGCTACTTTACAAAACCAATCTATCTGATTGTATGTAGAGGTTAGAATCAGTCACTTTAACCTTAGGGGATTACTTGATTTCCCGGAAGATGACATAGTCAAATTGGGATAGGTCAAGCCATGGTGCAAGCTGGAGGCCTTCAGAGACAGTTACAGCAGGTACCACTGGGGTTCCAGCAACAAGGTGGGACAGGGTGTGTTGCTTCCCTGGTTATACCAGGAGGGTTTGGCAATGGGGCTAGGATGACCAATTGTTGTGCAGTAACAGAAGGGATCAGCAGCTGTGGACAAGTATGCTCACCACCTCCGGAACAGTCCAACCAGCTGAGAGTTTGCAAGTTCAGAGTTCTGAGGAACAATTCAGAATCCAGCACACATTAGGACTCCCAAACTAACAAAGACAACCCCCCACCTTTTCAAAAAAAGAAAAGGAGTACTTGTGGCACCTTAGAGACTAACCAATTTATTTGAGCATGAGCTTTCGTGAGCTACAGCTCACTTCATCGGATGCATGCCGTGGAAACTGCAGCAGACTTTATTTATACACAGAGAATATGAAAAAATACCTCCTCCCACCCCACTGTCCTGCTGGCAATAGCTTATCTAAAGTGATCATCAGGTGGGCCATTTCCAGCACAAATCCAGGTTTTCTCACCCTCCACCCCCCCACACAAATTCACTCTCCTGCTGGTGATAGCCCATCCAAAGTGACAACTCTTTACACAATGTGCATGATAATAAAGTTGGGCCATTTCCTGCACAAATCCAGGTTCTCTCACCCCCTCAACCCCCACCTTTTGTTTCTCTGAGGTGTCTTACCCATGCAGTTAACCTGCAGTTCCTTTGTTTGTGCATTCCCTAGGGTAGCCAGGAAGAGGTCACACAGCCTCTCTGTGAAGTGCACTGACAGCCTTTCTGAACTGATGGGGGAAGAATACAGCTTGCCGTAAAGATAGCAGACAGTAGCCTTTATACCCTCGTTGGGGTACATCAAGCCTGCCAGCAGGTGTTCCATTAAGTTACCTAGAGTGGTGAACGACAATGACCGCTGTTGAGAGAAAACACTGGTAACAGACATTTCTAAGTCATCCGGCAGAGGCACATTCCCTGCAAAAGCTTCCACAAACACTTTACAGACCTGTCCATGCAGGCTAGGAAAAGAGGTCGAGATTAGGTTGAGATTAGCTAAGGCATGTTAATTGACCTTTCCCTATTTCCCTAATCAAACCTTATATTTAGAGATGTGGGGCCAACTGCTGTGATTCTCTGAGGACTGAGTGATGCTGTAACAATTGAGGGGCTCACAGTTAAACTACATAACAATACACGCCCCCCGACTCCTCTACTCAGGGGCTGAGCATGCTCACACCGACACTCCTACCTTGGGGAAGGGAGACCTGGGGAAGTGCAACCACATGCATGTCTCCCAAGAGGCAAACAGAGCTCCAAATTCCACTAAGGCTGGTGACATAAATATAAAGGGAAGGGTAAACACCTTTAAAATCCCTCCTGGCCAGAGGAAAAACCCTTTCACCTGTAAAGGGTTAAGAAGCTAGGATAACCTCGCTGGCACCTGACCAAAATGACCAATGAGGAGAGAAGATACTTTCAAAAGCTGGGGGGAGGGAGAAACAAAGCCTCTCTCTCTGTCTGTGTAATGCCTTTGCCGGGGACAGAACAGGAATGGAGTCTTAGAACTTAGTAAGTAATCTAGCTAGATATGCGTTAGATTCTGTTTGTTTAAATGGCTGAGAAAATAAGATGTGCTGAATGGAATGGATATTCCTGTTTTTGTGTCTTTTTGTAACTTAAGGTTTTGCCTAGATGAATTCTCTATGTTTTGAATTTAATTACCCTGTAAGGTATTTACCATCCTGATTTTACTGAGGTGATTCTTTTTACTTTTTCTTCTATTTAAATTCTTCTTTTAAGAACCTGATTGCTTTTTCATTGTTCTTAAGATCCAAGGGTTTGGGTCTGTGGTCACCTATGCAAATTGGTGAGGATTTTTATCAAACCTTCCCCAGGAAAGGGGGTGTAAGATTTGGGAGGATTTGGGGGGGGGAAGACGTTTCCAAACGGACTCGTTCCCAGTAATCGGTGTTAGACGTTTGGTGGTGGCAGCGAAAGTCCAAGGGCAAAAGGTAAAATAGTTTGTACCCTGGGGAAGTTTTAACCTAAGCTGGTAAAAGTAAGCTTAGGAGGTTTTCATGTAGGTCCCCACATCTGTACCCTAGAGTTCAGAGTGGGGAAGGAACCCTGACAGCTGGTCTTCAACAGGCTGAACTGGCCAGGAGAGGTAGAGCAGTCTTGTGGCTAAGCACTGGACAGGGACTCAAGAAATCCAATATCTAGTTCTGCCACAGATTCGCTTTGTGACCTTGGGAAAGTGACTGACTGTATCAGAGGGGCAGCTGTGTTAGTCTGTATCCACAAAAACAACGAGGAGTCCGGTGGCACCTTAAAGACTAACAGATTTATTTGGGCATAAGCTTTCATGGGTAAAAAACCTCACTTCTTCAGATGCATGGAGTGAAAATTACAGATACAAGCATATATATACAGGCACATGAAAAGAAGGGAGTTACCTTACAAGTGAAGAACCAGTGCTGACAAGGCAGATGTGCACAGGCTGAAATTGTGAACAAAGAGCATCACTTGCCCCATAACCTCAGCCGTATAAAACGCAACGCCACCTACAGCTTCAGAAACAACTCTGACATTATAATCAAAGGGGCTGACAAAGGAGGTGCTGTAGTCTTAATGAACAGGTCGAACTATGAACAGGAGACTGCCAGGCAACCCTCCAACACCACATTCTACAGGCCACTATCCTCTGATCCCACTTAGGAGTATCAAAAGAAACTACACCATCTGCTCAAGAAACTCCCTGCTACAGCATGGGAACAAATCTACACAGACACACCCCCAGAGCCTCGACCAGGGGTATTCTATCTGCTACCCAAGATCCATAAACCTGGAAACCATGGATGCCCCATCATCTCAGGCATCGGCACTCTTAAGGCAGGATTATCTGGCTATTTGGACTCTCTCCTCAGACTCTACGCTACCAGCACTCCTAGCTATCTTTGAGACACCACCGACTTCCTGAGGAAACTACCATGCATTGGTGATCTTCCTGAAAACACCATCCTGACCACCATGGATGTAGAAGCTCTTTACACCAATATTCCACAGGAGGATGGATTACAAGCTGTCAAGAATGATATCCCTGATGAGGCCACAGCACACCTGGTGGCTGAGCTTTGTGACTTTGTCCTCACCCACAACCATTTCAGATTTGGGGACAACTTATACCTTCAAGTCAGTGGCACTGCTATGGGTACCTGCATGGCTCCACAGTATGCCAACATTTTTATGGCTGACTTAGCACAATGCTTCCTCAGCTCTCGTCCCCTAGCACCCCTCCTCTACTTGCGCTACACTGATGACATCATCATCATATGGACCCCCGGGAAGGAGGCCCTTGAAGAATTCCACCTGGATTTCAACAATTTCCACCCCACCATCAACCTCAGCCTGGACCACTCCACACAAGAGATCCACTTACTGGACACGAAAGTGCAAATAAGTGATGGTCACATAAACACCACCCTATACCAGAAATCTACTGACCACTATACTTACCTACATGCCTCCACCTTCCATCCAGGACACACCAAACGATCCATTGTCTACAGCCAAGCCCCAAGATACAACCAAATTTGCTCCAATCCCTCAGACAGAGACAAACACCTACAAGATCTTTATCAAGCATTCTTAAAACTACAATACCCACCTGGGGAAATGAGGAAAAAGATTGACAGTGAGACAGGTACCCAGAAATCACCCTACTATAGGACAGGCCCAACAAGGAAAATAACAGAACACCACTAGCCATCACGTACAGCCCATTATCAACGAGGCAGGTATTATATACTGACACATGAAGAGAAGGGAGTTACCTCACAAGTGGAGAACCAGTGTTGACAGGGCCAATTCAATCAGGGTGGATGTAGTCCACTCCCAATAATTGATGAGGAGATGTCAATTCCAGGAGACGCAAAGCTGCTTTTATAATGAGCCAGCCACTCCCAGTCCCTATTCAAGCCCAAATTAATGGTGATAATTTGCAAATGAATTTTAGTTCTGCAGTTTCTCTTTGAAGTCTGTTTTCTGAAGTTTTTTGTTCAAGTATAGCTACTTTTAAATCTGTTATTGAATGTCCAGGGAGACGGAAGTGTTCTCCTACTGGCTTTTGTGTCTTAGCATGCCTGATGTCTGATTTGTGTCCATTTATTCTTTTACATAGGGACTGTCCAGTTTGGCCAATGTACATGGCAGAGGGACATTGCAGGCACATATGACATTAGTAGGTGTGCAGATGAATGAGCCCCTGATGGTGTGGCTGATGTGGTTGGGTCCTCTGATGATGTCGCTAGAGTAGATATGGGGACAGAACAGGCAAAGGGGTTTGTTACAGGGATTGGTTCCTGGGTTAGTGTTTCTGTGGTGTGGTGTGGTGTGTAGTTGTTGGTGAGTATTTGCTTCAGGTTGGGGGGCTGTCTGTAAACGAGGACTGGCCTGCCTCCCAAAGTCTGTGAGAGTGAGGGATAGGTTGTAGATCGTTGATGACATGCTGGAGAGGTTTTAGCTGGGGGCTGTACGTGATGGCCAGTGGTGTTCTGTTGTTTTCCCTGTTGGACCTGTCCATTAGTAGGTGACTTCTGGGTACCCGTCATGTTCTGTCAATCTGTTTCCTCACTTCCCCAGGTGGTACTGTAGTTTTAAGAATTGATAAAGATTCTTGTAGGTGTTTTTTTCTGTCTGAGGGATAGGAGCAAATGCGGGTTGTATCTTAGGGCTTGGCTGTAGACAATGGATTGTGTGATGTGTCCTGGATGGAAGGTGGAGGCATGTAGGTAAGTATAGTGGTCAGTAGATTTCTGGTATAGGGTGGTGTTTATGTGACCATCACTTATTTGCACTTTCGTGTCCAGTAAGTGAATCTCTTGTGTGGAGTGGTCCAGGCTGAGGTTGATGGTGGGGTGGAAATTGTTGAAATCCAGGTGGAATTCTTCAAGGGCCTCCTTCCTGGGGGTCCATATCATGAAGATGTCATCAGTGTAGTGCAAGTAGAGGAGGGGTGCTAGGGGACGAGAGCTGAGGAAGCGTTGTTTTAAGTTAGCCATAAAAATGTTGGCATGCGGGTATCCATAGCAGTGTCGCTGACTTAAAGATATATGTTGTCCCCAAATCTGAAATGGTTGCAGGTGAGGGCAAAGTCACAAAGCTCAGCCACCAGGTGTGCTGTGGCATCATCAGGGAGACTGTTCTTGACAGCTTGTTATCCATCCTCATGTGGAATATTGGTATAAAGAGCTTCTACATCCATGGTGGCCAGGATGGCGTTTTCAGGAAGATCACTGGAAGTGGCTGGCTCACTACAAAAGCCATTTTCCCTCTTGGCATTGACACCTCCTCAGCAATTACTGAGAGTGGACCACATCCACCCTGACTGAATTTGCCTTGTCAACACTGGTTCTTCACTTGTAAGGTAACTCCCTTCTCTTCATGTGCCAGTATATATATGCCCGTATCTGTAATTTTCACTCCATGCATCTGAAGAAGTGGGTTTTTTTACCCACAAAAGCGGATGCCCAAATAAATCTGTTAGTCTTTAAGCTGCCACCGGACTCCTCTTTGTTTTAGTGTCTGTCTCACTCTTTCAGTTAGTGCCACTAGATGCTACCATGATATAATGAAGCATGACTCACCGTGTTCAATCACCAATATATCAGCTAACCCCGGGATGGCATCTGCCAGTTTGCCCAGGAGATTTAACGTAGGCAGGCTCCCTCTCATGGTGGCTGCCTTAGATAACTGGGGAGGGAAGAAAACGAACCACCTATAAGGATGTGGCCCAAAATGGGAAACACACACAAAATGGTGAACTCCCCTCATGGTGCAATGAACCCCTTGGAATGGGACCTTCTAAACCAGTGGAACCCCCTTAACTGTTCAGGATAAATCAGCGGAAGATATGTGTTTGTCCAGCCAATTGTCCCTAACACATCCACCAAATCTCCCAGCTGTAATCTCCTCCCGGTTTTTGCCCTGCTGCTGCACCCCCAAAGCTGATGTGAGGTGGATGGGGGAGCTGGCGAACTCTCTCCCAACCTCTGCTGTCTCCCAAGTGTCTGTGCTCTGGGGAAGCCTGACATTTTGTGATGAACCTGGCAATGAAGAGAGCACAAGCGAAGGGAGCAGGCCTGCCAAGCAGCTTCAGGTCTAAAAAGCTGCCCATATTATTGCCGCAGTAATGGAGGGAAAAGAGAAACCACAAAGGATGCTATGTTGCCACGGTGGAGGGGATATGATGGCAAAAATTCCAGGGCAGATGTCAACATTGCCAAAGTCACGAAGGCAGCGGCAGCATTTAGGACATTCCACAAGAGCCCATTCACAATACTGTGTAACTTTCCATATTTTCAAATTTGGGGGACCAAAGGGAGCAAGGAAATAATCTTTACTGACCTCTTTCTGGCTTTCATCCAACACACAGTGTACATACTGTTCCAACTTCAGATCCGCCACAAGTCGCACCAGAACTGAGCAGAAGAAACAGGATCAGTAACAATAACACATACCAGAGTTTACTCATAATACATCTTCCACACAGCTTTACCAGGCAAATGAGCAGGTGGAGTATGTGTTTAATGCATATATGGGTGCTTATAAAGCAGGGTAACATCTGCATTCCCTTTGCTGTTATGTGATATCCCTCCTGCCCCAGCTTGATCTTTCTGCAGTGAAGTCATAATAAACCCTGCATTAGTGACTGCCGTCTGTTTACAAGGAAATTAACTTCAAGTCACCAATTCAGCATTTCGATATCAAGTTAAGGAAGAGATATCAGGCTGGAAAAGAATTAGCCCCTTATTTCAAGCACAAATACACACCTAAGTAGTGCACAGGGCAAGTTTCCCACACTTCCTTTCCAAGATTAGATAAGAACACAGTTGATGACCAGATATAATTTGAGGGGCCCTCATCTAGTACCAGACTCTTCAATAGTACCTGTGGTCTTGTTACAGACCAGACTGTAATAACCTAGTGGACAGGGGGCTGAATTAGGACTCTGGAGACCTGTGTTTGAGTCCCAGCTCTGCTGCTGCGTGAGTGCTACTAAACCACTTTTCTCCCTCAGTTTCCCCAAATATAGGATGACGATACTGATCTCTTCTGTAAAGTGCTTTGAGGTCTACTGATGATAACAGCTAGGTGTTATTTACACCAATTGTGATTATTCTGCGTATCAAGTCCTATATCTTCAGCTGGGTGTCCCAATTGTATCTTTCCACCTCCTCAGCACCAATTAAGACCTCTTATTTTTGGCTCACAGTAACTGCAAGGAAGCCTTATTCCATCTGCCCTAGTGACGAGGAGGAGGTGGAATAATGGAAATCAACAAGAAACTAGGTTCACTAGATACCATTTGCACATCATTTTTGGCTTTACTAACAAAACAACTGGTGAGTTGCATGAAGCAAGACAACTGCTTTCCCAGTTAAAAAAAAAAACTGTATAACCTCCTGTGCCCGTTGGTCACCTCTTGCTTGACATGAAGAACCAAAACAATTTCTGACATGTTTAGATCACAGGCTTTACATGGGTATAAGGAACATTCAGTCTGACTTAAGAGTAAAAGTTTTCCAGCAGAAAACCAAACAGACAAGAAAGCTATTATGAGGGTAATACACAGAGGATGGAGTCAGGGTGCAGTAACTCCTCACTTAAAAGTCGTCCCGGTTAATGTTGTTTCGTTGTTACATTGCTGATCAATTAGAGAACATGCTCGTTTAAAGTTGTGCAAGACTCCCTTATAACTCTGTTTGGCAGCTGCCTGCTTTGTTCACTGCTTGCAGGAGGAACAGCCCGTTGGAGCTTGCTGGTGGGGGCTTGGAAATAGGGGGGACCAGAAGCCCCCCAATCAGCTCCCCTAAGTTCCCTGTGCAGCAGCCGCCCAGCAGGCTGTCAATTGCCGGGCAGTTCAGCTGTCCCTGCCCCCACTGCCGTGTGCTGCTCCTGCCCTCTGCCTTGGAGCTGCTCCTGGAAGCCTCCTGCTTGCTGTGCGGGTGGGAGGGAGGGAGAGGGGTGCTAATGTCAGGGTGTCCTCCTCCCCCCCACTCCTTTACCCCATCTCCACAGAGCGGGGAGACACACGACAGGGCTCAGGACAGAGGGAGCTTGCTGGCAGCAGCAGCTGTCTCAACTTGCTGATCTACTTTAAAGGCAGTGTACTGTATTTAGAGTGGGGTCAGCGTACTTAAAGGGGCAATGTGCGTCTCTCTCTCTCACACACAGTATGTGTCTCTGTCTCTCTCTGACATGCTATCTCCCCTCCCTCCATTCCTGCTACCTTGTAGAATGTGAGGCTACATTAACAAAAATGTGTTAACCTTTGAGGGCTAAGCCAAGTGCTAGCTCATCATTTAGCAGTAATGCATTCCCTGGGAAATATGCCACCCTCTTCTACTCTCTGACTTCACCACCTCAACCAAGCTTCTCAATCGTCATTGCTGTGTACAGTATTAAATTGTTTAAAACTTATACTGTGTATATGTGTGTGTGTATATATATAAAATATAGTCTTTTGTCTGGCGAAAAAAATTTCCCTGGAACCTAACCCCCCCATTTACATTAATTCTTTTGGGGAAATTGGATTCACTTACCATCGTTTCGCTTAAAGTAGCATTTTTCAGGAACATAACTACAATGTTAAGCGACAAGTTACTGTATATTGTTTGACATTATATGAAGGGTTGTTGTGGGTTTTTCTTGCTTCCATTGTGTGGTTTGTTCTGGGCATTATATGCTTTTATGGAACATACTTTTTTCCGTTTATATTGTTAGAGTATTCAGTGACATGTTAACAGTGAAGTGTGGTTAACCCTTTGAATAAGTTACCAGGGAACTTGGTGGATTCTCCATCTCTTCATGGTTTCAAATCAAGACTCTGGGCCTTTCTGGAAGATGCGCTTTAGCCAAACACAAATTACTGGCTCAATACAGATGTAACAGGGTAAAATTTTAAGGCCTTCGTTATGCAGAAGACTAGATGATCTAACGGTCCCTTCTGGCCTTAAAATCTATGAAAACCTTCAGGTATGAGGCACCAATAAGTTAAATGGTTTTACGGTTTGGGAGTGTGCACATCTCAGAGGATAAGTAATGTGACACAGACACTTTACCTCTGTGTCACCACGTCAAGTCCAGCCCACATTCCTACTGACTGAAAATTGTTACCCTCCCTGAAGAGAGCTGGTTACTTCTCAGTTCAGCTCTTCAAGATTTTTGTGAGAAAGACACCAGTGGCAGCAGAAATGCCAAAGATTAGATGAGCTGTGGGTGTGCTTCCCCCAAAAACAACTCTTAGGAGACTATTCCCCTCTCACTGTGCATGCAAAGCACCCCGGCAACGAGAGGGAACAGCTGCTCTCTTCAATTTGTGAAGTTGCTGAGACTCTCAATATCAGCATCAGACCAGATACAGTAGATTCCTCTTCCCAACCTGCCAGTGAGACCCAGAACCTCCTTCTCACCTTCAGTGGGTAGATCCAGTGCACTGCTGTCTTCTGCTGTATGCAACATCCCTGAAAGATCAATTCACATATAAACCACAATTACGTAATATCTCGTCCATATGAGATCATCAGTGTTGGGGCTTGTAATCTCTGATTTTGAAAGGACCGTTCAGGACTCTCGCATTTTACCCATTTATTAGCCCTGCTTCACATGTGACCAACCTATCTTTCTGGTCAAGAATGAGAGGACATTGCTCTATGGGAGCAGGATACAAGGTGCTCCCTGTATCCAGTTCACAAGAGGCTGAAACATACAGCCTAACTTGTAATATTTTAACTTGCTTGCTGTGTTTTTATTTTTAGGGGGTATAGTGAGAGTTTTTTTTATTTTTGCTAAAATAATTGTTTCCACCCACCTAGGTACATACCCAACCCCCATCACCAGAGCATCTGAGTGTCTGCGGCTGGTATTATTAAATCCAACTCACACAAAAGTCTGTTTCTAGAAAGATACAGCACACCACCCAGAATCCCAGAAGTTACAGACTGTCTGTCAGATCAGCCTCTTATGTTCTACTAACTCCTGCCTTGAACAGTTTTGTTCCTGTTCCCTTACAGCAGTGAACACTGCCAAACAGATTATCTAGCCTAAAATTAAACACCATGAGTATTAGAAATTCACTTTCCCATGGAGACTATTCCAGAGGTAAACTGAATCTATTGTTACAGAAATCAGAGTAGCAGCTGTGTTCGTCTGTATTCGCAAAAAAAAAAAGGAGTACTTGTGGCACCTTAGAGACTAACCAATTTATTTGAGTATAAGCTTTCGAGCTTTGAGCTGTAGCTCACGAAAGCTTACGCTCAAATAAATTGGTTAGTCTCTAAGGTGCCACAAGTACTCCTTTTTTTTGTTACAGAACTGTTCATCATAATCTTTTATTTTCACAACCAGAAAATAAGATTTGGCCATCATCCCACCTCCTGCTGCACCAGATGAGCCTTCTAATCCAGTATCCCACCTCCTTCCACATTAGATTAGAGCACTGGTCCACCACAATCCCTTCTTCTGCCATACCGGGCCTGTTCCACCAACAGTATTTCTAGTTCTAGTTTTGTCCTTTTGCTTCTGATGCTTCAAAAGGACAAAAACCCTCCACATAAAACAGCTGACCAACTGAACAATACTGAGACACTGGATCTGGAGAAAGCAGTTTTATTTCCTGCCTCATCCCACCCCCTCTACATCATAGGATCAATTACCTTTATTACTGAATATTGTAGAGTTATCTTCCTTTCACTTTCCACATTAAATTCAGGCTATTCATGCCCACCATCATGGTCCTTCACAATACCCGAGCCTGCATCTCTTCCCTCCTTCACTTTTAACCTCCCTTTCTTCTGCCTATGTTCCTCCCAAAACGCCCTCCTTTTTTATCCTTTTCCAATGTAGTATTGATTTAGATTAAATAAAGGGGCGAAAGGTGTTAACATAACCCAGTCACTGTCCAACATTAAACAGTATTAAACCAGGTCTGGAGTTTGATATACAGAGACTTCAGCCTGCTTAGTACCATGGCAAACATACCACTACATTTTTTTAAAACTTTTAAATTAAAGATAAAGCAAAGAAAGGAAAACAGTTAAAGGATTTGAAAGGTAAAGTATTAAACAAGGTTTTTATTTTAAACAACTTTTTTGGGGGGTGGGGAATTAGCTGGAGCGAGCTTTTAGAAGGAAAAAAACCGTTGTTTGACAGTTTTTAAATGGTAATAACTATCCTTTTAGTGACAAGAGAAGAAATTGGTTGAGAGAGGCTTGAGCTGTTGGTGTTACTGTTGTTGTTAACATTTGATTTTGTTTTATTTTAGGTGGTGTTTGGGATTTAGTTGAAACCAGTAGAGGTGGAAATGTCATTTGGGTCTTTTTTTTGGCCTGGTTTGGTCAGGACATTTTTTAGAATATGGATGATGAAAGCCTGGGGTCCCTGTAGATCATCGGAATGGCAGCCATGATGGTGACGCTTCATTCAGTAGCCAATTTTTCTTCCAAAGTTTTTTAATTTAAGGACCACATAAGGAGTGTGTGACATTCTGTACCTCGTGGAAACACCCTACACCCCCATGTTCATCCTTATAATATGATTGTGTGGTATCTAATGCAAAGTTTGTCATGTTGGGTGTCTTTGGAAGGCTCATGATGCACTGAGCATTGTTATTGTGATGTTATAGTAATTATTGGCAAAGAGTCCTGTAGCACCTTATAGACTAACAGACGTATTGGAGCATAAGCTTTCGTGGGTGAATACCCACTTTGTCGGATGCATCTGATGAACTGGGTATTCACACACAAAAGCTTATGCTCCAATACGTCTGTTAGTCTATAAGGTGCCACAGGACTCTTTGCCACTTTTACAGATCCAGACTAACACGGCTACCCCTCTGATACTTGACAAAGTAATTATTGTTATAGTAATGTTATAGGTTGTAATTTCATGTATATAATTATGAGGCTGAAAATGTGTCCTCATGGCTTAAAAAAAAAGCCCAGACAAAAACTCTCCAAAAGCAGAGGGGCAGTTCACACCTCATCAGGGCATGTATGGGACAAACCCAGCCCAGCCTCACAGGAACAAAGGACACTGGCCTAGACAACAACAGAGGATCTGTTGGACTCTAGAGTGAGTCATCCCCCTTCCTTTGGTCGGTTTGGGACTGTGATGAGGTAATGCTCACCTGACTCTGAAGGAGGGAGGGGGGGCAAAGCCAAGGGGGAAGAAAGAACATGATAAAACGGAGAGATGTTTGCTATGCTCTTCCTCTCTCTTCAACCTATATCTATAGACACCACACCAAGCAACTGAAGCACTGATCAAAGAGGAGAACCTGGCTGAAGAGCAACCAGCCAGCCTGGGGTAAGAAGCATCTAAGTTTGTAAGGGCATTGAAAGTGTTAAGATCAGCTTAGAATGCATTTTACTTTTATTTCATTTGACCAAATCTGATTTGTTGTGCTTTGACTTATAATCACTTAAAATGTGTCTTTGTAGTTAATAAATCTATCTGTTTATTCTACCTGAAGCAGCGTGTTTGGTTTGAAGCATGTCAGAGACTCCCTTTGGGATAACAAGCCTGGTACATATCAATTTCTTTGTTAAATTGTTGAACTCCTATAAGCTTGCAGCGTCTAGCAGGCATAACTGGACACTTCAAGACAGCGGTTCCTAGAGTTGTGTCTGGGACCAGAGATATTGGCTAGTGTCATTCGGTTGCAGAATCCAAGGAGCAGCTTACATATCAGAAGTTGTGTGTGAATAGCCCAGGAGTTGGGGTTCTCACAACACAGCAGGGTAAAGCTGGTTCCCAGAGTAAAGGATTGGAGTGATCTAGCAAATCAGCAGCCCGGATAACACCAGGAGAACGTCACTTTATTTTGTCTACCAATTGGGCCTAGAATTTGATACATCAATTTTGTTTTTCTGGTGTGATAAATGAAGTGGGGGGGAGGAGTAGCTCCCTTTGATGGACACCCAGCCAGCCAGTTAGCTGTAAAATCCCTCTTGGTAGCTGTTTTCTACTTGCTTTACCTGTAAAGGGTTAAAAAGTCCCCCAGGTAAAGAAAAAAAAAAAGCAGCCACCTGACCAAAAGAGCCAATGGGAAGCTGGAACTTTTTAAAATTGGGAAAGAAACTTTCCCTTTGTCTCCAGAGAACGAGACACGGAGCAGCAATGCTATAAGCAGGAATTCATCTTCCACACCTAGAAGAAATCACTGGACAGGGCATGTTTAAATAGACACTATTAGTTTTATTTCTTTATTTTGGCTTGTGGATCTAACCCTAGATGCTTTTGTTTTGCTTGTAACCTTTAAGCTGAACCTCAAGAGAGCTATCTTGATGCTTATTTTTTGTAACTGTTTCTTTTAAGATCTAGCAAAAAGCCTAAGTTCCAAATGTATTTCCTTTCTTTTTGTTTTTAATAAATTTTACCTTTTTTAAGAACAGGATGGGATTTTTGGTGTCCTAAAAGGTTTGTGAGTGATGTTTGATTAGCTGGTAGCAACAGCTAATTTCCTTTGTTTTCTTTCTCAGCTGTTCCCCGGGGGGGTGGGGTGAAAGGGTTTGAGGGTATCGCACAGGGAGGAATTCCCAAGTGCTCCTTCCTGGGTCCAAGGGTTTTTTTTTGCATTTGGGTGGTGGCAGCGTTTACCACGCCAAGGTCAGAGAAAAGCTGTAACCTTGGGAGTTTAATACAAGCCTGGAGTGGCAAGTATTAATTTTTAAAATCCTTACGGGCCCACACCTTCTGCACTCAAAGTGACAGAGTGGGGATTCAGCCTTGACAACTGGTTTTACACTTTAAAAAACAAACAAACACCATCCTTGAGTTACGTCCGTAGCCTTTTTGTTTAGACTAATTCAGTTTTTCTGTCTCCCTTTCATATCTTTTCCCATTAACATTTATTCTTGATAAGTTACTTTGACATTTTAGGAACTTTCACATACTTTTTACAGTTGAGTTCTTAATCATGTACATTTGTAGGGCCAATTATTACACCACCACACTGGTCGTTTTGCCTTCCCCATGCTGCTGCCCTTGCCCTTGGACCTCCCTCCCACAGCTAGTGTACCAAAAAAACCAAAATCAGCTCATTCCAATCCCACTTTAATACTTATTATTATTGATTATATGTATTACAGTGACACCCAAAGGCCCCAGTTAGGACCCTATTGGGCCAGGCACTGTACACACATACAGTAAAAGACAGTTCCTACCCCAAAAACCTCTCTACAGGAAGCCTTCCAAAATATAGAGAAGAGGTATTTTTTATGCTATTGCCTGTCTTTAAAGCACGCATTGGCCTCCTAAGTTATTGGATCCATGTGTGTTTAGCATTATAACTATAGTATCTAGGTCTGAATTGTCTGTAAACTCCTCAGGGCCTCTCTGCTCCCTTCACGTTTGTACTGGGCCAAATGCACAGACTGTGCTCGGTATAACCTCTGTGAATAAAATTATTAAAATCTACAAAGCTGTGTTCCTAACAATGAACAGCATCATATATACAAACAAAATAGGAAAACACCACTGAAATTATTCAATGTGCCAGAATAGAAGAACAAGAGGGAGGGATCTTGACATGTATTTTCCCTTAAAGAGCAAGAAAAATCTCAAGCGTAAAGGAGATCTGGGGAGTAACAAGGCAGAAACAGAGAATCCAATATTTGTTCACTGAAACAACCAGCTTTTGGGACCTCTATGCACCCCACCACCTTCCCCTTCCCTTACTATTCCTTCGCTCAATGGGCCAACATTCCATAGCAACTCTTCCTGCAAGGGCTGTGATGCAAACAAAAACTGATCGTGCATATGCTCTGGCCAGCAAAGATCATTCTTGGAAAGACACCTCTCCTAATCCCTGCTCTACTGTGATGCTGGTTGGAAAGGAGCAGGTGAATGGCCCTAAAGCTTCAATGAGAATTTCTACAAATTCCAAGATGTGGGTTGAAAAGGTATCATGTAGATTAGTGTTTTGGATATTGTACTATTAAACCACACAATGTGTTCCTTCCACCCAAACACCTTTGGTTTTCTACCACTTCATCCCAAAGCTGCAGTCCCACCTATTCTATACCTCTGACAGTGCTGTGGAAGAACAGCAGTGCATTCTGGGAAGAGACATAACCCCCAAAAAGCTCTCTGTTTGTAGCAAGAGACAAAAAAAGAAGAGGAGCATGATCCACACAGACATGCTGGTTCTGCCTCCAGCTGAATGAGAAAAAACTCACATGTTCTGTATGAACTGGCACAAGCATAGTGTTTCTCCGGGAGTGTAGTATTCATGACACAGAGCTTTGAAAGTCAAGATGGGGCAGATAGAAACAGGGAACACTGAGGCAGAGGGATCCCAGAAAAGTAAAGATCAGCACTGCCTTCCCCCATTAGCGGTATTAGTTAACATAAAGGGGGTGCTCTTACCAAAGAGGGTTCCTATGAAATGAACACACACCCTTTCGTCCTGTGCTAGCAGCTGGAGGACTGGCACAGCATGCCAGGCCAGGACATCCCGGAAGCAAGACAGCACGTGTTTCTTGCGCACCAGCTGAAGGTTAAAGATGGAATGAAAAGTATCACTGGAGAGCTCCCTCATGACATGCAAAGGGGCTGAAAAAGACACGGGGACGAAAGCCCAGCGTGCCTAGGTGCCCGAGAGACCCATGCTGGAGCCCAGAAACGCAGCAGGGCACTAGCCCTATTCCCACATCAGAGACCAGGGCTCAAGTCACAGAGGCCATCCCATATGAAAGTGACCTGGGAGGAATGGGCCGGCAGGGGGCGGGAAGGAGCCGGGCCAGGCAAGGCCCTGGGCGAGACCGGACCGGCTGGGGGCCGGACCGGCGGGAACCGAGCCAAGCCTGGCTGGGCAGAGGGCGGGATTGGCGGGGGGCGGGGCGCCGAGGCGGACTGGGCAGGGGCAGGGGCAGGGGCGGGGCGGGACCGGCTCGGGGAGACGTGTGGGGACGCGCTGGGGGCGGGTGTGGAACCCGAGCCCCCTCCGCCCTCAGCGGCCGGCCCCGACAGGCGGGGCGGGGCGCGCTGGCGCGGGGAGGGCCTGGCCGGGCTCCGTACCGAGGCGCCGCCGTCCCCCAGCGTCTCGATGACGCAGGCCAGGCAAAGCGCCGGGGGCAGCTGCAGGAGCCAGCGCGGGTCGTGGCGCGCGTGGAGCCGCTCGCAGACCAGCAGCCCCGCCCCCGCGGCCGCTTCCATCGCGCGCCGCCTGGGCCTCGCCGCGAGCAGGCGTCACGTGGTTGGGGGGGGGGGAAGCGGAGCACTGACAGGGAAAGTCCTGCGCATGCGTAACTGGAGGGGCGGGGTTTCGTTTTGACGCATGGGGAGAAGCCCCGTGCGTACCCAGCACGTGCATCCTGGAGGTGAGGGCGGGGCCCAGGCGAGGGAGGCTATTGATTCCTCTCGGGCTCCCTCTGTCGTTAAAGGGCCACACACCTCACCCTCCGCACCTTTCTTTCCATCCCCGGCCTGAGCCCGCCCCCTAGGGGAGCCACTGACCATGCAACGCGCCTGATGCCTGCCTAGCGATGTGTGTATATTGATCTTTTAGCCAACACTCTCTCTCTTTTCTTTTTAAATAGATTTTAGTTTCGTTAACAAGAAAAAAAATGGCACCATGGGCAGCTGGGAGGGCCAAGAGGGGAGGAGAAGGAGAAGGGATCTGCTGGGAGAAGAAGAGAGTTCGTGGAGCAGCGCTGCATGGGGGAGTGGGGGGGGTAGCCTTAGAGCAGAAACCCCGCTCTCGGGGCGGGGGGGGGGGGTGAGAGGTGAGGAAGGGAAAGCTGACATAGGTCCCGAGGGGGGTGCGGGGGGGTAACATGGGGAAATGAGAACCCTGGGCAGAGAACCAGGTGGAAGGACCAGAAACAGTGAGGGAGAGATTGGCGAGGGAGGGACAGAGAAGATGAGAGAGCAGGGAAATGTGTGGGGAAAGACACAGGGGACTCCAAATGAGGAAGGGGAAATAATGTGCAGAAAGGAAAGAGAAAATTGAGGGATGACAAAATAAGCGAGGCCGAAGGAGAAAACCCAGAACCTTACATTTTATTAATTGCAACCTATGTTTTGGGTGGTTTCAGAGTAACAGCCGTGTTAGTCTGTCTTCACAAAAAGAAAAGGAGTACTTGTGGCACCTTAGAGACTAACCAATTTATTTGAGCATGAGCTTTCGTGTGGGGTGACATAAAAGCCAAGCCAGCCTTTTCCTTCTTGTACTTGGAATGTGGAGGAGTGATCAGTCCTTGACCGAGGATACTGCTGCACGTAAGCCCTATAGTTGATGGTTATTTGGTGACCTATGTGAAATAATTTTTGGCTCAGTCCAGTTCCTACTGGGATCAGCAACACAAAAGCCACAATTACAGCTGGTACTAATGTTCTTCCCAATACCAGCCCCTTATCAGCCTCAGAGAAGTCAAAGACTAAATTAGCTATAGGGACTAAATCTCTTTTCTTACTCTAGAGATGGGCCCTTCAAGTCAGAATTCATCAGCTGTGTGTGTTTGAGATGCCTGAACTGCTGCAGCAGTGCAGTATCTGCATTGTAGAACACCTAAGAGATGGTAGTTTCCGGAACTATAATTACAGCAGCTTCTCCCAGCATAGATTCACTTAGAATGTAGAACGGTTAGCGCTTCCACCCAGCAGCATGCACCTTTACTTTACCCTTACAGCAGCATTCAGTGGGCACAGAGATGCCTTTAATCCATCCAGAACTGCAGAACAGATCCGGTGTTCATAGTCCCATGTTTCGCATCAGTAAGGATGTCTTGGAAATTCATAATCCAACACTAAGTGTGTATGTGTTTTGTTTGGAGTAGGGAAGGGAACAAGGATGAATGACATTATCAGGCACAATATTTGCTTATGTCTTTCCAAGTCCAGAAAATTATCATGATGGTTTTATTGCATTTGGAACTAGGAAGATTTTAAAAATGAGTTAAACATTTGCATCCCTTTCTGAATAGGAAAGATGGAACAAAGACTAAAAAAGAATGAAATATGGAAAGACAAAAGAGAACAAAGATGGAGCTACAGCAAAAGGAATATAATTGTATGCTCCTGAATATCCTGGAAATATAATGTGATCTCTATGTCTCAATTTTTTACATGTGGAAATCCAGGGTAATATAGATGAAAGTCAGTAAGTAACGATCAAGATAGGCAATCAACGGATACAGAATTTAGGGCCTGGTTTTCCGAAGTGCAACAGCTCTTAGAGCCTTCAACTAGAATTGTGAATTATCAGCTGTTCTGAAAAGCAAGTCCTTAGAGTCTAGAGCAACAGAAATTAAAATTCTAATGACATATACTTTTCAGTCACATCTTGTTCATTCTCCATACCCTGCCTAGTAGGGAATTGTATCCTTCAGTATATTGTCAACAAAGGGTCCACCTCTTTCTTTGGGAGAGGATTCAGTCATCTGAAAGATTGCACTGTTAGAAAAATATGTTGATGCCCAGTTAAAATCTCACCCTGTTACTCCAAACTGTACCCCAGGGGTCGGCAACCTTTCAGAAGTGGTTTGCCAAGTCTTCATTTATTCACTCTAATTTAAGGTTTCACGGGTCAGTAATACATTTTAACGTTTTTAGAAGGTCTCTTTCTATAAGTCTATAATATATTATTAACTATTGTTATATGTAAAGTAAATAAGGTTTTTAAAATGTTTAAGAAGCTTCATTTAAAATTAAATTAAAATGCAGAGCCCCCCAGACCAGTGGCCAGGACCCGGTCGGCATGACTGCCACTGAAAATCAGCTTGCGTGCCCCCTCCTGTACCCTGAATAATTTCAGAGTAACAGCCATGTTAGTCTGTATTCAGAAAAAGAAAAGGAGTACTTGTGGCACCTTAGAGACTAACCAATTTATTTGAGCATGAGCTTTTGTGAGCTACAGCTCACTTCATCGGATGCATACTGTGGACAGTACAGAAGATCTTTTTATACACACAAACCATGAAAAAATGGGTGTTTACCACTACAAAAGGTTTTCTCTCCCCCCACCCCACTCTCCTGCTGGTAATAGCTTATCTAAAGTGATCACTCTCCTTAAAATGTGTATGATAATCAAGGTGGGCCATTTCCAGCACAAATCCAGGGTTTAACAAGAACATCTGGGGGGGTAGGAAAAAACAAGGGGAAATAGGTTACCTTGCATAATGACTTAGCCACTCCCAGTCTCTATTCAAGCCTAAGTTAATAGTATCCAATTTACAAATGAATTCCAATTCAACAATCTCTCGCTGGAGTCTGGTTCTGAAGTTTTTCTGTTGTAATATTGCAACTTTCATGTCTGTAATCGCGTGACCAGAGAGATTGAAGTGTTCTCCGACTGGTTTCTGAATGTTATAATTCTTGACGTCTGATTTGTGTCCATTTATTCTTTTACGTAGAGACTGTCCAGTTTGACCAATGTACATGGCAGAAGGGCATTGCTGGCACATGATGGCATATATCACATTGGTGGATGTGCAGGTGAACGAGCCTCTGATAGTGTGGCTGATGTTATTAGGCCCTGTGATGGTGTCTCCTGAATAGATATGTGGGCACAGTTGGCAACGGGCTTTGTTGAAAGGATAGGTTCCTGGGTTAGTGGTTCTGTTGTGTGGTGTGTGGTTGCTGGTGAGTATTTGCTTCAGGTTGGGGGGCTGTCTGTAAGCAAGGACTGGCCTGTCTCCCAAGATTTGTGAGAGTGTTGGGTCATCCTTCAGGATAGATTGTAGATCCTTAATAATGCGTTGGAGGGGTTTTAGTTGGGGGCTGAAGGTGACAGCTAGTGGCGTTCTGTTATTTTCTTTGTTAGGCCTGTCCTGTAGTAGGTGACTTCTGAGAACTCTTCTCGCTCTATCAATCTGTTTCTTCACTTCAGCAGGTGGGTATTGTAGTTGTAAGAATGCTTGATAGAGATCTTGTAGGTGTTTGTCTCTGTCTGAGGGGTTGGAGCAAATGTGGTTGTATCGCAGAGCTTGGCTGTAGACAATGGATCGTGTGGTGTGGTCAGGGTGAAAGCTGGAGACATGTAGGTAGGAATAGCGGTCAGTAGGTTTCCGGTATAGGGTGGTGTTTATGTGACCATCGTTTATTAGCACTGTAGTGTCCAGGAAGTGGATCTCTTGTGTGGACTGGACCAGGCTGAGGTTGATGGTGGGATGGAAATTGTTGAAATCATGGTGGAATTCCTCAAGGGCTTCTTTTCCATGGGTCCAGATGATGAAGATGTCATCAATATAGCGCAAGTAGAGTAGGGGCATTAGGGGACAAGAGCAGAGGAAGCGTTGTTCTAAGTCAGCCATAAAAATGTTGGCATACTGTGGGGCCATGCGGGTACCCATAGCAGTGCCGCTGATTTGAAGGTATACATTGTCCATAAATGTAAAATAGTTATGGGTAAGGACAAAGTCACAAAGTTCAGCCACCAGGTTAGCCGTGACATTATCGGGGATAGTGTTCTTGACGGCTTGTAGTCCATCTTTGTGTATAACATTCATAAACCAGTAGGAGAACGCTTCAATCTCTCTGGTCATGTGATTACAGACATGAAAGTTGCTATATTACAACAAAAAAAACTTCAAATCCAGACTCCAGCGAGAAACTGTTGAATCGGAATTCATTTGCAAATTGGATACAATTAACTTAGGCTTGAATAGAGACTGGGAGTGGCTAAGTCATTATGCAGGGTAACCTATTTCCCCTTGTTTTTTCCTAACCTCCCCCCCCCCCCCAGACGTTCTTGTTAAACCCTGGATTTGTGCTGGAAATGGCCCAACTTGATTATCATACACATTGTAAGGAGAGTGATCACTTTAGATAAGCTATTACCAGCAGGAGAGTGGGGTGGGGGGAGAGAAAACCTTTTGTAGTGGTAAACACCCATTTTTTCATGGTTTGTGTGTATAAAAAGATCTTTTGTACTTTCCATAGTATGCATCCCATGAAGTGAGTTGTAGCTCACGAAAGCTTATGCTCAAATAAATTGGTTAGTCTCTAAGCTGCCACAAGTCCTCCTTTTCTTTTCCTGAATAATTTATGTGCCTTGTATAGTGTGAGTAGGTTTATCTTTCTATTCAGAATGCATTTGAAATCAGAATTCAGCTCCGCCTCTAAGCTTCAGCATAACAATCTCTACCTGGAAATCCCAGACTGAGCAGGATACTGAATATTGTTTCCGCCAAAAATCCCTTTCAGCTGCAAGCAAAGCTGGTCTCTGGTTCCTGAATTGTTGCTTCTGTCTTGGGACCCGATCACGCGCAGTGGACGCAATGCACAACACAACCCACCTACATCCAGGAGCTTAGACCCGGCCGGTTTTTAGAAAGAGCAGCGCTGGCCCTTTAAGGTGAGAGTCTCCCCTGGCTCCCCGCCCCGGCCGGGCTCAGCTAAACCTCATTTCCGGGCGCGACGCACTTAGAGCAGTTTAGCTTTTTTTCCTCCGTGAAGCTTTCGGGCCGAGAGGATCGCTCCGCTCCGCACAGGGAAGGGCTCGGTTCGCCTACAGCGCAGCCATGGTGAGCGGCGCCCAGGCCGGGGTGGCCCACGTGGGCTGGTGGCAGAGCACGCGGGCGGAACGCTGGGACACTCCGCGTTCTGCGAGCAGCGTGCGCGGGGCGGGAGATCGGCGGCCGGGGGCCCTGCCTGGGCCGGGGCACGTGGAGCGCGGGCGCCGCCATGTGGGCGGGGGAAGAGGCCGCTGGGCCGGGGGGGCGTATGTCTCAGCGCCCCTCCACGGTTCCCGCTGCCGCGCACAGGGCAGCTGGCCGGTCCCAGCAACTGCGGCCATGTCCTGTGGCTTTTGTGTGGGCGACTGCTGGCCCTCCTCTGAGCGCTGTGTCCCGGTTCCCCCTGATCCCCTTTGCCGCCTACCTGCGCCTCCGCTGGGTGGGGTGGGAGCTTGCGAAGACCAGCAGGATGCTATGCTGCCTCCCCACCTCTCGGGGTGTGTGTGGGGGGGGGGGGAGCACATGAAGGTTATGCTTCCCCCTCCCCTGCCTTGTATGAGACTAGTACGGGATGGGACCGCTTATTTCACAGCATGAGTCTACGTTTATTGACTGTAAATTGACCATAATAAGAGGGGGTTATTTAAAGGGGTAACTTACAGCGAAAGTTCGTGTAGCAATAGCCATATTTAGTTCTTATAGTGCTTTTTATCTGTAGATTTCAAACCACTTTACAGAGGAGAAACAGAGAGAAAGAGAGGTGACAGACTTGCCAAAGCTCACCCAGCCCTCCCTTGGCACGTGACCCTGGTCTCCCAAGTTGCACTCCCTGTTCTGGTTTCAGAGTAGCAGCCCTGTTAGTCTGTATTCGCAAAAAGAAAAGGAGGACTTGTGGCACCTTAGAGACTAACCAATTTATTTGAGCGTGAGCTTTCGTGAGCTACAGCTCACTTCATCGGATGCATTCAGTGGAAAGTGTAGAAGATCTTTTTATATACACACAAAGCATGAAAAAATACCTCCTCCCACCCCACTCTCCTGCTGGTAATAGCTTATCTAAAGTGATCACTCTCCTTAAAATGTGTATGATAATCAAGTTGGGCCATTTCCAGCACAAATCCAGGTTTTCTCACCACCACCACCACCCCCCGCCCCACACACACAAACCCATTCTCCTGCTGGTAACAGCTTATCTAAAGTGATCACTCTCCTTACAATGTGTATGATAATCAAGGTGGACCATTTCCAGCACAAATCCAGGGTTTAACAAGAACGTCTTTGAGGGGGTTAGGAAAAAAACGAGGGGAAATAGGTTACCTTGCATAATGACGTAGCCACTCCCAGTCTCTATTCAAGCCTAAATTAATTGTATCCAATTTGCAAATGAATTCTGATTCAACAGTTTCTCGCTGGAGTCTGGATTTGAAGTTTTTTTTGTTGTAATATAGCAACTTTCATGTCTGTGATTGCGTGACCAGAGAGATTGAAGTGTTCTCCGACTGGTTTATGAATGTTATAATTCTTGACATCTGATTTGCATCCATTTATTCTTTTACGTAGAGACTGTCCAGTTATGCTTATGCTCAAATAAATTGGTTAGTCGCTAAGGTGCCACAAGTCTTCCTTTTCTTACTCCGTGTTCTAGCCACTAGATCACACACACTCCTTTAGGAGGTATCCTGTTGTGCCTTTCTTAGGCACAAGAACATCTCAAACTGGAGAAGCAGAGCTGTCTCTGTCTAGACAAACCTGTCATCTCCTTTCAGTTCCATAATCCCCTATCTGAATATTTACTGTTTATCTGGCTACCTATGTAGTAGAGCTGACCCTGAGCAGAAGCATGTCTGTTACAGAAGGGCCTCAAAAATCCTGTCACTTGTTTGTGCAGATCTAGAACAGTTTAATTGTTAACATAAGGTTTTAGAAAAGCCTTAGTTAAAACAGAAAAGAATTCTAACTCTTCCCCTATTGATGCTGTTTGTTTGTTTTTCACTTATCATGGGCACAAACTAGCATGGTTGATTTTAATTCCTGCTTTTAATTCCTGTTTGTTATGCGCTAGCACAGAATTGTTCCAGCACTTGCGGGGGGGCAGAAGGGAGAAGTGTTAAGTAGAAAATTTCCTTTTGAATTGTTCTCAGAACATTCCCTGCTTAATATCTAAAACATGCCTTTGCAAAATAAACCTGGTGCCTGACTCTCTTGACAGGATTATTCTTTTAAGTTCAGATCTAAAAATGTGCAATTGCTCTCCCTATGTTGGCAGATAAACATTTTATATTAACATCACACATGAAATTACAAAGGGCTCACTGTTGAACTACGTCTGGGCTGGAATTAGTATGGTATATGTGAAACAACAGCATGTAGAGGGGAACTTTGGTTTAGGACTGAGAACAAACCTGTGTGTGTATGTAACTTTGGGATGCCATGCAATCTTTAGTGTCCATGCAGAGCAGATGAGACCTCAGTGTTTCCTGTCTCATCTGCAGATACAGTTTGTGTAGGTCTTTCAGAAGAATCAGGGACTGAGTTGATCCTGGCAGGATGTGAACCTGTGGCTCTAGAGAGTTTGGATGTGTTTGACTCAGTACCTGCCTGTAAATGTTCCAAGTGAAGCTTTCCTCTGCTTCTTGTAATTCTTGCCTTTTTCTAGACTGAGGCAGACGTGAACCCCAAAGCTTACCCACTGGCTGATGCACAACTCACCAAAACCCTGCTGGACCTTGTACAACAGTCCTGCAACTACAAACAGCTACGCAAGGGTGCCAATGAAGGTGAGGTCTGTTTGTTATAAAACATGCTGTGTTGGCTGAAAGTAAAGAAAGTGTTTCATAGATTGAGGCCAGAAGGGATCACTGTGATCATCTAAGTCTGACCTCTGAGGCAAGAGAACTTCCCCCAGATAATTCCTAGAGTATCTAGTTTACCACACTAGATGTTACAGATGATGGTTGGCTTCCCCTGTCTACAACTGAGGGTTTAGGATGTTTGGTAATTCACCCTTCCAAATCCACATTGTTTTATACAGTTTCTGGCTTGTGAAAATGTTTGGGTCCCCCCCCCCAGAATATTCTAACAGGAACAAAACTGTGCAGCTCTCACCTGCCTCTCTGTTAACTGCATAAAATAGGGTTGTTGGTATAACAGTTCCTGTGTGTGTTTTGGGTAGGGGTATCAGGGGAGAGTGTTATGGAAGATGGCTGGTTGGTGGTGAGACTAATTTGTCAGGATTACATCCTTAATATTTGTCTGTAGTGCCCATTGATGTGCTGCATAAGAACGGATAGTGTTTAGGGCAGTGGTCCCAAACTGGGGTGTGTGGAGGAATGTCCAGGGGAGTAGTGGGGCCCAGTCCAGCCCCCATGGGGGGAGAGGGCATCCAGCCCTAGCTCCCCTCCCGGATGTTGGCCGCAGCCCTGCTCCTTGCCACAGCTCGACCACCTGCCCCCAGCCCAGCTGTGACTGTACTCCTAGCCCAGGGGGCTGCAGACATATTCCATTACTGGTAAGGCAATGCGTCAGGAGAAAAGTTTGGACACTATTGGCTTTGGGGAAGGATCCAGACAAATAGGACTCCTATGTCCTAATTATAAAACGTAGAATGAAAACAGTTGTTGGATCAGTTTTATCTATACAATCGCTTACATCACCTTCCTTCACTCCCTCCCTGTCACACAATTGGTTTGATTCCTAGAATATGTTCCTTACAGCCTTGTCCAATCTGCATGTTTGTTTTTTTATGACACCAAATCTACCACTTTCCTCAGGAGGTTTTTCACAAGCTCTTTGGGGCGGGACTGTCTCTGTTCTGGTTGTACAACACCCAGCTCAGTGGGGTCCTGGCCCTTGACTAGGGCTCCTAATAGCATTACCATGGCATCTACCAATAATAGATTCACTGTTACTAAATAGATTTCTGTGTTTCGTAACATTCTCTTGTGTTAATATGCTCCACCGCAAGACCTCCACCTAATCCTCTTCCTTTTCTCTCTACAGCTACAAAAACACTGAACAGAGGAATAGCAGAATTCATTGTGATGGCTGCAGATGCTGAGCCCCTGGAGATCATCCTGCACCTCCCTCTCTTGTGCGAGGACAAGAACGTGCCCTATGTCTTTGTGCGCTCCAAGCAGGCCCTGGGCCGGGCATGTGGTGTCTCCCGGCCTGTCATTGCCTGCTCAATTACCATCAAGGAAGGGTCACAACTGAAGCCTCAGATTCAATCGGTCCAGCAAGCCATAGAGAGACTGTTGGTCTAAATCTGCCTAAAACCCAATAGCTGAAATCTAAAATTAAAAAAACAGTTGGGGAGGGAATTAATGATAGTTAGACAATACAATAGTTTGATACCAAACTCTTGTTTCAAAATGCCAGTTGTTTGTTTTCCAGTGGCTTGTTCCTATTATATATTTCCACTCTCCACTGTGGGTCAGTCTAGATTTTTCTCCTCCCTCTCTCCCTCGCTGGCTTTTCAGAAGACATTCTTGCTATATTAGTTCTCAAAACCCTGTTGCTCAACAGAGTGAGAGTAGCTCCTCCTGTGTGATATGCAAAATAACGTATTGCCCCACTAGGGCATGATTAACCTATACTCTTTCTCCCCCAATAAAGGATTAGCTTCCTTCATTTTGCCACACATTCTTCTGTGATAAGTTTGACTTGTAACAGACATGAATCATTTAATGTGTGTTGTAGATGGTATGGTCCAATGAGGAAAATTAAGGTGGATCTGCAGTGTAATGGTGTATGTTCAGCAATTGCTGCTTTAAGGGAGAGGCAAATTGCTGCTTTAAGGGAGAGGGGGAAAATAAAGACAGTGGGAGATATATAATGTAGGATACAGGCCAAGATCAGGTCAGCAGACATGGTGAAACTGGACAAGCGGCCGCTATGAGAGGTGTAGAGGGAGGAGAAATCCTACTACAATGCTATGGGTGATAGTTCTAACCTTGCTTGTTCGTGTTTTTTTTTTTTTAACCAGTATTTTTTTTAAATAAATCCATTTACTCCCAGGTTTGTCAACTCATGTACATGACTTCTCTCAGCCTGTCTTGGATAGGAATGTGCTGCTAACTGCCTCTTACTAGTTAAAATGAATTGGAGACCACCCCAGGGCTAATGCTGTGCATTATAATACAGCATATTAGAGCTGCTCCCTATAATTTTCTTTAGTAGTGATGTCTGCCTGGAGCATTGCTGTGATCTACAAAAAGCTAGTTCTCAAGGGTGTTCTCCCTCCTCCTCCTTCCCCCCACCCCCCCCAAAAAAAAAACCACCAAAAAACCGAACAACAACTAAACCAACCACACACACACAGGAAGAAAATAAGCTTGCTACTCCTGGTAGGAAGTAGCTTATCAAGGCCCACATGTTGTGCAAGGGAAATAAGGATAGCAAGGAGCAGTGTAAGTATTCACATACTCTTCCCAAAGGTGTATTGTTACTGTCAGCAAAGGCCTAACTTTAGAACTGAACATGAAAACAGAAAGTCTATTATTCTTTTCACTTTAAAGGTGAAATGAGGCATGGCCTTTCCTCATTGGAATGCTGTTTTTAGGTCTAAGCTAGTGTGGCCAATTTGCCTACCACCCACACCAGCACTTGCTTTTTTTTTAAAAATTGTTAATCTTCTGTTTTGTCCAAGAGTTAAAATAGGTGCCACCCCTAAGACACCATATTAACTGCAATCCTGGAGCTGGCATTACCACTGGTAGGGGAGTGGGGGAGCGTGCCATAAGTGGACATGAATAAATTTTCCATTGGCTGGGTTCTGCTAATCTAGATGCACTCTGGTTGTGTTAACTGTTATGTGTAGCTGTACTGAATGGTAAGATCAGTTGGAGCAGGTAGGAAGGGCTCTTGCTGTGATACAGAGATGCATGTGTATTTTGAGGGATAAGTATATGCTGTTTCAGCAGTGAGTTCTGGAGACTGTCAGAGCTGTCTTCTAGTCTATATAGATTTTTATACCATACTCATCATATCTCTTGGCACCTTCTAATAGTATATTAAGTAACATGACTACACTGTCATGTTCTCCTACCCTCTTCCCCACAAGGGGAAGCATAGGCAATGGAGTGTCTTTGAAAGGGTGTTTGTTGCCTTGTTTATAAAAGCAAGATCAAAGAAATGCCTTACACTTGGAAAAGAAAGTGGTGGCTTGTAACGGTTGCTGGGCAGTGTTGGTTCCACAGTCTCCAACAGCCTCTAGAACAAGTTCTGTCTACACCAGAGATTAGCTTTACTCGTACTGTTCGACAGTTCCACTGTGCAAGTGGAGCAAAGCTGTCAATCACACTTTGTCCTGAAACTTTAGATAGTCTCCTGGGTCTGGGCCCTTGAGTACTTTGAAGATAAAGACTAAGACCTTGATTCGATATTCTGTAGAGAGCAGAGGACAGGTGTGGTGTGCTCACAGTTGCATGTATTGCTGAGAGGTGCTGCAAGTATCATACCTAGGTATATCTCCTTGCTGTAGTCCAACTGAGAGGTGACAAAGGCATGAATACATAAGTTCAGGTCTTTGATGGTAGAAAGCATTAGTCATGGCCATTATGATGGGAGAGCCCAGTGTCAGCAAGGAATCCAAGAGTAGTCCTATAGAGTAGACTATGCTGACCAGGTTTGTTTTTGGCAGTGTAGGAACATTATCTCCTGCCATCAAGCATTCTCCCATCAACATTGCTGCATTTACACTGTTAGGCTGGCATAGTAATGTAGGTCAGGCGTGTGGATTTTCACAGCCTGACCACCTTAGCTATGTTGACCAGGCCTCAGAGAGCAAATGTCCTCTTGGATGATAACATCTCTGTAGATGTGGCAGTATTGATACCTACAGTTAATCAGGGAAGTGTTACTACACTACTGGAAAAAACCCCTTCTGTGACTGTAGGAAGTGTCTACACTACAGTACACAGCTGTGATGCCATTCAGAGCAGTACATTATGGGCAGCTATCCCACAGAGCAGTGGTTCCCCAACCTTTTTTGTGGGAATAGTATATTGCTATTCCCAGAAGACGGTGGTGGGCACCAGATACCCGGCAGCTGAAATGCTACCACCGAAAAGCAGCAGCGGGAAGAAGCGTCGCTGCCAAGAAACGGCAACTCCTCTTGGCATTTCGGCGGGTGTCCAGTGGGCACACAAATGCGCCCGTGGGCACCACAGAGCATCTCTTCCCATTCTGGCACTGAGGCTCGTGGGGTGGGGGCGCAGGGCATCCTGGGTCCTGTCCCCATGCCCTATGAGGCATTATTTCGCATCCCAGCAATCCCTATTCTTCTGTCCACATTTGGTGCTATCTCTCAACTGTTTTTGTACTGCGTGCTCTGTCTTCCCTTTCGGTCTGCGGGAATGGATCCTGAACTGCTGAGGAATATGTGGATGAGTCTCGCCAGCACATCGCAAATTGCAGTCGAGTTACTCCTTAGGCTACAAAGTGACAGTGAGGAGTCTGCTGATATTGACATGCATAATGCATATGACACAAGATCGCTTGTGGCATTCACAAACATGCTCACGAGCATGGAACGCTGCTTTTGAACTTGGGAAACAAGCACTGAGTGGTGGGATCACATCGTCATGCAAGTCTGGGATGACGAGCAGTGGCTGCAGAACTTTCGGATGAGAAAAGCCACTTTTATGGGACTGTGCTGAGCTCGCCCCCATCCCATAGCGCAAGGACACGAGATTGAGAGCTGCCCTGCTGGTGGAGAAGCACGTGGTGATTGCAATCTGGAAGCTGGCTACTCCAAACAGCTATCAATTGGTCGCTAACCAGTTTGGCATAGGCAAATCTACAATTGGAATTGTGTTGATGCAAGTGTGCAGAGCCCTTAATTGCATCCTGCTCAGAAGAACCGTGACTCTGGGCAATGTGCGTGACATTGCAGATGGCTTTGCATAAATGGGTTTCCTTAAACTGCGATGGGGTAATGACATGCATATTCCAATTCTGGTACCAGACCACCGAGCCTCTGGGTACATAAATCGGAAGGGGTGTATTTCGATGGTTCTCCAGGTGCTTGTGGATCACTGTGGGCATTTCATGGACATTTAACGCAGACTGGTCTGGAAAGGTGCATGGCGCACGCACGCATCTTTTGGAACACATGCCTGTTTAGGAAGCTGCAAGCTGAGACTTTCTTCCTGGACCAGAAGATCGCCATAAAGGAAGCTGAAATGGCCATTGTGATCCTTGGAGACCCCACCTCCCTTTAATGCCATTGCTCATGAAACCCTCCACAGGGAGCCTTGACAGCAGCAAAGAGTGATTCAACAACAGGCTGAGTCGGTGCAGAATGACTGTGTGTGCTTTTGGCCATTTAAAGGCCTGCTAGCACTGTCTGTACGGGAAACCGGACCTGGCTGATGACAACATCCCTATGGTTATAGCCACGTGCTATACCCTCCATAACATTTGTGAAGGGAAGAGTGAAAGCTTCACTTAAGCATGGATCACTGAGGTTCAATGCCTGGAGGCTGAATTTGAACAGCCAGAGACCAGGACTATTAGAGGGGCCTACTGTGGGGACATAAGGATTAGGGATGCCTTAAGTAATTTGGTGCTGAAAGCCACCAGTAATGTTTGGTGCCCTGCATGAGAGTGAAGTGCAGTTGTTCCACTGCTAGTAGGCATCTGACTATGATGCACTGACTAGCAGTGCCTATTACTTTTCTGGGCTATGCTCTCTTTTACTTAATGCAATAAAGAACGTTTCCAAAACCAAAAAATCGATGTATTGAAAAGAAACAACTGCTGGAGAGAAACACATAGCATGACCCATCTGTGCTGTGGGGGAGGAGGGAACAGGACCGTAAGATTTGCATGTCCTGTTTTCATATTCAGCCTTTCTCCTTGGAGTACTGTGCAATGAGTGCTGCACTTCAGGCTGGCTAAAATGCATGTGATGGGGGTTGAGTGAAGGGGTCATAGTTTGCAGGGCTGGGTAATGAAGGTGTTGGAGGCACCTGCTGGCGATAAACTGGATGTTGGGAAAAGTGGGTTGGCTGTGACATGGGGGTGCAAGGGAAAGAGGTGTGAATCTGCTCCCTATGCAGTGCTATGAGTGCCTGCATCGAGTCTGCTTAGCGCTCCATAATGCTTAGGAGCCACGCTGTGGTGTGTTGCTGGCGATCCACGTTCTCCAGGCAGACCCTCCTTTTGGTCTCAGTAAGGGACTGCTGCATGACTTCCTGCAGAAGGTCCTCCTTGCTTCTTCACGGCCACTTCCTGAGTTTGTGCAGCCTTTTGGCCATTGATAACAAGGATGGCTGGGATCTCAAGGTTGCATCTATAAAGCCAAAATTCAACATTTAACAGAGGCAGCATTGTTAACACTAGCCAGAGCAATGATTCTGATGAACTTAAAGACAAGCCCCGTACACACAATAGTACAAACTGCCTGTCCCAAGATGAGCGCACACAACCCACAAGAGCCCCAAAATGGTGAGTAACCAGAGGGGCAGGGGGGGACTGATTGTTCTGAGGCCATACTGTCCTCTGGGGTCCTATGCCTTGGGGAAAGCCAAAAGTTGCAGGGGGCCCCTATACTCAACACTTGTCCCCAAAGTTTCCACAGGATGGGTTCATCCTGGAAGATATCTTGCTGCTGAGGGTGACCTGGGAAGCAAGGGAGGGTCTTCTGCAACAATGCAGCTTCCACTCTGGCCCTTATGCCTGTGTGCAGCAATAGTCCCCCCTGCCCCCTCATTGCAAAGTGGTGCGGACATGTTAGCCTGACTGGGACAAGGAGCACAGTAGCTCTGCCAAGGAACCTGCGCAGGTGGATTGCCTAGCTTCTGCATGAGACCTTTGATGAGATCACTGAGGCCGATTATCACGATGTGAGAGAGAGCACATCAACGCCCTATTCCGCATCAAGGCATGCATGCAGCCCTAACCCTTCTTTCTGCAACCCTCCTCGCCCCAACAACTCGCACCCAACAACTCCCTTCTCAAAATAAAAGCCGCCTACTAGGCACCTCTGCTGTTTGTTCTTCCCCAAGCACCCTCTGCTGTGACTGGCTACCTTCCTCCTTGCTTGAAAACAGCTCCTGCCTCCATGCATCTAGGGATTTTGGGCCATCCCCTGTCTCTGGGGCCCCCCTCCTCCTCAGCACCCTCGCTCCCGCTTTCCTCTTCCTGCCTTGTTGCACTCTGGGCTGCCACGGCCTCTCGAGTGTCCATGGTGCTGTTTGGAGTGGAGGTGGGGTCACCCCCAAGTATCTCATTCAGCTCTTTGTAGAACCAGCAGGTCATGGGGGCAGCACTGGAGCAGCGGTTTGTGGTAGGCGTTCTGCAGCTCCTTCACTTTAACCCTGCACTGGATCCTGGTCATGGCTCTTGATATCTGCCCGTAGGTATCGTAATTCCTAAGGCTGGAGCATAGTTGGGAATGGACAGCTTCTCACCCGAAACACTGATGAGATCCAGCACCTCGCCATTGCTCCATACTGGGGATCACTTGGCGCATGGAGGCATGGTCACAGGGAAAGATGCACTGAGAGCACTCCACGCCTTGCTGGGCAAACAGGAAGGGGACTTTCAAAATTCCCAGAGAATTTAAAGGGCGATCTGACAGTTGGTCACCTGAGGGCAGGGTGGTAGACTTCAAAATGATGACCAGAGTGGCTAGAACAGGTATTGTGGGACATTTCTTGGAGGCCGATCAGAGCACATTAATAGACCAGGGCATCCACACTGGCACTGTGGCACTCCAGCTCGGGTGCAGAAAGCTCTATACTTCTCGTGAAGCTGGATTACCAGGGGCACTCCAGCCATGGAGTCTGGGCACTCTACCTTGCCTGGCCAGTGAGGACACCTCAGGAGTTAGGGCACCCAGGGCTGATTTAATGTTCTCCAACTTGCAAGTGTAGACAAGGCCACCGTCTCTGAAAACTGCCAAGAGTAGGGCTCAAATTTACACTGGGCATAGTCAGATTCACTGACCACAGCATGTCACCTTGAGTCACCCAGTTACTGTGGCAAGAGATGGCATACAAGCCCTACAGCTGTTAGCAAAGCCCTACTCTAGCTGCATGCACATTTCATTTGCTTTGGCTCAAGCTGATGATGCACCACCCTGGAATTGTAAGCTTGCCATAGGTAAGATTGATCTCAGCTGTTTGGGATTTGCCTGAGCCCCAGCTGTACACAAGAACACATTAAAAGCCATTTGTAAATGGCTGATTTTTAGGGATACTGGATCTGAGGCTCAAATGATCCCAAATTTGGACTACTAACCCTATCCCACACTACTACAAGGCAATTGTGTTACCAGGGGGATTTTAGAGCCCTTTGAATAGTTCTCTTTTAAACAGTAAACCTCTCAACCTTAACTACAGTAGAACTGTCATTTCCTTATAAGGGAGTTTATCTCAACTATGATAGCTGAACATATTCAAAACCACAACTATGTAAAGGACCTAGACAATTCACAACATGCCAAGACAATTGTCTCCTTTAACACACTGCACAAGAGCACCAGGAATAAAGGATTCTTGAGTGAAGGGAGAGTTTGCTAGTTAACAATGCAAGCAGAGGCAATTAAACTAACCCAATTTTCACTGCCTATTTGCTAAATTCTTACACAAGAAAAGGGTCTGTTAAAAAACAGGACTGAGGAAAGGCTAAAAGTGAAATAGCCCATGAAGTCCACTTGAGTGCTATGAAGATGTTACTTACCTAATCAGCACCTACAAACTAGAACAGGGGTGGCCAACCTGTGGCTCCAGAGCCACATGCGGCTCCTCAGAAGTTAACATGCGGCTCCTTGTATAAACACCAACTCCGGGGCTGGAGTTACAGGCGCCAACTTTCCAATGTGCCAGGGAATACTCACTGCTCAACCCCTGGCTCTGCCACAGGCCCTGCATGGGCCACTAGGAACTGGGGGGGAGGAAGGGGCAGTGCCTGCAGGGAAGAGTCACG
Organism: Lepidochelys olivacea; assembly: GCF_965140295.1. NCBI lineage: Eukaryota > Metazoa > Chordata > Testudines > Cheloniidae > Lepidochelys > Lepidochelys olivacea. The sequence goes on along the minus strand of NC_140411.1, from coordinate 262,455,897 downwards.
CTGAGCCACTTGTGCGTCTCCCCCTAGGAGGCGGACCGGCTGCTGGCCGTTTCCGGGGCACAGCGCGGTCTGCAGGGCATGCCGGCTGCGTCACTGAGCCACCAGAGGTAAGTCCGTGCCTGTGCCCCAACCCTGAGCCCACCCCCACAACCTGGAGCTCTTCCTACACCCCAAAGCCCCCAGCCCTGAGCCTCCCAAACCCCTCATCCCCAGCCCAGAGCCTTGATACCCTCCTGCACACCAAGCCCCATCCCTGAGCCCCCCACCAAATCCAGAGCTCCTCCTGTACCCCAAACCCCTCAGCCCCAGCCCAGAGCCCTGACCCCCTCCTGCACCCCAACCCCAGCCCAGAGCCCCCTCCCACACCCTGAACCCCTCATTCCCAGCCCCACCCTGCAACCCTCACTCCCACACCCCAAACCTCTGCCCCAGCCCTGAGCCCCTCCCACACCCCTCATCCCCAGCTCCGTTGGGTCAGGGGCACCAACAATTTTCTTCAACTGGGTCCCCAGAAAAAAAGTTTGAAAACCACTAGCCTAATGGGATGATGTTATCCCTCTTCTCTCCTCAAAGAGAATACACGACCTGATATTTAGTGTTTAAGAAGAAACTAGTTATCCTTAACCTTTTTTTCCTTTGGCAATTTAGCTTTCAAAAGGGAAAAGATTTTTTTTTTTTTTTAACAACTGCTATTACTCAGCACTAAATAGCTTTCTGCCTATGCCATTATCAGCATATGCTGACAACTTTGATTATGCTTAAGGCAGAATAGAATCCAGCTCGTCTTGCATAATGATTTTGGTTCTGATAAGTTTAATGTGTTAATCAGTACAGTAAGATGCCACTTTTATAGTTCTTGGAAGTCTGATAGCAATATAGCACTATTTCATCCGCCACCATACATTATTCCACTTCCTTATTTAAAATGAGCAGGTTTCGTTGTACATGACAACATCTCTTTTATGCCATTCCTGCTGTTCCAAAGAAGTAAGGGTTCCAAAACTAACTTGCATTTATTCAGACATCAACAAGGCACAACAGTGTTCATTTGAATTGTAGGACCAGAGTTGGGATGGGGTTTATTTTGCCCTCTGCTACCACCAGCAGAAGACAGATTTGCTAAGAGGATCTATTGTCACCAAAAGGAAGAAATAAGTTTCCTCCCGATTGGAGTCTGCAGTGTTGGATGTAGAGAAGGGATCCTTTCCCCACCCCCTCTTCCACCAGCATCAAAACGGAACTCAGACCCAACACCCAGGTGAGTAGACTGAAGTTTTAAGCGGAAGGGAGATAACCCTTTGTCATCAAAGTCCTCAGCTCCTGGTTAGAACTTGCTGAAATACTCAGTCAGTACATCTAGAAGTTCTTGCTTCTTCCCACCGCCTTTCAGCCCATAAACCCTGCATGCTTCCTTCAGAACAGGCACAGTGAATTTGCCCAGAGTGCCCTTCTGTACATGGCTCCTAAGCTCATCCTTGGAGACTTCCATCTTGGGCTTCTTCTCTGTTTGGCCAGCACCTTCTCCTATTAGAAAAATAAATTTGGACCACGACATTAAAAGAACTGTAAGTATACGGAAAACACTGCTACACTTAATATGCCAGTCTAGTAACCGATAAGTAAGAAGTGGATTAATAGCTATGTATGGATACATGGCAAATTTCTAGATTCTGCATTTCATCTCAGAAGCAGCTGTATTTAATTGGTGAGTGATCATAGGAGATCAAATAACCAATGTCAGTTAGGTTTATTGATATGGTGCAGGAAAAAAGATTCCATAAAATACCAGTCTCTGAAGAGCAGTCCCATGGAGCGATATTATATTCACCTTACACACTTCTTATATTCAAGTTACACATTTCAGCTGGTATTATTTATATGATTTTACAAGTTACACATTTCTTTATATGTCACTAAAATCCAACCTATCAGTTTGTTTCAGGTCCCTATCTTGCTTTTCTGTTCTTCCCTTACCTTTGTTTTGGATACTAGCATTCCAAGTACTGATCTGTGAAGGTACTTCCCTAGTTTGTACTAAGACATAGAACAAATTTCCTATCTGATTTTGCCAAACAGTTACTTCAGCAAATTCAAGGAGATATAGGATACTTAGCATAAGTGAACAGGATTAGGGCATCAGCCAGTTTAGGCTACATCACTGTTACAATATTTGTGCTTAATATTACTGGTGCTTAATGCATATTAATATATACATATTTATATGCTGGCTAGAACAGTTTGTGGCTTAATGGGAAAGATTCCATAACCAAATGACACTATGGAGGATTTTCACAGGGACAGCACAGCAGAATGTAAAGTCCCAACATGGAATTTGGCTAGGACACCCTTGTTAACACCCCACTTTTATGAGAAGTCCCATGGAATTTTAATTACAACTGCGGTGTACAGCTAATTCAAGACAAGTTCATAGCGGAACACTGCATCGTTACTTTGAGGGAAGAAATCTCCTACTACAGCCTTACAAAAAAAATTTAGCAGCCCAGGGTATGGGTAAATAAAAAAAATAATAATAATTTTGCTGGCCTGTCCCCCCCCCTGCAAAAAAATCACCTCAAGCCAAATGAGCAAAAACATTTAAAGGTTGCTCTATTTATTGACCCACATTACTTCCTGCTGCAAGCTGGGTTTTCCTTAAGAGATCTCCCATTCAAGAAACGATCCAATCTGACCAAACGCTATTTCAGCTTGAGAGTTCTAATCAGGCCACAATCCAAGGTGGATCATCATCATTTTGTCATGAAGCCAACCGACAGTCTATCAGTGAGAGTGGTTTCATAATAGGTTTCTTTAAATCATGAGATAAACTGAGAAATGCAGACCTCTCAGCAACAGCTGATACGGACAGAATGCTGCATGTCACAATAGTGCAGGCTCCTCACCGCCACTCACCCTGTTTCCGCTTCACAGCCTTCCCCTCAGGATTGTAGTCCGGAGGGTAAACCAGCTGCTTAAACTGCTCCACCAGATCACCCAGTCTGTGGTTCATCGCCTCAACCTTGGGCTCTGGCAGAAGAGAAATTCATACTCACAAAAACATAACCAAGCACAGGGAAACCTGTATGACTTGAAAATGTCACCACCATATTCCAGTGTACAGCGAGAGAGGATTGTCTTCAGAATAACTATCATTCCAAAAGGCTTTGCAAACATGAGAAATTAAATGCAAAAAAGTATGTTAATGCAATGGTAGTTACAAATTTTGAATGCACAAGAGCCAGGAAGGCTCTCGATGATACCATTAGCTTATATTGCCCATGTGTAATGTCTTATTACTAATTAGACTTGTACATATACCTAAATAGGAAGGACAGACATGCTTATGCACAGACCAAACAGAAGAAAAAATATAACAGCATGCTAGAGAAATAGGTATGCTGCAGCTTTTAATTCATCTCACTGTTATGTTGGGCTATCCCTATCTGTTTTTTATAGTCACCTGTTGTCTCTCATGTTAGACTACAAGCACTTTGGCACAAAAATAATTTTTGCCATGTGTACTGAAAAGGGACATTTTATCAAGTACTTATTGGGGAGGAAAGGGTGTGTGTGAGGAAGAGAACAGAACCAGAATTACAACTTTAAAGAGACTGAAGTGTGTTACTACCACCACACGCTCTGAATTAAGTCCTAGCATTGCACAACACTAACTGGTTTAAAAGCACAAGAAGTCCATTTGTGTTTTCTAGAAACACACCACCACCTAGAGTGAAAATCAAGAGGCCTCTACCCCCACCCTCTTTGCATCCACTCATCATTCTCACGTGTCAGATCCTCAGCTTGTTCAGGCTCTATCAAGTCCAGTGCCAAGGCCTCCAAGTTCCTAAAATGCTGCTGCAGAACTGGATTCTCAAAGCTGTCATTCCTGCCAACAAAACCCAGAAATATTCAACACACACGTCAGGAGTAAGCTGAGCCCATAAATAGGGCTACTGAGCCCCCAGTTCAGCCCACCCTCCCCTGCACAGTTAAGCATCTCCATCACCAGTGGTGCTTCATGGAACACTGGTTTTCTCTCAGGTTTATTGCCTGCAGAAGTAGTGATCATGTCACTAGCTTACTAAGCTGCCAGCTTATTAATAAGCAGGATGTGTATATGTGAAAAAAATGAAGATGGCATCAGCCCACACTTCAAAACCAGCTTTGCCCCTTTCCACACAGCCAATATCTGAATACACATGCCCTTTAATGTGAGCACTATGAAGTTGATCCTCCTCAAGATGGAGAGGCATAACTCCCTTTAACAAGTATTCTGTGGTACTTTTCATTTTAAACATCCTAAAATACTTGACTTACAGATAGATCAGACATGGGTTCTCTCATTGCCACTGAAACATACTGCCTCTGGAATATGGTGTAATGGCCCTGCTCTGTGGGACATGTGTTAAAGGAGTCCCAGAATGTACTGGTACAACTGTTATAAGGCATGCTGTGTGTGGGTGGTGTCAAAATGGCTCTGTCGGTAAGTGTTGCTACACATGTTATATTAATAAACTAAAAACTATGTCTTAGCCATAGCCCACTGCATGTGAATGTATGCAGTAAACTGTTACAAGGACAAACAATGTAACAAACTAGTTCAGGCAATCAATCTCCCTGCAACAGTCTCCTAGCTTAGTGCAAACAGACCTACACCTATATATATGGAGACCTATACCACAGCTAATTTTCCATTATTAGCTCAATTTTGGCCCCTAGAAGTAGGAGCTTTGGGGTAATTTCCAAATGTGAGACATTGGAGTTAGGACTAATTAATCTTATCTAGACTTACACTGTACCCATCATTATGGTATCTGAACCAGTACAGCTATACATGTATCGGAGGTTTGACCACAGTGGGGCAGACATCACAGTGGATTGCACCAGATCAACCAGACGTGGCCTAAAGCTCTGCTCTCAAGGTTTGCGGCCAACTATTATAATCAATACCTGGAAGCTGCCTGGCTTAGCGGTTGTATGTGGACAACATATTGTAAAAGCATTGCACGACCAAAGCATTTTAAACAATGGTTTTATACAATGTTTAGAGTGGACATGTCCTTGGATCACCAGACAGCCTAACAGATTCATTCAGAGTCAAGAAAAAGCACCCAAGTTGCATTACAAATTGCACAGTTCCAGCCACCTAGTGCTTTGAAATCTATGATTCTGTGTGCATACCACAGCTGCCGCGGAACACTGTACAACACAGCAGGTGATAGCTTTGCGTTTTCAAGCCCCATGTCTCTGGCCTCCATTCACCTGTACTTGAACCGGAGCTTCTGGATTATTTCCTTCATTTTGTCCACCTGTTCTTGATTAGCTGGGACCTTTTCTGTGAAGTCAATTTTCCGTTTGTCATCTGCATAAGGCAGGAAAATGAGGTGGAAACCTAGACCAGAGAGAGACCAGAGAGCAGTTATCTGAAAGCCTGACCTCAGAACAGCATGTCAAGGGCAAGCCCAAAATGCTCAGAAGTTGGGTTGGCAGGAAAATCTATCTATCTATCTATGCTAGCCAGACACTTATTGTATACAATCTGTCAATTATGCACAATTAATTAGCATCTCTTCCCTTTTCAGACATTTCTTAGGCAGTCTCTTTTCTGAAGAGCCAACAATATCTTCAGGTGTATTCAAACAGCACATATCATAGCGAAGCCCCAATCCTGACTGGAGCCTCTGAGCACTACCATAATATAAGTCAGTATCAATAATAATTAATGCTGCTGACTTTTGAGAGAAACAATCTAAGTATGTGAGCAGGAACTAGGGATTATTGAGCTGTAATTCCATCGGACACTGATTCTCAGTGGAATTGGGCAAGTCACCTGTCTTTTCAGTATCACCCCATCTTTTAATCAGGAGAACACTCATCCATCTCACAGTGGTGTTGTGACAATGGAATTAATGCTTATGAAGAGATTTGGATGGAATCACACACTACATGCAAGGAGCATTATTTTTCTAGACAAACCTCTCAATCCAAGGCTCTCCAATTATAAACGTGAGGAAAAGCAGAAGGAAACTAATTTACCACTGCTCTTTCATAACACCCCACTCAACTGGTACACGGTGATGATCAAATGAAAATCATCACTACACAAAACCTTCAGAAGAGCCCAGGGACAGAACAAAATTCAAGGAGGCATAAGAGCTCTAGGTAACCAATAGAGAAAGAGGTTTTTCCATTCTGATGTTGGCTACCTGAAGCAGTTAGCAAAGATGTGGGAGGGGAGGGAAACTGTTGCAGCCACAATGGACTTGAATGTTATTTTATGCAGGGCAAGAACTGACACAAATGGAGGCTTTTAAAATGTTTAGCAGGGCACACTACACAGGCACAGGTAAACAAGGCCAATACCAGCCCTGCATCAGAAATCCATAGTAGCAGGCATTCATTTTAAATTGCCTCAATCGAAAAACTATGGCAAACCTGTGCAAAGTAAATATTTCAGGTGAGCAACTGTGGCTAGAGACCAATAAGCACCTTGTTCTGTGTCAGATTCCTGACATGCCTCTTTCTGCACGTCATTTTCTCCCCAATCTTTATACTAGGCAGCACGCAGTATCTGGCAGGGATAGTGCATGTTCTCTAGCTGGCAGCTTTTTTCATGCTGCAAGATGGAAAAAATGCAGTCTCCTCACATACCTGGAGGGGCTGTCTGCACTTTCTGTTCATCCAGCTCCTCTTCCTGTGGAACCAGGGCCACAAAACGGGGGGGAGTGTTCCGGCGGGGGGTGTACCGGCACAATGCCATCACCTCCTTGTCCAGGCACTTGGTCAGTAAGGCATTAAACAGAGTTGTACTCCCTGTGCAACAAAAGCCATATATCTGTCAGACTAAGAACTCCTGCGCCCTCCTGGGACACAGACACTTGACCCAAAGCGTTATAGAACTTCGCATCTGCAACTTTTTGAATATACCTGCAATACTCCAGATGGAGGCCAGAACAGAAGGCAGAAAAATAATGTTAACAGGGCAAAACTCTGAGATGACAACATGGTCTCAATTGAACAGAAGAGCAAGAGAATGCTGGTGAAATTGCTGGACTCGCCAACATTTGCAACAGGAGATGGGGGAGAGAATGGAAGGAGACATCTGGAAAAGCCCCCCTTCAATTTGGATATATACAGTGACACCCTCTTGGAGGCCTAGCACTGGTGGACCCAAGCCCTCACTGCAGAGGCAGGGTACTAAGAATCTAGGTTGTAAAAACTGCATCCTCTTTCCAGACCAAACATGAGCTTTTATTTTCACCAGACACCTAACTCAGACTATGTAGTCAAGAGTCATGCAGGTGCTGTTCTGCTGGACTTAAATGGACTGTAAGATAGTAAAGGAGTCAGCTAAATATCCACCTCAACAGTGCAACACTCTAGGGAGTAATGCCTTATTCCCCATACCAGGAGCATCATCTCAGACGTTGAGGGAGAAGGGCACCCTGTCCTAACAGAGCCCTTTTTAGTTCATGGCCTACTGTCTGTGTGACTGTGTGTCTGTGTGAGAGAAGTATTAATTATTTAATCTTAAGCACTCTTAACTTACAAATTACAGTATTACTTCCCCACCCCAAGTACACACATAACATGGTGACAGAAGAGAAAAAAGGCCCCAGTTCCACCCCTTATAGTTACATCTGCTTATAAAACAATCCAGAACCCCCAAATGCTGCTAACGTATACATCCCTCCTTGGATGCCTTTGTCCTGCTTAGCTGATATAACGGTCACCTTTGAATCTAGGTTTCCTACCCATGACCCTAGAGCTCTCTATTCTGGTCCCTGTCTTCCAATATACTTCAGGTTTCAAAAACAGACATTGCTGTGAATGACAAAAGCAAACCTTTTGGGGTCACATTTGATCAGCTGCTTGTAGATTGGAAACAGAAGACAGAACAGGTTCAGAAGCATAGTGTGGAAGGAAGAGAACATTAGCTGTGACTTGGAGCAGAGAGTGGCAGTTAAACCCACATTATTGCTCTTAAGATTTTGTACAGTAACTCCTCATTTAATGTTGCCCCGGTTAACGTTGTTTCCTTGCTGATCAATTAGAGAACATGCTTGTTTAAAGTTGCGCAAGGCTCCCTTATAACGTTGTTTGGCAGCTGTCTGCTTTGTCCACTGTTTGCAGAAAGAGCAGCCCGTTGGAGCTAGCTGGTGGGGGCTTGGCACCAGGGTGGACCGGCAGCCCCCCAATCAGCTCCCCTAAGTTCCCTGTGCGGCAGCCAGCCAGCAGGCTGTCAGTTGCCGGGCAGTTCAGCTGTCCCTCCTCCCACTGCAGTGTGCTGCTCCTGCCCTCTACCTTGGAGCTGCTCCCGGGAGTCTCCTGCTTGCTGTGTGGGGGGGAGGGAGACACGAGATCGGTGATAATGTCAGGGTGCCCCCTCCCCCCACTCCTGTATCTCATCTCCACTGGCAGCAGCTGCTGTCTCAACTTGCAGATCTACTTAAAAAGGCAATGTACTTAGAGTGTGGTCAGCATACTTAAAGGGGCAATGCGCGCATCTCTCTCTCGCACACAGTGTCTCTCTCTGTCTCTTCCTCTCTCTCTCTCTCACACACACACAGTGTGTGTCTGTGTCTCTCTTTGCCATGCTGTCTCCTCCCTCCATTCGTGCTGTCTTGTAGAGTGTGAGGCTACATTACCAACGTGTTAACCTCTGAGCGCTCAGCCAATTGCTAGTTCATCATTTAGCATCAAGGCATGCCCTGGGAATTATCCCACCCTCTTCGACCCTCTGACTCCACCACCTCAACCAAGCTTCACCATCATCATGCTGTGTACAGGATTAAACTGTTTGTTTAAAACGTATAGTGTGTGTGTGTGTGTGTAATCTTTTGTCTGGCAAAAAAAAATTTCCCTGGAACTTAACCCCCCCCTTATTTACATTAATTCTTATGGGGAAATTGGATTCGCTTAAAGTAGCATTTTTCAGGAACATAACGACTACATTAAGCAAGGAGTTACTGTACTGGGCAAGGGAGCAAACTAAACTCTGTATGTCCCGTGTCCCTCTTAAATGATAGCTCTGTTCCACTCTTCTGTCAATTAGTTTGCTGTTGCACTGCCAGGTGGTCAGTCTCTCCCAGTTTTGTTTACCATTAATGAAAGACTCTTCAGGATAGAGGAACTGGGAGGGCTTGATGTAATGGTGCTGTTTCAGCATCACCAGTGGTTTAAAGCCAATCAGGACCAAACCTGGGGAATCAAATCTCTTCACTTCTTCTGCCTCCTCTTTCTCCAACACAATCTGACGGTTCCCATAGGTCTAACAAATAGAAAAAAAAAAAAGACAATTATGAGAATGGACAGGTCACTCACTCAGCAGAGAAGGCATAAGGGACAATGGAATCAATTCTGCTATGATGAAACATATCGGGGAGTGGCAAAAAGAGGACTATGGGGAAGATGAGTAGATTACCCACTGAAGATATTTTCCAGCTCAAAGGAAAGATCTGTGAGATGTTTCTCCTCATGCCAGCATGGAACTACCAACTCACTGCTGGTTAAAGCAAAATCCAAATCGGTTTCACACACAGGATTGAACAAATCCAATACATTCAACATTGACAAAGCCAGCAGTTTAAAAGGACTGATAGCCAGTCTGTGTGAAGAGCAGACCTGCTACTGCCCATAATGGAGCATCTCTCATGTGCCTTTCGATTTCTCTAATCCCAGGTTTTTATCAGCCATTCAGACAATAGTTTAATTTTTATCTATTCATCACCAGTCTCTCTCAGACACACTTTGGATCCCTTTGCACTAGTTTCCATGGTACTCCATGGCATTCAGTGTAGGACTTGGCAGGATGGTTTATGGAGGAAGTTTGGGCGTGAATGACTAAGAAAATCTGCTTCAGCAAATTCCCAGTAATGGGAGTGTGCTCACAACCCTCTCTTCTAAGCAGACATTTGCTATCAACCTGGTGATTGAAAGTACTGCTATGTTTCACAGAGCTGATCAGAACAGTGTTTAATCTCCGTACTTTCATCCAGTCTACAAAAGGTCAGACAGGAGAGAGATGTTTGGATTTCAGCCTTGTGCTTCTTCCAGACACCTTCTGCTTTGAGCAATCAGTGTCGAATGACAATAAAACCCAGCATCTTCAGCTAAAAGGATGGACACAAAATAATTGTATAGGCCTATAACTCCTTCCATCCCAGAGCCTCGAAGTATTTTGCAAACTGTGTATATAGGAATCACTTATCCTGCCCTGAAATACAGCTACACCTGAGCATGGCAATCATTCTGTACCAGCAATACTACATGGCAACAGGGGGAGTGAAGAATAAAGAGGGAATTTTAGGGATGCAGAGTGCAATTACCCAGGTTGGAAGTTAACTTAGATATTGGGATTCATACCCCTGACCTTATGGTAATTAATGATTCCATGATATTCGTCATAAGTGGTCAAAACCTCTGTGATTAGATCATCAAGAAACAGCACCAGCAACAGAACAAGGGCTGCTAGTGTCATGTTTTCAGGATGATACAGTTCTGACTCCAGAAGAAGGGTACACCCTATAAAGCCCCAGCCTCACTTCCACTAGTAGCTGTTTTCTCCCTTGAAAGCCTCACCCAAGCAATGACCCACTCAAATTCTGCTTAACCTATGAATGTGACAAAGACCAAAGATCCCTAAGAGGACAGAGATGCAAACAGTATGAACAACTGGTACTGTGCCTTTCTGCAGATCATCTTAAAAGTCCAACACAAAAATAAGCAGCAGGTTTATTTAGATGTTTAATGTCCATGCAGGTCCCGCAGCAACAGGAAAAACAAAGTGTGTACGGAGTGTGTTACCTGAGCCTTCTTGGTATCACTAGGTAGAAGCAAGCTGCCTGTCTCTCGGTTAAATGTCCGTGTCTTTATTTTCACAGGCTCATTGGTTTCCCGATAAAGTTTCACTGGAGATGGTTTGAAAGCTTTCTGGACCAGGTTGTAAACACCTACAGTGAGGGACAAGTCTTTACCCAGATGGAGGTTTAACCTGTGTGGAAATAACAGACAGACTTCAAATTTCTAAAGGGACACTTTTCATAAAGTGGGTCTCTCACATGACAGTCTACTCCCTCAAGCTCGCCTTTATTCACTTCCCAACACCACCTGCATCTCTGAAATGAAAATATTACTTACCTTGCAATTCTGCTTCTCTGAAGATATTGTGCAGGATTCTCAGTCCTGGGTCATAGCTCTTTAATACAAACCACTTAGCTGAACTCACAGCTTTTCTGTGCTTTTTATCCTTGAGGGTAGCTACAGTGAGGTAGAGCACAAGGCACACCCACTACTGACAACTCTGCACCGCGCCCAGGCTGAATGTAAATGCTGCCCTTTAAACTCTTAGCCAGCTCCTTTGAGTGAGCAGGAGGCAAAGCTCCCAGAAAAAGCCAATGCAATAGCAAAAACATACCTCTGGGAGAAAAAGAAACAAGGCTTGAGAGAGAAGGAAACCTACCAACTTATGAGTAGAAAATCAAGAGAGTGAGGCAAGGCATTTCCCTTCCTCTAAAGATAACGTCAGTATAGGATTCTCACTCCACAAGAGTTAAAGAGCAACTGGCAACCTGAAAATCTGGGATGACATCCTGAGAAGGGACTCTCTCCTGTCCCTGAACTCAAGCAATAATGCTCTATAAATGCATGGAAAGATGACCATTTGTTTGCTTTGCAGACATCTGTGACTGAACCTTGAGGCTGGTTATGGCTGGAACCTTCCCTCAAAAATCAAAACCTTCCCTCTGAGTGAGAGCCTTGACAGAGACTTCTAGTTTCAACCCAGCCAGGTCATGAAATGCAGACATCCATTTAGACATGGTCTTTTCAAGTACAACACTGCTGATCAAACAAACAAACAAACAAAAAACAAAACCAAACACACACACACACACACAAGAAGCTGGGTAAAATTTCTAAGGGTTTCAATCTGCTCCATACAGAACTTCCAGGGATGTTTTGACATCTAGCATAGGGTGAAAGGCCTCCCCAGACAGGCACACGGCCTGGGGAAACATGTTGGCAGAAGGACAGGTAGAAGTCTACCACCACCTTGAAGAGGAAGCTCAGATGAATCTGCAGCATTAACTTATCCTTATAAAACATGGCATAAGAGGAATCAATCACTAGGCCCTTGAACTCACTCTGAGCTGAAATCATTGCCACCACGAAAATGAACTTCCTGTAAAAAACAAACTCACACAAACTGGATGGTTCAGAAGGAATTTTCAGCAGCTTTGTCAAGAGCACATTAATATCCCATAACACTTTTTAAATGTGAATTTTCAGATTCCCCATAAGAACCAAAAAACAAGGGCTTGCAAAGACACTGGCCCACATATGACTAATGCAGGTGCGACAAGCTGAAACAGCTACCAAACATGCTGGAATGCAGTAAGCTAAACTCAGACAAGTGAAGGCAGTCAAGAAGTTTTTGTGCAAAAGCTGACTTAAGCCTGACTTTACCACAAACACAAACATTTTCTGGTTTGAGTTGTAGATTTTTTTCCAGTAGATGATTTCTGAGATGCCTGGAGGACATGAACCCCATACTCAGACTACCATGTCAAGAAAAGGGCTCCGGGGTCAGGATAGAGCAAGGATCATTTCAGGCCAACCTCTCAGAATAGGAGGAGGCATGTGATAGCCAGAAGGGGCCTAGTTCACATTCTATTTTCCACTACTGCAATCCTCACGGGTCTAAGAGCTAGAAGAGTTCCATTAGTCTCATGCAAGAGAGTTAAGGCCCAGGAGTGAAAATACTGCTCAAATGGTGTCTTTATAGAACAATCCTTCCACATGAAGAAGGTTGGACATAGAATCGGCAACCTCTGGAAGGGGTTATTTCAAAATGGTGACGTGTTCAAAATGTTGACATGTGGTACACACCTGGCCAAAGCCCGCTTCTTTGTCTCCTTTGCTCGCACTTTCTTCATGAGATCTTCCAGCTTGCCTGAGGTTTCAGTATGGACCCCTAGGTCTTCGTCCTCTGCTGTGTTAACGATGTCCCTGTAGAACAAGGAGATATCGAACCCCCCAAGCTTCTTCAGGTGCATCAAGTCAAGGATGATACCTGGGGGCAAGGTACAAATGTGGGGAGGATCATACAAATTGATTTCTACTTATTTTGGCATGTTCATACAATACTCAGATATTCCTTTATATGGAAAAGGAAGTCAAAATGGACAGTCGTCCAAGAACAAAGAGGTGTCCTTTTGTTTAGTATTTTTCTTTTTTGTAAGTGTTGGTTCTTGAAAGAAAGTAATTAAAGAGAATTGGCCTGGTAGTTCTTTGCATCTAGTCAAGCAATGCAGCAGAGGGACCATGCTCAGCCCCTACCTGGGAGGAAATGACCCACTGTGGCCAATGCTCAAAGCAGCACTGACAGGCTCCAGAAGAATTAGCATCCACCCCACTCTTGTCCATAGGGAGAGAAAAGGAAGAGAAGATGGAAGATTATAGAGAATCCCCCACAAAAACTCTCTTTTGCCAGGTATAAGGGACAATGTCTTAAAAATGCTTGACTACCCTTAAGCTCTAGCACACCAACTGAATTCTGAAGGAATTGGCTCTAAGCCACTTGCTGTGACTACTAAAACATCCTCCTTCCTGGCCTCCAAACATAATGCTTTCCTTCAATTCATATAAAATACAGCTGTGACCGAAGGCAATTTCTGCAATATCCTTGAAAAACCTTAGTGAATTAAGTTAAAGTATCTCTGGAGTCCATCGTATTAAATACGAAGGTGATGTGTTATTATTGGCTTAGATTGTATGTAACCTTTCTGGAGGGGGAGAGGGAAGGGAAGAGATATGATGTGAACCCTGGAAAGTGCTGTGAATGTCAAAAGACTATATTCAACAATGTGCCAGACAAGAATGGACTTGGGAGACTAAATGTCAAGTGATTTGCCAGGGGAAATCTCTAGCGGGGAGGTGAATGCAAATTCCTATTTCCAGTTATGCAAAAACCCAGCTTTTTCAAGCTATGGCTTGAGGAGGGGACCACTGTCTACTGATTACCTCTTCCCAGAATCTCAAGATCAAAGGCCCAAGCATTATAAAGGAAAGACTGCACTATTCATGGGTGTGTTAGCTCTGAGCTAAGTCTGCTATGAACCTGTAACCACAGAAAAACCCCTTTGCAGAGTTTGAAAGACTGATTCTTATCAGAGTTCTAGCTGGAGTTGGGGGGGTGATCTCTTGTAAACTTATTAGAATGCATGTAAATTATTTTATTATTTTTCATATAAATTTTCTCTGTAATGCTTTCACCTTAAGAATAAATATGTTTACTTAGAAAAAGCTGTGTGCTAACTTGTGACTGCTGGCAACTACAGCTGTTCATTGCCTCTGGTGAGAAAGCAAAGCACAGACCCTGGCCTGTTTAGGCACTCTAGCTTGCTGGGGATATTTCAGTATAAGCAGGGAACTGTGCAGGCTGAAAAAACCCAGTCAGAAGGGAGAGAGATGTGGGTCTTCACCAAAGAGAGGTGATGGCTGAGGACCCGGGAGCCTAGAATGTACGCTGTTGTTGAACCACGGACAGGGAAACAGATGTAGTTGCCCTGCAGTGTGACAACAGACACTAAAGTAATCCTCTTTGCCTGTCACTCTGATCATGTCACTCCATTCCTGGAAGAGGGGGAAAACAAGGAAGTATGAGGGGGGTTTAATTTCTATGGCCCATTCAATCCCTGACTACAAGCCAAGACAAACAAAAGGTGCTTAATTAGTGCCTATTAACCACAAAAAAATGGACTGAGCACCTCTAATTTAGAAAGGGTTTTTATGTTTTGATTCAAATATTTTGAAGAATTGTCTCCAGAAATGTAGTAGCCCAAAATCCTGTTTACTTCTAGCAATTCCCCAAGTCCGATCACATCATTCACTTTCCTCCAAGATTGTACAAAGCAGTTACTTGGCGTCTGCTGCAGGGAAGCAACACTTTTACTCTTCATTAAGGCTCAATTTCTAAATTAAAAGTGAAAATGCTCACCTGTGTCTCGAAGGTCAGCAGCTTTGGTCCTGGCCAGTTTAGCTTTAGTGCTGTCATGCCCATGAGGGTTGTCTTCATTGGTGAACAGCATGATTCTCTTGTGGCTCATCTTGAGCCGGACATCACTGAAAAGATTACAGCAGGCCCAAAGTGCCTCACCCAGTGAGTAGTCAGCATTATGGCCAAACGACTCACGAAAGAGTGCTTTTCCCTGATCTCCCTTGTACTTATCCAACTCTAGCACTCGTTTGGCACCTAAATGGAAGGACAGCAAGGGCATTACTGGTTCTAATTCGCACATAAAAGCCAAAACCTGTTGACCATTTTTCCAGCTAGAGAAAACACATAGCTCCCTACAGCTGATATTTGACTAACATTTCACAGCATGGCCCTTCCAGCAGTTGGGTAGGAAAAGTGTTCAGTGTCTTAGGGTATGTCTACATAGCAACTGAAAGGCATGCTTCCCAACATGAGTAGACATATACACGTTAGCACTACTCAAGTTAGTGCCTAAAAATAGCAGCGTGGCCACAGCAGCACAGGCGGTGGCTTGAGATAGCCACCCATGTACGTACGCAGAGAATCGGGCAGGATTGTAAATGGGCAGCTAGCCATGTAGCTAGCCCAAGCTGCTACAGACATACTGCTATTTTTGGGCATTAACTTAAGCACAGCTGGCACATATATGTCTATATGTGCTGGGAATTACACCTCAGACCTACTGTGTACACACATCCTTAGGTGTATGGACCCATCGATAACTATCCTCTTTTTTCAAACTATTGACTTGCTCAAGTTGACCAATGGCTCCCCTTCCGCTTCTCTCTCTCTCTTCAAAACCTTGCAAGTGATAGTGGAAGAACCTTTTACTCTGCAACCACTGCTATCTGATCAGCTTTTTCGTATCTTGCTCCCTCACTGGATTCTCCATCTCTTAAGATCTCACCTGAAAAGGGATCCTATTCATTATTTAATTTCCTACCCCATCTGTTGTTATTTAACTAACTGCATATAGTTTTAGAATTAGTGTTCTGACAGAAGATGCTATACAAGAAGAATCAGATTACATAAACCCTTCCCCCTCCAGGGTACATCCTCCAGCAGGAAGGAGTCTTTCCCCAACTCTTTTCCCCATTAATGGCCTGCACCTTTGGGCCAAGAGAACAATAGCCCCCTCTGTCTCTGGAGGTGTGATATATTAGAGGTTGATAGGCAGAACTTCCACCATGATGCACTTTGCTTATAAGAGGTGCTGCAAAGTAGTAGTTTGAGAATCAGACTTCATTCACACTCCTACCCTGCCAGTACAGTAGCTAAAACAGAGCTGCCCTTCTTTCTCCATACAACATCCCACTCTCCTAAAAGTACTTCAGCACGAGGGCTAAGAAGTCTCAATGAGCAAGAACAGTCCAAGTCCTCTGGAGAAACATCTGCTTGTTCTCCCACTCCTATTTACTGAATATTCCCACTAGAGACAAAGCAATAGCTTTTAGATAAAATGCTGCTTTGCCATGACAGATATGGGCGCTTAGTTCCATTAAGTCACTCTGGCTGGAAGCACTCACCTTCTATTTCCTGCCCCTCCCTCAAACAAGAAAATTACATCATCATCTTATCTCTCTCTCTACAGAGCCTCCCACATCTCACTCTGCTTCCTACACTGTGTCACATTAACCTTACTCCTGCTGTTGGTTCTCAACCAGAGTTACTGTGCTGCTAACATTATTATTATTATGGAAGTCTGAGACAGAATACCACTAGCAGGTCATCCTGTCCATCTCCTATTGCAATCAAAAGGTATGGCAGCACATACATGGTACATTCAACAGTACAGCAGGTGCCTGACAAGCTTTCAAGAGCCGGGATGGGATTCTCTTGAAAGCCTGTCAGGCACCTGCTGTACTGCTAAATGTATCATGTATGTGTTAGAAGTCCTCTTTAATGAAAGAGGGCAGTGGCCATAAAATGGGGCCTTGTGTTAAAGTACAGAAAAATATGGAACCCCACACAAAGGAAATAAAACACGGATAGTGTGTATTCTTTATCTGATTCAACAAGGAAACTCTAAGCAGGGAAATTGTTACACCTATCAAAAATCCCAGCAAAGAAAAAGAAATTAAAATGCTACAGTAACAGGTCTCTCTCCCCAAAGGGGACAAATGGTGATAAAAACATTTTACAAACTTGCCCATTTCCTCTTAAGCCTTATATTCCTATTCTCTCTTACCTGGATTGTCCAGCTCCTGAAGAACATACACATGTTTGAAATCCACAGAATTCTTGTGTTTCTCAGTGCCATAAAACACAACACTCAAGAGGTCCCGGTTACTACTAATGATCTTGCTGGTGTATACATTCCGGATGCACTGGAAACAGAAAACAGCAGAATTAGGGAAAACAGAAGGAGAAAGTTAGCTGAAAAAATGGTGCTAGAGTTCTATCCTTGGCAATCAGCCCTTCATAATGGCAATTGCAAGGGCTACCACAATGTTTTGAGCCACATTTCATAACAAGTTAGGTACAAGATGTTTATGATTACATTTGAACATTAAGTACTTTTCATTATAACACATTTTCTACAGAAGAGGACAAGAGAAAGACTTCCTAGAGATACTACTCTAATACAAATTTATTCCTCATTTTGTAATCACAATCATCACCAAAATTTCTGGGTTTGACTACAGATTAGGGATGTAAATATAGTTTAAAAAGTTAACTGTTTAAACTAACTATTTTTTAATAATTTAAATGATTAACCAAATAAAGGGCTGCCCCAGCCAGGGCTAAGACTAATGCTCACCGGTTAACATTTTACATCCCTACTACAGATCAGACCTCTCCAGCCCACCACTGCTGTTGCTGCAGAATGATTTCTGATTTTCACACCAGAGATATGGTGCTCTGATAGCATGATGATGAGAAATACATAAACAGATAAGGCAGTCAACTAGCTACATTAGCTATATTACAGTGGATAAGAAATCTGTATATAGGCAACCCATAAAGCACATTGAGATCTTTCAGTCTACAAGACAGGTCATTATTAATCTCTAACACATGATCTTACCTGAATTGTCATATCAAAAGGAGTCCACTCATCATCATCATCATAATATTCAAACATGGCCTTGGAAGCATCAACTAAAAAAATCAGGCTGTCTCGACCTGAATATTTATATTCCCCTGAAGAAAAAAAAAAGAAGTATAGTCTTATAATTGGCTGTATCTTTTTCCCCCACTTAAAGTACCCACCCATGTTATTTGTGCTTCAAAAAAATATAAGCTGTCATAAATATAAAGGGAAGGGTAAACACCTTTAAAATCCCTCCTGGCCAGAGGAAAAATCCTCTCACCTGTAAAGGGTTGAGAAGCTAGGATAACCTCGCTGGCACCTGACCAAAATGATCAATGAGGAGACAAGATACTTCCAAAAGCTGGGAGGAGGGAGAAAAACAAGGGGTCTGTGTCTGTCTGTGTGATGCTTTTGCCAGGGACAGAACAGGAATGGAGTCTTAGAACTTAGTAAGTAATCTAGCTAGAAATGTGTTAGATTATGATTTCTTTAAATGGCTGAGAAATTGGGTTGTGCTAAATAGAATGAATATTCCTGTGTGTGTGTCTTTTTGTAACTTAAGGTTTTGCCTAGAGGGATTCTCTGTGTTTTGAATCTAATTACCCTGTAAGGTATTTACCATCCTGATTTTACAGAGGTGATTCTTTATACTGTTTCTTCTATTAAAATGTTTCTTTTCAAGAACTGAATGGTTTTTTTCATTGTTCTAAGATCCAAGGGTTTGGGTCTGTGCTCACCTATGCAAATTGGTGAGGATTTTTACCAAACCTTCCCCAGAAAGTGAGGTGCAAGGGTTGGGAGGATTTTGGGGGGGAAGACTTTTCCAAACAACGTTTTCCCAATAAACCCAGATAAATGTTTGGTGGTGGCAGTGGAAGTCCAAGGGTAAAATAGTTTGTACCTTGGGGAAGTTTTAACCTAAGCTGGTAAAAGTAAGCTTAGGAGGTTTTCATGCAGGTCCCCCTTCTCTACCCTAGAGTTCAGAGTAGGGAAGGAACCTTGACATAAGCACCTGTGAGGAGTGGTTTGAGTAGCCAAAATTCATCCACAGAAGATTATTCACGATACAGGGGCTTGAAAGAGCAAAAATAAAAGAATCTATGGAGATCCTCAGAAATATGTCTGAAGCAGAGGACCCCATGCTAAGGGGAAGAAAGCAGGCACTCAAGATCACATTCACAGAACGCTTTTTGGTTAAAGGTCAAATTCTTACCACCAGTTTCAGCTTCTTCAGGATATTCTTCCTCTTCCTCCTCCTTTTTGTAGTAAGACATCCACTCTGACATGGCTGCCACTGTTTGCTAAAAGAACAGAAAAGGCAGGTGTTTGTACTGACCTTCAGTCTGAAGACCATCCAAATAACTGGTCACATGGTTTGGGCGCTCATTTTCAGTTGCTAAGGTCTGGTCCACACTTAAAAATTAGATTGACCTAGCTATACTGCTGGGAAAAATGTAATACCCTAAGCACGTTAGTCAGGGCATTACCCCTGAAGTAGATACAGTTAAGGCTTGATCTACACTACAGAGTTAGGCAGCTTACGTCCACCTAACTAAGGGTATGTCTACACTTACAGAGTTTTTGTGCTTTAAGTTTCACCTGTGCTAGGGAACTGGTGAAAGTAAAGAGCTGGTTTGTTTACTCACTCAATTCCTCAGGCTTCAGAGAGTGTTTATACTACCAGCACTTCCATTGTCGATGAGAGCAGCGCTGTAGAGCAGCTATCCCACAGTGCAGCTCTCTCTATAGGTCTTGTGGGAGGGGGGGGGGGGTGAGTGGAAGGCATTCTGGGTCCCTGCTCAGTGCCCCCTGCTGCACTGCTTCATGTCCCAACAGCCCCATTACTTCCTTGTTTCTTTCATGGCTTTTTTTTAAAAACCCCTGCTGTCTGGCTGCTTTCCCCACCATATCTACAAGCAAAGGGAAAGGGAGTTTCAAACTCCCTGGGGCTTACAGGGGGAGGGGTGGACATTCGTTTACTTGGAGTCAGAGCAGCAGAGATGCTGGCCAGAATGCTCATTTTTGGAACTGTGGGATATCCTCCGGAGGCCAAAAGGTGTTTAAGCTGGTAGAATGTGTCTTCACTTTCACAACAGCGCAAAAAGAACAGCGGTAAGAGCTATACACCTCTCGTGAAGGTGGTTTTCTTTCTGCAGTGAAACTTCTGAGTCTCACTGCAAAAAGTCATTAACAAGTATAGGTTTCAGAGTGGTAGCCATGTTAGTCTGTATCAGCAGAAAGAACGAGGACTACTTGTGGCACCTTAGAGACGTGTGGCAACCCCCATTTTTTCATGTTCTGTGTACATCTATCTGTATCTATCTTCCTACTGTATTTTCCACTACATGCATCTGATGAAGTGGGCTTTAGCCCATGAAAGTTTATGATCAAACAAATTTGTTAGTCTCTAAGGTGCCACAAGTACTCCTCCTTCTTTCTATTAACGAGCGTAGACGCTCCTGCGGTGTTAGCACAAAGAAGGGGCTTTTGGCGCTTTAAATGGTAAGCGCAGACATAGCCTAAGTGTCTACACTACAACGTTGCTCCCCTCAATGTAAGTCACCCATTTACACTGAGTCACCGACCTCATAACTCCACCTCCCTGAGAGGCACAGCGCTGTCGATACAGTTAGGGTGACGCAGTGTCCGCGTAGACATGCCTGTCAGGCCCGCGTAGGGCTCACAACGCCCCACCCGGTGAAGTCAGTACAGGGGCACCGCCGACACAGCCCGGCGTAGCCCGGACACGAACCCCCACAGGCATGACTGCGGCGGCTCCACCTTGACCTAACTTCGGTCGACTTAACGGTGTCGCGTGGGAAGCGCCTACGCTACAGCCGCGCGGCCACCGCCTCACCCACCAGAGACGCGGGGCTGAGCCGGGAGCGGCCTGCGGGGGGGCTGAGCCCCACGCCCCCTCCGCCAGCAGGGGAAGGCGCGCGAAGTAGCGCGGGCGGGATAACGGCCTGGAACTGCAGCGGCAGCAGCCCGGACAGGACACGCGCCCCGGGGACGTGGGGCGAGAGGCGACGGGAACAGCCGCTCCCGCTGCCAGCCGTAGCTCAGCGCCGCCCTGGCAATGGGAGGCCGGGACCCGGGGGAGGGGGAGAGAAAGGGGGAAATCATGGGCGTGGGGGGCTCGGTAGAGAATAAACGCCTCCCGCCATTACCTGAGCCCGTAGCAGCTCATCGAAACCGGAAACCCGCCCCCGGAAACAATCCCACCCAATCCTGCGAAAGTGGGTGTGGCCCGAGGGAAACCACGCCCCCGCGCGATTTTGCCGGCGAGGAGGCCACGCCCCTTACATTCGACCTCCTCTCCAGAGCCGGCACCTCAGCTCCAGGTTACAGCCCCGCCCACTCACCGCCCAGAAAGAGCTCAATTCACAGGGCATCACCGCGTTCCAGCCAATAACTGGGGCCCATCCGTAACCCCGCCCACAAAATGGAGACCCGCGCAGTTACCTCATGTACCCCCTCCGGATGAAATAACCCCTCCCCCCCGCAGAAGCCACGCATCCTAACGGCATAGCCCCACCCCGCCCTGCCTCTAGCCCCGCCTCAGCAGCGGCGCCGGGTTCCATAAGCGGCGCAGGGACAAGCCGCCCGGCCGGTCTATGGCTGTGGCACATGCGCAGAGGGAGCATTCCCCATTCCGCCCCCTCTGTCACGTCACAGTTGGTGCCGGTACCGCCGCCGCCGCCGTAGACCCAGGAGTAGCGGGGCTGGCCCGGGCTCTCCCTCCCCCCTCTTCCCTCTGCTCGGCCGGCACCCGCCCGCCGTCCCCCGGGCAAGGAGTCTCCTAGTCCTTCTCAGGGCCCTTCTCCCCCCCCACGGACCCCGTCCCCCATGGAGCTGCCGCCCACCCTGCACCCGGTGAAGCTCTATGTCTACGACCTGTCCAAGGGCATGGCCCGGCGCCTCAGCCCCCTCATGCTGGGTAAGGGGGCTGGCCCGGGGGCAGGGTCGGTGGGGTCGGGACGGGGGGCCTGCGAGGCCGTGGGATGGGGCCGGGCCGTTGCGAGGAGGATTGTCCTGGGTCCTGCCCCCGGTGGCCCTTTGGTCCCCCACCCCCACCCCAGTTTGCCGCTCTGGAGGCCAGTCGCTCCTGGGAGTCGGACGCTGGGACGGCTTCCCAAGCTGCAAAGTAACGTGTGTCCCGCCAGAGCGCTGGCACCTGCAGAGCCCCCCAGCACACACAGACAGACACACACACACACACTGACACTGCTCCCCGAGGGGACAAAGGCTCGCTCGCAGAAATTGCGCCGTGGTGGAGTGGAGCTGTGGCCCTTTATCTAAAAGAAAAGAGATTTTCAGGGCAGCAAGGATACGTTTTCCCGTTTGACACGATAGGGTAGGGTTCACAGATCAGTGCAACCCTGCTGATGAAATCACATTAGGGTGGGACTCACCCAGTTTTGAAATGTGCTAGAATATATACGTGTTTCAAGCAGTTTATACATATCTGTGGTAGCAGTCCTGAATCCTAATGTGGGCAGTGTCAAGTGCTACACTGTATGACACTGGTGCATCTAAAGAGATCATCTTGGTAAGAGAATTGATAGTGATATGCATAAACTATCGTAACCCAATTGGTATGATACATGGCCTAGTCTACACCACAGACAGTCCAGGGTGTATGGCCTTATCATGAGTCAGAGTACAGCATTAACAATTAGTTAGGGCCTGCACCTCCTTTACTCATGAAGTTCACCCATTGAGATCCTGGAAGTGTATGAATTTATTACCACTTTACAGATTTTTCACAAGAGATATTATAATCTTTCTGCCCAGGATCTCAATGGGTGAACTTTATGAGTAAAGGAGGTGCAGGCCCTAACTAATTGTTAATGCTGTACTCTGACTCATGATAAGGCCATACACCCTGGACTGTCTGTGGTGTAGACTAGGCCATGTATCATACCAATTGGGTTACGATAGTTTATGCATATCACTATCAATTCTCTTACCAAGAACTTGTCCTTTGTCAACTGACCAATAGTTTGATGACTTTGAGGAATTGTCTCTCTCCTGTATGGTTTCTGAAGTGTGAAGTGGCCTTGTCGGAAGAGGAGGACCTGTAAATGTCTCTTACAGAGTCTGCCCCATGTCAGGCTAACAATGTATATCAGCCTTCCTAGCCACTTCAGTATCTGAATAGATGGCCCTATGGACTGTGTGAACTGCTGGCAGTAACTTCATCTGCCTGTCCTGAGAGAAAGATGTTGTCCTTTCCAACATCTTTTAAAAGTGAAAATGAAAGCCTGAATTATACTCCACATGAAGGTCCATATATGCTAACAGTGAGTTTGAGAAGAAAACATTCCTGTTGAGACCCTAAGTGATCAATTCTGTGTATGACAGATAGACAGAAACAGCAGCTTTGAGAGGAGTGCATTTCACTATCCTACCCCATGCTGGATAATTTCAAAATAATTATAGATACTTATTTCTCCCTTCAGACTCTTTTCCATTGTACTGGCAAGGATGTAACTTTCTCTTGTAATGGTTTTAGTGACTACGTTTTATCTTGGGCTGGAGGGGAAAGCCTGGTTTACACACACATTTGCAATTATTTAACTAAATGTGAGAAAGTTTAGCTAAATCAACCTTAGCCATGCTTCTTCTGGAATAAGTGTCCACCCACAGGCTTGTACTGAAAACTAAACTGATGTTCATTCACATCTTTTGTTATTACAATGCAAATTCATATGCAGACCAAGCCAAAGCATTCTAGCTCTGGTATGACATAAGATGCCAGTCTTAGTATTTTGCTGCTTTATAAGTTCCTGCATGAAACACTTAGCACTTATTCTTTATTTACTTTTTTTCTGAATGGTAATAAGTATGCTATGATTTTTATTATACCAATAATTGCAAAATAATGTGTTTGAAAAGCAGTACACAGGTCTAAGTTTGTAGGAGTCTGCAGAAAGAAGGAGAAAATTACAAATTGGATCAGAGTCCACAGTTGTGTGGGAAATACTGATTGCTAGTGATAGTTAATAACCAGCTGAGATTGGGCAAGTTGTCATGAGTTCTGGGAATAATGCCCACTAGGCTTGTTTAGTCACAGTGACAAGGAAACTTCAGAATATTTGGGATCATATGAATTTGGTGATTGGATTGTCCCAAAGATAGATCTTGGATTTTATTCTTTGAGTGATAGTAAATCTCTAGTGTGGGCTCCCCATTGCCAAAACTGACCTTAGTGGTTTTCCACAGATCCCCTCAAAGTAGGCAGATGGGAAAAGTACCTTCTTTCTCGAAATACATCCAATCCCCTTTTTAAGTGGCCACAAAAGCGGTTTGTCACTACTCCATAGATGGACTTTATATGAGGATATCATGCAGCCAATAGCTTTTATTCCTTTGGAGCCCAGAGCAGTTCAGCTGTGAGACTCTTAAGCTTCATGGAATACAAAAATTAGACAGGGAAATAACGTATTAGATGATTTAGTTCTAAACCCTCGTCATCCCTAGCCAGTCCAGGATTACTCCTAATAGTATCTTCTTCTTTGTTAGAGCTAAACTGGATAAAGCAATGTGACTCTTTCTTTGGTGGGATAATTCCTCATAATGCCACCTTCTTAAAATACAAATGCATTTAAAATAAAGATTGGAAAGGAAGGTGACAAATATAGAACCAAAAGGTTCTTAAGGTGTTTTAGAGGAGGGGAAGAATGGAATGAGATGTGTATCAAAGGGAAGCAGATTCCACATCATAGGACCCACCACAGCAAAGGCATTATTGCCTGGCAATTTCAGATAGGCTAGAGGAATCCTGAAGTAGTAATGGGTATTGTGTTAATATGTGTCAGTACAAAGCTCAAGGATTAGTCCTCTCATCCCTCAAATACTTGTAGAAAGTTCTGTAAGGTAACTTTATAATGATCATCACCACAGTAGCTGAATGCTGAACTTGGACAATTCTAGATTTCCATAGCATTGTTGAAACAGATATTATAGTGACTTAATTATGTCCTTTGGCCACATATAGTTTTCCTTCCATCCCCCTAATCCATTTTCTGGTGTTACTCTTCCCTGAATTTCCTTCCAGTGTACCAGACATCTTTCTGATATTGAGGTATGCACTGTTGAACACTGTAGTCTCTACTGCATTTAGGGACTGTCAGCTTCCTTGTCTGTGACGTCATATGTGCAAGCCAAAACTATAATGCCATTTATCTGACTTGCTCTACCCTTTGGGATGTGCTTTGACTGATTTAGCATGTCCAACTAAACTGGCTTTAAAACAGTAAAATAGTATTCACCAATGGGAAAGCAGTGAAAGTTCCATTCTTAGAATGTTTGGTTTTATTCTTCCAGGAGGGGGTGGGGGCAAATGAGAACTGGAAGCTGAGCTGTTCTAACACCCTGATTGTGGACAAGCTACCCTAATATTAAGAGAGATCCATGGTGAGGATTAATGTACTGCCACTTCAGTGCTGGCACAAGTTTTTCAGGGTGATATGCAAATGAAATGTTCAGGGCCTTTTCTAACTTGCTCCCCTCATGTACCTGAGCCAATGGCACTGACTCATGGGTCAGATGTGTGTAAGTGGGATCCCTGTGTGAGTGGAACCCTAGACTGCAGTGTAAGGCAAAAGCTGCCACTGTGAGAATCAGTCAATCAATTAAGAATACATTAGTTAGAACAGTTCTTGATGGAATATTCAGCCAGCACTACCATCCTTCCCACTCCACTAGCCCGTAAAGACTCTGAGAGCAGGGGATAATTGTTACTTGAGTTATCTCCTGCCTTTTTCCTTCTATGCGCGATCCAGCTCCTCATGATTTAAATAAGAGGACAGGATGGTTCCAGAGCAAGACTGAATCAGCTTTGTCCCAAAGCATTTGCTAAAGAGGATTGCTTGAAAATTAAACCGTCTACGCTTTCCCCCATACACCCTATCTCCGCACACTCCAAGCCACCTTTGGGAATGAGGGACTGAGACTCAGATGCAGACTCCTCTTCACTCCCTCCGTTGGCATTGTGCTGCAGTTTCACTAAGTAGGGCAATATTCTTTCAGAAATGAGGTGGCATCCTAAGTGACTATAACACACTAAATTTGATAGCACCTTATTTCCCTGCTACCCAGCTGACAGAATAGGTGTTGCTCTCACTTTTGTGCCAGTATAGGCACCAGTTTTGCATCCCAGTCAGGGTATTTGGTATCCTGAGTAGTAGCTGTCTCCTTATATAATCTGTGCATCACTAGTACACTGTTCTTGGATTTGATTAATCCAAATCCATCTACAAACTCCACTTTTATTTGGGGTTAAAAACCTGCACATGCCATACGCTCCATCCCCTAACCCTCAAGATTAATAAATTAACTGTACCAACAAGATAGATGATTCACAGCCATCTAATCTTCCCAGTACGTGGCCTTCTGGATAAACCCAGGCATGGGAGTAATCTGGTTTGATTGGATTCTAAAATTATACAGGCTCAGTTTCTAGTCTAAAAGTGACCTTGTATCCTAACTATGAACCTGTGTCCTTTAGTCACAGAACAAGTAAATAAAGTCTAGTAATTCTTCAAATTCCCACAATTAATTTGAGGGCAGTGGAATTGTTTCCCATGAGCTTTAACCTATTTTCTTGCCCCCATAAATAGTGTTTAGGTTGGCAAGATAGCTATTTGAAACAGAAACCTTTTTAAAAAATAAAGTATCCAAAAAAACCCTTATGTAGGCTCCCAAATCACTTAGGTGCTGATTCAGCACAGTATATAAATATGTGATTAATGGGACTACTTGCATGCTTAAAGATATGCATATGCTTAACTATCTTGATGAATCAAGGCTTAAAGGCTATCAAATAGCTTACTCCTAAATTTTAGTAAATTTTGTAAAAAGCAACTTAAAATGTCTTGATCTTAATTTTGTTATTCCCCTGTAGCATTGGGAATCCAAACACAACTTCTCTTTACTAATAAATTATAATCAGTAAGTGGAACTATCCAGTAGAGCTTCACTGTCTATGACGAATGAAGTACAAAATCTAATTACAGAAATAGTGAAGAGACCTTGATTTTAAAAACATTTCCAATTTAGGAATCTTAGGCATTGGCACAAGTAAAGGAATGCTTTAAAACACAGTTTATCTTGACATCTTCTCTGTTTAATAGAATATGTTTTTAGAGAGAATTACCATAGAAAATCACATTTAGAAAACTAGTTCCTTCCTCTTTCCAACCTGCTGCCAGAATTCTGTCTCTATAAACTAGCTGCTGAAGTTTATTTTATCTGTACTGCTTAGACAGAGTCATCACCTATTGCCAGAGAAAACACTGAGTTCTGAACTATGTTCTTGACATGATGAGTGAAGGAGGAAGCTATTTTCACATTTAGTTTCCAGATGTAAATTATTGTAACTTTTTAATCTACTCCAATCCTGTTTTAAAAATGCCCTATAGGTTATCTTTGAAAGGGAGACACTATTGGGTTCTCTTTCAAATAAATTATTATTTATATTCTAATAGTGCATATAGGGATCCAGTTATGTTAGGTGATGTACAAATACATAAGAATAGACACTGTATGTATAATTCTCCATTGTCCATTCTCCAATTCCTCTTCCACTGATCAAGTCACTTTCCATGTATTGGTTTTTAGTCACTTTCTAATTAGTTTAGTGTCATGAGGCAGATTTCCATGTTTCTAAATGAGCTGAAACCAAAGTGGCTTTTTTTGTTTCATCTTCTGAATTCAGTGATCTTCGCAACAAGTCTTTAACTGTTGCTGCTGGCCGAAGTCACAAAACTGGATAAGGTGGTAAATTTAAAAACAACAACTCAGATTTGGTAGGTTATAATTTTAAAACCTATTTAAATTTCAGCCCCATACTTTATTTTTAAGAAGAGATACTGAGAATGAGCTACAGAGCCTTCACTTGTAGGTCACCAGTTCCAATCTAGCCCTTTATCAGTAGTGACTGAAAAGGAAATTCATTATTATATGATGGCTCTATAATGGACTATGTGAAATTAGTATGAAACTAGTACACTTGGTACTGACTGAGCATCTTTGTTGGTGAGCTTAGAGGACAAGGACTTACTGAGCCACTGAAATGGTGTTCTCGTCTTCTCCCTAGAAGTGGGCCCATTCAAGGTTAGGAGGATGTATGTTGGCAGAAAAGTCTGGCACTGCCAATTCCTCATGCAAGTAAACAGAGAAATTAAGTCACCAGTGCAGACAGTGTGGCACCATTCACTAGCGCTACAGTTCATTACTAAATGAAAAAAAGCTATTTTTCCTGATCCTTTAGAACAATGGCTCTCAACCTCTCCAGACTACTGTACCCCTTTCAGGAGTCTCATTTGTCTTGCAGAGTTTCACCTCACTTGAACTACTTGTTTACAAAACCAGACATAAAAGTGTCACAGCACACTATTACTGAAAAATTGTTTACTTTCCCATTTTTACCATATAATTATAAAATAAATCAATTGGAATATAAATCTTGTACTCACATTTCTATGTATAGTATATCGAGCAGTATAAACAGGTCGTTGTCTGTTTAAAATTTTTAAATTTTACTTTTACTGATCTTGCTAGTGCTTGTTATGTAGCCTGTTATAAAACATGGCAAATATCTAGATGAGTTGATGTACCCCCTGGAAGACCTGTGCGTATCCCCAGGGGTACACGTAGCCCGTGTTGAGAACCACTGCTTTAGAAAGATGCAACTTTGGCATTAAGGTTGCAGCTTGGGTTTAAGGCAGGATGTGGTAATAGGTGAAGATGCATAGGTGAGTGACAGCAAGTAGACTGAACTGTGTAAAGGAAGTTGCCGATGACTCTCTCCTTCTCTCTACATACAGGAAAACAGCTGGATGGGATCTGGTAAGTGACTAGATTTAACTTGCATAATGTGTATTAGACATTAGATAGCATTTCCAATATAGCATGTTCTTAGAGTTACTAGAAGAAAGATTGATTGCATTGAATTAGGCACTGTGCAAATCTCCTTTCAGTTCTTGTCAATAGATCTTCATACCAACAATAATTATTATTACATATTTTATTGCAGTAGCACCCCAAATGTACTAGTCATTTTTCAAACATAGGATACTGTCTGTGTCCAAAACAACTTAGCTTCTGATTGCAGACATGACTTAACATGAGAGCACCAACAGCAGGTGAAAATAGGAGGATTGCTGACAAAGGTTACAAAAATAACACCACATGGTTACTTAGTAGCTATATGCATATTTTGTTAGAAAATATGTTCTCCAATAGATAAAGCACCATCATGCCCAACTTGCCAAAGTCTCCATCCAGGATTACGGACCCCTTGACCAATGTCTTCCATCCTCCCTCACCAATCAACCACCCTGTCATCCCTCATCCAACTATCCCACTCACTGTCCAACTCTTTTCCAGTCCCCATATCCAGCCACCCTCTGTCCATATGGTGACCCTGGGTAATTCATGCCCCAAACTTTCCCAAATTTCTAACTGCCTGTGAGAGAAGTTTTGTCCTTCACTACATATGGCTGGAGAAGGGAAGCTATTGGGTTTCTTCTCCCACCTTTTCTGGTGTCTTGGATACCCATGGTGGTCCTGACTGAGCCATTCGCTCCCACCTGCAGTATAGCATGAGGCTTGATAACCAATGTGACCATTTTTCTTCTGGGTAGTGTACCAGCAGACATTATTCCTACTCATAGAAGGGTCTCAATCTTTTCTTGCCTCTTACTAAGTTATTTGCCTCAGTAATATCTTAGGCAACATGTACTACAGTTCTAGCCTTTCATCCACTCATATGAGTGGTTTATAAGCTGTCTTAAACATTTCCTCCTCTTCTTTCATATGGCTTCCTTTTCATGTCTCCTTGCTCTCCCTCAACAGGCACACCTCCATAATTGTCCATAAGGATGAGTTCTTCTATGGCAGTGGTGGGATTTCCAGCTGTGCACCTGTGAGTTCAGCCTTCTTGGGACTTTTTCCTAGCTCTACTCTTTTCTCTTCCCATATGGTTTCTTGATGATGATTAATTTCTCTTATCAGGAGTGCCCTGTGTTTGCCCTTTAGGAAAAGTGTACAAGTGTATTTAGTCTTAAGAGATTGCATGATGCAGCCAGGTGAGGTGCTAAGGGTCATGATGGCTGGTCAACTGGGGAAAAGGGAACCTGCACAATGGGTTTGGTCCCAACCACAAGTTAGAACATCAGCGAGGGTTCAAAACAAACTATGGGGTTTCCTGTGCTCAGCATTCTGAGAAGGAAGAAGCTTCCTGTAGCTCAGCCACCCCTTGGCTGCCTTGATTGGCTGTAAATCAGAGGTGGGCAAACTACAGGCCACATCCAGCCCACAGGACAGTCCTGCCCGGCCCTTGAGCTCCCAGCCGGGGAGGCTCACCCCCGGCCCCTCCCCTGCTGTCTCCCCTCCCCCACCGCCTCAGCTTGCTGTGCTGCCAGCGCTCTGAGCGATGGGGCTGCAAGCTCCCGCTGGGAAGCACGGCTGTGAGAGCCGCCGGTCTGCTCTGGTGTTCTAGACTGTGCGGCGACGTGGCTGGCTCTAGCCGGGCGGCACGGCTGCCAGTCCTGGTGCTTTGAGCGGCATGGTAAGGGGGCAGGGAGCAGAGGGGTTGGATAAGGGGCAGCGGGTCCCAGGGGGCAGTCAAGGGACAGGGAGCAGGAGGCGGTTGGATAGGCATGGGAGTCCAGGGGGCCTGTCAGGGGGCGGGGGTATGGATAGGGGTCAGGGCAGACAAGGAGCACGGGGGGCTGGATAGGGGGTGGGGTCACGGTGGGGCGGTTAGGGGCGGGGGGTTCCCAGGAGTGGGTAGTCAGGGGACAAGGAGCGGGGGGGAGGGTTGGATGGGTCGGTGGTTCTAAGGGGGTGGGAAGGGGCGGGGGCCAGGCTGTTTGGGGAGGCACAGCCTTCCCTACCCAACTCTCCATACAGTTTCAGAACCCCGATGGGGCCCTCACGCCAAAAAGTTTGCCCACCCCTGCTCTAAATGGAGGATTTTTATACTTAGACCTTGGTGATTCATGGTATTTAAAATGCACACACACTGACTACCTTGATATCCTCTCCAGTTCTTGGGGTGGTCTTAGCCCAAAGTTCACCCTCCGAAAGCACCTTAAAACACAGTTCTGCCACACAGTTCTGGAACAGCATGGAGAACACAGCAGCAAGTTGCAGAATAAGCCACATGAAGTGTCTTGTACCTCTTGTTCTCTAACTGGGGAGAGCTGGGGACAGAATAGTTTGCTCTGAATCTGATACTGTAAGCCCCTTTCCCTGCTCCTGGGCAAACCATGTTAGTTTGTTTATGTCAGCAGCATTCTGGACTGCAGGAATCCCCACCCCTTGGAGTGCTCCATCAGAATCCATTCAGCATCTTCTTTTGCTTGTGCATTTCACAGGGAGGGACATTGCTTGGGCCCCCAGACTCAGTTGTAGACCTGGGGAGCACGGAAGTTACAGAAGAAATTTTCCTGGAATACTTGTCCTCGCTGGGAGAATCCATGTTCCGGTGAGTTATGGCTTTTATTTGATTTTTAACATATTTGCCAAAAAAAGAAAATTGGGGTGGGGGTCCCAGGGCCTGTCTCACTAACACAAAGTTTCATCTGCCTAGTATGCTGTTTAGTATCATCCAGATAATAAGTAATAATGGGGCTAGAGCTGGCACAGGATCAACTGCAAGCTACGTAACACTTGGGCAGACCCAGGCCTTGATCAAGGGCGGAAAAGCATTCTGTCAGGATGCCTGCAACACTGGATCTTGAGCTTTGGATTTGACAGCAAACAGGGTTTTGCCTGGTCTGTATTGGATGAGAGACCTTCATGGAAGACCGAAGTGATGGAGGAAATGGTGTTCGTTCAACAGGGGCACTTTACCATGAGAGCCAGTACTGAAACACTGTGCTAGAGCTTCTTGCAAATACAGACTAACACGGCTGTTACTCTGAAACCTGTGCTAAAGCTGCCCTCTTTCAGATGATATGTAAAACCAAGCTTCTGACTTCCTGTGTTCATTAGAAAGCCCCGGGCACTTCTTACCAAAGTAATTAACAATAATACTTAGTGTCCTTGTGAAATTCCAACCTCAGCAATTACTTGGATCTACTTTTTCTTCTGTAATTTCAAGTGAACAAGTTGGTCCTCGTTTCTCCTTCAAAAGGCTGTTGAGTAGTGTCAGTAGTACAGAATGGTTGCCATGTTCCACCCCCAACTCAGCTGAGTTTTGGAGAGAGAATGGACTTGTGTGGTATCTAAATCGTGTTAGGGCCCATTAGGATGAAGGGTGCTGATGTAATTGATTATTGCTTTGAGTTCCTTTTCTTGTGGTATTTATTGCTGACTCTCACTTTTCTGTGTTTGAACTCCTCTCCTGGGCACAGAGGAGAGTCTTATAACCTCTTTGAACATAACTGCAACACCTTTAGTAACGAAGTGGCGCAGTTCCTGACAGGAAGAAAGATACCTTCCTACATCACTGACCTTCCGTCCGAAGTCCTTTCCACGTGAGTACAATCTTCTCTGCTTCTATCTGTAGGATGTTGCTTCATGCTGATGCCTGGATGTTTGCTGCCACATCTGATAAGCCCTAGGTGGGGACTGGTACCTGTTGTACCTCGTGAGATCAGGGAGAGGATGCCGCTTCATTTATTTGGGCCTTTATGTGCAATGACAGTCTCCACACCATGACTGGCCCTGTCATGATGTGGGAAGGGTGAAAGATTCTTTTCTTCTACCATCAATGAACGTAAACTAAATGCTTCCCTATAGCTTTTTTTAATCACGTGACCAGATGTATATAAGAGGTTAGAGAGCCGTATAAAAGCCAGTGGCTAAGGTTACTAATACCTCTTTGAAATTAAAATAAGCAATGTCTACATCTCAGGGCAGGATGTGGGCATCGCTAAAGAGTCACCTTTCCTGCCCTGGAGGGCCATCATTGTGTTGAGGCTTGCCATGTTGCCTTATGGGGGTAAAGCTTTAAAGTTGCTTTTAAGATACTTAAAAGCAGGGACTGGATGGGAGGAGAGGATGCAGAAGGGAGGAAATAAGTGAAAGTTCTAGAACATCCCTTCTCATCACAACTGAGATTTGTAGATCTCACTTCCTCAGATTCTAGCTCAGCCTCCTTCGGTATGCACTTTCAGTTGAGTCAATAAGGAGAGCTGCACCATCCAGTTCTCCTCTTATCACAAACAGCACTGTACCTGACTATGACACACAAGGTCAGTTGGTAGAAAAGTTTCTCCTATACCAGGCTGTAAGCTCAAGCTAAGCAAAGTCAGATGCAGTGTATACTTGAATAGGAGACCTTCAAGGAAAACTCAGATGCTGCAGGATTCAGTAGGGATTATTCAGTGAATACTGATCCAGCGTTGCACAGAAGTGCCAGAGGTTGTTCTGCTGTCAGAGATGCCACCTTTCAGAAGAGATATTAAACTAAGGTTTGGACACTTGTGACCATTAGCGATCT
This sequence comes from Lepidochelys olivacea, assembly GCF_965140295.1. Taxonomy (NCBI): domain Eukaryota; kingdom Metazoa; phylum Chordata; order Testudines; family Cheloniidae; genus Lepidochelys; species Lepidochelys olivacea. Next base: position 262,422,366 of record NC_140411.1, on the reverse strand, counting down.
CATAGCCCTTTTCCCAGGGTTACTGATGATAGTCACTATGTTTCTGGCCACGTTTGAATTTAGCTCAAATTTGACATTCTGCCTCCCTAACTTTCTCTTAGGAGTTTCAGTTGGATAGCTACTACTCCACTATTTAATGATGTTTGACACTTAATGGAAAACTGCTTTGCAAAATTATATTCTGATCACTTCAGGTAACTAGATAAATTACTAAAAGTTAGTATCAGACAGGGTACTGCTATCTTGACACTACTTTGTTAGGATTCAAGGAACTGGCTCATGAAAACCAATGTTTGAACAAACATTTAAAGTTGCTGCTGTAGCAAGTTTTATTTAACCGGTTAAATTAAACCATATAAAGCAACTCACTGAAGAGCAGGACTTTACTAAGTTGCCTTTATAAAGGCCACCTCATTCTATTTCAGAGGTGGCTGTATTTCAAGGGTGCATGAGAAATCCTTGTATATATGTAGCATGATCACTTTGAGATCTATAAATATCCCTTTTTCTTTTCTTTTTTAATTTCATTGCCACCTCAGACCCTTTGGACAAGCTTTGAGGCCTCTCCTGGACTCCATCCAGATACAGCCACCTGGTGGGAATACCTTCCGCAGACATAATGGACAGAGCTAACACGAGTGGATGGATGTGCCCAGCCTCACCAGGCTTTTCCTTTTTAAACACACAAATCTACCAGATTTCTATTTTATAATTTCACATCAGCATTGTCTTCAAGGAAATGACAAGATGTTTTTTCAGATTTCCCAGGGAGATGACTTATTGGGTTGCATGTAGGACAATGCTACCAAAAAGATTGCCATAATTTCCAATAGCATTATTCTAACTTGTTAAGGCTGTCTTGTCTGTGTACACTGACACTTTCTAAATAGCCCCCATGCTGGAGATGTGGAATTCATTCTATGGAGACTAGAGAGCCCATTACTCAATTTGGGGTACCCAAGGGGAGGCACTGGGTTAAGAGTCCTAGCAATCCCTTGCCAGACTTGCATCTTTTTTCTTTTTCACTGCCCATATTACGGGATATTTGCTGCAGTCTGTAACAGAAGGATACAGTGAGTTTTGTAATACTGCAGTGGGTCCCCCAATATTAAAACCTTCTCACTATTCCATTAATGTTGTGTTGTTTGCTCAAGTGGAGAAGTTAACCTAACCTAGTCAGAACATTCACAGTGGGATACTTACAGGGGAAAGGTGTCCTAGCTCAATAAAACCTGCTAGCCTCTCAGTGTTACAGACTTCAGTGACATTAGGGATGAGTTGGATGTTGGCTGCAGCAGAGTGTCACTACCAGCCTCATAATGCTAGATCCAAGAATTAAGGGATGGAGGATAGGACATCTCCAAAAGATCAGTATCCCTTTCAGTCAGGAAAATAAGGGTCAAGTAAAAGCAAAATTAAGTAAAACTTTTCCTTCTCCCTGTAGCAAGCAAGCTCATAGGCCCCTGTGCAGAACCCTTGGAAACTTACTCCCTTTGTATGGGGCCTGTTCTTGCTCTGCTGAGCCAGTGTTGCATGCACAGTGAGGAAAGAATAGCATGGCAGTTGCACATTAATCTAAGGTTTGCAAACAGTCTGCTGCATCTGTCTGCAGTCACAACATAAGCACTAAGGTCCCAGCCTTCTTCAACACCATAATCCTTTCCATGGAAGTTGAGTGTGATGTCACAGATGAGTCTGATTAAATGTGTGAAGAAAACAGCGGGTCAGCATTGTAGGAGCTCCTATCTGGTTTCCATGTAAATTTCCCCAAATTAAAGAAGAAGAGGGACGAGCAAGAGAAAAGCAGAACAGCCTCTAAATAGAATTTCTCCACCTTTCCATGGGGCATCAGGGACACTTCAAGGGATACATGTGCCTATCATTGGAAGTGGGTAAGGCTGAACAACAGGCAAAGGGTTGGGTCAGAACTGCATCCTCCCCTGATTTAAGATTACTGAGTCCTCTCCATTTAACTCTCTTGTGGGTAGGAGATTAGGGAAAGGAAAGAAGGGGTACTTTGTGCTATCTTTCCTTCAAGTATAGATATCCTCCCCCCACTGATTCTCCAACAACTGTATTTAGGAGAGACAATGCAAGAAAGATAGTCACGGGACACTGGAAACTTTCCCTATGGTCACTAGTGTTGCTGATACTCTCTAATGGGGAGTACTTGGCCCAGATCCTGCCAACAGGAACACCTTGTGTGTACAGAACCCTTTGCCCAGTGTCTTGTTGTGCAAAGAACTGCTCCAAGCTTAGTCCAGACCTGCCTCAACTTCTAATCACACAGGTGCACAGGACACTTCCTAGGATCCTAAAGCTGTTGTGTCCTTGCTCTCTTAGGCTTCTACCCTTGATAATAGTTCCAAAAGGATATCCTTTGGAGAGCAATTTCTGTTGCACTTATTCAGTAACAACAATAAGTGGTGCACACTGTTTGGGAGGAAGAGGAGGATTTTAGTTTGCTGTTGCCCTGCATGTTGTGTAGTCCTTTACACAAGTACATAGTGGGTATAAAATGTGTTATCAAGTCAGACTGATAAAGTGTATATAACTACGCAAGGTGCAGGGCAATGGTCAATGCAACCCAGAATGTGTTTCATTGTGTCATCTTCTCCCTGTAACATAACAGTTCTTTTCCTCAGCCCTTCATTGTGATGAATCTGGACTCCATGTGGGATAGAATATGACCAGTGGGAGCAGATGCCCTTTAGAAACAGCTCCTGGTTTGCATAAACATTGCCAGAACCCAGAAAATGCATAGTCTGCAGAAACTGTTCTAAAGTGAGTGGTTTTCAGGGCCCTTCTTTCCCTGCTCCTCCAGAAGCACCAACAAACAGGTCTTTGCATTCCTCTGCTTTCCTATCCTCTACATGTCTTCCTGTCCTTCCTCATCTCCTGTTGTATAAATGGAGACCAGCATACACCCTAGCAATGTATCCCACTAATTAGGCCTGAGCCTGGATCTTACTTGACTGCCCAGCAAACTTCTGGACCTTTTACATCTTTTCTGGGAGGGAAGAGAGAAGGGGAACAGATTCACCTTGTGTATTTTGGAATCTGCTATCCCTCCACCCATTAATCCCAGTACATCTAGTGCTGCTACTTTTTAAAAAAAGTTACTGGACAAAATTTTACTGAGCAGCGGCTTCTGTTAGCAGTCACCGTGGCACAGTCCCACTGTAGGGGGGAACCCAGAAAGGGGCCTGAGTTCAACACTAACACTGGGATCCTTGATAAACGAATTACATAAAAGGGGGCCCCCTCTGCCCCAACCAATTAACATGGTTGTGTAGTGAGCCCACCCGATGCTCTGTAGGCTTATTAGTAGCCCACTCCCTCAGATGGGTTATGTATAAATTGCAGATACATATACCCAGCATTCCACCCACCCACACTTATTTATAGGTATATAAGATGAAATGAGAAATAAATATGTAAATGTATGTAAGTAAAGCACTTCCAGTGAGTTGACTAACAAAGGGGCAGGGAAACTGAACCTTTTCTCTTGGAAGAGAGCAGAACCCCTTTGCCCCAACTCTTGTTTTCTGTCTTGTATTTCTGGGGTTCTCCTCAGTGCTGCTGAACAATGCCTGGACAGAGGGGATGCATTTTTACATTAAAATAATGTCATCTGTAGGCAGAAAGTGGTGTTTGGTTTATTCTGTTTTTTTTCCCTATTGCAATAAACAGAACTATAGTATGTTGTTCTGTGTTACTTCGTGTGTCGACACAGCTCCTGAACACAAGCGACTAGAGCCCCATCAGGGCCTATCTGTCAATACCAAGATGTGGGCTGGGAAACTGCCCCAGCAGCTCATGCCATTTGGTGATATTGAAGGGAGTACTAGCTGCCTCACTCTGGTAGAGCTGGTCACAAGCAGCATCAAGTCTGGGGACAGTGGTTCCATGCACACCCTGCTCCTGCATCAGGTCTACTTTCCTTGATGCTTGACAGAGCTCTGAAGAGCCTGTCAGTGCTGCGGAACAATGGCTGGATGGAGGGGGGGTGCTATTCGGCCCTCACTTGAGTAAGATGCCTTCATAACATTGAATGGATGGGGAAGAATAGAACCTCCTAATCTTTGCTGCTAGAGGAGGTAAACTGAGTTAAAAGACAGAGGAAGAGGGGCTGGGCAGTGAGGGAGCCTAGGCTGGAACCTCCCTGAACCCACTCTAGTTATCTTCCATTCAAAATGTTGAGATATCAGCCAAGTATTTTGGTTTTTTTAAATAACAGGGAGGCCCAATGCCTGGCTTTCCTTGCAGAAGCAGAGGAGAGATTGCATAGAATACCCACCTCATCCTAACACATTCATTGCTTTATAGGAATCCCTGTGCTCCCATCAACACGGCTCTGGGGAAAAAGGAAAAATTCCTTCTCAATTTTAGTTAGTGATCAGTTCAGCCCTCCGAATGCAGGCAAGTTATCATGCTTCAGCTTCTCTCCACATAAATTCAGAGCACATTAATGACAGAGTAATTATGTCCACCTCTCCCACTTAATGCTAAGAAGCTGGGTTCTGCTGATATTTTAAAGGGCAAAGAATTTCAAACAGTGGTCAGTCAGGATTGCAGTTGCATCGGTGGCTACGTAGTTACCAAACGTAGATTCATGCCTGGGAAAGCTGGTCTTAGACGTTAGCTATCAGCAGTGGCCTCAGGCAGAGCGGACACCTATTCCAAAGGGGGAATTCCAGCAGATAGTCCCGGCTGATTATTACAGTGCACTGATTTTTATGCCAGCAGCAGCTGCTGTAGAGGGAATGTATCAAGGGATCTCTAGCATATAGTCAGAACAGGTGGTTTGGTTAGGGCTTCAAAGTGTTCAGTAACTATGGAATGACAGACAGTTTGCCCAGGGCAAGTGCAGTCTTACAGCAAGCCCAGATGAATGATTAAACATATTGCTGCTGCCCAAAGGGCAAATTCCTGTTGTCCAAGGGAAGAGGGATGTGAGCATTCCTCCTAGCCAGCTGGTACTAAACAGTACACAGGGTGGTCAGAGAGTGGTTTGGACTCTCCATACACTCTTGCAAAGAGACAGGTTTCAGAGTAGCAGCCGTGTTAGTCTGTATTCGCAAAAAGAAAAGGAGGACTTGTGGCACTTTAGAGACTAACCAATTTATTTGAGCATAAGCTTTCGTGAGCTACAGCCATGAAAAAATGGGTGTTTATCACTTCAAAAGGGGGAGAGAGCGTTTTGAAGTGATAAACACCCATTCTTTTCCATGGTCTGTGTGTATAAAAACATCCTCACTGCATTTTCCACTTTTATGCAGCTGATGAAGTGAGCTGTAGCTCACAAAGGCTTATGCTCAAATAAATTGGTTAGTCTCTAAGGTGCCACAAGTACTCCTTTTCTTCTTGCAGAGAGGTGTCCAAAATAGTATGAGGGAGACAGATTTGGAAGAGCATAGGCCAAATTCATCCCGGGTGTGACTCCCATCAATTTTGAGGCATGAAGTTGGTCTGACATCTGTATATAGGAGTGAAAGATGCAAAATGCCAACTCACTTGCAGTTGCTACAACAAGCTACCTCTAGATGGCACTGTTATTTTGTCTCATGGTTATGTAACTCGCATTCCCTACAAACACTTTGGGTCTCATGGTGCTGCTGCTGCTGTTGCAAAGCCAGACTGGGAAATGCCAAGTGGGAAGCAGTGCCTGAAGGTTGTGACCATCCAATGGCCGTCTGGTGGCCTGTGTGATTGAAGGTAGTTCATTTCCAGTCCACTTCCTAGAGGGACAGATCACTGCAAGCCGTCTTCTTGGTCCCAGAGATGCCAAGGAATGAAGCCTGCACATAGAGCCTGAGTTCACTCTGAGGCAGCCTCTTCGTATTAAGCCCAGGGTCAAGACGCAGTTGTGGCCCTGCACTGCTGCTGCACTAGCTTGTGAGTAAAGCGAGGTCTCTAGTCTCCCAAGCCACATCCCTTTCATCTATGCGAGATTCACTTTGTAAGAGTGATCTTTATTGGGGACCAGTTTCTCATGCTTGTAACATGCTACAAAGAGAAAGCACAGCTTCCTGGATTATGGGCAAGCCTCACAAGTCTAGAATGTTCAGCCATGCACCTGCTGGCCTGGAAGCTGATCCAAAGCATCTGCAAGAACCCAGACTGGAAGGCTCTGGAGAACAACAGTAGCTGAGCACTTCTTCCTGAAAGCAACGAGCACAAGGAGAACTGAAATGACAACTGCAAAGACTTGGAGAGCACATATCGCCAGCTACTCTAAACCACAAGAAGGCTGTGGTTTCACACAGAGTGTGAGGAACCTTTGTTCTTTCATCCACAATTGTTTCCCTTCCCTCCCCTGTCCATGGCTCTGCCATCGCATTCAGCTTCTCTGTAGGTTTCTAGTTGTGAGGAGACCAATCAAAAATAAATGAAAGCCAACTCAGTCTGAGCAGAACTCAAAATATTTTCTGATGTTTCTGAGTGTTGGGACCAAAAGGGTAAAGATCTGAAGGCTAAATGGAACTGGGGAGCAGAGCACAACTTGCAGAATCTGTAGCAGTGATGCCAAAGCACAGGGAAGAGAGTCCGACTTGGCTTTCAGATGGGCAGGTTGAGATGACAGGGCTGACTGTCAGGAACTGCGTCTTTTAAAACCAAGAAAGTCTGGTAACTAATCAGACAACATTAGAGTTAGTGAAAGAAGGGGGAGACTGCTTGGACTATGATGAGAGGGGACAACTGAGGTATTCTGTGGCTACGCTGAAATAAAACAATATCTATCAAGTCATGGCTTTGCCTGGCTACACGAGGGGTTTGCTCTGATGTAGTTACACTGGCAGCTGGCCACTGGTGGCTATACCCAGGGGACAGCCTTAGCTACACCTCTTCCATTGAAACTAATTGCAGGTGTGGGGCTAAATGCTCTGTACAGCTTTGAGAGTCTCAGCCAAAGAGACGTCAACAGTCTGACAAATCCCTTTGTTTCTCAGTTGCTCAACTGTCACTCGCTTGGGATGTCATTTTCCTAGCTCTCCAGTCACCTCAGGATAGGTGCCCATTGCAATCACACGGTGTGACTGCCTCATGATGCAGCCAAACCTGAGGTAGCTTTAATCTAACTAGCGTGAGTACCAATAGCAGTGATGTCACAGCAGCATGGGCTAGCCACCAGAGTAATTAGCCAGAATCCTGGATGGGTTTGTACAGCCTGCATTGAAGCCCATGGTGCTGTCATTGCTGCTGGGACTCACCCTGGCTAGATCCAAGCTAGCTTGGGTATGCCTACATGTGCAGCAATCACACCTCCCATTGCAGAGTTGACATACTCTCTTCCATCCTAGATATGCCCTGAACGTCTATGGTAAAGCATAAGCAGGTCTGCATTATGGAACATAAAAAAGGGGGCCCAGGGAAGAAGCAGAACTCTAATTATTGTTTTCCTCTTTGCAGATGACCTTTAATTACAGAGAGACAAACCTTAAATCCAAACAGATAAAGTTGGCAAATAACCTGGTTTCAGGATTCTAAATATGAGTACTTCCATCTAAATTCGTCCATGGCTGTTAGGAGAAGGCCACATCAGTGCAAAGCTAGTTTTTTCTAGAACGTGCCAGACATGCACTCATCTTCACTACCAGAACACACCCACCATTTGGGTTTTTTTAATATAATAAGATAACTCAGTTGTTATCCTGCTGTAAAATCCCAGTGGAGACAAAGGGCAGGCAGTTTTCACCATGATGTAACTAGGGAAGGTCAACACTATACCCCTCCACCCATCTTGAGCTTGCCTACCTACACTGCAGGGAGAACTACAGAGCCTTGTCTCCACAAGGATTTTACAGTAAGATAGCTCATGTGCATTAGTTATCTACCCACTGGGTGAAGCAAAGCAGGAACAAGGCATTCTTTTTCTGGAATAACAGTGTTTACACAGAAAGTTAACCAGTAATAACTCCATGTGTAAACAAGCCCATAGTTAGGGCATGTTCTTTGACCTACATAAACATTCAGCCACCTAACTGCATGCCAGCCACACTAAACACAGCTTTCTAATGTACCTGGGGATCACATACTATAGCAAAACCCGTATTTCCAGCCTGGTAGAACACGATGGTCATAAGCAGACTACGGCACAAGTAGAACGGAGAGAACCCTGTAGATCAGACATAAATTAACTGTGAGAGCACCAAAGTCTGGGGAAATACAGTAGATGACCCAATCCCCTGCAACTCCACGCCCCAGCGTTTGGAACGGAGGAGTCCTGCTCACATCTGTTACCTAGTATGCAGTTCAGCTTTACCAGTCAGAGCAAATGGACAGCAGAGTAGAATAGACACCTCGAAGGGAGGGATTAAAAAATCAGAGATTAAAGCACACAAAGACATTAATGGGGATGATATAGGAAGGGGCTCTTGGAAATGCAAAGGGGGGTGGAAATCAGATGGAGAGTGTCACATTCTATACTAAAAAGAAAAGGAGTACTTGTGTCAACTTAGAGATTAACAAATTTATTAGAGCATAAGCTTTCGTGAGCTACAGCTCACTTTATCATGTAGCTCACAAAAGCTTATGCTCTAATAAATTTGTTAGTCTCTAAGGTGCCACAAGTACTCCTTTTCTTTTTGCCAATACAGACTAACATGGCTGCTACTCTGAAACCTGACATTCTATACTGAAGCCTGGAGGCTGTCCTAACCATATACCCTCCCAGCTCATTCCGGTCCCACCTGGATTATTCCAGTATCCCCAAAGTGACAGCAAATAGCCCAGACCAAGCTCACCTTTCAGAATCTGACCTCCTCATCTCCTGCTCCTCAGGAGAGAACAGTAGCTGTGGCCCAGGGTAAACTGAGGGAGAACAAAGCCCATGCACACACATCTTGCACAAGCCAAGGCCTTCTGTATGAAGATGGTGGGTGTGTCTCTGTTTCCCTTGCTCTGTTTCCTTGGATATAGAGCAGCCCAGGGACCCCGAGTCCCTCATTAGTCAGTTGTACAGGATGGTTAACAAAGTGCATTCGAAAGCACCTGAGATTCATTGTCTCCTGGTTGCTAATTACCAAGGTTCTGTCTTCTTTAGTAAAGGGGCAAGGTCAGACTTTCAGTGTTACTGGGATTCTCCCACAAAGAGTAAAGCTTGTTTGTCCGGGAATCAGCCCTTTCTCCTGGGCTGGTCCGAGACTGTGGAATAAACTCCCTCAGGAACTAAGGGCCATCACAAGCCTCTGTATCTTCTGCTCCAAGTGACCAGTCTGTTTCTTTGACCTGCCTTCTCTAACATAAACACACAGCAGCAGGTATATAGAGATCAAAACGAAACCTACCAAAAACATGACACTCCACTATACACGCTTCTCCTGCTGGGAAGAGGATAAGAGAACAAACAACACGACAGATGTGTAGTCACATTTCTTAACGCACCACTGGCAGGCACTCAGATACGAGCACAGTATAAGAACCTCGACAGAAAGTTCCACGTATGTTCATGCCACTTATTTGTATTGTGATAGCGCCTAGGACTCAGAGTCCTGAAGCATGACCCCCTGTGCTAGGTGCTGAACAGACACAGAAAAACAAGATGGGCCCGCCCCCAAAAGAGATTTCCAGACCCTCCCACATTTAGCCACTTGCAATAATTGCCTCTTCAAAAAGGTGCTCCAGAATCCTCTGCACCAGAGATGCTTCATAGGAGATGCTATGGGAATTGGCACAACAGCTTATGAATGATCTCTGGCAGGTGGGGAGGAGTGGTAGAAACTCACGGAGCAAATCTCCACTGAAGTGTACCACTGCACCCTAGTAATAGTCACCTTGGTAACATTAGGGATACGGCTGCCTGCTGTGTGACAAGGTTATATCTTTTGTATGATCAGGCCAGGTGATAACCCAGGAAATAGAGACAAGTCTTTTACCAGCACTTCTGTGGGTCACAGTGTTAACACACAGTATCAGAAGAAAACAAAATCTTTGACAAAAATGGAGGAAGTGATGTCATCTGAATCCCTCAATCTGGCACAGAACTGGAAGAAATGGTTGCAGATTTTACTGAAAGCAAGAAATATTGAAGAGAAACCAGACAGGTGAAATGTGGTGGGTCCAGAGATGTTGAAGCCCAACAGCACATTCCAACGAGAGCAGGAGAGCAAATATTCCGAAATGTCAAGAACACTGCGATCTATGTAAGAATGCAATTTGGGAAAGATATATTCTTTACAAGAAGCTGGGGGTGAGGTGAGACTATTGACCATTATGTACAGGCCTGCATAATAATGTTAAATCACATGAACTCCAGATGGACCAAATTATTTGTGGTATAACTGATAACCAGGTCAAAGCAATATAACTGGAAGATAGACTTGACTTTGCAAAGAAGAGTTGACACTGAAAACTGTGTTTCCCAAGTGAAAGCGTTTGTTAACATGTTAGCTAATTTGCCGAGTCTAGGCATGGCTTGAGCCAGCTACTCAAGAGTGGGGCAGAGCAGTCTTCTTGGGCATCCACTGCTTCTGTTACAGTGGTTGAGGTAGAAGAAAGACCCAGTCCAGTAACGATGAGCAGACACACCACCTGCAGTTCCCTTGGCAATGTCAGTTCACATGCTGTTCCCTAACCCCATGCACCTCATTAGCAGCAAAGGCCAACACAGACACACAACAACCATGCTTTGTGAACGCCACTGGCTCCCTATTTGTTTCAGAGCATAGTGCAAAGTCCTATTCCTAATCTACAAGGCACTGAACATACTTGGATATAGTTAGTGCAGAGAATGCCTTATCGTGCGCAATCCCTCAAATCAGCTACATTCCACATGGCTATTATTGATGAGAAAAGATGACCTTGTGGTTTAGGCACTACATAAACACTCAGGAGCTCGAGGTTCAATTTCCAGATTTGCCACAGATTTCCTGTGTGATCTTAGGCAAGTCACTTAATCCATCTATGCCTCAGTTTCCCAACTGTTCAATGGGGATAGTGCTCCCCTACCTCACGGTGGTGTTCTGAGGAACGCTCATTAATTATTGTGAGGTTCTCAGATCCTATTGTGACAGCCCTGTGTAAGTACCTGTATAGATGCATAACCCAGACACTGGGAACAGAGCATTGTTAGTGGCAGAGCCCCAGCTGCAGATCTCTGTCAGAGACCAGACTGAAGCCAAACCAGGTGTTGTGCTGATCAAACCATGCCTTTTCCATAAAGCCTTCCTCAGAAATGATACTATCCAATCAAACACACAGTCATGCTCCTCTGTTCCAGAGGAACTGGGAGAGACAAAACACCTTTTGTTCAGGGTTTTGGTGTGGCACAGAGATACCATGATGATAGGTGTTACATCAAACTCCAGAAGTGGTGAGATTGGCTAGCTTTTTAAGACTGAACCTTGATTTACTTTCCTCACTGATGGAGCTGTTTAGCTGTAAAGCCCAAGGCTGATTACCTCAGGCTCATCACAGCATCCACAGCAGCTGCTGTCTTGTGCAGCTTACAAATGCAGTTAATTTAACTGTAATTGGAATAAGGGATTGGTCATTCCTACCTCATTATTTTCCAGCCTCCATGATCATCACGAGATTAGATTCCTCTTTCCAACAACCCCCCAGTCCCAAGGTGTCATAAAGGGAAGGGTAATCACTTTTCTGTATACAGTACTATAAAATCCCTCCTGGCCAGAGGCAACATCTTGTTACCTGTACAGGGTTAAGAAGCTCAGCTAACCTGGCTGGCACCTGACCCAAAGGACCAATAAGGGAACAAGATACTTTCAAATCTTTTGGGGGAGGGGGAAGGCTTTTGTTTGCTCTCTCTTGGGACTGGGAGAGGCCAGTCAGAAATCCATCTTCTCCAACCCATCCTAATCCAAGTCTCCAATATTGCAACCAGTAGGTAAACCAGGCAAGGCAGATTTTTATCTTTTGTTTAGTTTATCTTTTGTTTGTGTGTTTTTTTCCCTGTGTTAAGAGGGAGGTTTATTCCTGTTTTCTGTAACTTTAAGGTTTTGCCCAGAGTGGGATTCTCTGTGTTTTGAATCTGAATACCCTGTAAAGTATTTTTCATCCTGATTTTACAGAGATGATTTTGACCTTTTTAAAAATAAATAAATAAATAAAATCCTTCTTTTAAGAACCTGACTGATTTTTCCATTGTTCCAAGATCCAGGGGTTTGGGTCTTTGATGATTTTGTAACAAATTGGTTAGGATATTATTCTCAAGCCTCCCAAGAATGGGGGTGTGTAGGGCTTGGGGAGATATTTTGGGGGAAGACGTCTCCAAGTAGTCTCTTTCCCTGTTCTTTGTTTAAAAGGCTTGGTGGTAGCAGCATACTGTTCAAGGACAAGGCAAAGTTTGTACCATGGGGAAGTTTTTAACCTAAGCTGGTAAGAATAGGCTTTAGGGGGTCTTTCATGTGGGTCCCCAGATCTGTACCCTAGAGTGGGGAAGGAACCCTGACACAAGGGTATGTGACAACTGTAGCCACTGGCTACGGGTGACCTGAAACATAACTACATCTTGTCCAGTCTCTGCTACTATCCCCTGGGGTACTTTGCAGAAAGGGTCAAAAATGACACTGATGTCTAGTCTAACAGTCCCTCTCAGGGTAAAATCTGCTGCTCTGTGAAATCAATTCCTGAAAAAGACTTTGAATAACCGTGGGGGCGGGGGAAAGAAAATCGGGAACCTTCCTTTTCATCCACTGCCCGAAAGCTCGTGCAGTGTTGCTGGGGGCTGTTCAACAGCCACTGCGCTCCACCCCAGACACGGCTGCACTTTAGTGGTGGGCGAGCCCAATTCTGCCCTTATTTTCTCCTGCCATCCCACCCAAGCGGGGCGCTCGGCTGCGTCGCGATCGAGGCTTAAAACACGTCCCACGGTCTCCGAGATGCTGGGGGAGCTTTCGGCGCGGGAGGCGCCCGCCACTGGCAGCCTTATCGTCCCTCCTCGCCGGGCCGGGCGCGGTCAACTCGTCCCGCGCCCCTGGTGGCCGTCGTCGGGCTGCCGCAGCGGGCTCCGCCGAAGGGCTGCAGGGAGCCGGGCGGGCCGGGGTGTAAGGGCCGCTTGGCTTGTGCTCCCACCCCCCGCTCGGATCCCGCCCATGCGCCGCGATTGGCCCGGACGGGGCGACGCCTCCCGCCCGCCCGCCCGCCAGCTCTCCCTGCGCGCCGTCTGCAGCGTGGGGCTCGGCCGGCGCCGCAGCGATGGCTGGCGCCGAGCCGCCGAGCCGGGAGCGCGTCCTCTGCCTCTTCGACGTGGATGGGACGCTCACGCCGGCTCGCCAGGTACCCGCCCGTGGGCCCCTCCTTCCCGCGCCCCTTGCCCGTCCTTGAGCAGCGCGGGCAGGGCAACGAGAGGAGCCGGCCGGGGAGGTGTCCGCCCCGGCCCCGGCCCCCGGCCCCCTGCGGGTGCGGAGCGCGCAGCGGGCTCGGGAGCGGAGTGCCTGCCCGGTGCCCCGCGCAGAGGCGCCATATGGCCCAGCTGGGAGCCTGTCGGGTCTAGCGCAGTGGGGAGCCCGGACTCCCAGCCCCTGCGGCCCTCCACTGAGGAAGCTGCCTCCTGCGGCGTCTCTTCCGGGGCTGTTTCTCCCTCCTGAGCGACAGGTCCCCTAAGCCCCGCCTGGCAGTGGGGGGCGAGATGGAGTCAGAGCTCCCCAGCCAGTGCTGCCCCCAGCACGCCTGCTGCCCTGTGTTGGAACCCAAGCGTGCAAGCTCGGGGCCTTGTTCTAGCAGGTCTGGAGCCCTGCGCTGCCTTTCTGTGAAATACCCTGTGGGTGGAAGAAGGAGACTGTGCAAGGCCACGTAACCATTGAGCACCAGGGATTCTCTTTGCCTTGGCTCTTTGGATTTAACTGTAGTTTTTCTGTGTTGTAGAGTGATTTAACATGGAGAACATTTATTGCTTCTAAAAGTGAGGGGCAGATGGTCCTAGGAAGGGGCTGACCCCCTATGGGCAAGGGCTGAACAAGCTTCCTCTCATGCAGCTCTACGAATGCACCGCTCTGACCTGCAGCAGCCTCTACTATTTCACTCCTGATCCCATAGCTCTGCTAATGCCCTCCCGCTGCTGTTCCTGTTCTAGACTGACAGGCATAGCTCTGCCCGTGCTCTCACTCCTGCCCTGCTACAACCTTTGCTATTCCTGCATCTTCCCACACTGTTCTTCCAATGCACTATGATCCGAACATGCCGCACTCCCTGCTACTCCCATCCCAGGCCTCCCCCAAGCAGAGGTTTTTCAAAGGTGCCAGTTCAGTATGCTTATATTGTGCTGCAAACTGGTGTGTCTCAGCCTTACCTTAAACCAAAAAGCTCCTTTCATAGGCAACCACCCCAAGGTGTCAGCCCAGCTGGCTGGACGCACACACCACAGGTTATATTTGATTAAAGGAGATCTGGCCACCTTTCTAGTGACCTGCACACTTGCCCCTCCCACAGCCCACGTAGTGGCACCTTTTTGGTTTTATCTGGGACAAGATCTTTACATCACCTAGAGACAAGAAGGGGCTAGATGACAGGGTCTAACAGCGTCTTAGGGACCTGGTATGTCTACACTGCAGTTAAACTTCTTGGGCTGGTTCATGCCAACTGCCTCAGACTCACAGGGCTCCAGCTAAGGGGCTGTTTAAGTTGCTGTGTAGACATTCAGACTGCCCGAGCTCTGGGACCCTACCGCTTTCTCTAGCACAAACATCTACGCTGCAATTAAACAGACCCTTCGCCCAAACCCCTTGAGCCCAAGTCAGTTTGCACCGGCCAGCTACAGTTTGCGGCATAGACATATATTTTGGGGTGAAATCGCCTCCCTGCATCCTAGTTATTTTGGCTTTTGGGGAAATAGAAAAAATCTCTGATTAATATGTCAAAGTTCCTTTAAATTGCTGCCTGCCGTATATTTGTGATGCAATAACCAGTTTACAGCATCTGCTTGGTATTAGAAGCAGGGAAAGGGGAGAGGCCTGCTTTCTCCTCACAGCCTGCAAAAGATGCTGGAGCTTTGCAAGGAATGAGAGCAGGTCTGGTGGGCCTAGCTGGCGAAGCCTAGAAGCATCTGGCTCTTCCAGTGTAATCCCACCTGTATTCCACATTCCTTTGTTCTTAGCCACTCCAGGATGAAGTTCTGCCCCTGGCCCCGCATCCATGTATAAACTGTTCTGAGCCCCACTGTAGTGAAAGCCTCTTGCCCACACACAGACTAACCCCACAAGCCTCTTCTTTTACGGCGACCTTGTCCACTATGGGACTAAGTTTGCCCATCTGTATGTTATGGCCTTGTCTACACTAGAGGGACTTACCAGGCCAAGATCTGTGTGGCCCCCTTGCATGCTTGTAAAACCTGTTCGGCCCACAACACGCAAGTGCTCTCAATGGCTTACCTGTGAGCCAAATGCATTTGGATTAGACTAGTGTGTACATGCACATGGTGCGTGAGCCCAGCATAATGGGGCCTGTGATGAGAGCCTCTAACTGTTTACCCAATAGAAATGACTTGCTTTAAATGGGGCACAATATTGGATTTACCCTGAATCATTTCAGCCTGCATTGGACAGCACCAGAACAGACCACACAGTCCTCTTCCTACTGGCCCACAGGCCACTGGTGACCTTTTGAGATCTCCCAGAATCCACTGCTGCTGGCAGCTGAGCTGGGAACTGTGGGGTAGGTACGCAGAAGACACTGCAGGGGAAGTAGCTTAGAACAGCACCAGTGGAGATGCAGTGCCAAATGGACATGTTGAAGTGTTTGAGTCTAGACCAGCATCATCCCACCAGCTCAGTTCTCTAGTGGAGACATGACCTATAGGTACAAACCAGTAACACTTCCCTGCCTTGCAGATGGATTGTGAGGCTAGAATCATGTTTGTCAGGCTCTCTGGGATCCTCACGTGAAGATGCTGTATGGGAGGGCTAAGTATCCATGTGATTAACTACACCAACCTTTAAAGCTTGTTATTCTGTAGGGGGTGATACAGAAGAACACATGTCCCCAGGCCAAAGGAAGGGGGAAGAGGGGAGGCGCTGTTGCTGGGTGCAGTCAGCCCTCCAGCCTTAGCAAACTACCTTTATCTAGAGAAGATAAACAGCAGGGTGGTGGCAGAGTCTGCTCCTGGCAGACACATGTTGCCCAACCCTGCGACAGTGGGATGCCTCTCCTCTCCTGCCTCAGCATGGCTTGCGACTATTCTGGCCAGACCTGCAGGGGGAAGTTAAAGGCTTGGTGGGACCTGTGCTGCTTCAGCTGGCATTCTGTTAATGGGATTAGGCAGTAATGGGGCAGCCCTTCAGTGGGAGGGGAAGGGAGCAAGAGCAGGCCCCTGACTGCCGCCTTTGTTATGGCCCCTGCTGTCACTGCTTCATCTCCAGCTCTGTTACAGTGAATTCTGTGATGCAGTTTGGTTTGTCCCTATGGGGAGCCAGCCCTTAGGACACTTCTCTGCCTGGTTCCCAAATGTTTTGGGTAGGATCTCTCCCACTTGTGAGGGATTATTGATGTATAGGCACTTCCCACCCCCTTAGTTAAATACAGAAAAGGGCATATATTACCACTTTGTGTGTCAGGGCAAGGGGAAAGACATGGAGCAACAGGACATGCGGGAATGGGGTGCCAATTTACTATTAATCCCTTACAAATGGGGGGCACATACACGCACTCCTTTCCTTGTTTGTCTCTTCCCCCTCCATCAGTCCTTTGCTGTTTCTTTCCTCCATATCATTTTTCCACCCCTCCCAGTGTATTTTTTCCTCCATGCCCTGGTGGTACCCCCTTCCTGTTCCCATTCCCCCCCAGATGACTGTGTGCTGCTGGGCTTGGGAAGATGACAGCGCCCATTCGTATCACCGTGGGACTAGGCCTCACATGCTGCCAAGGCTGAGCTGAATGCCGCAGAAGCAGAGAAGAGAAGTGTGGGTTCATGGGATGCTGCCTGCAGCTCCATGTGTGAGCAGCTCCCACAGCCCACTCACAGAGGCTGCTGTGAGAGCAGAGAGAAGGCAGGTGGCTTTCAAAGAACCCCTTGCCACTTCGTTCAGAGCCATGGAAGGCCATCTGCTGGGGGAGGGAATGATGGCCAGATCTGGGGTCATGCAGCTATTCACAATTCCAATGCACCTGGTTCCCTGGACTAAAGTGGTGCTCACCAGGCAGGGAAATACTGTTAAAGACTAGTCACTACTGGCTGGGAACGGCCTTCGTTGGAGGCCCTGCTGTAAGTGGGCCAGAGCTTGTCCATTACTCTGGCTGTATTCTGACCTGCCCTCTCGCTCCTGCCCCTCTAGAAAATTGATCCTGAAGTGGACAAGTTCCTTCAGGAGCTGCGTGAGAGAGTCCAGATCGGCGTGGTGGGAGGCTCTGACTACTCCAAGATAGCTGAGCAGCTGGGGGAAGGGGATGAAGGTGAGACGCTCCCCCTACCCCAGATCAGGAGAGTGTGGGAAGGGGTGGGGGAAACAGAGGGTGGAGAGAGAGAGAGGCTACTCTCCTTTGCAGGGAGGGAGGTAGTTTGGCTTGTGTGCTGTTGGTAATTACATGCAGCTGTAGACACCTGAACACTGAGTTTGATTCCACCCACAGAGAGGATAAAATGGTACCCACAGAGAGCGCTTGCACTGCTACCCACTGCCACTTGTGCTACTGAGCTCAGAGAGTCGCCCCCAGGCAACCACTCTTGCGAGAAGCGTAGCACTTGTACCTAAGGGCCCGCTCCTGCTCCCATTGAAGTCACTGGAACCAACAGAAATTTTGCCGTTGAGAGCAGGAGCAGCTCAGCCGACAACCAGAACTGTGGCTATCCACATCAGCAGAGCTGACCTCTGTAACGGAGCAGAGGTGCACATGTAACCCACCGTGTTTGTGTCTCTCTCCTGGGCCAGCCCATGAGTAGTCTTCGGCTCCAGCAGCTGCAGCATGTGCTTTTAGCTGTCATGGGCCTGCAAAGAGCATGGGAGGATAGAAGGAGGCCCATTTAGAGTTTACCTTCTCTTCCCTACCTCCAGGAGCAATATAGTCCTACCATCTCCAGGTCTGATCAGCTGTAACCTCCATTAGTTCCATAGCCCATTCATTGACAGTCTGAGTAAATGGAAAGGGAATGGGCACAAACTCTCTCCCATGCTTGGACATGCTCTGTTTTGGAGGTCTGAAGGTCCTGAAAAGCAGTGGGAGATTGGGCAGAGTGCTTGGATGAGAAGGAGCGACTGGGGAATTGACAGCTGTCCTCTCTTCTCACTTTCCTTTTTCCCCTTTTCTAATATCAGCATAAAATCTACAGCGGAGTTCTGAAATCCTCTTCCTAGCTCCTTAGCAAAGAGAGGCTGCCTGGTGACACAACTCATGGCTCAAGGGAGCATGAAGTTAATTGCAGAGTCAGCAACAATCTATTTATTGCTGGAGGAGAAGCTAGGGTTAGATAACCAAGTGCATTGCTGAGGGGAGGGTGCGGGTGGGGATGGGAAAGGGTGGAGGCAGGATGGTCTAGGAGAATGAGCACATGGCTGGGAGTCTGGCATTCCTGAGCGCTAATCTCAACTCTGCCACTAACTCCCTGCAGGGCCTTGAGCAGGTCGCTTCTGCTGTCTGTGCCTTTGTTCCCCATGTGTAAAATGGGCATAACATCCAGGGAGTTGTGAGGCTCAAGGTCTGTTTGCTCAGCCTACGGCCATGGAGTAAAGGCTCAAAGAGCTCTGAATCCAGCCAACATCCATCGCTCCGCACTGCTCCATCGCCGAGTGACGGACGAGGTTGTGCTAATGTTTTTTCTCTCGCCTTCATCTCCCTTCCCCCCCCCCACCCTGCTGTCCCCTGCCCCATACACCCATTCCCCACAGTCATCGACAAGTTTGATTACGTCTTTGCGGAGAATGGCACCGTGCAGTACAAGAATGGGCAGCTGGTCGCCAAACAGGTAGGCCTAGCTTACTTGCTATGTCTCCCACCGAGCCACAGGAGCTCTTTCCCTGTCTTCTCCACCAAGTCTGTCTCCAGTTCCATCAGCACCAGATGAAACCAGCCATATGCCACCATCCAGAGCTCTGCCAGCTCCACTCCCCACCAAAGCCTCCCTACTCCTTCTGTCCAGTCATCACCATAGTGGGCATCCTGGATGAATTTTGTAGAATAGCTCAGCCCACGTGCTTTGTGGCAAGTTGATGGTAGTCTTGGCTTCATGTGACCTCTAACCTTTTCTTCCCCCTGCTCCCAAAGGCTATCCAGAATCACCTGGGGGAGGAGCTTTTGCAGGAGCTGATCAACTTCTGTCTCAACTACATGGCACTCCTGAAGCTGCCCAAGAAACGGTAATGATCCTCCTGTACCCAGCTGCTGTTCGTGTACCATTCAGATCTAGGCAATTGGACATCACACTCCCATTTAGAATTGCAGATCCACTGGCTTTGTTCTTGGCCTCATTATCTGTATTTTGATAGCACCTAGAGGCCCTAACCAAGAGCAGAGTCCTGCTGTGCTGGGTGTTGCAAATGCACAATTTAAGAGACAGTCCCTGTTCTAAAGAGTTGATGATCTAAGTAGACAAACCAGGGGATGGAAGAGTGGAAGTATTGTTATCCCCTCCTTACAGATAGGAAACTGGGGCACAAAGATTATGACTTGCCCAGTATCACACAGTCTGTGGCAGAGCTAAGGATTGAACCCACGTCACTTGAGTCCTAGTGTCTTAACCACAAGATCAGCTTTGCTGTCGCATTATCTTAGCTTCCAAAACACTGCTCCCTCCCCCTGAGCTCTGGCTTAGATTGAGTTGACATGTTTCCTTCTCTCTAAAGACACCCTGTCATTCTGGGACAACTCCCCTCAACTCTGTATCAGCAAAGCTTGGCTGTGATTAATATCCCAGTGATGTGCTGCAGCAGTAAAAGTGGAGAGTTATTTATTTCTGGGCTTAGAGCGTGAGCACTTGATACCTGAAGCATGAGGATAATCCTGTTGTCATTTTTAGCCTGCTTAGTGTCCCTGCAAACATTCCTTACATCACATGTTTTACAGGCACTCCTATTTTAATGGTTCCTTCTCTCTTCCCTTCCCAATTCTTAAAAAAAACCAAAACAAACCACCATGGACATCTACACATGCACAGCGGGACCTTCATAGAGTTCCGCAACGGAATGCTGAACATCTCTCCCATTGGCCGAAGCTGCACCCTGGAGGAGCGAATAGAATTCTCTGAGCTGGACAAGGTAACTGGCCAAGATTCACCCTCCCCTCCTCCATGACTGGGCATTAAGTTGTGGGGCGTTGACTATTTCTGGCCATGTAATACCACAGCACTCGGGTCTCATCTTATATCCATGCCGACGACTCTGTTGCCTGTGGGCTTGCCTGCATAAGCTCTGGAGGCTGAGGCTGTGATAAGGATGGGAAACCACAGGAAATATGTAGATGAAAGAACTGACCTAATCTGCTGCCACTGATCAAGTAGGAGTGCAGGCTCCCTATGTGGAGAAGCTGTCCTAAGAAGAGCCTCTCATTTTCAATGGTGTTTCTTCAGTGTCATGATTAGAGATGGTCTTAGACCAGAACCTCAAAGCCAGCAGCCCTGAACTTAGGTAGTGAACTTACAGCTCAGGGCCCATCTCCAGTCACAGCGAAGCAGCATTGTCAACTGACATCATGTCCCATTCCCCAGCCCAAACGGAGCAGGTGTCTCCTCAATGGGCCTTCCAGACCAGGACCAGTCTCCTAAACGGATCTACAGAGCTCTCAGATCCTTGCAAATGCTGGCTGAACCAACCTATCTATGATGGCTTCTTTCTCCCCTCCCCAAGGGCAGAAGGGGTCAGACTACGTCAAGACATGAAGGCAGATAAGTGGGGAACCTATGGACTTTGGGTCCTGAACTGGGCCTCTGAACCTCCAAGGGAGAGCAGTGTTGATGGTGAAATGCATCAGCTGCCAGGGTGGGGTGGAGTGCAGGAAGGGGCTTTGGTTTGGGGTTGCTCAACAGCTGACCTGGGGTCCTCTAGGCTAGGGATGGGTAAACTTTTTGGCCTGAGGGCCACATCTGGGTATGGAAACTGTATGGTGGGCCATGAATGCTCATGAAATTGGGGGTTGGGGTATGGAAGGGGGTGAGCGCTCCGGCTGGGGGTGTGGGTTCTTGGGTGGGGTTGGGAAAGAGGGGTTGGGGATGGAGGAGGGTGCTCTGGGCTGGGACCGAGGGGTTCAGAGGATGGGAGGGGGATCAGGGCCTGAGCAGGGGGTTGGAGCTCAGGGGTGCAGGCTCGAGGTGATGCTTACCTCAAGCAGCTCCCAGAAGCAGCAGTGTGTCCCCCCTCCAGCTCCTACACGGAGGCGCTGCCCCATCCGCTCCTATTGGCTGCAGTTCCTAGCCAATGGGAGCTGTGGGGGTGGCGCTTGGGGCAGGGATAGCATGCAGAGCCTCCTGGCTGACCCTATACATAGGAGCCGGAGAGGGGACATGCTACTGCTTCTGGGAGCCACGCGGAGCAGGGCAAGCCCTCGATCCCGCTCCCCGGCTGGAGCGGGACAAGCACTGGATCCTGCTCCCCACTGGGAGTTTGAGGGCTGGATGTGGCCCCTGGGCTGTAGTTTGCCCACCCCGGCTCTAGGCTGACATGGCCAAGGCTAATGTGGGCTGGCTACATCAGTGTGGGGAGGGGAATCATATACAGGGAGAAATGAAAGTAGCATGAATACAGAGGCCATTTCGAATCCTCACAGCCCATGCTGAATGCCTCCCTCGTCCTCCCCAACAGTTGTCCTGGGTGCTCAGTACAGGAGACAGAGGAAGGAGGTTGTACTTGCTGCTAGGGTAACAAGGAAATTCTGGCCTGGAAACTGGGATCAGAGCAGAGAAACTATCCTGGTGATGCACAGAGAGAGGCTTGCAAGGCCTGTAGGTAAATCTAGACAATCAATGGAATGAGGCCTATCAAGGATACAGTCATTCAAAACCTCCTATCCCGCCGTCCTCCTGTTTGTTCATCTGCAGAAAGAGAGGATCCGTGAGAAGTTTGTGGCAGCCCTGCAGAGGGAGTTTGCTGGCAAGGGCCTACGGTTCTCTCGAGGTGAGCAGAGTGCTGCTGTGGGGTTTCCCTGTGTGATGAATTTCCTGTTGAGATCTTGGAAGGGAATGATACCAGGGTATTTCCTGCTTAAAAGTAGTAGAGCGTCTGCTTGAGTGAACGTCAGAGGTGTATTCCCAGTGGAGATCCCTGGGAGGGGTATTGCCCATGTTCATCCCTGAGGAGGGATCTCAAGCCCTGTTTCCTATTTAATGCATGATTATGGTCCAAAAACCGTAGATCTGCTTCCCTGGTATCACTCGGATGTGCTGGCTTTAGTGACACACTAAGTTTTAACTGTATTTTACTTCTGTTAGCTGTACTGAGCCAACACAATTCTGGACAGAGCTTGAATCTGTTCTGTCTCAGACAGCAGCAACAGGATTGCTAACTGCGTTCCAACTACAGAGCCAAATTCTACCTTCAGTCCCACCTACGTAACTGCACTGAATCCACTGGTGCAGGAGAGTGGAAGAACCCAGCCTGAGTCTGAGCTCCCAGGTTGTGTTTGCAGGGGTGACTGTTAAGAAAACGGCCTTTACTCCATTTGCAAGGAAAAGCTGCATCTTGAGTCACTGAGAGGCAATAAATGTGGAGCCCAGTACACCATTTTATGCAGTCACTCACTTTAATGGCCAGACTTTCAGGAGTGCTCAGCCCGCAGCCACCCTCACGGAGCACAGCAGGAGGGGAGCACTCTTGGGTCTTTCCACTGAAGTGGAAGGTCATCAGGCTGGGTGAGTGACAGGGCTGAATTCTTTAAAGCTATTCACCAGGGAAGGTAGGTATGGCTGAAAAAGGGAAGGCACTCATCAAAAAGAAAGCACATTACTAGGAGTGTAGCAGGGATGAGTGATGGGGGAGCGTGGCGGAGGTGGCACATCATTTGCCACCCTATGTGTAATTCAGAGTCCCTGAGACTCTGCGCTCGGAGGAGCCTGCATCTCTAGGCAGTATCCCCCTTCGCTGCCCCAGTAAGAACATCTCGTGATCCCTGCCAGCATTTACACAAACCATTTGTCATAGCAGAGAAGGACAAAGGCATTGCAGTCCTGTTCTCCTCCTCAAATGCACATGGAACAAGAACAGAACAATGGTCCTTTCTCCTATGACTTTGGTAAGCTGCCAGCAGTAGGCTAGGATTGTAAGTAAGCACACAAAGATAATGGGAGCTGCGGGGGCTCAGCTCCTCTAAAAATAAGGCATAAAGTGTTTAGAGTACCCCAAAGTGGAGACACACAAAATTAAGGACTCCTTCTGAAAGGGGTGTGCACAGAGCTGAAAAGTGGCAGAAGGCCTCAAGAGTTCCTGGAGCCCAGTCCCCTGCTCACACCACTGAGCAACAACGAGACAGAACTTACTGTCCTTGAGTGCCATCTGTCGTTCCCTCTGCATTTGATCTTCTAGCCCTGCCAGTACCAGGAGCCCCTCTCGCTGCCCAGCTCTGCTTAGAGACAGAGCACGCTGACAATATTTTCCATATCTGAATGCATATGGATGTATTAAAGGGAAGGATTACGTGTAGGGCTCCAGCCTAGAACTTAGAGACCTGGGTTCAATTCCTAGTCTGCCCCAGGCTTTCTGTGGGACCTTCAAGCAAGTCACTTAGTGTCTCTGTGCCACAGCTCCCCCCCCCCCATGTAAAAGGGGAGGCTAGCACTTTTCTCAACACCCCTGTGAGGTAAGGGAGTTACTGTGCAGATGGGGCCATGGAAGTACTGTGGCAGGGGTCTGTCCCAAAGCACACCTCCTCATGGCACAGAATGGCCCTGCAGGCACCCAGCCCTCAGTTCCCTCCTAGTTCTCCCAAGGACATGGTCGTAGCCCAGAATACTTGCAATAATGTTCCCCTTCTTGGGGTTCAGTTAAGGCTTTAGGAAATAGTTGGTCTCCTTTGGCCCTTTCAGGCCCAAGCCCTTCCCTCTTGGGGTTTCCTGTTTCACCCTCCATCTAGGCCTTCAGGTTTGCAGTTCCCCCTCCAGTTAGCTGGTTGCTAGGGAGCGCTGTCATTCCCACTTCAGCTTCTGGCCACTCTGTGGAGTTTTTTCCCCAGGTGTCTTGCCCTGGTGTCTCAGTGCCATTCCTCTGGTCAAGGGATTCCACAGCTCCTCCATGGGTTGTGCACAGAGTCAAGTTCCCCTGCCTGCTGGGATCCAGGCCTACTCCACAGAGTCTCTCTCCTTCCACTCTGCTCAGCCAACAGCTGGGTTTTATCCTGGATCAGGAAGTAGCTCCATGACTAACACCTGGCCCCCATTCTCCAGCTTCTCTGCTGCCTCCTTAAGCAGCTGTTCTTTAAAGGGGCCATGTCATGAAACAGGGTTGGCTAGCCCCAGATCCCACTACACCTGATAGGGGACAGACCGCTCTGGTACAGTACCCATGGCAGATTCCTCTGGAGCACCACCAGCCTCACTGTTTCCTGCTTGTGTCCTTGGCTGGAATCACAAGGGCCTTGCTGACGCCACCACAGCCCATTGTCATAGAAACAGCAGCTGCTGTCATCCTGATAATGCATTAGAGACTCGATCACCATGGCTGGGCTGGTGCCTGCCTCCACATCATGGACAGACATTTCCCTTTGCCCCAGGGTAGCGAGGTCTGGAATTCACCCCGCACCCTTCCAACACCAGCCTGCTGACCTAACAACCTCCCTCCTGCTGGCAGGTGGTATGATCAGCTTTGATGTCTTCCCTGAGGGCTGGGACAAGCGATACTGCCTCGACATCCTCGAGGACGAGAGGTTCGACACCATCCACTTCTTCGGGAATGAGACGACCCCAGTGAGTATATGGGGGGGGCATTTCTCTCCTAGGCTGGCAGCCTCTTGGAGGAGAGGGCAGGAGTCCTTCCCCAGCCATATGGGACTTCACCTAACTCCCTTTGGAATTGCCCTCTAGTGGGGGGGGTGTCTCTCTAGTGCGAATGAGGGCCTGCAACTGTACCATAGCAGGCTGCAGTCCCAGCAGAACTCACGTCTCCAGGGGAAACTGAGTGCTGTAAGAAGTGGTGTTGGGGATTCACCGGGTGGCTCTCTTCCTTCTGAGTCGTTACTGACCTAGTGGCCCAGCACAAGTCTGGGAAGGGTTATGCTGCTGATGGTGCCATGTAACCAATGAGCTGTAAACCAAAACCTCGCCCGCTTCCACAGAGGCTTTTCAGTTTAAACAGGAACGGCTCTGCCTACTCTCTGGAATCGGTTACAAGATGATCCTTACCTACTGCAATAAGCTGACTTGGGCATCTCCACTGACGTAGGGGGAGTGGTGTTAGCCAAGCTCCGGCTTGGGTGACTACATTGTGCTGTTCTAAAATTCTCCCATCATTTCAGATGGGTGTGGTATTCTTCACTTCCTATCCTAAACTGCTCCACAGTGTTGTAGCTGCAGAACAGTGGTGTAAGCAGGGACCTTTCCCACATACTCCATTCGCACAGTTAACACACTGTAGCCTGTTACAAGCTGCTACGTTCTCCTCCAGCTGCAGAGGTGGCTGCGTTTCAGTGGCAGATGAATGACCCTTCTACAGAGTCTCCAGTGCATTGGAGATTGTGCAAGACAAAGCAAGTGATAGCTAGAGAGGGAGTTATGGTTGTGATTACTACCCTCCTCCCTATTTTCTTTTCCCCCTACAGGGAGGGAATGATTATGAGATTTATGATGACCCCCGGACAGTAGGACACAGCGTCCAGTCTCCCCAGGACACAGTCCGAAGGTGCTGTGAGATCTTTTTTCCAGAGAGAGCTAATGAATCGTGACTTTGATACCCCTTCTCCAGCACCCCGCCTCCCGAGATCCCACATCATGAAAACCACCTTCATTCGAGGCCTCTGTGCAGGGCCCTTTTAAGAAAGCTTTCCAGAGCTGGTTGTGAGGGAAGGATTTAAACTGAGGTGGAGGAGGCTATAGGGAGGGGGGTTATTAACCTTCCACTACCCCCAGTTACAGGTGGGCTGTGTGGGACCAGGCTCCTTTCTGCTGCCATCAGACTCTCTTCCTTTTCCAGGTGAACGTTCAGTTCTTGGTGGGAGACGGTTCCCTGCTCTGTTCATCTGAGGCATTTGTAGGGGCCAATCACTACAGTCTCACTCTCTAAACATATTTGCACAACGGATGCACTCCTCATCAGTTAGCACCTTTTAAATAGGAAGCAGGGTCTGGGACCCCCATAAGTCAGGTGGTTCTCAGACCTCTTCACACAGCAGACCAGTCCTTAAAGGCGACCTGCAAAGGGTTTTAAAAAATGATCAGGGCTGTAACCCCATGCTCTGGGTGTCCCTAGTCTTTGATTGCCAGAAGCTGGGAGTGGGCGACAGGGGATGGATCACTCAATGATTACCTGTTCTGATCATTCCCTCTGAAGCATAGGGCACTGTTCACCGTCAGAAGACCTGATCATGGCTAGATGGACCATTGGTCTGATCCATTATGGCTGGTCTTATGAGCGTGTACCCTTTTTATATATATAAACAAAAAATATAGAAAAAGGGTGCACTGGATTTCTGTTTTTGTTTACACTAGAAACATCAGGAATGTTGTGCCTGATCTCTTATCTTGTTGGAGGACTTGTGGGAGGTCTGTGGGGGTTTATTCTGCCCTTAGCACCTCAGTTGAAGAGGTTGGGAAGTGGAAACTTTAACAAAGACATTCTTTTAACCATTAGGCATTGGAGTTGGATGGGTATTAAGTTTATATTTAAAAAAAAAAAACAAAAAAAACAACAAACACCACCTCTGGCAGTTTCAGCAGTCTAAGTGTTATCCCCTTTTCTATCCCAATTGCTCAAGTCTTCCTGGCTGGAGAAGCTATGAAGTGATGACATCACCAGACACCCTTGGGACTGCCAGCCTAGACAAGAGCTCGATTTCTAGTTCAAAAAACCTCACCCTTTAAAAAGCCAACCCAACCCTTTCAAGCGTTCTTTATCCAGCTGGAAACAAAACACGGAACAGCTCTAATTTGCCCCATTCCCTTTTCCAGTCACCTTTAAGGAGGCAAAAAGAACAGGAGTACTTGTGGCACCTTAGAGACTAACAAATTTATTAGAACATAAGCTTTCATGGCCACAGCCTACTTCATTGGATGCATAGAATGGAACATATAGTAAGAAGATATAGATATATATACATACAGAGAAGGTGGAAGTTGCCGTACAAACTGTAAGAGGTTAATTAATTAAGATGAGCTATTAGCAGCGAGAGAAAAAAACCTTTTGTAGTGATAATCAAGATGGCCTATTTAGACAGTTGACAAGAAGGTGAGAGGATACTTAACATGGCTGCTTTCCCCATTCAGGAGCTTATCTGTGCAGTGAGTGCAGGGTTACACAGCTTCCCCACCCCATGGTGCTCTGCCAGTGATGAGCTGCCAAAATCTTAACAACCGGTTCCCTCCTCACCCCACGAGGAGGTCATGGCCCTCCCCTGCCCCCCAGGACTCCTGCCCCATCCAACACCTGCATTCCTTGATGCGGCCCCCCCCCCCAGGACCCCGTCCCATCCTCCCCTGTCCCCTGACTGCCCCTGGAACCGGGCAGGAGGGTCTTGTGGGCCACCATAGTGGGTGCCCACCCCGCCTCGTCTCGCCCCTAAGAGCCAGAGGGACCTGCCGGGGGGTAAGGTGGGGCTTCCCGGCAGTGCTTACCTGGGACGGCTCCTGGGAAGCATCCGGCAGGTCCCTCTGGCTCCTAGGGGCGGGGAAGCATAGCTAGGTGGGGAGCAGGGGGAGCGGCTGCTCCCCCCACTGATCACATCAAAAGTGGCGCCTTAGGTGCTGACTCCATGGGTGCTCCAGCCCTGGAGCACCCACAGGGAAAATTTAGTGCGTGCAGAGCACCCACCAGCAGCTCCCCACCCCGCACCCGGCCTCACCTCACCTCCACTCCGCCTCCTCCCCTGCACGCGTCGCCCCGCTCTGATTCTCCGCCCCCTCCCCCAGCTTCCTGCGAATCAGCTGGCGTGGGAAGCCTGGGAGGGCTGAGAAGCAAGCGGCGGCTTTGTGCTCAGGCCCAGGGAGGTGGAGGTGAGCTGGGGCAGGGTGGGGTTACCTGCTGCAGTGCGGGTGGCCCTCCTTGCGCCCCCCCCCACCCCAGCTCACCTCTGCCTCCCTGGGCCTGAGCACGAAGGCACCCCTTGCTTCTCAGCCCCCTGGCTTTCTGCGCGAACAGCTGATTCGTGGGAAGCCAGGGGGGCAGAGAAGCACAGCAAGGTGGCACGTAACTCAGGGGTGGAGGCAGAGTGGAGGTGAGCTGGGGACGGGGACGGGGAGCTGCCGGTGGGTGCTTTGCACCCACCAAATTTTCCCTGTGGGTGCTCCAGCCCTGGAGCACCCACAGCGCCACTTTTGGCCGGTTGTTAAATTTAGAAGCCCTTTTAGAACCACTTGTCCCTTGCAGGACAACCAGTTCTAAAAGGGCTTCTAAATTTAACAACTGGTTCTAGCAAACCAGCTCCAGCTCATCACGGTGCTCTGCCCTGCACCCACTTGGGACTCGCCTGGGGTCACCTTTCCCAGCGGCCCACTACTGCAAGGTGGGCAACGCTGGCTTCCCTACTCAGCTGGGAACGCAAAGGGCCTTTCCTCAGCAGTGCTAAGCTTCACATGGAGTTGTGTGCGCTTGGCCTTGCTGGGCTCCCACTAATGCACAGTTCAGCACCTACCACCTGAATATTGCTCCTCGTGGTAGCGGATGCAGCTCCATGAATCTGTTTCAGAACCACTGTAGTAGGTGATGCCGTGCCAACCGTGGGCTACCATTAGGCCCCCTCTCTGTTAGAACCCAAACCATATTAGGGACCAGGTCACCATGTGGTGGGCTTCCCCCCATGCCAGTCCACAGCAGAGGGGAGTCCAGTACACCTCGCAGCCACAGCACCAGGCTCTTCAGCTCTGGCTGTAGAGGCTCATGGATTTAGCTGTGGAGGCCCCTTCTCCAAACTGCACTGTTGGCCAATGCCGGGGCTGTCACAGCCCTGCTTTTAAGGCTGTGTAAGTGGAGAGGCCGGGCTGGCTTTAAGCAGTTAGCCTGGCTGGGGTAGAGCAGAGCCCACCCTGCTACCATCCTTGGCAAAAGCAAAGATTGAGCCAGGTTGCCTCCTGTTCTAGCCTTTCCTTGCCCACAGGCCCCCATCTGGCCTGGCAGCGACAGCAGTAGGGAGGCAGCACCATGTGGGGAAGGGGATGGGCTTGTACCAACATTTTCAAAAGCCACCTCTGACTTTGGGGGCCTAACCCCAACCCCCCAGGCCCTGCTGTGCCAAGGGGCTGAGCACATGGTGTGCACCTGCTCAGTGCCTCGGAGAAGCAGGCCCCGGGTGGCTTAGCTTGGCTGCCTCCCATTAGCACAGGCCCTGCTGTACTAGACTGATGTGGGCAAGGGCCCAAATGCAGGTGTGGAGGGAAGGGGCAGGACTGGGCTCCTTGGGAGGGGTTAGAGTGGGTGAGGGCCTGTGCCCTGCCTGAGCAGCAGCTTTCAGGAGCGGAAAAGCCTCAGTTTGACCACACCCCATGGTTACATTCCTAGGAAGCGCTTGTGTGCACCGCTTGTTCCTAGAGCCCTCCCTCATGTAGTCACTCTTCCTGCCCCCTGGAAATACTCACCAGGTGCTAGTTGTCAGACCCCTCCCAGGGGGCTAGAGTGGGGTCTGCATGCCCCAGGGCACATAGCAGGTGAGAGGGCCACTCTGCCAGTGCTAGGAGGAGCTGGGAAGGGGAATCCACCCATCTGAGTCCTGACACCATGCCCTGGTGTGGCTTGTATCCGCACACAAGCATGAGGAGCACCCATCCCAGGTGTGTCACCTCTGCCCTAGCAGGGAGTGCACGGGGGGCGATGGTGTTATGTGAGAGGGAAGATGGGAATAATTGTTGGTCTAGAACAGGGGTCGGCAACCTATGGCATGCGTGCCAAAGACAGCACGCGAGCCGATTTTTAATGGCACGCTGCTGCCGGGACCCCGGCAGGCAGCAGCATGCTATTAAAAATCCTGCCCGCCCCAGCCCACTCTTCTCTGCACTCCAACCCCCCGCAGGAGCAGGGTGAAGAAGCTTGGTCCTGCCAGCTGCTGCAGGGCAGGCAAGCTCCCCCCTCCCAAACCTCTTCCCCCAGTGTGCTGGGTTCCTGTCCCTCCTCCTCTCCCTCCCTGCTGCCGATCAGCTGATGAGGGAGGGGGAGAAACAGAGCTGCAGTGCGCTCCTTGCTCAGGGGAGGAGGCAGAGAAGAGGTGGAGATGGGGCCTTGGGGAAGGGGGCTGGATTCAGGGCATATCCCCTCCAGCCCCCTTCCGTGAGCCACTCTGGGCAGGGGGCTGGGATCACCCCCATGACCCTAGCCCGCACCCCCAAGCCCTCTGCCCTGAACCCTGCTGCCCCGCACGACCCTAGCCCTCTGTCCTGACTCCTGCACCCCCCACACATACCCAGCCCCCCCACCCCATGCTCTGACTCTTACACCCCCCCACATTCTCACCCCCATCCTGAGC
This sequence comes from Lepidochelys olivacea, assembly GCF_965140295.1. Taxonomy (NCBI): domain Eukaryota; kingdom Metazoa; phylum Chordata; order Testudines; family Cheloniidae; genus Lepidochelys; species Lepidochelys olivacea. The sequence continues at coordinate 262,391,898 of NC_140411.1, read as the reverse complement.
ACCAAACGGGAGCTCCTGCACACACACACCCCACATTCCTACCTGCACCCCTCACACCAAATGGGAGCGGCCCAGGTGAGCACTCCACACTCAAACCTCCTGCCCAAACCCTGAGCCCCCTCCCTCATTCTAGCTCCTAGCCAGACCCTACACCCCAAACCCCAGCCTGCTCTTTCACCCCCAGCCCTGTGCTCAGTGCACTCCCACCCTCAGCTCAGTGCAGAGAGAGAGAGAGAGGAAGAGAATGGGCTAGAACCAGGGAGAAGGTAGGTACCCACTCTATGTGGGCAGGGCTAGGATCCCAGACTGGCAGCGGGCTGAGCGGGTCCGGCAGCCGGGACCTTGGCTGGCAGGAGCCGGCAGACGGAACCCCAGACCGACAGTGGGCTGAGTGGCAGCGGGCTGAGCTGCTCAGCCCACTGCTGGTCTGGGGGTCTGGCTGCCGGCCCCTTGCCAGCCAGCGTCCCGGCTGCAGGCCCCGCTCAGCCCGCTGCCAGCCTAGGTGAATAGAACCCCAGGCTGGCAGCGGGCTGAGCGGGCCAGCGGCATAAGATCAGCATTTTAATTTAATTTTACATGAAGCTTCTTAAACATTTTGAAAACCTTGTTTACATACGACAATATTTTAGTTATATAATATATACTTAGAGAGAGAGAGACCTTCTAAAAAACATTAAAATGTATTACTGGCACACGAAACCTTAAATTAAAGTGAATAAATGAAGACTCAGCACACCACTTCTGAAAGGTTGCTGAGCCCGGTCTAGAATTTAGCATCTGTTTTTTTCCATGTCTGTTTCCTAACCCTGTATTTGTAACCCTGCTGGGCAGATCTCACTGTGACAGGTGGAGAGGGCATGAAGTGGGAGCCCTGTCCTGTCCCTCACCCCCCCCCCCACACACACACAAACACACTCCTCCTCACAACAACAGGAGACAGAGCATTCAGTAGCCCATGAAGGGCTACAAAACAGGGAATATGCCTCCTTTGCGTTATACCTCTGACTAGCCACGAGGTGGCTGGACCTATTAGCACTCCCCTCTGCCTTCCCCCCTGCCCTGGGATGTAGGAGGACTCTCCTTGTACTAAAAAAAAAAAAAAAGAGGACTTGTGGCACCTTAGAGACTAACCAATTTATTTGAGCATAAGCTTTCGTGAGCATCCGATGAAGTGAGCTGTAGCTCACGAAAGCTTATGCTCAAATAAATTGGTTAGTCTCTAAGGTGCCACAAGTGCTCCTTTTCTTTCTGTGGATACAGACTAACACGGCTGCTACTCTGAAACCTCTCTTTGTACTGTCCACAGCTTGTACTGTCGTGATATCTACCACGATTAAGCAGGAATGTGTGTATCAGAGTTATTGCTCTGTGTGTGTGTGAACATCGATTGATGTGTCAGTGACCAAGGAGACAGGTGGCTCTGGTCACATCTGCAGTAGAGCCAGGCAGCTCCTGTACAATTGATCCCAAGTGTTTAAAATAAATTTATTTAACAAACATTAAAATATTAAATGTGGCTAAGGAGCGCTCTGTGCTTTGTACCGCAGTACTTTTGCAACCCACTGGGGCCAATCACAGCAACAGCTAGCAGGGTCTAGTAACAGAAGGGGAGCCAGATACTTCTCTCCTACTGCAGCTGTGAGACTAATCAGCCTTATTGGAGGATCCTGGGGACAGTCCTGCAGTGAGGGCCCTGCCCATGTCAGGTAGATGAAAGAGCCACCACACAAGAGAGACGAGAGAGGCAGGACTCCTGGGAAAGTCACTTTCAATGGTTTATTGCCAGTGTTACAGAAGTTGACACAAGGTCAGACAGGCAGGAACCACACCAGAGTTGTAAAAAACACAAAAAACACTTCTAAGATTTTAGTTTACTTCCAAAAGAACCAAAGAGTTGGTCATGGCCAAGCCAGCTGCCCGTTCTAGGAGAGATGAGAGAGGGAGCTCTGGCACTTGTTGCTCCACCAGGAGGAGACATGGGTGGCTGCTGCTGTTTGAAGCTTGATAACCAAAGAACAGCAGTGAGGATGTGGTGGAGCTACCTCAGCATTCAGGACAGAGCCTCCAGTGAGGAGGAGGAGGAGGAGGGAATAACCTGGTCCCCTGATCAGTTTGCCCTCAAGGGCGGAGGCAGGTGTTGCATGAGATGAGCAGACTACAGCATTCCTTCCTCTGCCTCCGTCTCACCCACGCGGGCAGGAACTCACAGCCCAATGGGTTCCGGGAGTTAATAAGCCCTGTTATGAATCACTCTGTGATAGGCCAGATCCCACTCCCCACAGCGCCAATACAAGGGTTGCCGTTGACTTCAGTGGCTGTAGGATGGGGCTGTAAAGAACCCCCCCGTCCTTGAACGGTTCAGCTTCAAAGGGCAGGCTAGGAAGGCTCTTGTGACTCACAAGGAGTTTCCCCTTTGCTCCCGGGAGCGTAACGCTGCACCCACGGAATAGTAGTGGCACAGCCTGAACCCATTTGGGTAGGGGAAATGAAAGGAGGGCTGCTGAACCAGCCGGACTTGATGGGCCACTGATCTCCCCAGGTACCTCAGCTCTGCGTGGATATTGGGCCAGGCTCCAAAGCATACCAGGGTCAGGCATTTTAGGCTTCAGCAAAGTCCTGGCAGGATGGGGTCCCCTCTCAGAGAGTTACGGCAGAACCCGCGCTCCCATGGTACCAGAAGCAAGAGCGGGGAAATTCACTGCCCTCTAACCACCATACAAAGCCACTTGGCAGCGTTGCCCCCTCTTCTAACACAGGTGCTGCTCGTGCACAGGTGCTTTCGCTCTCTGGACCCGGCAGCCCATCCACCCCCCCTCCCCCAAGGGCACCCTGCCACTTAGCAAAACTGATTTCACCCCTCACGCCACTGTTGTTGCTATGTCTGGGCAATGTCCACGCCGCTCCAGCTTCTTCACCCCTGAGATGCTGGCATTTTCCAGAGGACCAGCCCAAATAAGGCCTCAGGAGGACATGTTCAGTTACAGAGTCTCCGAAGGGTTGATTCAGGTTGAGGAGCAGATAGTATCAGTGCACACAGAGTTGCAGCCCTGGCTAAACCCCTGGTCAAGACACCTGTGCTTACACTGGAATGTGCCTCAGCCTGCCAATAATATGCAAGCTCATAGCAGCCACGCCCTACCCGCAGAGCCCCTCCCCTCTCCTAACAAGCTGCATTGGGAGATTTGCCTCCTCAGGATACTTACAGGAAGACCAGAAATTAAGGTTATGTTGTAGCAGTGACCCTGTGTGCCCCAGGGGGAGGTGCCCAGAGAGACCCACGTACTATAACTGGAGGAAGCAGTGACTGAGGAGGCGCACCTAGGCAACTGAATACGCAAAGGGAAATTACTGCATAGCCCACTAGACTACCCCTGAGACCATACGGCCACCTATGCCCTTCCTCCATCTCCCTCGCTTCCCACCCCACGGCCAGCAACACAAACATACGCAAAGGGAATTTATGTTAACAAGAGGGGAGGGGAGCTGTAGCTAAAAACTCAGGTCAGCTCCATCCAAAGAAAAGTGCTTCTTCACCTGCAACACCTCTAAACACTCCCGGAAGTGCAGAGGGGTCTTCAACCGCAGGTCTCTGGCCATGCAGCAGCATAGAGCAATAGCTACCAGCCCAGACCGCTGCTCTGCTATCCATCCATTATCAGTGCAAAAATCACCAGCCGGGGGGGTGGGGGTGTGTGTGTGAGAGAGAGAGAAAGAGAGAGAGAGAGAGAGAACCTAATAGGTCTTTTTCATCTGCAGCATCTATGCTGCTATATGTGATCAGGATATTAAGAGTTCTTTCTTCAGCCATCAAGCCCAAGTCATCCCCTGACACAATCCTCCCCATCCTGTCTAGAGAGCGTGACCTGTACATACAGCACACCATGGTACCATAGCAACCACAGCAATTATGCCATGTAAATCCACGGGGTCACAGAGACAGAGAGAGTTGCTACAACAACTAGGATACTCAAGGACAGGAACAAACCATGGGCTTTTGTGTGTGTGTGTGTGAGATGTGGGAGCAGGAACCAGAATGTACCACTTGTTGTGGCTAGAGGAAACTTGAGAAGAGTGCCTCCTAAAAAAGAAAAATCTTACATTTTGCATTTGCAAAGATTTATTCAATTAAATTGCTTAAATAAGTTAATCAACTTAATCTAAAGCAGGAAACTATTTATCCAGCTATGTAGCTAGTGAGGACCACTCTTTTGAGGATTAAAGACAGCGTCTAGCCTACAATTCAGTGAGTCTGCATGACTGGACAGGACATCAGTAACTAGAGTCTAGATTTATTCCCATTGCCTTCTTGGTTTGTTATGCTCTTTCCTGATCTCTCTCCACACACACCCACACAACAATAAACACCACACAAACGTCTATACAGGGCTGTTTGACCTGTGATCATCTGAAGGAGGAAGATTTCTAAAGGAGTATGAGTAAGACTGTAAATACCAACTAGCACTTCTAGTGGACCTACGAAGCGCAGGCCTCAAAATGGGTAGGACTGAGGGAGAACAGACTTTATCGTCCCAATGGGGAAATGGAGGCAGAGAGATTAAGGTTCAGAAAAGCATATATTGAGACACGTAGGCTCTGATTTGCAGACATGCTGCACACCCACAACTCCAGATGAAGTGATTGGGGACTGTGGATACTCAGCACCTCTGAATGTCAGATCCAATATGATTCATATTGGGCCACTGAAAACTAAAGCACCACGAAATAAGAATCAGAGATCGCTTCTGAGTCTGCTGCCTAAGTGACTTGTCCAAAGCCCCACAGTGAGTTTATGCAAAATAGAGCCAAAGTCTCCTCGCACTCTGGACAGGAAGAGGTTTTCAAAGCTAACCTCATTGTTTTTAGGACATCTCCCTCCACACTAATGAGATTTGGCAAATCTCAATCATATGTGTGGGGACCTGAGGGAAGGGTTGTGGGGAGAGAGACTTAATTCATATTTTAAGGCTCCCCCTTCCCCCCGCATAGTGGTACATTCCATTGTCTTACAAAAAAAATAAAAAAACAACAGCCTATTGGTATATTCTTACTCCCCAGGCTCAGGATGCCAGTATTCGGGGGAATTACAGGCGAAGAGGGTGCAAATGAGGCTCACTAGAGCAGTGGCCAGATCCAGAGCCTATGGAGTACAGCTGTTCACTCTGCAGCTGCTCAGAGCCAGCAGGCAGGTGTATAAAATGACGTGGGGGAGATACACTCCATTTTGCCTCTTCTCTCCCCTCACTGGCTGGAGGGGGAATAGATTCTATCTCTTGCCAGGTGAGAGAGTCCCAGGAAAGACTCTAGAACCCTGAACTGGAGCTTTCAATCTACATGCTTCTTTAAGACTCTGTGGGGCTGCCCTGCCCCTCAAATGATGAGTGCCTCCTTGCCCACTCTCTACAGGGATATTGCCACCCACCCCTCATTCCCCCTGGCTCTCCTTAGCGTCAGCTTTGAAGAAGTTGGCGGGGGGTCAAAACTCTGGCTGTCCTGGCCCCCTGCATGGGGGATTTAGAGCTTCCTGAAGGAGTTGGGATCAGGGAAGAGTGGTGAGTTTGGATAGCATGGGCAGCAGGATAAACTGGACATCAACTCCTGCTGGGTTCACACCTCTCCTCTCCCAACACAAAGCAGGCGCTTCTGCACATGTCCCTGGGGAAAGACCACATGAGCTCATGACATGTAGGAAAGTGGGAATCTGCCCCAAAGCAGCTCTGCCTCTCTCTCCACCCTCAAGAAGACACAGTTACAAACAAGGATGTAATCTTATAAAAGACACAGAATGGATACGGCTACATGTCACTTTGCAAACAAGAAATGTGATCCCACCCCTCTCCCCCGCAAGCCAGCTGCCCCAGACTTTGTCCCTGTCCCCACCCCCACCCCACCTCCAGACTGAGCTAGCTCATGTAGACTCCACCCGAAGCCTAGGATCCAATTATTTGCCCGGACCATGTCTCGTGCTTTGTGTGCGGGGCCAGGTTGGTGAGCACCACCTCCACAGCCTGGAACTTCTGGTTCTTGGGTGGAATGGGGCAAATTTTGTATGTGACCTCGTCTCCTTCCATGGGGACGTACTCCCCCTCGATGCTGGAAGAGAGGAAGATATGGTAGATAGTTAGGGGCTGAAATGAGACCGAAGCCAAAAAAATAATCAGGCAGTAGTGATGTCCTTGGTCACAGGCTGCTCTTGGGGGAGTGGGGACAAATGCTTCATTCCTGAAGACCTGACATCAGCTGTGCCCTTTCTATAGGGGTGGAAAGAGCTGCAGTGATAGCCCCTCCTCTCCCTGACTACAGGATGATGCCATGAGGGACTCTGGCACCATGATGAGTCCCATTATCTGGGGTCCTTCAATGGGGCAAAAGCAAGTTCACGCCTCTGGCATTCAGGCCTCTGACTCTGTGGGCCCCTTTGGAAATCCCAGCCTTAATAAATGTTTTGCTGCGGTGGGACACAAGATCCAGACTTCGGGAAGAGGTTTTACCCCCAGGACAGGTACTGCCCAACCAGCAGCCGCATGTGCACTTCGCTGACACACACTGTGCCTCCAACCTAGAGAGCCCAGTTTTGGAAAGGAGCGGGCTTCAAAGTGGAGTCGGCCCATCCCTCCCCCCTGCAGATTTTAGCCAGTCCTAGGCCTCCATAACCAATCTCATCAGCTAGCCCTCGTGCCCCAGTTAACACCAGGCATCATGGCTATTTGTATGATGTGAACACATCTCCACAACAAACTGACCTGAGATCCTGCTGGCTCCCAGAGCCCAAAGTCACTTCTCACAGGCCCCAAACAGCCATCAAGTGGCAACAATTTCTGGTCATTCCCATCTATTGTTACCAGTGACCTCCACGTTAAAGGATCCTGTCCCATTCGCAGTGGGACAGCGGCAGGGAGGGAGAGGAGGGGGGGCAGGAACCCCTTCATTCATCCAGTCCTCCTAGACCTAGCGATGCCCTCACGGTGAAAGCTTCTATATCCCACTCCCTGCAGGACTCACTCAGACACGTGTACAAATATGTCCTCTGTGCCGTTCTCTGGAGTGATGAAGCCGTGGCCCTGGGAGCGCGAGAACTGCTTACAGACGCCCTTGAAGACAGGGCCAGCAGAGGCACGAGCTGTCCTAGGGAAGGAGAGAGGAGTGGGGAAGAGGTGAAGTAGCCTCACAGTTAGCACCACAAGAGACACCATTAGGCAGTGCCACTTAAAGGAGCCAGACCAATCAGTCTCACCACATCTTTAGCCCAGGAGAGGGTTGTGTCGCCACTTTTCTAAACAAAATGGTGTCCCTTACCATGAAGATCATGGTCTTGTGTTCTTGTGACTGGTGCTCTTAATACCAGAGTTAGACCTGCACACTTGGGATAAAGAAGGGAGAGTTTGTTTGAAAGTGTCAGTTGTTTACAGGGTCTTCTGGTTGCCACGGATGCCACTCAGTTTAGCAGGACGGACACCGTTAATCATGATCTCTCGGAAGATCAAGGTTGCAATTACAACCAGGAGGCAGATTTTTAGGAGCCTCTCCTCTGCCAGAAGTGGCTCTCCACAACGGACAATCCCAAACCCAGGCAGGAATCAAAGACATTGTATTGCTTCTATTGTTATCCCCACTGTCTGGCAAAGGCCTGTCAGACCCAGGTATTGGTGGCGCTGCAGCGGAGAGGTAGGCGGTGGAAGAGGAGAAGGTTGGGTCAGAAATCAGTCAGTTATTTACAGAATTAACAGACCGTAGCCAGGCAATAGCCTCCTTTCAAGGGGGGCAGGTAGATCAGTCACTATACGACTGAAAGGGCTGGGCCCCCTATGCCACACAGAGCACTTCTCTCAACCTCTGCGGCACATGGCGGGGGGGGGGGGAGCTCAGCCATGCACTCACCATGTCAAGTGGCCACTGGCTAGGGAGGCAGCAGCCCAGGGTGCCACATGTTAAAGTGGCACCTCTGGAATAGCACTCTGAGTGCCAATCACCCACCAACGTGCCAGTCCCAGACAGCTCTTCACCAGCCCTGGGGCATCTGCCTATCTGCTCCCCCATGGCTGCTAAGGGGCAGCTCCCATTTTTACTCAGTAGAGGGGGAGGAGTGTATGAGGGAGGGGTCCTTGGCAGCCTAGAATCCTTCGTGTCCGTTACCTCAGGACCTCCTTTGAAGCATCACTAACTAGTGCAGAGGGTTCTAGGAGGGAGGGGGGGCTGAAGTTAAAAGCACCTGCCGTGCGCTTTTGAGTGGGTACCAATCCCTCTGTTTAGGGGAGGGGACGACAGTAGGGAACCAGCTGGGTGGGTGGAAGTAAGGGAGCTACTTGTGGAGGCATCAGATCCCCTCCTTGCCTAGGGCGCCCAGGGACACGGGTCTGAGTTTGCTCACCATGAGCATTGTTGGCGTGTAACAGTATGTGCATGCGCACACATACCCCTGTGCAGAGACCACAGGGCGAGTGCCAGCTCAGTTACACATAAGCTGTTCCCCCGTCTGCAGCACACACTCAAAAACACACTCTGCATGGCCCTGCCTCCCCTGGCTTCCTACTCCTTATGTGTATGCGTCATCCAGGTCAGCACAGCTCCGGGAATACCTGCTTGTCTCTGAACTACTGTGGTTGAACCAGCAAAGGGAGACCGCCCCAGTGGGTGTCTGGGTGTGATCACATACACACAGCAGCTACAATCTCTCCCATTGCTCCCCCACATTGGAGCAGTCCACAGGATTTTTATACTCTGCCCTATTGCCCCTTGTGCAGCGACCGCCCTGTCCGACCCTCAGCAGCATAAGCCAGATACTTACGCAGAGTATGTTCTGGTTCTTTTGGTGGGGAGGGGGCTGGGCAGGTCCCGGAGGAGAAGATTGCCCCGCTCCCAGATCCGACTTCCCTCCCGGTGAAAGGGGAAGGTGGGCCAGACAGGCGACTTCGGGGAGTGGAGGGTTGGGACTGTCGGAGGGGTGGTTGGGTCTGACGACATGGCGTGGCTGGCGGGATGAGTCGTCGTTTGGAGGGGAGAGTGGCAACAGGAAGGAGAGAGCGAGCTCACAATTTTGGCTCTTACTTCAACCTATGGTACAAAGCAGAGAAAGAGACGGTGTAACATACAGGGAACAGACTGTGTGATCTGCAGCCCATTGCCCCCCTCTCTCTCATAGGATGAGCAGGGCCAGGCCTGGCTGGTGCTTGAGTTGGAGATCAGCAAGGAAAAGCTGGGTGCTGTAGAGGTGGCGTTGGCAACATGGTAGGCGGTGGCGTTCCCTGTGAGTCCGTACAGACCCCCCAAGCCCCAGCGTGCTGTAACAGCATGGAGGTGCCACCAGTGCTTCAAGTGGGCAGGGTGGGAATGGGTCGCAGACCCTGGGGACAAGGGAGGTTGTTGTTGTTTTTAAAATCAAGCTGGGTCACAGTGGGGCATGCTTTAAGCACAGCTTTTTACAACAGCTCCTGTGTTGTATCGCTCCTGCAGCCCCCAGACTGGGCTCCACACCCCCACAGACACAGGCACAACACACTCACCACACCCACCCACCCCAGGATCGCCCCTCCCCACTGGAACCCACACTGTTCTCACAAGAGGGGAGGGCAAAGGAGGAAGTGGAAACTACCCAGCGGCTCTGGGTGGCCCCAATTCCTCCTCTGCTCCTGGGAGCAATAGGATGGCTCCGCCCCCATCCCTCCCTGCGGCATCCAGCCTGGGAAGGGGTAGAGGGAATCCTGTTCCCACCCCTCACTGGTCTGGGAAAGGGAGGTAAAGAATAGCTCAGTGATTTGAGCATTGGCCTGCTAAACCCAAGGTTGTGAGTTCAATCCTTGAGGGGGCCGTTTGGGGCAAAAATTGGGGATTGGTCCCCCTTTGAGCAGGGGGTTGGACTAGATGACCTCCTGAGGTCCCTTTGGATTCTGTGAATTACTACTCCTAGCCTGAAACCCCAGGAGCTGCAGGAGGAGCAGAGGTGAGGGTGGGGCCAGAATCAGTTGCTGGGCAAGCGAATGGGCACATAGGGGGGTGATAAGACCCCCCACATACGTTTGTCAGATCACTTAAGCATTTGGTACAGTTTGTGATCCGAGGTGGAAAAAAAAATCAAGGTCTTCCCCCCCTTGTGGTTAGAAAATATCTGTCTGTGGCTGCTGGTGCAGGGCCCCATGTTGTTGGAGAGATGGGCCCCACCCAAAAAGCTACTAGGCTGGATGGAGCTGCAAGAACTCCCGCTGGCTGCCCATTTGACTCAATTTTATTGACTTTGCTGTCGTCTTGAGGGACCTGTCTCCAATTCCTTTACTGCTGAGAGTCAGAGCTGCGGCAGGGATCAAAACCTTGTCACTTCTGCTTGAAGGAACCTTCAGATATTCGCTATATATGTGCTGGGGAGGAATTCACTAGGCAAGTTGTAGGGAAAATTTAGGAGGATTTAGCTCCACTACCCCCATTGCAATTAATGTGAGCTGTGCAACTAAGTCCCCTAGTAGGCTTTGAAAATCTCATCATATAGAACAGAGCTACAGGTAACTCCCACTGGTTAGACCTATGGGGTGGGACTTTTCAGATGTGATTTAGGCCAGGGCTATGCTTGAAACTTTTGCGAGTACAGTAAATTCAGTCAGGGGTGGGATTTTTGTGTGACATTTCTATACCAGCAAAAGGCCTAGTGTAGCAGTGTTTGTACCAGCATAAAAGTTGGTAGTAAATATTAACTTTATGATTTATAGTGTTAAACTCTCATAATTGTTATATGCTAACCAAAGTCCCTTTTATGTTGTGAATCAATATATTTAGTGCCTTATATCTACTGAAACGGAAAAGTACTTTGTCCTTCAATCGAACCTAATGGGTGAAGGAAACACTGAATTCAGTAATGGAACGTGTATAATCTTTTACCCTGACTTTACTAATATAGCCAGACACCCAGGGAAGGGACCCCTCAGAACTAATGAAAGGTACCTACAGAAGTATGTTATAATAAATAAGACTGGGTAATTGGTAAGGAGTGCTTGCCATCTAATTATGTTCTCTGAGCAATAAGAGGTACTTGTGATTGCAAACGTTTTCTGTAAGGGGTGAAATAATGACCCACTGAAAGGTGTCTTTAAACTCATTAAGAACTGCCAGTTGCCACAGCTGTCAGTAATAATGACCAGATCAGAAAGCCCTTTAGTTTAACTCAGCCATGGAACCTGGGACAGCCATGACAGAAACGCCATAAGTAATTAGTTCAGATAAGGTATCAAAAGCAGAACAGGGTGAAACTAATCATGGGAAAGTATTTTTCCCTCCAAAAAGGGAAAAATTCTTTGTCTCACACCCTATAAAGAGACAGAGGTTTGGGGAGTTAGACTGGGAATGAACGCTGCCAGCATTCCAGCAGGTACAGAGGAAGGGCCCAACTACCCTCTCTTCAGTATCTACAGGGGATGGGAAGACGTTTTCTTTCTGTATCCTGTGCAGTGCTGTATGAATCTCTGATTAAATAATTCCATTGGAGCCAGTTATTCTGACATTTTCTACTGTTATTACATTCCAGCACACCACAAAGTGCTTTTATCAGTGTAGCTTATTTTGCTTTGGGAACCAGTATAAGCTCTACTGGCAAAAACACTCCTTTGCCAATTTAAGCTGCATCCACCCCAGGGGGGTTTGCCAGCATAGCTATACCAACACACCTTTTCTGGTGTAGACCTAGCCTAAGGAGCAAAACTCCCGTTGGTTTTCAGTGGGTGTTGAGCATCCAAATCTCTTTGGCACTTTTGAAAATCTCTCCCATTTTTTTCTAAATCCCAAGATTTTGGATTCAAGAGGTGAGTATGGGCACAATGCTTCCCCGTCTCTGCTGGGATCTACGTGCTACCGGAATACAAATAAGAGTTTTTATACTAGCATTCAGAAATGTATCTGCTGTTGGAGGAAACAAACCTTTATCCTCTCTCCCAACCCATTGCCGTAAGCTTTGTGAACATCAAGGCACGTAGAACGGGCCAAACTCAAAATTAGCCAAAGGAAAGTAAACCCCATGGAAGCTGTTCGATTGAATAGAATCCTCTCCGTTTTTGTTCTGTCATCCCAGATTCACGCTGTGCCTCACAAACTGGCATTGACTTCAACTACATTGTTGTCACCACCTCTTTCTTTTAACAGACTTCTCCATTTCCGTTGCCTTCCCACTTAATCTCCTACTGCTAAGCTAATCGTCTCAAGTTATTTTTCCCCACACCAGAAAGAAAGAGCTAGAACAGAATCTAGTGATGGTTCTGTAAGATGAGGTACCCGTGCACCATCCTTCCTCTTCTATCAGGGGCTTACCCAGTCATTTTCCATATGCTGGAAAGCCCCGGAAGGGCCCCTCAAGGATACTCAGGCAATAGAAAGTCACAATGTAGTTGTGGAACCCCCCATCACTGGAGGTGTTTAAGAACAGGCTGGACAGACACCTGTCGGGGTTATCTAGGATCCTTGGTCCTGCCTCAGTGCAAGGCGCTGGGCTAGATGAACTTTCAAGGTCCCTTTCAGCCCTACATTTCTGTGATTCTATGTTTTTCCAAGGGAAACATGCTGCAGAGTGACTATTCACCAGACTCCCTGCTCTGCCTGGCCATGCCCAGGCACAGAACATCTTAACTGAGCCAGAGAGATTCCAACTTTTAAATAAACCTGCATCAGTTTATTGCTTTAGAAAAGTTGTGCTTTTCCTGGGACTTGGCAATACAACATTGACCTGCCCTCTCTGCCACTGATCTACTGCGTGACCCCAGGAAAGTCACTTCACCTCCCTGTCTGTGCCTCCATTTCCCCTCCTACCCTTTGCCTCAGCCATTTACAAAGTAAGTTCTTCAGAACAAGGACTCTGTGTTGCTGTACAGCGTCTAGCACAACTGGGCCCCCCATCTCAGTCAGGGCAGTAGATAATAACATAATGCTAATGCTAACACTAACAATTCATTTTGATTTGAACCACAGAGCAGAAGTGGATATTGAGAGTTGACTCCACACCCTGATTCCCTTTTTTGGGAGCACAGTGTTTGTTTCCCCGGATGTTACTCAATCCACCTTGCACAGACGGAAGTAGTTTCTCTCTCTAGTTTCCCACTGTAAAGGTTTCAATGCAGATTTTAAACTCCTCTATGCCTGCTGATGTCAGGTGGCTCTTCAGAAAGACGCATGATCTGGACAAACTGGAGAAATGGTCTGAAGTAAATAGGATGAAATTCAAAAAGGACAAATGCAAAGTACTCCACTAGGAAGGAACAATCAGTTGCACATATACAAAATAGGAAATGACTGCCTAGGAAACAGTACTGTGGAAAGGGATCTGGAGGTCATAGTGGATTGCAAGCTAAATATGAGTCAACAAGCAAACATCATTCCTGGATGTATGAGCAGGAGTATTGTAAGCAAGACACAAGAAGTAATTCTTCCACTCTACTCCATGCTGATTAGGCCTCAACTGGAGTATTGCGTCCAGTTCTTGGTGCCACATTTCAGGAAGGATGTGGACAAGTTGGAGAAAGTCCAGAGAAGAGCAACAAAAATGATTAAAGGTCTACAAAACATGACCTATGAGGGAAGATTGAAAAAATTGGTTTGCTTAGTTTGGAGAAACAGAAGAGTGAAAGGGGACATGATAACAGTTTTCAAGTTCACAAAAGGTTGTTACAAGGAGGAGGGAGAAAAATTGTTGTTCTTAACCTCTGAAGATAGGACGAGAAGCAATGGGCTTAAATTGCAGCAAGGGTGGTTTAGGTTGGACATTAGGAAAAACTTCCTAACTGTCAGAGTGGTTAAGCACTGGAATAAATTGCCTAGGGAGGTTGTGAAATCTCCATCATTGGGGATTTTTAAGAGTAGATTGAACAAACAGCATCAGGGATGGTCTAGATCAGGGGTCGGCAACCTATGGCACGCATGCCAAAGACGGCACACTGCTGCCTGCCGGGTCCCAGCCGCCGGCACTGCTCAGCCCACTGCCGAACCCAAGCCGGGACCCCAGGAGGCAGCAGCGTGCCTTTAAAAATCTTGCCCGCCCAGCCCACTCTTCTCCGCTGCCCCCCCCCGCGGGGGCAGGGTGAAGAAGCCTGGTCCTGCCAGCTGCTGCTGCAGGGCAGGCAAGCTCCCCCCTCCCCCGCCTCTTCTCCCAGCATGCTGGGTTCCTGCCCCACCTCCTCTCCCTCCCTGCTGCCAATCAGCTGATGGCCTTTGTGCAGGAGGGGGAGAAGTGGAGCCGCAGCGTGCTCGCGGCTCCAGGGAGGAGACGGAGAAGAGGTGGGGACAAGGCCTTGGGGAAGGGGGCTGGAGTCAGGGCATATCCCCTCCAGCCCCCTGCTCGTGAGCTGCTCTGGGCAGGGGGCTGGGAGCACCCCCACGACCCTAGTCCACCCCCACAGCTCTCTGCCCTGACCCCTGCACCGCCCGCAGGACCCCAGCCCTCTACCCTGACTCCTGCACCCTCCTCACACACCCCCAGCCTCCTGCCCTGACTCCTGCATCCCCCATACATACACAGCCCCCCAACCCCATGCCCTGACTGTTGCACCCACCACAGTCTCACCCCCACCCTGAGCACCAAACGGGAGCTCCTGCACACACACACCCCCCACATTCCTACCTGCACCCCTCACACCAAATGGGAGCTGCCCAGGTGAGCACTCCACACTCAAACGTCCAGCCCCAACCCTGAGCCCCCTCCCTCATTCTAGCTCCTGGCCAGACCCTACACCCCAACCCCCAGCCTGCTCCTTCACCCCCAGCCCTGTGCTCAGTGCACTCCCACCCTCAGCTCAATGCAGAGAGAGAGAGAGGAAGAGAATGGCTAGAACCAGGGAGAAGGTAGGTACCCACTCTACGTGGGCAGGGCCAGGACCCCAGACCAGCAGCGGGCTGAGTGGGGCCAGCAGCCGGGACCTTGGCTGGCAGGAGCCTGCAAAAGGAACCCCAGACCAGCAGCGGGCTGAGTGGCAGCAGGCTGAGCTGCTCAGCCCACTGCTGGTCTGGGGTCCCGGCCGCCGGCCCGCTCAGCCCACTTCCGGTCTGGGGTTCTGGCTTGCCAGCCGGGGTCCCAGCTGCAGGCCCTGCTCAGCCTGCTGCCGGCCTAGGTGAATGGAACCCCAGGCTGGCAGCAGGCTGAGCAGGCCAGCGGCGTAAGATCAGCATTTTAATTTAAGTTTAAATGAGGCTTCTTAAACATTTGGAAACCTTGTTTACTTTACATACGACAATAGTTTAGTTATATACTATATAGACTTATAGAGAGAGACCTTCGAAAAAACTTTGAAATGTATTACTGGCACGTGAAACCTTAAATTAAAGTGAATAAATGAAGACTCGGCACACCACTTCTGAAAGGTTGCTGACCCCTGGTCTAGATAATACTTAGTCCTGCCTTGAGTGCAGGGGATTAGACTAGATGACCTCTTGAGGTCCCTTCCAGTTCTGTGATTCTATATATGCAGGAATGCCAACCCCACACATTCAAAAGATCAGGAATCGTGAGATTGGCATAATATGAGACGTTTAAAAATTGGGGGGGGGGGTGGCCTTGTGTTTTTAAACCTTTAGGGTTCATGTTCTCAAGCTTCTGTCTGCTGCCACAAAGGCTAGAAAGTCTCATGTAAAGCAGAGCTTTAAGACAGACAGCAAATTCGGAGAGACAAGCAATTAAATTGCAAGAGTAGGCAACACTCAGATGCCGGACTTTACACTAAGAATGAGAAATCCGATACTGTTGTGGGCGATCTGGCCACAGCTGAAATCAGAATCAGAGCCATTATCAGGATCCCAGAGAGCTAGTTGTTTAGTCATTTTGAAATCACCATGTGAGTGTGATCTCAACTGTTTTGGCACTCGGTCCAATTGCACAGTAGTGCTCGCTCTGATGGCGCAAGAGGCATTTAGAGGGGTTATTTTTGTACATTTCTATCCTGTTGGGCAATTCGGTTGCCTCTGTTTGATGTGTCTATGTGATGTCATCAGGAGGCAGCTGTGGTGGATGCATCACTTCGGGGGTTGTTTTGTTTTTAAGCTGCATTCACTGTATCATGTGGGGAGTGCTCGGCACTTCCCAAGTGGAGGGGCGCCCTGGGCAAATCCCAATGGCAATTTCAGTTGGAGCTGGGGTTCATTTCACACCTCAGACCGTTCTATGGCACTGCATTTAAACCGCTGCCATGGTCCCGCTCAAAGACCTTTGCTCTGCAGTAGCGAATGAGTGACTCCTAGGTCTCTGGTGCGGTAGACCCCTTCAGAGGTAGCAGCACTGTGGATATGCCAGAGAAGAATGTATTAGCTTTATCTGATCACATGCCTGAAATCATCCCAAACAGAACTTAACTGGCACCAGCTAGGATAAAAGTGACCATGCCCTCATGCCGTGGGGGTAAGCGGATTTCCAGGACATGCTCCACGTGAGTAGCTGTCCAGCATAGAATCATAGAACTAGAAGAGACCTCGAGAGGTCATCTAGTCCAGTCCCCTGCTAATTATCTAGAGCATTTCTGACAGGTGTTTGTCCAACCTGCTCTTAAAAATCTCCAATGATGGAGATTCCACAACCTCCCTGGGCAATTTATTCCAGTGCTTAACCACTCTGACAGTTAGGAAGTTTTCCCCTAATGTCCAACCTAAACCTCCTTTGCTGCAATTTAAGCCCATTGCTTCTTGTTCTGGTTGACCTCTAAGGATAGGACAATTTTTCTTCCTCTTCCTTGTAAGAGCCTTTTACATACTTGAAAACTGTTATGGCCCCTCTCAGTCTTCTGTTTTCCAGACTAAACAAATCCAATTTTTTCTATCTTCCCTCATAGGTCATGCTTTCTAGACCTTCAATCGTTTTTGTTGCTGTTCTCTGGACTGTCTCCAATTTGTCCACATCCTTCCTGAAATGTGGTGCCCAGAACAATACTCCAGTTGAGGCCTAATTAGAGTGGAGTGGAGCAGAAGAATTACTTCTCGTGTCTTGCTTACAACACAGCACTCCTGCTAATACATCCCAGAATTATGTTTGCTTTTTTTGCAACTGTGTTACACTGTTGACTCATATTTAGCTGTGATCCACTATGACCCCCAGATCCCTTTCCACAGTACTTCTTCCTAGGCAGTCATTTCCCATTTTGTATGTGTGCAACTGATTGTTCCTTTCTAAATGGAGTACTTTGCATTTGTCCTTATTGAATTTCATCCTATTTACTTCAGACCATTCCTCCAGTTTGTCCAGATCATTTTGAATGTTAATCCTATCCTCCAAAGCACTTGCACCATGCTGTGGGCATGGGAAGCAGGGCAGTTGTACAAAGGCTGTGAACATGATGCTGTCAGATTCCAGAAGGAAAAGTCACTTTTGTCCAGGGGAGGGGTGAGAGAAAGATACCACCTGGCTTAGGGGGGGCTCATGAGTAGGTGCGGTTTGTGTGTGTTGGGGAACGAGGCTTTGAAAGGCTAGCCTAGCTCCACCCCCCCCAATTTGCAATTAAACCACCAGCACCTTCAGCTGGGCTCATTTAACACCCTAGGAAACCCAGAGGTTTGAAATTTGGTTCCAAACTCGTGCATAGCCTCCAGAGGAAGGAACAGAGTCCTTGGTGCACGGATAAAGGGGGTCCCCTCCCCTCCACTCTGAAAAGAGAAGGTGCGGAGGGCTTTGGGGAAGTTTTCTAGATTAGTTCCAGTTTCAGGAAGAAAGAAGCCGAGTGGAGCAGACTCCCCCGCTCCTCCCACAGGTTTTGTTTTCTCTGCAAGTTGCTGAGCCAGAACGCTGCCAGCATTCATCCTGGCTCTGCCCCAGCAGACCTTGTATCCATGCCTTAACCACTTCCCATCTGAACAACGGCCATTGCCACTTGTGATCCCCCCCAAACCTTTTACTCAGCTTCTGTGGGTCCTGAATACTGAGGCCGTGCTGCTCTCGTTCGAGGAAGCGGGCCTGGCCTATGCCCAGCATACCAGCAGAGGGATTCTAACGTGGGCACTGCTGTACTGGCAAAGCTGTGCTATAGTCACCCTGACACAAGAGGCTTTTGCCGGCACAGCTATGGCAGGCAGGGTCACAACTCATCATCACTCCCGCCCCCTTTGGTGGCTTCCTCGCCACGTTCCTAACTACCCCAGACCATTCTATGGCCCTTCCCCGGCATCCCAGCCATCCCACCACCCCTTCCAAATTCTTTATCCCCTTCACCGACTTCCTGTTGTGATGAACCGGGTGGTGCCAATGCCTAGCGCTGCCCTCTGCTAGGTGGAACCAGAACTGATTGGTGGAGCAGTATTAATGCCCTTGCTCTGGTGAGCCCTCCTGTGGAATAGCGCGTACAGTTCTGGTCACCCACGTTCAGGAAAGATGAATTCAAGCTGGAACAGGTGCAGGGAAGAGTTACTAGGATGACCAGGGGAATGGAGACTGGAAGAGCTTGGCTTGCTGTGTCTAGCAAGAAGGCTGAGAGGGAATATGCTTGATCACTATAAATACATTGCCAGGGAAGGGGAAGGTAAATACCAGGGAGGGTGAAGAGCTTTTTAAGCTAATGGACAATGATGGCACAAGAACAAATGGGTATAAACCTGCCATGAACAAAATTCAGACTCGAGATTAGACGAAGGCTTCTACCACCCGAGGGGCGAGCCTCTGAATAGGAGTTGTGGGGGCAAACCACTCAACTAGCTTTAGGAGAGTGCTGGACAAATTTCTGAGTGCGGTTGTAAAATGGGGCTGATTGTAATGGCAGGGGAGAGGGCTCAGCTGCCCCAGGGGCTCACGTCCAGTTGATGTCTTATGTTCCTAAAGCTCATGCATCATGGTGTCAGCAGGTCACCTGTCGGGCTCAGAAAGGGATTCCCCCCCCCACACACACACACCATACAATGTATTCTGTGAGGGTTTTATTTTAATCGCCTTCCTCTGAAGCATCAGGGATGGTCACCACTGGAGATGAGACGTTGGATGGGTGGAGCCAGCCCAGGGCTCTGAGGTGGTACCAAGCATTCTCTCTCAGGTGCGTGGCTGGCTGGTTCTGGCTCATATGCTCAGGGCCTAACTGGGTTGGGAAGGAATTTTGGCAGGGTTGGGAAGGAATTTTGGCAGGGACCCAGGGTCTTGGGGGTGGGGGTTTCACCTTCCTCTGTAGAGGTGGGTGCAGGTCATTTGCCAGGATTATCTGTATATACCTCACAATCATGTCCCTGACATTGTGCACCTCCGTCTCTCCTAATCTCTGCTTCTGGCACATAAGAGTCTACTCTCAGATTTTAAGGCCAGAAGGGACCATCATGATCATCTAGGCTGACCTCCTGCACATTTCAGGCCACAGAACCTCACCCACCACTCCTGTAATAGACTGACCCTTATCTATGGCTGAGTTACTGAAGTCCTCAAATCATGATTTAAAGACTTCAGGTTACGGAGACTCTACTTGCAAGTTTAAACTAGAGTAAATGGTGACTTGTACCCCATGCTGCAGAGGAAGGCGGAAAAAAAACAGGGTCTCTGCCAGTCTCCTGTGGGGTCAGTAATACTTTGGTTTAATTTCAGTGGTAGACGTAGTGTGAGGGTGCTGGTGGCCTGTGATACACAGCAAAGCATCTAGTCTGACCTTGAGGGTCCCTTCTGGCCTTAAGCTTCGAGTATGATGATGTGTCATAGGCCTTATACTGCTAACTATCTGTGGAGAGTCCTTTAGCTCAGACATAGGGGGCTGTGCTTTTGGAGCAGGATGATCAGCCTTCTTCCCCCATCATCCCCAGGACAGTCTGAATAGTCATGGTGTGCAGCAGAGAGACAAGAAAGTTCCAAATGGCCACAAATTTGTGATGCTATCCCTTCTCCCGAGAGTGACCAGATGTCCCAATTTTATAGGGACAGTCCTGATTTTGGGGTCTTTTTCTTATATAGGCTCCTATTACCCCCTACCCCGTCCCAATTTTTCATACTTGCTGTCTGGTCACCTACTTCTCCCAGCCCCATCCAGCTTTCCTGCCTCCTACCATTCTCCTCTCATTGGAACCAGTCTGGCTCACATCACAGCATTCGTGGGTGGAGGGGGAAAAGACTTTTTGACTGTTTGTAGAATGTCATCTAGTTCCACTGAAATGAAACATCAGGATTAGGTAACTTCTTGCAGTGTCACTCCAAAGATTGCACCAGAGCCCTCTGGCTCCTACAGTCGGCAGAGGGGACTATTTCTACTTCCTTCTCCCCTAGGGGAAGCAGCAGTTGCTACAAAATGGTGCCGTACATCCTCCTCTGGCCTGCTCCATTCTAAGAGCTACAGCACACATTCAGAGACCCAAGAGCACACCAGTTCTGAAACCTGATCAGATGTGGATTTAGCCCGACAGCCAGATTAAGACAGCAGCACTACAGAGGTGCATCTAGGGTCCCTGTTTCTGGAGTCATGTGATTAAAAAAAGCTGCCCTGTTGATGTAATAAGAGTTTCTAGCCCTTATGGTTTGTTATGCTTGGGTCACATTTAGCAATCTAGAGACATCTGCTGGAGTCTGCCACCATCCTGAAACAGTGGCTCTGAGAAGTGTGACCTGCCCCGAGCTTCTCAGCTAGCTCTGGAAGAACCCTGCTAACATACCCCAATAAGGGATTATGGTTATGACAGGAAAGAGTGTAAGGGGCCCTGCCCTTTCACCCAAGCAGGTAGATCCTGGCTGCTGAGTTAAGTACCAGGGGGACCCCAGCCTGCCACCCCAGCTTCTCCAGAGGGCAAAGACAGAATTCCTGCTGTCCTCTCAAGGTGGGGAAGAAGAGGCCCCATATTGCTGCCCCTGTCTCTCTGGGAAGGGAGTGGGGCCCGCCCCTGCCTTCACCAATCCAAGTGGGGGTGAGGCCACAGGGGCAGAGCTATGAGAGGCCCCATGGCGTGGGGCTATCAGGGCACAATATCTTACTCCAGCCCTCTTTGGACCCAAAACAGAACCCTCTCGCTGAGCTCCCTTTTCTTTTAGTCAAAAAAGCTTTGATCAACCATCTGACCAGCCCTGCTTGGGGTAAAACAGCAGCACACTGGCAGACCTAGAGGGGAGCCTCAGTAAGGAACACAGATTAGCCAAAGTGCATTGAGAGAGCTGGGTGGAGGAAGAGCACGGCCTCAGGGCTAGAATAGCAGGAAGGGACATAGTCACCTGCACTACAGAGTTTT